>NW_027491022.1:0-2400000 GCF_021521415.1 Bidens hawaiensis
TGGTTGTTGGTGGTGGCTGGAGGTTTTTGGAGGAGGATTGTGGTGGCCGGTGGTGGAACTGGAATTCAAGAACAAAACAAATCGGAAGGAATTAATCGAAAAATGATTAATTCCAGATGATACGAAGCGAATACAAACAGAAATTGATTGATCAAGTAATCAATTTTGAATGATTTGGAACGAAACGAACTGATTCAAATTGAATTGGAGCAAAGACCTCAATCCTAATCAAGCTAATCAAAAGGGTGCTTTAATCCAATCGTAATCAAGTAATAATGGTTTGGAACTGAGAATAAGAAACCCTAATTGAAAATTGGGGAAGATGAAGTGTTGAAGGTGGTAATATATATTTCATATTCTGTTACAGTACCTAAGAGCAGCCTAGTTCACATGATAGTTTTCATGGTTGTTAAACCGGTGGTCTAGGGTTCGAATCCCAGACTCTCCATTTTTTTGGAAGATTATCTTTAGGCAATTTAAAGGCTTGGTAGTAAAATGCTCATTTCAGCACTTCTTTCTTGAACGGTCAACGCACGATTAACAAACAACATAAGTCATATTGTGCCCACCTTAAAACTACAATAACGCAAATCACTCAATTTAAGAATGAGATATGTATAGTGTCCCGAACATAAGGGCTCATTTCATAATTTTCTCATATTAAATTTAATAATGTTTTGATTTGGTGAAGGATATATAGCAAGTGTAATCATACAACTAAAGTTATTAAAATTATCCAAAAGCCACATAATCGATTGTCGCTTATTACTAACTCAGTTGGACGAACATATAATATTTTTGCCCAAATAATTTGACGTTTGTATGGAAATGAA
Organism: Bidens hawaiensis; assembly: GCF_021521415.1. Lineage (NCBI taxonomy): Eukaryota > Viridiplantae > Streptophyta > Magnoliopsida > Asterales > Asteraceae > Bidens > Bidens hawaiensis. Next base: position 834 of record NW_027491022.1, read on the forward strand.
ACTATGGACTAAAAGTTAATGACACGTAATTAATTTGTTAAAATATTGTCGGTGAGCTTTAATTCAACTCGCATTGAAAGAGAACTAAAGATGATTCTGGACTAGAGGCTGCAAGATCTCAAGTTCGAATCTGATACTAATCGGTGTACCTACGGGGTTTCCCTGAAACAAGAAGTGGTAGACATGGGCTACCAAGCGATGCCTGTGATCGTGGGCGTATAGGGTCGTGTTTTGTCTATGGTTACCCAGATAGCCGAACTTTATTTGTCGGTCGTTCAAATATTTTTTGTTTGTATTAAACTAGTTATTTACCCGGCGCATTACGCCGGGCGGGAAAAAGCTAGACGCTAGACTGCCGAGGATATATACCAAACACAAAAGCATTAATATAAAGTGGTCAAAGTTTTACAAATACATAAATAGTTGCATAAAGCGTTCAAAGTTTTACATAAAAGCTACTAAAAGGGCAATATGCTGTATTATCAAAAAGTTAGTTTAAGAATACATTTAACAAAACTAATTCTGGGTATTTGATTAGTAGTCTAATTCATGTAAACACTTAAATAATTAGAATATAATCTACCTATTCTAATAAAATAAAATAAATGTAGACACTTGTCATGTTTTAGTTAATTCTCATAATTTTTTTCCTCCAAAACTAATTACCCTAATATATGTAATAAATCAATAATTATTCATTTTCTTTTTACACTATATTTATATAACTAGCTTTAGAACCCGTATAATACACGGGTTAATCCAAATAATAAAATACAAATAATGTTAAGTAAATACATAATATATATAAAACATGTATTACATCTATACTAACCATCCATACTATTTTTTTATACAACATTTAAATTAGCATTCATAGTCTTCAATCTTTATCCAATATTAATAGCTTTATGCCACGTCTACATATTAAATTCTTTGTTTTGAACTAAAAATAGTCCTTGTAAACTGCCCTGAACATAGTACATAACTAAATTAATTTAAGTTAGTTGAAACCAAACCATAACAAAGTAATAGTTGTTTAGTTAAAAAGGTATGAAACTTTAATTTTTAAACGGCCTCAAACATTTTTTTAAGTTTATTTTTATTTACTTAATATACAAACTTGAATAAATTTGTAAACAACCAAACATAAACACTAAATTAAAATTAAAAGAACTAAACTCAAATTGTCAAGTGACACTCAACTGTAACGACCATTAAAAATTGTTCCAAACCAACTTAGCATAGTTTAAACTCAACAATGGTTATCATTTCTCCAATTTGGGGAGTAGCAGTTTATGAGTGGAGCTTGTCTCCAAACTTAAATAGAACGACTTTGTAGCTGGAATTCCCTTCACTTTCATCCACGTTATATATTACCTCAAGCAGTGGCAGACCCATGAAAAAAATTCACAGGGGTAAGTGTCCAAATTTCGTAGGGTTGATTGGAATTTTAACATATATGTGCCTTTAAAATTATTTTTTCACATGGGTCGGCCGACACCTACACCTTAGGTGTAGGTCCGCCACTGAGTCCACAAGATTCCTTCATTTTCATCCACGTTATATGTTTCCAACCTTCCAACATAACGGAATCGATATTTCCATCAACAAACACTCCCTTTCCACTACTTCTTTTTATTAGTAGATGTAAGGCCCCGTTCCCAGTAACCCTACTTTGGTGTTGGATTTACTCATAAACATATTCTAAAATCAGAGTTAATTGAAAACTTCGCGGAATAATTAAAAACTTCAAACATTACATTACAAAACATTCATTATTGTCTTAACATACAAATTGTCTTTTCATAAATAATTAATTATAACAGTCATCACACTTCATCATGGATGCCAGTCTCTTCAGTCCATGCCATGTATCCCTCCTTAAGCCAGCTGCCTCAATCTATTTGCCTGCATGCATACTAAAAGTAGCTCCGCTGAGTGAGTTCTAGTTAATCATTTTAACATACAATACATTCATACCCTTACTCATACGCATCCGAAGATACGTATTCCTACCTTATTTACTCTTACTTCTTTCATACAAACTTTATATACATGCACACATGCTTACATACTTTCTTTCATAAGGCCTTGTAATTTACCATAGGCTATTCTATCTCTACCATCACAGATATTATTAGGGTCTGGTCCCTTCTGTCTCAGATATTATCAGGGTCTGGTCCCTTTTGTCTCAGATATTATTAGGGTCTGGTCCCTTCTGTCTTAGATATTATCAAGGTCTGGTCCCTTCTGTCTCAGATATTATCAAGGTCTGGTCCCTTCTGTCTCAGATATTATCAGGGTCTGGTCTCTTTGTCTCCAATAACCGTACCTGTCACGTCACTCGATCATACATTCATTTTCATTTATGCATACTTTACATATCTTCTGGTCATGCACATACGTATATGTACATATTCATTCGTATAAACATTCCATACTAACAATCAATACTTAGTCATACATATAACATACGCATATCATACACTTACCACTTAAGTTAAGTGTATTAACAACTATCACAAAGGAGTATGCATGCAGCCCCAAAAACGTAACGGATAAAGGGGCTAGGATCTCACCTGAAGTCGGTTTCTCTCGCCGTTAATAGTAATGCCTTTCTTTAGCTGTGCACGGCTAACTGTATAACGCATTACGAGTGTCAAATATCCATTACTACTACTACTTCTTATATCTAAGTCAATGACACCTTCAACTCACGGGGGTCCGGGGGGCAGCGCCCCTGGCTGGGGTTGAGCTGCCAGGTCAGCTCGGAAAAATTTTATTTTCATTAACAGTTCTTTAACAAAAATGCATCAGAAAATGAATTTTATAAAATTTCGCATGGAAGCGTTTCGCTTCGCATGAAACTGTTTCGCTTCGCATGGAAGCGTTTCGCTTGGCATGGCTAAGCGAAGCGAAATGCCTGTTTCGCTTCTCATGGCTGAGCGAAGCGAAATGCCTGCCTTTCTTCGCCTTTACCATTTTTAAGCCATTTTACTTCGTGGCTCTTCCTCATGACCTGATTTTTACTCTTTCCCAACTTTTGACACATTCTGACCCCATGCACCTGATCCTGAACCCATCTCTCAAAGTCCAAACACCACCTTTTTATCACAAAGTGCACCCGAGAGGTTATAACTTACCAAGTTTATATTTTTCTTACATTTTACAACCCGATCTATCATTATATCTGTTTGCATGACGATTTTAACCATAAAACTTAACCATTTAAACCGAAACCTACCTTTGCTTCGGGTTCGAGTTCAGATCTGGACAATACGTAGATCTGGACGATGATTCTTGCTATTTGATGATGTCTACACACGAGATTCTTCCTTTTTTCTACACGGATTTGGATCCGGAATGTAGAGAGAAAGTGTGTGTGTTCTTGAGTGTGTGTGTGTGTTTGTGTGTTTGGATGAGAAAGGAAAAGAAAAGGAAGAAGTGGTTGGGTTATATATATAGGGGGTTTCATGGGTCTCACCACCCATTCCTAATTCCTACTTCCCAAACACTTAACACAAGACTATTTTAATGACACACACTATTAACAAAACTTTCTGTTATTTATTTAACAAAAGTTGGATGTTATAGTAGGTACCGACATTGAATTGTAACTGGTAAACAAAACAGAATCATAAATACGCAAAGGAGGAACATTGCTAAACAATATTAAAATTGAAATTATATAAAAAAGAACAATAACCATTAAGTTAGCAGTATGTTGATCCTGAGTTTCCATAGAATGTGTCCACCCTAATTGGTATGAAACAAAGCATTTATGATATAAAATGAATTTTTTATAGGATGTAGTTCAAATAAAACAAATTGAATTGTCACTGTGTAATTGTTAAACCTTTTTCTCAAGCTCAAATATAATGTCAGTATCATCCGTTATTTTTGAAACCTTAAAGCAATTTGAAAATTTGACAACATTTTAAGAGGTTACATTTATCTTGGAAACAACCTTGTTATTAATCAGAGAGTCAAATTCATCAGGAATCACTTGCATTTCACTCACCTTTCAAAGATAAAGGAGGGTGTTCAATTTAAATTTCAAATATAATAACGTATAAGACTAAAGTTGTTTTAAATTTATATTATTGAAGTGCATACTGTCATATTTATTCAACATATCACAATGTTGATATGTTTAGAAGCTTCCTTGCATTTGGGTCAAATAAGGTCAGAGAATAAATGCCTGTTGATTCTACTAGAATCATTCTAGTACTCTTTAAGTGTAATTTAAACCCATCCCACATTATACAAACATTTTGACCCGTTACCCAAGCTATCAATTTTGCAAACTCATAATCACGTTTGGGGTCATAATCAGATTTAGGTTGATCAGCTTCATTTTCTGCATTATGTCAAACATTTTTTTCCGTATTTCTATATTTTCATCTTCACTCAGTGGCAGCAAGCAGTTGTGCAGAATATTAATCAAAATCATTGTCTAACTCGCATGGTAGTAACTAAAGTTTCGTTCAGATCATTTTCTGGATCAAGCAATTACTGTTGTGACGCATACCATTAATACAATAATTTCATTTAAGAACTCATACTTTTCATAGCCAGATACATGATATTTGAGTTTGGTCCAAACTGATGCTAAAGTCAAATAACAAAACCATAATTAAACATATATCTCAGTAATCTGTATAACATCAAACTAATTCGTAATGGAAATAATCTGTTTAATTAAATTATAAACATAATCAAACATATATTTCGATAGCATATATGAATACTACGTATTGAAGATTCAAGAAACATAATAAACTTCAAATAACAAATTTTGTTCTAAAATAAACGATACAACGGAATAATGATGATAGCCTAAACTCCGCTTACCAAACAATCATATAGCTTCATAACTAACAATAACAAATGCATCAAACACAGAATAATCAAATTTATTACAATTAATCAAAAAAAAAAAAAGAAAACCTACAAAATTAGTATAATATAACCAGGCCAAACTGGGTTAGTTTCGGAGAACCAACCGGGGATGATGGATGATATACTTCCGACAGCTATGGCGTCTCTCTCTCTGAATGCTTTGATCGAAGAATCGGTGGCGTCGTGCTCCGTCATTTAGTGGAATCGTAAGCCCTAAACATGAAGATAGAAAGTGTGAATATAATATGAAACAAACAAAGCTAGCTGTGGAGATTCATGAGTTAAATGTTTAATCGTCAAGAGGATTTGAAAACCCTAAGAGCATACCACGGCGGATAGAGAGGAGAAATTAAGATTTGAGAATGAAACTTTAAATGGGATCCGAATTTTATAAGGATATGAGTTCAAGTCGGGTATGAACCGCGACTGACCCTGTAGTAAAAGAATAAAACTTTGGGCGGGATTTTCCCAATGAGGAGCATCCTCAGCTTGCCATGTGTCACTAACATTCTACTTTATTATAATAGGAAGATATCTATATATTTTTATAAATATAAATATATTATTTTACTACATATTTTAAAATACTTTGGTGAATTTCAAAAATCAACAACAAATCATGTTTCTCAAATGAAAATTGTTTCGGGTTTTTTATGAAACTTAAATATGATATTATAGGTCAAAAGTTGGTAAATACATTATTTGGTACAAGTTAATTACATTTAGGTCAAAATTTGATACGGGTCAAAAATAAAACTTTAAGTATTTTTAAAATTTGAGAATGCAAAATAGATTTATCATCAAATTTGTTATGGGTTCAAAGTGTTAACTTTAAAATGCCAAGAGTATGAAAGCTAAAATTTTAAACATGATTCAGGTTTAAAATTTATTTTTAAGGGCATTTTTTAAAATAGTCAAAAGGTTCGGGATTTGACAAACTGACAATTTTCCCTCAACTATTAAAATGTAAGAAAAGACTGCGAACACTTTCGACATACCACCCCCATGCCTATTAATGCTTCTAATTTTTATCAATTTTGAAATATTTATGTTAACATTAATTTTTCCTTCAATGGTGATTAGAATGCTGTATGGGAAGCATGTCATGGAAAACTATACTCAAATGAAACAAAATGTTCACAAAATTGGACGGGTTAGCATGTTATTTTTTATGTTGTCATTATAATAAAGTCGAGAAGCCCTTTGAAACTTATCAAAATCTTTATCATGGTGTAGCTCAGAAAAATATAGTTCTTGAAAAACATCCATTGTTACAATTTAATGTTCTACTTTTTTTTAATTAGTGGTAAATTGTAAATATATCAATATAGGTAACGCTCTTTTTGTATTTCCGAAATTAGTTCATAACCAAAAGTCTTTCAATTATACATATATCACACCGAGAATGAATTTTTCAGTAGAAAGAAATATTCTCGGGTACGTTTTTGCACGAGCATTTTTTTATTAAGTTCATTTAAAAAAATAATTGTGTGATATTAATAAAATCAATTTATGTACACATTGTATAGATACAAGCATAGATGTAATACATTTTTTTTTCATATACGCTATGCAATTATTTGTTTTACTTATAATTTTATAATTTGAATTATCCTGTGTGTGACACGGACTCTAAAACTAGTTTTAATAATAGAAAAGCATATCCAAATGTCATTCAGACTATTTGGTGTTAGAATGCTTATCAAAATTCCTGTTTAATCACAAGTACCAAACACCCTAGTTCAGTCTTAGAATGCTTATCAAAATTCTAGTTTAATCACAAGTGCCAAACACTCTAGTTCTTCATCTTATAGAAATCACATACTTTTAAAAACTTTTACAGAACACCCAAAAGGAGTTAACCTGCATTAGACACAACATATCACATGGCAACAAAGCACATTAAAAAATGCACATATGTATATTTGTGTTCGTTTATATTTGTTTATAAGTTTGTTTTTGTTCATTTGTGTTCACTTACGTGCATGAACTATTCGTTTAGGTTTAAACGAAAGAATATTAACAAACACGAACATGTTCATTTTCTTAATGAACAAACATGAACAAAAAAAGTTTGTTCGATTTTATATTTGTGTTCGCGTTCGGTTAAAGTTAGAAGAGCTAACATGCCCTGTTCATGTTAGTTCGGCTTGTTTACGGGCCTAATATATATATATATATATATATAATCACTTCCATGTGAAAACAAAAGGATGAAGCAATCTTACAAAATAGGTGATACTGCAACTACTTCGGTTTGTACATGCACCAGTCTTCTCAACTTGTAAATAGGATAAATAAAATTAAATTCATGCATTTTGACATATGTTTGCTTATATTTAGATCACCTCAGCCTCTTGTGTTTGTCCAAACGTAACTGAATATGTGCGCCAAGAGGTGGGCTAAACCAATAACACAAATACAGAAAATTGTAACAACTCGTTATTCAACAAAGATTAGAATTCACGCAATGAAGCAAAATAATAAGCTAATTTCACTTAATGTGGCTCAAATCTGCTTTACCATAAGAGATTACACCGCCATGGCTGCAACAGAGGTTACAAGTGAAAAACTCAACATATATCGTGCACTTACCGTCCTCCGATACTGGCACGCCAAGCTGTAGAGAATCTCATATCTTGACCCAATTGACATTAACCGAAAGTGATGATTGGTCACCAAATTGGTGGTGTGAAGAACATAAAGTGGTCTATTAACTTCAAAATGTTAAGTTTAAAAGCAAGTAATATATTTTGCATCAAAACCAGAACTGAATTACCTATTAATAGGTAAAATACCCTAAGGTGACCCGCAATTGAATAAATGTGCAAAACAACCAAAGGAAAACTGAAGAAACACTAACCGGACCCCGGGCAGATTACGGGTAACCTGGGGGTTAGATAGATGTTTCCCACGAGGGGTTAGACCCGGCAAAGATGGTTCTTCTGATAACCTGCAAAACAGACACCGTGAGCTTGTCACTGAGAAGGGGGGGGGGGGGGGTTCCTCCTTGTGACTACCATCCGGCGTGAGAATCAGACTAGATTGCTCTTTAAATATAAATGTATATTAAGAGATTGCTAGAGCAGATATCAGGTATAATATGATGATAATATGATAAGATATGATAAGATGAGATGATCATACCATTTGTGGTATTTATAGCCGAATGTAGGTTTCCAAGGAGGTGTGGCCTGCTGAAATAGTATTCCTGTTTCACCAACAGTGGCCTACGCACGTGCCCTGCTGGTAGTTGGTGGGTAGGCAGCGGCTGATAGTGACCAGGCCTGCTGTGTACTATTCCTTTTCCACCAACTGCCGGCTATGCACGTGGTATGACAGGAGTTGGTGAGTAGGCAGCGGCTAATAGTGACATACAGTACAGGAGCATGCTGCTCACCATACTGTTGTCAATAAGCTGTCGTATCATTAGTCAGATCTTTTGCCCATACCTCGTCAGGTACAGTACAGAAGATCTTCCCGTATCGTACGGACTGGCTTAGTTGGGCGGAAGTATTCCCCCTCCCGCCCTTGTGCGGGATTGTTCCCGGCTTTGCTCATTCCTTCAGGTGACACTGAGTGATTGAGAGCTAAGTGCCTTGTGCGTGTAGCCTTGCTGCGCGGGTGGCCTTCCCTGATGGCTTGTATCCGCAGCTGCGGGAACAGGCAGAGTCCTTCACCGTTGGGAGGCATTTCCTGCGGGAACAGCTTGCGTACTGCGCGTAAGGACGTCACGTCTCTAAGCATGGTTGGTCCTGCGGATCCAGTTGGTTTCTGCGCAGACGTCCCTCTTCAAGGTGAGACTTGCGGGTCCAACTGGGCTCTGCTGGGACCTACCTCTTCAAGTCCCCCCAGTCCAATGTTCTTCTCATGAGTGTTTAATAAAGTGAGGTGAACTTTTGGACTTAAGCAAAGGGTTTTGAAAAGGGTTTTTTAAGGTTTTCCATGGGGATTCTTCCCGCGGAAGTCCTTGTCACTTGCAGAAATTCCCGACTTTCCTGCTTGATCTTTGGGTATGATGCGGGTAGGTCGGTAACCTCCTCGCAAGTCAGGAGCGTTGAGTCCCACTTGTGTGGATTCTCCATGAGGTTTTGGTAGTTTTGAACATAGTGATCAATTATGTTAAAACCACCAATTCCATCCTAGAGCTTCAAACAATGTAGTTCTCGACGTTCCCGCTATGCGGGGATGTTATTTCCGTTTCCGCAAGCATTGCCCAGAAGATCCTTCTTGGTTTCAATTCCCTGCGGAGCGCTAGGTATGTGAAGGGTTTTGCCTTAACACTGTACCCGCGCTCGTCTTACGGTTACTTTACTTCCAAGGTATTCCTGGCGTCAATTCCCTGCGGGTGCTAGGTATGTGAAGGGTTTTGCCTTAACACTGTACCCGCACCCGTCTTATGGTTACTTGGTTGCCGAGGTATTCTTGGCTTCAATTCCCTGCGGGTGCTAGGTATGTGAAGGGTTTTGCCTTAACACTGTACCCGCATCTGTCTTACGGTTACTTGGTTGCCAAGGTATTCTTGGCTTCAATTCCCTGCGGGTGCTAGGTATGTGAAGGGTTTTGCCTTAACACTGTACCCGCATCCGTCTTACGGTTACTTGGTTGCCAAGGTATTCTTGGCTTCAATTCCCTGCGGGTGCTAGGTATGTGAAGGGTTTTGCCTTAACACTGTACCCGCATCCGTCTTATGGTTACTTGGTTGCCAAGGTAAGGGGTATTTTCCCGCTTACTTTTGAATCTTTTTGAATTTTTTTGAAATTCGAAGAGTTGGTGAAAGGATAAGAACAGTCCAAACCTCTGAAACGTTGTGCGACGGTTTCTTCTGACTGTGTCAGGACGTGCAGGAAGTTATGGTGACGTGACAGTACATGGTCATTCCAGACGCTTTTTCAGGCGCGTAGGCGCGATTTTTCGGGCGCGTGGCCGCGAAATTAATGGTACGCGTCCTGTCAACAGCTGTTGCCAGCTTGCTTTTTGCCACGTGTCATAGTTTCATTGCACCTTCAATTTCTCTCTCTTCCGCATTAAATTCATCGCATTAATTGCGATTAGTATATAAAGGGGGAGAGGGTTCTTTGTAATCCACACTTTCACTCTTCTCTTCATCTTCAAAACGATTTCCGGCGAATACTCATCTTTTCAGTCGAGCATTCCCTTGAAATCGTTTTCTTCTTTCATCTGCAAGATGTCTTCACGTGATCTCGAATCTACAGCCGATGACAAGAGTACTGCTGGCGAGTGCCAGTGTGCTCTGCCTGTCGATCTGTATCAGTACGTCGTCAGGAAGTTCATGCTCGAGTCTCTCGAGCCTGAGTTTCCTGAACCCCATCAGACGGTGTACGATGCCCCCAGAGGCAAGATCGGGGTATATGCTGCATTCTTTGTTTATGAGAATCTTAGGTTCCCATTGACAAAGTTTGTTTACCGTGTCCTTGAGAGGCACGGTGTGCACCTGACCGAGGTGCATCCGATGGCGATTGCCAAGATTCGCCACTTCGAGTGGGTGTGCCGGATACTGGGCATTGAGCCCTTCGTCGACCGCCTGATGACCTTCTACTCCTGGAGGTGCATCCAGGGGTGGTACACGTTGATAACCCGGATTAAGGGTTTGAAGATTTGCTCAACCGAGCGCAGTCTTCGCTCGTGGAAGCGGGAGTTCTTCTACATCTCCGCTCGCGCCATCCCCCTTGCCATGAAATTCAAGAATGGGCAAGCACTTCCCAGCCTTCACGCCTCCAACTACCAGGAGGCGGAATGGTTTGCGAAGATATCCCGAGTCCAATCTCCGGTTTACCGGTTTGCGGAGTCCGGGATGGTGATGCTGGGGATGAGCCGGGTGTGGAAGGCTGCGGATGCGCAAAAGATCCCAATCGTCCTTGAATACGGTTCGTACTCTGTTCCTTACGGTATGCTCTGTTTCTTTTTGTTAATTTAGAATTTCTTCTAACTTATTTCCTGTTTATTTCAGAGGGGAACGACTTGCAGTCGCTCATGTACCCGCGGGAGGCTGATGGTCCCGCTCGGATGGGTACTCGCGCTCTAGACGAGAACGAGTTGCCCATCCTAGAACAAACGGCGGATCGGTTCGTGGAGGTCTATCTGCTAGGCCACGAGATCCTTAGCGCCAGGCGGCCAGGTAAGGCGCTATTCGACCCTCGACCCCTCAATGTTGAAACCTCTGCTGGAATTCCTCTAATCGTATGTTCTGATGAGGAATCCGCAGATGGTCCTCCGTTGGTGCGGAAGAAGAAGGCTGCCGGCGGGAAGGGGAAGGAGAAGGTGGCCTCCACTGCCGATCCGGTGCCTCGGTCTGATTCGGAGACCGAGAGCGAAGAGGTGGCGGGGAATCCCGGTGGTGATAAGACCACCATTCCGGAGGCTGTGACAACTGTCACCGGAGAGCCCAGGATGACAATGGTGAGCGGCGTGAAGAGGCCGGCTCCATCGGGTTCATCCCCGCCTGTTCGTACATTTAGGCTCAAGAAAACCCGTAAGTACAAACTTCCTTATCTTTAACTTCATAGTTTTCCATCATTAATGCTTATCTTCTTTGTGCAGGCGTGGATGTTGTCGCATTCCAGGGTGGAGCGCAGAGTATCCCTCCGCCCATGACGGTAGGCTTGGTCGGCCTACCTGAGGCGACCACCCAGGCGCCTGCGCCTGCTTCCGCTGGTTCAGTTGCTCACTCCTTTGAGCCGACTGTTCCAGCTGTGATGACGTCATCGCCGGCTGTGAGTGCTATTTTTACCGCATCTTTCACCCAGCCGGCGGTTACTTTTGCTGCGACCGCGGCGGCTTCTACCATGCCTCCGTCATCGGCAACGACGGCCGAAACTTCAGGTATGCATGGGGCTTATCGCCAACCTCTGCCTCCTTCCCATCTGCCTGACCTCTTGGATGGATTTCCGTTGGGTTCAGGTGATGGGTTTGGCGGCTATCGGCCTGTTATTGACCCTACAGGTGCGTAGGGTTCTTTTGGCCCATTTTATATATATTTTTTTATCATCTTTTCCTAACTGCTTTATGTTTTTTGCAGTGTCGGATTCCAATGAAGTGTATGTTCCATGATGGAACATTCGCCGAGGAACAACCCTTCTCACCCCTGTGGAGTGCGTGGAGTGGGCTCGTCACGCTGATCCCAGTGGTGCGTTGGGGGAAGTCATGGCTAGCTACCAGGAGGGTAGTCTAACCAATGAGCTTCGGGTTCTCCTGGCCCGGATGCAGCCGCGCGTCGAGCTGCTTTGTCGTGAAAACGACAAGTTAAAAGTAGCTCGCATTAAAGAAGTAGCTCAGGCGCGGGCTGTCCGGGAGGAGAACCAAAGGCTTACCGCAGCTGCTGCGGAAAAGGAGAAGGCCTTCAAGGCCCTCGAGGTTGAAGTTCAAGCCCGGCTCGAGGCCCGTTCCAAGGCTGCCCAAGCTGTTAATGAACAGCTTCGGCTGGCTAAGGAAACTGCAAGGAACGCAACCGAGAGGGCCACCAAGGCTGAAGCTGTTGCTGAGCCTCTACGCGTGGAGAATGAAGAGCTTAAAGCCAAATTAGAGGCTCTCCAGCAGGCTCATGATTCCTTGGCGATGGAAGACGCCAAAAAGCTCCAGGAGATCTTGGACCAGAGGGGGGTGCTTGTCCATACTGAGCGGAAGCTAAAGGGCGTCGAAGAGGCTGCGGCTAAAGAAGTGTTGCTTGCCAACCTCAACAAGAGTGAAGCCGAACGCGCCCGTAACGAAGCTCAAGCTGCCCTCCAAGAAGCTCTGGTTGCCAAGGAATGGCTTCTTCGAGAAGCGTTGTCTCAGGTATGCTTTTCATTTCTTTACGCTTTTCTTTGTAGATAGAAAAGGTTTTGATACTTGTATATTTTCTTGTAGGTTGTGCATCGGGTCTTCTCAGAGACGTCTTATGACGATGCTATGAGCGCAGCCCTCAACGCTTCTCACGAGGATGGGGAAAAGGCCGGCTTCCTGCTTGGTCTAGGGTTCGTTGAGAAAGGCATCCCGCCTTCCAACTTCCCTTTGTACAATGTTGATACTGAAGCTGTTTACGACCAAGCAGTGAATCAGTATGCCGCCTTCCCGCATCCGGTGGTGGAGAAGGTGAACCAAGTTGCTGCTGCTGATGATGGGCTAGCTATCCTTAAAGCTTTCCTTGAACTGCCACGCTCTACTGACGGTGCTGGTCTAAGTGGAAGTGGCCCTGAAGCCTGATCCTGAAGATCCCTTCCCACTGCTAGGATAGATTTAGCTTGTATAGATTTATTTTCTTGTAGGCGGGTAGTTACCCGGCCATTCTTGTAATGAATATTATGAAATATAAATCTTTGTGCGGGTAAGACCGCTACTTTCTCTGGATTCCTTGCTTTATAAACGTTATATGACTTGCATACTTTAGTTTAAATTAGCAATTTTCCAAGTGTAGAATAAGTTAACCTTTGAACGTGGTAGATAATAGGTTGAAGTTTTGCTTCCTCTTTCGTGATTGTGCGGGTAGGACCGTCACTTGCACTTAGTAGGATGGCTAAACTTTACCTACGTCTGACCTGCGTGGAGGTTTTCCTCATCTTTTTGAAATTTCTAAGTATTTAGGATAAGTTAACCTTTGAACGTGGTAGATAATAGGTTGAAGTTTTGCTTCCTCTTTCGTGATTGTGCGGGTAGGACCGTCACTTGCACTTAGTAGGATTGCTAAACTTTACCTACATCTGACCTGCGTGTAGGTTTTCCTCATCCTTTTTTGAAATTTCTAAGTGTTTAGGATAAGTTAACCTTTGAACGTGGTAGATAATAGGTTGAAGTTTTGCTTCCTCTTTCGTGATTGTGCGGGTAGGACCGTCACTTGCACTTAGTAGGATGGCTAAACTTTACCTATATCTGACCTGCGTGTAAGTTTTCCTCATCCTTTTGTTAGAAATTCTCTGTTTTGAATAACCGTTCGACGCGCGGTTGTTAATAGGTTAGTGTTCAGTTTCCTCTCATGATTCATGCGGATAGACCGGCACTTTCATTTAGTGGGATGACTGAACTTTTCCCCTTCAACTGACCTGCGTGAAGGTTTACCGTTTTTTGGGTTTATGCGGGTTTTGCCGCCTTCCCCACGCAACGACTTTCCACGTATTTATGCGGTGAAAACCGGCATATCCGTGTTGAATAAATTAACCGTTCGACGCGCGGTTGTTAATAGGTTAGTGTTCAGTTTCCTCTCATGATTCATGCGGATAGACCGGCACTTTCATTTAGTGGGATGACTGAACTTTTCCCCTTCAACTGACCTGCGTGAAGGTTTGCCGTTTTTTGGGTTTATGCGGGTTTTGCCGTCTTCCCCATGCAACGACTCACACTTATGTATTGCGGTGAAAACCGGCATCAGTGTTAAAAGTATAAATGTAAAATCATCAGCGTCGATGTTCTAAGGAGAATCATTTCCATTAGAAGTGGCTCTGGGCCTTTTCTTTACAAATTTGGAATTGATTTACATGCAAACTGTGTAATTGAGCTCCCTTCCATGTTGTTGGGATGGGAGTGCCATCGAGCCGATACCTGGTTCGGGATCTCGTTCTTTACGCAGCATGTAGTCTCCATATTGAAGCTGCAATTTTATTCGTGTTTTCCCTAGCTGGGGTTCTACACGCATCAGCCTGCTCAGCGTTCATTGCGCCACGAGGTGCGCGAGCGTCCCATCTCTGACAAATGCTTCGACCATGTCCTTTACGTCTGTGCATTCTTCAGTGTTGTGGCCTTTTGTCCTGTGAAAGTCACAGTATTTGCTCCGATCGGCATTGGGACGATGTCGGATTATTGGAGGCTTTGGCCATGGGAGCTCCTCAGTGGCGAATATCTCGGTGACGCTTTTGGTGAGCGGCGTCCATCTGGAGTTCTGGTTCGACTGTACGTTACCCCTTCCGCTTAACCGATGTTGCAAGCCGGATGAGGTGTCAAAGTTTACCCTTGACTGCCAAATGCCTAGCTTCCGCTTTTTGTTTAATCGGACGGTAAGGACGTTGTCTTCTCTTGTTTTCTGGGTGTAGAGGTTTGTGCTCTGTGGGAGATCTCTACCCAGTTGCTTCTCCGTTTCCGCAAAGCGTTTAGCTGCTGTCATGATGGCATCCCATGTGGATGGCATGCCATCTTTACCCGTTAAGGTGCGGATGAGCTCTGGGTCGTTCGCGCCCTGGATAAAGGCAGCGCGAACAAGATCTTCGCTAATGTTACCCAGACTTAGCTTCTTCGAATTGAAGCGAGTGATGAAGTCTAGCAAAGATTCATCTTCCTCTCGAATGCATTTGAGGATTGTCTATTGCTCCTCGGTATACTTTCTTTGCTGGCTGAAGTGTTGGCTAAACTTCTGTTGGAAGTCTGCCCAGTCGTAGATGTGGTTGACCGGTAGACGATCGAACCACGCTCTAGCAGCCCCAACAAGCGTCATTTGGAACATGTAACACCACGTAGGTTCCGTCCAACTACTGACGGTTGCCCCCGCTATGAATCTGTTCAAATGATCATCTGGGTCAGATATACCATCATATGTGCCTATGCTGGACATTTGTTTGGCACTTTTTGGGGCAATTGCTTCCGCAATGTCCCTTGCAAATTTGGACGTTCCCGCATTTGCAACGTTTGGTCTGAATGTTTTGGAGAAGTCACGTGGACTTCCACCTGTGTTCTTTGGTTTGAAGGCTTCTCCAAAATGCCTTCTCGGTTGGGAGTCCGTTTCCTTACGCTTCCCTTTTGCCCTATGGCGAGGGTTCGCGTCGGTGTCGGATTCCTCCGAGTCATCGTCCAAGTATTCTTCGAATTCGTCAGCCTGTTGGACGGAACGCAAGCGTTCGTCCAACTCAGCTTGGAATTCCTTTTGACGTGCCTCCGCCCATGCCTTAACTTCATCGAGTGTTTGGCGGGGGAGTCTTGTTCGTTTCTCTAACTGGGTATCGGTGAATCCCAGTGAGCGATTATTTACTGCACATGCCCCAGCTTGGGTAACTGGGGTAGTGTTCGTAAAATTTACTTCACTTGCCCCGGCTTGGGTAACCGGGGTAGTGTTTGTAAAGACTGTGTAGCCGGTATTCCCCCCAGTAGCTGGGGTTGTGGTTACCGGAGTTTCTTTAACCATCTTTCCAGAAGTTTGAAAAAACTGAAAAGAAATGAAGTTCTAGCTTTTATCCACGGATGGCGCCAATGAAGAAACACTAACCGGACCCACGGGCAGATTACGGGTAACCTGGGGGTTAGATAGATGTTTCCCACGAGGGGTTAGACCCGGCAAAGATGGTTCTTCTGATAACCTGCAAAACAGACACCGTGAGCTTGTCACTGAGAAGGGGGGGGGGGGGGTTCCTCCTTGTGACCACCCTCCGGCGTGAGAATCAGACTAGATTGCTCTTTAAATATAAATGTATATTAAGAGATTGCTAGAGCAGATATCAGGTATAATATGATGATAATATGATAAGATATGATAAGATGAGATGATCATACCATTTGTGGTATTTATAGCCGAAGGTAGGTTTCCAAGGAGGTGTGGCCTGCTGAAATAGTATTCCTGTTTCACCAACAGTGGCCTACGCACGTGCCCTGCTGGTAGTTGGTGGGTAGGCAGCGGCTGATAGTGACCAGGCCTGCTGTGTACTATTCCTTTTCCACCAACTGCCGGCTATGCACGTGGTATGACAGGAGTTGGTGAGTAGGCAGCGGCTAATAGTGACATACAGTACAGGAGCATGCTGCTCGCCATACTGTTGTCAATAAGCTGTCGTATCTTTAGTCAGATCTTTTGCCCATACCTCGTCAGGTACAGTACAGAAGATCTTCCCATATCGTACGGACTGGCTTAGTTGGGCGGAAGTATTCCCCCTCCCGCCCTTGTGCGGGATTGTTCCCGGCTTTGCTCATTCCTTCAGTTGACACTGAGTGATTGAGAGCTAAGTGCCTTGTGCGTGTAGCCTTGCTGCGCGGGTGGCCTTCCCTGATGGCTTGTATCCGCAGCTGCGGGAACAGGCAGAGTCCACCATTGGGAGGCATTTCCTGCGGGAACAGCTTGCGTACTGCGCGTAAGGACGTCACGTCTCTGAGCATGGTTGGTCCTGCGGATCCAGTTGGTTTCTGCGCAGACGTCCCTCTTCAAGGTGAGTCTTGCGGGTCCAACTGGGCTCTGCTGGGACCTACCTCTTTAAAAACAATAACGAAACAATAATGAGCCTCAGATTTCTGAACAGTCAAAGAAAGAGATATGATACAACATGGCTGCACGTAACCGACTGCCATGTTAAAGAAAATTCAAACACATGGCCATCTCGGTTGCCTCACCAACACAAGTAACACTTTCATCTTTTTTAAAATTAAAGCCATCATCATAGCCGCATGTGAGAATTCTATACAGGATAGATATAAAGATAAAATATAACTTTACAAACACTTACTAAATCACGGTGGAAACTTGGTTGAATAAACGAACTTTTCCGACAAATGTGCCCTGAAATCAACTTACATAATGCCAAAAACATGAACCGTCATTATACGAATATTCTAGCAACTCATGCCGCTAAAAGCAAGTAACAAAATAAACAAACACTACATTATCTATATAGATTAAACGCGGAGTTGGTGCTAGAAACATGTTTCCTTACATCACCGATATGACAGTCTAAGTCATCGACAGACACAATTGGCACCAGGAATCGTTTCCAGCGACCACCCCAAAGACATTAAGGATTATTTGATTCGTACAACCAAAACCCTAACACACCGACATAGCCAACGTTGCGGCTGTTTAAGCCACCGACATCAACCATAACCAAAATCAACACTGGTATACGGTCACCTGATGTCTAAAGGGCCTCGATACAACCACAAAACCCACCATTACAGTCATCTAACTCATTGAAAGGCACAATCGTCACCGCGAATCGTAAACGGTGACCGCCACTAAGACAGTTGCCGCTTCAGCAGACCACCACCACGCAACCGCCACCTAGGGTTCCAAAAAGGAACCCGGCAGCAGTCTGGGTGAATCGTAACCCGCAACCACCACACAACAGCCACCTATGCATAAAGCACGTGAGCCAGGAAGGGCGAACTGAATGCAAACACGTCATAAAGCACTTCACAGAACATATCAAAACCAAATGGATTGTACATATTGCAACATGAGTTGTACAAAAAACATCTATGACGTTAAACTTGTCAATTATACATATTACATAATAGATAATGACATTAGCAGCATACCTACCGTTCTAATTTATATAAGAGACAAAAACTACAATTTAAAAACTTTTGGGAAAGTAGAATATCATAAACATGACATATGATATTATGATATGTATTTATGTGATTTATATATGTATAACATATGTAACACAGCAGAATCACTTGCTTTTGTCTTGTTAATACAATTTTGTAATGAAAATTTAACAAAACTGAATGATTTAATTATTGTTATTATAATGAAAGTTTGGTTTGCCTTTATAAGTTAATTAGGTACCTATTCGTTTAAAAACAAAAGAGAATTCGTTAAACTGGAATATAAGCACGGTGTGCTAATAGGTTAAACTGGAATATATTTAAGGTGAGCTAGTAGGTAGATTTACTTAAGTTTTGTAACCTTTTATTTATCATTTCTATAATATATCCTTGAAGTTTTGAAGTATATTATCATTGTAAGCGATTCGTGTTCATAAGCACGGTATGGGTTAGCTAACTAAAGTTTGGCCCTCCCTTTATCTATATCTACGGCCAGTAGAAATACCCGCACGTTACGACGGGTACACAACAAGGATATTCGGTTATTGGCAATTTCATACGACAAAAAGAAAAGAAAATTACATGTCGTTAGCAAAAAATAATAAATTGAATCAATGTTGTAAAACCGCTAGGCGGTCCTTAGTCGGCCAACCCCCATGTAGGGAGTACTCGGGGAGTACTCGGCTTGCTCGAACATGATAAATATAATATAAAATAATTAATGGATATTATATATATGTTAAAACAAGCATAATTAACAACAAAATAAGCATAATTCATATAAAAAATAAACATAATTCAAAAAATTCATGTTTTGTGTTATTTTTTATTTTTTACTAAAAAAAACTGATGGCCAAGTTGACCTTGGAGGCCGAGTAATCCCGAGTACTCCGACTTTTAACCGAGTTGGACCTTGGCGAGTAATGGTGACCGAGTTGAAAAAAGACGGCAAGGTTGATGTGATACAAACACTAACATGGTTAGGTCAAAAGAACAAATAGTGTAACACTTGAATACCTCATATGAGGGAACCTATAGAGAGGAGTACTCACTACTCTTTTCCATCACCATCTTATCTATATTACATTACTAGATTTAGAACCCGTATATTACACAGTATTAAACAAATGATAAAAAATAAAAATTATTTAATCAATGTGTGTATATGGTATATGGAAAAATTGTATTAGATATAATAATAAATTAAACTTTACATTTACAATTCACGAATTTGTAAAAACCCTCTTGAATACAGTTAATAACTCGTTTATGTATTAATTTACATGTGAAATGAAACATTTCAAAGATCATTTACAAATATAAAAAATTATTATTTGTATACAACATTTGACGTGGTACAGGTCACTTAACATTCTTTATAAAAAAATAGTAGCTTGAGTCCATCTCTACTTTTAACTCTATGTTAAAAACACATGTCTTAGTCTTACACCGGTTGAATAGTAAAAATAATTTAATTTACAAATCTGTTGATACTTTTCATAAATGAAATTAATATACCCATCTTTTGGTTAAGAAATCCCACGCCCACAGGTCAAAAGTGAGAATAAACCACAAATAATAAAATCAAATGATTAATCTCATAAGAAAAACCAATGATTAATACACACATGACACTTGCACGAAATGACCATACGATAGCATTTGTTTGGACAAATCGGATAACAGAGATCAATAAGCAAGATTCAAACACTTGAATTCAAGAACTAAACTATAAAAGGCAAGTTTATTCATGAGACATTAACTCATCTATCTAGCTGATCAACATTTTCTACAACTTCCATAGACTTAAATCACTAAGTGCATCATCTATTTAATCATCTCTCTCTCTCTCTCTCTCTCTCTCTCTCTCTTGTTCAGTTGTAAAAAAATTTTGCTGCTTCCATTTATAATTTCAAACTACCCAAGTGCAAGGGTTCATAAACAATAAATAAATAGGGATAGCACCAATATATCCCCTTTCGCCTTAAAGGACACAAAAAACATAATTAAAGAAAACACATTTTTAGACTTAGAGTAGAACTTAAAATCGAAAGTACTGCATTTAAAATCCCCAAGTTCTAAAGAGACCTAAAATATGGGTCGGGCCGCCTCCTTCTAAACTGATGCTTTTCGGAGAAATGGGTTTGTGGGCACCAACCTGCATTGCCCGAGAATTCACTAGAATTTGAGCCCAAATGTTATATTGCAAGGTGAATAAAGTAAAAATGTTGGGACCTTGAGTTGACAACTGTGTATCTCTGATTTATTCAAAAGTATAGCATTCTGAATAGCTTTGAGTTCCACAAATTCATGTTTTTAACCCGTTCATGTTAGTAGTCTGCAACATCCGTGCTTGACGACTCTAGCAAACTATGTCCAAAATGAGTAAAATGTTTATGAAATAGGTAAGCTTGCCATTGTTAATGAAAATGTAAAACCTGGCCAGAAGGCAACCCATTGAACTCAACTTAGAGAGCCAATGGCTCTTTTCTGAATGATTCCTGCAACTTCTATTTCTGCAGCATCTGTTGTTTTTAAAAATTAGTTTACTAAAACTAATATTAAAGTTATAAAAAGATACCGATCAAGGACATTCTGAGATTTATTTTTTGGTTTAGATTCTATTGTTTTCTTCCCTATTGACCAATTCTAGTTGCACCCACTCAAACTAAATTAACACACCAAAGCACAATCATTTGTTATTATATTCCTACTTGATTTACCCAGCCACCATTCTCCTTTTTGATAAAACAAACACCAATTCAAAGTCTCAGATAATTAGCAACCAAAATCCATGTTTACTACCAAAAATTTAGTAGTATATTAAATCAAGAAATAATATTTATTTCATTTTATTATATTAGTGGAATGAGGTTTGCTCTAACCAACAATTAGGTTCAATAGACTAATCAAAGTAGCTTCAATAAATATTTCATACATTGGTTAACTAAGAAATTAATGACATGAACCGTTAACAATTCTAATTTGCACAATTCGTTGAGGACCCTTGCAACATTAGAAGCCTTAATTTGAATCAAACCTTGGATCATATTAAATACTGAATATCAACAGTTCACATATTAATCCAGAGTATTTGATCATATTTATACAATGAAATCGATTGATACAAAAAACACACCTTGTCAATTCGAAATTGTTAATTCGAGTTTTGTTATAAGAGGATGATGCGAGTAATCATCAGAATTAGTCTGGAAGTCGATTGGTTGAGGATTATAATTACACAGTAGAGACTGAATCGATTAGATTAGGGTTTTGATTTCATATAGTGCAGAGGATTACAATCGAAAGAGAATGAAAAGGGAGGGATTAGGGTTTAGATGTTCAAAGTTGGGTTAGGAGCGTATGATAGAAATCGGGTATGGGTCAATAGGAGATCCGTGTGTTTTTTGGGTATTAAGGTTTGAGCGGGAAAACACCACCAACAATGAATATAACAATGACACGTGTCTCATAGTATTTTACTTTATTAGAAGAGTAAGATAATACATATAGGCAACCTTTCATATCCCTTATCAGACACCGTAAAATTCAATGTACCATTAAGTCTCCGGCTCGGTTGTGACCTTAGAATAATCATCTCAGGCGAAATTAAATCGAGTCTCCGGCGATGTTAAATTGCAATCAAGGCGACTTTTCAATTCATATTCAGGTTTCTATTGCAATGAATATGCATAAATTAAACTGAACAATTATGATACCTAATTAATTGAAATCTAATTAAAGGATCAACATTTGCTCCATTGGTCATCCAGTTTTTCTTTCATTTTCTATACTCATTATAATGCCCTATTCTCTCCTTAGTTTTTTCAATTTTCCCAGGTATGTTTTTGAATACGGATTGCTTGAGTTATTTTAAACTATTCCATTATCTTCAACTCTCTTCAGTAATCCCAGGTATGTGTTGAATACCGCTTGTTTGGGTTCTCTTCAATTCTTAGAGATGCAATTAGCAATTTTTATCAGGTATGTGTCTATTATTTTTTGGGGCATTTACATATTTCCCCTTCCTAAACTTTGAAATTACATATTTCCCCAAACCATGCTTAAAGAGCGTTGTACATTTTGCATTAAAAACTTGTATTTTGGGGAAATATATAATTTCAAAGGTTAGGAAGGGGAAATATGTAAAAATCCCTTATTTTTGTTGATTGTGTTTTTATGAATCTGGAATTAAACAATGGTCATTTTGAGCAATTTTGATGACTGTTTTATTGTGAATCTGGAATTAAACAGTAGTCAGTTTGGGTAATTTTGTTGATTGTGTTATTGTATCTGGGTAATTTTATTGAATCCTATTTGTTTGGGTAATATTTGTAGTCAATCTGGAATTAAGCAGTAGTTAGTTTGAGTAATATGGAATGAATTGAATTGAACAATCAATTGAATGATGGTGCAAATTAACCGATTCATTCACAATTCTTCCTTAAGTATATGCAATGTTCCTTGGCACGGTTTCATACAATTTGACCTCGCCTCCCCTATCCCAGGTACGTTTAGTTCTAATGTCTATTTGCTTATTTGTTTTGATTTTGCTTATTTTGTTCAATCCCCTTCCCTATCTTTTTCGTTTGTAAATTGGTTTGGTTTGATTTTATGTTTTGGGCTTTTGATGTTCATAAAAAATCACGAATCTAATAACCACGTGAACTTGCTGCTATTGTTTCTTATGTTTTTAAATTTTATTTAAGTGATCACTCCCGATTTTGAGTTTTGTTAAACTGATTATGTATTCTTGTTATTATTTGTGTGGTAGATTGTTCTTTGTGAAAATCCGGTTTTCATGGCGGCTGCTAACTAGACATTTAGTGCGGGTAGGAAGAGATTGAGACCAGACATGGTTTTCTTGGTGTCAAGAGCCACATTAGGCCTACATGCTTAGAGTAAGTATTTTATTATCTAATTATTTTATTAACCCGGAAATGGTTGCAAAATCAAAGAACAAGTTATGCTGAAATCAAATATGACAAGTTTGCTTTTCTTGAATTTAATTGGCATTTATAGGTAACACCAATCAAGTTTTGGGTTTAAAATTTTTAGTAAGATAAATTCTTTTGTCCGGTGCATGGGTCAAAAGTTTGCAGACAACATTCTGATTATGTGTTAGTTATATACAGGTCAAAAGGTTGGTTACAAGTATTTTGGATATATATCGGTTCGAAAGAAAAATTATTATTTTAAGAACGGACCACCTTGACTTACTTTAAAGTTTTGGGTATTACTATCGTTTATGTGAAAAATTTATTAGTTTCTCTTGAATAATGTTGAGGCCAAAAAGAAGGGACTGATGAGTGATGAGAGTCTTAACTCTTAAGGAGAGCAATTGGTTTATAAGTTTTGAATTCCTGCATATCTAACTACAATTACAAAATTCCTCTTTTATTAATCCTATATTTATATTGTAGAATCTTATTGGGAAAGCCTTAGCAACTTTTGATGAAGATAACTTGATCCCTTGTTATGGATTTGGAGATGGTATAATTTCTTTTATAAGTATGCTAACATATAGAAGAGAGGTTATTCAATTTAAAGGTTTCAGGTGTTTCCATGTTTATATCTTTTCTTACATTTTCACGCTTCTGAATCTATTTCATTTTGTTTGTATTCATTTTTGGCTGAACACTTATCCTATGTGACCGCAGGCCCAACATCATTCGGCCCTGTAATTGCAAAGGCTATGAAATTTGTTTAAGAATGTCGTGGCCATTATCATGTGTTGGTTGGTTATCTACGCTGACGTTTAGTTAGTATTTACATACTACTTGTTCTTCCCTATTTCTTTTTAATAACACCACTTTACCTAATGCAATCTCGGGTGCGAGTGCCATCTCCGGCAGTACACACACTGTTCCGGTTGTTGTACCATGGGAGACAGACGGACTCTTTAGTAGAGACCCGAAATGTTTTTTAAGGAAAGCGTATTCAATACGTGCCTCAACCATGCTCAATATATATATATATATATATATATATTGTTTTATTCATCCTTTGTTGCAGTCAATGGAGTTAGCCACATCAAGGAAAACTAAGACTAATGTGAAGATACTCAACAGGTGAAAGATTCAAGTCAAGAAGTTACTGTTGAAGTTCTCACTAAAGACATCAGTATAAATATTCATATACTTTATATTTATTTCATTTTTTTTATTTTGTACACTGGATTGTGCTACGGTATTTCTCTTGTATAACAAGAGTATCGTTATACTTATTTTATTTTATTATTTTTAAATATATTATGACCTATGTCCTACAATCTTAAAACGGATTTCGGGAGATTGTTGCTACAATCTTAAAACACTATTTATAAGGATTTTGGGTCCACAAAATGGTTTTAAATAAAAACATTTTAGAGATTATAATCTTGTAAATATATAGTTTTTTGGAAATTGCGTGCGTAGTAAAACTTGTTGTGTTTGGATTTTTAGAGATCATGGTGCAATCTTGAATCCTATACCGTGTTACAAAACATAATGTTGATTCATCCGTTTGGACTTAGAAACGATTTTGTAATCGTTTATATTCTAACTATGGTGTTAGAAACGGTCTTGGAAAACCATTGAGATTTTATTGGTTTTATTTTAATGATTTTTGCAATTGTTTATGTCTAACAGTTGTGTTACAAATGGTGTTGTCACACCCCGTTAAGCGATTTGCGCAAGCGTAAAACGGAAATGTAACAGACACCTCTTATATTAACCACATTGTTTATAAAGAACAATACAAACTACTTTACAATATTTTACATTGATCTAACTTCATTTACAACTAGGTGATACAAATTAAATCCAGCCCGTTAAGCGGCTTTACTTCCTATTAGCACACTTGCATCAATTCACCCAGCATTGATCGCAAGTCAAACACGTAGCACATTGACTTTCTAATCCAATCCAGTACCTGAAAAACATGTTAAAGAGGGTCAACTACAAATAGTTGGTGAGTTTCACGGGTTTCAAGAAAATCATTTATGCGTACAGCAATCACAGTTTGTAAATACGCAAGTATGTATGCATGTACGTTCACAAGTCCGTTTGTTTGTATGTTTATGATGTAATTATGCTAAGCTACAGTGAATCCTTGACTGTCTGTGCTGCGTGCATCCATTTCCCACGCTCAATCAACCAAAGTGGCACCCTTTTCGCCCACAACATGCCCCGAGTAGCTATGTCTAACACTACATAGCGCGTTTGTATAATTATGGTCATGTGCAAACGGGATAATGTCTCAGCAATCCATGCTGGCCCCGCCTGGGTTTGTCAAACCAATAGTACTATTCACAAGCCACCGGCTCGAAGTTAATCACTGAACTTTCGTGTGTTAGCACTTAGATAATTCTCATCATCAAACGGTTCAGAATATATATAGATATGTATCAACATGTTTTTCACCCCAAAAGTTCGTAAAAACAGTTTAAAAGTGGGGTCATAAAACTCACTGTTTAGTAGATAATCGGCACTGTGTCAGCTCACGGTTTGTTCGATTCGCTATCACTAGTTCCTATAGCCAATATTATATTAATATTAATATTTTAATATTATTATAATCTCAACACTCTGTATAACTAATCTGGGTATAGCTGGAACGTCCAGAAAGTGTCAATAGGCTTAGGTTGTGATGTTGTTTAATGTCTAATACTTAAAACCGAACTTGGCTTAGTTTCCTCGTTTTTCTAGCTGGGCCAAGTTGTTCGTTTAAGCGTTTAGAAAACAGTTATGTGGAAGTAAGCTTGGGTAAATGTGTTGGTCGATAAAATGATTAATTTATAAAGAAAGATCACACATTAGGGTTCTGGATTCACTACGGGGCCGTTTCTATTTATTCAGTTTGATTTGAAAAGAAACGTGCACAATCTATCCAGATTGTCCATGTTTCTCATAAAAAGTTCGTTTTTACTTAATTAATCCAAAAATATGATTTTTGTTCACTCTTGGTGTTCTGATATTCTAGCAGTTCGTTAATCACGAACTTGCCGGTTTTTATCAGAATTGAATTTATTTAATTTTCAAATTAGCATAATTAATTAACCGTTAATCATTAAATTATGAAAATTTAGTCACTTATCAAATAAAATATATAGATTTTTATAAAAATATTTCTGGAATTATTTACTAGGTTTAATTTATAAAAATTCCAGAATGTAACAACCTTGTTCAATATTATTTTCGGGCCAAATTCGACTATAAAAACTCATATGAACGCAAATACACAAAACATACTTAGACTTTTCCAAATGCTCCCAAATTTCATATGTGATCATAATATACGAAATCTGAGTTGCTCAAAAATTTTCATAATTTTTCAAGCATTTTAACTATTTTTCCCAAATAAACGTCCCAATTCGGTAATAAATTCGCTAAATATTTTCAGATGGTCAAAAAATTACCAAATTTGAACAGGGACTCAATGATATGGTACCTGATGTTGCTGCAAAATTTTCATGACCTAAAAATATGCACATCACAATCGAAACCTAAACAGCCCGTAAATGAGTGATTCGGCATTACCTTAGCGGTTTTGGTTCGTTTTCGCCCTTCTAATCAAGTTTTCGGGTTCTTGTGCTTCTATGCAAGCTAGATACAGGTCCTATGTCACAAACCTAGCAATTTTCATCAACATAACAGCCCCTTAATATAGGGTTTCGGTTAGGGTATAAAACCAAACTTTTGAACCGTAAAAACGCCGTTTAAACCCTATAATCCGTGTTTATGGCAAAAAAAAAACTATAAAACCACGTTCCTAACTATGTGTATGAGAAAAAAATGTTTATGGACCATTTTTAGGATTTTTAAATAGTTAGAAAAGCTTTTTGACAATTAAATCATGTTTATATGATATTAAACATAATCAAAACAAGTTAAAAATGATGGAAATGATAAAATCACCTTGGTTTTATTTGAATTTCAGCTGAAGAACCGTGAGAAT
The DNA here is from genome assembly GCF_021521415.1 of Bidens hawaiensis. Classification (NCBI taxonomy): domain Eukaryota; kingdom Viridiplantae; phylum Streptophyta; class Magnoliopsida; order Asterales; family Asteraceae; genus Bidens; species Bidens hawaiensis. The sequence goes on from NW_027491022.1 coordinate 27,903, forward strand.
TTTCCAGAAATGTGATAAAAATTATGCAAAATATCTAATGTATATTAATAAAAAAAAGAAACCTTAATTGGGGGGGGGGGGTAAAACCCTTTTACGTACGGGAGCCTAAATGGGCCTCCCATGGCCCATTTTAGCCGAAACTAATAATTTTACAAGCCCAAATATGAAAGGCCCAATCCAAACTTAGTTCGGGTTCGGTTTTTGGCGTGAAAAACATATCGGGTACAACAAACAGCACGAAAACGACTGTTTTTTTGGCTATTTTTGTATAAATTTATAAAACAAATACTATATGTTTGTAAAATTTGAAAATATTTTCACGGATCGCTTAAAACATTTCAATTAAATGTTTGGTAAATCGTTTTCGGCCTAACGGATGATACAATGCTTGGTTTGTAACTATCTTTCGCGTTTAAATCAATAGCGGGTAGTTAAACGAACAAGTTTTCGTTCAACTTGTTTGCTATCGAACTAAGGCCATAAAACTAATATATTAGCTTATATTAATCTTAGATCACTTATAGATGGCCTCCCGAGATATCTGGGTCATAACCAGACCCATTCGGTTAATCGTTCGTTCATTACGTAATAAGCGTTTAATTGCTTAATCGGTAAATACGTACTGAGGTGTACCAGGTTTTGCCTCAAATGTCACATTCTCCCCCTGTTAAGAAATTTTGTCCCCGAAATTCAATATGCCAGTTAAAAGCTTCTTAGGAACAAACAAGAATATTTGATTCCGTTTTCAAATGTATATAATTCCCTATTATAAGGCATTTTATGAATATTTGTTGAGTCATAACTGTTTGACCTCCCCACCTGATATTTATACGGATTCTTTACCAAGTTTAGTTATGTATGAGTTTCCAAGCAGTACTATCGCCGCCTCTTCAGTAAGGCATTTGATTGTTTTGGTATATAGGAAATTACTAGTAGGACTAAAACTCGACACTAAATATGGTTTTAGTTGATTTGCTATGAGATTAAATTTCAGGATAACTTCGTATGGTTCCGTATATGTTGGTGTCAACCTCTCAGTTTCCTCAACTCGAAAAACGCTTTTCAAAGGTCAACAATTCATAATGTACATCGATATAGTTTTATCTATGATTTCCGGAATCAAATTAGATTTCACATTGTGAGTGTTGTCAACTTTTAGACTATTAAAGTATCAATTCATGTTCTTGTTCGTATTGTACCGGTTACAGTGCTGCTTGTATAATATTATGATAACTGTTAGTATTCGAGGATTAGACCAGTGAAAATGTTGGTCCTAAATTTCTCTAAGATTTGGTAATTCTTTCAGTGTCTGTATAGTTTGTCCAAGTCGATCGCTTGTTTGGGAAAAACAGGTCGAGGTTAAAACGATTCGGTTTCTTAAGTTTGTCAGAACATAAGAAGCGAAATGACTATCTCAGTCCGAAGCAATCTAAATAGACATACCATGGCGAGGTATGATTTTGTTGACATAATTATAGGCGTGCCTTTCAATCATGTAGTTGTTATGGATCGGGAGAGAGTATGCAAATTAAGTTGGTGGGTTGACTAGTACAGGACTATACTGCATTCTAGGAATGATTTATGAAAAGGTGTTACGAGGTTCATAGTAATCTATTCCCACTTCCACTGGGTGTTTACGGTTGTTGTAACATTACTGAGGGTTCTTGATACTCTGTTTTAGATTATTCTAGACTCGGTTTGTCTGAGGTACAGATGTTTATCAGTTTTTCTTTCAAAGGTTTGCTCAACCTCGTGTAGGATTTTGTTTTCTAACTGTTAGGTTCTTAGAGTTTTCTTTTGGGCGAGATGAATTTGCCCAATAAGGTTTGTCTAAACTATCGTTTCCAATACCCGTACTTTCCAATGTTTAAATTTTATCCCTTCATCTTTAGGCATCGGTTTTCACAATTACACTTGTTCCACAATTCTACTCGTTTTCCTTATCCCATATTCAGCTTTGTCAGATCAATTGCAGGTCATAAGCTTCTGCGATTCCTGTAATTTGTGTGTTTGATGGTATAATAGTAGAATGCCCATGCGTTAGATGCAAATAATCGCCCCATACTCCGGGTTAAGGATAGTATAATTTTCTCATGCGTTTTTGATTGTCGGGAAGCATATGCTATAACCTTGTTTCTCCGCATTAGTACACACTCTAATTCTTCTCGGGATTTATCACAATGGATTACAAGATCATCAGTCCTTTCTGGGAGACTGAGCATCTGGTTTGAACTTAGTTTCTGTTTCAGCAATTGAAAAACCTTTTCTGGTTCTTCTTCCCAGTTATAAATTCGGTCTTTTTTTTTTTTTTGGGTTGAAAGGGTTAAAGGTGGGCTAAACTGGAAAGTGTACAACGAAGCACTGATAATACTCAGCTAGTTCCAAAAGTTGGCAAATTTCTTTTGTTGACTCTGGTGTTTATCCGTTTTGCTCAAGTGTATGTAAATTCCGTGTCAACTAATAACGTGTTCGAAAAATCATATTCCTTGTAGCTAGAATTCATACTTGGACAATTCCTCCTGCCTTAACGCCTCCAAGATTGATCACACTTGTTGTTCAGGTTCCTTTTCAGTTTTCCAATACATCAAGTGTGACATTTGAGCGAAAACAAGGTACACCTCAGTACGTATTTATCGATTAAGCAAATAAACGCTTTTTGCGTAACAAACGAACGATTAACCGAACGGGTCGGGTTATGACCCAGATATCCCGGGGGGCCATCCATAAGTGATATACGTCTAATATAAGCTAAAATATTAGTAATATGGCCTCAGTTCGATAGCAAACAACTTAAACGAAAGCATGCTCAGTTCGATAGCAAACAACTTAAGCTAAAATATTAGTAATATGTTGCCACTTTTCAGGCGAAATATAGCTGATAAAATGAATTTTTATAAATTAATAAATTAGTAAATAATTCAGAAATATTTTTATAAAAATATACATATATTAATTGATAAGTGGCTAAATTTTCATAAATTAATGGTTAACGGTTAATTAATTATGCTAATTTGAATATTAAACAAATTCAGTTATTATAAAAACCGCCAAGTTCGCGACTAACGAACCTGCGGGAATATCAGAACACCATGAGTCATCAAAGATCATATTTTTGGATTAATTAAGTAAAAACGAACCTTTCTATTAGAAACCTGGACAATCTGGATAGATTGTGCGCGTTTCTTCTCAAATCAAACTGAATAAACGGAAACGGGCCCCGTAGCTAATCCGGGACCCCAATATATGATCTTTCTTTATAACTTAATCATTTCATTAACCAACACATTTACACAAGCTTATTTTCCCATAACTGTTTTCTGAACGCGTAAACGAACAACTTGGCCCAGCTGGGAAAACGGGAATCTGAGCCAAGTTCGGTTTTAAGAACTAGACATTGAACAACATCACAATCTAAGCCTATTGCCACTTTCTGGGCGTTCCAACTGTACCCAGATTAGTTATACAACCTAGTTTAGTATTGAGATTATAATAATATTAAAATATTAATATTATTATAATATTGATTATAGGAAACGGTGATTACAAGTTACACAAACCTCGAACTGACGTGCTACTGATTATCTACTAAACAGTGAGTTTCATGACCCCACTTCTGAACTGTTTTACGAACTTTTGGAGTGAAAAGCATGTTGATTACATACATACCTGAAACATGTATTGATGTGAATTATCTAAGTGCTAACACACAAAAGTCTCCACTAACACAGTGATTAACTTCGAGCCGGTGGCTTGTGAATAGTACTATTGGTTTGACAAACCCAAACGGAGCCGGCATGTGTTGCTGAGACTTTACCCCGTTTGCACATGACCATTAATACACAAACACGCTATGTAGTGTTTGACATAGCTACTTGGGGCATATTGTGGGCGGAAAGGGGGCCATAGTGGTTGATTGGGCGTGAGAAATGGATGCACGCAGCATAAATAGTCAAGGCTTCACTATATCTTAGCATAATTACATCATTTACATACATACATACTTATAACATGATTACAAGTGTTAACTTGTGAATACTCATAACTATTTTCTTGAAACTCGTGAAACTCACCAACTCTAGTAGTTGACCCGTTTTAAACTGCTTTTCAGGTGTACCTAAATCGGAATGATTTGGTGATCTGTTACTTGCTCAAGGTGTGTGGTTGATGCTATGTGAATAGAAGCAAGGGTGTTCGTAGTAAGATCGTACAGTCAACAAACTAGTTCTGTTTGTAACACGTAGACTGTAAAACAATGATAGAACAATGAAATGTAATATAATGCTAATTTTATAAAAAATGTTGTTGATACCAGAGGTGTCTGTTACATTCCCGTTTTACACTTCCGCATTGTGCTAGTCAGGGTGTGACAGAAGTTGGTATCAGAGTCATTGGTTATAAAGGATTAGGTTATCCTTTGGGATACCTAAAATATAACTGTAGGCTCGATTAACTCTGGGAAAATATTTAAATAATAATTTAATATTATATACTGATGAATGTCGGGATGAACTTGTTGGGCAAGTGAGTTATTGTGGTTCGGAACATAATAACAGACTTGCTTGTACGAGGGAATTCGGGGTGAAGTCGCGGAACGTGTGGTTAAGTAAAAGTGGCAACATATGTGTATAAAAGGTAACGTGTAAGTATATATATATGTAACACCCATACGTGCTTATCTGAATCAAGGTGTATAAATACATATACGTACGATATTGTTGATGACGGTAAATCTTATTATGAATATTATATTCATTTATATTCAGTATTAATTTTAATAATAATTAAAATTAAAATTTTAATAAACTAATATTATATTCTAATATAATTAATATTAAATTTGGCTTAGTTAATTAATCTCTCCGACAATAGTTAGCGCTAGCAATAGATATTATTCTTATAACTAACCTTTGTGCAGAGTCATGTCAAGGAATAACGACTACGTACCGGAAGAAGAACCGATAATCTCTGCTGAGGAGGAGGATCCAGAGGAGGATCTAGAGGAGGAAACAGAGGAGGATCCAGAGAAGGAGGACCCAGAAGAGGAACCGGAGGAGGATGAGGAAGAGGTGGAAAAAGAAGTGATTTGTAGAGAGCTACCCAGAAATGTGTCTGATCTGTCCGGCTACAGATGCGATAGTTATCCACCCAGGTCACTACGCAGGGATCAAAACGAAGTTAACAGTTAGTACCATTCACCTGCTAGAATAGCCAGATCACCCACTCCACCTATTCACCTGTCGTCGACGACTTCAGCTATTGCACGAGTCCAACAGACTGCTCGTATTCGGGTAACCCCGATTGACCCTACCTCGATTCCATTCAGATCTACCCACTACCGGGGAGGACCTTCACGTCTTAGGGCAGATACTTCATCTTCCCGTTTGTTGAGTATACATGCCCCTCGCCCTGACCTCCCAAACGCAGGAAACAACTCTTGGATGGCTGTCTTGACCGACCGTGTGATAGACCACTCGATAGCCATAGCTAACATTAACCAGGAAAGGAGGGACGTGACCCAGTGCTTATTGACGCTACAGCAGATAGTACTGAGCTTGCAGCAGTCAGATGCCTACCACCGTTGATGTTTGGATAGGGTGACAGTTTGTATGGATAGATGCAGGATGTTACAAATATGTGTACGTGATCTTTTGATACTCCATGTATGTATATAGTAGTATGTTATGTTAACATGGGGCACAATTTTGTACATTATTACAAGTACTGACCCTTACAGGGTTAAGTCTAACAGTCACTTAGTGACAGGTTTTGATATATACATACAAGCACTGGCTTTTATCAGGCTAAGTCTATGTATCTTTTGTTATCAATGTACAGAACAATTTGTGAAATGTCAGTATGTTATCTGGTTTACCTGTACAACATTTATTGTGATTATTATTACACAGTGCCGTAGACTGGAATTATTATTAATTGGCTTATATTTGTTTATCATTATAGAATGGCCCCAAAGAAAGCAACCCCCATGACTGAAGTATAAATAGCCGAGATGATTGCTCGGCAAATGCTGGCAGCAATACCACTTATTGTAACACAAGTAACTGCCGGTGTTAATGCCAATATACAAACAAACCAGCAACAAATCAATAATGCTCCCCCAACCAAGAATGAAACAGTCACAAATAATAATTCCCCACCTAATACAAATGCCCCTCCCAATGCAAATAATCCCCCACCTGATACCAATAACGTCAACAACAATAATCCTCCACCAAACCCAAACAATAACAATAACAACCCTAATCCCCCTCGAAGAGAATATTCGATTAAAAACTTTATGGCCTGTAAACCGATTGATTTCAAGGGCACTGAAGGGCCAAACGGGTTAATCAAATGGATCGAGAAGACTGAATCTGTCCTCAATATCAGCAATTGTCCACCCGAAAGCATTGTCAAGTATGTCGCCTCTACGTTTACGGATCATGCATTGATGTGGTGGAACACCACGGTGCAAATAAAAGGTCAAGATACAATTAATCGCATGACATGGGCTGAACTTAAAACATTGATGCTAGAACATTTTTGCCCAAAGAACGAAATACAGAGGTTAGAACATGAACTCTGGGGTCTAGAGATGAAAAGAGCGGATCATCTGGGGTATACCAACCGCTTCAATGAGCTGGCTCGCCTAGTACCATGGTTAGTAACTCTTGAAGACAAATGAATTGAACGTTATATTTGGGGTTTAGCCCCAGAAGTGAGGAGTTTGGTGAACTCTGTTGGTCATACATCATTTGAGAATGCCGTGACTCAAGCCGGCATTGTAACTTTTGACTTGTTAAGAAGTGGAATGTTGAGAATGGCCAGGGAAACATCGGGTATGAAGCGAACCAATTATGGATCAGAGTCACAAGGAAGGCCAGCAAATAAATGTGCACGCCCGACAATACAAAATTATGTCATGATCAGTTCTGAGGTGAAACAAGACTGGTAAAAGGGACCATGGCCAAAATGTGATAAATGTAGTTTTCATCACGTGGGTGAGTGCAGACCGTTAGTTTGTCAGAAGTGTGGGAGAACGGGGCATAATGGCCCTAGTTGAAGAGTCAGTATGGGAATTGTCAACCGACCAACCCAGGCAACTCAACCTCGCCGTCCGCAACCACCTAGACCGCAACCGATTCGTCAACAACCTATCCAATAAATCACAGCACCAGTAACCCGCTGTTCTTGCTATGAATGTGGTAGCACGGAGCATTTTAGAAAGGACTGCCCCAAGCTGAATCAAGGAGCAGTCACCGGTCGGAACCAAGCATTGACTTCTAGGGCGCCTAGAGGACGCGCGTTTATTATCGGGTCAGGAGAAGCACGACAAGACCCGAACGTTGTAACAGGTACATTTGTAGTTTCTGATCAATATGCTTCTGTATTATTTGATATTGGTGCCGATAGAAGTTTCGTTTCCTCTAGCTTTGTATCCCTGGGAAATATGCTAGTTAGTGAACTAACAAATCCCTATACTATAGAACTCGCTAACGTAACTCTATAACTGTCAATCAAATAGTCCAAAACTGTTCCATTATTCTAAATGACCACTCATTCCTTATTGACCTACTCCCTGTAGAGTTAGGAAGTTTTGATGTTATTGTCAGCATGGACTGGTTAACCAAGTATAAGGCAGAGATTGTGTGTAATGACAAGACAGTTAAAATCCCCTTTTCGAATGGTGAGATGATTGTGGTACAAGGAGAGAAGTCTGGTTCGATATTACCTCTCGTGTCTCATCTCAAAGTGTTGAAATGTTTACGCCAAGGTTGTATGACATTCTTGGTAAATGTGACCATAAAGAACCCTGTAAGACCCCGAATCCCAGGAATCCTACAGTTGGTATTCATACAAAACACTTGTAAAAATACTTAAACTTGAAAACAGTTCATTTCATTAAAATAAGCATCTCAGAGTATAATTCAACGGAAAACATAAATAATAAAATAAGTTCCCAAAACCCGGGAGTTATGCCCAAAACCAATTTAAATGTATTTAAATAGATGTTAAAAAGAAAACGTTTATTATTATTGAAACATCCGACTAAGCATGCCCTCCACCGTCCAAGTAGCTTCGTGCACGTCCAAGCGGTAATGCGTCCACATTCTAACCTGAAACTCACACTAACATGCACACAAAGTCAGGTTGAGCTGAGTGAGTTCAAGTTTTAATAAATAACATCAATCATAATAGTCATTCCCAAAGGTTTTAAACTATAAAAGAGATACATCAGTTAGGCTATCATCTTTGAAAAATAATCATCCTTATGTATATATACAATACAAACCTACATATAAACATCTTTATAAGTGCATCCCTATATATATAAGTGTATATATATATATATCCAAGTAATAACATCAGGGTCGAGCAAACGTACAACCCAAACACGTAACATCTCATCAACGTATGCAAACACAAAGTAGGCATACGCAACATCCGTAGTCGATATGACTACAACATCGCCAAAGATAGGTCATACAATAATATATATATATATATATATATATATATATATACACATACTATAACATGCCAAGGCCTACCATATACTAGCAAGCCTATATAAAATAGTTTAAACGTTTCATCAAGTAAAATCACTTAGGTGTGCATGCTAGCCCAAAACTTAAAAACAGTTAAAAAGGGGCATCATGAACTCACCTGACACAAGACGCGTATTTACCACAAGCCAGATGATCCCTAAGTAATCCCAAGACTCAAACACATGTCGGTTTACATTCAATCAATACTAATGACATCAAGATGACTCGTTTACCCTACGAAACGTTCTAACGGGGTTCGGGTCACCTAAAGCCTTGACCTCATTAAAATAAATCACAACAGCCCCCGAGGCCTCACATTCACCAAAACGACCCTTAGACACTCCTGGGAATAAAGAATTCCCAAATTACCCTCAGAAGCACTAGGTGATGCTAATACGCGCATTTAAGATTCGATTAGGCCATTTACATCCAACTCAGCCCCGTGTGGACCCAACATGATAAAATCACAGCCAACAAGTCCACACGACGCTACACGAGTCAAATGGGTCGGTAATTCGCAAGTACAACGCACCAACTACTCAATAAATGAAATTGCGCGTTGTACCGACCCGTTGGAGTAACCGACAACCAATTCAGCCCCATAACTTATAAAAATGATTTTTCAACAGCCCGTACACCGAACCAAGTGTCCCCGAGCTGAATTGGTCGTTAATCACTTCAACCCTCGCGTTAAACGCATCCAACTACAATTCTAGTCAACCGAACACAATCTTTCTAATGATAACTAGTTGACCAATCTAACGATCACCAATGAACACGATACTTAAGTATGATATACCGGACATACCTAGGAAGATTGTGGTGCAAAAACTTTCTTCAAACAGCCCCGACAAGAACACAATTGAACATCCACTGGTTAAGCCTAAAACGAACTTATCAATCAATAACAAGTAAAACGTGCAGTTTTTAGCATGCGAAGATGCATTTAATTACATAGGATACCCTTTGAAATAAATTATTAAATTTTTACCAGACTTTAATAAATTTCTTAGGTTTATAAAAATATTTTTATTATATTTTTCTAGTGGACACAAAAATTATAAAAATTCCTCCAATACAGCAAGGTACGTGCAGCTATTTCAGTGCGCAACAAAATGATTTTATTTTTATAAAATTAATTACCAAACCAAATTAAACGATTCCAATTGGGTTTGATTCTTAACTCAAAATATTAAGTTCCAGAAGTGGAACCAACTGATTTGGACTTGTTGAAAGAGAGTTATGATGTCGGGAAGACAGACCAGAATCCGTCATCCCGCATCAGCTTTGACACTCGATCTTACACCATTCAAATCTCGTCCAAAAATTACATATTATACCTTTCTGGAAACTAGACTCAGACTAGAACATCATGGAAAGAATCGATCAAAATCAATGGAATATCATCGCATTACAGACCCTACAATAAACGTATATGAATCTGTCGGCAAACTGTTATCATCAAAACTCAACCCTAACGTGTTTGATAACGGGTTTAATGGTGAAAACGACTTGCATGGACGTTATATTAACCTTGAATTGAAGTTTTATGGCTTAATCTTGGCCGGAGATCGCACGGGGGGGGGGGGGGGGGCTTAAAGCTGCCGATCGGACAAGAGTGGCTAGGATTAGGTTTTTTTTTGTTTGTTTATTGTTATAATATAAAAATGTTTCATCCAAGCCCCTCAAATTTGAAAGATTTGGAAACTTGAAAGAAAATATTAGATAACTTAACGTACCGGGAAGATGGTCGGGTCAACGAAAGATGCCAGATAACTCCCAAGAAAGATACATACTTACATGCTTAAAATCTTTAAACCGGAAATTAACGGGTGTTACAAGAAACGCATAGAAGATATCCCCGTTTTACGTGAATACCCCGATGTCTTTCCTGACGATTTACCTGGATTACCACCGAACCGACAGGTTGAATTCTTTATAGACTTAATCCCAGGATCAGCCCATATTGCTAAGGCACCTTACCGACTGACACCCTCTGAAATGCAAGAATTATCCAACCAGTTACAGGAGTTGTTAGATAAAGGTTTCATACGTCCTAGTTATTCTCCTTGGGGAGCGCCGGTATTGTTCGTAAAGAAGAAAGATGGAAGTTTTAGAATGTGCATCGATTACCGGGAATTAAACAAAGTTACCATCAAAAACCGATACCCTCTTCCACGAATAGACGACTTATTTGATCAACTTCAAGGGGCAAACTATTTCTCAAAAATTGACCTTCGATCCGGTTACCATCAAGTTAAGATTCAAGAGGAAGATGTGTCTAAAACAGCGTTCTGAATTCGTTATGGCCATTACGAATTCTTAGTTATGCCGTTCGGGCTGACTAATGCTCCCGCAGTTTTCATGGATCTTATGAATTTGTAAACCGTACCTTGACAAATTTGTTATCGTGTTTATTGATGACATTTTGATATATTCGAAAACCAAAGAGGACCACGATCAGCATTTACGAACAATTTTGGAGTTGTTGAGGCAGGAAAAGTTATTTGCCAAATTATCAAAATGTGAATTTTGGCTACAAGAGGTTCAATTTTTAGGGCACGTTGTTAATCGACATGGAATCCATGTAGACCCGAGTAAGATTGAAGCCATCAAAAATTGGCAAGCCCCAAAGTCACCGAAAGAAATCCGCCAATTGTAACATCCAACTTTTTGTTAAATAATAAATGACGGAAAGTTTTGTTATTAACTGTGTGTCGTTAAGTTAGTCGTGTGTTAAATGTTTGGATAAGGATTTGAAATGGGAATGGAGAGTGGGTGGTGGGACCCATAACCCACTATATAAACCCAACCCACTCACCATTTCACCATTTTGTCTCCCTCCCCACACACTAAAAACACACACACTTCTTCTCTCAAACACTCGGATCCAAATCCGAGCAAAAGAAAGGTGAATCTCGTGTTCAACGTCATCGAGCAACAAGAAACGTTTGGAAGATCCTGCATGTTGTCCTGATCTGAACTCGAACCTGAAGCAAAAGGTAGTTTCGGTTTAAATGGTTAAGTTTTATGGTTAGAATCGGCATGCAAACAGATATGATGATAGATTGGGTTGTGAAATGTAAGAAAATATAAACTTGGTAAGTTATAACCTCTTGGGTGCACTTTAAGGTGAAAAGGTGGCGTCGGACTATGAGAGATATGGGTTCAGGATCAGGTGCATGGGGTCAGAATGTGTCGGGAGATGGCTTTAAAATGGTAAAAACGAAGAAAAGGAAAAATTTCGCACAGCCATGCGAAGCGAAAAAGGTTATTTCGCATCGCATGACCATGCGAAGCGAAAAAGGTCATTTCGCATCGCACAGCCATGCGAAGCGAAAAAAAGGTTATTTCGCATCGCATGACCATGCGAAGCGAGAAAGTTCCATGCGAAGCGAAAAAGGTTGTTTCGCATCGCACAGCCATGCAAAGCGAAAAAGGTTATTTCGCATTGCATGGCCATGCGAAGCGAAAAACCATGCAAAGCGAAATTCCCATGCGAAATTTCATGAAATTAGTTTTCTGATGCGTTTTTGTTAAAGGACTGTTAATGAAAATAAAATTTTTCAACCCCAGCCAGGGGCGCTGCCCCTTGGACCCTGCTAGGGGCTGCCGCCCCTAGACCTCGCTACCAGGGGCGTTGCCCCGGACCCCTATTAGATGTGAATTTCATTAAATTAGATGTAGGAAGTAGTAGTAATGGATAATTGACACGCGTAATGTATTGTACAGTTAGCCGTGCTCAACTAAGGAAGGGCATTACCATTAACGGCGAGAGAAACCGACTCCAGGTGAGTTCTAGCCCCATTTCTCTTTGAAATGTTTTCGGGGCTGTGTGCATACTCCTATGTGATAGTTAATACATTTACTTAATTGATACATGTATGATACGTGTATGACTATGTATTGGATGTTATTACTATATAATGATAGTATGAATGAGTATGTATATACATATATTATTATATACATGAGACAGGTAAAATACACACGTATGATAAAGGTATGGTTATTCGAGGCAGTAGGTACTAGACCCTTATATTATCTGTGATGTTAGGTACCAGACCCTTATAATATCTGTGATGTTAGGAACCAGACCCTTATAATATCTGTGATGATAGGGACCAGACCCTTACAATATTTGTGATGTTTAATGTAGAATAGCTTATGGTATACCATAGGGTTTTATGAAATAAAGTATGTAAGTACGTATGCATGTATATAAAGTATGTGTGAAAGAAGTAATAGCAAAGTAAGGTATGAATACGTATCTTCGGACGCGTATGAGTAAGGATAAGAATGTATTGTATGTTAAATTGATTAACTAGAACTCACTCAGCGTAGCTGACTTTTAGTATGCACGCAGGCAGATAGGTTGAGGCAGCTGGCTTGAGACGGGACACATGGCGTGAGCTAAAGAGACTGGCATCTATGAAGAAGTGTCAAGACTATTTTATGCTATGTTATGAAAAGACAATTTGTATGACAAAAATGAATGTTTGTAATGTGATGTTGAAGTTTTAAATTATTCCGCGAAAGTTTAAATTAACTCTGATGTTAGAATTGTGTTTATGAGTAAATCCAACACCAAAGTAGGGTTACCGGGAGCGGGGCCTTACACTAATTTTTGGGTTTAGCTGGGTATTATCAGCGCTTTATTGCTAACTTTTCTAGCATAGCCTAACCTTTAACTCTTTTGACTCAAAAAGATCGTGCTTATATTTAGGGAGAAGAACAAGAAGCGGCCTTTCAATTGCTGAAATAGAAACTATACCAAGCCCCGATACTGAGTCTTCCAGAGGGAATTGATGATCTGGTAGTTTATGGTGACACGTCCCGGAAAGGCTTAGGATGCGTACTAATGCAAAGAAATAAAGTCGTAGCATACGCTTCTCGACAATTAAAGGTGCACGAGAAGAATTACACCACCCATAACTTGGAACTCGGCGCGGTTATCTTTGTACTTAAGATCTGGAGGCACTACTTATATGGCACCAAATGTACTGTATACACCGACCACAAGAGCCTACAACACATTTTCGACCAGAAAGAACTAAACATGAGGCAGAGGAGATGGGTAGAGCTGTTGAACGATTATGACTGTGAGATTCGATACCATCCGGGCAAGGCTAATATAGTAGCAGATGCTTTGAGCAGAAAAGACAGGATCAAACCACTACGGGTCCGAGCACTTGGAATGATTGTCCAAACCAGTCTCACCGAACAAATTCGTATTGCACAAAATGAAGCTCTGAAAGGAGATCACTTGCAAGATGAAAACTTACATGGGACTGAACAAAATTTTGAAGAAAGAACCGACGAAATTTTATATTACAAAAACCGAGTTTGGATTCCCACTTTCAGTAATCTGCGTGACTTGATCGTGGACGAAGCCCATAAGTCCAAATACTCCATTCACCCTGGAATAGATAAGATGTACAAGGACTTGATGGAGTATTATTGGTGGCCCGATATGAAGAAGGATATAGCCACGTATGTCAGTAAATGTTTAACTTGTGCGAGGGTTAAAGCCGAATATCAAAAACCTTCGGGAATGTTGCACCAACCGGAAATACCACAATGGAAATGGGAACAAATTACCATGGATTTTGTAACACACCTCCCTAAAACCTCCCGAGGAAACGATGCAATATGGGTGATAGTTGATCGATTAACCAAATCCGCACACTTTCTTCCAATCCGAACCACTTACGCAACCGTAAAACTTGCTCACATTTACATAAATGAAATTGTATCCCTACACGGCGTACCCGTTTCAATCATCTCTGATCGTGATAGCCATTTCACCACTCGTTTCTGGCAAGCCGTACAAGAAGCATTGGGAACCCGAATTGACCTAAGCACCGCCTACCATCCCCAAACCGACGGTCAATCCGAGCGAACCATTCAAACTTTAGAAGATTTGCTTCGCGCTTGTGTACTAGACTTCGGTGGGAACTGGGATCAACATCTTCCAGTGGTTGAACTTCCGTATAATAATAGCCATCACAGTAGCATTCAAGCAGCACCATACGAAGCGCTGGACGGGCGGAAATGTAGATCACCTTTGTGCTGGACTGAAGTCGGAGACACTCAAATTACTCGATCTGACTTGATTCAAGAAACCACCGATAAAATCCGTAAGAAAAGCTATGCCGATGTTCGCAGAAAGCTATGCCGATGTTCGCAGAGATCGACAGAAAAGCTATGCCGATGTTCGCAGAAAGCCGTTATCCTTTGAAATAGGTGATAAAGTATTCCTCAAGGTATACCCGTGGAAATGCGTCATTCGATTCAGAAAAACCGGTAAACTAGCTCCGCCATACATTGGGCCGTATGAAGTCATTTCTAAGATCGGTCCGGTAGCCTACCGACTAAAGTTACCTCTGGAGTTAAGTTCTATTTACGATGTCTTTCACGTATTAAACCTGAAAAAGTGCCTTACTAACGAAACCGAAATCGTGCCATTAAAAGACTTAAACATAAACGAAAAACTGAATTTCGTTGAAATATTAGAGGGAAAAATAAAACAATTAAAACACAACAAAATCTCTCTAGTCAAAGTTCAGTGGAATTCAGAACGGGGACCCGAATTCACGTGGGTGCAGAAATCCGAATTTAAAAAGAAATACCCGCACTTGTTTCCAAATAAAGACAAAGTTGAATAATCAAATTTCGGGGACGAAATTTTCTAACGGGGGAAGAATGTGACATTTGAGCCAAAACAAGGTACACCTCAGTACGTATTTATCGATTAAGCAAATAAACGCTTTTTGTGTAACAAACGAACGATTAACCGAACGGGTCGGGTTATGACCCAGATATCCCGGGGGGCCATCCATAAGTGATATACGTCTAATATAAGCTAAAATATTAGTAATATGGCCTCACTTCGATAGCAAACAACTTAAACGAAAGCATGCTCGTTTAACTACCCGCTATAGATTTAAACGCGAAAGATAGTTACAAACCAAGCATTGTATCATCCGTTAAACCGAAAAAGACTTACCAAACACTTCTTTGAAATGTTTTAAGCGATCCATGAAAATATTTTCGATTTTTACAAACATATAGTATGTTTTTATAATTTTACACAAAACTAGCCGAAAAACACTCGTTTTCGCACTGTTTAACGCCCCCGATAAGTTTCTCACGCCAAAAACCGAACCCGAACTAATTTTGGACTGGGCGTCTCGTGTTTGGGCCTTTTCAATCGGTTATTTGGGCCAAAATGGGCCCAAGGGGGCCCAAGCAACCTTCCGGCCGCAACATTGGAACCCCCCCCTTTTTATTTCTTTCGCATATAAACTAGTTTTAAGATATTTTTACACATTCATCCACAAGCAAAATCTGGAAAAACCTTTCTTCATCAGGAAACCCTTCAAACCCTAAGCTAAACAACTTAAATAAGTAATTTTTAAACTTGTTTAACCTTGATTAATACCATATAAACATGTTTTAATTACCAAAAATCATTCCTAACCATGTAAAAACTCTAAAAATGGTCCATAAACATGTTTTGATCATACACAAGGTAAGGAACCTGGTTTGATAGTTTTTTTGGCCATAAACACGGATTAAAGGGTTGAAACGACATTTTTACGGTTTAAAAGTTCGTTTTTGTGCACTAGCCGAACCTAAGTTAAGGGCTGTTATGTTGATGAAAAATTGCTTGTTTTGTGATATAAAACTTGTATCTAGCCTACATAGGAGCACAAGAGCTTGAAAAGTTTATTAGAAAGGCGGAAACGAACCAAACCGCTAAGGTAATGCCGAAACACTCGCTTACGGGCTGTTTAGGTTAAGGTTGTGATGTGCATATTATTAGGCCTTGAAATTTTTCAGGCACATCAGGGACTATGTCATTGAGTCCCTGTTCAAATTTGGTAATTTTTCAACCATCCGAGAATATTTGGCGAATTTATTACCGAATTGGGACGTTTAATGGGAAAAAATAGTTAAAATGCTTCAAAAATTATGAAACTTTTCTGGGAACTCAGATTTAATGTATTTTGATCACATATGAATTTTGGGATCATTTGGAGAAGTCTAAGAGTGTTTTGTGCATATGCGGTCGTGTGAATTTTTATAGCCGAGTTTTGGCCAAAAAGAATATTGCACAAGCTTTTTACCTATTCTGGAATTGATACAAGTTGTTTTGGGATATAATTTGAGTATTCAGGAATTTTTGTGGAATTTTTGGAAATTGTTTGGGATAAACGAACGATTTTCAGGCAAAATATAGCTGATAAAATGAATTTTTACAAATTAATAAATTAGTAAATAATTCCAAAAATATTTTCATTAAAATATAAATATTTTAATTGATAAGTGGTTAAATTTTCATAATTTAATGGTTAACGGTTAATTAATTATGCTAATTTGAAGAATAAACAAATTCAGTTATTATAAAAACCGGCAAGTTCGCGACTAACGAACCTGCGGGAATATCAGAACACCATGAGTGATCAAAGATCATATTTTTGGATTAATTATGTAAAAATGAACCTTTCTATGAGAAACCTGGACAATCTGGATAGATTGTGCGCGTTTCTTCTCAAATCAAACTGAATAAACAGAAACGGGCCCCGTAGCTAATCCGAGACCCCAATATGTGATCTTTCTTTATAACTTAATCATTTCATTAACCAACACATTTACCCAAGCTTATTTCCCCATAACTGTTTTCTGAACGCGTAAACGAACAACTTGGCCCAGCTGGGAAAACGGGAATCTGAGCCAAGTTCGGTTTTAAGTACTAGACATTGAACATCATCAAAATCTAAGCCTATTGCCACTTTCTGGGCGTTCCAACTATACCCAGATTAGTTATACAACACAGTTTAGTATTGAGATTATAATAATATTAAAATATTAATATTATTATAGTATTGATTGTAGGAAACCATGATTATAAGTTACACAAACCTCGAACCGACGTGCTACTGATTATCTACTAAACAGTGAGTTTCATGACCCCACTTCTAAACTGTTTTACAAACTTTTGGAGTGAAAAGCTTGTTTGATTACATAAACATACCTGAAACATGTATTGATGTGAATTATCTAAGTGCTAACACATGAAAGTCCCTACTAACACAGTGATTAACTTCGAGCCGGTGGCTTGTGAATAGTACTATTGGTTTGACAAACCCAGACGGAGCCGACAAGTGTTGCTGAGACTTTACCCCGTTTACACATGACCATTAATACACAAACACGCTATGTAGTGTTAGACATAGCTACTTGGGGCATATTGTGGGCGGAAAGGGGGCCACAGTGGTTGATTTGGCGTGGGAAATGGATGAATGCAGCACAAATAGTCAAGGCTTCTCTATAGCTTAGCATAATTACATCATTTACATATATACATACTTATATCATGATTACAAGTGTTAACTTGTGAATACTCATAACTGTTTTCTTGAAACTCGTGAAACTCACCAACTCTAGTAGTTGACCCGTTTTAAACTGCTTTTCAGGTGTACCTAAATCGGAATGATTTGGTGATTTGTTACTTGCTCAAGGTGTGTGGTTGATGCTATGTGAATAGAAGCAAGGGTGTTCGTAGTAAGATCGTATAGTTAACAAACTAGTTCTGTTTGTAACACCTAGACTGTAAAACAATGATAGAACAATGAAATGTAATATAATGCAAATTTTATAAACAGTGTTGTTGTTACCATAGGTGTCTGTTACATTCCCGTTTTACTCTTCCGCATTGTGTAAGTCGGGGTGTGACATCAATAGATCATTAATAACGTTCTAATGAATCTGTTGCGGTATGGTTGTTCTGGTGATCCATGAAAACTGCGGGTTTATTAATCGGTCCGAAGGCATAACTAAGGGTTCATAGTGATCATACCGAGCTCGAAACGCTATTTTAGAAACATCTTCCTATTGAGTTTTAACTTGAAGATAGCCAGATCGAAGATTAATTTTCGAGAAGTAATTCGCCCCTTGGAATTGATTGAACCAGTCACCTAATTATGGGAGAAGGTATTGATTTTTGATGACAATCTGTGTGTTCCCCAATAATCAACGCACATCCTAGGCTTTCATCCTTCTTCTTTACTAACAGCTCCGGTGCTCCCCAATGATGATGGTTAGGTTCCATAATGTCCTTATCTAATAATTCCTGTAGTTGCGTAATTAATGCTTAAATTTCGGAGAATGCCAGGCGATAAGGTGACTTGGTAATAGGAGTTGCCCCTACGGTTAGGTCAGTTCGGAGCTCAATTTGTCGGATAGTGGGATTTCGGGTAGTTCATCAGTAAGGATATTGGAGTATTTGAGTATTACGGGGATATATCCTATATGTTTCATTGGGGTTTTTATGGTTACATTTTCCAAAAATGCCATACACTCTTAGCGTAATCACTTTAGTACTTTGAGATGAGACACGAGAGGTAGTATTGAACCAAACTCCTCTCCTGGTACCATAATCACTTCATCATCTGGGTGAGGAATTTTAACTATTTAGTCGTTACATCTGATTTCTGACTTGTATTTAGCTGACCAGCCCATACTGAAAATTACATCAAAACTCTTCATCTCTACCAAAAGAATATTATTAAGAATCAGTTGGTTGCTTAGAATAATAGGACAATTTCGGAGTATTTGGTTAACAGTTATAGGTTTACCGGTAGCGAGTTCTATAGTATAGGGATCTTTTAGTTTACTAATCGGTATATTTTCCAGGGATGCGAAGTTGATGGAGAATAAGTCTTCTATCGGTATCATCTAATCCAATCACTACACATGGTCTCCAGCCGAGTTAGACGTCGATACTTGTTCTTCGTTTAACCGAGGACATTTCTTTTTGGAGTGTTTCGTATTGTCACACTCATAGTAAGCTTGCTGGTTTACCATAGGTTGAAAGGGAAATTAGTTATGATTGAGGTAGCGGTGGACGGTGGAGTTAGAACGGTCGATTTACAGTGTTCACAACGGTCCCACAGCTACAGGCTTAGTGTCTAATCTTCCTTTATGACATATCTTTATTCGCTATTCCCTTATATGATAATGATCACATAATCACACTTTTGGCGGAGGTTCATGGTATATTGTTCATTCAGAACTAAAACTGATCGTAGTATCGGTTTAAGTTGTACGGCGCACACGTTTAATTGGTTATACCTCTTGTACCCCTGTTTCATGTTTGGTTTGTTTTGTACTAGCTGATTTCCCCGAACATTCTCAACAAATTATTTCTACCCAATTCAGAGGCTACCACACTGGCTTGTGTCACGACATTCTCAAAAGTTAAGTGGCTAACTGAATGAAATACAGTTCCTATTTCTTGGGCTACTAATCACACCCTTAATCGAACCAGATCGTTAGAACGGTTTATTCCTTCCAGTTGGCTCGGCTCTTCATTTTAGATTTTTCGGGTTAGTGTTCTTATTTTTGGATTTCCTTTATTGGGCGAAAATATTTTAATATAATGGTTTTAAGTTTTGCCCAAGTCATGTGGATAATTGCCTTTTGTTCCCGAATTCGTTCAATCTATTTCTACCACATAAGGGCGTGGCTAAGCAGTGTAGTAATAACGTGATCACCGATACAATTTGCTGAGAACTACTGGTACAGATAACAGAGTTTATCGTGTCGATCCATTTTACTAATTCCTTTGATTCTTTAGTACCACTAAAATTTACATGTTTGCACAACTTAAATCGTTTAAACGAGTATTCACGTCGTGAAGGATTACAGTTGTTACGACTAGTATTCATGTTTGGTAAAAGATTTTTGTTGCCAATGGCATTTAGTGGGGGAAATTATTGTTATTGGTAGTATCACCAGTGTCCCGTGGGAGAGTATTATTCGTGACAATGTTCGTATTTATCGAGAAAATAACATTTGTAGGTGTATTAGTATTGGGCGGCGAAATAATATTCGCAGCCGTAATAGTGCATGGCCTTTGATTTATATTCATTGTTGTATTAATGCTGGCAGCGAATCACGCTGCGATTTTCAGAGTTACTATCTGCAGTCGCCGAACAATCATTTCGGCCACAACTGCCTCAAATCGCGTGTTTGTTTTCTTCGGGGCCATTCTATAATGATAAACAACTAAACTTCACATAATAGTAATTTTCCCTATAACTTATTGCACAAGGAATCACATTAGTAAAAGTCAAATAATTCAAATAGCAGACACGTATTACACATACCAAATCATGTATCCATATACTCAGAATAGTGCATAGATTTAACCTAATAAGGCCATTGTTGCATATATACATCGAAAATTGTCATCCCGTGACAAGTAATTTTAACCTGGTAAGAGTCAATGTTTGTACTATTAGATCCAAATCGTCTCCTATATCAGCATAGCACACTACCAAGTGCTTGCATGGAGTATCGAAACTATACACGACAGTGTCATACTATCCTTGTCTGTCCGGACACATAGTATAATAATCATGAACAGTTCACAACTTGTACAACAATTATTCGGATGTAATCCCGCTATTGGGTAATTATTTTATCCTGTCTCTCCTGTAAGTAAACATTTGTTCATTAAGAGTTTAAACAGTATGCTGTAGTCGGGAGGCATTTGTATACTTCTCTTGACCTTTGGGTGTTATTAAGTATAATTACAGAATATTCTTTTATCAGGTCATTCGATACACGCAAGCGTGTTAGATCTACTAAAAGTGATAAATTTATTAATTAGGAGTAAGCATGATCTCTATAATCCAAGACGCATCATTGGTCCACGAGCGTGAGGGTTTTCTTTTATGATAAACTGATCGGAGTGGCAACAATATAGGAGTGGTTGGAGGAACTCCTACACGTATGATTTGATAAATTTATTAGTTAAGGAGGGTTCATCAAAGTCGATGGTACTTGTGAGGTATAAAGGAATTATTATTTTTATAGCTGGTGTATGATATAGGTAGGTGGTCAAGGTTTGTTATATTATTGAAAATTCAATAGGATATTTATTTTATTTATAATTGGATTAACCATACTCTTTACTATGTATTTTCTTAAGAGTAGTGTTTATTTTTAAACAATAGAAGTGAAGAGATGGCTAGAAAACAGTTCAATTTGCTGTTAGAAACTAGTATGTGAGATAAAGATTAGGTCTGAATCGAGAAGTGCCGTGTTCCCTTGAGATAGACGTAAGTATATCATACCTTCCACAGTTCCTTTCTAGGCCTTGAATGTACGCTCGGTCGGTGGTTCGATCATATAATAAGATTCAATTTGGATTCGATAAATCTTAATCAAAATTCTCACTTATAGGTAACAGCGGTTCTTCATCCGATATGAGGCTACCGATCTCGATATCTTCCAGTGCAGCGGTTAAAGTATAAGAATAATATTTTTCGATAACATGAATCAGAATAGAGAATGTTATTACTTAAGGCTAAATAAAATATTTTATTTCTTATGACCAGGTACAATATTATTTATGATAAAATATAATATTAGTTTTATAAAATTAATTTTAATTATAAATAGAACTAATATTGATTATAATCGAATATAATATTCATTACACGGAGACTTAGTATTATCGACAGTACAGTACGTACACCTTGTTCCAGATAAGCACGTATGCGTGTTATATATATATATATACACACACACATACTAAGCATTACCTTTTTTATACACATATGTTGCCATTTTTACCTATCCGTACGTTCCGTGACTTCTCCCTGAATTCCCTCGTACAAGCAAGTTCGTTATTATGTTCCGGACCATAATAACTTACCTGCCCTACAAGTTCGTCCCGACATCCATCAGTATATAATAGTAAATTATTATTTATTTTCCCAGAGTTAATCGAGCCTACGGTTATATTTTAGGTATCCTAAAGGATAACCTAATCCTTTATAACCAATGGCTTTGATACCAACTTCTGTCATACCTCGTTAAGCGATTTGCGGAAGCGTAAAACGGAAATGTAACAGACACCTCTTATATCAACCGCATTGTTTATAAAGAACAATACAAACTACATTACAATATTTTACATTGATCTAACTTCATTTACAACTAGGTGATACAAACTAAATCCAGCCCGTTAAGCGGCTTTACTTCCTATTAGCACACTTGCATCAATTCACCCAGCATTGATCGCAAGTCAAACACGTAGCACATTGACTTTCTAATCCAATTCAGTACCTGAAAAACATGGTAAAGAGGGTCAACTACAAATAGTTGGTGAGTTTCACGGGTTTCAAGAAAATCATTTATGCGTACAACAATCACAGTTTGTAAATACGCAAGTATGTATGCATGTACGTTCACAAGTCCGTTTGTTTGTATGTTTATGATGTAATTATGCTAAGCTACAGTGAAGCCTTGACTGTCTGTGCTGCGTGCATCCATTTCCCACGCTCAATCAACCAAAGTGGCCCCCTTTCCGCCCGCAACATGCCCCGAGTAGCTATGTCTAACACTACATAGCGCGTTTGTATAATTATGGTCATGTGCAAACGGGATAATGTCTCAGCAAACCGTGCTGGCCCCGCCTGGGTTTGTCAAACCAATAGTACTATTCACAAGCCACAGGCTCGAAGTTAATTACTGTGTTCGTGGGGACTTTCATGTGTTAGCACTTAGATAATTCCCATCATCAAACAGTTCAGAATATATATAGATATGTATTAACATGTTTTTCACCCCAAAAGTTCGTAAAAACAGTTTAAAAGTGGGGTCATGAAACTCACTGTTTAGTAGATAATCGGCACTGTGTCAGCTCGCGGTTTGTTCGATTCACTATTTTAATATTATTATAATCTCAATACTAAACTGAGCTGTATAACTAATCTGGGTATAGCTGGAACGCCCAGAAAGTGTCAATAGGCTTAGGTTGTGATGTTGTTCAATGTCTAATACTTAAAACCGAACTTGGCTTAGTTTCCCCGTTTTCTCAGCTGGGCCAAGTTGTTCGTTTAAGCGTTCAGAAAACAGTTATGAGAAAGTAAGCTTGGGTAAATGTGTTGGTCGATAAAATGATTAAGTTATAAAGAAAGATCGCACATTAGGGTTCAGGATTCGCTACGGGGCCCGTTTCTGTTTATTTAGTTTGATTTGAAGAGAAAAGCGCACAATCTATCCAGATTGTTCAGGTTTCTCATAAAAAGGTTCGTTTTTACTTAATTAATCCAAGAATATGATTTTTGTTCACTCTTGGTGTTCTGATATTCCAGCAGGTTCGTTAATCACGAACTTGCCGGTTTTTATCAGAATTGAATTTGTTTAATTTTCAAATTAGCATAATTAATTAACCGTTAATCATTAAATTATGAAAACTTAGCAACTTATCAAATAAAATATATAGATTTTTATAAAAATATTTCTGGAGTTATTTACTGGGTTATTAATTTATAAAAATTCATTTTACCTGCTATATTTAGCCTAAAAATCGTCCGTTTATCCCAAACGATTTTCAAAAATTGCACAAAAATTCCTGGATGCTCAAATTATATCCTAAAACCATCTGTATCAATTCCAGAATGTAAAAACCTTGTTCAATATTTTTTTCGGGCCAAATTCGACTATAAAAACTCATATGAACGCAAATACACAAAACATACTTAGACTTTTCCAAATGCTCTCAAATTTCATATGTGATTATAATATACCAAATCTGAGTTCCTCAAAAATCTTCATAATTTTTCAAGCATTGTAACTATTTTTCCCAAATAAATGTCCCAATTCGGTAATAAATTCGCCAAATATTCTCGGATGGTCGAAAAACTACCAAATTTGAACAGGGACTCAATGATATGGTTCCTGATGTAACTGCAAAATTTCATGACCTAAAAATATGCACATCACAATCGAATCCTAATCAGCCCGTAAACGAGTGATTCGACATTACCTTAGCGGTTTCGTTTTCGCCCCTCTAATCAAGTTTTCGGATTCTTGTGCTTCTATGCAAGCTAGATACAGGTCCTATGTCACAAACCAAGCAATTTTCATCAACATAACAGCCCCTTAACATAGGGTTTCGGTTAGGGTATAAAACCGAACTTTTGAACCGTAAAAACGCCGTTTAAACCCTATAATCCGTGTTTATGACCAAAAAAACTATCAACCCTGGTTCCTAACCATATGTATGAGAAAAACATGTTTATGGACCATTTTTAGGATTTTTACATGGTTAGAAATGATTTTTGGCAATTAAACCATGTTTATATGATATTAAACATAATCAAAACAAATTAAAAATGATGGAAATGATAAAATCACCTTGGTTTTATTTGAATTTCAGCTGAAGAACCATGAGAATTTTCCAGAAATGTGATAAAAATTATGCAAAATATCTAATGTATATTAATAAAAAAAAGAAACCTTAATTGGGGGTAAAACCCCGTTTACGTACGGG
Organism: Bidens hawaiensis; assembly: GCF_021521415.1. Classification (NCBI taxonomy): domain Eukaryota; kingdom Viridiplantae; phylum Streptophyta; class Magnoliopsida; order Asterales; family Asteraceae; genus Bidens; species Bidens hawaiensis. The sequence continues at coordinate 52,806 of NW_027491022.1, forward strand.
GGCCTAAATGGGCCTCCTATGGCCCATTTTAGCCCAAAATAATAATTTTACAATCCCAAACATGAAAGGCCCAATCCAAATTTAGTTCGGGTTCGGTTTTTGCGCGAAAAACATATCAGGTACAACAAACAGCACGAAAACGAGTGTTTTTTTTTGGCTATTTTTGTATAAATTTATAAAAACATACTATATGTTTGTAAAATTCGAAAATATTTTCATGGACCGCTTAAAACATTTCATTTAAATGTTTAGTAAGTCTTTTTCGGCTTAACGGATGATACAATGCTAGGTCTGTAACTATCTTTCGCGTTTAAATCTATAGCGGGTAGTTAAACGAACAAGTTTTCATTCAACTTGTTTGCTATTGAACTAAGGCCATAAAACTAATATATTAGCTTATATTAATCTTAGATCATTTATAGATGGCCTCCCGAGATATCTAGGTCATAACCAGACCTGTCGGTTAATCGTTCGTTCATTACGTAATAAGCGTTTAATTGCTTAATCGGTAAATACGTACTGAGGTGTACCAGGTTTTGCCTCAAATGTCACATGTGTTTAGTAAACCAGTCGTTTCTTTTAAACATTAATAATCTAGTGTGCGCGTTAGATCGGGTTTATCGGTTTTTGTAAACGTTTCATTTCTTAACATGTGTGTTAGAAATGATTATTTTTATAAAATAGTATGTTCAAGAAGTTTGTCTAACGACCCCGTTTTCACATGTTTAAATATCTAACATGCGTGTAAGATACGATTCATTATATATATAAACATATTTGTTTAAAACGGTTTGTGCAAACGTTAATTTTCTTATGGGCGTGTTAGAAAATATTTTACTGAGACGTACATGTGTATTTTTTTTTGAACAGTGCAGAAAAGATTCTATGTGTGTCTGTTCATATTCCTCTTATTAAGTTACTAATTCAAGCATTAAGTTGTTGTTAATGACGTGACTTTGGGCTGTACACTAGAAAAACCAACAATTTAAAAGGTTTTGCCTTAACATTTAATGTTTAGTGTATGTATTGTCTTTCGTCTAACATGTGCGTTAGAACTGTTTAAGTTATAGCATGTTTGTTAGAAATTGTTTATTTTATAAATCGTACTGGTTGGAAATGTTTTTGTGGACATTAAATTTTCTAGCATATGCGTTAAAAACAATTAGGAATGGTTTATTTTATAAACTTTATCCTTGTAAAATGTTATATGAAAACGTTAAGTTTTGTAATGTGCGCGTTATAACATGTTTTTTTTAAGCATGTGTGCTAGAAACTGTTTTAGTACATAGATATTTTATAAAGCCTTATTGATATTAATAATATAATATATTGCAAAACTAAGGAAATGATTTAGTATAATTTCTAAACAAGGTTTTGCTTTTTTAAAATTTTAAAAAATGGTTTGCTACTCTTGCTAAAAGTGGTGTATGTTAAACTAAGATAACGTTCTCAAGGGAACTTTATAATGGAAAACAACTTCGTGTTGTGTGAAGAAGATAGATTGTTCAAGCTTTGCCACTTAAGTTTAGTAATTGTAATAACTTGATGTTATTTTAAACATATTTGTTCAAAAATATTAGCCCTGCTTGCGGTGCGCACATATGATGTATATATGTGTGAACCCTCGGGTGGGCAAAAGTGAAATTGCACTAATTTTGACGTTATTTTACTAATCTCGTGAAAATAACGTTAAAAGTGACGGACGGTTAATCAGGCATCATGTAGTGGCGTTGATAGCTGAAAGATAAGGGTACATGCACCAATCAGCCGGTGTCCCGATGATTGAGTGCTATGTGCCTTATGTCTAAGGCTTGATGCAAAACTACTATCGAGCCGGGGGTCTCACCGGAAGCAGCCTCTCTATCCCTATGGGGTAGAGGTAAGGCTGCCTACATCTTACCCTCCTCAGACCCTACCATAGCTTTGCTATTGGTGGGATATACTGAGTACGATGAACGATTTGTTCAAAAATATGGTTTCAAAATTGAAACGAGGATATGGGGATATATGTGAATGGAGTTGTATATGAGAGAGTACCTCAATACAAAGTATTGAATGATATCATTGTAATGATTTCGGTCGGATGATGAAAGTGTTGAAGATAATAATAACACTTTGAGATTGATGTCTAGACGTCGTCTATTTGTCCATTTGAATATTTATTATTAAAAAGTGTTTTACATTTTATGTTGTAGTTTGGGTTGTGTTATTATTTTGTGTTCAATATCTTTGATAACACTTGCAGTTTTACAACCAAATACAAAAATATTTATTGTGACACAAATTATTTTATAGATTTTTTTGACGAAAAATTAATGTAAAAAAAAGAGGAATAATTTTAAATGGATAGTGCAAAAGGAATTTTGCATAAGAAATAACTTGTGAGTTGTTATATTGACTAAAAGCAAAGGCGAGACATCAAATGTATAAAAACATCATGAGAGTTTCGAGAAAACATGGTGAGTGTACTGAGATAAAATACACAAGAACAAGATATGTCATCTAATGTTGAGAGCATCAACATGAAAATGCACAATTGTGTGTTTTTTTATTATTATAACATATGAAAGATATATATATATTATTCTTGTAAATGAGTTTATAAATCTTGTGATATCTATTATATGAGACTTACAATAGCTAGTGATGGCCATCTATTATTGTTTTAAATGAGTTTCTAAATCTTGTAAATGATTATATTGCCATAAATGTTGTTGGAACTATTTAGAGGATTTATCTTCAATTTTGGAAAGGCGGTCTAATAAATAGTTGCATGAAACAACAATAGAAATGTTTACATCACTTTAGGTAATTAAGAACGTTACGTTGTTGAAAGTCATCTAATTGACTAAATCTCCAAATGTTAGTAATTTATATTGTTGTTATTCATCATGTTTGTGATGAATGTGTTCATCAAAGCGACTTGGATTAAAGACTTACGTTGAAGCCCTGGACGTTAAAGGAAACCGAGTTATGACCTTAACGTATGAATTAAGTATTGTTTAAAGGCATTCCAAAAGACGAGGCTTAGGAATAGTAACATGACATATGATTATTTTGTCTAAACTGATAAATGAATGTTTGAAAGAGGTAATGTGTTATCTCTTAAAGCTGTAAAGGATCAAAATGATGCATCTTATGTTCACACGCTAGAGTATTGTAGTCTAAAGCATTCTAGACTAGTACTTGTTAATTATGGTGCTTTGCGAAGACTAATTAACTTGAAACATTCAAACATACACAAGAAAGAATTTGTGTATAGAAAAATGTAAAGAAGGTTTTCATCCAATCTAAGGAAATGACATAACTTATGAGGATCTTAAGAAGATCTCAATTTTCTAGGTTTGTCCAAGATAATGGATTTATGGTGGTTTGTTAACAAGATTTTATGACCAAATTTAGCTTAAAGTCTAGTAAGTGATGGAAGCTTACACTAAGGCATGTATGCTCTATGAGCAAGCATTGATGAACTCGTTGATACAATAATGTTATCTTGTTCAAATCATAAGTGCCAAGTTTGTCCTTAGTAAAGTTAAACAAACAAAATCCAAATGCAAGAAATGTGTGTGTGTGGGGGGGGGGGGGGGGTTAAGAAGAAACCCCTTAGAGGTATGCGAATGGTGATTAAGGTGACTTCTTAAGCGTGTGAAGAAAGAGAGAATCTTTACTTACCCAATCTGCAAGTTGGATAATGTTTTCCAATAACACTTAAATGTGGGGGTGTCTTGCATTTTAACTTGGAATGTTTAGCAATGAGGATAATTGTAAAACAATCTAACATTGCAAACACACGACTAAGTGGAGGACAAAAAGGTCGTAGCACATAATGGAGATGTTTGCCTTAATGATAAGTGTATCTTACAAAGACAAATATTATAACCAGATTCAGGTGGCCACCGAGGTTATAGTCTTAGAAAGTTGACAATAAGAAAAATTAACTTATAAGTGAAGAACACATCATGACAACTAATCTCAACTAGATAATAGTAGTTACTAGACAAAGTCAATGATAATGTATGGATCCAACAACCTGAGGGTTTAGTAGAGATCATGTTGTGGAATGAGACTAAAGCCCATGAAAAATGGTATATAACGGAAAACCTAACTTGGCTGACTGGAGATCCTAAGATCTAAGTTCAATAGGACAACCTAAATATATATATCTAAGGTGGTCATTGTGTGGGTATAACTTATGTATAAGTTGACACATAAGCTAATATATATATCCTCCTAACTTATAAAAGGAGTATAATTACTTTGTCGTCCATTCCTATAACAACAGTGACATGTTGTGAGGCTAAGAATAATATTTGGTTAATGATTTGTGTAAATCATTATAACATTAATGCTTTTAATGGTTTCTGGAAAATCACCAATTTGAAAGAGAAGTGGGGTCGCTTCGAATGAAATTGTGGGGTGTGCAATTCCTAGAGCTTTCACAGAACCAACCTAGTGTTCTAGGACCATAATGGACACGACAATGAGGAGATGTGCCCGGCTAGGGAGAGTATTGTGTGAAGTGTATTGTCTTCTACACAAATGGGGGTTTTTTCAAGGACATCACGTCTACTAACCGCTAGGAGACTAAGTATGCTTCACAAGGAAAGGTTCAAAGGTAACACCTACCTATCATGCAATATTCAACCGTCGAGATTCCATTGGATATTTTGTGTGTTTTGATCAAACTCCATTCATGTGGGGGATTGTTGGAAAATATGGTGAATGGATATGTGACTCTTCCAGTGGTGAATCGAAGACTAAACTCTTAAGTGATGTTCTATGTCTCTTAACTAGAGTACTTAGGTCACTTTGTTACAGGTTTAATGTCTAATATTAAATCTCTAACTAATAAGAGACTCTTCATCCATGCATGACTCTATATAAGAGTTCTTTTGTGTCTCATTCATAAGAGAGAAAAAAAGAGAAAAATAATTCTTGAAGAACTGAGAACACTTTAATACCTCATATGAGGGAACCTATAGAGAGGAGTACTCACTACTCATTTCCATCACCATCTTATTCTTTTCTAATTCTTTTCAATAACACCACTTTACCTAATGCAATCTCGGGTGCGAGTGCCATCTCTGGCAGTACACACACTGTTCCGGTTGTTGTACCCTGGGAGACAGACGGACTCTTTAGTAGAGACCCGAAATCTATTTTAAGGGAATCGTATTTAATATCTGTCTCAACCACACACACACACTCTCTCTCTATATATATATATTGTTTTGTTCATCCTTTGTTGCAGTTAATGGAGTTAGCCACACCACGGAAAACTAAGACGAATGTGAAGATACTTAACGGGTGAAAGACTCAAGTCAAGAAGTTACTGTTGAAGTTCTCACCAAAGAGTTTTGGAGGTTGAGTTGGTGTATGAAATGGAAAAAATGGTTAATTTGGTTTGGCATTTATATTAATTTTGTAAATTATTTTTTTTTTAATTTTTTGACCGTTCAACTGTCAAAAGAATAAAATATTATTATTTTTTTAACATTTCCGGCGACAAAAACAGCTCCTATCCCGGTCGCCCCTATTATTGCAGAGGGAAGGGTGGTGTTTGTCCAAAAATCGTCCCCTTTTTGCCCTTATTTGTCACCCATTACACATACCCTAAGGAACCAACTATACAAAACCAATAAAGTATTAAGATGGTCAAATACAATAAAATGAAACCCTAAAACCAAATTAAAAAACTCAAGACCATCAAATTTGTAAACAATCCATAATCAGGGAAGAATAACACGTACCAGGCATTCCAAATGCGCTTGTGGGGGGGGGGGGGCTGAAAACATCGCTCATACTTATTTAATAGCATGCAAACATTTTTTATTTAATAGCATAAATCTATATTGGCACGTAATTGATTTGATTCACCACAATATTGAAATAGTTGTATTTGATATAGTTTCCATACTCACTGTCATGTATTGTAAATATGTATAATATCTAATGAATGAGAAGGAAGGGATCCTTTTGGTGATTATCTTACATGGTATCACGAGAAACCTTTCCCACCTTCTTCTTCATCCTTCACGGCCGACCATTCTTACCACCACACTCCTCCAAATCTCGTCCCTTCGCCCTTACATCCGCTTTCTCACAACGATGGAATCTAAAATCCATCCCACCATAACCGTCTCCAACATCAAAAACTTCATTCCTATCACCCTTGAGACGGATTTTGCGCACTTTTCCACAGGTCCAAACTTTTCAAGATTCACTGCAAAGCCTTCCTTGTTTATGATCACTTATTTCCCTGTGTCATGCCCGACCATAAACCTGACGCACCAAAAATTGATATGCCAAATCCTAACACACCCAAACCCGGACATCATTTTTTTGACGAATGGGAGCGGCTCGATTCTATTGTCTTACAATGTATATACGGGACAATATCCGGTGACCTTCTTCACACCATTATGCAAACCAACAACACCGCATGTTGTGCATGGCAAATCCTCACCAATATCTTCCGTCATAATCAAACCATTTGGGCCTTACATTTAACCAGCAAGCTCTCTCAAAATTGTCAAGAAAACTTTCCCAATGCCTCTGCCTATTGCTAACAACTCAAGAGTATATCCGACCAACTCGCACACGTCGGAAAACCAATCGCCGATTCAGATGGTCATACAACTGACCATCGGCCTCAACGAAAACTATGCTCTGGTTGCCACTCTACTCAAACACACAAAACCATTACCCACGTTCTATGCTGCCCGCTCTCAATTGTTCTTGAAGAAACTGTTAGTGCATGGTTTTGCGTCTCAGTCTTTGTGTAATGTATTATTATATTAGAAATAATGTATAGGGTCATTTTGGTAATTGTAAGTCACGAATGTGACTAATTCATTAACTTGTAGGGCACATTCGTTATATGCCTATAACGAATGTGACCATTCGCTAATGTAATACCTCACTCGTTAGTCACTTATAACGAATGAGAAGACGAATGGGCCCTTTCATTAGATGATAAAATATGATGTAACGAATGAGTGTTCATTCGTTAGGCCTGTCTAACGAATGAACCTCATCCTCTATATATATATACCCCCTATAAATAATATTTCTAATTAACGAAGTATTATTTGAGAATCCGTACTGTTACTATGTTAAATTCTCTCTAGATATAAATGTATTACTTCCATAACCATATCCAACCACGAATCAATACGTCATATCTAAGAACTAGATCTAATAGTCTATTGATCATGATGAACGATCTCATGCTCTCTCAAGTGGTTTCAGAGCTGGACGTTCTAATTGTGTGTTGATTCGTAGTTTAACTGTATTGAATCGTTATTCAATTGATTGATTAAGTGTATCGAAGCTATTCAGACTATAATGTATTTGTAATTGATCGATTAAACTTGTGTTTGTACTTAATCGAGATTGAAATGGATCTAGGATTGATTACGAACATTTGTCGATTAGTTTGATAGGTTTAATTGTGTTTTCAGACGGTTAATTGTGTTAATCAGTGATTGAGGTTAAAATGGTGGGAAAGTTATGGTGTTTGATTAAAGTATGATTTGGTTCTTGGGGTCTGAATTGAGGTTCGGATGTGTGTGAGTGTGTTCGGATTTAGGTTACGAATTTAGTGATTTAAGTTTAAGGTGATTTGGTTCGAAATTGAGCTTGAAACAAATCTGGACATGAGTTTGAAGGTTCATTCATTGATTTCATAGCTCATTCGTTAAAAGGTTAATGCTTATTCATTAAGCAGATAACTACTTTGCCAGTTGTTATCCACTCGTTAACCTCCCATTCGCTATGAACTCATTCGTTAATCTAACCTGATTCGTATCCTAATTCGTTATCCTGATTTGTTATCAGTTCCACATTCGTTAATGTTACCACATTCTTTAAAACCATTTCATTTTCCTTATTCGTTCTTCAATCACATTCGTTCCGACAGTTTCTCATTCGTGTCTACAGTAACCTCATTCATTCATAACTTAAGGTATTCATTTGTTTGGTTCATTCACGTCTTTCCATTCGTTAATCATCTATCTTCAATTAACAGTTTTGATCCTTGAACTTCACAAATTTGTCAAGTCTCATTAGTATACTTCTGAATTGGCAAATTACTATGCTCTTGCTTCATAGAACGCAACCATGCAACAGATGCTGACACTTGATAATGAGATCGGGTCGCATAATAAATGTCCAAGACTGTTGAGGCTGAGTGACTTTGCGAGGTGGGAACCAAGATTTCGAGCACATTTAGGTTCCCTTAGTCCTCAATGTGTTCGTAATCAGGACCATGTCTTTTTACCTCCACATGTTGGAAGTGAGACTACTGGATATACTGATAAGGAGTTTCATTTATATGATGGTGACGATAAGAAGAATCTTGATAATTAGACTAAGGCATATTCAACACTCTCTATGGCTTTGCCCGAGAACATCTTTCACCAGTTCAGTCATATCAAGCCATGTGCTACATTGTTTGCGCAACTTAACGCAAGAAGTTTGGGCAATACTCTTGAAAGCAAGAAAACCATGGTAAAGTTTCAATTTAGAAATTTCACATTGCTTGAAAATGAAATGGTTGAAGAGATGGTTAATCGGTTTTTTCATTTAATCGCTAAGATATCGAGTGTGAAAATGGAACCAAGCGAAGTAGACAAGATTGACACGTTAAAGAATGCTTTACCGTTAACATATTCCACTTTCTTACTTGTGCTTAAAGAAATGGTTACTTCAAAAATGAATTTCTAACCGCTGAAGATTTCATTAACAAGTTGGAAGAAAGGGAATATGACATGAAGTGTCAGAAATCGTTAAAAGATAATCAAGATCCTACACGGTATGGTGGACCGCTTCTTGCCAGTGGCAATTCCGTACCGATAACCACTTTCTATACTCAAAACAGGTTCTGAAAATCTACAAGGAGGTAGTCCAAGTCCTAATGTATGCTTCACAGCATTTGGGTCAGGAAGTTCATCAGTTGCTGGTGCAAGTTCTTCAAGTTCACCACCGAATGTTAACATGAAGGAAGCTGAACAACAGTTTGCATTTATGTGTGCCATCATGACATCATACGAGCAGTTGGCGGGGAGTAAAATTGCTACAAGTGAACTTACCGACGAAGATTACGATCAGATTGACCCTAATGATTTGGAACTTGTGGACTTGAAGTGGAATATGGCCATGATAGTAAGAAACGTCAAGAGATTCATGCAGAGAACGGGAAAAGATCTACCAACTTTGAATAAGAGGGTTGGTTTTGATAAGTTAAAAGTGAAGTGTTACAATTTTCAAGAATTTGGAAACTTTGCTAAGGAATGTGATAAGCCCAAGAAAGAGTATACTGGTCCCCGGGCTCAAGACAGAAATGCTGGTAAGAACTCAAATTCTCCTGACAAAATGATTGAGCCATCTGAGGGTCAGCAGGGTAAATCTGGGAATTCACAGGCGATGGTTGTTAATGATGGGATTGATTGGTCGCAAAAGCTATTAGGAAATGGCAACCAAGCTAACCTAGTGGTGATCGAGACGATTGAACATTTTCAAGATGCAAGAGGCGATAATTTAAGTGATGGAAGTGAATCTCCAGAATCAGAAATAGAGTCTGATGATTCAAGTGTTGGTTAAGCCGAAAAATTTGCATTCATGGCAAAGATTGAAGAGGTTTATACTAATTCTTCTTTTAAAGTATTGGTGAGTGAATGTAAAGAAACTGTAGCTTCTGTTGATAAAACTGAGTGTGATCAATGTGGTGAACTCAAGTGCAAACTTGAATCTACTCTTCACCATAATGATCAACTGATGAATGAACTCACCATGATTCATGAATACCATAGACAAGCAACTAAATCACTAGGAAAATCAACTTCAAAGATTAAAACCTTGTTTGAGGTTAATCATGATTTGAAAGCGGAAGTTGGATGTAAGTTGGTAATCATTGAAAAACAGTTTCAAGAAATTTTGAAACTTCGTACCAGCATTACCAAATTAGAGAATGAGATCTCATAACTCAAAAAAAAAAATCAGTAAATTTTGAGATTCATCATTTCTTCTCAATGAAATTATTGAAGTAAACAATTCTCACCAAAAGATTGGTAAGGTTGGGTTGGGTTTTGTTGAAATGTCTCCACCATTTAAGAATGATTATTCTTGTATTCCATAGGCAGTAGAGTGTAAAACTATTGAATCTGATTCACCATCAGATATTAAGTCCATTGTGTCTGGAAACCATGTAAAAGAGGAGGTGAAAGTGAAACAAGTAGAAACTGTCAATGACAAACCAATTCAAGCAACTTCACATATTAAAATTAATTCAGTCTTTACTTGGAATTAAGTTTCTGGTTCCATTGACGAACTTGATGAACCACAAGTAATTCGCAAGAATGAGAACATACCTGTGGAAAATCACATTCTTTGTAAACCTCAAGAATTTGAAAAAGCAGTTTATGGTTCTCAATAGTCAAAAAGTTAAAAAGTTTCTAACAAGTCACACAATAAAGTAAAAGAAACAGAAAAACCAGAAGTGTCTGATGAGCATCTAATGCGCTTCATTAATCCTTCAAAGAATGTTAATTTATCTAAAGGTTGGCCTTTACAAACTCAAAGGGATAAATAAAGTGTTTTCTGAAAAAGAAATCCCATTAAGTTTGGTTAAACCTGAAATAACTGAGAGTGTGTTCACGATGAAACCTCGAAAGTAACCGAACTTGAGGATACATTTAACAAATCAAAAATGAATAACTCTCAAGAGAAACAGAAATCAAATGAGTTTAAACCAATAAAGTTTGTGAAATCTTCGAGAATGGAGAGTGTTTCAAATACTACCAATCTTGAATTTTACAAAAATAAAAGGGTAAACAAAGATATTGTTTCTAGTTCAGTTCCTCATGTTGCCCCAAAGGTTGTGTCTGTTCAACCTGAAACTTCATAAATGCCTTATGCTTTGCCACAACTAGTTATAGAAACTAATTGGTTTTTCATTTGTGGAGAACATGGGCACATTGCTAAAAATGTGGAGCTAAGGTAAAAATTGCTAAAAATGTGACAAAGGATTCAGTTCCTCAGGTTGAAATTAATTTGAAAAGACAACAATCTTTGAAAATGCAAGTCGATGAGTCACATATAATGTTTGCTAATGTAAATCCTCAAAGAGTTATTCGAGTTGATGATACTAAAGTATCTCACAAACCGATTGATTGAGTTCCAACGATTTGTAAAAACACGGATTCGGGTGTGATCAAGGATGGGTATCTGAAGTGAAAGTCGAAGAAACCCGTGACTTGCTCAAAAGTTCTGCAATCACACTTGAACCCGAATCTTAATTTATCTCTAAATGAATCAAAGGGAGAGCCCAAGACTGAGGCTTGGGCTACCTTTTTTAAACTAATCATTTACTCTTTGTGTAGAGTTCTCTGCATGTTATCGACAACCTTTATCTGCTGACCAATGTGAAAGATATTCAAGGGGCATATGTAGTTTTTGCGGGTAATCAAAGGGGTATGATTATGAAAGAGGGAGAAGTCTCAAATTTTAGTATTACCTTTAAGCGGGTTAATTACTGTGAAAAAGTGAATCACAATGTGTTGAGTGTTTCTCAGATTTGTGGTAAGAAATACACCACTTTGTTCACAAATAAGGAATGTGTTATTCTTCAACCAGGATTCACAATTCCTGAAGATTTGGTTGTCATGTGATCTCCACGATAAAATGATATTTATATTTTAGATATGGGTGTTAAAGTTTCTACCAGTCCTTCTGAAACGTGTTTTATCTCGAAAGATACCGAGAAAGATACGATTCTATGGCACAGGCGTATGGGGCACATCTACATTCGCAAAATGAATCATCTTATGGCGAATAATCTGGTGGATGGGGTATCCCTAAGGAACTTAAAATTGAATGATCATTGTGTGGCCAGTACGAAAGGGAAACAAAAGAAGAAATCATACCCGATTAAGCAGATCAATTCAATTGATACTCCCTTTGAACGACTTCACATGGATTTATTCAGTCCAGTGAATCGTCCGAGTATCGCGGGTGATTTATATTGTTTGATTGTTACCAAAAATTATTCAAGGTATTCGTGGGTTTTATTTATGAGCACCAAAGATCAAACACCGGTTCTGATTCAGAATTTAATCACTAAGTCGAATCACTTTACAAACATAAAGTGAGACGGATCTGAAGTGATAATGGCATGAAGTTCAAGAATAATGTATTAGGTTTCTTTTATATTCATGGCGGATACATAAGGAATATAGTGCTCCGTATATGACACAGTAGAACGGTGTTGCTGAGAGGAAGAATCGAACCTTTGAAGAGGCATCTAGGATAATGTTAGCGGATTCTAAGCTTCCTGTTCAATTCTGGAACGAAACTGAGAGTACCACATGTTATACACTGAATCGTGTCCTAACGGTTAAGAAGCTTAAAAAGATAAGTTATGAGTTGCTTGATAACCGTAAGCCGAATCTCAAATATCTTGAACCTTTCGGGAGCCTGTGAACGATACTGAAACGAGATGCTAGGTAATTTGAAGAGAAAGCGTTTGAGGGTTACTTTCTTCGGTATGCTTCACCCAAGAAACGTGTGTTTAACCTCTCTTCAAGATGTGTGAAAGAATGGTATCATGTGGACTGTCAAAGTTATTCCACACCTCCTACCGGCAAAGGGCCCGAATGGATGTTTGATTACGACTCGTTATTTAATTTATTCATTCCAACGGTTGGAGTACAAACTGAAGACTTGGTACGTGCTTATTTGGAAGATGAACTATTTTCCATACCAAGATCTTCTAATTATGAAGAACCCGTTGTATCAGTTCATCCTAAAACGTCTAATGATGTTTCAGAAACTTCTGATGATGATGAGTTTTTTGACTCTTCATCAATTCCATTGGATGATTTTCAGGATGTTCATGAAATTATTCAAGTTGAGGATTCGTCACAAATAGTCTCTTTAGACACAGCTGAAGAAAATGGTACCAATTTGGGTAATAATGTATTGGTTCCTGCAAATCCATCTCTTCGGATTCACACGTATCATCCGTAAGACAACATTATTGGTAACGTAAGCGATGGAGTGAAGACGTGACGTCAGGTCGCTAACGTATGTGAAGATAACTTATGTGATGTTAAAGTATGTTACGATACTGTGTTGTGTGCTTATGCGGACATGCATGCAACTAGTATACTAAACATCACCAAATACACTTGTTTTCTATTTAAAATAGAACTTACAAGTGTCTCTATGGCATTGAAGGAACCATCATGGGTAGAAGCAATGCAGGAAGAAATGCAACAGTTTGTACGACTAGGTGTATGGGATCTTATTGATCAACCTGCTAGGGTTAAAAATGCGATTCCAACCAAGTGGGTTTTTAAATGTAAAAAAGATGACCATGGGGTGATCGTAAGAAAAAAAGCACGACTGGTCGTATTGGGATATAATCAACAGGAAGGCATATACTATACCGAGGTGTATGCTCCAGTAGCATGACTGGAAGCTATACGAATCTTTCTTGCCTATGCGGCTTTCAAGAACTTTAAGGTGTATCAAATGGATGTGAAAAGTGTGATTTTGAACAACGAGATTCACGAAGAAGTGTATGTGAAGCAGCCTCCTGGTTTTGAAGACCCTGACTATTCTGAGCGTGTTTATCGTTTGAACAAGGCTCTTTATGGTTTACACCAGGCCCGGAGAGCCTGGTACATCACACTTGCTGACCATTTTACTGATAGCGGTTTCAAACGGGGGACTGTGAATTGTAGATTATTCTACAAAACTCTTGGTGATGATCTGCTCCTCGTCCAAATCTACGTTGACGATATCATTTTCAGCTCAACCAATGCCAAGCTGTTTAAGGAGTTCAAGTGAATGATGCAAACGAAATTCGAGATAAGTTCGATGGGGGAGATGAATTTCTTCTTGGGGTTGCAGGTTCATCAGTCTGATTGGGAATTTTTATTCATCAGACCAAATACGTGAATGACGTCTTGAGCCAATTCAAGATATTTGCCGAAAAAATCCCCTTGACACCTCTTCCCGCGGGCCACAATTTATCACCGGATGAAATGGAGGATACCATTGATCCAACCCTGTATTGAGCGATGATCGAGTCTCTTATGTATTTAAACGCATCTCGCCCTGATATAATGTTTATTGTTTACTTGTGTGCCAGGTATCAGTCAAGTCCCCTAGTGACTAATATGGAGGTTGTGAAGCATATCATGCACTATCTGAAGGGTAATCCTAACATCGGGTTATGATATCCCAAGGATGATAGTTTTGATTTTACCGCTTCCACCAATTCGGACTACGGAGGATGCAAAATCAACTTTAAGTCAAGTACAACAGGATGTCAATTCTAAGAAAACCGTCTTGTTTCCTAGAAGTGAAAGAAGCAGACGGCGGTCTCCACTTCAACCGCCGAAGTCGAATATGTTGCAGCCTCGAGTTGCTGTTCACAGGTTTTGTGGATCTAGCAGCACCTGAAGGATTATGGTTTGAAGTTTTTTACTACTCCATATTTATTGATAATTCTGCTGCAATTAGTATAACCAAGAATCCCGTTAAAAATTCGAAAACTAAACACATTGAGATATGTTATGATTTCATCCATGATTGTTTTGAAAAGAAACTAATCAGTATTGATAAGATACACACGGATTATCAGAAAGCTGACCTTTTTACCAAAGCCGTTGATAAAACGCATTTTCAATATTTTCTTGGTATTAATGGTTTAAAAACGTTTAAAGAAATTCAAACGCTTGGTTAATCATTTTTATTTTGTACAGTTTTTAGTTTTGTTTAATTTCTTGATAATTTTGTTTTAGGGGGAGAAAATCCAGAAAAATCAAAAAATTGTGTGCGTAGTTTGTATAGAAAAAAACCAAAAACATTCAAATATGAGAAAAACACAAAAACATTGAAAAATTTGCTCCTCAAAATGAGTTCTTGAAGCAAAAAGGGAAAATGATAGTACATTGACTAAACAGACACAGTGCTTGAATAAATTAGACTGAAAATTGCTGTATGATGAACTATATGATATGTAAGATAGGCTTGATAGAGTATATAGGAGCTAATAAGATATAAACCTAAAAACTTGTTGTAATACCCCGGCTAAAGCGGAAACGCCCGAGTGTGACGTACAGATTGTTCAAAACATGTGACACTATTAAGTAGCAATATTATCATTAATTAATTTACAAGTTAATACACAAGTTTGCAACAAAAAATACAAGGAAAATATAAATACAACTAAACATTTTGTCCATTTGTTTAAATAACCTAAGTCTAGTGTCTTCTCCGTGTGTCATCTTCTACTAACAGTACCTGTAGCATATGTATAAAATAATGCCAACTAACTAAATAGTTGGTGAGTTCCCACAGTTTGATATAAATACATAAAAACCATACAATTCATAAACAAGTTATAAACGAGCAAGTAAGGTCATTTCCAGTAGGTATCAACCAATGTACTCGGATAATCGCGCAAGTAAGGTCCTTTCCAGTTGGCAACAACCAACGTACTCAGATAATGAGGCCCCTCTCCACTCATAACAAAATGGACCTGAGTGTGAAAAGGAGCGTATGATCATACTTGTTGAGGCTACCACGTGCAAGTAAATTTGAGCAAGTAATCAAATAACACACAAGTCCATAGTGAATTGTATTTTGTAAGTGAAATCATAATACTTTGAATTTGTAATAAAATACATATGCTACTCCCAAAAGTAATAAAAGCGTTAAAAAGGGTGTGTGAGAAACTCACCTTGAAATTGACCAATAACTTGAAATATAAGCCGAAACACGATAACGAAACCAAAGCAACTGAACATCTCGAACTATAAATAAAATAAATACGAAAATTTAAAGACTAGCTTTCGGGATAATAAGAACTAACTATTTGTTGGGAATATGTATTATTTTATTATATTTTAATAGCATTTTATGGCATTAATATTTTAATATTATATTTAGGTTTTAACGAAATGTTAACGATGTTTACTATTGTTTTAACATTATTTAGTTTATAACATATAATAAATATGAGAAGTGTGACAATTGCAAGGCATGGGTTAAGGTTTACGAGTTAAAACTAATTTTTAACGGTTTAACGAATAACTAAATATTTAATGTTAACGAATCAATATTAACGAAAATGAATTAAAATTGGTGGTTTAACGAGTTAATGGTTTTGAAAGTTGGTTTTTATATCGGAATTGGTGATATATAATATATATTTAATTTATAGAAATTTCATTTAGTTTAAAATAATTTTATGTGATTATTATGATTTTTAATAATTTAATATATATTAATTAGATTTAAATAATAAATATAAATGTTTTTTTTTTTTTAAAATAATAAATGACATCTGAGCTGACTTGGGTTCGAACCCGGGTCTCTCATCCCTTACACAAACAACCTAACAAGTTGATCTAGATTAATGTTGGGTTTTATACCATAAACAAAATTATAAAACTACCAACCATTTCATCACCATCTACCCTAAATTTTGAATTCCAGAATTTGTTTTCATGTTTGATAAAATAGATTTAGCGCTTTTGTATTGTGGCTTAAAGGATTCATCTTCAACTTTAATGATTTGACGGTGAAAGAGACTCGCCGGAAAACGGATTTTGACGGTCTAAATCGTGATTTTGGAGAGTGTTTCAATGAAATTTGATGGTTTGAGCGAGTTTAGTTGATGGTGCATGTTCTATTTATAGTTCTAATTGGAACGTTTTGATGTTATATACCTGTTAATGCTTTTTATGAACATACGGTAGTTAACCGATTTGATTAGTCATTGTTGGATGTTAATTACGAGTTATGAATGCTGCTAAGAGGTCTCTGTTAGTGAAAAGAAGGTTTCTGAGTCTTTAATTTAATTATAACATACGTTTTGATGGTATATTAGGCCTCCGAAGTTTTAATGCGTCGCCAGAAAGTAGGCTGCCGGAAAAACGCGTTTCAGGGGGGAAGGGGACGTGGGTTTGGGGTTTAATGTAATAATAATATAATTTATATACAATTTCATATTAGGTCCCTGCACTTTGGTATCTCCTTAAAAAATAGGAATTAAATATTATTTACAATTTAAACCTTGTATTTTCCAATGTTATCAACATGAATAAAACCATATATATTTGGATTATTTTCGTATTATACCAGATAGTTTCTAAATTGGATAAATTTAATAAACTTTAAGAAAAAACGTTAATCCCGGAATTTCATTTATTGATCAAAATGAATAGAAAATTAATGAACGATAACCGTAAATCATCGAAAGTATTATATTAACGACGAACAAGAATATGACCGAACGGGCCGATTTAATGAATACAAATACAAACAAAAATGACGAAAGACCCATGAAATACAAGCAACAAAACTTGAGATATTAGGAATATATACATATATATATATATACATATATATACATATATATATACATACATATATATATATATATATTTAAACCAAAATTCAAAATGGGTCGGGTTTTCGGGTTTGAAAAGTAACGAATGTTACAGGATTCAAAACTATTAGAAATTTCGACCCGAAATTAAAATAAAAATAAAATTTAAAAAAAAAACACCTACTACAAGGAGTTGTTAAGGGTTTTAACAATTTTAAATATACATAATTAAATAAAAAGATTAACATCGATTTTTGAATGACCCGAAAGGCGTCACAAACAGGGAATATGACAAGGACACTTATATATAGGATGTACCAGCGACGTATCCACCATGCCCTTATCATATTGCATTTGTCCCGTCTTTCAAAATCATTCTAGGTTTCTAGTTGTTGCACACAACGTAGTTATTATGTGTTCCATGCGAGGTCTTGGGTAATTACGTGTCGACCCATGATTACTTTTATCACCGGATGGTCCACATAATCCGTCCCATTATGTGGGTTTTTAAACATATACAATAAATACAATAAATAAAAACTTAGAAATCAAGAACAATCAAAATTAGCAAAATGTATAAACAAATCCTTGAGATCAAGGATAAGCGAAAATATTAGGTACATATAAATGAAATCGTTGAAGTTTAAACGAAATAAATGATGTATCAAAGATAAAAAATGACAACTTAAAGATCACGAACATCAATATAATTAAACGAAACTTTGGAGTCGAGAATAATAGAGTAATTAAATGTGGCATTGAGCCAACTAAATATAAACATGTAAGTCAATAAAATGTTCGGTTTGAGGATAAAATAGATAAACGAAAATTTAATAACAGAATCGAGTAAGTTCTTGGAGTCAATAATGACTCGTTAACAAATGAAAAGTTTTCAATAAAGAAAATATCAACGTGTATAAAGGCCACATTGAGATTAAGAATCACAAAATAAATAATTGAAACTTCGAGATCAAAGTAAAACATTGGTCTCAAATTGTTAAAACATCGTGATCAAGATCAAAATAATTGAAACTTCGAGATCAAGTAAAACATTGGTCTCAAATTGATAAAACTTCGAGATCAAGAACAAATTAATTGAAACTTCGAGATCAAAGTAATACATTGGTCTCAAATTGATAAAACATTGAGATCAAGAATAACAAAATGATTTAAATAAAACATTGAGCAGAAATAGAACCAACAAAATAACCAAAACAATTCATGTAAAAATAATAAACTCAACATGTACATGGTCCCAATTTCGCTAAACGATCATGTTTATAGGAAATCGGTTACAGACTGCGAGAAATAACAAAATAAACCGATTCAAAAATGCAATTATGAATGAAAATAGTTCACTAATTAACGAATAACCGAACTCAATATTAACTTCGTAAACAACCATAAAAAGAAATCGATACATAAAATTATCTCGATAATGTCCAAACAGAAATATATATAACAATATATATATATATATATATATATATATATATATATATATATATATATCTGTGTGTGTGTGTGTGTGTGAAGAAGAAAGAAATGAAAATAAAAGTTAGCTTGCGATGCTTGTCTTCTCGAAGATGGGTTGTGGTATGAAAGTTATTATAGGGGCGGAGTCATGATTTATTAATCAAAACTCATTGGTGTTGAATAAGGAGGGAAAAGAAATTATTGTTGATATTCGTTTAAGTTTGTGAAAATCGATTGCAAACACGTGATGTTTTAATAACTCAAGGAAACTTATAATAATATTTTGCATGATAAATAAAATAATAACCTTAGCGCTAACTTTACGAAAATTTTAATATTTAGTTAGCTAGCGCCTTGAAAATAGAGAGTCGCCGAATATGCCACGTTGATTAATGAATCTCTTTTGGTGATAATGTAATAGCCACACAGGCTTAGGAATTTGTTTGAAGTAAAAGATTTTTTTTTGAAGACTTAACCTTGGACAAATAATAATAATAATATTAATAATAGAGGAAATGTTAATATTAATAATAATAATAATAATAATCATCATCATCATAATAATGATGATAAAAATGAACCATTCGAATTGGCGTAATGTCCTTTTGAAGAAAATTAACTTGATGTAAGACCCCGAATCTCGGGAATCCTACAGTTGGTAATCATATCCAAAATTAACAAAAATTTAAAACCAAACCAATTCATCTTATTAAAATCGTTTCAGAATACTAAACAGCGGAATAGGGAATAATCAAATTTCTCAAAACTAGGAAAAAGTGATTTTAAACCCAAGGCAAGTCATTTATTTTAAAACCTGTTAAGAGTATAAATCAGCGGAAAGTCATAATTTCTCAAACAAGTTCCCAAAACCAGGAGTTGTGCCCAAACCAAATCTAAATGTATTTAAATAAAATTGAAAAGAACAATGTTCATCAATGAAACTTTTTGACTAGATATGCCTTCAACCGTCCAGTAGTCTCGAGCACGTCCAAGCGGTTAGCATCCTTCTCCCAACCTGAAACTCACACTAGCATACACACAAAGTCAGCTTGAGCTGAGTGAGTTCAAGTTTTAATAATTGACATTTAAAATAATAATAGTCATAATCATTCCAAGAGTTTCAAAATAAAACGGGATACAACAGTTAGGCCATCATCAATAATAAGTAATCATACTTATATATATATATAAACATCCATAAAATTATATCCCTATTGATATCATCCAAGTATTAACATCAGGGTCGAGCACACGTACAACACAAACACGTAATATCCAAGTAATAACATCAGGGTCGAGCACACGTACAACCCAAACACGTATCATCTCATCCGATGGTGATCATGCCACACGAACCTCCCTTTTCAATGCCTGCCACAGGATTTAAGAACCTGACTAGTATAGTTTGGCCCGGCCAAGATCACCATCCATCCGCACGCAAACACAAAGTAGGCAGACGCAAACATCCTAGTCGATAACGACTAATTAACATCGTCAATTATTGGCCATACAATAATACATGTATAATCATACGTACAAACATACATAAATATCATCTCGAGGCATATTCTATACAAATAAGTCTATATATATGTATATATATCATCCCAAACAAATCATCATGAAAGTAAGCCTATGGTCATAAAGTAACACCTGCATACACATTCATAAATATCATATCATGATATACTACAGTACGAGTAAGCCTACATCCTTGAGTCTAGACCATAAGTAATGTCTATAACCTTATAAAATATATAACCATAAACGAACATCAAATATTCTAAGCCATAGAGTATAATTCACCATATTTTTCATGAACCCACAAACACAAGTAAGGCCACATAAAACCATCCGATTAGTTTAAACGAGTATAGTCGGATAAAATTGTAATATGGTGTGCATGCTAGCCCGAAACGTAAAAAGAGAAAAGGGGGCATCATGAACTCACCTGACACAAGGCACGAATTCAACACAAATTAGAGGACCCCTAAGTATCCCCAAAACTCAAACGCCTGTCGGTATACATACAAACATTACTAACGACAACGAAAGGACTCGTTTATCCTACGAGACGTTCTAACATGGTTCGAGTTACCTAAAGCCTTGACCTTGTCAAACTCAAACATAACAGCCCCCGGGGCCATAAGTTCACAAACACGACCCTTAGATACTCCCGGGTAATAAGAATTCCCAAATTACCCCTGGAAGCACTAGGTGATACTAGCACGCGCGTTTAAGAGTTGTCTAGGCAATTAACATCCAACTCAGCCCCGTGTGGACCCAATACGATAAATTCACAGCCAACAAGTCCACACGACGCTCCACGAGTCAAATGGGTCGGTAACTCACAAGCACAACGCACCAACTATTCAATAAACGCGAATGTGCGTTGTACCGACCCGTTTGAGTAGCCGACAACCAATTCAGCCCCAATACTTATAAAAATTATTTTCCAACAGCCCGTACATTAAACCAAATCTACCCGAACTGAATTGGTCATTACTAACTTCATCCCTCGTGTTATCGCAACAAATCACTATCCTAGACAATCGAAAACTAGTTTTCAATCTACATCTAGTTGACCAATCAAACGATCACCAATGGATATGATTTTTAAGTATGTTATATGGGACATACCTAGGAAGATTGTGGTGCAAAACCTCAGCCGAAACAGCCCCGAAACTGCCCAATTGGACAGCCACCCGGTAAGCCTAAAACAAGCGGTTTAACGACGAATAAACAAGGCATAAGGATGAATTAAGGTGAAAAAGAGTTGTAGACATTTAATACCGACCTGGAATTGAACGTTTGAATGCCGGGTGATGGCTGATTGCACGCAAAACGAGAAGGGGGAGGGTCTAGGGGGCGCCGATCGGAATAGAGCTAGGGGTTAGGGTTTATTTATTTATTTTTTTTTTATAATATAATAACAATAATACATTCTAGTCCCTCTACTTTATTGATGGATGAACTTGTAAGAGAGGTTAAGTAAGATAGGTTCACGAGGGTGACGAGGAGCTCCCCGAAGAGTGCTCGGTCAAACCCAAAAGATATACACGATGCAACAAGGCTAAACCTTCTAACGAAAATTAACATACATTACAAGTCCACCCCCCTAAGAATGGGATTCGTCCCCGAATCCTGCCACACAGGAACGAGCGTGGATTGATACAATTCAAAACATCACATCATACATAGAACGGGTATAAATAGCACCCCTACTGATGATATCGTACTACCCCTTAGCCAAACAATTACACACAAAAGCTTTCGAGAGGGCGATAAATAGACAGCGCAATTTTAACAAATAAAACGATTACAAGGGGTTACCTGAAATGGTGTCCGCATCCTCCTTTGCCTTCTTCGTCGAGATACTGAGGGCCCTAGCCTTAGACTTTGGTTCACCTTCTGACTTAAATCTAGAAGATTCTCCACGCTCAGGACCTCCCGCCTTAAACTCAGTACATCGAGAAGCCAAATGACCAGACCCCTCACACCGCTAACATGTCAATGACGGGCACTCGTAGTAGGGGTGTCCCGTCTCCCCACAACGAAAACAAGGGATAGTTCCAAGCCTACAATCCCCCCTATGCGGTTTCCCGCACTTCCTGCATCTACCGCTATACCCTTAACTCTTACGATCTGACATCTCTGCCCTCGCTTTCTTCTCATCCGACACAGAATCATTTCTCCCATAACGTTTGCCATTGGAGTTAGAGCACGGTTTCCAATCTTTTCTAGATTCAGTTGGGCTCACCATCTCTCTCTGTTCATATAATGTACCTGCCAGGGTAACCACCGAATGGAAAGAGCTCATGCCGGTGGTCACCACACCCCTACGAACATCTGTCGGAAGACCCTTCACGTACTTTTTGATTCTTTTACTTTCAGGTGTAACCAGTGGGACATAAACGAGCCATTTGGTTGAATTTTGTAGTATACTCTCGATGTGACATATCACCCGCTTCTAAAGCTAAGAAATCTTGCTCAATCTTATCTAATTCTTGCAGAGGGAAAAAATGATCGATAACCAACTGCTTCAACTCTTCCCAAGCCATCCTCCTAATAGAACGATCACCCATAGCCTGAGCTAGATTATCCCACCAACATAGCGCCTCGCAACGAAACGAGGCAGTAGCATAAGTCACCATGTCCTCCCCTTTGCACTTACTGACCCTTAATACTGCTTCCATCTCTCTAACCCACTGACGAGCTGCCAACGCATCTTTTGTACCATCGAAAGCGGGACGGTTGCACTTCTTGAAATCCCCATACGAACAACCTCTAGTTGGCACGCTAAACGCACGAGCTTCTTCCTCCTCATCACTAGATACCACTACCTCGTCTTCAACCTGAGTCTCTTGACCCTTTCCTTGCTTATCCGCACTCTTACCAACCATTGACTCTTTTGCAACCCTAACAGCCTCAGCAACAATCTCGGGAATAACGCTATGAAGAACCTGATAAACCTCATATGCGATTGCTGCGCGTATAGCAGGCCCCAAGGAGGGGCTACCCTCCTCTTCCTGAATCAGGGTCTCTTTCTGCTGGGGGGTTAGGTTCTCTCTCTCTCAGTCTCGACACGTGGCTTACGACTACGGCCACGAACACTAGGACGACCTCTCTTAGCAGTATGAGTATTGACCATGACTTATCCCTACAAAGACAGAATTTTAACACGGTCAAGTACAAGTGGCATTTAGAACATGTAAGGTAAGGGTAAACTGCTAATGACGTTGATCAAGTGTAATTAGTCGTTTACTTTACCCGCCCATCCTAATCACCCCCTGCCCCTAACCACATTAGCATTCTATCTAATACTTAAACAATTAATCACATACTAAAAACTTTAAAATTCAAAGGAATGACTAACAACTAAAGTTACCTCTTGGCGTGCAACTACTCGCAGTGGGCATACTAGTCTCTTCCCTTACAGTTCGAGTCCAAGCATTCGGGGATGCTCGGATCCCTCGAACCATGGCTCTGATGCCAACTTGTAAGACCCTGAATCCCGAGAATCCTACAATTGGTAATCATATCCAAAATTCACAAAAATTTAAAACCAAACCAATTCATCTTATTAAAATCGTTTCAGAGTACTAAACAGCGGAATAGGAAATAATCAAATTTCACAAAACCAGGAAAATGTGATTTTAAACCCAAGGCAAGTCATTTATTTTAAAACCTGTTCAAAGTATAAATCAACAGAAAGTCATAATTTCTCAAACAAGTTCCCAAAACCGGGAGTTATGCCCAAACCAAATCTAAATGTATTTAAATAAAATTGAAAAGAACAATGTTTATCAATGAAACTTTCCGACTAGATATGCCTTCAACCGTCCAGTAGTCTCGAGCACGTACAATCGGTAAGCATCCTTCTCCCAACCTGAAACTCACACTAGCGTACACACAAAGTCAGCTTGAGCTGAGTGAGTTCAAGTTTTAATAATTGACATTTAAAATAATAATAGTCATAATCATTCCAAGAGTTTCAAAATAAAACGGGATACAACAGTTAGGCCATCATCAATAATAAGTAATCATACTTATATATATATATATATATATATAAACATCCATATAATTATATCCCTATAGATATCATCCAAGTATTAACATCAGGGTCGAGCACACGTACAACACAAACACGTAATATCCAAGTAATAACATCAGGGTCCAGCACACGTACAACCCAAACACGTATCATCTCATCCGATGGTGATCATGCCACACGAACCTCCCCCTTACGGGCTTTTCAGGGCCCACCATAGGATTTAAGAACCTGACTAGTATAGTTTGGCCCGGACAAGATCACCATCCATCCGCATGCAAACACAAAGTAGTCAAACGCAAACATCCTTAGTTGATAACGACTAATTAACATCGCCAATTATTGGCCATACAATAATACATGTGTAATCATACGTACAAACATACATAAATATCATCCCGTGGCATATTCTATACAAATAAGTCTATATATATATATGTATATATATCATCCCAAACAAATCATCATGAAAGTAAGCCTATGGTCATAAAGTAATACCTGCATACACATTCATAAATATCATCTCATGACATACTACAATGCGAGTAAGCCTACATCCTTGAGTCTAGACCATAAGTAATGTCTATAACCTTATAAAATATATAACCATAAACGAACCTCAAATATTCTAAGGCATAGAGTATAATTCACCCATATTTTTCATGAACCCACAAACACAAGTAAGGCCACATAAAACCATCCAATTAGTTTAAAGGAGTATAGTCGGATAAAATTGTAATATGGTGTGCGTGCTAGCCTGAAACGTAAAAAGAGAAAAGGGGGCATCATGAACTCACCTGACACAAGGCACAAATTCACCATGAGCTACAGGACCCCTAAGTATCCCCAAAACTTAAACACCTGTCGGTTTGCATACAAACATTACTAAAGACATCGAAAGGACTCGTTTATCCTACGAGACGTTCTAACATGGTTCGAGTTACCTAAAGCCTCAACCTCATCAAACACAAACATAACAGCCCCCGGGGCCTTAAGTTCACCAACACGACCCTTAGATACTCCCGGGGAATAAGAATTCCCAAATTACCCCCAGAAGCACTAGGTGATACTAGCACGCACGTTTAAGAGGTTTTTGGGCAATTAACATCCAACTCAGCCCCGTGAGGACCCAATATGATAAATTCATAGCCAACAAGTCCACACGACGCTCCACGAGTCAAATGGATCGGTAACTCACAAGCACAACGCACCAACTATTCAATAAACGCGAATGTGCATTGTACCGACCAGTTTGAGTAGCCGACAACCAATTCAGCCCCAATACTTATAAAAATCATTTTCCAACAACCTGTACATTAAACCAAATCTACCCGAACTAAATTGGTCATCACTTACTTCATCCCTCGCGTTAAACGCAACAAATCTCTATCCTAGCCAACAAAAAATTAGTTTTCAATCTACATCTAGTTAACCAATCAAAAGATCACCAATGGACATGATTTTTAAGTATGTTATATGGGACATACCTAGGAATATTGTGGTGCAAAAACCTCAGCCGAAACAGCCCCAAAACTGCCGAATTGGACAGCCACCCGGTAAGCCTAAACAAGCGGTTTAACGACGAATAAACGAGCCATAAGGATGAATTATGGTGAAAAAGAGTTGTAGACATTTAATACTGACCTGGAATTGAACGTTTGAATGCTAGGTGATGGCTGGTTGCATGCAAAACGAGAAGGGGGAGGGTCTAGGGGGGCGCCGATCGGAATAGAGCTAGGGGTTAGGGTTTATTTTTTTTATAATATAATAAAAATAATACATTCTAGTACCTCTACTTTATTGATGGATGAACTTGTGCGAGAGGTTAAGTAAGATAGGTTCACGAGGGTGACCAGGAGCTCCGCGGAGACTGCCGGGTCAAACCTGAAAGATATACACGATGCAACAAGGCTAAACCTTCAAACAGAAATTAACGGACGTTACACTTGAATAAATACTTATTAAAAATTTAATTGAAGATTTGAAATTATAAGTATAAGGTGTTCATACAAGAATTAAATGTGGAAAAGTATGCGTGGAAAAATTTATTTATTTATTAAAAATATAAGCATGGTTGCTGAATTTGAAGATACTAGGTTTTGAAGTCGGAAAACAATAAACTTTAAGTAGCCAAGGTATGTGGGGTATGGTATTGCATGGCAGAAACAAGTTTGGCGTTATAGGGGGTTTTCTCGGGTTACTACAATGGTAGCAGGCTTGAAGTATGAGTATAAGGTAAGGCATGAGGTTGGGATAAATGGTTGGGTAACAGATCGTGGGAAATTATGTGTGGTGTTGAGTAAGTAAAGTTTTGGGGCAGGGGTTGATGAGGTGGTCGAAATTATCACCGTTTGGAGCATTTCTACATCCCGGTAGCGGAGTGGTGGAATCAGACGTGCTACACAATATGGTGGGTTCCCGTGTAAGTATTTTCGTGTGTTAGCTTTGAGTATCCAAGAGTTGTGTTGGGTTTAGATTGACTGAGGTATAGCTTTGTGATTTGAATGCATTGTTTGGTTAGTACTGAATTTTGGGTTATCATGGTCAGGATCACGACGGTAAATTGCTTGATGCTCTGGGTTGTTGTTTTATGGGTTGAGTTTCAAGGGCAACGTCTAGAAAAACAAGAAGACATGAAGTGTGAGCCATTCGCGTGGCGTTGGAAGTAAATATGAAATTCGTTTTAACAATCAAAAGATTCTTAGCATCAAAATAAATCATAAAAATAAATAAAGAAATAAAATCGCATGAAACAAAAATTTGAAATCGAAATTGAAATATTCATGAGCTGGCATGAGTTTTCGTATTTCAATAAAATTCATGTAAATCTTCGAACAAACATATGAATAATATATCAAATTTTGATATAAAATATGAATTTAGTGCAAACGTAATATAAGTAGTGAAATCGAATTGAAAATCGAGTGTTCATGTATCACCATAACTTTTCAAATTTTCAATTAAAACCATAATAATAAACGAATTACATAAAGAAAATAAACTAAAAATTGATTATCATGCATCACCATGACTTTTTGAATTTTCAGTTTTAAACCATACCGATAGATTCATACATAGATAAAGAAAACGACTTAAAATTCGACAATCTTTGTAATAGCACGACTTTTAGAAATTTCAGTGGAATATAACCACAGAAAATGAATTAAAAACTCGACTATTCACATAACCCAATGACTTTTCAAAACCGTAAAATAAACAATTGAGTTTTCGAAATCACACGTTTTATGAGTTATCATAACTCGTATGTTCCAATAAAAATGGGAAATGCGTATCAAATCGAACCGAAAGTTGGGTATTCGTGTATCACCAAGACTTGACAGACTTTCAGTTAAAACACACAAATCAAAAATGCACAATCAAATCGAACCAAAAGCTGGGTATTCGTGTATCACAACGACTTGTCAGACTTTTAGTTAAAACACATTGTAAAACATTGAGGGTCAGAGTCACAAGTCTCATGAACGACCATGATTTGTATGAAATCCTAAGGAGTGTAACCATATCCCGTTCACAAAGAGGACATGATCACGCTTAATAGGTTTCATGCTCTTTCCAAACTATCCAGGTAAGCAACCAAGTCCCGGGGCTGATTGGGATTTGTGCGCGTTGCTTACCCTTAGGTTTCAATAACCTTGGTGTCATGAGTTCGGAAAACATGCACACCCCCTTACAGTTACTATACCTGTAACATCCTCATTTTGAGATTTATTTGTATAAATAATATAAGTTTATTTTTGTAATACCCACAAATTTAAAGTTTTTACAAGTTATGATATACTACATAAATTATGATATACTACGTCTACATGTTTATATAACTATAATAACACTTGAAAATATAAATTAATTATTTATTTTGATGATAACATCAGTGATCTCTATAGTTTAAAGGGGTGGGTTCTAGTGAAAACTCCTCTTAAAGAGAAAACTTAAAAACTCCTAAAAACTTCTAAAAAGCTATTTTTAACTTTTTTTAAAATTTTTTTGAAGTTTCTTTTTTTTTTCCATTATTCTTATATGTTGTTATTGGTTCCAAAAAAAAAAAAAAAAAAAAAAAACCTCGTCGGTATAGTACGCGTGTGTAATAGTGTGCATTGCATATATGCAAAAGTGTTTGTATTGTATAGAATACAACACTATTGCACATATTTGATACACACCATTGTATATATGCAATATAAGACTAATACACACATCGAATACACATTAGTATGTATGTGTAATACAACATTAACGCACATGTGCACCACATTGACTTTTATTTTATTATTATTTTTTTCCATATAATACAAAACTACTACACATATACAATACACAAATATTGAATATATGCAATAAAACACTATTAAACTAAAAAATACATAGCAATACACATGTGTAATACAACGGTATCGCACAGTAATACGTATGTGCATTACAGCGTTTTTTTTTATTTTTTTTATATTTTTCGAGTGAAAGATGAGAAAATATAAGAATAATGGCTAAAACAGAATTTTGAAAATATTTTTTTATTTTTAGTTAAAAATAATTTTTAGGAGTTTTTAAGTTTTCTCTCTAAAGGTGAGTTTTCTCTTGATCCTCTCCCATAGTTTAAAAAAATAAATAAATAAATATAAAATTTCAAAACTTTCACATGCTATTAACGAATTTCCAGAAAAAAATGGGATTTCAATCCCTTATCGACTACGACAATCTCGATCGAGTATGATGCCCTGCAACCACTTATAAGATGTCACGAAGCCCACATAGAGTCTATATAATCCCTTTGGTTTCCATTCGACCTCCCAATCTGATTTCACCGGTGAACCGTCATCACATGTACGCAACTAATTAGTCGCTTCACGATCTCAACACCACATATTGTTTTGTTATAGGAATCATTTGAAGCCGAAGTTTCGACCCGTTCTGAATCGTTACAGGCCAGCATTCATCACGCATCCGTATACTCCTACCGCTTTTGGGTATCGCTCTTTTACACATCTGTTTTCTTTCTACTATTAAGGTATTCGACGGATTTCGGGCTACCAGTTGTTCTTGATAACTTGTTTTGAATAGGTAATAGTTGATTTTTCCGGCGACGAATTAGAACGGTTATTTTGGAGAAAAACTGAAGCCTATATAAACCAATTTAGTATGTTAGTTCCGTTGTCTTTTCGTCACAGTGTGCATGGATACACAGCAGATAAGATTTATAACGGATAATTGAAGTAACTTTTTCAATTTTATAAATAAATGATTTTTTATTAATGTTTGGTATTCAATGTTTAGTTAATTCAAATTCTTCATACGGTCACTAGAATGATGAATCTGGTACACATTCGTATTGTTTATATAAAAAGAAATATTAAACAAATTCAATGGTCATATCTCAGAAGGCTAAATCTATTTTGATTTTATGTGTTTTAACACACTAACTTTCTGAATATACTCTTTCTTGGAAACACACACACACACACACATACACACACACACGCACAGACATATATATATATATATATATATAGGATAAGGTTAAAATAAAAACCCACTTGAGTTGTGAAAATTCTAGAAACTCATTCTCAATCACATGTTTTTAATTAAAGTTTGAAACTTGTGGTCCACAATTAAAGTTAATAAAAAATGTAAAAGTAAATATAACATTTTCTCTCTCCTGAAAACATATATAAAAATTAGTAAAAAAATGTTAAAAAATAGAAAAATATTTTTTTTTGATGTTTCGTATTAAATGTTACAACATATAATACATGTAAAAAA
The DNA here is from genome assembly GCF_021521415.1 of Bidens hawaiensis. Taxonomy (NCBI): domain Eukaryota; kingdom Viridiplantae; phylum Streptophyta; class Magnoliopsida; order Asterales; family Asteraceae; genus Bidens; species Bidens hawaiensis. Next base: position 83,015 of record NW_027491022.1, read on the forward strand.
AAATGATGTTACATAGGGTTGTTAGAACTAAAGTGGGTTTTCATTTTATACTTTGCCTCTATATATATATGAATGTAGTAACTAGGTAGTAACATTAAAGCTTACTCTTAGATACTCTGCAAATAATATAACTACATAAAATTTACTAAATAATTATTTACGAATTTTAAGCATGTAGTCATCAGAAAAGTTACTAAGTTAACGAATCACCCAACATCATTCTTTTTTTTAAACAATTAATTCTAATGTAATTGAACCATAGGTTCTCATACAATTTGCGGACGACTGACGTTTTTTTGCTTTCTCTTTTGATTAAGGTACGGTTTCTGTTTTTCGTTCGCTATTAGCATTAATTATATTCCGTTACTTTGTAGTACGGATTTTTGTTTTTATTCACTCATAATATTGGTTCTATTTTATTTTCTATGTCCATCACTTCGTAGTGCGGATTTTTATTATCTTTTAGTTTTAGATTGAGTTCAGTTTATTCGTATGATATGTTTATATTAAGTTTATAACATGCAATATGTTATATATATATATATATATATATATATATATATATATATATATATATATATATATATTGTTTGAATTTAGTTATATGACGTTAGCTTCAGTACTCTGTTACCCGAGCATTTTCTGACTTGTCATTGGGGCGTCAATGACATGGCACTAATCGTGATAGTGTGTAATAAAAGTTCACGGCGTCTCTAGCTTGTGCTTGTATGTCACTTTTGCCCCTAGAGGCGTATAGATCGATCTTAGCTCCAACTCCGGACTCGTGACTTCTGAGGGATGGAACAATGCGTGTACGCCACACGTACCATCTCATAGGTGCATGGACTAGCTAGGTGTGTGCCCCTCTGTTTCTAGCTTGGGGTGCTTTTGTGTGAAACGTCCTATTTTATTATTATTACATCACGGTCGTGTAGTTTAGTGTAACACCACGAAAATTTTGATCCAAATTTGACAAACTAATAAAATTAAGGACTAAAAATATTCATGGTATAAATAATGGGAAAAATAAGACAAAGAATGAAAATAACTTATGTTAAGGGAATGAAGTAAGGAGACTCCATCCCACATCGGAGGAAGAAATAAATATAAAGCACTTTATAAGGAGAGAACATTTCATGATAATGTTCTTATGTGGCCAACCAATCTCCCTAGTCCTAGCAGAGGGTGCGAAGCACCCGACGCACACGCGCACGCGCACGGGCACGGGCACGGGCACGGGCTCAATGTGGCGCTTTGATGGCACACTTTGCACTTCGCACGCTCGCATCGCCAAGAGCCACTTTTGTATTTTTGGATGATGAGACGAAATCAAGATATGGCAAGTTACCAAAAGATCAGGGACTAAAAATGAACAGAATTGAAGTTTTGCATCTTCGCGATACGTGAAGAATTTGAGTTGAATTTTCGCGATACGCGAAGATGCAGGACACGTGGCAAGACCGTAGCGACACGTGGCAAGCGCGACGACTCAAGGAAGCTAGTGCAGCTTCGCAATACGCGAAGCGGCTTTGCGATACGCGAAGTTGCAGGAAAATTTCTATAAATAGGGCAGCCATGGGGAGGTTCTCACTCATCCTCACACACTCCAAAACACATATATTACCTCGATAAACGTGCCACAATCCCGATATGTCGATATCCCGACGAGTTTTGTCTCGAAGTGCGTGCCATAACGCTACCTAGTTACTCTCTCGACCTCCCTACAAGTAGAAGTGCGGTCCAAGTAGAAGTGTGGTCCAAGTAGAGCATTGGCATTTCGAGTAATAAGCCATTCAAGGTAGGGGTTATGCCCGATTATTATATTATAAATGGCTTAGACCCTAGTTAGGGATATAGCCCATACCTTGATCATATAATAAAGTGAAAAATAGATTTTTATAAGTCAAGATTATAAATGAAATATTATGTCTTTATTTTAAAGATTTTATAAATATTTCTTATGATAAAAGAAATGTGAAATGTACGTTTCTTCATGAAGAAGAAACGTAGTTTGTAAATGATTAACAAAAGTAAGGACTAGAGGTCCTTATATTTATAAAGAGACAAAATGTCAAGGTAAAGGTTATGCAATCGGACTAAAGGTCTGAAGCTAGATCGTTGATCTAGTACTTATAAAATGTTATTCTCGTACTATAGGTCCAAGGTAACGAGACAAATCGGTGAGAAAAACCAAACAAGAAGAAAGGTGAAGATGTCCAACTTTTTATAAAACAAGTCTTGAATGTTTGCATGGGATTAAATCACCAAAACTTTATAAACAAAAGTAATGCTAGCCCTCAGGCGATTGTATACATTTGTTTGGATCTTTAAATATGTGGGTAGACGGTGGGCACACCGCACCACACTTGCTAATGCCTCCGCCACGTTGTGCCGGACCTAAGTAATGTTCCAGAGGGGATTATCTCATGTATATTGATAGTTGGTAAGACCTCGATGCTGCGGTATTGTTGAGAGGTTTCAAGTAGAACTGAATGTTTATAATAGTAAATTTAACTTGGTTGTTTCCTAAGCCACGATGGGCCGGGTCATAAGATACCCGAGGGGATAACTAAGTAACTTAAATGTTTTGTGTCAGCGTGTTCACCAGCATGTGTTGCTGACGTAGTTTATAACTGTTTTACAAGTAATGGAGAATAGGTGTTTGGAGAAGATGAATAGCCATTAGACGATCTGATGGCTCAAATGGATGTTTTATTATTAGAATAATGTGAAACATGGTTTTGTAATCCAAACACTTTTGTATAAATTAACGGGTATTTTAAAACCCCGTCTTTTAAATATAACGATATTTTATTAAAGTCTTCCGCTTTACAACCTTAAACTCTGATATATTTACAAAACAGGTACCAACATTGGGTCACACGCCTAGGCCCTGAGCCGGGGTGTGACATTTAGTATCTGTATACGCTTCTGTTTCTGATATGTTTTAATATGTTTATATATATGCATCTGATTACGTTATGATCTTGTGTCGGATTATGGTTTTGATTATGTAAAGCATTTGTTTCTGTTTCGGTGTGGATTTCGAGTTTGTGTTCGTATTAGTATTGGTGTCAATTCAGTCCTTTCTTCAGTTCAATATATGTGATGTTCTCCGTATGCCCGTTTTTACATGTACTATTGTTCTTTTCGTTACTGGGCAATTTTTGCCTTAGCCGTGTTTTCTTTGTCTGTGTTTTTCTTATTTGTTCACTGGTAATTCGGGAAATCATGGGAATTAGTGTTGTGAGAGAGTAACAAAGTTCAAGATTTTAGAAGACTATTTACGTCGGTTATTTGATGGATTTTAATTTGACTTAGGCTTTTATGAGTTATGTTTTGATATCTGTAAAGGTGACACGTCAGCTTGTTCCGGGTTAGGGTGTTAAAGTTATAGTATCAGAGCTTAGACTCTTTCTTGTAGAAAACTTTAACCCTAAAACTAAACTTGTGAGGTTAATGGGTAGACGTTGGGCTAGGTTATAATCTTTTGATGGTTCTTTTGATCCGTTTAATTAATTTTAGAGTTATCTTTTGGCATGTCTTGGTTTCTAAATCGTATTCATTTTACTTGACCCGTGATTTTATTCAACCCGTAGAATTGAGATCCTCGTCAGCATGGCTTTGAGTTTCGCATGTTAGAAATAATTGTGTTATCGCTTTCGACACTTGAATTATTTTTTAGTTATTGTCGTTTGCTTTGAAATGACGTGACCTTTGGTTTTGTGATGCAAAATAATGTGATATATATATTTTTTCTGATAATTTTAATTTATTCCGATTCATATTTCACGTCATCTAAAAAAATGGTAATTATACACGTATTTCGACGACATAATTTATTATTATTATTATTATTTTATTTATTTATTTATTTTTACCAAAGGGGTAGCATGGTAATACCCAAATTTTACAAATCATATAATATCAATATATATATATATATATATAAATATATATATATATTTATTTATTTATTGAAGATAAAAACCAATATTTTAAAAATTTTATAGAAAAGTTACATATGGAACGATATTACATATGTAAAATTTTTAATGTTTGATATGCTGGAAGGGATTAGGACTTCGACTTTTGCGAAATCCATATTTGAATTAATGTGACGTTTTATGTAGGTAAGCACTTTCAATATTTGAATCGTTTTTAATTAATTAGTTTGTCATCATGTCGCTCTTTTATTATAAGCTTAATTAGGTCTTTAAGACGTATAGTGGAAATATAGTTAGGACACGGTCGTAAGATAAATTTACGATTATGGTCGCGAAGTTAATCGTGAATTTATAGGTACGTATGTGTGCTAACAAAAATCCATTGAGCAGATACTGTTCCTCTAATATTCAGATACGACATCGTCGTAAGTTTTCACTATTCCGTGCTAGTGTTATGTGTCTTTCGTTATTTATATAAATTGATTATAAATGAGTTAACGAAATGTATGTTAACATACAAAAATGTGGCATTTGAACCCTTACGTTAAGTCTTGAATTTTTGTAGTGTCCGATTGGGTGCTACTTTTTTTTTGTCTTATAAGTGTGATGCGTGACTTAATTGTTTTTCGTTTCGGTCATTAATATAACGCTTCCGGTCGATGTCTTCGGCTACCAATTTCATTTTATTTATTGGTCATCCGCTAGTTATAGGCATTTAGATAAAATTTCCCATTTTTAAAATAATAATAATAATAAAAGAAACTGACTAAGTTATCAGTTACATGTTTTAGTATACCAAATAAGTTACTGGTTCCATTCAGTATTTTTATGGCTATAAGGTGTGTGTATCAGTTACGGTTATCACTCCGTATTTTGAATTAGTCAAAGTTTCATTTATCTGAATGCGTGAAGTTTGATGTTCGTCCTAGACCTGTTCAGTTATATGTTCCTTAACATACGCGTACCTATCAAATTTGAAGTAGAATGAATACTTAATATATCTAGTATCCGATTATTGACGTGTTTCTAGTTAAATCATATGTTGTTAGTTATTTGTTTCATTTCGCTTATCGGTAACAACTTTAGTCATACATCTTCAATTCCATCTGACATATACATTTATTACTCTTTCTATCAAATTATATGCTTTTAGTTAACATTCTAATTGCGTTTTAGACAAGACTTTTGTGTTTCGTTTATGCTATTCATTGTTTGTAACAACTACCCGTTAGTATGGTTGATTATTAGTTGTCATATTCCGTATAGGTTCCTCACTTATTTAAAAGTCACTCTCAATGATCTAAATACTTATAACTCTGTACCTTGATGCGTTTAAAATTACATATATATATAATTTTAAGAAGTTTGAAACAATGTTTCGTATCTGCAAAGTCAAAATTTTCCTTGAGTATTCGTGTTTACCAATTTCGAGAACGAAATTTGTTTTAAGGAGGGAAGAATTGTAATACCCGTAAATTTAAAGTTTTTACAAATTATGATATACTACATAAATTATAATATACTACCTTTACATGTTTATATAACAATAATAACACTTGATAATATAAATTAATTATTTATTTTGATGATAACATCAGTGATCTATAGTTTAAATAAATAAATAAATAAATATAAAAATTCAAAACTTTCACATGCTATTAATAAATTTTCAGAAAAAAATGGGATTTCAATCCCTTATCGGCTACGACAATCTCGATCGAGTGTGATGCCTGCAACCACTTATAAGATGTCACGAAGCCCACATAGAGTATCTATATAATCCCTTTGGTTTCCATTCGACCTCCCAATCCGATTTCACCGGTGAACCGCCATCACACGTACGCAACTAATTAGTCGCTGCACGATCTCAACGCCACATATTGTTTTATTATACGAATCATTTGAAGTCGAAGTTTCGACCCGTTCTGAATCGTTACAGGCCAGCATTCATCACGCATCTGTATACTCCTACCGCTTTCGGGTCTCGCTCTTTCAGACATCCGTTTTCGTTCTACTATTAAGGTATTCGACGGATTCCGGGCTACCGGTTGTTCTTGATAACTTGTTTTGAATAGGTAGTAGTTGATTTTTCCGGCGACGAAGTATAACAGTTATTTTGGAGAAAAACTGAAGCCCTTATAAACCAATTTAGTATGTTGTTCCTTTGTCTTTTCGTCACAGTGTTCATGGATACACAACAGATAAGATTTATAATGGATAACTGAAGAAACTTTTTAAATTTTATAAATAAATGATTTTTTATAATGTTTGGTATTCAATGTTTTAGTTAATTCAAATTCTTCATAGGGTCACTAGAATGATGAATCTGGTACACATTCGTATTGTTTATATAAAAAGAAATATTATAATTTTACTAAAAACAAACTCAATGGTCATATCTCAGAAGGCTAAAAATATTTTGATTTTATGTGTTTTAACACACTAACTTTCAGAACATACTCTTTCTTGGAAATACATACATACATACATACATACATACATATATATATATATATATGCATGTAGTAACTACGTAGTAACACTAAAGCTTACTCTTAGATACTCTGCAAATAATATAACTACATAAAATATACTAAATAATTATTTACGAATTTTAAGCATGTAGTCGTCAAAAAAGTCCCTAAGTTAAAGAATCACCCAACATCATTCATTTTTATACAATTAATCCTATTGTAATTAACCATAGGTTCTCATACAATTTGCGGACGACTGACCTTATTTTTGCTTTCTCTTTTGATTAAGGTACGGTTTCTGTTTTTCGTTCGCTATTAGCATTAATTATATTCCGTTACTTTGTAGTACGGATTTTTGTTTTTCTTCACTTATAATATTGTTTCTATTTTATATTCTATGTCCGTCACTTCGTAGTGCGGATTTTTGTTATCTTTCAGTTTTAGATTGAGTTCAGTTTATTCGTATGATATGTTTATATTAAGTTTATAACATGCAATATGTTATATATAGGGGTTGGATCAAATACAAATAAAAAACTCTTACTAAACGTACGAACCACATACAATCTGGAAAACTCACGGTGGCATAACCGTAATTATGTTACAATTTCAATTGAACTTCCAATTAAACGTCTGCGGTCGATTAAACGTGTTCATATGAAGCATGGAATTAAGCGATTAGAATGTATTTAATTTTCAGCAATCGTATCAATTGAATTTTGCGAATCAAATTGAATATTTTGCGTTGCTCAATTGGAGCCTGAGAATCGAAGTAACACATCAATAAAAGCTAATTGAATTTCCAAATTGTTTGATTTGTTATTTCTATCAAGAATTCGTTAGACATGTTCTACAACAAATCCATTGGGAGTTTACAAAGCTTGAACCTCGTTGAGTCAATTTCCAGTAGAGTAATTTAAAATTACAATTAGAGTAATTTGATATTACTTGTAGAGTAATTATAAATTACATATACAATAATAAAAATATATAAGCAGAGTAATTATGTTATAGTATCAAATATAAGTAGAGTAATTGTTTTTAAAGTGATGATGTAACCATACATTGTGTCTCTAGATTTCAGGAGTATGGTAATTAGTTTCTTAAGTAGAGTAATTATGTAATTTTTAATTATATAGTCGAAACATATAATTACACACATATGAATAATTACTCTATTTATACACAATAATAACTCTAGTTTATAAAACAACCATGATAACAAAATTAATTTCTCTATTTACAAAGTATAATTTGCCATATAAGTAGAGTAATTATGTATATGAAAACAGGAATTACATTGTAGTGTTAATTAGTTTATTTTTTTTAGTGTAATTATATTTATAACTAGAGTAATTATTTTTTAAAGTAGAGTAACTAGTTTTTCTAAATAGTATAATTATCTTATAACTTGGGTGATATATTTATTCAGTGGTTCAAAGTTTCTAATTAATTGACGGAAATTCATATCATCAAATTTGAAATCATGATACAATTGCATATATTCATGATCTCATTATCAATTCATGAAGATTGGTTTAAATTTATGAAGATCTAACTGTTATAGTTCTAACAAAAAGTCAAAATCAGATTGATCGGATACTGGAATTGATGATTTCTATATCATGAATTGAAGATATATTCATATTCGATTTACATTCAATTGTTGATACTAACTGATCTCATATGAGAGATTCAATTCAATTAATTAGTGAGTATGGCTTTGTTCCATGAATTAAACAAGATGCATATATAATTGGATTCAAAAGCGAACATTGAATTCAAATTAACGAAGCGTAGATAGATTCTACACAAGGAGTTTGAAGATGCTTCTTCAACAGGAGAAAGACGTGACTCACATAGTGGTTTATGAATAATTACGAATCTGCCACCGCCATTTTGTTCACTTTGCACGTTTAGCACAAAATTTTAGTTTGTACAATAACCTTACCCGTTATATATATATCTATATATATATATATATATATTGTATTCATTGTTGCATGTTCCTGTTTGAATTTAATTATATGACTTTAGCTTCAATACTCTGTTACCTGAGCATTTTCTGACTTGTCGTTGGGGGTGTCAACGACATGGCACTCATCGTGACAGTGCCTAATCAAAGTTCACGGCGTCTCTAGCTTGTGCTTGTATAGCACTCTAGCCCCTAGAGGCGTATAGATCGATCTTAGCTCCGACTCCAGACTCTTGACCCGTGACTTCTGAGGGATGGAACAATGCGTGTACGCTACACGTACCATCTCATAGGTGCATGGACTAGCTAGCTGTGTGCCCCTCTGTTTCTGGCTCTGGGTGCTTTTGTGTGACATACCTATTTTATTATTATTACATCACGGTCGTGTAGTTTAGTATCTGTATATGCTTCTGTTTCTGATATGTTTTAATATGTTTATATATATGCATCTGATTACGTAATGACCTTGTGTCGGATTATGGTTTTGATTATGTAAAGCATTTGTTTCTGTTTCGGTGTGGATTTCGATTTTGTTTTCGTATTAGTATTGGTGTCAATTCAGTCCTTTCTTCGTTTCAATATATGTGGTGTTTTCTGTATGTCCGTTTCTACATGTACTATTGTTCTTTCCGTTACTAGGCAATTTTTGGCTCAGGCGTGTTTCTTTGTCAGTGTTTTTCTTATTTGTTCAAAGGTAATTCCAGAAACCATGGGAATTAGTGTTGTGAGAGAGTAACAAAGTTCAAGATTTTAGAAGACTATTTATGTCGGTTATTTGGTGGAATTTAATTTGACTTAGGCTTTTATGAGTTATGTTTAGATATCTGTAAAGGTGACACGTTAGCATGTTCCGGGTTGGGGTGTTACAATTTTAGTCGTGTGTCGTGTTACATATTTAATTTAATTAAACAATTATAAGATGAGAGGAAAACAATAGGTTTTGACGTCGGAAAATAATAAACTTTAAGTAACCAAGGTATGCGGGGTATGGTATTACATGGCGGAAACAAGTTAGGCCTTATAGGGGGTTTGCTCGGGTTACTACAATGGTAGCAGGCTTGAACTATGAGCATAAGGTAAGGCATGAGGTTGGGATAAATGGTTGGGTAACAGATCGTGGGAATAAATATGTGGTGTTGAATAAGTATAGTTTTGTGTGTAGGGGTTGATGAGGTGGCCGAAATTAGCACATTTGGAGCATTTCGACTTCTCGGTAGCGGACTGGTGGAATCAGACGTGCTACACAATAAGGTGGTGTAAGGCCCCGATCCCGGTAGCCTTACATTTGGTGTTGGATTTACTCATAAACTCAGTTTTTGATACAGCGGAAGCATAATTAATTTGCAGCGGAAACTAAAACTTTTTACATAACAACTTCTTTCTCTATCTAATCTTCAATATGGATAGCCTTATACGTGCCTCGAGCTTGCCACGTCATCACAATACCTGCATGCATACTAAAAGTCAGCTATTGTAACATCCTAAAATTTATAATGTTAAATAAAGAAAGTTACGTTTAGTGATTTAGCGTTAATAATTAATTAATATCGAGTAAAGAACGGATCATGGACTTAGATTAATTGAGATGGGTTAAATGAGAATGGGCCTTAGGTCCATGGGCTTTAAGGGATATAAATATCCCCTAAACCATAAACCATCATTCATTTCCATCTTATTCTCTAACACACTCCAAAACACACACGACCCGAACCAAGATCCAAAGACGAGGACCCGAGCTTGTTGGTGCTAGATCGTCGTGACGAACCAAAGCAGCAAGACCAGCTCGTGTTCGTAGTTCGACTCATTTACGGTACGTTTATATAAAGAACTTGTTCGTTTAGGTTTGGATTAGTATAGAAATGATAGATCTGTGTTTGTATGGTAAAAACGAATCTAACAAAGCTAAACTTACTGAAAATGGTTACGATTTGATGGGTTAATCGATTGATAAAAGAACCCGTAACCTATATGCCTAAATCGCACCCTTTAAACATCGATGTTAGGTCGATTTGATGGTTGGGGTTTGTAGGCGCTGGTCAGACGATTCCGTGGATACCAAAATCGAGTTATTTGGTTAAGAAACAAAGATGATTAAGAACGAACAGTACCGCAGCTGGACAACTTCGCCTGCAAGCTAAGTTCGCCTGATGAACTTCGCCTGCAAAGCTAAGTTCGCCTGATGACAACTTCGCCTAAAGCTAAGTTCGCCTAAGGTTAACTTCGCCTAAAGCTAAGTTCGCCTAAGGTTAACTTCGACCCCAGCCAGGGGCTCTGCCCCTTGGACCCTGCTAGGGGCTGCCGCCCCTAGACCCCGCTGCCAGGGGCGCTGCCCCCGGACCCCCGTTCGTTGTGGGTAGTAATTAAGACTAGAAAGATGATATAAGTAGTGATAGTTAATTGATATGTATACTTGTTATACAGTCAGCCGTGCACAACTGAGGAAAGGGATTACGATTAACGGTGAACGTAACCGTGTTCAGGTGAGTTTCTAGCCCCATTTATGTGTTATGTTTTCGGGGCTATGTGCATACTCGATATGTTTGTTAATACGCTTATCCTAAGAGATAAGTGTATGCCTTATGTGAATGATGTGATATGTATGAATGATTGCTTGATGGTACGTGAACGATCTTTGGATATTGCACGTACTGTCAGGTTGTAACGCTAAGTATAAGGTAAGTATGATATGTATGCTTATGTGTATGAATGTGATAAAGTTAATAAAAGAAGGAAAGGATGGTTGAATGGTAACGAAGAGGGAATCGAACCCTACTAATATTCGAGAACTAGGGAACCGAACCCTACTAATATTCGAGGAAAGAGGGACCGAGCCCTAATAATACTCGAGGAAAGAGGGTACCGAGCCCTAATAATACTCGAGGAAGGAGGGTACCGAGCCCTAATAATACTCGAGGAAGGAGGGTACCGAGCCCTAATAATACTCGAGGAATGTAGGGCGTAATGCTCTTTATAACGTAAGATATGAAAGTAAGTTAATACAAAAGAAAGTATGAAAGTAAGAAAGTATGAATGAAAGAATATAAGTTTATGTGTATTGTATAGTGTATGATTAACTAGAACTCACTCAGCGTAGCTGACTTTTAGTATGCACGCAGATGAGTAGGATGAGGCAGCTCGCTTGAGGAGACACATGGCACTGAATAAGAAGCTGGCATCGGAAGACTCAAGACGTTTAAGTTTAATGTTTCGTTTATTTTGAAAGACAAAATGATGTTTTAAGACAAGACGTGTTTGTTATGAAATGTTTTATGAAAGCTTTTATATTCCGTGAATGTTTTAATTAACTCTGATATTTAGAACTGCGTTTATGAGTAAATCCAACGCGAAAGTAGGGCTACCGGTAACGGGGCCTTATAGCTATACGCTGAGTGAGTTCTAACGTTTCTTTACTTTCACAACATACGATTTATAAGTAAATCACATCTTTCATACATTTATGTATAGCATAACGTTTATAATTCTTTATTTACTTTTTCTATGTCTACCTATCAATCATTTCATAACTATATTCTTATAGCCTACTCGTAACTAAGCCTCCTACTCTTACTCATAACCGAGCCTCCTATCTTTGCTCATAACCGAGCCTTCCTTGCTCGTAACCGAGCCTCCTATCTTTGCTCATAACTGAGCCTTCCTTGCTTTTAACCGAGCCTTATAAAGTTAGAGGGATTTGCCATCATATCTTATTATGCATGCATGAGGCCCGAAGGCTCTACGCATGAACGTATACACATTCTTCTATACACAACATTCATACTCGTTTATATTCCTATGACATTCTACGCAAGCATTTTTAGGGTTTGTTCCCTAACTCTTTCTATTATATCAGCTATCAATCAAACATTCAATTATATATTAATAAATTAATATATTAATATATAAACACGTCCTTATAAGATATATATAATTAATTAAAATTACATATATCTACTCTTTCACATACGAGTATGCATACAGCCCCAAAAACGTTAAAAGAATAAAGGGGTCTAGAACTCACCTATAGTCGATTCCTTTCCGAATTAATAGTAATGACTTTCTTCCACTGAGCCTGACTAACTGTTAATAACGGACACGTATTAATCCTCTATTTTTGTTTTTATTAATCATACTAACGAAGTTTTCCTTTAAGTTAACCGAACCGAACATATATCTTCCTTAAACCGTTCATATTAATTTAATATATTTTAATCCCTATTTATTGGTATTGTATATTCATCTTATATTTTCTTTTATTACTCCACATCCTTAATGCGTTTATGAGTTAACTTTTTCCTTAAGCAAGTTCAGGTTCGTGCCAGGTTCATATTTGACTCCTGCTCAGTTAGGTTCTCATTTACTCTTGATAAGTTAAGTTTCATTTATAATCTCATTCCTTTACGTGAGGCGGTTCACGGGTCGTTGGACGAGTCGGCTCTCGGGTTCGGGTTTTTGTTTATTTCCTAATCATTTCCTTTACCTTTCTTATTCATTGTTATTAAAATTATTATTATTATTATTATTATTATTATTATTATTATTAACATTATTATAATAATAATAATAATAATAATAATAATAATAATAATAATAATAATAATAATTATTATTATTATTATTATTATATTAATTCACCCCACTAACCCCACTTCCTATTTACCCTACCCCCCTCTTCCCTCAATCTTTCTCTTCTTCCTTTCTGGTTCACAACCGTCGCCGCCACTTTGCGGATCCCGGCCGTGCCATCGCCCCCCCACTCTTCTATTTCTGGCCGTTCACTCCAACCTCACCGTCGCTTCCGCGATTCGCACGGGGGGAGGAATTCGCTCGGGATGCGATTACGAATAATTCTCATGAGATGTGAACACACATAGTTAGCATGAAACGCGAATCAGTGTGTTCAAATGATTCGCATGGAGAATCAATTCACGCGAATGGGGTGTCAGAAAGGATCGCATGGCTATGTGAATTCTCGTATTCGCACGCGGGTTTCTTCAGATATGGTTTGCCGGTTAGTTTGGTGTTTGGCCGTTCTTATTTAGGTTCGGTTGTTGAAGATTGGGTTCGGATCTGGGTTAGTTATGTTAAGCCTCGGGTTTAGTGTTTGTTTTCCGTTTGCCGGAGCCAGGTTCCATTCTCCCCGAAACTCAGATCCCGGCTGTAGCTCGGCCGATTGTGGCAGTCGTGAAGAATAGGAAACAACTCAGGTCCAATGGTTCGCGCTTCATGGTTTTGAGCGAGCTTTCGGGTATCCGGTTTTTGTTGTTTGCCGGATTTATTTTTCTTACACCTTGCTGTTGTTATTAACTCTATTATTATTGTTTTTATCAAATCTTTATTACCGTCGTTTATTGGTTCGATCAGATTTCATCCATATCGGGTTCATGTATTAGGCTCTGGCTTTTCGGAAGGCTGGTCATCGGTTCCCGTTCGTCGGTTTCGTGTTTACTTGCAAGCTTGCTTGTTCATTAGTTATAAATTTTAACTAGAAGAAAACGAATTAAAAACGAATATAATGTTTACCTTACAATCGATAATACTAGATCTTGGATGGGTTAAAGATGAAACATGTGCATAGAAGTTTGTTTGTGTGTGTGTTTGTGTTTGTGGGTGATAAGGATTGGATAATGATGGTGAAATGACAAGGATAAGGATGATTTAGGGTTTTAGGGGATTAAATAGGCAAAGCCCAAAGGCTTTTAGGCCCACAATTGTGTTCAAGTCCACTAACCCTAATAATCTCATCCTTTCGTATTATTTAATTAACTAAATAACGCAACACTACACGTAGCTAAAATAACTTGTTTATTTAATAAAACTAAATCTCAAAATGCGGATGTTACAAGTCTTCCCCCCTTAAAAAGGTTTCGTCCCCGAAACCTGCTTAATCCTTGTAAAAGGAATGCTTCTTGTATTCACGCCCTTTCCTAAACCATCTTAGCTTCCTAGATCACCGGTTTATCCTTCTTACTCTCGACCTTGTCGTCACCGAGTGGTGATCACGAGTGTTAGCTGTTCAAGGTAGCTTTCCTATGAAGCCCTCGATGATATGCTTCTTGACTTAACTTAACAAGTCTCGTCTCGTCTCGTCTCTTTAAGAGACATTGTATTATACTATTCTAAATCTACCGCTTACATTAAATTCTAAGGTAATGCATCATGTGACTGCCGTCCACAAGGATTCATTCATATCATAATTCAATCCAAAAACATCACATTCAAACATGAGTCTAAATTTTAAACTTAAACAATAAGCACGAAATCTTTAAAGTCATACATAACATAATAGTTAAAAAAAATAACTCATTCTTCTCAAATGCTCCTTACTTCGAATTTCTTCCTTGACAGGGAACTCTAAGTCTGCACCTTCCTTCCCGCTCCCCCCCTCCTTATGGCCAACATCCCCACAGTTGAAACACCTGTTGTCCTTCTTACATTCCCAAAAGAAGTTCCCCATCTTTCCGCATCTGTAACATGCGTTCACCCTACACTCTCCCGAGTGTTTCCTTCTACAGTTGTTACAAACAGCAATCTAATTCGTCATTGTCTTTTTCTTGGGTGGCTCATCACTTTCAGTATCCGTCTTCTGGGAGACTGGTTTCTTTCCTTTCTTTTCTTCCACCCCCACCTCATCCACAGCCAGATCGTCGTAAACTATCTCTGCCAGTTCGATTGCGGAATCCAAAGTAGCAGGTCTATTTGCCTTGACCAGTGTGCGGACGTTCGATGGCAGTCTTCTGACATAGCACTTGATTCTCTTTGCTTCGTTATTCACCATCTCGGGCACAAGCGTTGACATACGGTTAAACTCAGTAGCGTACTCGCGGTGTGTCATCTTTCCCGCTTTTAAGTTCAGAAACCTCATCTCAGACCATTCAATGTCAGCATCAGCATAAAACTTCCTCATTACCATATCTCTCAGATCATCCCACCTCATGGCCTTAATTTCAGCAGTAGTCTTTCTCTGTTCCACAGTTTCCCACCAGAACATAGCTTCATCACCAAATGATTGGGTAGCGAAGCCTACAGCTTGATTGGGTACCAGTTAGCCTTAGGTGGGTCACAACTCTTGAAAGTTCTGTACTTGCAACCACGACGACCTCTCTTTCCCTCATTCATCTTCACAGAACGGTCCTCGCTCGATGCCTCATTCTTAGTCTCAGTGTCCTTCTTACTACTCTCCCCAGTCTTCTCAACAGTCTCAGCACGGCTGTCAGTAGAATTGTCTGATTGGAGATTCTTCACTGCAGCAACAGCTTGAGTAATCGTATCTTGAATTTCAGGAGCGAACTGATACTCTTCTTCACGCATGGTCAGGCTTTTGTCTTCACTTGACTCAATAATCGGTTCTTCAGAGGGTAGTCGGTTAACACGTGGCCTACCATGGCGTCCCATGCGTCCTCCTTGTCCAGTATTCTTAGTACCAGCCATTTGAATTCTAAAGGAAAAACACAAACATCGTCACGTTAGGAACTATTTAGTACAAGGATAGTAAGGCTGCAGGTAATAACAGTGGCCAGTTGAGATTAGCTGCTCACGTTACTTTCCGTGTCCTATACACCTCCTTTCGTGAGTCTACTTGTGCTTGGTTCTATTTAAAAAACTTAGATTCATATAACTTTCTTAAGTGTCCTTGCGTTATACGTAAGGAAATTTATGTATTTAGCTTGCTTGAATGGCATATGGCTATCCATATTGTCTTTCTTCTTTGGCCCTTTTCTCTGTTTGAGTCTAAGCATGTAAGGATGCTTAAATCTCTCAAACTTTTGCTCTGATACCAACTTGTAAGGCCACGATCCCGGTAGTCTTACATTCGGTGTCGGATTTACTCATAAACTCAGTTTGATACAGCGGAAACTAAAATTTTTTAAATAACAACTTCTTTCTCTATCTAATCTTCAATATGGATAGCCTCGTACGCGCCTCGTTCTTGCCACGTCATCACAATACCTGCATGCATACTAAAAGTCAGCTATACACTGAGTGAGTTCTAACGTTTCTTTACTTTCACAACATACGATTTATAAGCAAATCACATCTATCATAATGTTTATAATTTTTTATTTACTTTCTCTGTGTCTGTCTGTCAATCATTTCATAACTAGATTCTTATATGCCTACTCGTAACTGAACCTCCTACTCTTACTCATAACCGAGCTTCCTATCCTTGCTCATAACCCAGCCTTCCTTGCTCGTAACCGAGCCTCCTATCTTTGCTCAAAACGGAGCCTTCCTTGCTCGTAACCGAGCCTCCTATCTTTGCTTATAACCGAGTCTTCCATGCTTATAACCGAGCCTTATAAAGTTAGAGGGATTTACAATCCTAACTTATTATGCATGCATGAGGCCCGAAGACTCTATACATGAACGTATCCACATTCTTCTATACACAACATTCATACTCGTTTATATTCCTATGACATTCTACGCAAGTATTAGTAGGGTTTGTTCCCTAACTCTTTCTATTATATCAGCTATCAATTATATATTAATAAATTTATATATAAACACGTCCTTATAACATATATAATTAAGTAAAATTATATATATCTACTCTTTTACATACGAGTATGCATACAGCCCCAAAAACGTTTAAAGAATAAAGGGGGCTAGAACTCACCTGTAGTCAATTCCTTTCCGAATTAATAGTAATGCCTTACTTCCACTGAGCCCGACTAACTGTTAATAACGGACACGTATTAATCCTCTATCTTTATTGTTATTTATCATACTAACGGAGTTTTCCATTAAGTTAACGAAGTTAACTTTTAAGTTAACCGAACCGAACATATATCTTCCTTAAACCGTTCATATTAATTTATTAATCCCTATATATTAGTATTGTATATTCATCTTATATTTGCTTCTATTACTCCACATCCATAATGCGTTTATGAGTTAACATTTTCTTTAAGCGAGTTCGGGTTGTGCCAGGTTCATATTTGACTCTTGCTAAGTTGGGTTCTCATTTACTCTTGATAAGTTAACTTTCATTTATAATCTCATTCCTTTACGTTAGGCGGTTCACGGGTCATTGGACGAGTTGGGTCTCGGGTTTGGGTTTTTGTTTATTTCCTAATCATTTCCTTTACCTTTCTTATTCATTGTTATTAACATTATTATTAATATTATTATTATTATTATTATTATTAACATTATTATTATTTTAATTATTATTATTATTATTATTATTATTATTATTATTATTAATTCACCCCACTAACCCCACTTCCTATTTACCCTACCCCCCCCCCCCCCCTCTTCCCTCAATCTTCTCTTCTTCCTTTCTGGTTCACAACCGCCGCCGCCGCTTTGCGGATCCCGGCCGTGCCACCGCCCCCCATTAAATTATATATTAATAAATTAATATATAAACACGTCCTTATAAGATGTATATAATTAATTAAAATTACATACATCTACTCTGTCATATACGAGTATGCATACAGCCCCAAAAACATTTAAAGAAAAAATGGGGCTAGAACTCACCTGTAGTCGTTCCTTTCCGAATTAATAGTAATGCCTTTCTTCCACTGAACCCAACTAACTGTTAATAACGGACACGTATTAATCCTCTATCTTTATTGTTATTTATCATACTAACGAAGTTTTCCTTTAAGTTAACGAAGTTAACTTTTAAGTTAACCGAACCAAACATATATCTTCATTAAACCATTCATATTAATTTAATATACTTGTATCCCTTTTTATTAGTATTATATATTCATGTTATATTTTCTTCTATTACTCCACATCCTTAATGTATTTATGAGCTAACGTTTTCCTTAAGCGAGTTCAGGTTCATGCCGGGTTCATATTTGACTCATGCTCAGTTAGGTTATCATTTACTCTTGATAAGTTAACTTTCATTTATAATCTCAATCCTTTACGTGAGGCGGTTCATGGGTCGTTGGACGAGTTGGGTCTCGAGTTTTCGTTTATTTCCTAATCATTTCCTTTGCCTTTCTTATTCATTATAATAATAATAATAATAATAATAATAATAATAATAATAATAATAATTATTATTATTATTATTATTATTGTTATTATTATTATTATTATAATAATAATAATTATTATTATATTAATCTACCCCACTAACCCCACTTCCTATTTACCCTACCCCCCCTCTTCCCTCAATCTTTCTCTTCTTCCTTTCTGGTTCAAAACCACCACACCGTCGCCGCCACGATTTGCACGGGGGAGGAATTCGCTTGGGAAGCTATTACGAATAATTCGCATGAGATGCGAACACACATAATTTGCATGGAACGCGAATTAGTTTGTTCAAATGATTCACATGGAGAATCAATTCGCGGGAATGGGGTGTCAGAAAGGATTGCCCGGCTATGCGAATTCTCCTATTCACACGCGGGTTTATTCAGATCTGGTTTGCCGGTTAGTTTGGTGTTTGGCCGCTCTTATTTGGGTTTTGTTGTTGAAGCTTGGGTTCGGATCTGGGTTAGTTATGTTACGCCTCGAGTTAAGTTTTTGTTTCTAGTTTGCCGAAGCCAGGTTCCATTTCACCCGAACTCAGATTCCAGCCATAACTTGGCCGTTTGTGGCCGTCGTGAAGAATTGGAAACAACTCAGGTCCGATGGTTCCCGCTTCATGGTTTTGATTGAGCTTTCGGGGATCCGGTTTTCGTCGTTCGCCGGATTTAGTTTTCATACACCTTGCTGTTGTTATTAACTGTATTATTATTGTTTTTGTCAAATCTTTGTTACCATCGTTTATTGGTTCAATCGGAATTTATCCATATCGGGTTCATATATTAGGCTCTGGCTTTTAGGAAGGCCGGTCATCGGTTCCCGAGCGTCGGTTTCGTGTTTACTTGCAAGCTTGCTTGTTCATTAGTTATAAATTTTAACTAGAAGAAAACGAATTAAAAACGAATATAATGTCAACCTTCCTAGATCACCGGTTTATTCTTCTTACTCTGCACCTTGTAGTCAACAAGTGGTGTTCACGAGTGTTAGCTATTCAAGTTAGCTTGCCCCATGAAGCCCTTGATGATATGCTTCTTGTCTTAACTTAACAAGTCTCGTCTCGTCTCTTTAAGAGACATTGTATTATACTATTCTAAATCTACCGCTTACATTAAATTCTAAGGTCACGCATCACGTGACTGCCGTCCACAAAGATTCATTCATATCAAATTTCAAACCAAAAACATCACATTCAAACATGAGTCTAAATTTTAAACTTAAACAGTAAGCACGGAATCTTTAAAGTCATACATAACATAATAGTTAAACAAAATAACTCATTCTTCTCAAATGCTCCTTACTTCAGCTTCCTTCCTTGACAGGGAACTCTAAGTATGCGCCTTCCTTCCCGCTCCTGCCCCTCTTTTGGGCTTCTCACATTCATAATCCTTGTGACCAGTGTCCCCACAGTTGAAACACATGTTGTTCTTCTTACATTCCCAAAAGAAGTGCCCCATCTTTCCGCATTTGTAACATGCGTTTGACCGCACCCTACACTCTCCCGAGTGTTTCCTTCTACAGTTGTTACAAGCAGCAATCTCATTCGTCTTTGTCTTTTTCTTGGGTGGCTCATCACTTTCAGTATCCGTCTTCTGGCAGACTGGTTTCTTTCCTTTCTTCTCTTCCACCTCCACCTCATCCACAACCAGATCGTCATAAACTATCTCTGCCAGTTCGATTGCGGAATCCAAAGTAGCAGTTCTATTTGCCTTGACCAGTGTGCGGACTTTCGATGGCAGTCCTCTGACATAGCACTTGATTCTCTTTGCTTTGGTATTCACCATCTTGGGCACAAGCTTTGACATACGGTTAAACTCAGTAGCGTACTCGCGGTGTGTCATCTTTCCCGCTTTCAAGTTCAGAAACCTCATCTCAGACCATTCAATGTCAGCATCAGCACAAAACTTCCTCATTACCATATCTCTCAGATCATCCCACCTCATGGCCTTAATTTCAGCAGTAGTCTTTCTCTGTTCCACAGTTTCCCACCAGAACATAGCTTCATCACCAAATGATTGGGTAGCGAAGCCTACAGCTTGGTCGGGACAACACTCGCTGATGCGGATAACCGTATCCATTGCGGTTATTCACTGAAGGGTGGCGATTGCGTCACCAGTACCAGTTAGCCTTAGGTGGGTCACAACTCTTGAAAGTTCTGTACTTGCAACCACGACGACCTCTCTTTCCCTCATTCATCTTCACAGAACGGTCCTCGCTCGATGCCTCATTCTTAGTCTCAGTGTCCTTCTTACTACTCTCCCCAATCTTCTCAACAGTCTCAGCACGGCTGTCAGTAGACTTGTCTGATTGGAGATTCTTCATTGCAGCAACAGCTTGAGTAATCGTATCTTGAATTTCAGGAGCGAGCTGATACTCTTCTTCACGCATGTTCAGGCTTCTGTCTTCACTTGACTCCATAATCGGTTCTTCAGAGGGTAGTCGGTTAACACGTGGCCTACCATGGAGTCCCATGCGTCCTCCTTGTCCAGTATTCTTAGTACCAGCCATTTGAATTCTAAAGGAAAAACACAAACATCGTCACGTTAGGAACTATTTAGTACAAGGATAGTAAGGCTGCAGGTAATAACAGTGGCCAGTTGAGATTAGCTGCTCACGTTACTTTCCGTGTCCTATACACCTCCTTTCGTGAGTCTACTTGTGCTTGGTTCTATTTAAAAAACATAGAAAATCAAACATTTCAAATTTAAGCAAACAATCCTACCTCTAACAATTCATATAACTTTCTTACGTATCCTTGCGTTATACGGAAGGAAATTTATGTATTTAGCTTGCTTGAGTGGCATATGGCTATCCATATTGTCTTTCTTCTTTGGCCCTTTTCTCTGTTTGAGTCTAAGCATGTAAGGATGCTTAAATTCTCAAACTTTTGCTCTGATACCAACTTGTAAGGCCCCGATCCCGGTATCCTTACATTCGGTGTTGTATTTACTCATAAACTCAGTTTGATACAGCAGAAATTAAACTTTTTAAATAACAACTTCTTTCTCTATCTAATCTTCAATATGGATAGCCTCGTACGCGCCTCGATCTTGCCACGTCATCACAATACCAGCATGCATATTAAAAGTTAGCTATACACTGAGTGAGTTCTAACGTTTCTTTACTTTCATAACCTACGCTTTACAAGCAAATCACATCTTTCACAAATTTGTATATAGCATAACGTTTATAATTCTTTATTTACTTTCTCCGTGTCTTTATGTCAATCATTTCATAAATATATTCTTATATGCCTACTCATAACTGAACCTCCTACTCTTACTCATAACCGAGCCTCCTATCCTTGCTAATAACCGAGCCTTCCTTGCTCGTAACCGAGCCTTCCTTGCTCATAACCGGGCCTTCCTTGCTCGTAAGCGAGCCTCCTATCTTTGCTCATAACCGAGCCTTCCTTGCTCGTAACCGAGCCTCCTACCTTTGCTCATAACCGAGCTTTCCTTGCTCTTAACCGAGCCTTATAAAGTTAGAGGGATTTGCCATCCTAACTTATTATGCATACATGGGGCCCGAAGGCTCTACGCATAAACGTATGCACATTCTTCTATACATAACATTCATACTCGTTTATATTCCTATGACATTCTACGCAAGCATTAGTAGGGTTTGTTCCCTAACTCTTTCTATTATATCAGCTATCAATCAAACATTCAATTATATATTAATAAATTTATATATAAACACGTCCACATAAGATATATATAATTAATTAAAATTACATATATCTACTCTTTCACATACGAGTATGCATACAGCTTCAAAAACGTTTAAAGAATAAAGGGGTCTAGAACTCACCTGTAGTCGATTCCTTTCCGAATTAATAGTAATGACTTTCTTCCACTGAGCCCGACTAACTGTTAATAACGGACACGTATTAATCCTCTATCATTGTTGTTATTTATCATACTAACGGAGTTTTCCTTTAAGTTAACGAAGTTAACTTTTAAGTTAATCGAACAGAACATATATCTTCCTTAAACCGTTCATATTAATTTAATATATTTTAATCCCTATTTATTAGTATTGTATATTCATCTTATATTTTCTTCTATTACTCCACATCCTTAATGCGTTTATGGGTTAACGTTTTCTTAAGCGAGTTCGGGTTCGTGCCAGGTTCATATTTGACTCTTGCTCAGTTGGGTTCTCATTTACTCTTGATAAGTTAACTTTCATTTATAATCTCATTCCTTTACGAGAGGCGGTTCACGGGTCGTTGGACGAGTCGGGTCTCGGGTTCGGGTTTTTGTTTATTTCCTAATCATTTCCTTTACCTTTCTTATTCATTATTATTAACATTATTATTATTATTATTATTATTACTATTATTAATATTATTATTATTAATATTATTATTATTATTATTATTATTATTATTATTATTATTATTATTATTATTATTAATTCACCCCACTAACCCCACTTCCTATTTACCCTACCCCCCCTTCTTCCCTCTATCTTTCTCTTCTTCCTTTCTGGTTCACAACAGCCGCCGCCACTTTGCGGATCTCGGCCGTGCCACCCCCCCCATTCAATTATAAATTAATAAATTAATATATAAACTCGTCCTTATAAGATATATATAATTAATTAAAATTACATATATATACTCTTTCATATACAAGTATGCATTGAGCCCCAAAAACATTTAAAGAAAAAAGGGGGCTAGAACTCACCTGTAGTCGATTCCTTTCCGAATTTATAGTAATGCCTTTTTTCCACTGAGCTTGACTAACTGTTAATAACGGACACGTATTATTCCTCTATCTTTATTGTTATTTATCATACTAACGGATTTTTCCTTTAAGTTAACGAAGTTAACTTTTAAGTTAACCGAACCGAACATATATCTTCCTTAAACCGTTCATATTTATTTAATATACTTTAATCCCTTTTTATTAGTATTGTATATTCATGGTATATTTGCTTCTATTACTCAACATCCTTAATGCGTTTATGAGCTAACGTTTTCCTTAAGCGAGTTCGGGTTCGTGCTGGGTTCATATTTGACTCATGCTCAGTTGGGTTATCATTTACTCTTGATAAGTTAACTTGTATTTATAATCTCATTCTTTTACATGAGGCAGTTCACGGGTCGTTGGACGAGTTGGGTCACGAGTTCTGGTTTTCGTTTATTTCCTAATCATTATTATTAACATAATTATTATTATTAATATTATTATTAACATTATTATTATTACTATTAATTATTAACATTATTATTATTATTATTATTATTATTATTATTATTATTATTATTATTATTATTATTATTATTATTATTATTATTATATTAATCTACACCACTAACCCAATTCCTATTTACCCTACCCCCCTTCCCTCAATCTTTCTCTTCTTCCTTTCTTGTTCACAACCACCACATCGTTGCCGCCGCGATTTGCATGGGGGAGGAATTCGCTTGGGATGCGATTACGAATAATTCGCATGAGATGCAAACACACATAATTCGCATGGAACGCGAATTATTTTGTTCAAATGATTCGCATGGAGAATCAATTCGCGCGAATGAGGTGTCGGAAAGGATGGCCCGGCTATGCGAATTCTCCTATTCACACCCAGGTTTCTTCAGATCTGGTTTGCCGGATAGTTTGGTGTTTGGCCGCTCTTATTTGAGTTTGGTTGTTGAAGCTTGGGTTCTGATCTGGGTTAGTTTTCCACTGAAGGGTGGCGATTGCGTCACCAGTGCCAGTGAGCTTATGTGGATCACAACTCTTGAATGTTCTGTACTTGTAACCACTACGGCCTCTCTTTCCCTTATTCATCTTCACAGAACGGTCCTCGCTCGATGCCTCATTCTCAGTCTCAGTGTCCTTCTTACCATTCTCTCCCGTCTTTTCAACAGTCTTAGTACGGCTTTTAGTAGACTTGTCTGATTGGAGATTCTTCACTACAGCAGCAACAGCTTGAGTAATAGTAGCTTGAATAGCAGGATCGAGCTGACACTCTTCTTCATGCACGGTCAGGCTTCTGTCTTCACTAGACTCAATAATCGGTTCTTTAGAGGGTACTCAGTTAACACATGGCCTACCACGATGTCCCTTGCGTCCTCCTTGTCTAGGAGTCTTAGTACCAGCCATTTGAATTCTAATGGAAAAACACAAACATCGTCACGTTAGGAATTATTTAGTACAAGGATAGTAAGGCTTCAAGTAATAACAGTGGCCAGATGAGATTAGTTGCTCACGTTACTTTCCGTGTCCTATACACTTCCTTTTGTGGGTTTACTTGTGCTTGGTTCAACTTAAAGCAGTTAGAAAATCAAACATTCAAATATAAGCAAGCAATCCTACCTCTAACAATTCATATAACTTTCTTACTTATCCTTATGTTATACGTAAGGAAATTTCCGTATTTAGCTTGCTTGAGTGGCATACGGCTATCCATATTGTCTTTCTTCTTTGGTCCCATTCTCTGTTTGAGTCTATGCAAGTAAGGATTGGATAATGAAGGTAAAATGATAAGGATAAGGATGATTTAGGGTTTTTGGGGTTTAAATAGGCAAAGCCCAAAGGCTTTTAAGCCCATAATTGTGTTCAAGTCCACTAACCCTAATAATCTCATCCTTTCGTATTATTTAATTAACTAAATAACGCAACACTAAACGTAGCAAAAATAACTCGTTTATTTAATAAAACTAAATCTCAAAATGCGGATGTTACAGGTGTGTTCCCGTGTAAGTATTTTCGTTGTGTTAGCTTTGAGTATCCAAGAGTTGTGTTGGGTTGGATTGACTTAGGCATAGCTTTGGGACTTGAATGCATTCTTTGGTTAGTACTGAATTTTGGGTTATCATAGTCAGGATCACGACGGTAAATTGCTTGATGCTTTGGGTTATTGTTTTGTTGGTTGAGTTTCGAGGGCAACATCTAGGAAAACAAGAAGACATGAAGTGTGAACCATTCTCGTGACGTTGGAAATAAATATGAAATTCATTTTAACAATCAAAAGATTCCTAGCATGAGAATAAATCATAAAAATAAATAAAGAAATAAAATCGCATGAAACAAAAATTTGTAATCAAAATTGAAATATTCATGAGCTGGCATGAGTTTTCGTATTTCAATAAAATTCATGTAAATCTTGAACAAACATAAGAATAATATATCAAATTTTGATATAATATATGAATTTAGTGCAAACGTAATATAAGTATCACCATAACTTTTTGAATTTTCAATTAAAACCATAATAATAAACGAATTACATAAAGCAAACAAACTGAAAATTGACTATCATGTATCACCATGACTTTTAGAATTTTCAGTTTTAAACCATACTGATAGATGCATACATGGATAAACGACTTAAAATTCAACAATCTTTGTTATAGCGCGACTTTTAGAAATTTCAATGGATATATAACCACCGAAAATGAATTAAAAACTCGACTATTCACATAAACCAATGACTTTTCAAAACCGCAATATAAACAATTGAGTTTTCGGAATCACACATTGTATAAGTTACATAACTCGTATGTTCCAATAAAAATCGGAAATGCGGAATTAAATCGAACAGAAAGTTGGGTATTCGTGTATCACCATGACTTGACAGACTTTTAGTTAAAACACACAAATCAAAAATGCACAATCAAATTGAACCAAAAGTTGGGTATTCGTGTATCACAACGACTTGTCAGACTTTTAGTTAAAACACATTGTAAAACATTGAGGGTCGGAGTCACACGTCGCATGAACTACCTTGACTTGTATGAAATCCTAAGGAGTGTAACCATATCCCGTTCACAAAGAGGACATGACCCCGTTTGAAAGCATAAAGTTGCGATTCGTATGGCTTTTGGTATGGTATGAGTTGGCTTAATAGGTTTCACACCGTTTCCAAGATCTCCAGGTAAGCAACCACGTCCCGGGGCTGATTGGGATATGTGCGCATTACTTACCCTTAGGTTTCAATAACCTTGGTGTCAAAAGTTCAGAAAAAAAACACGTCCCCCTTACAGCTACTATACATGTAAGTCCTCGTTTTGAGATTTATTTGAATAAATAATATAAGTTTATTTTAGTCGTGTGTTGTGTTACGTTATTTAATTTAATTAAATAATCATAATATGTGAGGAAACGATTAGAATGATTTATGGGCTTGAACACGGTTATTGGCCTAATGCCTTGGGCTTAGCATTCCCAAAACCCTAATTATCCTTATTACCTCATCATTCCCTTAACATTCCAATCATCAGACAATCACACACGTACACACCTCCTGCTCATCCACACATACAACATTCCTTTCATCCATCCAAGACTTAAGAAGATTCATTAGGAATTCAAGGTCTAACCTAAACTCATCTAAAAGGTATGTATTACGTTTAAAATCTACCAAGATTCATTTCCATCTCCATCTTGTGTCTATTTTTGTTAAGATCTAGTAATAAATGAATGAATCTTTGAAAGCTAGAAAACAAATGAACCTATAAACCCGATTTAAAAACTAACCAAGCTAAACGACTTAAATGGACTCTAATTGAACCAAGAAAGCAAGTTGATCTCGATTTAAATGAATTGGACATAATATATAAATAGGTTGGGTTGGGTTCGAATTATTGACTTAAAATGGGTTATAAGACCTGACTCCTAGCGCGTCACGTGGAAAAGGACTCAACCAAAGTTACGGGGTCCGAACCCGATTCCAACCGAAAAAAGGCGATTAGACTCGGTCCAAATAACTCAAGCCACAGGGAATTGAATGGGATTCGAATCGAATCGACCTAAAATGGGAGGACTCGGCTCAAGTCGAGTCGAATAGAGTTAAGTGGGGATCGACTCAAATGGTGGTCGACTGAAATAGGAAAGAACTCGACTCACAATTTGAGTTGAATGAAACAAAGGGCCCGAGTCGCTTTCGAGTCGAATGAGGCAAAGGACTCGATCCCTATTTGGATCGAATGGAAAAGTTAGACTCGATCCAAGTTTCCATTCGAATGAAGTATAGTGGACTCGACTCGATTGAAGGGTCGATTGGAATTGGATGTTCAGCTCGTTTGGATTGCAAAGGAAATGGATGAAACCTGACCCAAGTCAGTTCCTTCAACCTTCCTTCTTCCTTCTGTCTCATCGCCATGGACGCCGGAGTCGTGGAAGCGGCGGTGGTTACCTCATAAAGTTCGTTAAAGACACTTAAACATATAAGTTCAATAACAAATGGTTACCTCATAAAAATAAGGGAGCTTAACCCGATTTCGGTTCAAACATAAACTTGACACGAACTAGACTTGTCTAAGAAACCATTAACACGTAAACTCCTTAAAGAACATTAGACTAATAAAGTAAGATTGCGTTAGAAGGTTGGTTCGTTAACCAATAAAGTCGGTTTTGTTAACATAAAAATATAAAAGAATAAAAGATAGAAAATTAATACGTGTTATTCAATAAACAGTTAGTCAAGCTCAGTTGAATAAAGGCATTACAATTAACTCCGAGCAGAATCGACTACAGGTGAGTTCTAGCCCCTTTTACTCTGTGACGTTTTGCGGGGCTGCGTGCATACTCCTATGTGATAGTTAATACACTTATCCTAAGTGATAAGTGTATGATACATGTATGATTATATATTGAATGTTATTAATATACAAAATCATATGAATGTGCGCATATATATATAATTATTGTATATGCAATTGAAAGATATGTAAAGTATGCACGTATGATAGCAAACATATGAAATATACGTATGGACGATTGACGGGACATTAAGGTTGTATGGTTAAGCGAGACAAAGGGAACATATCTGAGATAGAAGGGACCAGACCATAATAATATCTGGAATCCGGGTAGGAGGGACCAGACCCTAATAATATCTGAGATAGGAGGGACCAGACCCTAATAATATCTGAGATAGAGGGATCAGACCCTAATAGTATCTGAGATAGAATAAGTAGGATAGAAGGTATGTAAATACGTATGTATGTATGTAAAGTATGTATTAATGAGGAACGGAAAGTAAAGTACGAAATACGTATCTTCGGACGTGTATAAGTATGAACGTGAATGTAATGTAAGATTAATTGATTAACTAGAACTCACTTAGCATAGCTGACTTTTAGTATGCACGCAGGTGAATAGGATGAGGCAGGTCACTTGATGTAGACACGTGGCAATAAGATGAAGACTGGCATCGTTAAGAGAAAGAAACACGTGTAATTTATGTTTACTATGTGAGACTTATGATATTTTGTTAAACCAATACTTGACGTTTGTATGAATGGTTAATGTTTATGTTCTGTGAATTTTTTTTAATTAACTTTGATTTCCGAATTATGTGAATGAGTAAATCCAACCTTAGCAAAAGTAGGGTTCACAAGATCGGGGCCTGTAACGCTCGCTAATTTTTCGGTTTAAGGATTTTCAGCATGTAGAGTATGTATGTTTCACGGGAGTTATCCAGCATCTCTCGTTGACCCTACCATCTCCCCGGTACGTTAAGTCATCTAATATTTCCTCTCAAGTTGCCATATCCCTTAAACTAGAAGGGCTAGTGTGTAACATATTTGTTTATAACATAAAAAAATAATAATAAAAACCTAACCCTAGCCCTATTCTGTCCGATCGGCAGCTTCTCTGCCCCCACCCCCCTGCGATTTTTTTCATTTTCTGGCCAAGTCGTGAGCGTAAAACATCAATTAAAGGTTAGTCTAACGTCCATAAAAGTCTTTTTCACCATTTAACCCGTTATTGAACACGTTAGGGTTGAGTTTTGATGATAACAGTTTGCTGACAGATTCGTATACGTTTATTGTAGGGTCTGTAACGCAATGATAATCCATTGTTTTTGATCGACTCTTGATTCCATGATGTTCTACTTTGAGTCTAGTTTCCAGAAAGGTATAATATGTAATTTTTGGACGAGATTTGAATGGTTTTTATGAATTTATAAAATCGAGTGTCAAAGCTGATGCGGGATGACGGACTCTGGTCTGTCTTCCTGACATCATAACTCTTTTTCAACAAGTCCAAATTAGTTCGTTTCACTTCTGTAACTTAATATTTTGAGTTAAGAATCAAAAACAATTGGAATCGTTTAATTTAGTTTGGTAATGAATTTTATAAAAATAAAACCATTTTGTTGCGCACTGAAATAGCTGCACGTATCTTGCTGTGTTGGAGGAATTTTTATAATTTTTTGTGTCCACTAGAAAATATAATAAAAATATTTTTATAAACCTAAGACATTTTTTAAAGTCTGGTAAAAAAATTAATAATTTATTTCAAAGGTTATCCAATGTAATTAAATGCATCTTCGCATACTAAAATCTGCACATTTTACTTGTTATTGATCGATAGGTTCGTTTTAGGCTTAACCGGTGGATATTCAATTGTGTTCCTGTCGAGGCTGTTTGAAGTGAGGTTTTTGCACCGAAATATTCCTAGGTATGTCTAGTATAACACACTTAAGTATCGTGTTCATTGGTGTTCGTTAGATTGGTCAACTAGTTGTAGCTTGATTGTTAGTGTTCGGTTGACTAGAATTGTAGTTTGATGCGTTTAACACGAGAGTTGAAGTGATTAACGACCGATTCAGCTCGGGGGACACTCGGTTTGATGTACGGGCTGTTCAAAATTCATTTTTGTAAGTTATGGGGCTGAATTGGTTGTCGGTTACTCCAACGGGTCGGTACAACGCGCAATTGTGTTAATTGAATTGTTGGTGCGTTGTACTTGCGGGTTACCGACCCATTTGACTCGTGTGGCATTGTGTGGACTTGTTGGCTGTGATTTTATCATAATGGGTCCACACGGGGCTGAGTTGGATGTTAACGGCCTAGACGACTCCTAAACGCGCGTGTTAGTGTCACCTAGTGCTCCCGGGGGGCAAATCGGGAATTCTTTATTCCCGGGAGTACCTAAGGGTCGTTTTGGTGAATGTGAGACCTTGGGGGTTGTTGTGATTAAGTTTGATGAGGTCGAGTGTTTAGGTAACTCGAACCATGTTAGAACGTCTCGTAGGATAAACGAGTCATCTTGATGTCATTAGTATTGATTGAATGTAAACCGACCAGGTGTTTGGGTTTTGGGATTACTTAGGGATTCTCTAGCTCGTGGTGAATCCGCGTCTTGTGTCAGGTGAGTTCATGATGCCCCTTCTAACTCTTTTTAAGTTTTGGGCTAGCATGTACACTTAAACGATTTTTCTTGATGAAATGTTTAAACTATTTTATATAGGCTTGCTAGTATATAGTTGGCCTTGGGATGTTATAGTATGTATATATATATATATATTATTGTATGGCCTATATTTGGCGATGTTGTAGTCGTATCGACTACTGATGTTACGTATGCCTACTTTGTGTTTGCATGCGTTGATGAGATGTTACGTGTTTGGGTTGTACGTTTGCTCGACCCTTATTACTTGGATGTTATATATATTTATATATATATAGGGATGTACTTATAAGGATGTTTATAAATATATGTATGTATATATATATATATATATGTATGAGAATGATTATTTATCAATGATGATGGCTTAACCGATGTATTCTTTTTACTTTAAAACTTTTGGAATGACTATCATGATTATTATTTACTAATGTTATTTATTTAAAACTTGAACTCACTCAGCTCAAGCTGACTTTGTGTGCATGTTAGGGTGAGTTTCAGGTGAGGAAGAGGATGCCTTATCGCTTGGACGTGCACGAAGCTACTAGGACGGTGAAGGGCATACGTGGATGGAATATTTTATTTTTGAACATTTTAATTTAAAAAGTTTTATAAACATAATTGAATTGGTTTTGGGCAATATTCCCGGAATTTTTGGGAACTTATTTTATTAGTTATGTTTTCCGCTGAATTATACTATGAGATGGTTATTTAATGAAATGAATTGTTTTTAAGTTTAATTATTTTTACGAGTGTTTTGAATGAATACCCACTATGGGGTTCCCGTGGTTCGGGGCCTTACAGGCCCTTACAATACCCGCCACATAAAACCGTCTTTAAGAAGAAGAAATATCGGAAAACCAAAACAAAATGGATTGAAAAATGATTGAAATCTTCGTTTTAGGCATAAGCCTTGGACTTGTATGTGTGCATGTGTAAATGAGGCGTAAACGAATCAATAGTAATATGTAATAACATGTCTAAATAACAATCAAGTAAGGTTCACATAATTTCTAATCATGCAACCTAAACAAGTAAACAAATACGCTATAACTAACTAGGGCACTACGTCTAGTGTCCTATCTTATATTCACGGCTATGATACCAATTTGTAACACCCCGGCTAAAGCGGAAACACCCGAGTGTGACGTACATGTGACACTAATAATTGGCAATATTATCATTAATTAATTTACAAGTCAAGTACACAAGTTTGCAACAAGAAATACAAGGAAAATATAAATACAACTAAACATTTTGTCCATTTGTATAAATAACCTAAGTCTAGTGTCTTCTCCGTGTGTCATCTTCACTAACAGCACCTATAACATATGTATAAAATAATGTCAACTAATTAAATAGTTGGTGAGTTCCCACAGCTTGATATAAATACATAAAAACCGTACAATTCATGAACAAGTGATAAACAAGCAAGTAAGGTACTTTCCAGTTGGTATCAACCAACGTACTCGGATAATTGGCGCAAGTAAGGTCCTTTCCAGTTGGCAACAACCAACGTACTCGGATATGGAGGCCCTTTTTCACTCATAACAAAATGGTCTTGAGTGCAAAAGAGAGCGTATGATCATACTTATTGAGGCTACCAAGTGCAAGTAAATTCAAGCAAGTAATTAAGTAACAAAAGTCTATATAGTGAATTGTAGTTTGTAAGTGAAATCATATACTTGAATTTGTAATAAAATACATATGCTACTCCCAAAAGTAATAAAAGCGTTAAAAAGGGCATATGAGAAACTCACCTTGAAATTGACAAATAACTTGAAATATAAGCCGAAAACACGATAACGAAACCGAAGCAACTGAACATTTTCAACTATAAATAAAATAAATACGAAAATTTAAAGACTAACTATCGGGATTATAAGAGCTAACTATTTGTTGGGAATATGTATTATTTTGTTATATTTTATTAGCATTTTATTGCATTTATATTATAATATAATATTTAAGTTTTAACAAAATTTTAATGATGTTTATTATGGTTTTAATATTATTTTATTTATAACATATCGGAAATATAAGAAATGTGACAATTGCAAGGCATGGGATGGAGATCTAAATAAGAATTATGATAGCAGAGGTATTCTAGGTAAATGGAAGTTATTCAGAACAAATACCTTCCGGTTAAATTTGAATGTGTGGTCAACTATAAAGTTTTTGTAAATTTTGACTTTTCTTCTAGGTCAAATCTGAATTTGGGTTGTTTTGACATTTCTTATCAATCGTGGAATATTCACTAAGTTTGACCTTCCCGCTATTGTGGTGGTTTTGATCATGAGGTAGTTAGATGAGGTTTAGTTTATTAATATTCAAAGATTTTGGACGGTTATATTAAAAGGACTAAAGGTTTGAAAAGCTAGGCTTGGTCTTCGATCTTT
This sequence comes from Bidens hawaiensis, assembly GCF_021521415.1. Lineage (NCBI taxonomy): Eukaryota > Viridiplantae > Streptophyta > Magnoliopsida > Asterales > Asteraceae > Bidens > Bidens hawaiensis. The sequence continues at coordinate 115,955 of NW_027491022.1, forward strand.
GTTTTACTTCCAACATTTGGCTTTGTTTAATAAAATATTTTATAAAGTTTCTTACAATGTATGCTTATTTTAGTTTAGTCCACTAGAATGATCACTTGTGTATATTGTTATATTATAACAGAAACTGTTAAAGATTATTATATTCATGATGTTAGAATAATGGTTTCAGAATTAGAGTAAATTGTAATTACCATAATATGTATGAAAGTATGAAACACATACGATGTCACACCCTCAAATTTCGACTAACAAACTTTTACCTCGAGGCGTTTGACATACAAGGATCTAGCTCATTTTTTATCCCAAACAACCAATTTAAAATATTCAAAACATTAATTATGTCTCATGCAAGCATGAGAAAGCAAAACCCAAACCAAACAATTTACAAGTGTTGCGGAAACGTTAAAGTAAACAGTTTAAAAACAATAAACCATGTGTTCAAATATGCACAACCCATCAAATATAAAACAATCTGAAATAGAAGTTCATGCGACAAGTGTGACTCCAGACATATGTAACGCAACTTGCTCCTTCACACATCTAGCAACTTGGGCAAGTATAAATACTCAAGAGTTAACACGAGGTTGGTGAGTTCATAAGTTGTAGTAAAAAGTAGTATATATAGTATAGATAGTATACGTAGCACAAGTAGTGTATGTGGATTTTGCACTTTTCAAATATACCAGGGTTGCTAACTCATTTACAAGATACTAGACGTTTGAACCGAAGTTGGCTGTCTGTATGCCTTCTTACCAGGTCTATCACAAAACACCGGTGCATGTATGTTAGGACTATTTACACCCGTCTGACCTCCAGTCGAGTTATAGCAGGTGGGGTTTGTCAAACCCAGTAGTACTACTTAAATTTCCCCGAGATCCCATCCTAATGGTTCAAGGTATGTAAGCACTTTAAGTAATATGAGGGCATCTAGTATACACTTGTGATATATAAGAAACTACGTAAATCAAAAATAAGTCGATGCGTTTCCTCCAGAAAACCAGTATGTCCGTGTATTCTCGCTGAAAACAAGCAAGGAAAATGCTTTGTGTTTTCAATTCAGAAAACAAGTATACGAAAGAAATTTTGTGTTTTCAATCCAGAAAACAAGTATAAGCAAATGTTTTGTGTTTTCAATCCGGAAAACAAGTATGTGAAAATAGTTTTGTGTTTTCAATCAAGAAAATAAATAAGGAAAATGTTTTGTGTTTTCAATCCAGAAAACAAGTATACGAAAGTGGTTTTGTGTTTCCTATCCACAAAACAAATAGGAAAACGAATAAACTCACCTGGTGTTGCGTGTAATAGACTTTTCTCAAACCAAATGAATGCACTTGACTCGTTAACTGTTACCTATTATAAGTGTTTAGGTGATGAGAGTGTGTTCAACAACACATTATTCTAAGACCCACGTATGGCCTCACACACAAACACAGACTTTACCTGGCAATTCGTTGGTGATTGATATTAACGTCGATAGTTTTAAGTTGTTCTAACATTCACAACAAGATAAAAACGTCAAGCAATTGTTAAGTATTTCAAAATCAGATCAAGTAGTTTTCAGGACAGAATTTCACATGTACAATCAAATTTATTTAACTAAGTATTCCTTAGAAATAAATCCCACCAAAATTACCATAAAAGCATGTATGGATTAGGTTTCTCAATATATTTTTACTATATTTTTCCTTGGTGTAAACCATTCACAATAAATCAATCATCACAGGTAGGTATATATAATTCAAAATATTGCGCAACAAAAAGTAGTTTCTTGGTTCTCTCAACTCATTTATCCAAATTGTGCAAGGCCAATTGAGTTGTTTTCTAGACTCGTAATTCTAAGTTCCAGAAGTTGAATAAAACCATTTGGCTACGTCATTAGGGAGTTATGGTGTCTGTAACGCCCGTTAAATTTCGTTAATTTTTGTTAAGAAGAAAGTAAGCCACGTAGAGTTTGTATTTTAACCGGGACCTTGTTGGCATTCTTTAGGGACTTCCTAGCCATTCCTGAAAGTCATGTTATTTAACCTTTGGCGCAAGACACCATGTTTCACAAGTTGGAGGACCAAGGTGTAACATTTTTATATTAAAAACCCTAATCTTTTTCCTATTCTTCTCTTGGTCCGATTGGTGTATTAGTGCAGCCACACCACCGCCATTCTTTTCTTTTTCCAACCAATTCCAAGAGCCAAAACTCCAGTTCAAGGTTAGTATTATATCAATGCAAGTCTTTTTCACCATTAAAACCTTTTATTGAACCCTAGAGATGTCATAATCATGTTAGGGTGTGAGTTTTGATTATAACAGTTGCTGACAGTTTCATACTAGTTTATTGTTTGGTCTGTACCTCGATGAAAATTGATTTTTTTTATCTATTCTTATTTCCATGATTTTCTACTTTCAGTCTAGTTTCCAGAAAGGTATAATTTATAATTTTTGGACGAGATTTGAATGGGCTTTATCATTTTCTAAAAACGTGTCTCAAAGCTGATGCAGGGAGTCAAACTCTGGTCCATCTTCCCGACATCATAACTGTCTTTTCAAAAGCCGGAATTGGTATGTTCCACTTCTGGAACTTCATATTTTGAGTTAGGAGTTCCAACCCATTGGAATCGTTTAATTTGGCTAGGTATTGATTTTTAAACAAATAAAACCCTTTTGTTGCGCACTGAAATAGCTGCACGTACCTTTCGGTGTTGGAGGAATTGTTTTGATTTTTGTGTGCACTGGAAAAATATAACAAAAATATTTTAAGAAATCTAAGACATTTATGCAACTCTGGTAAAAATTTCATAATTTATTTCAATGATTTTCCTATGACTTAAAATATATCTTTGCATGCTAAAATCTGCATATTAGACTCGTTATTGATCGAAACATTCGTATATTAGACTCGTTATTGATCGAAACATTCGTTTTAGGCTTAACCGGTGGCTGTCCAATTGTGTACTTATCGGGGCTGTTTAAAGTGAGGTTTTTTGCTTCGTCATCTTCCTAGGTATTTCATATGCATTATACTTTAGTATCGTGCGCTATGAAGTTCGTTTGATTGATCAATTTTCGATAGATTGAAAACTAGAATTTCGGTTGTCTAGATTGTTAATTGCTGCCTTTGGCGCGTTGTTTGAGGGGATTAACAACCAATTCAGATTGTGTAGCCTCGGTAAGTTATACGGGCGGTGAAAAAATTAACTTTTATGTTAATGGGGCTGAATTGATTGTCGGTTGCTCAAACGGGTCGTTATAACGCAAATTCGCGTTTAATTGATAGGTTGTGCGTCGTATAAGTGAATTGCCTACCCATTCAACTTGTGTAGTTTCATGTGGACTTGTTGGCTGTAATTATACTAAATTCGGTTAACACGGGGCTGAGTTGGTTGCTAAGTACATAAACAACTCGTTAACGCGTGTATTCAATGCAATTAACAACTTTCGGGCGTAGTTTGGAAATCCTTTGTCCCCGGAATTAACTAAGGATGGTTTTGCTATTTGTGAGGCCTCGGGGGCTGATGTAATTGGAAGTTGTATGGTTGAGGCTTTAGGTCAATCAAATCTTGTTAGAATTCCTCATAAGATAAATGAGTCGGTACGGTTTAGTTAGTAATTTTTATGTGCAATCCGACAGGCTTTTGATTTGTGGATTTGATTAGTGGTTCTCTAGCTCCTTGCCATTTGTGTGCCTTGTGTCAGGTGAGTTTCACGATGCCCCTTTTTAACCTTTTGTCACACCCCGACTAGCACAATGCGAAAGCGTAAAACGAGAATGTAACAGACACCTCTGGTATCCACAACATTGTTTATAAAGAAACATTACAAACTAATTTACATTATATTACATTGATCTATCTTTGATTACAAACTAGGTGTTACCATAAAATATACTCGTAAGCTATTCTACTCGTACTAATAACCTTGCGTCTATTCACACCGCATCGACCACAATTGGTAACAGATAGCGCAAAATCATGAATTTTCCAACTTCGGTATCACATCTGAAAAGCAAACCGTGTTCGCCCCGCCTGGGTTTGTCAAACCAATAGTACTATTCACAAGCCACCGGCTCAAAGTTAATCACTATGTTAGTGGGGACTTTCATGTGTTAGCACTTAGATAATTCACATCATAATACGTTTAAGATAAGTATATAGATATAAGCAAACATGCTTTTCACCCCAAAAGTTCGTAAAACAGTTCAGAAAGTGGGGTCGTGAAACTCACTGTTTAGTAGATAATAAGCACTGTGTCAGCTCGCGGTATGTTCGGTTTGCTATCACTAGTTCCAATAATCAATATTATAATAATATTAATATTTTAATATTATTATAATCTCAATACTAAACTGGGCTGTATAACTAATATGGGTATAGCTGGAACGCCCAGAAAGTGGCAATAGGCTTAGGTTGTGATGTTGTTCAATGTCCAATACTTAAAATCGAACTTGGCTCAGTTTCCCGTTTTTCCAGCTGGGTCAAGTTGTTCGTTTACGTGTTCAGAAAATAGTTATGGAGAAATAAGCATGGGTAAATGTGTTGGTCAATAAAATGATTAAGTTATAAAGATTTATCACATATTGGGGTCCCGGATTAGCTAAGGGGCCCGTTTCCGTTTATTCTGTTTGATTTGAGAAGAAACGTGCACAATTTATCCAGATTGTCCAGGTTTCTCATAAAAAGGTTCTTTTTTACTTAATTAATCCAAAAATATGATTTTTGATCACTCTTAGTGTTTTGATATTCCCGCAGGTTCGTTAATCGCAAACTTGCTAGTTTTTATTAAAATTGAATTTGTTAAATTTTCAAATTAGCATAATAAATTAACCGTTATTAATTAAATTATGAAAATTTAGTCTCTTATCAAATAAATATGTAGATTTTTATAAAACTATTTCTGGAATTATTTACTGGTTTATTAATTTTTAAAAATTCATTTTTACTGCTATATTTAGCCTGAAAATCGTCCGTTTATCCCAAACCATTTCCAAAAATTTCACAAAAATTCCTGAATACTCAAATTATGTCCCAAAATAACCTGTATCAATTCTAGAATGCAATAAGCTTGCTTAATATTCTTTTCGGCTTAAATTCGACTATAAAAATTCATACGAACGCATATGCACAAAGCTCCCTTAGACTTCTCCAAATGATCCCAAAATTCATATGTAATCAAAATACATCTAATCTGAGTTTCCTGAAAAATTTCTTAATTTTTGAAGTATTTTAACTATTTTTCCCAATTAAACGTCCCGATTCGGTAATAAATTCGCCAAATATTCTCGGATGGTCGAAAAATTACCAAATTTGAACAGGGACTCAATTACATGGTGTCTAATGTCTTTGAAAAATTTCAAGACCTAATAATATGCACATCACAACCTTAACCTAAACAACCCGAGTGAGTGTTTCGGTATTACCTTAACGGTTTTGGCTCATTTTTGCCTTTCTAATCAAGGTTTCAAACTCTTGTGCTTGTTTGCAGGCTAGATACCACTCCTATATCACAAACCAATCAAGTTTCATCAATAGAACAGCCCTTTAACTTAGTTTCGGCTAGGGTATAAAAACGAACTTTTGAACTGTAAAAAATGCCGTTTCAACCCTCAAATCCGTGTTTATGGCCAAAAAATTTATCAAACCAGGTTCCTTACCATGTGTAAGATCAAAAATTATTTATGGACTATTTTTAGGGTTTTTCGTGGTTAGGAATTACTTTTAGTAATTAAAACATGTTTATATGTTATTAAACATACTTAAATCAAGCTAAAAATGATGAAATAATTCATAATTACCTAGGGTTCTTGTAAACTTGCTGAAGAAGATAGGTTTTTCCAGATTTTTGTTGGTTGATGAATGTGCAAACATCTTTAATATGTTTAAATATGAAAAAATCAACAAAAGGGGGGGGGGGGGTCCAAGGTTGCGGCCGGAAGGAAGTTTGGGCCCCCTTCGGCCCATTTTGGCCCAAATAACTAATTCTAAGGCCCAAACACGAGAAGCCCATTCCAAATTTAGTTCAGGTTCGGTTTTTGGCGCGAAAACTTATCGGGTGCGTCAAACAGTGCGAAAACGAGTGTTTTTCGGCTAGTTTTGTGTAAAATTATAAAAACATACTATATGTTTGTAAAAATCGAAAATATTTTCACGGATCGCTTAAAACATTTCAAAAAAGTGTTTAGTAAGTCTTTTTCAGCTTAACGGATGATACAATGCTTGGTTTGTAACTATCTTTCGCGTTTAAATCTATAGCGGGTAGTTAAACGAGCATGTTTTCGTTTAACTTGTTTGCTATCGAACTAAGGCCATAATACTAATATGTTAGCTTATATTAATCGTATATCACTTATAGATGGCCCCCCGGAATATCTGGGTCTTAACCAGACCCGTTCGGTTAATCGTTCGTTTGTTACGCTAAAATCATTTATTTGCATAATCGATAAATACGTACTGAGGTGTACCTTGTTTTGGCTCAAATGTCACATTCTCCCCCTGTTTGAAAATTTCGTCCCCGAAATTTGATTATTCAACTTTGTCTTATTTGGAAACAGGTTCAGGTATTTCTTTTTAAATTCGGACTTTCATTCCCACGTGAATTCGTGTCCCCGTTCTGAATTCCACCGAACTTTGACCAGAGATATTTTGTTGTGTCTTAATTGTTTTATTTTTCCCTCTAATATTTCCACCGGTTTTCCAACGAAATTCAGTTTTTCGTTTATGTTTAAGTCTTTTAATGGCCTGATTTCGGTTTCGTCAGTAAGGCACTTTTTCAGGTTTAATATGTGAAAGTCATCGTGAATAGAACTCAACTCCAAAGGAGTTTCAGTCGATAAGCTACAGGACTGATCTTAGAAACTATGTCATAGGGCCCAATATATCGCGGAGTTAGTTTACCGGTTTTACCGAATCGAATGATGCCTTTCCACGGGGATACCTTAAGGAATACTTTATCACCTACTTCAAAAGATAACGGTTTCCTACGAACATCAACGTAGCTTTTCTGTCGATCTCGGGTGATTTTCAATTTATTAGTAATTTTACGGATATTGTCGGTGGTTTCTTGAATCAAGTTAGATCGAGTAATTTGAGTATCTCCGACTTCAGTCCAGCACAGGGGTGATCTACATTTCCCCCCGTACAACACTTCGTATGGTGCCGCTTAAATGCTACTGTGATAGCTATTAGTGTATGAAAATTCAACCAGTGGAAGATGTTGATCCCAGTTCCCACCGAAGTCTAGTACACAAGCGCGAAGCAAATCTTCTAATGTTTGAATGGTTCACTCGGATTGACCGTCGGTTTGGAGATGGTAGGTGGTGCTTAGGTCAATTCGGGTTCCCAAAGCTTCTTGTACAGCTTGCCAGAAACGAGAGGTGAAATGGCTATCACGATCAGAAATAATTGAAACGGGTACGCTGTGTCGGGATATGATTTCATTTATGTAAATGTGAGCAAGTTTTTCGGTTGTATAAGTGGTATGGATTGGAAGGAAGTGTGCGGATTTGGTTAATCGATCAACTATCACCCATATTGCATCGTTTCCTCGGGAAGTTTTTGGAAGGTGTGTTATAAAATCCATGGTAATTTGTTCCAATTTCCATTGCGGTATTTCCGGTTGATGCAACATTCCCGAAGGTTTCTAATATTCGGCCTTAACCCTCGCACAAGTTAAACATTTACCGACATACATGGCTATATCCTTCTTCATACCGGGCCACCAATAATACTCCTTCAGGTCCTTCTACATCTTATCTGTTCCAGGGTGAATGGAATATTTGGACTTATGGGCTTCGTCCATGATCAAGTTTCACAAATTGTTGAGAGTGGGAATCCAAACTCGGTTTTTGTAATATAAAATTTCATCGATTCTTTCTTCAAAGTTTTGTTCTGTCCCATGTAAGTCTTCATTTTCCAAGTGATCTCCTTTTAAAGCTTCGTTTTGGGCAATACGGATTTGTTCGGTGAGGCTGGTTTGGACAATCATTCCAAGTGCTCGGACCCGTAGTGATTTGATTCTGTCTTTTCTACTCAAGGCATCTGCTAGTATATTAGCCTTGCCCGGATGGTATCGATTCTCACAGTCGTAATCTTTCAGCAGTTCTACCCATCTCCTCTGCCTCATGTTTAGTTCTTTCTGGTAAAAAATGTGCTGTAGGCTTTTATGGTCGGTGTATACTGTACATTTGGTGCCATACAAGTAGTGCCTCCAGATCTTAAGTGCAAAGATAACCACGCCCAGTTCGAAGTCATGGATGGTGTAATTCTTCTCGTGCACCTTTAATTGTCGAGAAGCGTATGCTATAACTTTGTTTCTTTGCATAAGTACGCATCCTAAACCTTTTTGGGAAGCGTCACAATAAACTACCAGATCATCAGTTCCTTCTGGAAGACTCAGTATCGGAGCTTGGCATAGTTTCTGTTTCAGCAATTGAAAGGCCACTTCTTGATCTTCTCCCCACATATAAGCGCGATCTTTTTGAGTCAAAAGAGTTAAAGGTTGGGCAATGCTAGGAAAGTTAGCAATAAAGCGCCGATAATACCCAGCTAATCCCAAAAATTGACGGATTTCTTTCGGTGACTTCGGGGATTGCCAATTTTTGATGGCTTCAATCTTACTCAGGTCTACATGGATTCCGTGTCGATTAACAACGTGCCCTAAAAATTGAACCTCTTGTAGCCAAAATTCACACTTTGAAAATTTGGCATACAACTTTTTATGCCTCAAAAAAAATTCAAAAATGGTTCGTAAGTGCTAATCGTGGTCCTCTTTGGTTTTCGAATATATCAAAGGTCATCAATAAACACGATAACGAATTTATCGAGGTACGGTTTACAAACTTGATTCATAAGATCCATGAAAACTGCGGGAGCATTAGTCAGCCCGAACGGCATAACTAAGAATTCGTAGTGGCCATAATGAGTTCAAAACGCCGTTTTAGACACATCTTTCTCTTGAATTTTAACTTGATGGTGCCCGGATCGAAGGTCAATTTTCGAGAAGTAGTTTGCCCCTTGAAGTTGATCAAATAAGTCGTCTATTCGTGGAAGAGGGTATCGGTTTTTGATGGTAACTTTGTTTAATTCCCGGTAATCGATGCACATTCTAAAATTTCCATCTTTCTTCTTTACAAACAATACCGGTGCTCCCCATGGAGAATAACTAGGACGTATGAAACCCTTATCTAACAACTCCTGCAACTGGTTGAATAATTCTTGCATTTCAGAGGTGCCAGTCGATAAGGTGCCTAGCTATAGGGGCTGATCCTGGGATTAAGTCAATACGTAATTCAACCTGTCGGTTCAGTGGTAATCCAGGTAAATCGTCGGGAAAGACATCAGGGTATTCACGTATAACGGGGATATCTTCAATGTGTTTTTCCTTAGGGTTCTTTATGGTCACGTTTGCTAAAAATGCCATACAACCTTAGCGTAAACATTTCAACACTTTGAGATGAGACACTAGAGGTAATATCGAACCGGACTTCTCTCCCTGTACTATATTTATTTTACCATCCGAAAGGGGAATTTTAACTGTCTTGTCATTACACACAATCTCTGCCTTATACTTGGTTAACCAGTTCATGCCGACAATAACATCAAAACTTCCTAACTCTACCGGGAGTAGGTCAATAAGGAATGGGTGGTCATTTTGAATAATGGAACAGTTTTGGATTATTTGGTTGACAGTTATAGAGTTACCGTTAGCGAGTTCTATAATATAGGGATTTGTTAGTTCACTAACTGGCATATTCCACAGGGATACAAAACTAGTAGAAACGAAACTTCTATCGGCACCCGTGTAAAATAATACAAAAGCATATTGATTAGAAAATAAGAATGTACCTGTTACAACGTTCGGTTGTTGTTGTGCTTCTTCTGACCCGATAACGAACGTGCGTCCTCTAGGCGCACCAGACGTCGTTGCTTGGTTTCGATCAGTGACTGCTCCTCGATTCAGCTTGGGGCAGTCCCTTCTAAAGTGCTCCGTGCTCCCACATTCAAGACAAGCATGGCGATTCACTACGGTTGGGTTTTGCTGAGCGGGTTGTTGACGAATTGGTTGCGGTCTCGGTAGTTGGGGGCAGCGGGGTTGGGTTGTCTGGGCTGGTCGATTAACAATCTCCATACCGATTCCGCAATTGGACCACCATTGTATCCAGTCCTTCTACACCTTTGACATATTATCGGTCTACACTCGCCCACATGATGAAAACTACATTTATCACACTTCGGCCAGGGCCCCTTGTACCTATCTCGTTTCACCTCAGAACTGCTCATGACATAATTTTGTATTGTCGGGCGTGCACGTTTACTTGCTTGTCTTCCTTGTGGTCCTATTCCATAATTGGTTCGCTTTATACCCGATGATTCTACGACCATTCTCAATACTCCACTCCTCACTAAGTCAAAAGTTAAAATGCCGGCTTGAGTCACTACATTCTCAAACGATGTATGACCAACAGAGTTCACCAAACTCCTCACTTCTTGGGCTAAACACCAAATATAACGTTCAATTCGTTTGTCTTCTGGAGTCACTAACCAGAGTACTAAGTGAGCCAGTTCATTGAAGCGGTTGGTATACCCTAGTTGATCTGCTCCTTTCATTTCTAAGCTCTAAAGTTTATGTTCTAACCTTTGTATTTCATTCTTTAGGAAAAAATGTTCTAGCATCAATGTTTTAAGTTCAGCTCATGTCATGCGACTAACTGTATCTTGACCTATTATTTGCACTGTAGTGTTCCACCACATCAATGCGTGATCCGTAAATGTAGAGGCGACATACTTAACAATGCTTTCGGGTGGACAATTGCTGATATTGAGAACATATTCAGTCTTCTCGATCCATTTGATCAACCCGTTTGGCCCTTCGGTACCTTTGAAGTCAATCGGTTTACAGGCCATAAAATTTTTGATTGAGTATTCTCTCCAAGGGGGATTAGGGTTGTTATTGTTTGTTGACATTATTTGTATCAGGTGGGGGGATTATTTGCATTGGGAGGGGCGTTTGTATTAGGTGGGGGGGAATGTTATTTGTTACAGTTTTCGTATTGTTTGGGGGAACATTATTGTTTGGCAGTTGATTTGTTTGTATATTTGCGTTCACCCCGGCAGTTACTTGTGTTACAATAAGTGGAATCGCTGCATGCATTTGCCGAGCAATCATCTCGGCTATTTCCGCCTTAGTCATAGGATTTTCTTTCTTTGGGGCCATTCTATAATGATAAACAAATATAAGCCAATTAATACTAATTCCATTATACGGCACATTGTAACCAAAATCACAATAAATGTTGTACAAGTAAATAAAACAACACACTGGTATTTCGCAAACTGTTTTGTGCATTGATAACAAAAGGTACATAGATTTAGCCTGATAAAGGCCAGTGCTTGCCTGTATATATCAAAATCTGTCACTAAGTGAGACTTAACCCTGTAAGGGTCAGTGCTTGTAATAATATACAAAATTGTGCCCCATGTTAACGTAACATACTACTATATACATAAATGGAGTGTCAAAAGATCACATATACTGGTCCGTAACATCCGGCATCTATCTATACAAACGACAGACTAGCCACAAACATAAAAACAACAACACCGTAATCATCCCGTAACAGTTCCACAGCCGAACTGTCACCCTATCCAAACACCAACGGTGGTAGGCATCTGACTGCTGCAAGTTCAGTAATATCTGTTGCAATGTAAATAAGCACTGGGTCACGTCTCTCCTCCCCTGGTTAATGTTAGCTATGGCTATCGAGTGGTCTATCACACGGTCGGTCAGGACCGCCATCCAAGAGTTGTTTCCTATGTTTGGGAGGTCAGGGCGAGAGGTAGGTATACTCAACGAACGGGAAGATGAAGTATCTGCCCTAGGACGTGAAGGTCCTCCCCAGTAGTGGGTAGATCTGAATGGAATTGAGGTAGGGTCAATGGGGGTTACCCGAATACGAGTAGTCTGTCGGACTCGTGCAATGGCCGTAGCCGTCGGGGACAGGTGAATAGGTGGAGTAGGTGATCTGGCTACCCTAGCAGGTGAACAATACTGACTGTTAACTTCGTTTTTATCTCTGCGTGGTGACCTGGATGGGTAACTATCGCATCTGTAGCCGGACAGGTCAAGCACATTTCTGGGTAGCTCTCTACAAATAACTTTTTCTTCAACCTCTTCCTCATCTCCGGTTCCTCTTATGGGTCCTTCTCCTTTGGATCCTCCTCCTCAACAGATATTACCGGTTCTTCTTCCGGTACGTAGTCGTTATTCCTTTCCATGACTCTGCACAAAGGTTAGTTATAAGAATAATATATATTGCTAGCGCTAACGATTGTCGGGAAGATTAATTAATTAAGCCAAATTTAATTTTAATTATATTAGGATATAATATTAGTTTTATTAAAATTTTAATTTTAGTTATAATTAGAATTATTATTGAATATAAATGAATATAATATTCATAATAAGATTTACTGTTATCGGTAACATCGTACGTACACGTATTCATACACCTTGATTCAGATAAGCACGTATGAGTGTTACATATATATATACTTACACATTACCTTTTTTACACATATGTTGCCACTTTTAGCTAATTGCATGTCCCGCGACTTTTCCCTGAATTCCCTCGTATAAGCAAGTCTGTTATTATGTTCCGGACCACAGTAACTCACTTGCCCTACAAGTTCATCCCGACATCCATCAGTATATAATATTAAATTATTATTTAATTATTTTCCCAGAGTTAATCGAGCCTACGGTTATATTTTAGGTATCCTAAGGGATAACCTAATCCTTTATAACCAATGGCTCTGATACCAACTTCTATCACACCCCGACTAGCACAATGCAGAAGCGTAAAACGGGAATGTAACAGACACCTCTGGTATCCACAACATTGTTTATAAAGAAACATTACAAACTAATTTACATTATATTACATTGGTCTATCTTTAATTACAAACTAGGTGTTACCACAAAATATGCTCGTAAGCTATTCTACTCGTACTAATAACCTTGCGTCTATTCACACCGCATCGACCACAATTGGTAACAGATAGCGCAAAATCATGAATTTTCCAACTTCGGTATCACACCTGAAAAGCACGTTTAAAATGGGTCAACTGCTAGAGTTGGTGAGTTTCACGAGTTTCAAGAAAATAAGTATGCGTAATCACAAGACATAATTTGTATATACGCATGTAAGTATATATGTATGTATTTATATATGTGATGTAATTGTGCTAAGCTACAATGAAGCCTGGACTGTTCGTGCTGCATGCCTCCATTTTCGACGCTCAATCAACCACTGTGGCTCCCCTTCCGCCCACATTATGCCCCAAGTAGCTATGTCTAACACTGCATAGCTGGTTCGTATAAATACGGACATGTGCAAACGGAACAATGTCACAGCAAACTGTGTTGGCCCCTCTTGGGTTTGTCAAACCAATAATACTATTCACAAGCCACCGGCTCGAACTTAATCACTGTGTTAGTGGGGACTTTCATGTGTTAGCACTTAGATAATTCATATCATCATACATTTTAGATAAGTATATAGATATAAGCAAACATGCTTTTCACCCCAAAAGTTCGTAAAACAGTTTAGAAAGTGGGGTCATGAAACTCTGTTTAGTAGATACTCAGCACTGTGTCAGCTCGCGGTTTGTTCGGTTTGCTATCACTAGTTCCTATAATCAATATTATAATAATATTAATATTTTAATATTATTATAATCTCAATAATAAACTGGGATGTATAACTAATCTGGGTATAGCTGGAACGCCCAGAAAGTGGCAATAGGCTTAGGTTGTGATTTTGTTCAATGTCCAATACTTAAAATCGAACTTGGCTCAGTTTCCCGTTTTCCCAGCTGGACCAACAGTTATGGGGAAATAAGCATGGGTAAATGTGTTGTTCAATAAAATGATTAAGTTATAAAGAAAGATCATATATTGGGGTCACGGATTAGCTACGGTGCCCGTTTCCGTTTATTCTGTTTGATTTGAGAAGAAACGGGCACAATTTATCCAGATTGTCCAGGTTTCTCATAAAAAGGTTTGTTTTTACTTAATTAATCCAAAAATATTATTTTTGATCACTCTTGGTGTTTTAATATTCCGGCAGGTTCGTTAATCGCGAACTTGCTGGTATTTATTAAAATTGAATTTGTTTATTCTTCAAACTAGAATAATAAATTAACCGTTAATCATTAAATTATGAAAATTTAGTCACTTATCAAATAAAATATTTAGATTTTTATGAAAATATTTTTGGAATTATTTACAGGTTATTAATTTTTAAAAATTCATTTTTACTGCTATATTTAGCCTGAAAATCGTCCGTTTATTCCAAACGATTTTCAAAAATTTCACAAAAATTTTTAAATACTCAAATTATGTCCCAAAACAACCGGTATCAATTCCAGAATGCAATAAGCTTGTTCAATATTCTCTTCGGCTCAAAATCGGCTATAAAAATTCATACGAATGCATATGCACAAAACAACCTTAGACTTCTCCAAATGATCCCAAAATTCATATGTGATAAAAATACATCAAATATGAGTTCCCTGAAAAGGTTCATAATTTTTGAAGTATTTTAACTATTTTTCCCAATTAAACGTCCCGATACGGTAATAAATTCGCCAAATATTCTCGGATGGTCGAAAAATTACCAAATTTGAACAGGGATTCAATTACATGGTCCCTGATGTGTATGAAAAATTTCAATACCTAATAATATGCACATCACAACCTTAACCTAAACAGCCCGTAGGCGTGTGTTTCGGTATTACCTTAGCGATTTTGGCTCGTTTTTGCCTTTCTAATTAAGGTTTCAAGCTCTTGTGCATGTTTGCAGGCTAGATACCAGTCCTATATTACAAACCAATCAAGTTTCATCAATAGAACAGCCCTTTAACTTAGAGTTTCGGCTAGGGTATAAAAACGAACTTTTAAACCGTAAAAAATGCCGTTTCAACCCTCTAATCCGTGTTTATGGCCAAAAAATTTATCAAACCAGGTTCCTTACTATGTGTAAGATCAAAACTTATTTATGGACTATTTTAGGGTTTTTACATGGTTAGGAATGATTTTTGGTAATTAAAACATGTTTATATGTTATTAAACATTCTTAAATCAAGCTAAAAATGATGAAATAATTCATAATTACCTAGGGTTCTTGTAAACTTGCTGAAGAAGATAGGTTTTTCCAGATTTTTGTTGGTTGATGAATGTTTAAAATATCTTTAATATGTTTAAATATGAAAAAATCAACAAAAGGGGGGGGGGGTCCAAGGTTGTGGCCGGAAGCAAGTTTGAGCCCGCTTGGGCCCATTTTGGCCCAAATAATTGATTATAAAGGCCCAAACATAAGAAGCCCAGTTCAAATTTAGTTCGGGTTCGGTTTTTGGCGCGAAAAACTTATCGGGTGCGTCAAACAGTGCGAAAACGATTGTTTTTCGGCTAGTTTTGTGTAAAATTATAAAAAATACTATATGTTTGTAAAAATCGAAAATATTTTCATGGATCGCTTAAAACATTTCAAATAAGTTTTTGGTATGTCTTTTTCGGCTTAACGGATGATACAATGCTAGGTTTGTAACTATCTTTCGCATTTAAATATATAGCGGGTAGTTAAATGAGCATGTTTTCGTTTAACTTGTTTGCTATCGAACTAAGGCCATAATACTAATATGTTATCTTATATTAATCGTATATCACTTATAGATGGCCCCCCCGGAATATCTGGGTCTTAACCAGACCTGTTCGGTTAATCGTTCGTTTGTTACGCAAAAAGCGTTTATTTGCTTAATCGATAAATACGAACTGAGGTGTACCTTGTTTTGGTTCAAATGTCACCTTTATACGTTTTGGGCTGGCATACACACCCTATTGCAAATATTAGTCGATTTTACTCGTTTACATTTATTTGAATGGCATTGCGTTGCCTTATTATTATTTATACATTTGTGGGACTAGGTGTGGATTATATTCTATGCCTTAGAATATTTTGGACTCGTTTTGGACATGAATTCCTTAGGATTATATATATTGCTTATGGTCTAGGCTCGTGGATGTTATTAGGCCTGGTATCAATTGAATGCGAGTAGACCTAATTACATTGGTTCATATTTTGGGCTGACTTATATGTATTACTTTATAGCCTATGATTTTTAATATTATCTAGTTCCTTGTGACTAAGATTTATGTGAGTAGGCCTGTTGATGTGTGTGTGCATGGAGATTGTGGCCGGGTCAAATATATTACTCGGGTTCTTAAATCACGGGGTGGGGAGGCCCGTGTTGCATAATCATCATTAAGGCGGGTCAAATGTATTACTTGGATCCTTTACTTCGTGTCTCGTGATTCGGGATGGGGAGGCCTGTCGTTTACTAAACTGTGATCGGGTCAAACATATTACTCGGGTTCCTAAATCCCAGGGTGGGGAGGCCCGTACCATGTGTTTATGTTGTTAAGCCGTGTCCGAGTCAAATATATTACTTGGGTTCTTAAATCCCGGGGTGGGGATGCTCGTGTCACGTGCTTATGTCTTACCGCGTTCGGGTCAAATATAATAATCGGGTTATTAAATCCCGGGGTGTGGTGGCCCGTACGCGTGTTCGATCGTGAATATATTATTTGGTGATTATTTGTTTATTTGTTTGCCTATTATTTCCTATACTGTTTTATACTTATAACCCTTGGGATGATTTATGAATGTTGTTTACTAAAACGTGAACTCACTCAGCTCAAGATGACTTTGTGTGTACGTTAGTTTGACTTTCATGTAAAGGATTAGAGATTATCGCTTGGACATGCTGGAGACTACTCGGACGGTTGTCAAGGACTTTTAAATAAAATGAATAATTTATGAAAGGGGTTTTTTTGGTACTTATGATTTTCCGCTGCTTAATACTCTAAACGGTTTATTTTATAAAATGAATTTTCTTTGGTTTTGAACTTTTGAGAATATTGGGTATGATTACCAACTGTAGGATTCCCGGGATTCGGGGTCTTACAGTGTCAGAAAGACAGACCAGATTACAACTCCCTGAATCAGCTTTGACACATGGATTTGTGAAATCGTAAAAACTATTCTAACTCGTCCAAAAATTACAAAATTTACCTTTCTGGAAACTAGACTCAGAGTACCATATACTAGAATCAAGATCGATCAATAATCATCATTTAACATCAATTTACAGTCAAATCAATAAACAAGAATGAATTTGTCAGCAAACTGTTATCATCACAAACTCAAACCCTATCATGTTTATGTCATTCCTAAGGGTTCAATTCATCAATTACCATCATAATCATCAATATTACAAATATTGAACATCTAGGGTTTCACAACTCATCAAAAACATGAAATCAACGAATAAAACTTACCAACTAGCATTAGGAATTATGAGAATCCATCAAAGACACCACAAATTGCAAGAATTTTAAGATTGATTGAAGGTGATTAGGGTTTGTTGGTGGTTTGAGGTCCTAAGAGAGGGGAGCAGCTGTAGGTTAACAGTTTTGGTGGAATTAGGATTATGGATTTTTATTTTAATATTGTTTTAATCCTAATTTACAAGAATGGCATTAGTTGAAACAAGTTTTGGCTTAAGATGAAATTTTTAACAACGAACCGGGTTATAAAAGATCATTATGACTAAAATACTAAACCAATTTAATAAAGATAAATTCTCATTGATATCTTTGTTAAAACTATTTTATAAAAGCCGAAAACGTAATAATTAATGGAAAAAAATCGAATCTTGACCTTGTTCTCCAATTTCGCTTTGAGCTTCCTGAAAACGGCTGTTTTGTCGATGAAGGTTTCGGAAGCCACTGAATTGAAGAATGAATTAGAAAGAAAGAGCCTACAGTTACTGTAAGACCCCGAATCCCGGGAATCCCACAGTTGGTAATCATGTCCAAAAGTTCACAAATTTTAAAACCCAAGCCAATTCACTTTATTTCGAAAACCAATTCAGAGTATAAAATCAGTGGAAATCATAAGTGTCAAAAACAAATTCCCAAAAACCAGGAAACATGCCCAAAACCAAATTTAAATGCGTTTAATAATAACTATAAGTAAACAGTTTTCTTTATTAATTTCCCCGACTAGCTATGCCTTCAACCGTCCGAGTAGTCTCGAGCACGTCCAAGCGGTAAATCATCCTCTTCTTAACCTAAAACTCAAACTAACATACACACAAAGTCAGCTAAAGCTGAGCGAGTTCAAGTTTTATTAAATTACATAAACAAATCATTCCAACATTATAAGTATAAAACCGTATAGGAATAATAGGCAAATGCACGAACAATAAGTACATCTAGATATAATAATCGGATATTGTAATCACGGTCTAACACGCGTACGGCCTAAGTATATACTACGGGATTTTAAGAACCCGTTACCATGATGATGATGCCACACGAGCCTCCCCCCACGAGTTTTAAGAACCCGCCACGGGATTTAAGAACCCGAGTCGTATAGTTTGGCCCGGCCAAATCACCACACACATAAGTGACCAATCACAATGGTGAACATGCCACACTAGCCTCCCCCCACGGGATTTAAGAACCCGAATCATATAGTTTGGCCTAGCTAAGTTCAACATGCACACAAGAATCAATTATAATGATGAACATGCCACACAAGCCTCCCCCCCCCCCCCCCGCCCACGGGATTTAAGAACCCGCCACGGATTTAAGAACCTAAGTCGTATAGTTTGGCCCGACCAAGTTCATCATTCGCACCAAAATTAAGCAATACTACTAATCATAGGCCGTAAAGTATCATAAACATACACATATATATATATGTGTCATCCCAAGGTACTGAATAATAAATGAAAACCTATGAGAAATCATTTAAACAGTTTAACGGGTGAAATCAGATAGGTGTGTATGCTAGCCCAAAACATGAAAATTGTCAAAAAGGCATCATGAACTCACCTGACACGAGGCACAAAGTCACCACGAGCTAGAGAACCCCTAAGTATCCCCACAACTCACATGCCTGTCGGATTATACACAAGAATTACTAACGATACCTAAAGAACTCGTTTATCCCACGAGGCGTTCTAACATGGTTCGAGTTACCTAAAGCCTCGATCTCACCAAGTTCAATCATAACAGCCCCTGAGGCCTTGTATATACCACAACGACCCTTAGGTACTCCCGGAAATAAAGAATTCCCAAATTACCCCCGGGAGTTGCTAGATGAGACGAATATGTACGTTTATTAGTTGTTTAGCACTTAACAACCAACTCAGCCCCGTGTGGACCAAAATTAATAAAATCACAGCCATCTAGTCCACACGACACTACACAAGTTGGATGGGACGGTAACTCGCAAGCACAACGCACCAACTATTCAATAAACGAGAATTCGCGTTGTACCGACCCTTTTGAGTAACCGACAAACAATTCAGCCCCAATACTTAATAAAATAATTTTCCAACAGACCGTACATTAAACCGAGGCTACCTGAACTAAATTGGTCATTAATTACTTCAACTCTAGTGTTAAACGCAACAATTCACTATTCTAGACAACCAATACTAGCTTTCAATCTACCACTAGTTGACCAATCAAACGAAACCAATGCACACTATTTTAAAGTATGATATATTGGATATACCTAGGAAGATTATGGAGCAAAACCTCACACACAACAACCCCAAAACTGCTCAAATGGACAACCACCCGGTAAGCCTAAAACAAGCGATTTATTGATCAATACGCGAGATATAAAGATGAGTTAGGGTGCAAAAGACTAGCATGGGTGTAGGACAACCTTGAATTAAAGTTTTACACTTGGAATCGGCTGCAAAAAAAGAAAATCGGGGCTTGGCTGCTGCTTCTTTGGTCCGATCGCAGGTAGGAGTAAAGGAGGGGCTAGGGTTTTTGTTATAATATAAAAATATTACACTCTAGTCCCTTGAATTGGAAGGATGTAGCAAGTTGTATGAAAAGTAAATAAGTTTAACGTACCAGAATGACGAGAAGGTCTCTGAAGAATGTCGGATAAATCCCAAGAGATGCACATACTTTACATGCTTTGAATCAATGAACCAAAATTAACGGGCGTTACAAGTCCACCCCCCCCCCCCCCCCTTATAGTGGGATTCGTCCCTGAATCCCGATACAACAGGAACAATTGCGGGTAAAGTTTCATCATTTCATTCTCGGACTCCCAAGTGGCCATAGAGCCCCTATGGTGGCTCCACTGCACCTTCACCTGCCTGACCGCCGTATTCCTCAAACACCTTTCTTGACGGTCAAGAATAGCGATAGGTTCCTCAATGTAGTTCAACTTACTATCAAGCTCAATATCACCAAGAGGCACATGGGCCTCCTCATCCGCCAGACATTTCCTCAAATGCGATACGTGGAAAGTAGGATGCATCCCAGCGAGCTCGTTGGGCAAATCCAGCCTATATGCCACCTCACCAACACGAGACAAGATACGGAACGAACCAATGAACGTCGGACTAAGCTTCCCCCTCTTACGAAAATGAATAATACCCTTCCAAGGAGAAACTTTTAACATAACCCGATCACCGGCCTCAAACACAATAGGTCTTCGCCTTTTATCCGCATAGGACTTTTGAGGATCCTGAGCAGCCTTCATAAAAGCCCTAATCTTATCTAGCTTCACAATCGTAGATGCAACCACCTCCAAACTACCCAATTGTTTCTGACCGATGCATCCCCAACAGACTGGAGTCCTACACCTACGATCATACAACATCTCAAACGGTGGCATCCCAATCGTGGTGTGGTAACTGTTATTATAAGAAAACTCGACTAACGGTAACTGACGATCCCAACTACCACAAAAATCGATTACACAAGCAAGCAACATATCCTCGAGAATCTAAATAGTCCTCTCGGATTGACCATCCGTCTGCGGGTGATAGACGGTACTAATGAGGAGTTTGGTACCCATCTCATGAAACTTCTTCCAAAACCTGGAGGTAAAATGCGTATCCCTTTCCGAAACAATAGATAAAGGCACCCCGTGCCTAGAAACAATCTCACGAATAAACAAATCGACCAACTGCTCGGAATTATAAGTTTCTCGAATCGGCAAGAAGTGAGCGCTCTTAGTCAACCTATCCACGATTACCCAAATGGTGTCATAGTTACCCATAGGAGTACGTGGCAGTTTAGTCACAAAATCCATCGTAAGATGCTCCCATTTCCACTCAGGTATTTCCACGGGTTGAAGTTTCCGGAAAGGCTTCTAGTGCTCAGCCTTAACTTGCAAACATGTCAAACATTTACTCACATATTGAGCCACATCGTACTTCATCGCGGGACACCAGTAATTCTTCTTTAGATTTTGGTACATCTTAGTCACACCCGGATGAATAGAGTAGAGCGACTTGTGTGCTTCATCAAGGATCTTACTCCTGAACCCCCCATAACTGGGTACCCATAGACGACCATCTTTATACTTCAACCCGTCACCAACGTCCTCCAACAACTTTTCTTGACCCTAAATACGCTCTGACATAATCCATTCCACCTGTAAAGACTTATTCTGAACGCTGGCTATCTGTTTCAAAATATTGGGTTTGAGAAAAGCCGAATGGGTTTCGGTCTCTCTTTCCGGCTCAACGCGTCGGTTACCACGTTAGCCTTTCCGGGATGGTACATAATCTCCAGATTATAATCCTTAATCAATTCTAACTACCGACGCTGCCGCATATTCAGTTCCTTTTGCTCGAAGAAATACTTTAGACTCTTATGATTGGTATAGATGACACAAGGGATACCATACAAATAATGTCCCCACAACTTAAGCGTAAACACAACCGCCGCTAATTCAAGATCATGGGTAGCATAATTCGCCTCATGAGGCTTTAACTGCCGCGATGCATAAGCTATGACTCAACCCCACTGCATAAGAACACACACAAGCCCCTGGTAAGAAGCATCAGAATAGACAACCAGATCATCGGTGCCATCGGTCAACGCTAAAATCGGAGCATGCGTCAACCTGTTCTTTAATTCGAGAAAAGCCTCATCTTTCTTAGTACCCCAAACAAACTTAACGCTCTTCTTAGACAACTTGGTCAATGATGAAGCGATTTTTGAAAAGTCGGAAATAAAGCGGCAGTAATACCCTACCAAGCCCAGAAAACTACGGATTTCAGACGCTGACTTAGGGGATTCTCAATTGTTCACGGCTTCCACTTTTGCAGGGTCTACCAAAATACCACTCGGGTTGATAACATGACCCAAGAATTGAACCTCGCACAACCAAAAAGAGCACTTAGAAAATTTCACGTATTTCGCGTACAACTTATTCTTTCACAGTGCCTCCAAAACATCCGTCAGATGACTCCTGGAATAAACGAGAATGCCGTCAATGATCACAAAAACCGAACGATCGAGCATCGGTCTACACACCCGGTTCATAAGATCATTAACGCAGCCGGTGCGTTGGTCAAATCGAAACAAATTACGAGGAATTCATAATTTCCATAACGAGTGCGGAAAGCAGTCTTAGGAATATCTTCCTCGCGATTTTTCAACTGGTGATACCCTGACCTAAGGTCGATCTTCGAGAACCAACTAGCTCCTTGGAGCTGATCAAATAAGTCATCGATCCTTGGTAGAGGGTACCGGTTTTTCACGGTGAGCTTATTCAATTCGCGGTAGTCGATATTCGCATGCTACCATCCTTCTTTTTGATGAACAGGACCGGGGCACCCCAAGGTGAGATGCTCGATCGAATGAAGCCCTTGTTGAGCAAGTCTTTCAATTGAACCATAAGTTCTTTCATTTCGTTTGGTGCTAGTAGATAAGGAGCTCGAGCAACGGGTTTTGCACCCGGCACAAGGTCTATCTGGAACTCGACCTCGCGATCCGGTGGCACATCTAACAAATCATCAGGGAACACATCTGGGTAATCCCAAACAATAGGAACATCACCGACGGTAGCCACCTTGGTTTTAATGTTTATAGCATACGCCAGATACGCCCCGCAACCCCGCCGCATGAGTTTTCTCGCTTTAAGCATGGATATGATATGTGGTGTCGCACCATTCCGATCATAGAAAACAGTTATGGAGGTCCCATCTGAGGTCCTAAAACGCACAAGTTTCTGACCACAGATAATCTGAGCATCTACACTCACGAGCCAGTCTATCCCAAGCACCACATCGAAACAGCCAAGCGGCATCAAGTACAGCCGTACGGGAAATTTATGCCCAGACAACTCGATAAAACAACCCTGAATAGCCCTAGACATAGAAACGGACTTTCCTACGGCGACCTCAATCTCAAACACATTGTCTACATGCTCGAGTACTTTAGTTAACGCGGAACAGAAAGGGGTAGACACGAAGCTCCTACTGGCACCCGAATCAAACATGACCAAAGCCTCTAATTCATCAAGTAAAAAGGTACCTGGAATAATATTACACTACTACTTAGCTACATGATCGCACATACGATTTCGAAAGAATGAGAAAATATAAATGGTAGCTTATAAAAGATGAACAACAGAAAAGTACCTGAAACAACGTCTGCATCATCCTTTGCCTCTCTCGGCACATAGCATACGACCATGACCACGAACAATAGGACGGCCACTCTTAGCTGCATGAGTATTAACCATGACTTATCCCTACAAAGACAGAATTTTAGCATGGTCAAGTACAAGTAGCATTTAGAACATGTAAGGTAAGGGTAAACAAATAATGACGTTGATCAAGTGTAATTAGTCGTTTACTTAACCTGTCCATCCTAAGCACCCCCTGCCTCTAACCACATTAGCATTCTATCAATCACTTAAGCAATTAATCATATAATGGAAATTTAAAAACTCAAAAGAATGACAAAACAATTAAAGTTACCTCTTGGCGTGCAGCTACTCGCGGTTGGCATATCTAGTCTTTTCTCTTACAGTTCGAGTCCAAACATTCAAGAATTCTTGAATCCCTCAAACCATGGCTCTGATACCAACTTGTAAGACCCCGAATCCCGGGAATCCCACAGTTGATAATCATGTCCAAAAGTTCACAAAATTTAAAACCCAAGCCATTTACCTTATTTCGAAAACCAATTCAGAGTATAAAATCAGTGGAAATCATAAGTGTAAAAAACGAATTCCTAAAAACCAAGAAACATGCCCAAAACCAAATTAAAATGCGTTTAATAATAATTATAAGTAAACATGTTTCTTTATTAATTTCCCCGACTAGCTATGCCTTCAACCGTCCGAGTAGTCTCGAGCACGTCCAAGCGGTAAATCATCCTCTTCTTAACCTGAAACTCAAACTAACATACACACAAACTCAGCTAAAGCTGAGTGAGTTCAAGTTTTATTAAATTACATAAACAAATCATTCCAACCTTATAAGTATAAAACCGTATATGAATAATAGGCAACTGCACGAACGATAAGTACATCTAGATATAATAACCAGATAATGTAATCATTGTCTAACACACGTACGGCCTAAGTATATACTACGGGATTTTAAGAACCCGTTACCATGATGATGATGCCACACGATCCTCCCCCCCTCCCGACGGGTTTTAAGAACCCGCCACGAGATTTAAGAACCCGAGTCGTATAGTTTGGCCCGGCCAAATCACCACACACACAAGTGACCAATCACAATGGTGAACATGCCACACTAGCCTCCCTCCACGGGATTTAAGAACCCGAGTCGTATAATTTGGCCCGGCTAAGTTCACCATGCACACAAGAATCAATTATAATGATGAACATTCCACACTAGCCTCCCCCCCTCCACGGGATTTAAGAACCCGCCACGGGATTTAAGAACCCGAGTCGTATAGTTTGGCCAGGCCAAGTTCATCATTCGCAACAAAATTAAGTAATACTACTAATCATAGGCCGTAAAGTATCATAAACATACATATATTATATATATATATATATGTCATCCCAAGGTACTCAATAATAAAAGAAAACCTATGAGAAATCATTTAAACAGTTTAACGGGTGAAATCAGTTAAGTGTGTATGCTAGCTCAAAACTTGAAATGAGTCAAAAGGGCATCATGAACTCACCTGATACGAGGCACAAAGTCACCACGAGCTAGAGAGCCCCTAAGTATCCCTACAACTCACACGTCTGTCGGATTATACACAAGAATTACTAACGATACTGAAAGGACTCGTTTATCCTACGAGGCGTTCTAACATGGTTCGAGTTACCTAAAGCCTCGACCTCACCAAGTTCAATCATAACAGCCACCGAGGCCTTGTATATACCACAACGACCCTTAGGTACTCCCGGAAATAAAGAATTCCCAAATTAACCCCGGGAGTTGCTAGATGAGACAAATATGCGCGTTTATGAGTTGTTTAGCACTTAACAACCAACTCAGCCCCATGTGGACAAAAATTAATAAAATCACAGCCAACTAGTCCCCGACACTACACAAGTTGGATGGGTCGGTAACTAGCAAGCACAACGCACCAACTATTCAATTAACGCGAATTCGCGTTGTACCGACCCGTTTGAGTAACCGACAACCAATTTAGCACCAACACTTAAAAAAATAATTTTCCAACAGCCCGTACATTAAACCGAAGCTACCCGAACTAAATTGGTCGTTAACTACTTCACTATTCTAGACAACCGAATACTAGCTTTCAATCTACCACTAGTTGACCAATCAAACGAACACCAATGCACAAGATTTTAAAGTGTGATATATTGGAAATACCTAGGAAGATTATGGAGCAAAAACCTCACGCACAACAGCCCCGAAACTGCTCAAATGGACAGCCACCCGGTAAGCCTAAAACAAGCGATTTATCAATCAATACGCGAGATATAAAGATGAATTAAGGTGCAAGAGATTAGCATCGGTGTAGGACTAACCTTGAATTGAAATTTTACACTTGGAATTGTCTGCAAAAAAAGAAAATCGGGGCTTGGCTGCTGCTTCTTTGGTCCGATCGCAGGTAGGAGAAAAGGAGGGGCTAGGGTTTTTGTTATAATATAAAAATATTACACTCTAGTCCCTTGAGTTGGAAGGATGTAGCAAGTTGTATGAAAAGTAAATAAGTTTAACGTACCGCAATGACGAGAAGGTCTCTGAGGAATGTCGGATAAATCCCGAGAGATGTACATACTTTAAATGCTTTAAAAAATTAACGGGTGTTAAAGTTACCAAGAGTAGATCTCTGTGTCTGAGATTTAGGAATCGAAATCCTCTCTCTTGGGAACAATAATAATAATAATAATAAACCAATGAACGACAATAATGGACATTGCTGTTGGGATATATGTATAGACGATTGTTTTGTGAGCAACAGGAGGCGTAGAAGGGGGTGTACGATGGTTAGGGTTTGGGAAGAAGGAGAAAGGATACTGTAACGATTCCGGCAAATCCAGGTATACCCTAGCCGGTATATACTATTTACGTGTCATTTAGTATTGATTATATGAGTTATAGTACATGTATACGAGTGTATATGATTCATAGAACGAATCATACTCGATTATATAGTGAATCGTATTGGAATTACAATTAACCAATGAACGATTATTGAAACCCGAACGAATCGGGAATTACATTATAGACGAAGTATATAATGTTTAGTGATGTTTACGAAGTATTAATGCTTCGGGATAAGTGAATTATAGCACAGAAAAAGGATTTCGATTTATTAGTACGTCGGTACGATAAACGAAACCTTTAACATCAAACCAAGCAAGAGACGATCAATCAAGCCGAAAAAGATGCACAATTACCGACAATACAATGTTTTAAGTCATTTAATGTCATGGGTTAAGTTTTTAAAGTTTTTAAATCAGTTTTATGTAAATTTTATTTTAACCCGAAAAACGACCATTTTATACTCGTTTTAAGCCGAATTACGAGTTTAAACGAGAAACGAACTGAGCCAGATTATCCAAAACATTATCCGGATTACGGAAATCCGAATATGTGGCTAATATTGAAGTTGTGGGGCCCACCCCCCACCTTTACTTGGACCGATCGGCCCTATGGTTGCATAATATCATTCCATTTCTTTTTTTTACAACAAAAACTCTCTCAAATCTCTCAACTCTTTCAAGTGTTCATCCAAACTCATCAATTTTAACCAAGAACACAAGGTATAAGCATGTTATAATGCATGATCTTTGGTGTTGATTTCTTTATTTTGAGTTGTTTTGCAAGAACAAGAAGTTCCAAGTGAAATATGGGTGAAAACCCGAGATGGAACCGATCCTTGCTAGATCAAGTGATGTATACAAGTTATACACGGGATCTTGATCCAAGAAACGAGTTAAAAGTGTCAATAACGAATTTTTACGGTTAGAACCTTTGTTTTTATATCAAAACCGACACTATGAAAGAAATGGTTTGATTGTTGGTGTAACTTGCTTGGTATAGTGTTATTGTGCTTGTAAGTGTTGTATCTAGTGGCTAGCAAAGGCTAGAAACCAAGATCTTTGCGATCTAACGCTAGAAAACACAAGATAGTTCGGTTTTCGTGTGAGTTAGTGATTTTGGACAGATTGTAGCGTGCTTAGAGTCGGGTCATGAAATTTCACAGAGATGATCTACACATGAAAATATGAGATCTGTGAATTTTTGGTAATATTTGGATAAAAGATGAATATTTGGTGAATTTAATGCTCGGTTTTGGCCAAAAATGGTGAAAAATAGCTAAACTTGATGAAAAATTCTGGAAAATTTAGGATAAGCTTTTTATAACATATAAAAGTCACACACAAAATTTGAGCTCAGTTGGAGAAGTCTAAGGAGACTTTTCGGTAAAACGAGTTCTAGGGCTTTCTAGCTCGGTTTTTGTGAAAATGGCTTGAAAAATGAGTTTTGGGTTCTGGAAAAATTCCAGGGAGTTATGAGGATGGCAGGGATCATCCCGGAAAAATTTGGGATTTTTCTAAAGTCTTTTGGTATTTTTGACATATTTAGTGTTTTAATAATGTTTAAAAATAGATAAATAAATGTAAATATAAAAAAATAAATCTGTAAAATTTTTATAAAATTTGTTACTGTCAAAATAAGTTTTGTGCTAAATTTCAAGACTCGAGATTAAACGGGTAATTATTTGTGCTAAAAAGAATATAAAAACAAATTTTTAAAGCTTAAAACGTGTAAACCGGCAAAACTCGCATAAGCGAGCTGACTGGTATATAAAAACCTAAAAATAGACCATTTTCATAATACTAAGTAAATTAAATAAAAGAAAATCATCCGAAAATAATTCGGATGATTTGGGTAATTTCACCCGATTTTACTGTTTCCGGCACCTAAATGACGGAAACGGGCCCCGCGGCCAAACGGGGTGTCCAAACCGAGCTCTAATTTCATCACTTTAACTAAAGTAACAGTCAAACACCATTTTTGGGTCGGGTGTGAATAAACTCATTTTTGAAACTAAAAACGGATGACCGTGCTAGGCACAAATCAAGGAAAACATAAAAATGATAATTTTGACCGTCCGACTCTAAGTAATGGCACAATCTGAGTCCTTAGGAGTGTCACGGGGTTAACATTGTCCCCGGATCGAGTACAGTACTGGGTTAACAATGTCCCCAGATGTACCGATTAACACGGATTTAATTTATGGGAATTATATAGTAACGACTAGATATCATATTACAGATCCAGGATTATAGCGGTTCATTGTATCACATCCCGACTCACAGAAAGGTGAGTTTTCACGAGCCCCTTTTACTGAACTGTTTTAAATATTTTCCCGGGGCGGAAAGCATGTATTTATTAAAGTATTTAAGTACATACTGATCGTATGGAAACACTTGTATATTTAAATATATATATGGTTTGATGCATAGAATATATAAATTGTTTATCATGTGGGATTGTTCTGGGGTAACATAGTTCCCAGAGGTTATTATTATTGTTCTGGGGTAACATAGTTCCCAGAGGTTATTATTGTTCTGGGGTAACATAGTTCCCAGAGGTGATTATTGTTCTGGGGTAACATAGTTCCCAGAGGTTATTATTGTTCTGGGGTAACATAGTTCCCAGAGGTTATTATTGTTCTGGGGTAACTTAGTTCCCAGAGGTTATAAATGTTCTGGGGAAACATAGTTCCCCGCATAATTACATTGTTTAATAAATGATTATTAAAATGATCTGTCAGTGTTTATTTAAATTAGTGAAACTCACCAACTATTCGTAGTTGACCCGTTTTCTTTACATGTTTTCTAGGTATGCCCAAGTTGGAATGATTGATATGTGCTTAATGATCTGTGCTACTTGTTGGAAGCTTGCTGATCTATATTTTGTAATGAATATATTAATGTCTTATCGGTAAAACTCGTGTGTAACACCTAGACAGTAACGAATTAGCAACAATGTAATATGATATAAATTAATGTAGTGGTATTTTCTTTATAAGCAATGCTGTTGATATCAGATGTGTCTGTTGCATCCCGTGTACGTTTCCGCTGCGGTTACGGGGTGTTACAGAACTTGGTATCCGAGCCATTGGTTATAAAGAATTAGGATGTCTTTAAAAGATACCTAAAATATAACCAGTAGCTCAAATATTATAGGACCTGAATATCAACTAAATATATATTGTGACGAGATCGGGATGAACTTGGATGGACAAGTGGGTTATTATGGTCCGGAACATAATAACAGACTTGTCTACACGAGGGAATTCAGGGGAAGTCACGAGGGACTTTAATAGGTAAAATTGGCAACATATGTGCAAATATGTGATAATATTGTTATGTAGTCAAGTTGTATAAGTAAGTGCATATTAATTTGATTATGATTTACACTATGGGAAGAACTATATGTTTGTTAACTTGTGTGCAGGTAATATGTCAAGAACCCCCAGTGCGTCGTTCGAGGAGGACCCGGAGGAGGTTAGCTCCGGGGACTCCGGGAGCCCTCTTGTAGCATCCAGCACCGAGCCTTCCGAGGCTAGCTTGAGGAATTCCGGCCAGTCCTCCTCAGCTAGGATGGCCAGATCCCC
Source organism: Bidens hawaiensis (assembly GCF_021521415.1). Taxonomy (NCBI): domain Eukaryota; kingdom Viridiplantae; phylum Streptophyta; class Magnoliopsida; order Asterales; family Asteraceae; genus Bidens; species Bidens hawaiensis. The sequence continues at coordinate 145,934 of NW_027491022.1, forward strand.
GACCCCACCCGCACCACAGGTCGCTCCTGCACCCCCTGGATTCGGACCCCGCCTCACGGCGCGGATCAGTATTTCACCGGTCCGACCTATCTCGCCCCCACCCCGACCTGCTACTCGTAGGGGCGAGTCCTCCAGCTCTCGTCCCGAGCCTGCGACCCTACCGGTGTGGGGTCTCCCGAGACAGGAGCGGGATGCTGCGGCTTGGCTCCGGACACTCACCGAACAGGTGAACGAGCACTCCGCCGCCTTGACGGTGGGAGTCCAAAGGAGAATGTACTTAGGTGATTGCATACTGGATCATCAGTATGCAATCGCCCAGCTGAAGAGGGAGTGCTCATACTCCCAATGGATGCTTGACCAGGTGGAGAGTCGGGTGCGGGTTATGATGGCGGTGATAGTGGTGTTGGTGGCGATGTTGGTGGGGTTGGTTTACCACCATGTTTAGTTGTTTTGGGTTTGGGGATAGACAGGGACCATTTTTTTGATACTTTGTGTAAGTAGTTAGTGGTGATACTAACATGGAGTGAATCTTGTTTAGTTATGATACAACCACTGGCCCCCTAGGGTGGGTCTCTTTTGGGGCATGTCATTATAGATACTTTTGGGTATCATTCAAGCACTGACCCTTTACGGGTTATGTCGAGATGATGCCGACATAGGGCCCCTGTATTAAAACTTAGTTATGTAATCTTGACTGGAAAGTATGTAAACCGATGTTTGTGTAATATGTATCAATGTTTACTAATGAATGAAATATGTATTGTGTTTTATGATTTGAGATGGTATTGATTATATGTATTTTCTTGATGTTGTGTAGAATGGCACCGAAACGATCAACGAAAATATCAGAAGTAGATGTGAGCCGTTTGATTGCTCAACAGTTGGAGGCGGCGATACCGGATATAGTATCGCGCATCGCCGCCAGTATTAACAACTCGACCAATCCAACCCTCCGAGCAATCAAACGCCCATAAATACTGACGGGGAACAAAATGCTAATCCTCCAAGGAATGATAACACTATTCCGAGTAATGACGCACCGCCTAGGGTGGTCGTTACTGACAGCAATGGCCCTATACTTACGGTAGAGACAAACCGTACTGAACCAATGCGTGCATCCAGGGGATGTTCGATCAAGGATTTTATGTTGTGCAAGCCATTAGAGTTTAGCGGGTCTGAAGGACCGAATGGGTTAGTTAAATGGATAGAGAAAATAGAATCACTGGTGAATATCAGCAACTGTCCCGAGGATTGTGTCGTTAAGTACGCCACCTGTACATTCACCGACCATGCCTTGACATGGTGGAACACCATAGTACAGACTCGAGGTCAGGTGGCGACAAACCACATGACCTGGACGGAGCTTAAGGCTCTTGTGTTGGAACATTTCTGCCCAAAGAATGAATTGCAGAAACTGGAAAATGAGTTGTGGAATCTGGAGATGAAGGGGGCGGACCACTTGGGTTATACCAATCGGTTTAATGAACTGTCACGATTAGTACCGTGGTTGGTCACCCCGGAGACGAAGAGGGTGGAACGTTATATTTGGGGACTTACTCCAGTAGTGAGGAGTATAGTCAACGCGGGGGGGACACCAGACGTATGAAAGTGCAGTGACACAGGCTGGCATTGTCACGTATGATTTCTTACGGAGCGGATCACTAAAGGTGACAGGAGAATCCGCTGGGGGAAAACGGGGTACACATGATCATAGAATCCAGGAAAAGCAGCAAAGCAAACGAGCTAGGCCCGCTGCCCAGAGCTATGCCATGACTAGTTCGGGCGGAAGGCAAGAACCGCAGAAGGGAACGTTTCCTAAGTGCGGGAAATGTGGTTACCACCATAGTGGCGTGTGCAAAGAGGTGGTGTGCCACCGGTGTGGCAGGATTGGACACTACGCACCAAATTGTAAGACGAATCTGAACAACTTGCACCGACAACCGCAACCTATTCGTGCGCAACCATTTAGAACTCAACCAGCCCGACAGCAGAACCCGCAAGGAAACCAGATGGTGACCACTAGCCGTGCTTGCTACGAATGCGGCAGCACGGATCACTTCAAAAGGAACTGCCCGAAACTGAACCAGGGAGGAAACGGGAGACAACTCACGGGTCAGGCATCGTCGTCCAATCCGGCGCGAGGCCGAGCATTCGTGATGGGGGCGAACGAGGCGCGCCAGGACCCCAGCGTAGTGACAGGTACCTTCCTCGTCTCTGATCATTACGCTTCTGTATTATTTGATACAGGCGCCGATAGAAGTTTTGTCTCCGTTAGATTCCTTTCGATAGCAAACCTTCCTATTGGTGAAACCATAGAACCTTACACCGTAGAAGTCGCTAACGGTAAAACCATGATAGTTAATCGGATAGTTCGGAATTGCCCTTTTATTCTGAACGAACAATCCTTTCTGATTGACTTGTTACCGGTAGAATTGGGTAGTTTTGACGTGATAGTGGGAATGGATTGGTTGGCACGTAACAGGGTAGAAATAAACTGTGAAAAGAAAACCGTCAAGATCCGGGTGTCGGATGACGAGGAGGTATTAGTGCATGGAGAAAAATCCGGCACCATGATACCATTTATATCCCACCTCAAGGTGTTGAAATATATACGTCAGGGATGTGTGGCGTATCTAGCGAGCCTGACGGCCGCTGATTCTGAGGAAAAACGGGTGGACGATATTCCCGTGGCACGCGAATTTCCACAAGTTTTTCCAGAGGAACTTCCTGGATTACCGCCAACCCGACAGGTCGAATTCAGGATCGATCTGTTACCTCAGGCTGGACCTGTTGCTAAGGCGCCCTACCGACTTGCACCATCCGAGATGCAAGAATTATCCAACCAGTTGCAGGAATTGTTGGATAAAGGATTTATACGTCCCAGTTATTCCCCGTGGGGTGCACCTGTTTTATTCGTGAAAAAGAAGGACGGGAGCCTTAGAATGTGCATTGATTACAGGGAATTGAACAAGTTGACAATCAAAAATAGGTATCCTCTCCCCCGAATCGATGATCTGTTCGACCAACTACAAGGTGCGAGCTACTTTTCAAAAATAGATCTTAGATCGGGATACCATCAGGTTAGAATTCAGGAGGAGGATATCCCAAAAACTGCATTCCGGACTCGCTACGGCCATTACGAGTTCTTAGTTATGCCTTTTGGGCTAACAAATGCGCCAGCAGTATTCATGGATCTCATGAATCGAGTCTGTAAACCCTATCTCGACAAATTCGTCATTGTATTTATTGACGATATTTTGATATACTCGAAGAGTAAAGAAGAGCACGAGCAACACTTAAAGTTAGTTTTAGAGCTCCTGGATCAGGAGAAGTTATTTGCAAAATTCTCCAAGTGTAACTTCTGGTTACAAGAGGTGCAATTCCTCGGTCACGTTATAAACCACCAAGGAATACACGTTGATCCGAGTAAGGTTGAAGCAATTAAGAATTGGCAAGCGCCTAAATCTCCAAAGGAAATCCGCCAATTCTTAGGCTTAGCTGGATACTATCGTCGATTTATTGAGAACTTTTCCAGCATCGCCCAACCTTTAACCCTCCTGACTCAAAAGGATCGGAAGTATGAATGGGGTGAAGAGCAGGAAACTGCGTTTCAAACGCTAAAACAAAGATTGTGCCAAGCGCCAATCTTAAGTCTCCCCGACGGAGACGATGGTTTTGTCGTGTATTGTGACGCATCTCGGAGATGGTTAGGATGCGTATTGATGCAAAATAGTAAGGTTATAGCCTATGCTTCTCGACAATTAAAAGTTCACGAGAAAAATTACACTACTCATGACCTGGAACTGGGAGCGGTCATCTTCGCACTTAAAATCTGGAGGCACTATCTCTACGGTACAAAGTGCACCATCTTCACTGATCATAAAAGTTTGCAACACATATTCGATCAGAAAGAACTGAATATGAGACAACGAAGATGGGTCGAATTATTAAGCGACTATGACTGTGACATCCGTTATCACCCCGGCAAGGCTAACGTCGTAGCCGATGCCTTGAGTAGGAAGGATCGAGTTAAGCCATTGCGAGTGCGAGCGCTGGGGATGATAGTCCAGTCGAGCCTTTCGGATTTGATTCGAGTCGCTCAACGCGAGGCGTTGAAAGAGGAACAATTGGAAAAAGAGGGACTTTACGGTAACGAAAAGAATTTCGAACAGCGTGTGGACGAAATTCTCTATTTCAAAAATCGGATTTAGATTCCGACCCTCCACGACCTTCGTAATTTGATCATGGACGAAGCACATAAATCAAAATATTCCATACATCCGGGATCAGATAAAATGTACAAGGATGTGAAAGAATTTTACTGGTGGCCAGGTATGAAAAAGGATGTAGCCACATACGTCGGCAAGTGTACGACGTGTGCGAGAGTTAAGGCGGAGCACCAGAAACCCTCGGGAATGTTACAACAACCGGAAATTCCCGAATGGAAATGGGAGCAAATCACGATGGATTTCGTGACACACCTCCCTAAGACACCCCGGGGACATGATGCAATTTGGGTAGTCGTGGATCGATTAACCAAATCGGCACATTTTATCCCGATTAGAAATAATTATAACACTGAGAGACTTGCGCAGATTTATATAAATGAAATAGTGTCTCGTCATGGCATCCCCATCTCGATCATCTCCGATAGGGATAGCCATTTCACCTCCAAACTTTGGCAAGCTGTCCAAGAAGCATTAGGAACACGTATTGACCTAAGCACAGCTTATCACCCTCAGACCGATGGTCAGTCTGAGAGGACCATTCAAACTTTGGAGGATTTGCTTCGTGCCTGCGTACTGGACTTTAAGGGAAACTGGGATCAACATCTCCCACTCGTTGAATTTTCCTATAATAACAGTTACCATAGCAGTATAAAGGCAGCACCTTATGAAGCATTGTATGGACGGAAGTACCGATCACCACTTTGCTGGTCTGAAGTGGGTGACTCGCAGGTCATTAGATCGGATCTGGTCCAGGAGACGACCAGCAAGATTCTTGAAATCAAGAACAACCTGAAAGCCGCGCGGGTTCGGCAGAAGAGTTATGCCGATACCCGTCGAAAACCGTTGTCATTTGAGAAGGGGGAAAAGGTATATTTGAAAGTATCACCCTGGAAAGGAGTGGTCAGATTTGGAAAGGCGGGGAAGTTGGCCCCTAGATACATTGGGCCATTCAGCATCACTGCAAAAATCGGTCCGGTAGCTTACCAATTAGAACTGCCTGAGGAACTAAGTGCAGTTCATAACGTGTTCCATGTGTCAAATTTGAAAAGATGTCTGGCGGATGAGACATCGGTGTTACCCTTAGAGGGTGTTCAAATAAATGATAAGCTCAACTTCGTAGAGGAGCCCATTGAAATAGTGGACGGTAAGATCAAGCAACTTAGACACAATAAGATCTCGTTGGTCAAAGTTAGGTGGAATTCGCAACGAGGCCCAGAATTTACTTGAGAACAAAAAGGATGAATTTCGGAAGAAATACCCCCACCTATTTCCTCAAAAGGAAGTAGTTGACGTGTAAAATTTCGAGGACGAAATTTTTATAACGGGGGGAGAATGTAACGATTCCGGCAAATCCAGGTATACCCTAGCCGGTATATACTATTTACGTGTCATTTAGTATTGATTATATGAGTTATAGTACATGTATACGAGTGTATATGATTCATAGAACGAATCATACTCGATTATATAGTGAATCGTATTGGAATTACAATTAACCAATGAACGATTATTGAAACCCGAACGAATCGGGAATTACATTATAGACGAAGTATATAATGTTTAGTGATGTTTACGAAGTATTAATGCTTCGGGATAAGTGAATTATAGCACAGAAAAAGGATTTCGATTTATTAGTACGTCGGTACGATAAACGAAACCTTTAACATCAAACCAAGCAAGAGACGATCAATCAAGCCGAAAAAGATGCACAATTACCGACAATACAATGTTTTAAGTCATTTAATGTCATGGGTTAAGTTTTTAAAGTTTTTAAATCAGTTTTATGTAAATTTTATTTTAACCCGAAAAACGACCATTTTATGCTCGTTTTAAGCCGAATTACGAGTTTAAACGAGAAACGAACTGAGCCAGATTATCCAAAACATTATCCGGATTACGGAAATCCGAATATGTGGCTAATATTGAAGTTGTGGGGCCCACCCCCCACCTTTACTTGGACCGATCGGCCCTATGGTTGCATAATATCATTCCATTTCTTTTTTTTACAACAAAAACTCTCTCAAATCTCTCAACTCTTTCAAGTGTTCATCCAAACTCATCAATTTTAACCAAGAACACAAGGTATAAGCATGTTATAATGCATGATCTTTGGTGTTGATTTCTTTATTTTGAGTTGTTTTGCAAGAACAAGAAGTTCCAAGTGAAATATGGGTGAAAACCCGAGATGGAACCGATCCTTGCTAGATCAAGTGATGTATACAAGTTATACACGGGATCTTGATCCAAGAAACGAGTTAAAAGTGTCAATAACGAATTTTTACGGTTAGAACTTTTGTTTTTATATCAAAACCGACACTATGAAAGAAATGGTTTGATTGTTGGTGTAACTTGCTTGGTATAGTGTTATTGTGCTTGTAAGTGTTGTATCTAGTGGCTAGCAAAGGCTAGAAACCAAGATCTTTGCGATCTAACGCTAGAAAACACAAGATAGTTCAGTTTTCGTGTGAGTTAGTGATTTTAGACAGATTGTAGCGTGCTTAGAGTCGGGTCATGAAATTTCACAAAGATGATCTACACATGAAAATATGAGATCTGTGAATTTTTGGTAATTTTTGGATAAAAGATGAATATTTGGTGAATTTAATGCTCGGTTTTGGCCAAAAATGGTGAAAAATAGCTAAACTTGATGAAAAATTCTAGAAAATTTAGGATAAGCTTTTTATAATATATAAAAGTCACACACAAAATTTGAGCTCAGTTGGAGAAGTCTAAGGAGACTTTTCGGTAAAACGAGTTCTAGGGCTTTCTAGCTCGGTTTTTGTGAAAATGGCTTGAAAAATGAGTTTTGGGTTCTGGAAAAATTCCAGGGAGTTATGAGGATGGCAGGGATCATCTCGGAAAAATTTGGGATTTTTCTAAAGTCTTTTGGTATTTTTGACATATTTAGTGTTTTAATAATGTTTAAAAATAGATAAATAAATGTAAATATAAAAAAATAAATCTGGAAAATTTTTATAAAATTTATTACTGTCAAAATAAGTTTTGTGCAAAATTTCAAGACCCGAGACTAAACAGGTAATTATTTGTGCTAAAAAGAACATAAAAACAAATTTTTAAAGCTTAAAACGTGTAAACCGGCAAAACTCGCATAAGCGAGCTGACTGGTATATAAAAACCTTAAAATAGACCATTTTCATAATACTAAGTAAATTAAATAAAAGAAAATCATCCGAAAATAATTCGGATGATTTGGGTAATTTTACCCGATTTTACTGTTTCCGGCACCTAAATGACGGAAAACGGGCCCCGCGGCCAAACGGGGTGTCCAAACCGAGCTCTAATTTCATCACTTTAACTAAAGTAACAGTCAAACACCATTTTTGGGTCGGGTGTGAATAAACTCATTTTTGAAACTAAAAACGGATGACCGCAAATAAAGGAAAACATAAAAAATGATAATTTTGACCGTCCGACTCTAAGTAATGGCACAATCTGAGTCCTTAGGAGTGTCACGGGGTTAACATTGTCCCCGGATCGAGTACAGTACTGGGTTAACAATGTCCCCAGATGTACCGATTAACACGGATTTAATTTATGGGAATTATATAGTAACGACTAGATATCATATTACAGATCCAGGCTTATAGCGGTTCATTGTATCACATCCCGACTCACAGAAAGGTGAGTTTTCACGAGCCCCTTTTACTGAACTGTTTTAAATATTTTCCCGGGGCGGAAAGCATGTATTTATTAAAGTATTTAAGTACATACTGATCGTATGGAAACACTTGTATATTTAAATATATATATGGTTTGATGCATAGAATATATAAATTGTTTATCGTGTGGGATTGTTCTGGGGTAACATAGTTCCCAGAGGTTATTATTATTGTTCTGGGGTAACATAGTTCCCAGAGGTTATTATTGTTCTGGGGTAACATAGTTCCCAGAGGTGATTATTGTTCTGGGGTAACATAGTTCCCAGAGGTTATTATTGTTCTGGGGTAACATAGTTCCCAGAGGTTATTATTGTTCTGGGGTAACTTAGTTCCCAGAGGTTATAAATGTTCTGGGGAAACATAGTTCCCCGCATAATTACATTGTTTAATAAATGATTATTAAAATGATCTGTCAGTGTTTATTTAAATTAGTGAAACTCACCAACTATTCGTAGTTGACCCGTTTTCTTTACATGTTTTCTAGGTATGCCCAAGTTGGAATGATTGATATGTGCTTAATGATCTGTGCTACTTGTTGGAAGCTTGCTGATCTATATTTTGTAATGAATATATTAATGTCTTATCGGTAAAACTCGTGTGTAACACCTAGACAGTAACGAATTAGCAACAATGTAATATGATATAAATTAATGTAGTGGTATTTTCTTTATAAGCAATGCTGTTGATATCAGATGTGTCTGTTGCATCCCGTGTACGTTTCCGCTGCGGTTACGGGGTGTTACAGATACCTAGGTTTAGATGAAAACCATTGTGAACGAAGCCGGTTATTTGATATCTGGGTTTGGAGGATCCAATGAGACCCATTTGACCCGCGAAATTTAAAAAAAAAACTCAAATCATCGAGAGACCACCATTTTGAAATGTAGCAATCTGGTGGCACGAGAGGGGGTGGAGAGCGACGTGAGGGCTCCAAATGTAGATAATTATATAAATTGATATATATATATATATATATATATCTATATATATATATATATATATATATAGAGAGAGAGAGAGAGAGAGAAGGGTTCAAATGAGAACCACTTCTTAACTTAAAAATTATAAAAACTAGTATTAACCAATCATAAAATTTTTCTTTTTGTTTTCCTTTTTATTAATAAAGGGTTTATATGTAACTGGTCATCCTATAATTTTGCAATCTCTCTGTCTCTCTCCATTGGTTAAAACCTAATTGTTTAACAAACCTAATAATATGATTAATTGAAGCCGATGATTGAAGAACTATGTAGGTGAATGATTGAAGAAACCCAGTACCACAAATGGTTTGGTAATTTCGTTTTGAACATGGCATGTGTGAACATCAAGATCCACTTAGTCATTTATGATTCACACATGGCGGCTGACCAAAGTGAGCATCTTGATCCACCTAGTAATTTTGATTCAACTCTTGAACGGATACATGGACAAATGATTTTGTATTTTATCAAAAATGTTACAAAAATGAAGTTTATTTCTTTGAAGTTTTGTCATCATCGATTGTTTCTTGAATATAATCTAGTATAGCATTCAATTATATTTTGTATAAAAATATACTGTCAACAAGAAAAAAAACAAAAGACCCAAATTTTTGTTTGAATTCTAGATAATTTAACCAATGTGCTATATAACATATTCATTGTTCTTGTTATAAAGTATAGTTATTGATGGAAGTTTTAATGGTTTCGAAGAACAACTCTTATTCTCAACTCATTGTAGTATAATTGTGTCTTTTGGGAATTCATCTTAATTTAATTAATTCTTTTTTTTAGCATAGGACGTGGATGAAGGTCATGTTTCACAAGTTGTAAACCCCATTATGTACATAAATTTATTTAGAATCTACAAGCTACATATATATAGGAACTGCTCCTTGGGACACAAGCAAATTGTTGATAAAATTCCAAAATATTTCTCCGCCTATTCTTTCTAGTCGAGCCTCTCAGTCTGTCATTATACCCCGAGAGGTAGAAAGTAGAACCATCTGATTTGATTCGTTCTCAATCTTTGGTCTCTACCCGGACCCGATGAAAAAAATGGGCCAAGGGTAAAGATGTGCGAATACCGGTTCTTTTGGCGGTATATATGTTTTTTTATTGAATAATATTATTTTTTTATTGCTACATATATCTAGTGTGTCAAGTTAGATATATGTAACCTGACATATATGTACAATTCCACACATTATATGTAGTTTGTTTGGTATATATGTTTTTAATTGAATCAGACTGATTTTTTTTTATTGTTAGCATGTAGATGATTTTTATTATCATAAACTAGGAGAGAGGAAAGATTAAGTCGTTTGTTCGAAAATTATTTGTCTTAATTTCGGAAAGATTTAATCAAAATCTTCAACTTACATAGATGTATCTAAAGTTTTACATATATGTAACTAGTGTTTTACCTGGCCGCATTGCACCGGGGCAGGTCATGTGACAATCATGACAAAACCGGGTACACCTTAATATTCGCATATCGATTAAGCGATTAACCGCTTATTGCGTAACGAATGAATGAATAACCAAACGGGTCTGGTTATGATCCAGATATCCCAGGGGGCATCTATAAGTGATATGCGTATATTATAAGCCAACATATTGATATTATGGCCTTAGTACCATAGCAAACCAGTTAAACAAAAACATACTTGTTTAACTACCCGCTATGACTTTAAACGCGAAAGATAGTTATGAAACAAGTATTGTATCATTCATTAAGCCGAAAAGGATCTACAAAACACTTAATTGGGATGTTTTAAGCGATCCATGAAAATATTTTCGAATTTTACAAAAAACGGTGTGCTTTTCTAAATTTACAAGAAATTGTCCAAAAAACACTCATTTTTGCGTTGTTTGTTGTACCCGATACATTTTTCTTGCCAAAAACCAAACCCGAAATAAAGTTGGACTTAGGATTTCACATTCGTGCATGAAAAATGAGAATAATGGGCCAAAAAGGGTGCCCAAAGGGGTCCGGCCGCCAATGTGGGCCGACCCCCCCCCCCCCCCCCAACGTTTCTTTATATATGAGTATTCTATTAAGATATTTTCTCACTTAATTCAACAAGAATCTAGACCTTTGCACCTGCTTTAGTTGTTCTATCAAATTTCTAGCAAACCCTATGACAAAAACCCCTTATTTGATCAATTTCTAGCTTATTTAAGCATGTTTAAACACATAAAACATAATTTGATTACCAAAAATCACTTCTAACCATGCAAAAACCCTAAAAATGGTCCAAAAACATATATTGATCATACACATGGTTAGAAATCTGATTTGATAAGTTTTTTGGCCATAAACACGGATTAGATGGTTTAAATCGCGTTTTTACGGTTCAAAAGTTCGGTTTAAAGCCCTAACCGAAAGCCTATGTTTCAAGGTTGATACTTTGATGATACATGCTTGGATTTTTTTATATAATACTTGTAGTTACATTACTTAGAAGAAAAAGAACATGGAGAATTGAGGAAAAGACTTGAAACGAACAAAAACCACAAAGCTATTTATTACCAAAACACTCGTTTATGGGCAGTTTAGGATTAGATTGTGACGTGCTTGTTTTTAGATTGTAAAATTTTGCACGGACATTAGGGATCATATTATTGAGTCCTATCCAAATTTGGTAATTTTTCGACCATCCGAGAATATTTGGCGAATTTATTACCGTTTAGGGACGTTTATTTGAGAAAACTACATAGAATGCTTGAAAAATTATGAAAATTTGTAGAGAACTCGTATGAAATAATTTGATCATATATGAAATTTGGGGTCATTTGGATAAACCTAACTATACTTTCTGGATTCACGTTTATTCGAATTTTAATAGTCGTTTTTGGCTCAAAAAGGTAACTTGGCAAAAGTGTTAGATTCTTGAAATTATACAGGGTGTTTTGGAAGGTATTTGGATCACTCCATAAATTTGTCGGATTTTTCTAAAATCGTTTGGTATAAACTTTTAATTTACGGGTTAAATATAGCATATAAAATGAATTTTAATAAATTAATAAATCAACAAATAATTCCAGAAATATTTTTATAAAAATCTACATATTTTACTTGGTAATTTTATAAATTTTCATAATTTAATGATAAACGGATAATTAAATGTCCTAATTTGAAAGTTAAACAAATTCAATTCTGGAAAAAAAACCGACGAGTTCGTGATTAATGAAACTGTTGGAATATCAGAACATCAAGATTGATCAAAAATCATACTTTTGGGTTATTTAAGTAAAACCTAACTTCTTGTGAGAAATCCGGATAATTTGGATGAATTGTTCGTTTTCTCCAAACGAGACTAAATAAACGGAAATGAGCCCCGTAGCGAATCCAGACATCTAAATATGATTTTCTCTTTATAAATTTTATCCTTTTATCAACCAACACATTTACCCGAGTTTATATGGTCATAATTGTTTTCCATACGCGTAAACGATCAACTTGGCCCAGACTAGTTCGGTTTTAAACATAAGACATTAAACAACGTCACAATCAAAGCTTATTGGCATGTTCTGGGCGTGACAGCTATACCCAGAGTAGATATACAGCCCAATTTAGTATGGAGATTATAATAATATTAAAATATTAATATTATTATTTTGTTGATTATAGGATTGAATGAAGCAAGCAGAACAAACCGCTACCTGATATCGTTTTGAATACCGACTAAACCATGAGTTTCATGACCCTTCTTTCTAAGCATGTTAGCTTATATCTATACACTTGAAAACATGTGATGACTTGAATTATCTAAGTGCTAACACACAAAAATCCCCACTACCACAGTGATTAACTTCGAGCCGGTGGCTTGTGAATAGTACTATTGGTTTGACAAACCCAAACGGAATCGGCATGGTTGCCATGTCACGCATAACGCCGTTTGCACATGACCATAATTATAAGAACATGCTATGTAGTGTTAGACATAGCTACTTAGGGCATGTTGTGGGCGGAAGGGGAACCATAGTGGTTGATTGTGCGTGAGAAATAGAGGCACACAGCACGAATGAACAGTCAATGCTTCACTATAGCTTAGCATAATTACATCATATACATCATACACATACATACTTACATGCGTATATACAAACTATGACTTGTGATTACGCATAACTGATTTCTTGAAGCTCGTGAAACTCACCAACTCTTGTAGTTGACCTGATTTAAACGTGCTTTTCAGGTGTACCGGATTTGGATTACAAAACTAATATGCTACGTGTTGGACTTGCGATCAATGTTGGGTAAATTAATTCAAGTATGCTAGTACGAATTAAAGCAGCTTGACGGGCTGGTTTAGATTCGTATCACCTAGTTTGTAAAAGAAGTTAGAATGATGTAAACTATTGTAAATTAGTTTGTATTGTTCTTTATAAATAATGTGGTTGATACTAGAGGTGTCTGTTACATTTCCCGTTAAACGCTTCGGCAATTTGCTCGTCGGGGTTTGAAAGGTCTGTAAAACCCGGGCGGTGGTAAAACACAAGCATTGTCGGTTTCAAGTGTTGAGGTGCTAAGTTGACACAACTTCGGTCGGTTTCGGTTACATGCTTTATTGTACTCAAACTAAAACAAAATTTTATAAAAATGGTGGTGGTCCAATAGCGTAACTTCGATTGGTAAAACTCAAGCATTGGTAAAACCTGGCCGTTTTTGATCCCGAGCGTTGAGGCCGTGAGTCTACGTAAATTCGGTCTGTTTCTGTCACGTTCATTACGATACCGAAAATAATCGGCATTTGGTCTGTTTTTGTTACCTTCATTAAGATACTGAAACTAAAATAAAACACGATGAGTCTACGCGAATTCGGTCAATTTCTGTCACATTTGTTACAGTACCGAACTAAAACAAAACAAAGAAATGGCTTGAACTAATAAGATCCCGCCAAGTGGCCCGATGGGGTACTTGCGGTACCAAAACTCTTATTTATATTAACATAATTAACAAAAAACACATATTAAATAATTAAAAAATGAAACCAAAACAAAAATCTATTCAAATAAAGATGAAGGAATTTTGGTTTATGTGAATCAAACTTGCGTGCATTACCTTGCCTATTCTAATTTCTTCCCAAGTATTAACAAACTTAGCACCAGCCAACTCACCAAGGCATCACAATTATTTATCCATCAAAGTGATATGTAATTAGCTTAGCATAATTACATCATAAACATACATTCGTGCATACATACTTACATGCGTATATACAAATTATGACTTGTAATTACGCATAACTGATTTCTTGAAACTCATGAAACTCACCAACTTCTGTAGTTGGCCCGTTTTAAACCTGCTTTTCAGATGTACCCTATTTGGATTAGAAAGCTAATGTGCTACGTGTTGGACTTGCGATCAATGTTGGGTAAATTAAAGCAAGTATGCTAGTAAAAATTAAACCAGCTGAACGGGTTGGTTTAGATTTGTATCACCAAGTTTGTAAAAGAAGTTAGAACGACGTAAAATATTGTAAATTAGTTTGTATTGTTCTTCATAAACAATGTGGTTGATACCAGAGGTGTCTGTTACATTTCCCGTTAACGCTTCCGCAATTTGCTAGTCGGGGTGTGACCGAAGTTGGTATCAGAGCCATTAGCTATAAAGGATTAGGTTATCCCTTAGGATACCTAAAATATAACCGTAGGCTTGATTATTTCTGGGAGAATAAATAATAAATTAATATTATATACTGATGGATGCCAGGATGAACTCGAAGGCAAGTTAGTTATTATGGTCTAGAACATAATAACAGACTTGCTTGTACGAGGGAATTTAGAGAGAAATCGCAGGACATATTAATAGGTAAAAATGGCAACATATGTGTATATAAGGTAATGTTAAATATATATATATGTGTGTGTGTGTGTGAGTGTAACATGCATACGTGCTTATCTGGAAAAATGTTTATGAATACGTGTACGCATTGTACTATTAATGATATTAAATTCTGTTGTAATAAATATTATTCCCGATTATAAATTAATATTAAACCTATTTGTAATTAATATTATATTTTATTTTGCACTAATTAATAACATTCTTTACTCTGATTCATACTATCGAAAAATATTATTTTTTTATGATTAACCATTGTACGGAAAGATGTTAAGATCAGGAAGACTTGTGTCAAATGAAGAATCGGTTTTGCCTATAAACGAGAATGCTAAGAATGCTCTAACGAGTCCAAACTGGATCTTATTGTATAACAGAGCCACAGACTGAGCTTAATATTGAAGGCCTAGAAAAGAACCGTAGAATGCGTACACTCATCTCAAGGGGGTACAACACTTCTCAGTGTGAGCCTAAAATTTATCCTATATACCCCCTTCTAACATTAAACTAAACTGCTTTCCGGTCATCTTTCCACTTCCGTTGTTTAGGAACAGACACTATTCCTTGGGGAATACCTAGTGACGAGCTCGATTTATGAAATTATAAATATAATAATTACCTTATGAAATCCTCTATTATAAAAACAGAACGTAATCACCCGTGTATACCATTTACCAGCTATAGTCTAAAAGTCTTTCATATCATCAGTACAACCAACCCTGACAAACCCACCTAATCAACAAACTCATCAAATCATCTGTGTATGAATACCTCCAACCACTCCTAAATTTTTGCCACTCCGATCGGTTGTTATAAAAGAGAAACCTCACGCTCGTGGACCAATGATGCACCTTGACCTATATGGGACATACTTACTCCCAACTAATAAATCACCACTTTTAGTAGACCCAACATCCTTAAAGGTACTGACTCACCAAGTGAGAGAACATTCTATAGTCATACCTAGTAACATCCAAAGGCCAAGTGGGTATATGAGTGCATTCCGACTACAACAAATGATTTGTTAGAGCATAATGTCTATTGCTGGGTCTGAGATATATTAGATATGATTGTATAGGGCTAAAAATGTCAAACGTATAGTTTTTGTATTGTAGTCAACGCATAAGTCACAAGTCAACGCATATCTTATGCGGCGTATATGTTATACGTTGTATAACATATACGGACTTGATGTACTTGTTGATGTTTCCTATAAATAGGAGACTTATGCGTTGATAAGGAGACTTTTGGGTGATTGTCAGAGTGAGAGACTAGAGAGAGAAAGTGTACAAAGTGTCATATCTTGTTTAATCTTTCATGATATATATAAGAATGAGCTTAATGTTTACTTGTGTGTGTTCAATCTCAACGGATTCCGCACTTTGAGATTCAATCTGTAACATTCAGAGATCCTGATGACTATTCAAGATTTTCATCGGTGATGTTTTTGGAATCAAAAGATGAGGCATATGATTCCCTCATGATCTTATTCAAGAAGCTGGATAATCTTTATAATCTACCGATCCGGCGAATAAGAAGTGATAATGGGACGAAGTTCAAGAATAACAGAATGATTGAGTACTGTAATGACTGGGGGATTCTTCATGAATCAGTGTACCATACACTCCATAACAAAATGGGTCGCTGAACGAAAGAATCAGACCTTGATTGAAACAGCTGGAACTATGCTCTCAGATTCAAAAATACTAGTTAATTTTTGGTCTGAAGCAGTGGCGACAGTTTGTTATACACTCAACCGAGTACTTACGGTAAAGAAGTTTGGAAAGACATGTTTTGAGCTACTTAATCGTCGCAAACCAAATTTGAAGTGTCTTGAACCGTTTGGATCAACATGCACCGTTCTTGATCCAAGTGGGAAATTTGGTCCAAAATTTGTTGAAGGATTCTTTGTAAGGTATGCTAGTCCACTTAGACGTGTCTACATTCCTAGCCTCCACAAGATTATTCAAGTCCAAAATGTTGATTGTCAATGTTACAATCCTAGCATTCAACGACCAGGAGACTCAAGGTTGTTTGATTATGAGAGTCTTTGGGAGAGTTTCAAATTTCCTGAGGAAGATTTTTCCGAAGAAACATTGACAATGATCTACAATCAACAATTATCGGAAAACCAAGTGATTGTGCCTGAAGAACCTGCGTCTGTTCCTTCAAATATTCCTGATCACGCTCAATATGATGATGTACCAGAAACCGTTCTAGTTTTTTGTGACAACGATGATTCAGATGAGGAGATTATTGAAGCTATTTCTCCATCCACTGTAATTCCTGAAGTTTGTGAGAACAATCTCCAAACTTAAGTGTCAGTACTTATCGAGGTGGTTCCGAGAACTGTATCTTATCATCCCGAGGAGAATATAATAAGAGTTCTGAATGCTGGAGTGCAAACGAGATGTCAACTTGATCAGAATCTTCAGTGTTTCTATTCGAAGGTTTCTCTTTTACAAAATCAATTTTCATTTAAATGTTTTATTTCTCAGGTTGAGCCGAAAACATATAAAGAGGCCCTAACAGAAGAAAGCTGGGTCAATGCTATGCAAGAGGAGCTTATGCAGTTTGAAAAGCTCGGGGTCTGGAAATTGGTTGATTTACCTGAGGATAAAAAGAAAATCACCACTAAATGGCTATTCAAGTGTAAAAGGGATGAAAATGGGATTATTTTTCGAAACAAGGCAAGACGTGTTGTGTTAGGATTCAATCAGAGAGAAGGTATCGACTACAATGAGGTTTATGCACCAGTTGCAAGGCTAGAGGCTATTCGGATATTTCTAGCTTTTGCTTCTTGGAAAGGTTTCAAAGTTTATCAGTTGGATGTAAATTCAACATTCCTTAACGGGAAGATTAGTGAAGAATTCTACGTGGGACAGCCACTTGGGTTTGTCAATCCGATCCACAAAGACAAAGCGTATCTCCTTGATAAAGCCCTGTACGGTCTCCATCAAGCCCCGAGAACTTGGTATGAGACGTTGTCTCACCATCTTTTGGACAACAGGTTTATCAGAGGAACCGTTGATTGTATACTTTTCACCAAATTTGTTGATGGACATCTACTGATCGTGCAGATATATGTCGACGATATAATCTTTGGGTCAACAAATGATGATCTGTGTAAGCAATTTGAAGACGTCATGAAAAAGAAGTTTGAGATGAGTGTTGTGGGGGAGATGAAGTTCTTTTTTGGACTTTAAGTTGAACAGTTATCAGATGGTATTTTCATTCATCAGACAAAGTATGTCGATGACGTATTAAAGAAGTTCAACATGACTGATGCATCGGCAATCAGTACTCCTCTACCATTCAATCATGGTATCGGTCCTGATCCCAACGGGGAGAAGGTTGACCAAACTTTATACCGATCCATGATAGGTTAATTGATGTATTTGACTGCTTCTCAGCCAGACATCATGCATGCTACCTGTTTGTGTGCCCGATATCAGTCAAATCCGAAGGTTTCACATCTCATGATCGTCAAAAGAATTCTACGCTATCTCAAGGGATGTCCGGGGGTCGGTCTCTGGTATCCAAAAGACGATGAGTATGTGTTAAGGGCGTTTTCTAATTTGGATTATAGAAGCTGTAAGCTGAACGCAAAATCTACAACGGCAAGGTGTCAGTTCTTTGGCAAGTGACTTGTCACCTGGCAATGCAAGAAACAAACCACAGTTTCGTTATCTACCTGTGAAGCTGAGTATGTAGATGCTTCTAGTTGCAGCTCTCAGGTTCTTTGGATACAACAACAGATGCGGGACTAGGGTTTGAATTTTCTTACTACCCCTATCTTCGTAGATAATAATGCATCTATCACGATAACTAATAATCCGGTAAACCACTCTAAAACTAAACACATAGAGATACGGTTTTACTTCATTCGTGATTTCTATGAAAAGAAGTTGATTACTGTAGATAAAATTCACATCGATGAACAAAAAGCAGATCTTTTCACCAAAGCTTTTGATAAGTCACGATTTCAATACTTATTAAAACTTAATGGTTTAAAAGTTTTGGGCGCTGTTGATAAGGGGATTACCGAGATTACAGGTGTGTTGGATACCTAGTGATGCTGAACATCGAAGTCAAATTTTATTTGTAAATAGTTTTTCATGTAGTTTTTTATTTTAAGGGGAGAATATTTAAAGAAAAACCAAAAACATTGAAAATTTTGAAAAAGTCAAAAATAGTAAGAATTTTAAAATGACAAAAACATTATAAATGTTGCTCCTCAAAAAATGAGTTTTTGAAGCAAAAAGGGAAGATGATAGTACATTGATCATCTGGTTCCAAATCCAGTAAAAAGTAGGTATAAAAGGCTGTGTGCTTAACTGTATTGGCGCATTGGTAGGCCTTTAAAACAAACAAGTAGGGATAAGTAAGTGTTATAAACGAAAATTGCCAAATTGATGGGGTATTACTTTCTAGAAAAAGTCTTGATAATGATGGCAGAAATGTAATAGCTGGTCATACTCAAGCCTTTTAATCAGAATGATCGTTTAAATTTGTTAAAACAAAGCTATCAGTAACTGGTTAACGCTTCAACGATGTATGGTTTTATGGCCTTAAATCCTGTATTGATGGGACGCTTTATGGTTCCTCGATCCATCGGGTCTTTATTCGGTTTATCATCTGGGTATTCATTTCGATGAATATTTAAACAATGCTTTAAAAAGCAAACCCGTAGATTAAGCTGCTTTATAAGTCAAAATCCGCTGTTAGTCACACGCTGTCCCCTTGCTCGCATATTATTACCATTAAGAAACGAACCACAAGGGACACAACATTTTCAAGCCGACAGTTGAAATCGTGCGTACTCATCCATGGTAAAGGACCTTAAGGTATTTCTTGATAATGGGGGTATGTCTTGTAGTGGGGATTATTGCTAATATGCTTAAAATCAAAATATTTTTATCTTCTGATTCTAAGGTTTAAGTCAAGTTGGGTGATTAAGTAAAAATAAAATTACGCCTGAATCAAGATTAGAACTAATAATTACCTGATATCTTGTGCTTAATTGAACAAATTATTGTATCACAGAAATTCCTGAATCGTTTGTTTTGAAAGGTTTAGGTGGACAACAATACCAATGATTGACTTAACACCGGTCATAATAAACGCTGAAAATAAAACTGTGATGGAAGGATAACTTGGTTAATATGATTCCCTACCCAAACTCACAAAAATATGTGAATTTTGTATTAAATTCTAATTTCTTTATTGGTTTGTTAATTTTCATTTGATATATGTTTATATTGAAAACCCAAAAAGATTTTCTTTCTGATTTAGTTTTCGACTCTTGATGGGCGGGTGAACTATCTCTTTGGGTGTTTTCATGAATCAACAAATCTTGTTTTTACCAAATCAAAAACAAACGATTCAATGTTTATCTGTTTTATTCAAGGTCATTAATTTGGACTTGGTAAAAGAGTGATTTTTCAAAATTGAGCTTATTTAAGTTATTCTTATAATTTACAACGACATTAATTTGTACTTGTGACATTACATTGGTGTGTACAGGACATAAAACAAGGTCTTATCGAAAATACTTATGCAACGTATAAGTATTAAGACTTATACGCCGCATAAGTTATGCACCGTTTAAATCTCATACTTATACGCCGCATATGTCCAGAATATATATGGGATATACACCGCATATGTACTCATATCCGCCGTATATGTTGATTCTGGTCCATATCTTATTTGTTTGCATAATGACAAAAGTGTCATAACTGCTGAAGATAAGAGTAGCAGGCTGGTCACGAGGGACACAGTATTACACAGTGAAAAGATATTTTTTCTTTTTCTGGTTTTAAGTAGGAGCTTACGAAGGTTTTTAACCTTACCAAAAATAGTATTTTGATGATAATATTCATTACTAAGTGTTGACTTACTTCAGGTAATATGATTAGAAGTGAAATTAATGGTGTTGAAGAGTTGGTTCCAAATTTAGTGAAACTTTGTCCGGAAAATCATTAATATCTCATTTGTACTTACACGATCTATTTGTTTTGATGTTTGCAGGTTAAAACAGGATGATGGAGGAAGAATATGGAGATGATGAAGATGTAAGTCTGATGGAAATGATTAAGAGTCAAAATCGTTACTTTCAAATATCAAACTTTTATAAGCCATCCTCAAACAGACGGTCAAACTGAGCGAACTATTCATACACTAGAGGAGTTGTTTCACACCTATGTACTAGACTAGGGAGGAAATTGGGAACAGTGTCTCCCACTGGTCTAATTTTAGTATATTAAAAGTTATCATAATATTATGCAAGCAGCAATATATCTGGTATTATATGAGGGAGAATATAGATCACCACCTTGTTAGGCCGAGAGTGGGCGATATCCAAAAATTACAAAATACGATTTGATTTATAAAACCACAAATAAAGCTCACATGACTAAAAAAAACTGAAAGCCATCTAGACTGACTAAAAGAATTATACCGATATACATAAGAAGTTGTTGACTTTTGAAAGGAGTTATTTGAGTTGAGGAAACCAATAAGTTAACGTCAAGATGCACGGAACCGTACGAAGTTGTCTCGAAAATTAATCTCGTAACATATCGACTGAAACTATCTCTAGAGTCGAGTTTCACCCAAGATTTTTAGTCCTACTGAGGATTTTCTATATATCGAATCTAAACAAGTACCTTATAGACGAGGCAGAGATAGTACCACTTCAAAACTTACACATAACTAAACTTTGTAAAGAAATTTGTATAAATAAATGACGGGAAAATCAAACAGTTACGACTCAACAAAATTTCATTGGTCAAAGTTCGGTGAAATCCACAACGGGGAACCAAATATATTTGAAAATGAAAACAAATAAGCATGTCTTTCCCTATGAAGCGTGTAATTGGAATATAGAATTTCAGGGACGAAATTTCTTAACTGGGGGAGAATATGACATTCGTGACAAAACCGGATACACCTTAGTATTCACATATCGAATAAGCGATTATCCGCTTATTGCGTAACAAACGATGGAATAAACAAACGGGTCTAGTTATGACCCGGATATCCTGAGGGGCCATCTATAAGTGATATACGTGTATTATAAGCTAACATATTAATATTATGGCCTTAGTACAATAGCAAACCAGTTAAACAAAAACATACTCGTTTAACTACCCACTATGACTTTAAACGCGAAAGATAGTAACGAAAAAAGCATTATATCATCCATTAAGCAAAAAAAGATCTACAAAACACTTATTTAGGATGTTTTAAGCGATCCGTGAATATATTTTCGATTTTTACAAATAGATGGTATGTTTTTCTAAATTTACAAGAAATTAGCCGAAAAACACACATTTTCGCGCTGCTTGTCATACCCGATATATTTTTCTTGCCAAAAACAAAACCCAAAATAACATATTTTGATCATACACATGGTTAGGAATCTGATTTAATAAGTTTTTTTGGCCATAAACACGGATTAGAGAGTTTAAATCGCGTTTTTACGGTTCAAAAGTTCGGTTTAAAGTCCTAACCGAAACCCTATGTTTCAAGGCTGATCTTTTGATGATACATGCTTGGTTTTTTGATATAGGACATGAATTTACATTACTTAGAAGGAAAAGAATCTGGAGAATTGAGGAAAAGACTTGAAACGAACGAAAACCACAAAACTATTACCGAAACACTCGTTTAGGGGCAGTTTAGGATTAGATTGTGACGTGCTTGTTTTTAGCTTGTAAAATTTTTCCCGAACATCAGGGACCATATTAATGAGTCCTATCCTAATTTGGTAACTTTTTGACCATCCGAGAATATTCGGCGAATTTATTACTGTTTAGGGACGTTTATTTGGGAAAAATACTTAAAATGCTTGAAAAATTATGAAAATTTGTAGAGAACTCAAGTATGGCATAATATGATCATATACGAAATTTGGGTTCATTTAGATAAACCTAACTATTCTTTCTGGATTCATGTTTATTCGAATTTTTATAGTCGTCTTTGGCTCAAAAAGGTAACTTGGAAAAAGTGTTAGATTATGGAAATTTAACAGGATATTTTGGAAGGTATTTGGATCAATCCGCAAATTTATCGGATTTTTTGAAAATCATTTAGTATAAACGGATGATTTACATGTTAAATATACCATATAAAATGAACTTTTTACAAATTAATAAATCAACAAATAATTCAAGAAATATTTTTATAAAAATCTACATATTTTACTTGGTAGTAGTATAAATTTTCATAATTTACTGATAAAATGATAATTAAATGTGCTAAATGGATAATTAATGAACCTGTTGGAATATCAGAACAACAAAATAGATCAAAAATCATATTTTTATGTTAATTAAGTAAAACCGAACTTTTTGTGAGAAATCCAGACAATTTGGATGAATTGTGCGTTTTCTCCAAACCTGACTGAATAAACGGAAATGAGCCCCGTTGCGAATCCAGACATCTAATATATGAATTTTCTTTATAAATTTTATCATTTTATCTACCAACACATTTACCCAAGTTT
Source organism: Bidens hawaiensis (assembly GCF_021521415.1). NCBI lineage: Eukaryota > Viridiplantae > Streptophyta > Magnoliopsida > Asterales > Asteraceae > Bidens > Bidens hawaiensis. The sequence continues at coordinate 169,183 of NW_027491022.1, forward strand.
ATTTGGTCATACCTGTTGTCTACACGTGTAAACGATCAACTTGGCCCATCGGGTGAAACGGTGAAACTGAGCCAAGTTCGGTTTTAAACATTAGACATTAAACAACGTCACAATCTATCCCTATTGGCATGTTCTAGGCGTGACAGCTATACCCAAACTAGATATACACCCAGTTTAGTATGGAGATTATAATAATATTATAATATTGATTATAGGACTGAATGTTAGAAAGCATAACAAACCGCTACCTGATATCGTGTTGAATACCGACTAAGCCGTGAGTTTCATGACCCCTCTTTCTAAACTGTTTTATGAACTTTTGGGGTGAAAAGCGTGTTTGCTTATATCTATGCTGTTAAAAACATGTGATGATGTGAATTTTCTAAGTGGTAACACACAAAAAGTCCTCACTACCACAGTGATTAACTTCAAGCCTGTGACTTGTGAATAGTACTATTGGTTATAAACCCAAACGGAATCGGCCTGGTTTCCATGTCACACATAACGCCGTTTGCACATAACCATAATTATACGTACATGCTATGTAGTGTTAGACAAGATCTTAGGGCATGTTGAATGCAGAAGGGGAGCCACAGTGGTTGATTGTGCGTGGGAAATTGAGGCACGCAGCACGAACGAGCAGTCAAGACTACATTGTAGCTTAGCATAATTACATGGTATACATCATACGCACACATACGTACATACATACTTACATGCGTATATACAAACTATGACTTGTGATTATGCATAACTGATTTCTTGAAACTCGTGAAACTCACCAACTCTTGTAGTTGACCAGTTTTAAACGTGCTTTTCAGGTGTACCAAATTTGGATTAGAAAGCTAATGTGCTACGTCTTGAACTTGCGATAAATTTTGGGTAAATTGATGCAAGTACGCTTGTAAGAAGTAAATCGGCTTAACGGGCTAGTTTAGATTTGTATCACCTATTTTGTAAAAGAAGTTAGAATGATGTAAAATATTGTAAATTAGTTTGTATTATTCTTTATAAACAATGTGATTGATACCAGAGGTGTTTATTACATTTCCCGTTAAACGCTTCCACAATTTGCTAGTCGGGGTGTGACAGGTCGGTAAAACCCGGGCGGTGGTAAAACACAAACATTGTCGGTAACAAGCGTTGAGGTGTTAAGTTGATACAACTTCGGTCGGTTTTGGTTACATGCTTTGTTGTATCCAAACTAAAACAAAAGGTTATAAAAACGGTGGTGGTCCAATAGCGTAACTTCGATTGGTAAAACTCGAGCATTGGTAAAACCTGACCGTTTTCGATCCAGGGCGTTGAGGCCGTGATGTAACATCCAACGTTTGTTAAATAAATAACAGAAAGTTTTGTTAATAGTTGTGTGTCGTTAAAGTAGTCATGTGTTAAGTGTTTGGGAAGTAGGAATTGGGAATGGGTGGTGGGACCCATGAAACCCCCTCTATATAAACCCAACCACTTATTTTTTTCTTTTCTTTTCTCATCCAAACACACAAACACACACACTCAAGAAACACACACAAACTCTCTCTCTAGCACTCAGATTTAAATCCAAGCCAAAGAAGGGTGGAATCTCGTGTTTAACATCATCAAATAACAAGAATCATGTCCAGATCTACGTATTGTCCAGATCTAAACTCGAACCCGAAGCAAAAAGGTAGGTTTTGATTTAAATGGTTAAGTTATATGGTTAGAATCATCATGCAAACAGATATAATGATAGATAGGGTTATAAAATGTAAGAAAAATATAAACTTGGTAAGTTATAACATCTTGGTTGCACTTTAAGGTGAAAAGGTGGTGTTGGACTATGAGAGATATGGGTTCAGGATCAGGTGCATGGGGTCAGAATGTGTCGGGAGATGGCTTTAAAATGGTAAAAAAAAATGAAGAAAAGGAAAAATTTCGCACAGTCATGCGAAGCGAAAAAGGTTGTTTCTCATCGCACAGCCATGTGAAGCGAAAAAGGTTATTTCGCATCGCATGACCATGCGAAGCGAAAAAGTTCCATGCGAAGCGAAAAAGGTTGTTTCGCATCGCACAGCCATGCGAAGCGAAAAAGGTTGTTTCGCATCGCACAGCCATGCGAAGCGAAAAAGTTCCATGCGAAGCGAAATTCCCGTGCAAAATTTCATGAAATTAATTTTCTGATGCGTTTTTGCGAAATTCCCATGCGAAATTTCAACCCCAGCCAGGGGCGCTGCCTCTTGGACCCTGCTAGGGGCTGCCGCCCCTAGACCCTGCTACCAGGGGCGCTGCCCCCGAACCCCCGTTAGTTGAGGGTTTCATAAATTTAGATGTAGGAAGTTGGGGTAATAGATAATTGACACGCGTAATGTATTATTCAGTTAGCCGTGCATAATTAAAGAAGGGAATTACCATTAACGGCGAGAGAAATCGACTCCAGGTGAGTTCTAGCCCCATTTCTCTATGAAATGCTTTCGGGGCTGTGTGCATACTACTATGTGATAGTTAATACATTTATTTAATGGATAAGTGTATGAAACGTGTATGACTATTTATTGAATGTTATTACCATATATTGATAGTATGAATGAGCATGTGTGTGTTTATATATTATTATGTACACGAGACAGGTATGCTGGTATGGGTACTCGAGGCAGAAGGGACCAGACCCTTATAATATATGTGATGTTAGGGACCAGACCCTTATAATATCTGTGATGTTTAAGATAGGCTAGCTTATGGTATACCATAGGGTTGTATGAAAGAAAGTATATAAGTACGTATGCATGTAAGTAAGGTATGAATACGCATCTTCGGATACGTATAAGTAAAGATGTGAATGTATTGTATGCTAATTGATTTTTTAGAACTCACTCAGCGTGGCTGACTTTTAGTATGCACGCAGGCAAATAGGTTGAGGCAGCTGGCTTGAGGAGGGACACATGGCATGGACTGAAGAGACTGGCATCCATGATGAAGTGTTATGACTGTTTAATTAATTACTTATGAAAAGACAATTTGTATGTTAAGACAAGAATGAATGTTTTGTAAATGTGATGTTTGAAGTTTTTAATTATTCCGCGAAGTTTTTAAATTACTCTGATTTTAGAACTGTGCTTATGAGTAAATCCAACACCAAAGTAGGGTTACCAGGAACGGGGCCTTACATGTGAGTCTACGCAGATTCGGTCGGTTTCTGTTACGTTCGTTATGATACCGAAAAGAATCGGCATTTGGTCAGTTTTTGTTACCTTCGTTAGGATACTGAAACTAAAACAAAAAACGATGATTCTATGCGAATTCAGTCGATTTTTTCACATTCGTTACCGTTCCGAACTAAAACAAAACAAAAGAATGTCTTGCACCAATAAGATCTCGCCAACTGGCCCGATGGGGGTACTTAAGGCACCAAAACTCTTATTTATATTAACATAATTAACAAAAAACACATATAAAATAATTAAATGAAACCAAAAACAAAATCTATTTAAATAAAGATAAGGAAATTTTGGTTTATGTGAGTCAAACCTAAATGCATTGCCTTGCCTATTCTAACTTCTTCCCAGCCATTATCAAACTTAGCACCAGCCAACTCATCAAGGCATCACAATTATTTATCCATCAAAGTGATATGTCTAATAACAAAAGAAAACAAATAAAATATTTAAAAAAATCTTTTGTGACACCAAACTTCTTAATTATACTATATATAGATAATCTGAAGTCGTATATATATGCAATAGTCGATTCATATATGTAGCTGATTAAACACCAAATAGTTCTTTTTTTTAAATTCATTTGTTTTGGTTATGTATAATTTATTAGTCTTTAGCTTCACTTTATCTTGTTATGCTAAATTACATTCTTTAAAAACATGATTGTGATTTTAGAAGAGAGAAGAAAAAAGAGTAATTTTAGGAATTTTATAAAATAAAAATAGAATAATTATTTTAGTTACCAGGTTTGCCCTTTAACTAATTAATTAACCTTCTTTAACTTGCAGTTATTTACAGCATTGCCATTATGATCCTCCAATCAATGATATAATAGATAAATTGTCCATATATTTAATTAATTGGTTTTCAAGAAAAACATGGTTTCCATTTGAACCCTCCCCTATATATAAATATATATATATATATATATATATATATATGCAATGTATATAATAAAAACACATACCCTATATGTATGGCATGGAAATATTAAAAACCCATATGACTTTACAAACTCTAAAAACTCTATGATAGCCATTGATTCTACTCAGTGACGGAGGCAGAAAAATTTTCCTATGGGTTCGGGATTTTTCGGTTCTCGAGTTTTTCCGGTGTCAAAAGTTTTTGGGCCCAAATGGGTCGGGTCGGGTCGCTTAATCAATTAGATAAATAAAATGCAATATTACTATCATAACAAAAGTACATCGTCAACATTCAATAATATATAAAATTACATTAAATAAAAAAGAAAGATTCAACCGGTCATTGTTGTTGTCTAGTTGAAGTCCGACTAGTGAGGGCAAAGTCCATGAGGCGTTCGTTGAAACCTTGAGGTGAACTGACAAAGGCGACTAGATGAGGAGAGAGTTATACTCAGCTGGTCGATAGAAACATAAATTGGTCGATCGTTTTTTTTAACTTTTAGTTAGGTATTATCTTTAAGAATTTTAATTGGGTTGGGCTTGTTAACCCATTATATGAATAATTTTTGCCTTTTTTATTATATATACGTGTGTGCGCGTGCGCATTTATTGGCCCATTCATAATTTTTGTCAGTAATTTTTATAGTTCTTTAAAATCTTTTTATATTTTATAGAAGAAATATAGTACTAAATTTTCTTAACTAAATTTATAGCAATCAATGGATCCGAATATATATTTTTTAAACGATACTGGGTTCGATAGTCGAAAAAAATGGGTTCCCTCGTTAATTCGATATTATAGGGTATATATAAAACCCAATAAACACCGGGTTCGGCGGAACCCGGCGGATTATATGTGGCTCCGCCACTGGTTACAAATCCTTTTTACACTTCTCATTTTTGTATCTCTTGGTATTTTAACTTTACGCTACATATTTAATATAATTTTACATATGTTAAATTTTAAAAAATATGTTAATATATAGGGTTGAGTTATTTTACAAATGCCAACAAAAATGAGAAGTGTGAGAATATATAATTAATTGTCATGTGTCATGTGAGGATTAAAGGAAAAATGGTATAAAAGTAGTAGTACATATTTATCTCTCCACATTCAAGCACATGTTAATCCCTCCATCATTTTAATACATCTGTAACTTTTCATATGATATTTTTCTTCAAAAAAAAATCATCATAATTACAAGCATTTTTTATCTTTAATATGAATATGACTTTGTTATATAAAAATTAAAACCAAAATTTCGTCATTGTGTCTTTTTGTTGGTTATTATATCTTTTTTTCATAGTTGTGTCTTTCTGCTTGTCATTGTGTTTTTCTTTCATTTTGTTTTTCAAATCATCATTGTGTGTTTTTTAAATGCTAATAACATAGTTGCAAAATAATAATACGTAAATATAATGATAAAATAACAACAAATTATCTAATACATAAAACACAATGATGAATACATCTTACACAATTACCTGAAACATAAAATACAATGATGAATATATATAACACAATGATCATAAACGCAAAACATAATAGTGAATACATATAACACAATGACCTGAAATGTAAAACACAATGGAAACTACATATTACACAATGACATGAACGTAATACACAATGAACGTAATACTTTTTTTCTCCACAATGAATAAACACAATGATAAGTAGAAAGACAAAGGATTAGCATAAAGACACAATGACAAACAAAAAGACACAATGTCGTAATCTTTGTTTTAATTGTTATCTTTAATATGAATACCAATTGATAACACAAGGACCAAAATCTATAACACAATTCATTGAAAAAACCCAATTAAAAATCACAATGAAAAACCAATAACACAACATAAAAAACCCACAATTTTTTTTTTATTTTTATATAACAATATGATACTCATATTAAAGATAAAAAAAACGCTTGTTATTATGGTGAATTTTTTTTAAAAAAAGAATGTTGCATGAAAAAGTTATGGACGTTTTAAAATGATGAGGGAATTGGCATTTGCCTTGCATGTAGAAAGAGTAAATGTGACATTTGAGCCAAAACAAGGTACACCTCAGTATGTATTTATCGATTAAGCAAATAGATGCGTAATACGTAACAATCAAACGATTAACCAAACGTGTTGGGTTATGACCCAGATATCCCAGGGGGGCATCTATAAGTGATATACGTTTAATATAAGCTAAAATATTAGTAATATGGCCTCAGTTCGATAGCAAACAAGTTAAACGGGTTGGGTTATGACCCAGATATCCCGGGGGGCCATCTTATTTGAAATGTTTTAAGCGATCCGTGAAAATATTTTCGATTTTTACCGACATATAGTATGTTTTTATGAATTTACACAAAACTAGCCGAAAAACGATCGTTTTCGCACTCTTTGACGCACCCGATATGTTTTTCGCGTCAAAAACATATCCGAACCCGATATAAATTTGGACTTGGGTTTTAAGATTTGGGCTTGGAGATCCAGATTATTGGGCCAAAATGGGCCCATGAAACTTCCGATCGCAGCCTACCCCACCCCCCACCCCCCCCCCCCCCCCATTATTTTTATAAAACTTGTTATGTAAGCCTAGTTTTTTCATTCAATTTAACCAAAAGCTCAAGTCCAAGCAGCTGCAATCTAATTTTCCAGAAACTCTTCAAACGCTAAGGTAAACAACTTAAATAAGCAACTTTTATACTTGTTTAAGCTTGATTAATACCATAAAAACATGTCTTAATTGCTAAAAATCATTCCTAACCATGTAAAAATCCTAAAAATAGTCCATAAACATGTTTTGATCATACAAATGGTAAGGAACCTGTTTTGATAATTTTTTTGTCCATAAACACGGATTAAAGGGTTGAAACGGCATTTTTTACGGTTCAAAAGTTCGTTTTTTTGCACTAGCCGAAACCCTAACCCAAGGGCTGTTATGTTGATGAAAAATTGCTTAGTTTGTGATATAGAACTTGTATCTAGCCTACATAAGAGCACAAGAGCTTGAAAAGTAGATTAGAAAGGCGGAAACGAACCAAAACCGCTAAGGTAATGCCGAAACACTCGCTTACGGGATATTTAGGTTAAGGTTGTGATGTGCATATTATTAGGTCTTGAAATTTTGCAGGGACATCAGGGACCATGTCATTGAGTCGCTGTTCAAATTTGGTAAGTTTTCGACCATCCGAGAATACTTGGCAAATTTATTACCGAATTTGGACGTTTAATGGGGAAAAATAGTTAAAATACTTCAATAATTATGAAATTTTTCTGGGAACTCAGATTTAATGCATTATGATCACATACGAATTTTGGGATCATTTGGAGAAGTCTAAAGGTGTTTTGTGCGTATGCGTTTGTGTGAATTTTAATAGCCGAAATTGGGCCGAAAAGAATATGCAAGAGCCTTTTACATTCTGGAATTGATACAGGTTGTTTTGGGACATAATTTGAGTGTTCAGGAATTTTTGTGGAATTTTTGAAAATTATTTGGGATAAACGAACGATTTTCAAGCGAAATGTAGCTGATAAAATGAATTTTTATAAATTAATAAATAAGTAAATAATTCCATAAAATATTTTTATAAAAATTTACATATTCTAATTGATAAGTGGCTAAATTTTCATAAATTAATGGTTAATTAATTATGCTAATTTGAAGATTAAACAAATTCAGTTATTATAAAAACCGGCAAGTTCGCGACTAACGAACCTGCGGGAATACCAAAACACCATGAGTGATCAAAAATCTTATTTTTGGATTAATTAAGTAAAAACTAACATTTCTATGAGAAACCTGGACAATCTGGATTGATTGTGCGCATTTCTTCTGAAATCAAACTGAATAAACAGAAACGGGCCCCGTAGCTAATCCGGGACCCCAATATGTGATCTTTCTTTATAACTTAATCATTTTATTAACCAATACATTTACCCAAGCTTATTTCCCCATAACTGTTTTCTGAGCGTGTAAACGAACAACTTGGCTCAGCTGTGAAAACGGGAATCTGAGTCAAAATCAGTTTTAAGTATTAGACACTGAACAACATCACCACCTAAGCCTATTGGCACTTTCTGGGCATTCCAGCTATACCCAGAATTAGTTATATAGCCCAGTTTAGTATTGAGATTGTAATAATATTAAAATATTAATATTATTATAATATTGATTATAGGAAACCGTGATTACAAGTTACACAAACCTCGAACCAACGTGCTACTGATTATCTACTAAACAGTGAGTTTCATGACCCCACTCTTTAAACAGTTTTATGAACTTTTGGGGTGAAAAGCATGTTTGATTATGATACATATCTTAAACTTGTAATGATGTGAATTATCTAAGTGCTAACACACGAAAGTCCCCACGATCACAGTGATTAACTTCGAGCCGGTGGCTTGTGAATAGTACTATTGGTTTGACAAACCCAAACAGAATCGGCCTGGTTGTCGTGTCACATAGCGCCGTTTCCACATGACCATAATTTTATATACAGGCTATGTAGTGTTAGAAATAGCTACCGGGGCGTGTTGTGGGCGGAAGGGGAGCCATAATGGTTGATTAAGCGTGGGAAATGGAGGCACGCAGCACATACAGTCAAGGCTTCACTGTAGCTTAGCATAATTACATCATTTACATACATACATACTTATATCATGATTACAGGTGTTAACTTGTGAATACTCATAATTGTTTTCTTGAAACTCGTGAAACTCACCAACTCTAGTAGTTGACCTGTTTTAAACTGCTTTTCAGGTGTACCTAAATCGGAATGATTTGGTGATCTGTTACTTGCTCAAGGTGGTGTGGTTGATGCTATTTGAATAGAAGCAAGGGTGTTCGTAGTAAGATCGTATAGTTAACAAAGTAGTTTTGTTTGTAACACCTAGACTGTAAAAGAATGATAGAACAACGAAATGTAATATAATGTAAATTAGTTTGTAATGTTTTTTTATAAACAGTGTTGTTGATACCAGAGGTGTCTGCTACATTCCCGTTTTACGCTTCCGCATTGTGCTAGTCGGGGTGTGACAGAAGTTGGTATCAGAGCCATTGGTTAAAAAGGATTAGGTTATCCCTTAGGGTACCTAAAATGTCAGGACCGTCTATCGGGTGCAACCTTAGCAAAGGTTTGACAAGAACACACCGACTTAATTACTCAAAGACCGATTGAGTATCCCGGCGGAATCAGGATATTCAATGATTGAGAATGAAAGCTTGTGGAGAATTATCAAACACAAAACAATAAATGATAATCGGTAAGGACTATTTCAACGACAAAGATTCACTATATTAAATGATATATCAATGATACAGTGAATGGAATGTCTAGGGTTTTGTGTGACTGCGGCTTTTGATATTCGTCTGCAAAGATTGTCAGTATGCGTGCCAAAAACCCGTCCCCTAGTCGTACCCTAGGATGTCTATATATAGACCTTAACATTCCATGTATACGTCCTAGACATTACATAATGAAAGCTAAATCTAATACAAGTGTTTCAGACCTCAAGCAAGGTATATACCTTGCTCGAGCAAGCTTCCTATACAAGGTGTGCTCGGAGAGTATCCTCGAGCATACTTTACTTAGAATATATTCTCTTTTGGAGAATACATATTCTCTTCGAGTAAGCTTCATTCTTCTTGACTTGTTCAAACTTTGCTCGAATAAGTCCATCGAGCAAGCTCATTCTTCTTGATGTCTTCAGCTTTTCTTATTCAGCAATCTTTATCATGCTCGGATGTAAATCTTGCTCGGTAACTGAACTGTGCTCGAAGTCTTTGCTTTGATTCACGTGACATCCTCTTATTGCATCCATGCTCGTCCCCATGTGCTCGATCATCCTGTGCTCGTAACACTTGGCTGGAACTTGTATGATCAAGGTGTTTGCCCGATTGGCAATCCATGCTCGATAGAAGAATACCCTTGCTCGTTGAAGTGTAGCTTGCTCGAAGCCTTCAGCACTTAGAAGAATCAACCATTTAAGGTTCAGAACCTTGCTCGAAGTAGGAAAAATCCATGCTCGATCGTCTAGGCTTGCTCAAATTCCATACTTAGCCGTTTTCTAAGGAGGTTAAGAAGATTCCAATCTTCCTTATCAAAAATCCGACCCAACAATCTCCCCCCTAGATTGGAACAAGCACAGATGCACCAAAACATACCTGCACAGAGTTACACATGTATCAGATTTCTAGATAAATCATTTAAGAACGTGTCATTTCATTACATAATTGGAATTTTGCCATATAGGCATTACACACTAAATTTTTACAACTCAAACAAAATACAAAGATAAATAGAATTAAAAATCAATCATCCATTAGCTCCATTCTGTTATCTTCTTCCTCTGTTCTTAGCTTCAGCCCTTTCTTTCAATTTCTTCACATATGCAGCTCTTTGCTTCAGCATGTCAACTTCAGAGGAGTCAGAGGCATCACTTGGGAATCTTGCATCAATCATATCTTGTAAATCTTGTGGATGCATATAATGCAGATCACCATCCTCCCTTATGACTGCAATAGGTATCCTTGACTTATTTCTCAAAGTGGTCGAATCATCATTTTGATTGTACGTTATGTATGTGATTCTTCCAAATTATTGCACTCTTGAGTTGGGTTCCTTCATCACTTCTCTCGTAGCCAGGCACTCTTTTAAGGTCTTCCTTTTCTGATGAGAGCTGCTTGCTAGAGTTCTTTGTTTCTTTGATTTAGAGAGGGAAAGCTCGGATATGTGAACTTCACTTATTCTCTTCCTCCTCTTCTCTTTTTCTGCTTGGCTTCTGATCTCTCTCTTCTTTTGCTGCAGAAATGGGAATCCCTTTTCTGCTTGATCCTTTAAAAACTTTGAGAGATCATTCCTCAGTTGACCAGATGGTTGACTTCTTACTTGATTGTCATATAAATTCAGCTCAGCCATCTTGGTCAGTTGTTCTTCTAAAAAGTTTCTCAAATCATCTTTGAAGATGATGAGATGTTCTGTTTCATTTTCAGTCACAACCCTTAATGTCTTTGATCTTCTGTTAAAATAGAGATGTGTGGGAAAATTTACTTTTCTTGGCTGCACAGGCCTCACACTCTCTGACCTCTGAGTTCTGCTTGAGCACCCCATTTCAACTTTCTTAATCTTATCAAGACCCTCTTCAACATACCATCTTTTTATTGTATCTTCAGTTTGCATTAACAGTCTTGACATTTTTACTCCCTTTTTGTGGAGGGCATTCATCATTTCTGCATGAACTTCTTGTTCTGCCCTCCTCTTGTCTTCTTGCAATTTCCTCTGTGTTTCAAGATACATCCTCTGTTCTCTGTGATATATTTCCATTAGTTCAGCAAGAGGCATGTTCTGAAACTGTTCTTCTGATATCCCTTTCTCCATCACAACCTTCTTTAACATCTCTACCCTCTGAGGGTCCTCAAACCACCTCTTTGCATCTTGATCTTTCTTTTCTTTTTCCTCCCTTTCCTTCAGTAATCTCAATTTTAACTCCTGCTCTCTTTCAAACTATTCTCGACTTTCTTGATCTTTGTGAGAGTCTTTAATCTGTTGAATTCTTCTTTTTAGTTCTTCAGGAGAGAGATTTATCAGGAAGTTGTAGCTGTAGCCATACAGCTGAAGGAATTTAATGTCCTTATGTTTTGACTTTAAGGATTCATATGCTTCTTCATCCTTTTGGTTCTTTTCAGTTCTTTTCTTGCTACTGTCTGATTCTTTTAATTCTTTTTCTTTCTCTTTCTTCCTTTCAGACACCCTTCTCACATAGTCAGACAGATTCTCCATGAGAGCCCTTTTGTACAAACCATCAATCTTGTCAAATGGCTGTAAGTTCAGGAAAGCAGGCTTATGACCAGCCTTTATCAATACTTCTCTTTTTCCTTTCCTTACTCTCCAACCCTCAGCTTCTTTTGCCACATCCTCTTTTGATAGTCTTTGAACATACAGAGGATCGTAGCCCAAGCTGATCAAATATTCAACATCTTTATTTATCTTTTCAACTCCCTGTAATTCTTCCTCATCTTCACTTTCACCATCCAAGTACACCACTTCTTCAAGGTTGTGAAGAGCCTCAATCATTGGTTCATCATTTTGTTTGGATTGAGCTCTTCTTCTTTCTTCTAGCATCTCTGACCTCAGTCTATAGACCATTTTCTTCACAGATTTTTGTCTCTTTGGCTTTGGGGTCTCAATTTCAGATGAAGGTTTTCTTTTGAGTTGTATTTCCTCTGGTTCTTCAAGAATTATTTCTTCATCAACAGACTCAGATTCGTCATTTTCAGTTTCAGCTGTTTGTGTGTCAACAGGTTTTTCAGTAACTTCTTCTATGATTGGTTCACTTGGTTCAACATGTTCTTCAAATTTTTGTTCTCCTTTGCTCAGATTTATAAGTTCTAGTTGAGCCTTTCTTGCTGCCTTTACAATGTCTGGGTGATGTTTTTCTGGGTTGTTCAGTATGAGTGTTATATCTTTCATTATCACCAATTTGACCATTGTAAATGCTGAAACCTCAACTGTTTCATCTTCTTCATTTGTTATAGGACCCATACCAAGTTCATCTTCATTTGTTTCAAGCTCCTCAGGTTCAATGATCAAAGGCTCTGCAGCTTTTTCTTGTTCAGGTTCTTGTTGATCAACATTCAAATTTTCTTTCAAGGCATCAATTGTAGCCTTGATTGCTTCATCAACTTCTCTTAATTTCCACTCCTCTTCCTCCTCTTTATCTTTCATTTTAATCAAAGCTTCTATGACCTCCTGAGGAATTTCCTCCTCTTCTTCTACCATTTCTTCCCTTTCAAGGGCCTCCAACTCTTCATTCATCAGTTCTATAACTGTTTTCACAGATTCAGCCTCAGCCATGTCTTGATCAACTACATTTTCTTTGAACAAAATGTCATCAGACTGAGTTGTGTGTTGAGGCAGGGGGTGTAAGTCATCGTCTGTAAACCCCCTTGCCCTTTTCTTTCCTCTTTAGATTTTCTTTTTCAGTTTCATCTTCTTCTTTATCTTCCTTCTCATCCTCTGATTCTCCATCATCATATGCTTGGTTTAGCATGTTTAAAGCATCAGATGGTCCAACCTCCTCTTCAACACTGATATTCTCCCCCTGTTTTGGTGCATCTGAGGTCTTCTCAACCTCAGATTGCCCCTCAAGAGTTTGAATTTTCAATAATGCCTCCTTCAGTGCAGCTTCCAGAGCTGAGTTCTTCGTAGCCAAAATGGCATTTTTCTCTCTTAGCATTATGTTCTCAAACTCCAGTTTGGCATTTTCACACACCACATCATAAAGGTTTGGACTTGATTGTGGAGTTTCAGCAGTAGGTTTTGGAGCTGGGTCCGAAAATGGTTCAGATTCTACGGTCTCAGGGGATTGAACGGTGTATGGTTCTGGGACTTGGGTTGGGAGAGTAGGTTTAGTTGGTGCTGTAGTAGGTGAAGGATGGATAGGTATGTCTTGTTCAGTTGGCTCAGTTGTGGCAGGGGAAATACGAATGTCAGCATGATCAGTTGGCTCATGAGCTTCTTGTCCAAGTTCATACACAGTCTCTCCAATTACAACTGGTGCATCAGCAGCACTGTCAATAACCATTGCATCTCCTCCATCGGCACCATCCTCATCATCATTATCATTATCATCATCATCACCATCATCAACCTCCTCATCACTGTTACCAGGGGTCCTTGGTACATCAATGGGACCCAGTGCAGGAACAAGTAACCATGGGAGTACATCCCAGTCATCATTCTCAATGAAGTTACTCTGAGCATCCTTCATACGTTTGCATATGTTTGAGTCCTGCAACTTCAAAATCTGCCCTGTTCTTTGAATTTCTAGTAAGGCTCTATTTATTAAGATTTGAAGAAACCTTGGATACATCAGAAAACGTTGAGTAAAATTCTTCTTTGCATTGGAGATCATTCCTTGAAAAATAAGTCTTGAAATATTAAAAGGTTGCTGCTAAAGAATGGCGACTGTGAGAGTCCCAAGCTCTCTGCTCAACAAAGTCCAAGTCCCTCTCCGAGGAGATAAGGACTGGATTACGTGATGAATCAAAACTCTGTAGATTAATGGAAAACTTCCCCTTTGGAACTGTCCTTCCTTAACGCCTCCCTGATAGCCCATAGTCTCTTGAAAAACTCTTAGTAGCCTTGGGGCTGAGTAGGACGGCTGATCCTCAAAATTGTCGTGAAGGTCCAGTGCAGCTCTGATTGAGGCTTCGGTTATCTCAATGTCATGATTTAGAATGGATGCCTCAATTTTTTCCCCATTTACGTTATTGACATATGTGGCAGACCCCCAAAAATCTAAAATATGATTTCTGTATATTGTGGGGTCGGTAGTTAAGGCCACCCTCAGATTGGAGTTTCTCAGAAAGTTCATCATTGGCTCCAACTCAAGGTTGTCATCGTCTATCTCCAACCGAGCACACATATTATGCCGTTTTTCGAATTTGAAAGCCATCAGTTCTGCAAAAACAAGAAGTTTTGTCAGTACACAAAGTTGCAGAACTAATATAGGAGAATAGATTGATGATTAATGGCGTCCCCAATTAACCTGTTCCTTAGTAATATGTGTACCTGCAAAACAAGTAAACAGTTAGTCAATATAGTCAATTGGAAACACTAATTTCAAAATCGGTGCGACAATTATCGTCCTGCGATGTCTTACCGAAATCGAAACAGAGCTAATGGCTATAATCAAAGAGAAATTAACAAGTAACAGAACAGCGAGCAAGGGGAAGATAGCACGAGCAAGAGGGTTTTCATCTAGGTTTAATTAGAGAACAATGTGTGAAAAACTTTCTAAGTCCCCTTTTTATACTTAACGATTTGGTGGTACAGTACCTTAGTTTGTCGTCTAGCACACGACAGTTGTCATTTAATTTCAAATTCACATTTACCACCCTTACACAAGGACATGCTCCCCCTGTACACAAGGACATGGTACAATGCTTGCTCGAGCATACTTAGAAATATATCAATTTCTTATGCTCGAGATGCATTCCTGTGTGCTCGAAGTACATTGTGCTTGAAAAGCTTTAAAATCTTTCCTAATCCCGCACTCGAGCACAGAAACTGGTACCCTAGTTTGCTCGAAAATTTCGTAGAAATAAAATCATCTTTACTCATCTCAAAATTTTAACTCAATCATCTCTACACGCTCACTAAGACACCTAGCACAGACCTTGCTCGAAACACTTAGATGTTTCCTATCATTTAGTTCTCATGCTCATAAACTTGAAATCATACTTACTCATGCCATCATGCTTGAAGATACTTAGTAAAATTACAAAGTATATCTTCGTGCTCGAAGATCAAAGATAACAAAACACATGAAAAGTAAGCTCAAAGTACATTCTAATTTTTAGATCATATTCGAAAATACTTAGAACAAACACAGATAACGTCGGTGAAATTAAAATCATTTGCCTAGAAGTTAAGACAAAAATCACACTCAAACTTTGCAAAAATTAAGATTACAAGTTAATGAAATCATTCCGTTTGCTCAAGCTTGGGTTTGAGGTGAACAAGAAATCAAAATCCAGTTCAAAAAGTTATTTCAATTCATTGGAAAGATCTCAACATGGGATCAGATTGTCCAATAACTGTCACACCACTTCATTTTCAGCCGTATTATGAGTTAAGTCAGGCTGACACTAGGTGTAGGTTCTTAGCATGATTCTTATGAATTTTTTTGATATTCTTAAGATTCAATTAATTTCTTCAGTTAGAATGGTCACACTTTAGACTTTAGTTGTTCCTTATCTCTTCTTAAAGCTTATTTAGCTTTCTCCGAATCACCCCGAATTGACTTCAACCCCGTGATGCGTTGGTTAAAAATAAATTTTATTTGTCCGAGCAGTTTATTTAGTAATAAGATATTTAAATATCAGACCATCAGGTTGAACGTTGGACTTACAAGCCATCCGGACTTACATGCCTTTCATTCAGAGTATTTAGGACTTATTTGAATGCCCCACTCTTGTAGTTCTGATTGTGCCCCTTAAGGTCATGATATATTTATTTATCATTAATGATTTTGAAGCATATTTTATTTTCTTTTTCACTCTTTTTCATTTGCTTCATTTTCTATTTATGAACTTTCAAATATATATATATATATATATATATATATATATATAGCTATTTAGTAGCTGCTCATAATTTGATAAACTGTTTTTGGTAAACCAAAACATCAATAGGCTCGTGTATGATTGGATAATTTCCTTTCTGCCTATCATTCGGAGAGATGTGCAAGGAAACATACCTTAGTTTTCAAATGAATCACCACATCAAACTTAGCATGATTATAGTATTTGTATCACATTGATCACTGCACTTATGAGAAGAAGCTACACAAATTGTCAGTTTGCTGAACAGAAATCTTTTAAGTCTATAATCCATGAGTTAGGAGATTAGACAATATACTATCATTTCCCATATTAGTTGGATTCAATCTCCACCTGAAGAACAATATTCATTTCTGAATATGAACTTGGATAATATTATCATCTCTCATGTTTGATCACCAAAACAGTGTTGCTTATCATAAAACATGTTACATTTTCAAAATCATTTATTTGATAGGTCATTTTTAAGGTTAGATTCTGAAAATAGTATAGTCTTGTAGTTACAATTGACAAGCAGACACTTCACAAGTGTCACACACATAATACTCACATCACACATTTCAATCAGCAGAGTACACAATACAGTGGAGCATGCTTAGAAATCCATCGAGCATACTCGGAAGTATGTAGCAACTTTAAGATGTATCATTACAGAGTTTGTGCTCGACAGAGTTGTACATTGTGCTCGAGCAAGAAACTTGTGCTAGGAATACTTAGAAAGTTTTCAATAGTACATGTCCATGCTCGAACATCAAAACATATCATTTGTGCTCGAAATATGGTTTGTTTGAGCTCGAAGAACAACAGACACCATAAGTACAGAACCATGCTTGGAATACTTACGAAAAGTTTTCCAAAGCAAGTCTGTGCTCGAGCAACTGAGCAACTGACATCTGTTCTTGAATGAGTTAGAATTGTCTTTGAGAAGCCTATGCTTGTGCTCGAAGAGCAATAAGCACAACGTCAAGCACAGATTCATGCTCGAAGTACTTAGAATCATAAAAATTTATCATGCAAGCACAGATCAAAGTACTAACAGCTGTAAATATCAGATTTAACAGAAATTCGACATACACATATTCACAAACATGATTATGACACCCAAAACAGCCACACGCATGATGAAGGCAAACAGAAAATTCAGATTAGCACAACTATCAATCATGCAAACATTCACAGTGAGAAACATGGATCATCAGTAAGCACCTCACTTAAGCACACATCCTAAATCATACTTCATCAGCATTAATCATTCCTAGACATTTTAACAGAAAATGAAATCTGGTCTTATCTAAAGGTTTGGTGAACAAATCAGCCAAATTATCAGATGTATCTACCCTCTTCATTTCTATAAGCCCTTTTTCCTGACAATCCCTAATGAAATGATGTCTAATTTCAATGTGCTTAGTTTTAGAATGTTGAACTGGATTCTTAACAATGAACATAGCAGCCGTATTATCAATTAAAATAGGTGTGAGTAAGAAATTCAGACCATAATCCAGCACTTGATTTTGAATCCACAGAACCTGTGCACAGCAGGCAGATGCAGCAATGTACTCCGCTTCAGCAGTAGAGATTGACACTGTGGTTTGCTTCTTGCATTGCCATAACACCAATCTGTTTCCAAGAAACTGACATCCTCCTAAGGTTGATTTTCGACTCATGTTGCATCCATCATAATCACTGTCAGTGTAAGCCATCAAATCAAAGGAAGAGTTCTTTGGATACCAAATTCCCAGGTCTGGTTTTCTTCTCAAGTATCTGAATATTCTTTTCACTGCTAGCATATGTGACACCTTTGGATTAGCTTGAAACCTTGCACAAACACACACAGCAAACATAATATCTGGCCTAGATGCTGTAAGATACATCAATGATCCTATCTTGGCCCTATATTCATGCTGATCAACTGGCTCCCCCTTTTCATCAGGTACCATTTTCTCATGTGTGTCCATTGGTGTTGACACTGTCTTGAAGTCTTGACACTTGAACTTGGTGAGAATCTCTTGAACATATTTTGATTGATTAATGAAAATTCCATCTGGCTTCTGTTGCACTTGCAATCCAAGGAAGAAATTCATTTCTCCCATTGAACTCATTTGGTATTTAGACTTCATCACTTTCTCAAATTCTTTGCACATTTGTTCATTTGTTGACCCAAAAATGATATCATCCACATATACTTGCAGCAGCAGCAGATCCTTTCCTCTCCTTTTGTAAAACAAAGTCTTGTCTATGGCTCCTCTACAGAAACCATGTTCTAACAGATGGTTAGACAGCTCATCATACCAGGCTCTTGGTGCCTGATGTAATCCATACAATGCCTTGCTGAGCTTGTAGACTTTGTTTGGATGAATTGGATCTTCAAATCCAGGAGGTTGAGTGACATACACTTCTTCATCTATCTTTCCATTCAGAAATGCAGAATTTACATCAAGCTGATAGACTTTAATGTTCATTGATGCTGCATATGCCAGAAAAATTCTAATAGCCTCTAGTCTTGCAACAGGAGCAAATACCTCTTCAAAATCTACTCCTTCTTCTTGTAAACATCCTAGAGCTACCAATCTAGCTTTGTTCTTTATCACTATCCCCCTTTCATCTTTCTTGTTTCTGAAGACCCATTTTGTACCAATTGCATACCTTCCTCTGGGCTTGTCCACCAAGTCCCACACATGTAAGTCTCTGAACTGAGCTAATTCCTCCTGCATAGCTTCCACCCAGCTATTGTCCTTCAAAGCTTGATCGATGTTCTTTGGTTCAACTTGGGATAGGAAACAGACATACAGGCAGATATTTGCTTTTTCAGATGCACTTCTGGTAACTCTTTCATGTAGATCTCCAATAATGTTCTCTGCAAGATGATTTCTTTCATTTGAGGTACATTGTACAACTAGAGGTACACATACTTCTGCTTCTAGATTTGACAAATTTAACTCAACAGATTCATCTTCAGATGTGACTTGAGTCTCAGTAGAAGTTTGAACAAGATTGAGTTCTGATGTAGATGCCTCATTTCCTCCTAGCTGCAATGAGTCAAACAGGGATTGTAACTGACACATTTCTTCAGTTTGAGAAGGTTGTTGACTTTGGATGGGTTCACTTTCAATAACACTTGGACCTTCATTTGAGATTTCAACTTCAGCCTCTTGTCCAACTCTCTCTAGATCATATTCTCCTTGGATAGTACCTCCAAAGGTAAATCCATTTGCTTCAGACGCAACTGAGGTCCATAGTTTGTCCAGATCAACTTGCTTTGCTTTTCCTTTTTCTTTAAAGCTGGTTCTGTACATACTATCATCCATGTCTTCACTGTAGATTTTAAATGATTTGATCATTTTCTCAAGATCAAATAACCATTTAGGACCATCAGTATTGTTGAACTGGTTTTCATTGAAGATAATATCAGAAGATTCAATCACCACCATGTGCTCTTTCACATAGACTCTATAAGCTTTTGAGTGAGATGAGTAGCCCACAAAGAAACATTCCAGTGATTTGGACTGGAATTTATTCAAGTAATCCTTTGTGTTCAAGAGTGAGCATTTGCATCCAAAAGGCTTCAAGAACTTCACATAAGGTTTTCTCTTGTAGAGAATTTCATATGGTGTCTTGTTTTGAGCCTTGTTTAGTAGAACCCTGTTTATTGCAGTGTTTATTGCTTCTGCCCAGAAAGTAACAGGCAAGTTGGCATCAGCAATCATGGTCCTTGCAGCTTCAATTAAAGTTCTATTTCTCCTTTCTGCAACACCATTTTGTTCAGGGGTTCTAGGAGCACTATACTACTGCAAAATACCCTTAGAAGTGCAGAATTCACTCATAGTCTCATTCTTGAATTCTAACCCATTATCACTTCTAATCACTTTCACTCTCTTCTTAAGTTGATTTTCCATCTTCAAAACATAAGCCTTGAGTAACTCTGGAGTCTCATCCTTGCTTCCCATGAAAAAGACCCATGTAAACCTTGAAAAATCATCAGTTATTACTAGGCAGTATCTCTTCTTTCCAACACTTGAAACACTCACTGGACCAAACAAGTCCATGTGAAGTAGTTCCAAAACCTCATCAATTGTGTTCAGCAGTTTGCTCTTGCGTGAGGATTTGTGTTGTTTTCCTTTAAAGCAAGATGTGCATTTGTCTTCCAGCTTGAACTCTCTTGTGGGAAGACCAACAACATGTTCAACTTTCACTAGCTTGTTCATGTTCTTCAAATTTACATGACACATCTTCCTATGCCATAAAACAGATTCATTCTCAGTTGCCTTTGATACAAAGCATGAACCACCTCTTGAAGTTGCAGTATTCATTCTCAGTTCATAGAGATTGCCATTTCTTGAAGCCATCATCATAATCATTTATGTTGGTATCACAAACTTTGGCTTCAAAATCAGGCAATGTTCATCATTAAAGGCAACCTTATATCCTTTGTCACAAACTTGAGAAATGCTCAGCAGATTGTACTGTAGTCCTTCAACATGTAGAACATTCTCAAAGGATACTTTGCCATTCGTGAATGTTCCCTTGCCAACAATTTTTCCTCCATTTTCATCACTCCCAAATGCAACTGGTCCCTCATACTTCTTCACATAATCTATTAATGCAGACTTGTCACATGTCATGTGCCTTGAACATCCACTGTCCATATACCATAAATCATTTTTACTCATGGAATGATCCTGCACACACACAGAAGAAATCAGTTTGATTCTGAGTTACAAACTCCATCAGTTTGTAATTCAGAGAAAGTGGAGGATGTATCAGAAGTTGGAATTGGAACTTGTGGTGGATCTTCATACACAACTTCACACTCATCATCAGTGTCTAATTCTGATCCAATGTGCACTGCAGACACTGTAAAGCTTCCATCACCTTATCCTTCCCACCTTCTACTTCCTTCTTTACTTTCCACTGAAATCCTCTTAGTTCAAATCCTTGTTTTAACAGAAACTTCTCATCACCATTAAGAACACCTGATCTCTTCTTAGCCTTTTCTTCATTTGGAGATCTTCTGTTCTTGTCTGTTGTTTTCAGGATTCTATCATCTTCTTTAAGCTTCAAATTTGCTTTGAGTCTTTGGTTCAACACAGACTGATAGTTCTTCTCTTCAGATAGATTTTTTATTCCCTTCAAGTATCTCTCTTCAGGATTCTATCATCTTCTTTAAGCTTCAAATTTGCTTTGAGTCTTTGGTTCAACACAGACTGATAGTTCTTCTCTTCAGATAGATTTTTTATTCCCTTCAAGTATCTCTCATACATTTTTTTGTAGCTTTTCATATCATAGCCACTAACCACATCTGGAATTTCAAAACTATCTCAAGAATCTAGCAAGAGTCAGTATGATGCCCATATGCATCACATTTTGTGCAGAACACTTTAGCAAAGTTTCCCAAATCCTCAAGAAGTTTCTTGTCCTTGATCTTGTCACTTGGTTTAGGGAAATCAAACCCTAAAGATGTTTTTGAGTACACAGTGTTGGAAAAGTCCATCTTTGATTGGCTTGCTAAGATCAATTGGTTGGGAACATTTTTCTTTAACAAAAACAATCTTCTTCAGCTTAGATGGCAATTGTGAAGAACTTTCCTCTTGTTCTTTTGAACATCTTCTTCTTGGAGCATAGTCCACATCACCCACATCAAATAATTCATGATTAGAGAAAACTGGGTAGATAGGTGGACGACTTTGATCATAAGAGAATTTGCTTTGTGTTTCTGTTCTCTTCTTGATGGCTGGTGGTGATCTAGCACATATATCAAATGGAACATGCTCTCTTCTCATTTTCTCATGATGCTCTCTCACCTTTGATGTCATAGGTGGCAGAAGAGGAATTTTGTCACCTTTCTTCTTATTTGCTCCTTTCTTCTTTTTCCTTTTTGATGACTGAGAGCTTCCACAGCTACAATTGCTTTCTTCACTGGAGTATTCACTCCACTTCTTTTTCTCTCCTTGTAGCTGTTCATCCACCACAGTTTCTTGCTTGTCAGCCTTTTTCATTACAAATTCTCCATTCTGATCTACCATCACATCATCATATTGCTTGATAAATTCTGGCTTATCATCAAACACATTTTTGAACTGTTTGAGATACTCATTTCTGCTCTCTTTATCAACTTTCAATGGGTAACTATCACAGAACGAGGGTGGAACCTTCTTGTACTTCTCTTCTTCAGTCATCTTTTCAACATGCCCAACAATGTTTCCAGTAGAGACTAGGTTTTTTAAAAACTCAATTTCAATCAACAAATTAGCATTCTTGAGTTTCTCTTCAGCAAACATCTTCTTCAGTCCTTCTATCTCAATTCTCATTCTGGATGGAGCTTGATATGCTACCATGCAATCATCCTCCAAACCTTTGATTTGACTTTCATATGTAGCCTCACCTTTAGCATACACATTTAGAAAGACATCCTTCCTACCACATTCAGTTTTCCATTTTCCAACCTCCTGATTTAATTCTTCAATTTTAGCAAGAAGATCAGAAATAGAAGTATCAGAATGTACCTGAGTGTTTGAAGATTCAGCCTTCTCATTAATTTTGGCCATGAATGCAACATTTGCTCTTTCCATCTCAGCAGCATGATTACTCCAGTCAAACTCTCCATCCTGAGCCACCCTTGCAACAGCCACATTCCCTTGATCTCTTTGCTGGTTCACACCATTTTGAGATGGTCTGCTTCGATTTGTATGAACCTGCATTTGATTAGTTCTCTGAGGTTGAAATGTTTGTTGCTGGGTTCTATTCTGATTTTGATAGGGATTTTGATTGGGCATTTGAGTCCTTTGCTGCTGAAAGTTCTGATTCTGATTCTGATAGAACTGACTTTGATTGAGTTGATTTCCAAACTGTCTCGGCATGTTGCACTCTCTTGCAAAGTGTCCAGGTTGTTGACAGTTATAACAGATGGCCTTGGATTTGTTAAATCCAATTCTTTCATTTGGTCCATTGAAACTACTTCTGCCAGTTCTGTTATACAACCTTTTACTTCTTACTGCCAACATGGCCGCTTGCCATTTGATGTCCATATCTTCTAAATCATCATCATCAATTTGTTCTAAGTCTTCTTGCATGATGCTTGTGTTTATCAGATTCTTGGCCACAAAGGCATGATAAGACTCAGTGAACATTGAGAACAAGGCCTGATAGTCTGTTCCTTGAGTCTGGTTGTGATATGCAGAATTTGATTGCCCATTTCCAGTAGATGGATGGTCATCTTCAATCAGTTGCACATTGAATCTTGACTGATTGTTACATGAGGAGTGTGCATCTGATGGTTCCTCAACAATAGGCTGTTGATTCTTGACAGAGAGGTTGCCCATGGGTGCCACAAGTGCATTGTTCATTTGGAAGCTTAGCTTGTCCTCTCGAATCATGTGATTCTCTATCATTTCATGTTCAACAGCCTTGAGGAAGGCAATCACATCATCTAGTTTGAAGGTAGGAAAACTTGCCTTTTCCTTTATGAACTTGCTTGCAGTATACCATTCCCCAGATAGAGATGATAAAAGCTTCTTGTTAAGCTCAAAGTCGGAAATCTGCAAATCAGTGGTCCTTATTTCATTTACAATGGTCATGAACCTTTGTAACACTGACTTTAGACTTTCTCCTTCCTTAAACTTGAACCTGTCCAACTGCTGCTTCAGTCGATCTTTCTTTATGTCTCTTAACTTAGTATTACCTTCAAACATTTCAATCACTGCATCATATATACCCTTAGCATTCTTATGATGATTTACAGTGGTTAGAATCTCCCATGAAAGTCCCAACTTCAGCATGGACAGTGCTTTGTCATCCCTCTTTTTCATTCTTAGATCTACCGCAGCACTGTTATTTGGAGCGGCTGAAGGAGTGTAATTCCCTTCAGTAATAGCCATCCAAAGTTCTGGATCGTTGTAGTTCACAACAACCTCAACAATACCTTCCACTTTATGAAGTTCTCTTGTCCAAGTAATCTTGGAATCTTGTTGGTTGAAACTTCTTGATCTTCCATTTTAGCAGATCTGATGTTATCAAAAGCAATGCACAGTTAATCTTCACTTTTCCTCACAAACCTTCAGTCCCGTGGTCTTCAGTGAGCTTACTCAAGCTTTGATACCACTTGTCAGGACCGTCTATCGGGTGCAACCTTAGCAAAGGTTTGACAAGAACACACCGACTTAATTACTCAAAGGCAGATTGAGTATCCCGGCGGAATAAGGATATTCAATGATTGAGAATGAAAGCTTGTGGAGAATTATAAAACACAAAACAATAAATGATAATCAGTAAGGACTATTTCAATGACAAAGATTCACTATATTAAATGATACATCAATGATACAGTGAATGGAATGTCTAGGGTTTTGTGTGACGGCGGCTTTTGATATTCGTCTGCAAAGATTGTCAGTATGCGTGCCAAAAACCCGTCCCCTAGTCGTACCCTAGGATGTCTATATATAGACCCTAACATTCTATGTATACGTCCTAGACATTACATAATGAAAAATAAATCTAATTCAAGTGTTTCAGACTTCGAGCAAGGTATATACCTTGCTCGAGCAAGCTTCCTATACAAGGTGTGCTCGGAGAGTGTCCTCGAGCATACTTTACTTAGAATATATTCTCTTTCGGAGAATACATATTCTCTTCGAGTAAGCTTCATTCCTCTTGACTTGTTCAAACTTTGCTCGAATAAGTCCATCGAGCAAGCTCATTCTTCTTGATGTCTTCAGCTTTTCTTATTCAGCAATCTTTATCATGCTCGGATGTAAATCTTGCTCGGTAACTGAACTGTGCTCGAAGTCTTTGCTTTGATTCACGTGACATCCTCTTATTGCATCCATGCTCGTCCCCATGTGCTCGATCATCCTGTGCTCGTAACACTTGGCTGGAACTTGTATGATCAAGCTGTTTGCCCAATTGGCAATCCATGCTCGATAGAAGAATACCCTTGCTCGTCGAAGTGTACCTTGCTCGAAGCCTTCAGCACTTAGAAGAATCAACCATTTAAGGTTCAGAACCTTGCTCGAAGTAGGAAAAAACCATGCTCGATCGTCTAGGCTTGCTCAAATTCCATACTTAGCCGTTTTCTAAGGAGGTTGAGAAGATTCCAATCTTCCTTATCAAAAATCCGACCCAACATAAAATATAACTGTAGGCTTGATTAACTCTGGGAAAATATTTAAATAATAAATTAATATTATATACTGATGGATGTCGGGATGAACTTGTTGGGCAAGTGAGTTATTATGGTCCGGAACATAATAACAGACTTGCCTCTACTAGGGAATTCGGGGAGAAATCGCGGAACGTGTGGTTAGGTAAAAATGGCAACATATGTGTATAAAAGGTATTGTGTAAGTATATATATATGTATATATATATATATATATATATATGTAACACTCATACGTGCTTATCTGAATCAAGGTGTATAAATACGTATACGTACGATACTGTTGATGACGATAAATTTTATTCTGAATATTATAATCATTTATATTCAGTATTAATACTAATAATAATTAAAATTAAAATTTTAATAAAACTAATATTATATTCTAATATAATTAATATTAAATTTGGCTTAATTAATTAATCTCCCCAACAATAGTTAGCGCTAGCAATAGATATTATTCTTATAACTAACCTTTGTGCAGAGTCATGTCAAGGAATAACGACTACGTACAGGAAGAAGAACTGGTAATCTCTGCTGAGGATGAGGATCCAGAGGAAGATCCAGAAGAGGAGGATTCAGAGGAGGAGGACCCAGAAGAAGAACCGGAGGAGGATGAGGAAGAGGTGGAAGAAGAAGTTATTTGTAGAGAGCTACCCATAAATGTGCCTGATCTATCCGGCTACAGATGCGATAGTTATCCACCTAGGTCACCACGCAGAGATCAAAACGAAGTTAACAGTCAGTACCATTCACCTGCTAGAGTAGCCAGATCACCCACTCCACCTATTCACCTATCGTCAACGACTTCAGCTACTACACGAGTCCGACAGACTGCTCGTATTCGGGTAACCCCGATTGACCCTACCTCGATTCCATTCAGATCTACCCACTACCGGGGAGGACCTTCATGTCCTAGGGCAGATACTTCATCTTCCCATTCGTTGAGTATACCTACCCCTCGCCCTGACCTCCGAAATGCAAGAAACAACTCTTGGATGGCTATTATGTCTGACCGTGTGATAGACCACTCGATAGCCATAGCTAACATTAACCAGGAAAGGAGGGATGTGACCCAGTGCTTATTGACATTACAGCAGATAGTACTGAGCTTGCAGCAGTTAGATGCCTACCACCGTTGGTGTTTGGATAGGGTGACAGTTCGACTGTGGAACTGTTACTGGATGTTACGGTGTTGATATTTTTATGTTTGTGGCTAGTCTATCGTTTGTATGGATAGATGCAGGATGTTACAGATATGTGTACGTAATCTTTTGACACACCATGTATGTATATAGTAGTATGTTATGTTAACATGGGGCACGATTTTGTACATTATTACAAGTACTGACCCTTACAACGTTAAGTCTAGCAGTCACTTAGTGACAGGTTTTGATATATACATGCAAGCACTGGCCTTTATCAGGCTAAATCTATGTACCTTTTGTTATCAATGTACAGAACAATTTGTGAAATGTCAGTATGTTATATGGTTTATCTGTACAACATTTATTGTGATTATTGTTACAAAGTGCCGCATACTGGAATTAGTATTAATTGGCTTATATTTGTTTATCATTATAGAATGGCTCCAAAGAAAGCAACCCCCATGACTGAAGCAGAAATAGCCGAGATGATTGCTCGACAAATGCAGGCAGCAATACCACTTATTGTAACACAAGTAACTACCGGTGTTAATGCCAATATACAAACAAACCAGCAACAAATCAATAATGCTCCCCCAACCAACAATGAAACAGTCACAAATAACATTCCCCCACCTAATACAAACGCCCCTCCCAATGCAAATAATCCCCCACCTAATACAAATAACGTCAACAACAATAATCCTCCACCGAACCCAAACAATAACAACCTAATCCCCCTTGAAGAGAATATTCGATTAAAAACTTTATAGCCTGTAAACCGATTGAATTCAAAGGCATCGAAGGGCCAAACGGGCTGATTAAATAGATAGAGAAGACGGAATCTGTTCTCAATATTAGCATTGTCCAACCGAAAACATTGTCAACTATGTTGCTTCTACTTTTACGGATCATGCTTTGATGTGGTGGACACTACAGTTCAGATAAAAATGGCAAGATACGGTTAACCGCATGACTTGGGCGGAACTCAAAACATTAATGCTAGATCATTTCTATCCAAAGAACGAAATACAAAGGTTAGAACACGAACTCTGGAGTCTGGAAATGAAAGGAGCGGATCATTTGGGATACACGAACCGCTTCAATGAATTGGCCCGGTTAGTACCATGGTTAGTAACTCCTGAAGACAAGCGAGTTGAACGTTATATTTGGGGTTTAGCCCTGGAAGTGAGGAGTTTGGTAAACTCCGTGGGTCACACATCGTTTGAAAATGCTGTGACTCAAGCCGGAATTGTGACTTTTGATTTGGTAAGAAGCGGAGTATTGAGAATGACCGGAGAATCAGTGGGTATGAAACGAACTGACTACGGGACGAGAGCACAAGGAGGACAATCAAGCAAACGTGCACGTCCGACAATAAGAAATTATGCTATAACTAGTTCACATACGAAGCAAGACAGGTATAAGGGACCCTTGCCAAAGTGCGATAAATGTAATTACCATCATGTGGGAGAATGCAGAATCCTGGTATGCCAGAAATGTGGTCGAACTGGGCATTATGCCCCTAATTGCAGAGCAGGTACAGAAATTGTGAACCGATCAACCTAAACAACTCAACCTCGTCGTCCACCGCCACCCAGACCTCAGCCAATCCGCCAACAACCTATCCAGCAGACTGCAACCGCAACCACTTACCGTGCCTGCTATGAATGTGACAGTACTGAACATATTAGAAGAAACTGCCCCAAGTTGAATCCAAGAGCAGTTGCTAGAGGATGCGCTGGTGTGCCTCTAGCAACTGCTCTTGGATTGGTGCGCCTAGAGGACGCGCGTTCGTTATCGGGTCAGGAGAAGCACGACAAGACCCGAACGTTGTAACAGGTACATTCGTAGTTTCTGATCAATATGCTTCTGTATTATTTGATACTGGTGCCGATAGAAGTTTCGTTTCCTCTAGCTTTGTATCCCTGGGAAATATGCCAGTTAGTGAACTAACAAATCCCTATACTATAGAACTCGCTAACGGTAACTCTATAACAGTCAACCAAATAATCCAAAACTATTCCATTATTCTAAATGACCACCCATTCTTTATTGACCTGCTCCCGGTAGAGTTAAGAAGTTTTGATGTTATTGTCGGCATGGACTAGTTAACCAAGTATAAGGCAGAGATTGTGTGTAACGAGAAGACAGTTAAAATTCCCCTTTCGGAAGGTGAAATGATTGTGGTGCAAGGAGAGAAGTCCGGTTTGATAATACCTCTTGTATCTCATCTCAAAGTGTTGAAATGTTTACGCCAAGGTTGTAGGGCATTCTTGGAAAATGTGACCATAAAGAACCCTGATGAGAAACGCATAGAAGATATCCCCGTTATACGTGAATACCCCGATGTCTTTCCCGATGATCTACCTGGATTACCACCGAACCGACAGGTTGAATTCCGTATTGACTTAATCCCAGGATCAGCCCCTATTGCTAAGGCACCTTATCGACTGGCACCCTCTGAAATGCAAGAATTATCTAACCAGTTACAGGAGTTGTTGGATAAGGGTTTCAAACGTCCTAGTTATTCTCCTTGGGGAGCACCGGTATTGTTTGTAAAGAAGAAACATGGAAGTTTTAGAATGTGCATTGATTACCGGGAATTAAACAAAGTTACCATCAAAAACCGATACCCTCTTCCAAGAATAGACGACTTGTTCGACCAACTTCAAGGGGCAAACTATTTCTCAAAAATCGACCTCCAATCCAGTTACCATCAAGTTAAAATCCAGGAGGAAGATGTGTCTAAAACGGCGTTCCGAACTCGTTATGGCCACTACGAATTCTTAGTTATGGCCTTTTGGGCTGACTAATGCACCCGTAGTTTTCATGGATCTTATGAATCGAGTTTGCAAACCGTACCTCAAAAAATTCGTTATCGTGTTTATTGATGACATTTTGATATATTCGAAAACCAAAGAGGACCACGATCAGCACTTACGAACCATTTTGAAGTTGTTGAGGCAGGAAAAGTTGTATGCCAAATTATCAAAACGTGAATTTTGGCTACAAGAGGTTCAATTTTTAGGGCAGGTTGTTAATCGACAAGGAATCCATGTAGACCCGAGTAAGATTGAGGCCATCAAAAATTGGCAAGCCCCTAAGTCACCGAAGGAAATCCGCCAATTTTTGGGATTAGCTGGGTATTACCGGCGCTTTATTGTAATTTTTCCAGCATAGCCCAACCTTTAACTCTTTTGACTCAAAAAGATCGTGCTTATGTTTGAGGAGAAGAACAAGAAGCGGCTTTTCAATTGCTGAAACAGAAACTATGCCAAGCCCCGATACTGAGTCTTCCAGAGGGAATTGATGATTTAGTAGTTTATTGTGACGCGTTCCGGAAAGGCTTAGGATGCGTACTTATGCAAAGAAATAAAGTCATAGCATATGCTTCTCGGCAGTTAAAGGTGCACTAGAAGAATTGCACCACCCATGACTTGGAACTGGGCGCGGTTATCTTTGCACTTAAGATCTGGAGGCACTACTTGTATGGCACCAAATGTATAGTATACATCTACCACAAGAGCCTACAGCACATTTTCGACCAGAAAGAACTAAACATGTGGTAAAGGAGATGGGTATTCATTCTCAGTTGCCTTTGATACAAAGCATGAACCACCTCTTGAAGTTGCAGTATTCATTCTCAGTTCATAGAGATTGCCATTTCTTGAAGCCATCATCATAATCATTTATGTTGGTATCACAAACTTTGGCTTCAAAATCAGGCAATGTTCATCATTAAAGGCAACCTTATATCCTTTGTCACAAACTTGAGAAATGCTCAGCAGATTGTACTGTAGTCCTTCAACATGTAGAACATTCTCAAAGGATACTTTGCCATTCGTGAATGTTCCCTTGCCAACAATTTTTCCTCCATTTTCATCACTCCCAAATGCAACTGGTCCCTCATACTTCTTCACATAATCTATTAATGCAGACTTGTCACATGTCATGTGCCTTGAACATCCACTGTCCATATACCATAAATCATTTTTACTCATGGAATGATCCTGCACACACACAGAAGAAATCAGTTTGATTCTGAGTTACAAACTCCATCAGTTTGTAATTCAGAGAAAGTGGAGGATGTATCAGAAGTTGGAATTGGAACTTGTGGTGGATCTTCATACACAACTTCACACTCATCATCAGTGTCTAATTCTGATCCAATGTGCACTGCAGACACTGTAAAGCTTCCATCACCTTATCCTTCCCACCTTCTACTTCCTTCTTTACTTTCCACTGAAATCCTCTTAGTTCAAATCCTTGTTTTAACAGAAACTTCTCATCACCATTAAGAACACCTGATCTCTTCTTAGCCTTTTCTTCATTTGGAGATCTTCTGTTCTTGTCTGTTGTTTTCAGGATTCTATCATCTTCTTTAAGCTTCAAATTTGCTTTGAGTCTTTGGTTCAACACAGACTGATAGTTCTTCTCTTCAGATAGATTTTTTATTCCCTTCAAGTATCTCTCTTCAGGATTCTATCATCTTCTTTAAGCTTCAAATTTGCTTTGAGTCTTTGGTTCAACACAGACTGATAGTTCTTCTCTTCAGATAGATTTTTTATTCCCTTCAAGTATCTCTCATACATTTTTTTGTAGCTTTTCATATCATAGCCACTAACCACATCTGGAATTTCAAAACTATCTCAAGAATCTAGCAAGAGTCAGTATGATGCCCATATGCATCACATTTTGTGCAGAACACTTTAGCAAAGTTTCCCAAATCCTCAAGAAGTTTCTTGTCCTTGATCTTGTCACTTGGTTTAGGGAAATCAAACCCTAAAGATGTTTTTGAGTACACAGTGTTGGAAAAGTCCATCTTTGATTGGCTTGCTAAGATCAATTGGTTGGGAACATTTTTCTTTAACAAAAACAATCTTCTTCAGCTTAGATGGCAATTGTGAAGAACTTTCCTCTTGTTCTTTTGAACATCTTCTTCTTGGAGCATAGTCCACATCACCCACATCAAATAATTCATGATTAGAGAAAACTGGGTAGATAGGTGGACGACTTTGATCATAAGAGAATTTGCTTTGTGTTTCTGTTCTCTTCTTGATGGCTGGTGGTGATCTAGCACATATATCAAATGGAACATGCTCTCTTCTCATTTTCTCATGATGCTCTCTCACCTTTGATGTCATAGGTGGCAGAAGAGGAATTTTGTCACCTTTCTTCTTATTTGCTCCTTTCTTCTTTTTCCTTTTTGATGACTGAGAGCTTCCACAGCTACAATTTCTTTCTTCACTGGAGTATTCACTCCACTTCTTTTTCTCTCCTTGTAGCTGTTCATCCACCACAGTTTCTTGCTTGTCAGCCTTTTTCATTACAAATTCTCCATTCTGATCTACCATCACATCATCATATTGCTTGATAAATTCTGGCTTATCATCAAACACATTTTTGAACTGTTTGAGATACTCATTTCTGCTCTCTTTATCAACTTTCAATGGGTAACTATCACAGAACGAGGGTGGAACCTTCTTGTACTTCTCTTCTTCAGTCATCTTTTCAACATGCCCAACAATGTTTCCAGTAGAGACTAGGTTTTTTAAAAACTCAATTTCAATCAACAAATTAGCATTCTTGAGTTTCTCTTCAGCAAACATCTTCTTCAGTCCTTCTATCTCAATTCTCATTCTGGATGGAGCTTGATATGCTACCATGCAATCATCCTCCAAACCTTTGATTTGACTTTCATATGTAGCCTCACCTTTAGCATACACATTTAGAAAGACATCCTTCCTACCACATTCAGTTTTCCATTTTCCAACCTCCTGATTTAATTCTTCAATTTTAGCAAGAAGATCAGAAATAGAAGTATCAGAATGTACCTGAGTGTTTGAAGATTCAGCCTTCTCATTAATTTTGGCCATGAATGCAACATTTTCTCTTTCCATCTCAGCAGCATGATTACTCCAGTCAAACTCTCCATCCTGAGCCACCCTTGCAACAGCCACATTCCCTTGATCTCTTTGCTGGTTCACACCATTTTGAGATGGTCTGCTTCGATTTGTATGAACCTGCATTTGATTAGTTCTCTGAGGTTGAAATGTTTGTTGCTGGGTTCTATTCTGATTTTGATAGGGATTTTGATTGGGCATTTGAGTCCTTTGCTGCTGAAAGTTCTGATTCTGATTCTGATAGAACTGACTTTGATTGAGTTGATTTCCAAACTGTCTCGGCATGTTGCACTCTCTTGCAAAGTGTCCAGGTTGTTGACAGTTATAACAGATGGCCTTGGATTTGTTAAATCCAATTCTTTCATTTGGTCCATTGAAACTACTTCTGCCAGTTCTGTTATACAACCTTTTACTTCTTACTGCCAACATGGCCGCTTGCCATTTGATGTCCATATCTTCTAAATCATCATCATCAATTTGTTCTAAGTCTTCTTGCATGATGCTTGTGTTTATCAGATTCTTGGCCACAAAGGCATGATAAGACTCAGTGAACATTGAGAACAAGGCCTGATAGTCTGTTCCTTGAGTCTGGTTGTGATATGCAGAATTTGATTGCCCATTTCCAGTAGATGGATGGTCATCTTCAATCAGTTGCACATTGAATCTTGACTGATTGTTACATGAGGAGTGTGCATCTGATGGTTCCTCAACAATAGGCTGTTGATTCTTGACAGAGAGGTTGCCCATGGGTGCCACAAGTGCATTGTTCATTTGGAAGCTTAGCTTGTCCTCTCGAATCATGTGATTCTCTATCATTTCATGTTCAACAGCCTTGAGGAAGGCAATCACATCATCTAGTTTGAAGGTAGGAAAACTTGCCTTTTCCTTTATGAACTTGCTTGCAGTATACCATTCCCCAGATAGAGATGATAAAAGCTTCTTGTTAAGCTCAAAGTCGGAAATCTGCAAATCAGTGGTCCTTATTTCATTTACAATGGTCATGAACCTTTGTAACACTGACTTTAGACTTTCTCCTTCCTTAAACTTGAACCTGTCCAACTGCTGCTTCAGTCGATCTTTCTTTATGTCTCTTAACTTAGTATTACCTTCAAACATTTCAATCACTGCATCATATATACCCTTAGCATTCTTATGATGATTTACAGTGGTTAGAATCTCCCATGAAAGTCCCAACTTCAGCATGGACAGTGCTTTGTCATCCCTCTTTTTCATTCTTAGATCTACCGCAGCACTGTTATTTGGAGCGGCTGAAGGAGTGTAATTCCCTTCAGTAATAGCCATCCAAAGTTCTGGATCGTTGTAGTTCACAACAGCCTCAACAACACCTTCCACTTTATGAAGTTCTCTTGTCCAAGTAATCTTGGAATCTTGTTGGTTGAAACTTCTTGATCTTCCATTTTAGCAGATCTGATGTTATCAAAAGCAATGCACAGTTAATCTTCACTTTTCCTCACAAACCTTCAGTCCCGTGGTCTTCAGTGAGCTTACTCAAGCTTTGATACCACTTGTCAGGACCGTCTATCGGGTGCAACCTTAGCAAAGGTTTGACAAGAACACACCGACTTAATTACTCAAAGACAGATTGAGTATCCCGGCGGAATCAGGATATTCAATGATTGAGAATGAAAGCTTGTGGAGAATTATAAAACACAAAACAATAAATGATAATCAGTAAGGACTATTTCAATGACAAAGATTCACTATATTAAATGATACATCAATGATACAGTGAATGGAATGTCTAGGGTTTTGTGTGACGGAGGCTTTTGATATTCGTCTGCAAAGATTGTCAGTATGCGTGCCAAAAACCCGTCCCCTAGTCGTACCCTAGGATGTCTATATATAGACCCTAACATTCTATGTATACGTCCTAGACATTACATAATGAAAAATAAATCTAATTCAAGTGTTTCAGACTTCGAGCAAGGTATATACCTTGCTCGAGCAAGCTTCCTATACAAGGTGTGCTCGGAGAGTGTCCTCGAGCATACTTTACTTAGAATATATTCTCTTTCGGAGAATACATATTCTCTTCGAGTAAGCTTCATTCCTCTTGACTTGTTCAAACTTTGCTCGAATAAGTCCATCGAGCAAGCTCATTCTTCTTGATGTCTTCAGCTTTTCTTATTCAGCAATCTTTATCATGCTCGGATGTAAATCTTGCTCGGTAACTGAACTGTGCTCGAAGTCTTTGCTTTGATTCACGTGACATCCTCTTATTGCATCCATGCTCGTCCCCATGTGCTCGATCATCCTGTGCTCGTAACACTTGGCTGGAACTTGTATGATCAAGCTGTTTGCCCGATTGGCAATCCATGCTCGATAGAAGAATACCCTTGCTCGTCGAAGTGTACCTTGCTCGAAGCCTTCAGCACTTAGAAGAATCAACCATTTAAGGTTCAGAACCTTGCTCGAAGTAGGAAAAAACCATGCTCGATCGTCTGGGCTTGCTCAAATTCCATACTTAGCCGTTTTCTAAGGAGGTTGAGAAGATTCCAATCTTCCTTATCAAAAATCCGACCCAACATAAAATATAACTGTAGGCTTGATTAACTCTGGGAAAATATTTAAATAATAAATTAATATTATATACTGATGGATGTCGGGATGAACTTGTTGGGCAAGTGAGTTATTATGGTCCGGAACATAATAACAGACTTGCCTCTACTAGGGAATTCGGGGAGAAATCGCGGAACGTGTGGTTAGGTAAAAATGGCAACATATGTGTATAAAAGGTATTGTGTAAGTATATATATATATGTATATATATATATATATATATATATATATATATATATATATATATATGTAACACTCATACGTGCTTATCTGAATCAAGGTGTATAAATACGTATACGTACGATACTGTTGATGACGATAAATTTTATTCTGAATATTATAATCATTTATATTCAGTATTAATACTAATAATAATTAAAATTAAAATTTTAATAAAACTAATATTATATTCTAATATAATTAATATTAAATTTGGCTTAATTAATTAATCTCCCCAACAATAGTTAGCGCTAGCAATAGATATTATTCTTATAACTAACCTTTGTGCAGAGTCATGTCAAGGAATAACGACTACGTACAGGAAGAAGAACTGGTAATCTCTGCTGAGGATGAGGATCCAGAGGAAGATCCAGAAGAGGAGGATTCAGAGGAGGAGGACCCAGAAGAAGAACCGGAGGAGGATGAGGAAGAGGTGGAAGAAGAAGTTATTTGTAGAGAGCTACCCATAAATGTGCCTGATCTATCCGGCTACAGATGCGATAGTTATCCACCTAGGTCACCACGCAGAGATCAAAACGAAGTTAACAGTCAGTACCATTCACCTGCTAGAGTAGCCAGATCACCCACTCCACCTATTCACCTATCGTCAACGACTTCAGCTACTACACGAGTCCGACAGACTGCTCGTATTCGGGTAACCCCGATTGACCCTACCTCGATTCCATTCAGATCTACCCACTACCGGGGAGGACCTTCATGTCCTAGGGCAGATACTTCATCTTCCCATTCGTTGAGTATACCTACCCCTCGCCCTGACCTCCGAAATGCAAGAAACAACTCTTGGATGGCTATTATGTCTGACCGTGTGATAGACCACTCGATAGCCATAGCTAACATTAACCAGGAAAGGAGGGATGTGACCCAGTGCTTATTGACATTACAGCAGATAGTACTGAGCTTGCAGCAGTTAGATGCCTACCACCGTTGGTGTTTGGATAGGGTGACAGTTCGACTGTGGAACTGTTACTGGATGTTACGGTGTTGATATTTTTATGTTTGTGGCTAGTCTATCGTTTGTATGGATAGATGCAGGATGTTACAGATATGTGTACGTAATCTTTTGACACACCATGTATGTATATAGTAGTATGTTATGTTAACATGGGGCACGATTTTGTACATTATTACAAGTACTGACCCTTACAACGTTAAGTCTAGCAGTCACTTAGTGACAGGTTTTGATATATACATGCAAGCACTGGCCTTTATCAGGCTAAATCTATGTACCTTTTGTTATCAATGTACAGAACAATTTGTGAAATGTCAGTATGTTATATGGTTTATCTGTACAACATTTATTGTGATTATTGTTACAAAGTGCCGCATACTGGAATTAGTATTAATTGGCTTATATTTGTTTATCATTATAGAATGGCTCCAAAGAAAGCAACCCCCATGACTGAAGCAGAAATAGCCGAGATGATTGCTCGACAAATGCAGGCAGCAATACCACTTATTGTAACACAAGTAACTACCGGTGTTAATGCCAATATACAAACAAACCAGCAACAAATCAATAATGCTCCCCCAACCAACAATGAAACAGTCACAAATAGCATTCCCCCACCTAATACAAACGCCCCTCCCAATGCAAATAATCCCCCACCTAATACAAATAACGTCAACAACAATAATCCTCCACCGAACCCAAACAATAACAACCTAATCCCCCTTGAAGAGAATATTCGATTAAAAACTTTATAGCCTGTAAACCGATTGAATTCAAAGGCATCGAAGGGCCAAACGGGCTGATTAAATAGATAGAGAAGACGGAATTTGTTCTCAATATTAGCATTGTCCACCCGAAAACATTGTCAACTATGTTGCTTCTACTTTTACGGATCATGCTTTGATGTGGTGGACACTACAGTTCAGATAAAAATGGCAAGATACGGTTAACCGCATGACTTGGGCGGAACTCAAAACATTAATGCTAGATCATTTCTATCCAAAGAACGAAATACAAAGGTTAGAACACGAACTCTGGAGTCTGGAAATGAAAGGAGCGGATCATTTGGGATACACGAACCGCTTCAATGAATTGGCCCGGTTAGTACCATGGTTAGTAACTCCTGAAGACAAGCGAGTTGAACGTTATATTTGGGGTTTAGCCCTGGAAGTGAGGAGTTTGGTAAACTCCGTGGGTCACACATCGTTTGAAAATGCTGTGACTCAAGCCGGAATTGTGACTTTTGATTTGGTAAGAAGCGGAGTATTGAGAATGACCGGAGAATCAGTGGGTATGAAACGAACTGACTACGGGACGAGAGCACAAGGAGGACAATCAAGCAAACGTGCACGTCCGACAATAAGAAATTATGCTATAACTAGTTCACATACGAAGCAAGACAGGTATAAGGGACCCTTGCCAAAGTGCGATAAATGTAATTACCATCATGTGGGAGAATGCAGAATCCTGGTATGCCAGAAATGTGGTCGAACTGGGCATTATGCCCCTAATTGCAGAGCAGGTACAGAAATTGTGAACCGATCAACCTAAACAACTCAACCTCGTCGTCCACCGCCACCCAGACCTCAGCCAATCCGCCAACAACCTATCCAGCAGACTGCAACCGCAACCACTTACCGTGCCTGCTATGAATGTGACAGTACTGAACATATTAGAAGAAACTGCCCCAAGTTGAATCCAAGAGCAGTTGCTAGAGGATGCGCTGGTGTGCCTCTAGCAACTGCTCTTGGATTGGTGCGCCTAGAGGACGCGCGTTCGTTATCGGGTCAGGAGAAGCACGACAAGACCCGAACGTTGTAACAGGTACATTCGTAGTTTCTGATCAATATGCTTCTGTATTATTTGATACTGGTGCCGATAGAAGTTTCGTTTCCTCTAGCTTTGTATCCCTGGGAAATATGCCAGTTAGTGAACTAACAAATCCCTATACTATAGAACTCGCTAACGGTAACTCTATAACAGTCAACCAAATAATCCAAAACTATTCCATTATTCTAAATGACCACCCATTCTTTATTGACCTGCTCCCGGTAGAGTTAAGAAGTTTTGATGTTATTGTCGGCATGGACTAGTTAACCAAGTATAAGGCAGAGATTGTGTGTAACGAGAAGACAGTTAAAATTCCCCTTTCGGAAGGTGAAATGATTGTGGTGCAAGGAGAGAAGTCCGGTTTGATAATACCTCTTGTATCTCATCTCAAAGTGTTGAAATGTTTACGCCAAGGTTGTAGGGCATTCTTGGAAAATGTGACCATAAAGAACCCTGATGAGAAACGCATAGAAGATATCCCCGTTATACGTGAATACCCCGATGTCTTTCCCGATGATCTACCTGGATTACCACCGAACCGACAGGTTGAATTCCGTATTGACTTAATCCCAGGATCAGCCCCTATTGCTAAGGCACCTTATCGACTGGCACCCTCTGAAATGCAAGAATTATCTAACCAGTTACAGGAGTTGTTGGATAAGGGTTTCAAACGTCCTAGTTATTCTCCTTGGGGAGCACCGGTATTGTTTGTAAAGAAGAAACATGGAAGTTTTAGAATGTGCATTGATTACCGGGAATTAAACAAAGTTACCATCAAAAACCGATACCCTCTTCCAAGAATAGACGACTTGTTCGACCAACTTCAAGGGGCAAACTATTTCTCAAAAATCGACCTCCAATCCAGTTACCATCAAGTTAAAATCCAGGAGGAAGATGTGTCTAAAACGGCGTTCCGAACTCGTTATGGCCACTACGAATTCTTAGTTATGGCCTTTTGGGCTGACTAATGCACCCGTAGTTTTCATGGATCTTATGAATCGAGTTTGCAAACCGTACCTCAAAAAATTCGTTATCGTGTTTATTGATGACATTTTGATATATTCGAAAACCAAAGAGGACCACGATCAGCACTTACGAACCATTTTGAAGTTGTTGAGGCAGGAAAAGTTGTATGCCAAATTATCAAAACGTGAATTTTGGCTACAAGAGGTTCAATTTTTAGGGCAGGTTGTTAATCGACAAGGAATCCATGTAGACCCGAGTAAGATTGAGGCCATCAAAAATTGGCAAGCCCCTAAGTCACCGAAGGAAATCCGCCAATTTTTGGGATTAGCTGGGTATTACCGGCGCTTTATTGTAATTTTTCCAGCATAGCCCAACCTTTAACTCTTTTGACTCAAAAAGATCGTGCTTATGTTTGAGGAGAAGAACAAGAAGCGGCTTTTCAATTGCTGAAACAGAAACTATGCCAAGCCCCGATACTGAGTCTTCCAGAGGGAATTGATGATTTAGTAGTTTATTGTGACGCGTTCCGGAAAGGCTTAGGATGCGTACTTATGCAAAGAAATAAAGTCATAGCATATGCTTCTCGGCAGTTAAAGGTGCACTAGAAGAATTGCACCACCCATGACTTGGAACTGGGCGCGGTTATCTTTGCACTTAAGATCTGGAGGCACTACTTGTATGGCACCAAATGTATAGTATACATCTACCACAAGAGCCTACAGCACATTTTCGACCAGAAAGAACTAAACATGTGGTAAAGGAGATGGGTAGAGCTGTTGAACGATTATGACTGTGAGATTCGATACCATCCGGGCAAGGCTAATATAGTAGCAGATGCTTTGAGCAGAAAAGACAAGATCAAACCACTACGGGTCCGAGCACTTGGAATGACTGTCCAAACCAGTCTCACCGAACAAATTCGTATTGCTCAAAACGAAGCTTTGAAATGAGATCACTTGGAAAATGAAAACTTACATGGGACCGAACAAAACTTTGAAGAAAGAACCGACGAAATTTTATACTACAAAAACCGAGTTTGGATTCCCACTTTTAGCAATCTGCGTGACTTGATCTTGGACGAAGCCCATAAGTCCAAATATTCCATTCACCCAGGGACAGATAAGATGCACAAGGACTTGAAGGAGTATTATTGGTGGCCCGGTATGAAGAAGGATATAGCCTCGTATGTCAGTAAATGTTTAACTTGTGCTAGGGTTAAGGCCGAATATCAAAAACATTCGGGAATGTTGCACCAACAGGAAATACCACAATGGAAATGGGAACAAATTACCATGGATTTTGTAACACACCTTCCTAAAACTTCCCGAGGTAACGATGCAATATGGGTGATAGTTGAGCGACTAACCAAATCTGCACACTTCCTTCCAATCTGAACCACTTACACAACCGAAAAACTTGCTCACATTTACAAGGTAAGGCTTTCTTTTCAGCCATTAATCTTTGAGTAAATGCTTATTCCTTTTCTTACATATAAGGTGAATATAAGTCTTTTGATTTAAACTTTCTGCCTTTATTTAACTTTGTAAGTGTGTTTAAAGTAGTAATTTGACTTTGGTGTGTTGATTTTGCCCTCAACCGTTAATCTTTAACCACATATTTATTACTTTTGTTGCCTTATAAGGTTAGTATAAGTTTTTGTTGCAAACAGTATGGCTACAAATGAAGTGTGGGAAGAGTTGAAGAAAAGGCATGTCGGAGCAGATCGGGTGCATAATGCATGTTTGCAATCACTCATAACAAAATTTTAGTTGATGTAAATGGAGGAAGAGACAATAAACGCTTTTACTGCAAAGATCAATAACTTTGTTACTAAGGCTCACGAGTTAGGAAAAACAGTGGATCAACTGTTTCTATCACGGAAGCTTCTAAATTGCGTAGCTAATAAGTTTTTCCAAATGGTTGCACACGTAGAACAAAGCTCCGATCTAGACAAATAACCCCGGGTGAGATATTTGGCATGCTGAAAACTTATAAAAAAAAGGATAAAGCTCAAGAAAGGAAACACAAGAGAAAGTGAAGATAGATTGTTGTTCACACGGTTTGGAAACTGAGAACATGGCATATTTAATCATCACAATTCACATGGAAGCTGGCATGACAACAACGATACACAAAGTACGAAAGAAGAAAGCTCCTCGTATAGAACTAGACCTAACAACAAGTGGGGGGAAATTTGCAAGAGATTCAAGTAAGTTGAAATGCTTTAAATGTTAAAAGCTTGGATATTCCAAGAAGATGAGGAACCAACATTGTTGATGTCGATGTGCAAGTAATAATATGACTGGTATACGTTGCCACTTAAAGAAAATCAATGAAAATATTAATTGACATGTTCGGTTTAAGAAAGGTTCATATGTGAAGTACGAGAGGCCGAATGCTACAAATGTCATAAGAGCCAATCATGTGCCACTAATCTTTATGAGCACAAGCATCTCTCATGTTCACGATCGAGGTGGGATTTGACTAGGGTGTTACAAACACCATAGGAATACGCACATTGATTGTGGATAAAAGAGATGTTAATGGGTTTAGAGGTGGGCAAATAAACCGGGTGACCGAACCGACCCGAAAATTGAACTGAAACCGATAATATAGAAACTGGTGCGGAACCGTAGGTTCGGAACCAATTTGTAATTTTCTCCACCAAAACCGGTTCCAAACTAGTTAACCGAACTGAAACCGGCCATAACCAGGCAAAAACCGGTTAAAATCTGAACCAAACCGATCGTAACCTGATCAAGAAACCGGTATCAACCCGAACCGAAACCGATCTTAAACTGGTTTTAACTTTTGTTGACCAAACCGAACCAGTTTTAAATTTTAAACTGGTTTGTGCGCCTCTAGTTGGGTTTATACAATGCTTTGACAATTGACATGCAGCTCATGTCTGAAGGCATGTTGTCGTACTTATCATACACAATAGATCCTGTCATGTATGCTAATTAATTGAAGAATTGTAGATGTATACTTGGTGAGAGTTAATGTTCTAGTTATTTTTTTTAATGACGACTTTCTTTTTGTGTTTAGATCGTCGTACTCTTCAATTTGGAAAGCCTGGCAATTTTTTCTTTTTTAGATGATCCGGTTATTATTATTATTATTATTAAATTAAAAGTTATTTTGGTAAGGATGTGTGTATTGAGAAGATTTACAAATATTATTCTATTGATAGATTATTTATGTGTATACTTTGTTACAGGGTATGTTTTTAGCATTACAGGGGAAATCAATATGTATATTATGTTTAGTAGTTTAATAGCGTACATCATATAAATCCCTTGGACTTTACTTGTAATAAACTAGTAGTTTTGACCCATGTGTTGTCGGATCTGCGGTATGTGTGGTATGAACGTAGAGTAATTACCTTCGCTTGTAATAAATCTCTTAGACCTTATATTGCATAATGCAAAACCTACATGTGTTAAGAATCTAGAGATATACAAATTATGACAATTTCTACAATTGTTAGCAGCTAGGACTACTATACCTTTCGAAAGAAAAAGTTCTAAGCCATTCCCTGGTGGTGTTTTAGCAAAAGACACCTAAAATCAGATAGGATAGGTTACAGGTTACAAGTTACAAAGCGTCTATTAAAGCCAAATAGTCAAAAATCGACGCTAATTCTAATTTTCAAAACCCTATTTCTTGATTAACAATTAAATAAATGGGTCTGTGTGACAACCCTACTTTTCGACAAGATATTGTTTTACTTTAATATTAAGAATCTCGAGATTTAAACTTAACTAATAATCGATAGGCATGCCAATATCGCTTAATTAGTAATAATTATTTTATTTAGAATAATTATCTCGAAACAAACATATTTTTTGTACGTGTGACATTGTTTTAGCAGCTTCTATTACGCGAAGTATTAACACGATACAATAAAACACGATATTTGTAACATTTCGGGTTTTATCGT
The DNA here is from genome assembly GCF_021521415.1 of Bidens hawaiensis. Lineage (NCBI taxonomy): Eukaryota > Viridiplantae > Streptophyta > Magnoliopsida > Asterales > Asteraceae > Bidens > Bidens hawaiensis. The sequence continues at coordinate 212,128 of NW_027491022.1, forward strand.
ATTTGTTTTATCCGTGTTTGAACGTTATTCGGATCCTAATTTCTATTAAGAACTTTGCATTTATGAACTATTAAGTTTCTTTATATTCACATCAAGCCCTTCATGTTTACTCATTGTTTAAATCCTAATTATATCTTAAAAAGTTCATAAAATGGCCAAAATACAAACATTAGGGACTAAAGTTGTCAACGGCTGAAACTTGACCCACCTGGAAGCCGGAGCGCCGCGCGGTGGTGGTCCAGAAGCTGGTCAGTGCTGCTGCACAGGCAGTTCGCGATAAATCTTAGTTCGTTTTCGTTTATTAGCTCGTTTATGGCATAAAATCGGTTATTTTAAGCATGAATCGCGAGAAGTAAGGACCAAGTAAATGTATTATAGTCAAGATACAAGTCCTAATTCATTGTTTACTGCCCAAGAACGAATCTTTATGATTATATTTCTTGATTCTTTCATTAAAACATATTTACTTGCTTAACGGGTCAAAAAGACTAAAATTAGTTCGGTTTATGTTTTTATATATAAACAAGCCTTAAACCCTGCCACAAATCTTTACACAAACCCTAAACATCAACCTCTCAGCCGCCATAACTGCTGCCCATCTCAGATTAGCTCGGTTTTTGGTGTTTTTGTTGAAGAACCGTTCATAACCGGTTGACTTTGCTAGTCCAAGGACCTTTGACTCGTTATATCTCGTTGTTCGTTCAGATTCCGGGTAAGTTGTAAACTGAGTTTTTGTTCATAAACTTCCTTTAGTCGATAAACTTCAATCAATTTCTGAGATTGAAGGGTATTGACTGGTCAATTGCTTTAAAAACCAAAAAAGGGCAAAATAATCAATTTTTTTGACTTCTCGTTTTCTCACACTTCTGGTCGGATTCAATGTTCGATTCAGAAGATTTTTCTTCTCGTAATTAAATTTTAAGGGTTCTGACCAAAACTCGACTCCCGAATCGAAGTTCAGATTCTGGTCAGACTCGACTCGTTTAAACGTTAAAATTGACATAACTTGAGTTCTACTCATCCGTTTGGATTGATTCCAGCGGCGTTAGGTTCGTTTTTACTTATACTTTCATACTGCTAAGTTTTAGGTTCTGTTGGATATTCTCGTTCGGCGCGTTAATCGGAAGACTTCTATTTAATTCTTAATATTTTAACTAACTCGCTTATTATTAAGGTGAGTTTTGTCATTCCCCAGTTTTCATATATTTTCAAACGTTTTGGGGGCGTATACGTACTTATAGTATTTCATATTATACATATCTTAATCATTAGCAAACGTTGTATTGTGTGAATTGCTAGACATAATTGCTTTTTGATTATTTGTTTAACTTGCGCATTCGGAGAGGTCCACCATATTCTCATTATAGTATGATCATATGACCTTTAGTTGTAACCGGCGCCCGATTCGCTTGGCAATGGTTCACTTGACACTTATTTGCTCATTGGTTTGGTTTATTTACCGCTTTACCTACGTTTTGCTATCTTTTCATATTATATATTATTGCAAAACTTAATGACTTGCTCACTCAACATTATTGTTGACAAAACCTATTGTATTTTCTACGTATATGCAGGTTATCGTATAAACTAAAGACTTGGAGTTTTGGAATGCTAGATGAGACCATAGGCTTTATCAAGAAGGATTTTATTTAAGTTTAAATTGTGGATTATTTCTTTTATTGTTATGAATTCTTGTTTGAATTGCTATATTTGGATATTATTGTTTTTATTTGAAATAAATTAAATTATTAGATATTGTCACAATTATTGCATGATAGTTAGCTCGAGCTATGAGCAATCATACTCACGCCCCGGCATTTCCGCCTTAGGTTGGGGTGTGACAATATTATTTATCTTAAATATTAAGCGTGCAAGTTAAAAATTAATATTAATTTTTATTAGTATTAAACCAAGGAAATTATTTAAAATAACTATGCATAGATACCACATTTAAACTTATAACGACAGCTCTAATACACAATTTACTACCAAGATATTGGTAATGTTTCGACTAAAATAGTCCGAAACACCTATTGTGGTACGAAATGTAAACATTAGTGTTACAAATGATATATTTAACTAAAAACCTATTTAAAATACTGGCTCGGTAACGAATACGTGATGCCCACTTAATAACCCTACCTATTTATATATTAATAATTTTGGAAGCCTTTGTGCATCAAAGGTTGTAAATCTTGCTTCATCATTTGTACATCACTATCTATTTTATATTTTGCTTTTACATATATACAAGCTCAAGTAAGATTTAGAACAAATAATTCATTTGGTGTTGTGAAAAAGTTATTGGGTGTGAAAATATAGGTCTCAAGTTTAATTCTTAAATGAGTTGGTTTTTTTAATTTTAAATATAAATATTCAAATAACTTTGTTTTTACACATATCTATACACTTTCAAGTAAATTTTTAAACAAAGAACAATATAAATGTTTAAATAACTTTGTGTTTGCATATATACACTCGCAAGTAAATTTTTAAACAAAGAATTTAACTGTTGTACATTGTGTAATAGTTTCAATCAAATTTACGCTGTTGTCCCTAAACTTAATCAATTTACATTTTTTTTTATTAAAAGACAAACCGCTTCATATGCAACCAACAAAAATTTTGTCGCTAACATTTTACAAACAAAGGAAAACAAAACGCTTACACCCGACCCCGCAGCAACACGACGGTGAACCAACTACTATACATGTGTGTTTGTGTGTGTGTGTGTGTGTGTGTGTATAGGAGAAGTATAGAATGAAAACCCACTTGAGTTGTGAAAACCCGTGAAAACCCTATATTTTATTGAAAAATAAATGTATTTTTTCAAAAGGTCAAATGTTTAGTCTAATTACACAAACAATCCTTAAAGCCGAGCATCACCGACCTTATGGTATGCTCGAGCAACCTCCCGTTCCCGAATGGAAGTGGGAAGATATTGCTATGGACTTTCTCACTAAGCTTCCTTTTACCCGAAAACAACATGATAGTATTTGGGTAATCATCGATCGTTTGACGAAGTCTGCTCATTTCATTCCCATCAAAGAAACGTATTCGGTTGATCGATTGGCGCATATCTACGTTGAAAGGATTGTTTGTCATCATGGAACTCCATTAACCATTATCTCCGATAGAGATGGCCGTTTCACTTCCCATTTTTGGAAATCTCTCCAATCCGCTTTGGGAACTCGTTTGGATCTTAGTACTGCTTACCATCCGCAATCTGATGGTCAATCTGATCGTACGATTCAAACTCTAGAAGATATGCTTCGCTCATGTGTCCTCGATTTTGGGGGCAATTGGGATATTCATCTACCGCTCATTGAGTTTTCGTATAAGCTTTCACTCTAGCATCGGCATGGCACCTTTCGAAGCTCTTTATGGCCGCAAATGTCGTTCTCCTATTTGTTGGAATGAAGTTGGTGAATCCCAAATTACTGGTCCGGAGTTAGTTCAAGAAACGACTGATCGTATTGCTCAAATCCGCCAAAATCTACTCGCTGCTCGTAGTCGTCAAAAGAGTTATGCGGATAAACGTAGGAAACCTCTTGAGTTTAATGTTGGTGATCGTGTTCTACTCAAAGTATCTCCATGGAGAGGTTTTGTGAGATTTGGAAAGAAAGGGAAATTATCTCCTCGTTTTGTTGGCCCTTTTGAAATCATTGAGCGTATTTGCTTATAGACTTGATCTTCTATCTGAACTCTCGAATATTCATCCGGTATTCCATGTTTCGAATTTGAAGAAGTGTCTTGCCGAGGGTAATTTCCAATTACCGCTCGATGAAGTTCGTATTGAAGAGACTATGCATTTCGTTGAAAGACCTGTTGAGATTATGGACCACAAAGACAAAGTCGCTAAGCGTAGTCGTATACCGTTAGTCAAGGTGCGTTGGGAATCGAAGCAAAGAGCTGAATTTATTTGGGAACGTGAAGATCAAATGAAGGAGAAGTATCCTCATCTGTTCTCTACAGTTATTCTCTAATTTCGGGACGAAATTCCTAAAAGTAGGGGATACTGTAACATTTCGGGTTTTCATTTTATTCGGTTATCTTGTTTTATCCGTGTTTGAACGTTATTCGGATCCTTATTTCTATTAAGAACTTTGCATTTATGAACTATTAAGTTTCTTTATATTTACATCAAGCCCTTCATGTTTACTCATTGTTTAAATCCTAAGTATATCTTAAAAAGTTCATAAAATGGCCCAAATATAAACATTAGGGACTAAAGTTGTCAACGGCTGAAACTTGACCCACCTGGACGCCGGAGCGCCGCGCGGTGGTGGTCCAGAAGCTGGTCAGTGCTGCTGCACAGTCAGTTCGCGATAAATCTTAGTTCGTTTTCGTTTATTAGCTCGTTTATGGTATAAAATCGGTTATTTTAAGCATGAATCGCGAGAAGTAAGGACCAAGTAAATGTATTATAGTCAAGATATAAGTCCTAATTCATTATTTACTGCCCAAGAATGAATCTTTATGATTATATTCCTTGATTCGTTCATTAAAACATATTTACTTGCTTAACGGGCCAAAAAGACTAAAATTAGTTCGGTTTATGTTTTTATATATAAACAAGCCTTAAACCCTGCCAAAAATCTTTACACAAACCCTAAACATCATCCTCTCAGCTGTCATACCTGCTGCCCGTCTCAGATTGGCTTGGTTTTTGGTGTTTTTGTTGAAGAACCGTTCATAACCGGTTGACTTTGCTAGTCCAAGGACCTTTGACTCGTTATATCTCGTTGTTCATTCACATTCCGGGTAAGTTGTAAACTGAGTTTTTGTTCATAAACTTCCTCTAGTCGATAACCTTCAATCAATTTCTGAGATTGAAGGGTATTGACTGGTCAATTGCTTTAAAAACCGAAAAAGGGCAAAATAGTCAATTTGTTTGACTTCTCGTTTTCTCACACTTCTGGTCGGATTCAATGTTCGGTTCAGAAGACTTTTTCTTCTCGTAATTAAATTTTAAGGGTTCTGACCAAAACCTGACTCCCGAATCGAAGTTCGGATTCTGGTCAGACTCGACTCGTTTAAACGTTAAAATTGACATAACTTGAGTTCTACTCATCCGTTTGGATTGATTCCAACGGTGTTAGGTTCGTTTTTACTAATGCTTTCATACTGCTAAGTTTCAGGTTCTGTTGATTACTTTCGTTTGGCTCGTTAATCGGAAGACTTCTTCGTTTATTCTTTAATATATTATTAACTCGCTTGTTTTAAAGTGAGTTTTGTCATTCCCCCGTTTTCACATATTTTCAAACGTTTTGGGCACGTATACGTATTTATAGTATTTCATATTATACATATCTCAATCATTAGCAAACATTATATTGTGTGTGAATTGCTAGACATAAATGCTATATGATTACTTGTTTAATTTGCTCATTCGGAGAGGTCCACCATATTCTCATTATAGTATGATCATACGACCGTCTAGTTTTAACCGGCGCCCGATTCGCTTGGCATGGTTCGCTTGACACTTTAATTGCTCATTGGTTTGGTTTATTTATCGCTTTATCTACGTTTTACTATCTTTTCATATTATATATTATTGCAAAACTTAATGACTTGCTCACTCAACATATTTGTTGACAAAACTTATTGTATTTTCTACGTATATGCAGGTTATCGCATGAATTAAGGAATTGAAGTATTGGATTGCTAGTTGAGACTCTAGGAAATCATAAAGACAATATGTTTAAATTTTAAGATGGATTATTTCTTTATTTGTCGTGAATTATTGTTTGGCATTTAAATTGCTATTTTTGGATATTATTGTTTTATATGGAATAAAATAAATTATTAGATATTGTCACAATTATTGCATGACAGTTACCTCGAGCTATGAACAATCATACTCACGCCCTGTTTGTGGTATCACTTTTACTGTCTTTTGTTTGGTTAAGACTTTCTATTCATGTTTCGTGTTGGCTTTTATTGGTGCTATGAATTTTTATATTATGTATTGCTTCATAATTTAGTACTTTATATTTTATGTTATAATGTAAGCTATTGTTCGGTTTGTTTGCAACACTTGAAGAACACGGATGTGGACATAGAAATGCCCAATGGTAGCTAAAAGGATTTCTATAATCCAAATTATATTACAAAAAACGAATTAGTTTGATCAAATGCACCACATACTTAAAGTTATTACTTGTGAACTATGTTTTCTACAAAACAAATATATTTTGTGGTAATAAATGATTTTTAAACCAACACTTATACAATTGGCCAAATTCTATATACAGTTAGTAGTATAAAATAGGTGTTTTACAAATTGTATAATAAAGATACTTACTTTTGTTATTTTCTTGTATGTTGTATTTTAAATTTTATAAATTCTAATCTCACTCACACACACATGAGTTTATAGCAATGCGTATTTTTTTTACTCGCATAAAGTCTATAAAGGTGGTCTTAAATACGGCCCTAATGTCCAGTACCTTATATGTACGTAGACATGATATTAGATTTTTAAATCTTAACTAAAATTTAGAGAGGTCATCAAATAAGCCGTTAACCGAACCAACCCGGGAACTAAAGCAAAACTGAACCGGGTAGAAACCAATTATGTATAAACCGGTTTGTAACCGATTTTGTACAACCCGGTTTGGAACTGAAACCCAACCGGTTTGCTCGTTACAATTATTCAACCTTTAATAAATACGTGTGTAACTGTGTGTTTAATTTTATACAATTCAGATTCCCGTTGAATTTCATGAAAATGATTTTACATCTTCACTTTTAAAATGTTAATATTTTTTACGCAACACAAACATATCTTTTTCTTTACTGTGCAATTTAGGTACCAATAATATATAACATAATATTAAATATGAACATGACAACTCCCAATTCAACATCAGAAGTTCACAACTAAACGTCTGTTCGTCTACTCGGGATACTTCCGGAAGATTTTGCTTAAGGTATAAAAAATTATTGCCTCACCAAGCTCAGACCTTTCTTCCGGCATTATATCATCAACCATTTCAATATTAATCAACTTTATATGCCTAGTAACGATTTTGTCTTTTAATCCCAAGTTTTTGAAAATTAAATTTCTCTATTATAGTTTAATGTGTGATTTATTGTTTTTATGTAGTTATTATGGTTAGCTCAGTTATTATGTTGATTAATAAACGCGATGTATCAAATTTACAATTGATTGACTGCCATAAAAAACGTTTCTCAAAACCGATTTACTTAGTGAGTCATTATGTTTATACGGACTTTGACGATGTTCAGATAATTTATGTAACATTCGTTACTTTTCAAACCCGAATATAAACGACCCGTTTCGGTATATATATATATATATATATTAAGTTTCGTTTGATGTGTTTATATGACATTCGTTATCGCGTACGTATTTAAATTCGTTAAACCGACTCATTTTGTCGTTGCCATTTAACTTTGTTATTTGGTCATCATTAATATACATGATTTACGATTACCGTTTGCTTCTTTTCAAATCATATGTTTTAATAAACGAAAACTAAAGGATTTAAATTCTTATTTAGACAATCTTTAAACTATACGGGTTATCACGAAATTCAAGGTTTAATGCGTAAATAAGATTTAATTTCTGTTTTAAATAACTCTAAAGTGCAGGGGCTAGATTGTAAATTATTCAAATTATAATAAAATATATTAAAAGTTCAACCCAACCCCTTCCTTCCTCCCCATGCCACTCCGGCGAGCCCCCCTTATCGCATTCAAACACACTAATAAACCCATTTAAAAGCCATAAAACGTGTAGAATCATAATATTCGATAGTAACGACTAATCCGGGTTTAATTGATCCGCGAAACGGCCGGAAAATCTTCTGGAAATCACAATTACTATCATTGAAACATAAACATCCCATTTGAAGCTATAAATTGCTTCCAAACATCCATCTAAACCCTTACATCAACCAATTATACTCTCAAAATCTCATTCCATCAATATAGTTTTATACCGTCCTTACCTAACAATTACAGGTAATAATTACATAGTTTTTCATTCTTTTTTCCCGACTAATGCAACCCTTAACTTAATTTTAACAATCACGGAACGGCTTTATTGATTTCAAAACTAGGGTTTTTAGCATCAAGATGAACTCTAACATTAATTATATATATGTATATTCTGTTATATTTTAGACAAAGATATGAAACTGGTTCGGTTGTTAAACAGTTACTCTGTTAAACTTGAGACCCGGGTTCGAACCCGAGTCAAGGCATTTTTTTTGTTGATTTCCTTTTTATCAATTTCATTATATATAATAAATCATTTAAAAGATCATATTAAATCAAATAAAATTATTTTTAAACTAAATAAAATTTTACGTAAATTATAACTTCTCATTTTCAAGTAAAACTTAACTTCCCTTTACATTAAATCGTTAAAATTAGTTATATTTATGTTACTTGAATTCATTATATAAATCACTAACTTAAGTATCGAAACTTAAGTAACTATTTAAATGTACACATGTGTTACATCTACATAATTGCGTGTACATGTTTATGGTTTTCCGTATTCTCATATAATAACCTTATTATCCTTTATTATAGATGCATTCAAATTCAAAGAGCCGCAATTTTTAAGGATCAACATCTTCGAATAACACAAGGAATGCAAACGGTTAGTCATTAATTTGTAATTAAACGTGTTGGCCTTAATAATACATCAAATTCTCAATTAAATTTTCATTTGTTTAAAATTCTAATTAAACGTGTTAGCCTTAATCCATGATATATAAATGCCCGTATGTCGTAGCATCTGCTTGTGAATTTTTCAACATTAATATGGTTAAATTCATTATAAATGTATTTATTTTTAGATACATATGTTATGAACGAGTAGATAATGAAATTTGTAGGTTAAAAATTCATGTTATTATCTTAACTTTTCTTTGACTTGCGTATTCGCTTTAATTTTTTTTATATTATAACGTAATTTGATATTATTAATAATATTAAATTTGAGAATGATGCCATATTATTTGCCTAATTGCATTTATAATTGGAAACTATTTCTTCCTTATCTGGCAGAGGAATCATCTAAATATAACCTTCATTTACTAAATCAAAGACCATTCGTTTTAAAAAACTCTAACCTTCATTTACCAAATTATAAGCTAATTTTCTACAAGTGTATTTTTTTTTTAACTCCCAACATAGTTTGCTTTTTTTAATTCGATATTATTAATAATATTAAATTTGAGAATGATGCCATATTATTTGCCTAATTGCATTTATAATTGAAAACTGTTTCTTCCTTATCTGGCAGAGGAATCATCTAACTATAACATTCATTTACCAAATCAAAGACCATTCGCTTTAAAAAACTCTAACCTTCATTTACCAAATTATAAGCTAATTTTCTACAAGTGTTTTTTTTTTAACTCCCAACATAGTTTGCTTTTTTAAGCAAGTCAAACTTTGTATTGTTTGTGATTTATTTCCATTACAATTAACCTTGCAGTTACTTGTCGTATATAACAATTAATGATACTTGATTGGACACGGGAAAAGAAAATCAAGCACCAAGTACAGTGTAAGGTTCTATATCTACAACTTCAAGTGACATAGGTTAGTCGTTTATAATCATTTACTTTTCAGACATACTACATGGATTCATAATTAACTTCATTTGTTATACTCAAATATTTGTAATTGTACCATTTTTGTGTTTTAAATTTAATAGCTGTCACCGTAAATACCAAAGAAGCAATTGCAGCTTAAAATCGAAGACATAGAAGGATGGTTTGGTCCAAAGGCGAAACAAAAAACGCAAAAAAAAAAATAGTAGCATCACATCAAACGGTAACGACTAAGTTTTATTATATTCGTCCAAAATTTTTTCGTCTTACTATTCACTTTATGTTTTCATACATTATTGATTCTTATTTTGTACAAAGTTGTAATTAATTAATAATATGTAGATTGTCCTACCAGCACATTACAAAGCTACTCAGTGAATAACCAACCACATCGGATTTTACCATTAGAAGAAAGCCGAAACACTAGGGATGGCAACGGGGCGGTTTCGGGGCGGGGAATGCCAATCCCATACCCGCCCCGGTTTATAAAACTCATTACCAAAACCGTCTAAAAACCCGCGGGGACTAAACGGGGAATCCCCATCGGGGATTCGGGGAAAACCGCGGGTATTCGGGGAACCGTCTAGCATAAATGGTTTTTAAACGGGCTAAATTCCCCGTGGGGATCCCCATTTAACCGTCGGGTTCACCGTTTAAAACCCGATTGTAAGAAAATGATACAAAATTACAATACAATATTAATACACAAAAAGTTCAATATCCAAACACATTACACATACAAAAGACATTATTAATACATAAAAATGTTTATTTCTCCCATCACAACGGAAATTAACTTCATGATTGATCCTTCTTACACCTCCATACCGCACCCATTCAACCATTCAAACACTTGTCACGCCGGATTGCTATGATAATCAAACATTAACATATTAATTGGAAACTATATAAGAATCAATGTTAAACACTTAAACCATATTAAAATGTAAACGATAAACCATATATATGTATTACCTCAATACCATCGTCACAATCATATTCAATAGTTTGGCAATATGCCTCGGATTCTTCTGAACAAGTTGCTATATTCATATCACAAAAGTCAAAAGTTTATATAGTAGCTAAGTTAAAAATAAAAAATAAAATGTTTGTTTACCTTTGATTTCATTCAACAACCAACTTTGGGCGCACATTAACGCTTCCAATGTTTTTGGATGAAGACGGCTACGATGTGGACTTACCAATCTACCACTTGTACTAAAAGCGGACTCGGAAGCAACGGTAGATATTGGAATCGCCAATATATCTCGAGCAATCTTTTGCAACCTTGGGTACTTGACACCATTTGTTTTCCACCAAGCTAAAAGGTCAATCTCTGTTTCTTTTATCCAAACTTTCTCTTGTAGATACAAATCAAGCTCCGTTGTGACACCTAATATATAAATAAAGTTAATACAATTAATGAATAAAGTTAAATTAATGTAAATAATAAGTCATACCCGAATGATTATCCTCTTCAACGTATGTGAAGTATTCGTTGAAAAATCTTCCACCCCCCGCATTGTTTTGACTTGATCTCACACCATCATCCTGTGAAGTTCCTTGACTGTAACTTTCATAATCTTGAAACAACCTATATACAAGCTCCTTAAGTTTTATTATCGCACTCTCCGACTTTTCAGAACCATATATCTTTGGAAAAGCAAACTCCATTGCTTTCAATTTGTAACGAGGATCCAAAACTGCTGCTACTCCCATTACCCCATGAATAACCGACCAATATTTATCAAACTTAACAATCATCTTCTCTGCCATCATCTTGATCATAGGGTCTCGATCTTCTTTCCATATACCCAAAGAAGATTTAATTTCACATATTGATGGAAAAAAGACATTCGCTGTCGGATATTTAGTACCCGAGAACATCAAAGTCAGCTCATAAAACAAACTCAACTTATCACAAATGCTTGAACCTAATTCCCAATCTCTTTCATTTGGCAAAGTTTTATATTGGGTTTCTCTTTGCTTTAAACGTTTGAAAACTTCCTTGTAAAGAATAGCGACTTTCAACATTAGATATGTCGAATTCCAACGTGTTTTGCAATCAAGAGGTAACTTTTTTGAACAATCTATTGCTAAATGACGAGCAGCTTCCTCAAACTTTTCTACTCTTTTTTGTGTTCCGGTCCAAAAAACAACACTCTCTCTAATTCTTTCGATTCCTTCACCAATGACAGATAAACCATCTTGAACTATTAAGTTCAATATGTGCGCACAACATCGCATATGAAACAACTCCCCACCTAGAATCAAAGAGCTTAAAGACAACTTATCCAATAAATAGTGAATCATTAAATCATTAGTGCTGCAATTATCAACTGTTATTGTTGATATCTTTCTATCAATATTCCAATCACACATTGATTGATATAACACCTCAGCAAGAACTTCAGCAGTATGTGGAGAAGGTACATAAATAAACCTAGTAAAAGTACATTTGATAAAACATTCAACATATTAAAGTGGCAATTAATAAAACAAATTTTGAAGTATACCTCATTATTCGGCTTTGCATTTCCCATTTCTCGTCAATTAGATGTGCGGTAATTGACATGAAACCTTTCTTTTGATTACCTGATGTCCACATATCCGTGGTAATTGCAATCCGGCTTTGATTTTTCTCCAAGATCCTTTAATAAATCAAAGATATAAATTAAAAGGCAATTAAGTAATAACTAATTATATTAAAACCAAATAATTAATGAAACATACCCCATTGTCTTTTCTTTTTGAAAGTCATAAATCTTCAAAATATCACTCTTTAAGGTATTTCGTGATGGAACCTTAAATAAAGGTTGTAGTCCGGTCACAAACTTTCTAAATTTATGATGTTCAACAATCACAAGAGGATATTCATGAACAATAACCATCTCGGCTAGATCTTTCCTTGACTTGTCGGGATCAAAGTTTAAACAAGTTAGATTTGTTTGTCCGTCGGTTGTTTTTTGTCCCATCCCCAATACTTGTTGACGTATATCTCTTTGGTTTCGTTTTGGACAAAATTTGTTATAATGATCACGTAAGTGGCTTGTTCCATTCTCACTCTTAGCTCCTAATTTTCTCTTGCAATAGTGGCACTCCGCCTTGTCTTCACCATTGATCGTCATCCTCTCGAAGTGGTTCCATACAATTGACGTAAGTTTTCGCTTCCTAGAACCCATGTTGCTATCATCATTTTGGGTTGGGGTTTGCGTTTGCTCTCCTGTGGTTGTGTGTGATGGACCTTCATTGCTTGTATTTGGTGAAGATTGGTTCATACAGTTATTGCTATCGGCTTGTGAGTTATCACCCGAAGATGTTTGTGGTTGTTGTGTGTGTCCTTCCATAAATCCTACGAATAATTATGAAAATGAAAATGTTCTTAGCATCGGATATGCTACAAAAACAGCTGCAAACTACTACTCAATGGAAAACCGAAAATGAAAAACATCCAAGTAACTACAAACTTTAATACCCAAACAATAGTTCATGAGTAAACATTTATCATGATGGATATTGCAATAAGCCAATAAATAAAAACAGCTGCAAACTACTACTCAATGGAAAACTAAAAACAAAATCTAATGTTTCATTCCTACTAAATGAAGAACGATATCAAAAATCACCCAACTAAATTTGGTTTCAAACAGAAATGAGCAAACGTCAACAAACTAAACTCCAGCATTGTTCACTGAGAACCTTCAGTTCATAATGAAGGTGACAGGCCTAACAAAGCCTAACAACTATATAATAATAATAATAGTAATAATAATCCAAACTCATTTCTGTTGGAGTTACAAAAACAGCTGCAAACTACTTCATTTCTGTTCATTCACAGGTGACAGGCCTAACAAAGCCTAACAACTATATAAACCAGCTACAAAATGCGAACAAACTGACAAAATCAAAAGAATAATAATAATAATAGTAACACATTAGAAAAGCATATCACGTACACAATATCACGTACACACGCCGGAACGGGCTGTGCGCCTGTGCAGAATGGCGATTGGCGACTGGCGAAGTGGCGAGTCGGGCGGGAGCCGGGAGGTGGGAGGACGGAGGTTGTTCAGTTGTTCTAGGGTTAGGGTAATTGGGTAAATGGCCAAATGAAATGGATTGGGTTAACTTTTAAACGGGTTACGGGTATATTGGGAAATGAATAATAAATAATATATTATATATAAATATAAAAATTATATTTAATTAAACGGGTTTTAAACGGGTATACGGGGCGGGTATATGGGGCGGGTACAGGCTATACCATACCCGCCCCGAACCCGATTAACTTAAACGGGGAAAACCCGAACCCGGACCCGTCCCCGATTAAGTGTCCCCGAACCCGCCCCGTTCGGGGCGGGTTTCGGTTTTCCCCATCGGGTTTGGGTTTTTTTGCCATCCCTACGAAACACCAATACTCATTATAATACAAATTTCCAGGAAAGCATTACATCAGTAGGTAATGTTATTACAAATCATCTTTTATTTACACACATGAGATTTTTTTTCTAATACATATGTGGCTATATTACTATCAATGAATTATTTTTTTCTTTTAATTACTACTTTTGTTTTTTAGGTGCTAATGTTTCATCTTCTTATCATTTGACACCATTGTCAAACGTTATGAAACAAAGTTTTATGGGTTTATCAATTTTTTCAAATCTTGCAACATCGTCCACTGCAAGTACGTTCAATGTTCAGTCCTCGTCCACACATCGCACATATCTCAGAAACTTGCCTACTTTTTCACCCATACGCAAGGCTAACTTAAGTGAATTTCATTCATTTGACGCTCAATATGATTATGTCGACATCTACAAAGGAGTATCTAAAGGTGTGTATTAAAATATTAATACAAGATTTTGGTTAATATTGTATTACATTCCTTTTAGTCGATATAGTAATAAGTTGTGCTATTTTTTATTTACCAGACTATTTAGATCATGGTTTGCAGACATACATGTGTGAAACCTACAACACATTATTATGGAAATCTGAGACCAGCAGAGGCAAAAAAACAATGGGATTACAAGTTACCCGCTTTGTTGTAGTAATGGGGATGCACAACTTCCAGAGCTTAAGTCGCCACCAATGAGTTATGTAAAGATGTTTCTTGGTCATGATAGTACAAGCAAGTTTTTTATGAAAAACATAAGACGCTATAATTCCATGTTTTCGTTTACGTCTCTTGGTGGCAAGATTGCTAATTCTGTTAATAGAGGAAATGCACCATACGTATTTAGGCTTGGTGGAGAGAACTATCATTCCTTGGGAAGCCTTCTTCCTATGCCTGGACAAAAACCACGGTTCTCTCAACAATACATTTACGATACTGAAAATGAAATATCAAACAGACAGGCCATTTTCCGATACGTAACATCAAGTGTTTATTAGTTTACATACCTATTTATTATGAACAACCTAAAATTTAGGGCTGTTTTATAAAATTATTTTTAATCCGTAACCATTTTGTTATGCAGCGACACAGAATCCAATAATGAATTGCTAGATAACCAAATAATTCATTACTTGAAGACGATGTTGGATTCTCATAATCCATTGGTTCAAAGTTATCGGATGGTAAGGGATTGTTTTCAACAAAATCCAGAGTTGAAAACAATTGGAACAAGGCAAAAAGATGCAAGGACGTACAATCTCCCAACAACTTCTGAAGTCGCTGCGTTAATCGTAGGCGATATTGGTGACGCCATAGATAAACGAGATATAATTGTGACGACACAAGGTGGATCTTTGAAATGTATAAGTAAGCTACACCCTTCCTATCTTCCTCTTCAGTATCCTATATTTTTCCCATATGGTGATGATGGTTATAGAGTTGACATACCTCATCGTCAACTTCTGGGTTCGACAAAACCCAAGCGCAAGAAGTGCACGATGCGTGAGTTCTTTGCATACAGATTTCAAGAAAGGCCAGATACTTACTCATTGATTTTAAATGGTGGAAGACTAACTCAACAACTGTTGGTAGATGGATACACAATGATAAAGACTCAACGGTTGTATTACGTACGGACACAACAAAAAAATCTTAGGTCTGATACTTATGAAAACCTACGAAACATACATTCTGCTGGAACATCCGATGTTTCTGCTGCTGGACAACGTATTTTTTTACCGTCTTCATTTACCGGAGGTGCTAGATATATGATGTAGAATTATCTTGATGCAATGACAATATGCAGATGGTTTGGTTATCCTGATTTTTTTATAACCATAACATGTAATCCAAATTGGCCCGAAGTCAAACGATTTTTACGTAACAAAAATCGAAGGGCCGAAGACAGGTCTGATATATTATGTAGGTTATTCAAGATGAAGCTTGATTCCTTAATAAAAGACTTGAAGGATAAAGCGTTGTTTGGAAAGCTGCAAGCAGATGGTTTGGTTATCTTGATGCAATGACAATATGCAGATGGTTTGGTTATCCTGATTTTTTTATAACCATAACATGTAATCCAAATTGGCCCGAAGTCAAACGATTTTTACGTAACAAAAATCGATGGGCCGAAGACAGGTCTGATATATTATGTAGGTTATTCAAGATGAAGCTTGATTCCTTAATAAAAGACTTGAAGGATAAAGCGTTGTTTGGAAAGCTGCAAGCAGGTAATTGTGTGTTTTCAACACATTAATGCATCTTTTTTAAATATTAGTGTGCACTACCATTTTTGAAAATGATGTTACTCTAACCTATAAGCTTATTGTTTTATATTATTATTTAGTAACTTATCTAATCTACTACCACTTGTCATATGCAGCTGTTTACACTATTGAGTTTCAGAAACGCGGATTGCCCCATGCACACATTTGCCTATTCTTGCATTCCGATGACAAGATTCATTATCCTGAAAATATAGACAAATTTATATCCACGGAGATTCCAGATAAGGTTGAAGATCAGGAGTTGTATTTGTTGGTAAGCGACCACATGATGCATGGTCCTTGTGGTGCTGCTAACCCTAAATGCTCTTGCATGGTTGATAACTTGTGTTCAAATTCCACGATCAGACATCTATTGATTCTAATGGGTTTCCTATTTATCGAAGAAGAGATTCGGGTAACGTTGTTGTCAAGTCTTCGGTAAATTTAGACAACAGGAATGTTGTACCATATAACAAGAAATTGTTAAAAAAATATCAAGCCCATATCAATGTTGAATGGTGTAATCAAGAAGGTTCGATAAAGTATTTGTTTAAGTACATTAATAAATGGCCGGACCGTGCTACAATATCACTTGTACAAGACAATAGTCATAATCAAGATGAGGTAGTAGACGAAGTTAAGGCGTTTTATGATTGCAGATATGTATCTGCATGTGAGGCTGCTTGGAGAATTTTTTCTTTTGAAGTCAATTATAGAACTCCTTCTGTTACTAGACTTCCGTTTCATTTACCTGGCCAACAAACTCTTGTGTTTGAAGACGACGATGATGTAGAAGATGCTCTAAACAAAACGAGTGTTGGCTCCTTACGTTTTTCAGGTTGGATAGAGTAAAATAAAAAATATGATGTTGCCCGAACTCTAACATACGCCGAGTTTCCAACAAAATTTGTTTGGAAGCAGGATAAACATGCTTGGGAGCTTCGCAAACGAGGTTTCTCTATTGGACGAGTTCATCATGTTCCTCCAGCTTTTAATGAAGCATATTACCTAAGAATTCTGTTAAACAAGGTTAGAGGCCCTACATGCTTTGAAGATATTCGTACAGTTGATGGTGAAGTGTGTGCTACTTATCGAGATGCGTGTTACAAAAGAGGTTTACTAGACGATGACAATGAGTACATAGACGCTATTGAAGAGGCGGTTACTACCTGAGAATTTTATTTGCTACCATGTTAATCACTTACAGTGTATCTAGACCAGAAGATGTATGGAAAAAGAGTTGGCAGTATTTAATTGACGGCATTCTTTACAAACAACAAATCGAGCAGAAAAATAAAGGTATGGAATTAATTTTACTTTATTATGATTTTTTATTCTTTACCTCACTAACCAATTTCATGAAAAAAATATTAACTTTCAACCTTTTTTGATACCTTACAGATTTGGTACTTTCAGACGCACAGCTAAAGAACCTGGCGTTACTTGAAATTCAAAACTTCCTGCTTCGAAATAATTCTACTCTACGTTGTTTTCCTACAATGCCATTTCCTGATGAGGATTCTATATCTGCATCAACGAATCGGTTTATGAACGAGGAGCTAGCGTATGATACAACTGTTATGACAGGTGAGTTTGAACGACTCTTTGTTTCATTAACAGATGAGCAACGTGATGTCTATAATGAAATAATGGAAGCAGTTCATGTAAATAAGGGGGGTGTTTTCTTTGTGTATGGTTATGGTGGAACGGGAAAAACTTTTCTATGGAAGACGCTATCGGCTTCCATAAGATCTAAAGGTAAAATAGTTTTAAACGTTGCCTCTAGCGGTATAGCATCTTTGTTACTAGAGGGAGGTCGAACAGCCCACTCTAGATTTTTAATTCCTATAAATTTGACGAAGGACTCTACATGTTCAATAACAAGAAATCCAGATATTTGCAACCTAATGAAGAAAACAGATCTTATTATCTGGGACGAGGCTCCTATGATACATAAACATGCTTTTGAAGCCTTGAATAGGACTTTAAAAGACATTTTTAAAGGTGCCAACCGTAATAGTTGTCAAAATGTATTTGGGGGGAAAGTTATTGTTTTTGGGGGTGATTTTAGACAAATCCTACCAATATTACAAAATGGATCACGAAGTGACATTGTTAATGCATCACTTAGTTCGTCCCACATTTGGTCAAAATGCAAGGTGCTTAGGTTAACCAAAAACATGAGGTTAACTGTAGGTGGTCAATCTTCAGATATAGAAGCTACCAAAATATTTACAGAATGGCTTTTGGAACATGGTGAAGGAAAACTCGGTGGTGAAAATGACGGTGAAGCCATTATAGATATACCGAATGATCTTTTGATTGGTGATTCATCAGACCCAATTTCTGATTTGATTGATTTTGTATATCCGTCACTATCGGAAAATTTTAATGATATTACATATTTTAAAGAAAGGGCCATACTCGGACCTTTAAATGAGGTTGTCCAAGACATTAATGACCGATTTTTGGCGTTGTTTCCTGGAGACGAAGTTGAATACCTCAGTTCTGACAGCATAGATCAGTCTGATAGTGTTGGCCCTGGCTTTGATCCAGCATTACAGTTACCAGATTTTCTAAATGGTTTAAAAATGTATGGAATGCCTAACCATAGATTAGTTCTTAAAGTCGGTGTGCCAATAATGTTACTAAGGAATATTGACCAGAAGAATGGCTTGTGTAATGGAACTAGATTGCAAGTAATTAACTTGGGCAAGCGTTTTATCGAAGTAAAGGTTATCTCAGGTACTAATATTGGTTATCGAACTTATATAACTCGTAGTGGTCTAACCCCTTCCGATAAGAAACTTCCGTTTAAATTGAAAAGAAGACAGTTTCCAGTTGCAGTTTGTTTTGCAATGACCATTAACAAAAGTCAAGGTCAGTCACTAGCAAGAGTTGGCATCTACCTGCGAGACCCGGTGTTTATACATGGCCAACTTTATGTAGCTTTATCAAGAGTGAAGAGTAGAGACGGTGTTAAAATGCTTATATTCGAAAAGGAAGGTAAAGTTACAAATAAAACTACAAATATGGTTTATAAGGAAGTGTTTAGTAGTTTATGAATTTTACATTTTTAATTTTTTATTTATCATTCAAGTCATTGTAAACTGAGTGTTATTTTCATTTATACTTATGTTCAACAATCACTTCTTTGCATATTGGTTTTAATACGAATATGCATCACCTTGTCGTCCAAAAAATATATCACCAATTGTTTTCTCATTTAAAATTACGAGTGTTTGTTACACAAATTATAGAATTCCACCCGTGTCATACACAGATCAATAGCCTAGTTAACTAGTAATTGATCTCCCGCGTTGCTAGTGAGAAAACATGCTTATTTATTATTTTGGTATTTCAATTTATGATTCTTTTTCAGCTTTTAAGTAAAATATATATCTCATAAGTCAACTATTATTTAGTGAAAATTGAAAAAACATCATCATATTGGAATACATATTTAAGATTTTTCTCTTAAATAGGTGTAGATGGAAAAAATATTTACCAATTTGGTGTACTTTGAAAAGTATTTACCTATTTGGGTGTAGTTGTAAATGTGTTTCCTTCTCTCTCCTAATTTTTATTTAAAAAAAAAATAATTCATTGCTTGCTAAATAAATCAATAAGGATTTTTTTAAACAAAACACGGTATTGCTATTTACCAACTATTATCAAACTTATATAAAATTTTAAATTATAAATAACTAAATAATAAAAAGTAATTAAGGATATGCAAATATATGAATACAAGAAAGCTTCATAAATTAAACTTGTGTAACATATAAGTTATAAATTCGATATATATGCATATATAAATGTGTTCCGTCCACATCATCATCTCTATTAAAAAAGACCTTGAAAGAACATCTATTGTAAGGCTAATGGACAAATAAATTTGCATTGCGTCCAAAATAGAGTTTGCAAAGCGTAAGACAAAATTGTAAAATGCAAAGACCGCATGGGCCCACCCTAAGAAACATAATCTCTATTAAAAATCACCCTAAAAAACACTGCTGATGGATAAATAAATTTTCATTGTGCCAAAAAAGAATTATCAAATACGGTTTGCAAAGGAAAGACAAAATTGTATAGACAGCAGGAGCCCACTCAGAGGTGACCAACTGGAAGTTAAGCTCTCCTATTACACTACAAAAGTAGTTAAAGAGAATTGAAAGATGATCTTATTGGTGAATAGCTATTTGCCTTTTGTGTGTAAATATTGTTAATTAGTGTAATTCGGATCAAACATAACCGGTATAATCTTATCAACAACAGATGTATTGTTAGAGTTCATCAAAAACACATCTCAAACTTAAAGTTTTTTACTTTTTACCATATATGCTAGAATCATGGTAATAATTGCATGCCAACTAAGTTGGAAAGTGACGTATATCGAATGAAACAATTTCTCACATATATGTATCATTATTCTATGTATATATTAAAAACCAGATTTTTACGCACTCAATCAAAACTATTTATCAGCCCTTCAATTCTGTCCACACATCTTCTTATCTCTATCCTCTCGAACATCCATCTTCATCACTTTCTCACTTTAACATAGAACTCAGACACCGCTCTATTCGGCTCCAACACGCCTCATTCTGATGCGATCCATAATACAAACCCAACCCAGCCCATATCAGTCCGGCCCAAAAAAGACACCAAAACCCCAGCCCGTTTGTTGGATTAGTGAAGTCAACCAAGGAATCCAGTCAGTAACTGTCTTGCATTAAAGTAGGAAGTAACTCCATGTTTCCATGATATAGTATGCATGCATTTAGATAGTGGAAAAGGTAGGTCACGTTTCCTATTTCCTAGTAAAATGAATAAAGTGCATCCTAGGATTTTTCTATTTAAAGCATTGTAATTTTTATTTGAGATATGAGAAAAAATGCCCCAAAGCTTCTGTGTTCTTCTTCCTATTTCTTGGAGATTTACCCTCTCTACGGGTAGCTATCATTGGTGCTTTCATTCCCGTTCCTTCCTCCGCCATGCCTCCTCGCAAAGACTCAACATCCACCAAATTACCAAACCCCACCGTGTCCGAACAACTGGCGCGACTTATTGCAACCACCACCACTTCAACCACCACCTCCAGCCAAACAGCTTCTCAACTCTCTGATTTAATCCAGGCCACCCAAAACCTAACCACCAAAATCGACCAGTTAACCACACACATCACCCCCGAATCGTCGGGGACTCTAACACCGCCCTGTCACCGCTCCCCAATACGCCACCGCTCTCCAAGTCCCAACCGCTCCCCACCACGCCACCACTCCCCAATACGCCACCGCTCCCCAAACCATCGTCACCCTCGTCAACCAAAGATCACCCTACCCTTATTTGATGGGTCCAACGTACTCGAGTGGATTTTTCAAGCAGAAAACTATTTCTCCTACTACCAAACCCCGGTAAACGAACGTGTGGAATTAGCGGTTTTCTATTTCACCGGTGACGCTCTATCATGGTACAAGCACCTCGCCAATAACGACTTGCTTGGAACATGGAACGCCTTCAAACATGAAATGGAATTGAGGTTTGGTCCATCTTCCTATGAAAATCATGAAGCCGCACTCTTCAAACTCAAACAAACATCAACCGTAGTAGCCTTCCAAACTGAGTTCGAACGTGTGAGCAATCCGGTCGTTGGCCTTTCACCGCAAACCCTTCGTAATTGTTTCATCTCGGGCCTACGTACCGATATTCAAAACGAATTGGCAATTTTAAAACCCACAACCTTGCACCAGGCCTATGCCTTAGCTAAACTCGTTGAAGAAAAACTCCAATATTTGTCTAAACCCAAACAAACCTACTACCCTAAGCCCACTGCCATAACTGTGACCTCCCCATCATCAATTCCATCACCTTCAACAACAAACTCTGCAGCCCCATTGCTACCAACACCACAAAAAAACACCAACAGCTTACCTTTTACAAAACTTTCAGCTAAGGCATTTATCCAACGTCGCAAAGACGGTTTGTGTTTCAAGTGTCCCGAAAAATACTTTCCTGGTCACAAGTGTTCACCACCGCAATTCATGTTAATTGTAGACAATGATGAACATGACGATTCTCAAGAACCCAAAACATAAACCAACACCGAAGAAACGCCTACATTCCTATCCCTTTCCGATGCTGCCTATTTTGGTATCCACTCACCTCAAATCCTTCGAATCACCGGTCACATATCGGCTAAACCAATCACTATCTTGATCGATTGTGGAAGTACACATAACATCATTCAACCAAGAGTTGCATCATACCTTCACTTAACCACAAAACCCATTAAACCCTTTTCTGTTATGGTGGGAAATGAAGATCACATTAACTGCCTAGGTTATTGCCCAAACGTCCAACTCCAACTTCAAAACTCACAATTCACGGTTCCTTTCTTTATATTGCCGGTCGAAGGAGCCGATGTTATCCTAGGAATCGGTTGGTTGGGTTCCTTTGGTCGATTATCAGCAGATTTTTCCATCCCTGAAATCTCATTCACAAAAGACTGAACCGCTTGCACCTTAATCGGTGAACCATTAAGTAAACATATTTCGTCCAGCTCATTATCCGCACTCATGAAACAAGGATCTATCGCCTCACTACACACCCTCGCCTACTCACCTCCTCATGCACCTTCCCCTTCATTAGAAATCTCCAATGCAGATGCCACAATCTACAACCTCCTCACCCAATTCAAAAACTTGTTCGATGAACCCAGAACCCTACCCCCAAACTGTACCCAAAACCATCACATTCCACTACTCAACGAAACCCAAACAGTTAACGTCAAACCCTACCGATACCCCCATTTCCAAAAACAAATAATGACCACTCTCATATCTGATATGCTAGCCACGGGTGTCATTCGTCCTAGCCAAAGCCCGTTTTCATCCTCTGTCCTCCTTGTTAAAAAGAAAAACGGCACGTGGCGTTTCTGTGTTGACTATAGAGCGTTGAATGCTATCACAGTGCGTGACCAATTTCCTATACCGACCATTGATGAGTTGTTGGACGAGCTACATGGTGCAACTATTTTTTCAAAGATAGATTTGAATTCGGGGTATCACCAAATCCGTGTGGCTGAAAAAGACATTCACAAAACTGCGTTTCGTACTATCGATGGCCATTACGAGTTCGTTGTAATGCCTTTTGGGTTATCTAATGCACCTTCAACGTTTCAGTCCACAATGAATGACTTTTTCAGCCCAGTTCTTCGTAAGTTTGTCCTCATTTGTTTTTGATGATATACTCATCTATAGCAGTGATTTACAACAACATTATGCTCACCTTCGGTTCGTTCTTAACACCCTGTTGTCTAATCAATACCGTGCCAAGTGTCCTTCCTAGGTCATCTTATCTCTAGCAAAGGGGTTGCCCCGGAACCCGAGAAAATCCAATCCATCCAACAGTGGCTGTGTCCCTCATCATTCACAACCCTACGAGCTTTTCTTGGTCTCACCGGTTATTACCGAAAGTTCGTTCCCAACTATGCAGATATTGCCTCTCCCTTAACCAATCTGCTCAAAAACAAAACTTTCCAATGGAATGACCATGCCCAGGAATCATTCACTTCTCTTAAGTCTAAAATGGAAAACCTTGTCACCCTAGCCCTTCCAAATTTCACCAAACCATTCGATGTTACCACCGATGCTTCGGGTGTAGCTATAGGGGCAGTTTTGTCACAAAACAAACGACCCATTGCCTTCTTTAGCAAGAAATTATGCACCACCATGCAAGGGCAATCCACATATACGAAAGAACTATACGCCATTACCGAGTCAGTTAAGAAGTGGCGTCAATACTTATTGGGTCGCCGATTCCGGGTTTACACAGACCACCACAGTTTGAAACACCTTTTAACCCAAACCATCCAAACCCCCGAACAATAAAAGTGGGCTACTAAACTCATGGGATACGACTATGAGGTTATTTACAAACTAGGGAAAGAAAATATCGTTGCTGATGCTCTAAGTAGGGTCGAATTGAACCTTTGTTTTGCAATCTCACAACCAACTGCCACATGGTTAGATGAGCTCCGCAACTACTTCAAGAATGATGGGAATGGCAAACAATTAGTTGAGCAGATTACTAAAGACCCGGTTGGCATTGTCTATCGAGACAATCACATTATGGTACCACCATTAAAGTCATTACGTGAACATATTTTAAATGAATTTCATTCATCATTCATGGGAGGGCATTCGGGAATCACAGCCACAACCAAAAGAATTGCAACAACTTTCTCTTGGGTTGGCCTTCGAAAGGACGTCACCGCTTTTGTTAAGAAATGCCACGTTTGTCAAGCAATCAAGTACCCTACTCGCAAACCCTTCGGATTACTATAGCCATTACCGACCCCGGAAGCACCCTGGTTAGAGATTTCAATGGATTTTATTACCTACCTTCCTTTATCCAAAGGTAGGACAGTTATATGGGTGATTTTTGATCGTCTATCAAAGTTTGCTCACTTTATAACTCTTCCAACCCATTATACAGCAATTTCGTTGGCTTCACTGTTCATGAGAGAGATTTACAGGTTGCATGGATTACCAAAAACAATAGTCTCAGACCGTGATCCCATTTTCATAAGTCGTTTCTGGTCTGAACTATTCAAACTTGTGGGTACTAAACTTCTGCACTCAAGTGCCTATCACCCACAGACCTATGGTCAATTGGAAGTCGTCAACCGATGTTTGGAATCTTATCTCCGAGCATTGGCTTTCAAAAAACCGTCCACATGGCAGCGTTACTTGTACCTCGCTGAATTCTCATATAACACCACCTTCCATTCTGCAATCAACATGATTCCATTTAAGGCGGTGTATGGCAGAGAAGTTACTTCAATTCATGATTATAGGCCGGGAGATACAAATAATGGTTCGATTGATGCTTCGTTGCTCGAACACCAGCGAATTATCACCCTGCTTAAGGAGTCCATTAATAAAGCTAAGGGTCGCATGTCAAAGCAAGCTAACAAAAAAAGAGAGGAAAAGGAATTTCAAGTTAATGACATGGTTTATCTCAAGCTACAAAACTATAGGTAGAATTCGGTGGAGAAGAGAACATGCAACAAACTGTCCAAACGGTACTTTGGCCCATTCAAAATCGTTGAAAGAATTGGTAAGGTCGCTTACAAGCTCCAGCTGCCGGAAGGGTCAAAGGTACACCCTGTTTTTCATGTGTCGCTGCTAAAACAATGTCACAGAGATAATCAGATCGATATTGACGAATTAACGGAGCTGGAAGTTTCAAGCCAAACAATATATACTCCTGAAGTAGTTCTTAATTCACGAGATTCAGAGAAAGGAAGACAACTATTGATTAAATGGAATGGGAAACCAAGTGAAGAAGCTACATAGGAATTTCATTCAGAGTTCATCAATGTTTTTTCCAGATTTTCCAAACATTGGGGACAATGTTGAATTTCAGGGGAAGGGAGTTGATGCGATCCATAATACAAACCCAACCCAGCCCATATCAGTCAGGCCCAAAAGAGACACCAAAACCCAGCCCGTTTGTTGGATTAGTGAAGTCAACCATTCTTGTCAACCAAGGAATCCAGTCAGTAACTGTCTTGCATTAAAGTAGGAAGTAACTCCATGTTTCCTTGATTTAGTATGCATGCATTTAGATAGTGGTAAAGGTAGGTCACGTTTCCTGTTTCCTAGTAAAAAGAATAAAGTGCATTTTAGGATTTTTCTATTTAAAGCATTGTAATTTTTATTTGAGATATGAGAAAAATTGCCTCAAAGCTTCTGTGTTCTTCTTCCTATTTCTTGGATATTTACCCTCTCTACGGGTAGCTATCACATTCAATCAGGTACCTATCTTCCTTTGCCACCGTAATTCTCTGTTAGTCAGCGTCTTTTGTCGATCACCTTGGGCTTCCGTCACCTCCGATTTGACCGTGTTGTTTTCTTTATTTAAACTTTTGGGCAATCAGCCTCATTAATTGGGGTTTTTTTCTCCTTTCTAATTGGATTTGTGGTTTTGTCAAGAGCATTGATCGAATTACTAGTATTTTTACTGGTGATGCGTGTTAAGGTTTTAGAAGATCTATTTTGTAACTGGAAAACAAATTCGAAATACTGTATGTTCCTTTTGTTTTTCAATTGAATAGACTTTCTACTTTTTATACACTATTATCATTAATTTATTATTTATTATGAGATTATGTTAAAATAAAATTGTGTTGATGATGAAACTTAAATACAAACATCTTTTTATTATTTGGTGTGAATCGAATTCAGGTTATTAAAATAAAAATCGAATACCTAATTTGGTTTTGCTTTAAAAGCAACCCTTAGGGAAAATTACAAAAATTTAGAATCATTTAGTTCAGATGTAGACTTCCAAATATTTACCAATGCATCTTTCATAATGGCCTGCTAATTATAAGATCATAGAAATTAGTTGACGTCCAAATTTCTCTATTAAATAAAATATTTTTTAACATCATCATTCATTGAAATACTTTATTCCTTATATTTTTAAACATTCGGCTTACCTGCTCGATCTCTCTTAGATTTAACTGTTATTTGTGTTCATGTTTTGTGCTTAAAAAATCAACTATCAGGGTTTTAAAGGTGTTGATTTGGTCTTTCTGACAAGTGGATCGTACTTACAAGGTAAGGCTTTCTTTTCAGCCATTAATCTTTGAGTAAATGCTTATTCCTTTTCTTACATATAAGGTGAATATAAGTCTTTTGATTTAAACTTTCTGCCTTTATTTAACTTTGTAAGTGTGTTTAAAGTAGTAATTCGACTTTGGTGTGTTGATTTTGCCCTCAACCGTTAATCTTTAACCACATATTTATTACTTTTGTTGCCTTATAAGTTTAGTATAAGTTTCAATTATTTCTGATCGTGATAGCCATTTCACCTCTCGTTTCTGGCAAGCCGTACAAGAAGCATTGGGAACCCGAATTGACCTAAGCACCGCCTACCATCCCCAAACCGACGGTCAATCTGAGCGAACCATTGAAACCTTAGAAGATTTGCTTCGCGCTTGTATACTAGACTTCGGTGGGAACTGGGATCAACATCTTCCACTGGTTGAATTTTCGTACAATAAAAGTTATCACAGTAGCATTCAAGCAGCACCATATGAAGCGCTGTACGGGCGAAAATGTAGAACACCCTTGTCCTGGACTGAGGTTGGAGATACCCAAATTACACGATCTGACTTGATTCAAGAAACCACCGATAAAATCCGTAAAATTTCTAATAAATTGAAAATCTCCAGAGATCGACAGAAAAGCTACGCCGATGTTCGCAGAAAGCCGTTATCCTTTGAAATAGGTGATAAAGTATTCCTCAAGGTATCCCCGTGGAAAGGCGTCATTCGATTCGGAAAAACCGGTAAACTAGCTCCGCTATACATTGGGCCGTATGAAGTCATTTCTAAGATCGGTCTGGTAGCCTACCGACTGAAATTACCTCAGGAGTTAAGCTCTATTCACGATGTCTTTCACGTTTCAAACCTGAAAAAGTGCCTTACTGACGAAGTTGAAATCGTGCCATTAAAAGACTTAAACATAAACGAAAAACTAAATTTCATTGAAGAACCGGTGGAAATATTAGAGGGAAAAATAAAACAATTAAGACACAACAAAATCTCTCTAGTCAAAGTTCGGTGGAATTCAGAACGGGGACCCGAATTCACGTGGGAACGAAAGTCCGAATTTAAAAAGAAATACCCACACCTGTTTTCAAACAAAGACAAAGTTGAATAATCAAATTTCGGGGACAAAATTTTCTAACGGGGGGATAATGTGATATTTAAGCCAAAACAAGGTACACCTCAGTACGTATTTATCGATTAAGCAAATAGACGCGTAATCCATAACAATCAAACGATTAACCGAACGGGTCGGGTTATAACCCAGATATCCTGGGGGGGCATCTATAAGTGATATATGATTAATATAAGCTAAAATATTAGTAATATGGCCTCAGTTCGATAGCAAACAAGTTAAACGAAAATATGCTTGTTTAACTACCCGCTATAGATTTAAACGCGAAAGATAGTTACAAACCAAGCCTTGTATCATTCGTTAAGCCGAAAAAGACTTACCAAACACTTATTTGAAATGTTTAAAGCGATCCGTGAAAATATTTTCTATTTTTACAAACATATAGTATGTTTTTATGAATTTACACAAAACTAGCCGAAAAACGATCGTTTTCACACTGTTTGACGCACCCGATAAGTTTTTCACGTCAAAAACCGAACCCGATATAAATTTGGACTTGGGTTTTCATATTTGGGCTTGGAGATCCAGATTATTGGGCCAAAATGGGCCCATGAAACTTCGGATCGCAGCCTACCCCACCCCCCCATTATTTTTATAAAACTTGTTATGTAAGCCTAGTTTATTCATTCCATTTAACCAAAAGCTCAAGTCCAAGCAGCTGAAATCTAATTTTCCAGAAACTCTTCAAACCCTAAGGTAAACAACTTAAATAAGCAACTTTTATACTTGTTTAACCTTGATTAATACCTTAAAAACATGTCTTAATTGCTAAAAATCATTCCTAACCATGTAAAAATCCTAAAAATGGTCCATAAACATGTTTTGATCATACACATGGTAAGGAACCTGTTTTGATAATTTTTTTGGCCATAAACACGGATTAAAGGGTTGAAACGACATTTTTACGGTTCAAAAGTTCGTTTTTTTGCCCTAGCCGAAACCCTAACCCAAGGCTGTTATGTTGATGAAAAATTTCTTGGTTTGTGATACAGGACTTGTATCTAGCCTACATAGGAGCACAAGAGCTTGAAAAGTAGATTAGAAAGGCGGAAACAAACCAAAACCGCTAAGGTAATGCCGAAACACTCGCTTACGGGCTATTTAGGTTAAGGTTGTGATGTGCATATTATTAGGCTTTGAAATTTTTCAGGGATATCAGGGACCAAGTCATTGAGTCCCTGATCAAATTTGGTAAATTTTCGACCATCCAAGAATATTTGGCGAATTTATTACCGAATTGGGATGTTTAATGGGGAAAAATAGTTAAAATACTTCACAAATTATGAAATTTTTCTGGGAACTCAGATTTAATGTATTTTGATAATATATGAATTTTGGGATCATTTGGAGAAGGCTAAGGGCATTTTGTGCGAATGCGTTCGTGTGAATTTTTATATCCGAATTTGGGCCGAAAAGAATATTGCACGAGCTTTTTACATTCTAGAATTGATACAGGTTGTTTTGGGACATAATTTAAGTATTCAGGAGTTTTTGTGGAATTTTTGGAAATTGTTTGGGATAAACGAACTATTTTCAAGCAAAATATAGCTGATAAAATAAATTTTTATAAATTAATAAATCAGTAAATAATTCCAGAAATATTTTTATAAAAATATACATATTTTAATTGATAAGTGGCTAAATTTTCATAATTTAATAGTTGATGGTTAATTAATTATGCTAATTTGAAGATTAAACAACTTCAGTTATTATAAAAACCGGCAAGTTCGCGACTAACGAACCTGCGGGAATACCAAAACACCATGAGTGATCAAAAATCATATTTTTGGATAAATTAAGTAAAAACGAACCTTTCTATGAGAAACCTGGACAATCTGGATAGATTGTGCGCGTTTCTTCTCAAATCAAATTGAATAAACGGAAACGGGCCCCGTAGCTAATCCGGGACCCCAATATGTCATCTTGCTTTATAACTTAATCATTTTATTAACCAATACATTTACCCAAGCCTATTTCCCCATAACTGTTTTCTGAGCGTGTAAACGAACAACTTGGCCTAGCTGGGAAAACGGGAATCTGAGCCAAGTTTAGTTTTAAGTATTAGACATTGAACAACATCACCACCTAAGCCTATTGCCACTTTCTGGGCATTCCAGCTATACCCAGAATTAGTTATACAGCCCAGTTAAGTATTGAGATTATAATAATATTAAAATATTAATATTATTATAATATTGATTATAGGAATCCGTGATTACAATTTACACAAACCTCGAACCGACGTGCTACTGATTATCTACTAAACAGTGAGTTTCATGACCCCACTCTTTAAACAGTTTACGAACTTTTGGAGTGAAAAACATGTTTGATTATGATACATATCTGAAACTTGTAATGATGTGAATTATCTAAGTGCTAACGCACGAAAGTCCCCACGATCACAGTGATTAACTTCGAGCCGGTGGCTTGTGAATAGTACTATTGGTTTAACAAACCCAAACGGAATCGGCCTGGTTGCCGTGTCACATAGCGCCGTTTGCACATGACCATAATTTTATATACAGGCTATGTAGTGTTAGACATAGCTACCGGGGCATGTTGTGGGCGGAAGGGGAGCCACAATGGTTGATTAAGCGTGGGAAATGGAGGCACGCAGCACATACAGTCAAGGTTTCACTGTAGCTTAGCATAATTACATCATTTACATACATACT
Organism: Bidens hawaiensis; assembly: GCF_021521415.1. NCBI lineage: Eukaryota > Viridiplantae > Streptophyta > Magnoliopsida > Asterales > Asteraceae > Bidens > Bidens hawaiensis. Next base: position 242,827 of record NW_027491022.1, read on the forward strand.
TATATCATAATTACAAGTGTTAACTTGTGAATACTCATAACTGTTTTCTTGAAACTCGTGAAACTCATCAACTCTAGTAGTTGACCCGTTTTAAACTGCTTTTCAGGTGTACCTAAATCGGAATGATTTGGTGATCTGTTACTTGCTCAAGGTGTGTGGTTGATGCTATGTGAATAGAAGCAAGGGTGTTCGTAGTAAGATCGTATAGTTAACAAACTAGTTTTGTTTGTAACACATAGACTGTAAAAGAATGATAGAACAATGAAATGTAATATAATGTAAATTAGTTTGTAATGTTTTTTTATAAGCAGTGTTGTTGATACCAGAGGTGTCTGCTCATTCCCGTTTTACGCTTTCTCATTGTGGTAGTCGGGGTGTGAAAGAGAAACTCAACAAAAGTGGGTTATTAACTTTATGTCCTTCGACCATTTCCATTGGTTTGGTTGGTTGGCCAACAAATAAACAAAGAAAATTAAAATTCAATTTCTCCAACCAACCACCCCCAACCAAGGTTAGTCCACCAACCCTTGGTTGGGTATTTTTATATTATTTGTTTTTAACTTTTTTTTATATATAACATGAAATTATTGGTTTGAAATATATACATTTTTAACTATAACTTTTATTTAAATATCATCGCATTATCTGATTACAAAAATTATATATATTACAAACATTTATTAAAAAAGAAAATCCTCTTTTTTTAGTGGATAATACGAACTTGTTCAATATCTATTTCAAATTAATTTTATAATTAAGATTAATAATTTATAATTTTTGATATGAAACAATTATTCTTAATATTTGTAATAACATTTAAAGAAATAAAATAACCATAAAGCTTATTAATTTAGTTAAAAATTGGTTTGGGTTGGGTTGTTAATGGGAGTGAAGTTGAGTTTGGTTGGGTTGTGTATGTGGAGGAAAAAGAAATTATTTTTTTAATAAAAAGTTGGGTTGGGTTGGGTTGGGTTGGGTTGGGTTGGATTGGATTATGAATGGGAGTAATCTTCCTATCAATTTATTCTCTTAAATTAATATCCATTATTCAAATTTAAGATTAATGGATTAAATTCCTTCTTATCCTTTTCATTTTTGTTGTCCTTTATATTTGAACTTTTCCCTAATATACATACTTAACATAATTATATATTTTAAAGTTTTAAAAATATGGGTTGAGTTATTCTAAAAAGGCCAAGAAAAATAAGAAATGTGAGAAGTCATAATTAATAGACATGTGTCAAGTGGAGACCAAAGAAAAAATTGTATAAAAGTAATGAGTATGACTTTGCTATATAAATATAAAATAAAATTACGTCGTTGTGTCTTTTTTCGTCATTGTGTCTCTCTGCTCGTCATTGTGTTTTTCGTCTTTATGTCTTTCAAATTATCATTGTGTTTTTCTTAATGCTAAGAATACGATTGTGTAATAATAATACGTAAATATAATGATAAAATAACAAAAGATATTTAATACATAAAACACAATGATGAATACATATTACACAATTACCTAAAACGTAAAATGCATTGATGAAAACAGATAACGCAATGACCTGAAACATAACACACAATGGTGAATTCATATAGCACAATGACTTGAAATGTAAACACAATGGAAACAACATATTACACAATAACGTGAACATGATACACAATTAACATAATTTTTTTTCTTCACAATGATAAGTAAAAAGACACAGTGACAAACAGAAAAACACAATGAGGTAATTTATGTTTTAATTGTTATCAAATATGAGTACTAATTGATAATACAATGAACAAAATCTATAACACATTGCATAGAAAACCCAATTAAAAATCACAATGAAAAACCAATAAAACAATATAAAAAACTCACAATTTTTTTTATTTTTATATAACAATATGATACTTATATTAAAGATAAAAAAATGCTTGTTATTATGGTGGAAGTTTTTTAAAAAAGAATGTTGCAGGAAAAGGTTATTGACATTTTAAAATGATAGGAGGATTGACATGTGTCTTGTATATAGAGAGAAAGTCAACAAAAGTGGGCTATCACATTTATGCTATTCATATCAGTTTATTCTCTTAAATTAATTTCCACCATTCAAATTTAAGATCAATAGATTATATTCCTTTTCATCTTCTCATTTTTGTTTTACTTTGTATTTTAAGTTTACTCTTAAAAATTTATGTTAACGTTGAATATGAATAAAAAGACATTGAATTAGAAACTTGTTTAAATGTATATTCACGTTGAAAAGAGTAGGTAATAAATTTAAAAAATAAAATTGATAAACTTGAAAATTTACTAGATAAATAAATTGAATAAAGAAAATTAATATAGAATTAACATTATATTGTTTGAACTTGGTAAAAAAAACCTTAGATATACAAGACGTGAGTAGTTTTTGATTTAGAATCCCGTCTATTTAGAGAAAAGATAGAGAAAATAAAGTAGTCATGAAGAGTTTCTAGAAGTGATAAATATAAAAGAAAAGTTGTTTTTGTAGGTGGTGATATATTTTAAAGTTGTGCGTAAGACTTTTGCGGGTGTCAATCAAGTTATAGGGTGTGTTTGGGATTGCTTATTTGAGTGAAAATAACTTTTTTTTTAAATGACTTACTAACTTATGAATTTATTAAAAGAAGTTTTTTAAAAGATGTTTGGAGCAGTTTATGTATTGAGGAAAACAAAAATAATTAAAAATGACACTTTTTTTTAAAATGGGTGTAATGGGTTTTGAGGGTTATAGAGACGTAATAAATAAATCAAACCCAATAAGTTAATAAGTTATAGATTCCTAACTTTTCATAACCCTTTTATTTTGCCTTCTCCATAAGTTAAAATTCATATAACCTTATGGTTTGCCAAACACCTTATACACCTTATTAACTTTTCAAAAAGTTCATAAGTCACAGTTTGATAAAAATATAGAATCCCAAACACCCCTTAAAGTAAAAGACTTTAATACCCCTAAGGCAATGTTAAAGTTATGTTGGAAAAATAAGACTTAGACAAATAGAAACCATTCATTGGGTTTCTTAAGTTTTTACAAGTTAATAGAGTTTTCAAAATGTACATGCGCAGTGTATATATATATATATATATATATATATATATATATATATATTTGAGCTGGATTGGTCAAGTGAATAGAGTTTTCAAAATGTACATGCCATATATATATATATATATATATATATATATTTGGGAATGAGTTTTAGTGAAAACTCCTTTTAAAAAAAAAACATAAAAACTCCTAAAAACTACAAAAAAAACTATTTTTAACTTTTTTTGAAGTTTCTTTTTTTTCCATTATTCTTATATGTTGTTATTGGATCAAAAAAAAAAAAACAAACAAACTTGTCGGTAACCTCGTCGGTATAGTGCGCATGTGTAATAGTGTGCTTTGCATATATGCAAAAGTGTTTGTATTGCATATAATACAACACTATTGCACATATTTGATACACACTATTGTATATATGCAATATAAGACTAATACACACACCGAATACACATTAGTACGTATGTGTAATACAACATTAACGCACATGTGCACCACATCGGCTTTTATTTTATTATTATTTTTTCCATATAATACAACACTACTAAACATATACAATACACAAATATTGAATGTATGCAATAAAACACTATTAAACTCAAAAATACATAGTTATACACATGTGTAATACAACGGTATCGCACAGTAATACGTATGTACATTACAGCGGTTTGTTTTTATTTTTTTTATATTTTTCAAGTGAAATGTAAGAAAATATAAGAATAATGGCTAAAACAGAATGTTGAAAATATTTTTTTATTTTTAATTAAAAATAATTCTTTAGGAGTTTTTTAGTTTTCTCTCTAAAGGTGAGTTTTCTCTTGATCCTCTCCCTATATATATATATATATGTATATATATATATACGCACACACTAGCAGAGGGCCCGCGCTTTGTGGAGGGGTTGAAATATGGCCAAACTATTATTGTTTATAGGACTTTAAATATGATCGGCTACATGGCTTGGTGTGGTTGCGTCTTATTTTATAACGTCTTGCTTTCGAGAGAGAATGAGATCGTTCATCATTTCATTATACGATTAAATCTAGTTCTTAGATATGTTGTATTGATTCGTGGTTGGATACAGTTATGGAAGCAATACAGTTAGATCTGGAGAGAAATGGACTGACTAACAGTACGGATTCTCAAATAATACTTCGTTAAATACAAATTTAATTACAGGGGGTATATATAGAGGATGATGTTCATTCGTTAGACATCCCTAATGAATGAACATTCATTCGTTACATTCATACATTAAACTTTAGGAAAGGGCTCATTTGTTTTCGTAATACCACATGTTGAATGTCGTGAAAAGGCTTTACGGAAACGTCTTAACCGGCAATTTCTTCATCGTACGTGGTTGTTTGACCTTCAAAACCATTTTCCTTCAGCCGGTGCGCGGATCAATCTCATCTATGTATTTATGAGTCGGAACCTGTGGTTGAAAATACTTGAATCCAAACCGCACCTCGTGTAACAAGTGTTGATAAAACCAATCAGCCCACTTATTATCACCACGATTAATAAAAAGTCTGTTCGCCAATGCTCTTACATCCCATCTTGGAATAGATTACACGTCAATGATATGCTTGAAATACGGTATCCCGTGTTCCCATTTGACTATAGATACTTTAAACTCAGAATCATACGTCCAGGAAATAATATTACCTTTCACCGTCTTTGGACTCACGTACTTCTTCATTTGGTATACTGATGCTCGAACCTTCGCTTGTTTGTAGTACTCACGTTCATTATAATGTAAGGTCTTGATCATCTTGTTTATATTCTGTACATTATGTCTGAACATACCATCAGAAGCACGTGGTGTCTTCTTCTCAACCTCTTTTTCTTTCCCTTTTCCTTTATCCTGTCTTAGACGCTCTTTGGCTACTTGAAAATGTTATGTCGTGAAGAACTAAATTCCCTCGTCAGAGTTATTACGAGTATACATGTCGGGATATTCCACAGTCGTCACATCCTTGACTTTAACCTCTTTAAAATCAAATGACATATTCCCAGTAGGAATATTCGCATCAGCACTTACGTTATAACCAAACTCTATCTCCACATCATCTTTCTTTCTCAACTCATCCACTTCATCCTCGTTTAGACCAAGAAGCAAGGCAATCTGTTCTTTCGATAAAGAATGATCAACAAACTCACCTTCTTCGATTTCATATGCGTTCACCATACTTTTAAAAATCCCGTCCTCATCAATAAATAAGATCATGTTAGCCTCAATCATGTTTACTGGCTTAACATTCGTATAATCCTTATAAAGGATTATCTGCAAACCACCACCAGTACCTCCAGTCTTAGCTTTACCAGACGACGATACAATGCCTCCCGGTTGCTGATCACCACCACTTCCAGCTGCATCAGGATCTATATCGTGATCATCTCCCTTTAATTTCTTCAACTTGTCTTCTTTGCATGTCAACTAGAGAATGATCTGATCCTGTTTGTCTATCCTCTCCCCCTCAGCAGCAACAAGGGCCTTAAGTTAATAAACTGAGCATATCAAAACATATTCCGCTGCTCAACCCTCAGCTGTTCTTGGGAAGCTCGGTCCGTAGCCATTTGATTCTGTTGAAGATGAATCAAATTGAGTAGCTGGAACATCTGACCTTGAGGTGTCATATGATAAAAATGGGGAGGAACCGGTTGCATCGGGCGATGAGGATGATTGAATGTCATGAACGAGTGCTCGGGCCTCTACAACGTAACTAATGGACTAACTGGAGTCATCATCTGCGTCTATGGACTCGGCATAGCAGACATAACTGTCTGAGGTACCGATGAAAACCTCAGGTCAATAGATGCTGTAGTCACCAACGTAACAGTCGGTGAAGTGGAGTAGTCATCACCGATCTAGGAATCGTTGGAGCAATAGATACATAAACATGTGTGGACGATACATTAACATGAATCAAAGGTCGATCATGTATGTTAATACCAGTACCTCGTCTTACCCTCAACTTCTTAGGTTGTTCAACCATAGGAGCCTTGCCCGCTTACGAGCGTCAAAACCACCCGGTCCACCTTCACCACCATCACACCATCATTTCCACAAACACCACCAGTCGCACCTTCACGCTCTGAATCTGAATCATCGTGAATCAAGCAATCATTAGGTGGAGCAATGTAATCAATATCAACAAGGTGAGCAATCAACCGATTGTAACGTGGTCGATTTTGTGAAGTCTGGCCCCTGTAAGTTCTTATCCTCCTCATGGTGTCGATGTTCATGTGCTCGAGGACCATACGATCCGCCTGATTCTCTTGATCTTTCACCAAGTTCGGCCTGAGACGGTTGATAATAAGCTGCACGAATCTCAGGTACATGAGAAACTTGTTACGTCTGGTTGCAAAATTCTCTTTGAGATTGTAGAAGATCATCTCAAAGAAGTTGAAAGGCTTGTTCAGCACAAGAGCAACGAACGTAGACTGAAGCATAACTTGGCATTCATCATATCCACCATTTTGACCTCCAAGGCGATGAATTAGTACATGTAAAAGATACTTGTGCTGTTCACACAGGTTTGCCTTGTTATACATAGATTTCTCCAAATCCCCCTTATACCTTATCCTCTCAAGCAAACCCCTAATCAATGACCGATCAAACTCACACTTGTCATCTACGGTATATCTAAACCCCAAAACATCTCGAATCACCAGCATATCAATCACAACCGGCTTATCCTGAATAACAGCCTCAATATAACTCTCTCCGTCAACATACTTCACTGTATTCCAAAATGCTCGAATAATGATGAATGTAAGTGTCTATAAAGATAGCAAAGTAGATCCTTGATCGCACAATGTAACGATTCCGGCAAATCCAGGTATACCCTAGCCGAAATATACTATTTACGTGTTATTTAATACTGATTATATGAGTTATAGTACGTTTATACGAGTATATATGATTCATAGTACGAATCATACTCGATTATATAGTGAATCGTATTGGAATTACAATTAACCAATGAACGATTATTGAAACCCGAACGAATCGGGAATTACATTGTAGACGAAGTATATAATGTTTAAGTGATGTTTGCGAAGTATTAATGCTTCGGGTTAGGTGAATTATAGCACAGAAAAAGGATTTCGATTTAATGGTACGTCGGTACGCTAAACGAAACCTTTAACACCAAACCAAGCAAGAGACGATCAATCAAACCGAAAAAGATGCACAAATACCGACAATATGATGTTTTAATGTCATGGGTTAAGTTTTTTAAAGTTTTTAAATCAGTTTTATGTAAATTTCATTTTAACCCGAAAAACGACCATTTTAGGCTCGTTTTAAGCCGAATTACGAGTTTAAACGAGAAACGAACTGAACCAGACTATCCACAACATTATCCGGATTGTGTAATCCAAATGTGTGGCTAATATTGAACTTGTGGGGCCCCCCCACACCACCTTTAGGCCGGCCCCTTTACACACACACACACATCACATTTTCTTTTTTCTAAATTATCCAACTCCAAATCCTCTCAACATTCATCTTCATTCATCCAATTTCCTTTGATTTCTACCAAAATCTCCAAGGTATATACATGTTTTGATGCTTGATTCTTGTTTATAACTCTATAATCTTGAGAAAAGGAGGTTTTCATATGAAAAATGGGTGAAAACCCGAGATGAAACCGATTCTCGTGTGATCAAGGGATGTATACAAGTTATACAAATAATCTTGATCCAAGTAATTAGTCAAAAGTGTTTAGAATAAAATTTTACGGTTAAAATCTTGTAAAAATGAATTTCTATGTGAAAGACGGGTGAAAACCCGAGATGAAACCGACTCTTGCATGATCAAGAGATGTATACATGTTATACAAGGGATCTTGGTCCAAGAAATGAGTAAAAAGAGTCGAGAACGGATTTTTACGGTTAAAACCTTTGTTTTTACATAAAAACCGACACTATGAAAGAAATGGTTTGATTGTTGGTATAGTTTGCTTGGTATAGTGTTATTGTGCTTGTAAGTGTTGTATCTAGCGGCTAGCAAAGGCTAGAAACCGAGATCCTTGCGATCTAAAGCTAGAAAACACAAGATAGTTCGGTTTTCGTGTGTATATGAAATTTGGACAGATTTTCGTGTGCTTAGAGTTGGGTCACGAAATTTCACGGAGATGATCTACACATAAAATTATGAGATCTGTGAATTTTTGGTAATTTTTGGATAAAAGATGAATATTTGGTGAATTTAATGCTCGGTTTTGGCCAAAAATAGTGAAAAATAGCTAAACATGATGAAAAATTCTGGAACATTTAAGATAAGCTTTTTATAACATATAAAAGTCACCCACAAAATTTGAGCTCAGTTGGAAAAGTATAAGTAGGCTTTTCGGTGAAACGAGTTCTAGGGCTTTCTAGCTCGGTTTTGGGTGAAAATGGCTTGAAAAATGAGTTTTAAGTTCTGGAAAAATTCCAGGAAGTTATGAGGATGACAGAGATCATCCCAGAAAAATTTGGGATTTTTCTAAAGTGTTTTGGTATTTTTGACATATTTAGTGTTTTAATAAGATTTAAAAATAGATAAATAAATGTAAATATAGGAAAATAAATCTGGAAAAATTCCAGGAAGTTATGAGGATGACAGAGATCATCCCAGAAAAATTTGGGATTTTTCTAAAGTGTTTTGGTATTTTTGACATATTTAGTGTTTTAATAAGATTTAAAAATAGATAAATAAATGTAAATATAAGAAAATAAATCTGGAAAAATTTTGTAAAATTTTCTTTCTGTCAAAGTAAGTTTTGTGCAAAATTTCAAGACCCGAGACTAAACGGGTAATTATTTGTGCTAAAAAGAACGTAAAAACAAATGTTTAAAGCTTAAAACGTGTAAACCGGCAAAGTTCGCATAAGCGAGCTGACTGGTACACGAAAACTTTAAAAATGGACTATTTTCATAAATCTAAGTAAATTAAGTAAAAATAAATCATCCGAAAATAATTCGGATGATTTGGGTAATTTTACCCGATTTTACTGTTTCCGGCACCTAAATGACGGAAACGGGCCCCGCGGCCAAACGGGGTGTCAAACCGAGCTCTAATTTCATCACTTTAACTAAAATAACAGTCAAACACCATTTTTGGGTTAAGTGTGAATAAACTCATTTTTGAAACTAAAAACGGACGACCGTGCTAGGCACGCAAATCAAGGAAAACATAAAAATGATAATTTTGACTGTCCGACTCTAAGTAATGGCACAATCTGAGTCCTTAGGAGTGTCACGGGGTTAACATTGTCCCCGGATCGAGTACAGTACTGGGTTAACAATGTCCCCAGATGTACCGATTAATACGGATTTAGTTTATGGGAATTATATAGTAACGATTAGATATTATATTACAGATCCAGGCACGTAGCTGTTCATTGTATTACCCACAGACTCACAAAAAGGTGAGTTTTCACGAGCCCCTTTTTATGAACTGTTTCAAATATTTTCCCGGGGCGGAAAGCATGATTGTGTTAAATTATCTAAGTACTTACCGATCGTATGGAAACACTTGTATATTTTTATATATATATATGGTATGATGCATAGAATAGATAATTTGTTTATCGGGTGGAATTGTTCTGGGGTAACTTAGTTCCCAGAGGGTTATTGGATGTATTTCTGGGTTAACAGTGTTCCCAGAGGGTATTGGATATGTTTCTGGGTTAACAGTGTCCCCAGAGGTTATTGGATATGGTTCTGGGTTAACAGTGTCCCCAGAGGGTATTTGATATGTGCTGGGTTAACAGTGTCCCCAGGGGTTATTTGATATGTACTGGGTTAACAGTGTCCCCAGGGGTTATTGGATATGTTCTGGGTTAACAGTGTCCCCAGGGGTCATTTAATGTGTTTTTGGGTTAATAGAGTTTTCATTAACGGGCTTAGCATAATTTCATCATTAACATATGATTTTTATACTGATCTATGGTTTATTTAAATTAGTGAAACTCACCAACTATTCGTAGTTGACCCGTTTTCTTTACATGCTTTCTAGGTATGCCCAGGTTGGAATGATTGATATGTGCTTAACTATCTGTGCTACCTGTTGGAAGCTTGCTGCTCTGTATTTTGTAATGAATATATATTAATGTCTTATTGGTAATATATGTGTGTAACACCTAGACAGTAACGCAACTCGCAACAATGTAATATGTTATAAATTAATGTAGTGGTATTTTCTTTATAAGCAATGCTGTTGATATCAGATGTGTCTGTTGCATCCCGTGTACGTTTCCGCTGCGGTTACGGGGTGTTACACACAAGAAAACTGATAATCCCCCCGAACATAGCAGTACCAAAGAACTCATTCGAGAAAAGCACATATATTATGTTTTTGTCCCAATCTAGCACTGGTAACTTAGCTTCGGGTTCAGGTTCAGCTACGGGTTCTGCAACTTGAACAATAGGTTCAGGTTGTTGTTCGGGAATAGTCTCGGGAGCAATATCTTGCATAGTTTCATCCATCCAATTTTACCTTTATTATTAACAAATAGCCAATTCATTCATTATCTTTTACTTAACGAATAGGAGGTCATTTGGTAATATCTTAACAAATAGGAAGTCTTCGTTAATACTTTAACGAATAGGGATTCATTCGTTAATACTTTAAGGACATTCGTTATAGAAGTCAACGAATGAGCTTATTCGTTACGGAAGTTCTTATTCATGAAAATTCTACTAACGAATGAAAAGACATTCGTTATCCTTTAACGAATGGTACTTTAAACGATTGTTTACTATCAAAAGTCCAAGTAAAAAATGAATTATCCAAAAAGTCAAAATCGACTGGAACATTATTTAGAAATCACTCCTTAACAAATGAATCCTCTAATTAGTGTGTCGATAAACATCAATAAGCCTTTATCAAGTATAAGACACAACTAATTTTGAGTTTAAAAACCATTTAGTAGTTTTATTTGTAAGATTTATTTTCCAGTTATTATGTTCATCAGTCATCCTCTCTAATCAAAGCCAAATACATCAATAGACATATCATTGAGATTGTTTGTACCCGTAGATTAATAATCAACCAGTTAGCAACAAAATTATGATGGTTTGATGTTTTTAGAAAATATTTGCAAGGGTTTGCCCTGTTTTTGGATGAAATAATAGGTAGACGAATGGGGAGATCATTCGTCTCCTAGGGTTTATAGCCCACTCCAATAATTTCATGAATCCCAAAGTCATTCATTATTTTGAATTAACAAGTGAGACTTTCATTCGTTAATTCAAATAGTCATTCGTTAACCTTTTAATGAAAAGCTTTCTTTCGTTAATCATTTAATGAATGAATATGTTCATTCGTTAAAAACGAACGAATGAATTCGTTATATTCAACGAATAACATAGATGAACTCATCATTCGTTATACTTGTGAACGAATGAGTGTACATTCATTATGATATAGCGGAAGCGAATAGGTGTCCATAACAAATGATTACATTTGTTATGCTTTTGAACAAATGACACCACATTCGTTACACTGTAGTAACGAATGGCCATTTCACCTTAACGAATGAGCCATTTGCCATTCAAAGGTAATTAAATAATCATCAAACCCCTAGTTTTGATTAAAATACTTTAAATATTTACCTTAACAGTCAAGCATTGACCGTAAAGACTTAATTATGCGGAAATAGTTTAAAAAATTGTTTACTTTAACACGAATTAACTTAAAGTTGTGGGAAAACTTTATCTTTTCATTTTGTATAATTCACACGCCCAGTAATTGAAAATAAAGATGAATTAAAAATCTTTTTGAATTTTCTAAATTTTATATCAAAACACACATAAAATATTTTGAATTTTTTCATTTTTCAAATAAAAAGAAAAAACTTAAAGTAAACATTAAAATGCAACAAAATAAAAACTAAAATGCAGTGCATATTTTTGTGAGTTCGTGAAGGGAATCATATTGACTTCTAACGTGCTAAGCTGCACTTTAATTTCAACCTATTATACGCATAATCCAACGATGATTGCAGATATTTGCCCTCTTAAACGTTACACAGACTTTTTGGTAGCTTTAAGATATGTTTTTAAGGTTCAATTAAGCACGAATCATATGTGGACTCCACTTATCAGACATAATTTTTCTATCTCTTATACAGTGAATTTCACATGTGCGTTTTTATCTTTTATATAGGAATTAAATAACTGTGACTCATGCAAAAATAAAAAATAGAAAATAAAGCATAAAGTTAAAATTTTTCCTTAAAATCGGTATTACTACACGCAGATAAGGTTCTATTTTAACAAAATAAAAAGATAAACATAAGTTGAAGTTGTATAAAGCCTTAACAATCAATTCGGATAATCAAGTATTATTGCGAAGAGAAAGTCCAAGTCATTATACGAAACACCAAGAAAATAAAGCTGAATATCAAAATCTTAACCCTCAGGTCGGATAGTCTTATCGCACACGAGAGGATCCAAGATTTGAAAATAAATAAAGAAAAAAATAAAGTTGAATTTCTTTGCAAAATAAAATAAGAAAAATAAGTTGAATTTCTTTGCAAAATTAACGCATGCACACACAGTAATCTTTAAACTTTTGATATTTTCAAATCAGATATATAACTATGCCTCAAGATGTTATACCACTAGATTCAGCAAATGTTTTAGGTTTATATCTTATCAGCACCTATATAATCTGTCAACACTATCTTACATATCATATAGCTGGTCTTAGGACAATTGTTAGTTTAGTTTATTCATGTGCTAGGTCCGTTAGGTTAATGTATTATCATTTTCCCTTTATGCTTCAAGAACTCATTTTGAGGAGAAAATTTTTCAATGTTTTTGTATTTTTCTCATGCTTGAATGTTTTTGGGTTTTTTCTATACAAACAGAAAAACACAATATTTTTGGAATTGTCAAGATTTTCTCCCCCTAAAACAAAAAATATCAAGAAATAAAATAAAACAAAAACCTGTACAAAAAAAATGATTAACCAAGCATTTGAATTTCTTTTTAACGTTTTAAACCATTAATAACAAGCAAATACTAAAAATGCGTTTTATCAAAGGCTTTGGTAAAAAGATCGGCTTTTTGAAAATTCGTGTGTATCTTATCAATATTGATTGGTTTCTTTTCAAAACAATCACAGATGAAATGATAACATATCTCAATATATTTAGTTTTCGAATGTTGAACGGGATTCTTGGTCATACTAATTGCAGCAGAATTATCAATAAATATGGGAGTAGCAAGAAACTTCAAACCGTAATCCCGCAGGTGTTGCTGGATCCACAAACTTGTGAACAAGAACTCAAGGCTGCCACTTATTCGGCTTCGGCGGCTGAAGTGGAGACTGTTGTCTGCTTCTTACACTGCCAAGAAACAAGCCCGTTTCCTAAGAATTGATATCCCGATGTAGTTGACTTAAAGCTGATCTTGCATCCTCCGTAATCCGAGTCGGTGTAAGTGGTAAGATCAAAACTATCATCCTCGGGATACCATAACCCATGTCAGGATTACCCCTCAGATAGTGCATGATACGCTTAATAGCCGCCATATGTGTCACTCGGGGACTCAACTGATACCTGGCACACAAGCAAACAACAAACAATATGTCAGGGCAAAACGAAATTAAATACATAAGAGATCCGATCATCGCTCGATACAGGGTTGGATCAACGGTATCCTCCAATTCATCTGGTGATAAATTGTGACCCACGTGAAGAGGTGTCGAGGTGATTTTTCCGACAGATATCTTAAATCGGCTCAAGACGTCGTTCACGTATTTAGTCTGATGAATAATAATTCCCGAATCAGACTGGTGAACCTGCAACCTCGAGAAGAAATTCATCTCCCCCATCGAACTCAGCTCGAATTTTGTCTGCATCGTTCTCTCGAACTCCTTACACAGCTTGTCGTTTGTTTATCCGAAAATGATATCGTCAACGTAGATTTGGATGAGGTGCGGATCATCACCAAGAGTTTTGTAGAATAAGGTACATTCCATAGTTCCCGTTTCAAACCGCTATCAATAAGATGGTCAGCAAGTGTGTTGTACCAGGCTCTCGGTGCTTAGTGTAAACCATAAAGACCCTTGTTCAAACGATAAACACGCTCAGGATAGTCTGGGTCTTCAAAACCGGGAGGCTGCTTTACATACACTTCTTCGTGAATCTCACCATTCAAAAACGTACTTTTCACATCCATTTGATACACTTTAAAGTTCTTGAAAGATGCATAGGCAAGAAAGATTCGTATAGCTTCCCGTCATGCCACTGGAGCATACACCTCGATATAGTCTATGCCTTCCTGTTGATTATATCCCAATACGACCAATCGTGCTTTGGTTCTCACGATCACCCCACGGTCGTCTTTTTTACATTTAAAAATCCACTTGATTGGATCGCTTTTTTAACCCTAGCAGGTTGATCAATAAGATCCCATACACCCAGTCGTACAAACTATTGCAGTTTCTCCTATATAGCTTTTACCATGATGGTTCCCTTCAGTTCCATAGAGACACTAGTAGGTTCTATCTAAGATAGAAAGCAAGTGTATTTGGTGATGTTTAGGATACCAGTTGCATTAATGTCCGCATAAGCACACAACACAGTATCATCACATACTTTAACATCACTTAAGTTATCTTCACATACATTAGCGACCTGACGTCGCGTCTTCACTCAATCGCTTACGTTACCAATAATGTTGTCCTGCGGATGATACGTATGAATCCGATGAGACGGATTCGCAGGAACCAATACATTATTACCCAAATTGGTAACATTTTCTTCAGCTGTGTCTAAAGAGACTGTTTGTGACGAATCTTTAACTTGAATAATTTCAGGAACTCCTTGAGGATCATCAATGGAATTGATGAAGAATCGACAAACTCAACATCATCAGAAGTTTCTGAAACATCATCAGATGTTCTGGTTGAATCGGTACCACGAGTTCTTCATAATTAGAAGATCTTGGTATGGAAAATAGTTGAAATTCCAAATATGCACATACTAAGTCTTCAGTTTGTACCTCAACCATTGGAATGAATGAGTTAAATAGCGATTCGTAATCGAACATCCAATCGGGCCCTTTGCATGTAGGAGGTGTGGAATAACTTTGACAGTCCACATGATGCCATTCCTCCACACATCCTGAAGGGAGGTTAAACACACGTTTCTTGGGTGAAGCATACCCAAGAAAGTAACCCTCAAACGATTTCTCTTTAAATTTCCCAGCATCTCGTTTCAGTATCGTACACAGGCTCCCGAAAGGTTCAAGATCTTTGAGGTTCGGCTTACGGTTATTAAGCAGCTCATAACTTGTCTTTTTAAGCTTCTTAACTATTAAGACATGATTCAGTGTATAACAGGCGGTATTCACAGCTTTGTTCCAGAATTGAACAGGAAGCTTAGAATCCGCTAACATTGTCCTAGCCCCTTCTATCAAGGTTCGACTTCCTCTCAGCAACACCAATCTGTTGTGGGACATACGGAGCACTATATTGTTGAATACAAAAGAAATCTAATACATTATTCTAGAACTCCGTGCCGTTATCACTTCGGATCCGTTTCACTTTATGTTTGTAAAGTGATTCGATCTTAGTGATCAAATTCTGAATCAGAACCAGTGTTTGATCTTTGGTGCTCATAAATAAAACCCACGAATACCTTGAATAATCGTCAGTAACCATCAAACAATATAAATCATCTGCGATACTCGAACGATTCACTGGACCGAATAAATCCATGTGAAGTCGTTCAAGGGGAGTATGAATTGAATTGATCTATTTAACCGGGTGAGATTTCTTCTTTTGTTTCCCCTTTTACAGGTCGCACAATGATTCATTTTACGAATGTGAATGTGACCCATACACCTGTGCCACAGAATCGTATCTTTTTCGGTAGCTTTCGAGACAAAACACGTTTCAGAAGGAGTGGTAGATACTTTAACACCCATATCTAAAACAAAAATATCATTTAATCGTGGAGATTGCATGACAACCATATCTTCAGGAATCGTGAATCCAGGTTGAAGAATAACACATTCCTTATCAGTGAACAAAGTGGTGTATTTCTTATCAAATATCTGAGAAACACTCAGCAGATTGTGATCTACTTTTTCACAATAATTAACCCGCTCAAAGGTAATACTGCCATTTGAGACATCTCTTTCTTTTGTAATCGTACCCCCTTGATTACCCACAAATGCAACATATCCCCCTTGAATATCTTTCACAATGGTTAGGAGATCGAGATTGCCGGTAATGTGCCAAGAACATCCGTTGTCTAATATCCACTTATCTCCTGATATTGTCTTGGATGAACTCTCCACAATGAGTAAATTATTAGTTCAAAAAGGCAGCCCAAGCCTTAGTCTTAGGCTCTCCCTTTGATTCCTTTAGTGATAAGTTAAGAATCGGTTTCAAATGTGATTACGGGACTTGTGAGTAAGTCACGAGTTTCTTCGACTTTAACTTCAAATACCCATCCTTGATCACACCCGAATCCGTGTGTTTTACAAATCGGTTGAATTAAATCAATCGGTTTGTGAGATACTTTACTATCATCAACACGAATAACTCTTCAAGGATTTACTTTAGAAAACATTATATGTGATTCATCGACTTACATTTTCAAAGATTGTTGTCTTTTCAAATTAATGTCAACCTGAGGAATTGAAACCTTGGTCACATTTTTAGCAATTTTTACCTTAGCTCCACATTTTTTAGCAATGTGCCCATGTTCTCCATAAATGAAACACAAACGAGTGTCTACAAATGGTTGTGGCAAAACATAAGGCACTTGTGGAGTTTCAGGTTGAACAGACACAACCTTTGGTGCAACATGAGGAACTGAACTTCAAACAGCAACTTTGTTTACCCTTTTTTTTTTTTTGTAAAATTCAAGATTGGTAGTATTAGAAACACTTTCCATTCCCAAAGATTTTATGAACTTTATGTAAGGCCCCATTCCCGGTAGCCCTACTTTGGTGTTGGATTTACTCATAAACATAGTTCTAAATATAAGAGTTTATTAAAACTTTCGCGGAATAATTTAAAACTTCAAACATCACATTACAAAACATTCGTTCTTGTCTTAAACTTACAAATTGTCTTTTCATAAACATTAATATAAGATGGTCATAACACTTTTTCATAGATGCCAGTCTCTTTAGCTCATGCCATGTGTCCCTCCTCAAGCCAGCTGCCTCAACCTATTTGCCTGCGTGCATACTAAAAGTCAGCTGCGCTGAGTAAGTTCTAGATAATCAAATAACATACATTACATTCATATCCTTACCCATACGTTTCCGAAGATACGTATTCATATCTTACTTACTATTACTTCTTTCATACATACTTTATATACATGCATACGTACTTACATACTTCCTTTCATAAAACCCTATGGTATACCATAAGCTATTCTATCTTAAACATCACAAATATTGTAAGGGTCTGGTCCCTAACATCACAGATATTATAAGGGTCTGGTCTCTAACATCACAGATATTATAAGGGTCTGGTCCCTAACATCACTAATATTATGAGGGTCTGGTCCCTAACATCACAGATATTATAAGGGTCTGGTCCCTTCTGTCTCGAATAACCATACAACCATACCTGTCTTGTCAATCATCCATACATTTTATCATATGTGCATACTATACATATCTTCTAGTTATAGAATATATGCATGCTCATTCATATACACATTCTAAAATAATAACATTCAATACACAATTATACACGTACCATACACTTGCCATTGAAGTAAGTATATTATCTATCACATAGGCGTATGCACACAACCACGAAAATATAACAGATAAAGGGGCTAGAACTCACCTGGAGTTGGTTTCTCTCTGAGTTAATTGTAATACCCTTCCTTAGCTGTGCACGGCTAACTGTGTAACACATTATGAGGGTCAATTATCTATTACTACTACTTCATACATCTATGTTAATGAAACCATCAACTAACGGGGGTCCAGGGGCAGCGCCCCTGGTAGCGGGGTCCAAGGGGCAGAGACCCTGGTAGCGGGGTCCAAGGGGCAGAGACCCTGGCTGGGTTACGTTTTGCAACAATTTAAAACATTTCGCATAGGAGAAATTCGCATGAAATTTTGCTTCGCATGGGCCATTTCGCTTCACATGGCCCATTTCGCTTCGCATGGGCCATTTCGCTTCGCAAGGCCCATTTCGCTTCGCATTGGCCGTTTCGCTTCGCATGGTTATTTCGCTTCACATGGCGTGCGATGCGAAATTCTTGGATTTCGGCATGGCATGCGATGTGAAGCCCTTTTTAATGCAAATAAGACCCTATTATCTTATTTCGTCATTTTAGAGCCATCTTACCCCGAGACCCCACCTTAGAACCCGATTCTACCCTTTTTATGGGTTTCGGGTTGTACCAACTTTGTATACCCGTGTTTTTCAAAGCCTGAACGTCACCTTTTCATCTTTTATTTAACCGATGGGCTACAGGTTACCAGGTTTACATTTTTCTAATCTCTTACGGCCCAATCTACTAGTATAACAAGTTGCATGTCGAATCCGACCTAAGAACTTAACCTTTTTAACGACA
The DNA here is from genome assembly GCF_021521415.1 of Bidens hawaiensis. Lineage (NCBI taxonomy): Eukaryota > Viridiplantae > Streptophyta > Magnoliopsida > Asterales > Asteraceae > Bidens > Bidens hawaiensis. The sequence continues at coordinate 261,449 of NW_027491022.1, forward strand.
CTCACCCTTTTGTTCTCAGGTACGGGTTCGGATTTGGACCAACTCTCAGATCCGGATGTGTTCTTTGTTGCTTGATGACGTTTACACACGAGGATCTTCCTTCTTTTAGCTCGGGATCGGATTCAGGTGTTAGAAAGAAAGGTGTGTGTGCTCTTTAGTGTGTGTGTGGTGAAGGAAAGAAAATGGAGTGGTTAGAAGGGTGTTGGGGTTTATATAGGGGGCTATGGGCCCCACCACCCACTTCTGAATTTCAAATCCAATCATTATCCAAACACAATTAAATTAATGACACATAGTTAATAACAAAACTTTCTGCTATTTATTATTTGACAAAAGTTGGATGTTACACTTTATTAGTTTAAACGCGTTTGATTTCTGTTTCTCTTGAGAATTATTCATTTTTGATTTCATAAAGGCATCCACAAGTTTAGTTACTTTAGAGGTTTCATCGTGAAACACACTCTAAACAAGTTCAGGTTTAACCAAACTTAATGGGATTTCTTTTTCAGAAAACACATTGTTTATCCCTTTGTGTTTGTAAACCCGTCTGTTAGATAAATTAACATTCTTTGATGTTTTAATGAAACACATTAAATCCTCATCACAAACTTTTGGTTTTTCTGTTTCTTTTACTTTAATGGTTGACTTGGTACCGACCTAAGGACTTTTTGAACCTTTTGACTCTTGAGAACCATAAACTGCCTTTTCAAGATCATGTGGTTCACAAATGATGTCATTTTACACATATATGTTCTCATTTTGGTGAATCAATTGTGGTTCATTAAGTTCTTCGATCGAACCATCAACTTCATTCTCAGTAAAGATAGAATTACTTTAAATATGAGAAGTTATTTGAATTGGTTTACTATTAACACAATCAACTGGTTTTACTTTCACTTCCTCTTTTACTTGATTTCCAGAGACAGTAGACTTAATCTCTAATAATGAATTCAATAGTTGTACACTCTACTGTCTCGGGAATACAAGAATAATCATTCTTAAATGGTGGAGGTATTTCAACAAAACCCAACCTAGCCTTACCATTCTTTTGATGAGAATTGATTACTTCAATAATTTCATTGAGGAGAAATGAGGAATCTTGAAATTTACTGATTTTGATTTTGAGTCTAAGATCTCATTCTCTAATTGGGTAATGATGGTTCGAAGTTTCAAAATTTCTTGAAATTGTTTTTCAATGATTACCAACTTACATCCAACTTTCACTTTTAAATCATGATTACCCTCAGAAAAGGTTTTAATCTTTGAAGTAGTTTTTTCTAGTGATTTAGTTGCTTGTCTATGGTATTCACGAATTATGGTGAGGTCATTCATCAGTTGATCATTATGGTGAAGAGTAGATTCAAGTTTACACTTGAGTTCACCACATTGATCACGCTCAGTTTTCATAACAGATGTTACAGTTTCTTTACTTTCGTTCACCAATACATTAAAAGAAGAGTTAGTACAAACCTCTTCAATCTTCGCCATGCACGCGAAGTTTTCAGCTTGACAAACGCTTGAATCATCAGACTCCGTTTCTGATTCTGAAGATTCACTTCCATCACTTAAATTATCAGCTCTTGCATCTTAAAAATGGTCAATTGTCTCAAACACCGCCAAGTTAGCTTGGTTGCCGTTCCCAAGAAGCTTTTACGATCAATCGATCCCATTATTAACAACCATTGCCTGTGAATTCCCAGATTTACCCTGCTCCCCCTCAGATGGCTTAACCTTCTTGTTAGAAGCATTTGAGTTCTTGCCAGAATTTCTATCTGAGCCCGGTGACCAATATACTCCTTTTTGGGCCTATTACATTCCTTAGCAAAGTGTCCAAATTCTTGACAATTGTAACACTTAACTTTTAACTTAACAAAACCAACCCTCTTATTCAAAGTTGGTAAACCCTTTCCCTTTCTCTGCAAGAATCTCTTGACCTTTCATATAATCATGGCCATATTACACTTCAAGTCCGTTAATTCCAAGTCATCAGGGTCAATCTGATCGTAGTCTTCGTTGGTAAGTTCACTTGTAGCAATTTTACTACCCACCAATTGCCCGTATGGTGTCATAAAGGCACAGATAAATGCGAACTGTTGTTCAGCTTCCTTCATATTAACATTCAGTGGTGAACTTGAAGAACTTGCACCAGCAGCTGATTAACTTCCTGAACCAGATGCCATGAAGCATACATTAGGACTTGTATTACCACCTTGTAGACTTTCAGAATCTGTTTGAGTATAGAAAGCGGTAAATGGCATAGAGTTGCGACTTGCGGGAAGTGATCCACTGTACAATGTAGGATCTTGATTATCTTTTAATGATTTCTGACACTTCATGTCATATTCCCTTTCTTCCAACTTGTTAATAAAATCTTCAAAGGTTAGATTTTCATTCTTGAAATAACCGTTTTCTTTAAGTATAAGTAAGAAAGTCGAATACGTTAATGGTAAATCATTCTTTAACATGTCAATCTTGTCTACTTCGCTTGGTTCCATTTTCATAGTAGACATCGTAGCCATTAAATGACAGAAAAACCGATTAATCATCTCTTCAACCGTTTCATTTTTTAGCAAAGTGAAATTTCGAAATTGAAATTTTACCATTGTTTTCTTGCTTTCAAGAGTATTACCCAAACTTCTTGCTTTAAGCTGGGCAAACAAAGTAGCACATGGTTTGATATGGCTGAACTTGTGGAGGTAAATACACATGATCAAGATTACGAACATATTCAGGATGAAGTGAACCCAAGTGTGCTCGAAACCTCGGTTCCCACCTAGCAAAGTCACTCAGCCTCAACAATCTTGGACATTTATTATACGACCCGATCTCATTATCAAGTGTCAGCATCTGTTGCATCATAGCGTTCTGTGAAGTAAGAGCATAGTAATTTGCCATTTCAGCAGTTTACTATGAGACCTAATAGATTTTAGAAGTTCAAGGATCAAATCTGTCAATTGATGATAGATGATTAACGAATGAGTTACTTAACGGATGAGAGAGACACGAATGAAACAAGCGAATGAATACTTTAAGAAGCGAATGAATGAGAGTACTGTAGACACAAATGAGAAACTGTAGACATGAATGTAATTCAAGTAAGAATAAGGAAAATGAAATTGTTTAACGAATGTGGTAAGATTAACGAATAAGGAATTGATAACGAATCAGGATACGAATGAGGTAAGATTTACAAGTGAGTTCATAACGAATGGGAGGTTAACGACTGGATGGCAACCGGTCAAGCAGTTGTAACTACTTAATGAAAAAGCCGTTTACCGTTTAATAAATGAACTGATGAAATCAACGAATGAACCTTCAAACTCATGTCTAGATTCAATTTAATCTCAATTTCGAACCAAATCACCTCAAACTTATATCACTAAACTCGTAATCTAAATCCGAACACACTCAAACACATCCGAACCTCAATTCAGACCTTAATTAATCAAATCAAACCTCAATTGAACTCCATAACTTTCCTGCCATAGACCTCAATCATTGATCCATACGATTAACTGTCTGAAAACTCAGTTAAACCTAACAATCTAATCAACAGGTGTTCATCATCAATCCTATATCCATTACAAGGTCAATTAAGCACAAACACAGGTTTAATCGATCAATTAAGATACTTTATAGTCATAATGATTTCAATACACTTAATCAATCAATTGAATCACGATTAATCTACGAATCAATACACAATCAGAACGTCTAGCTCTGATACCACTTGAGGGAGCATGAAATCATTCATCACGTTCATAATAAGATTAGATCTAGTTTTTAAATATGTTGTATTGATTCGAGGTAGGATACAGTTATGGAAGCAATACAGTTAGATCTGGAGTGAAATGGACATAGTAATAGTACGGATTCTCAAATAATACTTCGTTAAATAGAAATATAATTTACAGGGGGTATATATAGAGGATGATGTTCATTCGTTAGACATCCCAAAAGAATGGCCACTCATTCGTTACATTCATACATTAAACTATACGAAAGGGCTCATTTGTCTTCTCATTCGTTATAAGTGACTAACGAATGAGGTATTACATTAGCGGATGGTCACATTCGTTATAGGATATAACGAATGTGCCCTACAAGTTAAAAAATGAGTCACATTCATGACTTACAGTTACCAAAATGCGCCTATACATTATTTCTAATATAATAAGACATTACATAAAGACCGAGATGCAAAACCGTGTACTAACAACTTTTGTCCCTGAGTTAACCATTTTGTCCCTCCTATTCACATTATATGGTAGCACTTGATGTTCTATTTAGTAACTAACCAGTAAAATGTGCCTACAATGAGGTTTTTGCAACTCAAATATAGTACTTGATGTTCATTTCAACTTAATTAAGGATTAAAGTTTGCAAGATAGTTGTTCAGTTTTCTCCTTTAGGACAGGGCAATTTAAAGTTAATTTATATGTTCAAGTTTTAGTTTTGATAGCTTAAATGCTAATCTTCTCTTAACATGTAACTTAATTTGTACTATGATATATGAGCGTATGTCATATAGACAATGGTTTTAGTGAAATATGCATTTGATCATATTATGGCATCATTTTGTGAAAGTGATTGTTTTAGCTTAAAAGAAACATGCCAAAGTGGATCAAATAGCATAGGTCCGTTTGGTTTTCCTTTAAGCCAAAACCAGACTAAACCAATAAAAGTAAAAAAAAAAAATCATATGCATATATAAAACCAAACTATAAACCAAACTTGAACTCAATCAATTCAACAAAACAACAAATCTAAACTGAAAAACACAAGTGTAAACATGCATTACTAATACCAATCATTTCAACTTTCATCAACCATAACCAACATAATTAATCATCTGAAACAAATCACCTACAAATTATGAGTATAAAATAACAAAAAACTTACAAAGTCAACATTTTTTTTTTCATAAACCAACAAACCTCTACTCCATTAACAAATGACTCTAATAAAAATAAAATAATTAAAAAAAACTGACATCAATAGTGAGCTACTATACAATAGGGCTAAAAAGTCTATTTTCACTTGCTTCATGTAAATACCATTTTCAGGTTCGACTCCCTTAGCTGAAGATTATCATAGATAGAAACAAACATTGACTTCCAATGCCGATCAGAATCTCAGATGTCTAAGGTATCACAAACATTGACTTCCAATGCCGATAAGATAGGTCCGGTAGCTTATCGACTGAAACTTCCTGTGGAGTTGAGTTCTATTCACGATGTCTTTCACGTTTCGAATCTGAAAAAGTGTCTTACTGACGAAACCGAAATCGTGCCATTAAAAGACTTAAACATAAACGAAAAATTGAATTTTGTTGAAGAAACGGTGGAAATATTAGAGGGAAAAATAAAACAATTAAGACACAACAAAATCTCTCTAGTAAAAGTTCGGTGGAATTCACAAAGGGGACCCGAATTCACGTGGGAGCGGAAATCCGAATTCAAAAAGAAATACCCGCACCTGTTTCCAAACAAAGACAAAGTTGAATAATCAAATTTCGGGGAAGAAATTTTCTAATGGGGGGAGAATGTGACATTTGAGCCAAAAAAAGGTACACCTCAGTACGTATTTACTGATTAAGCAAATAAACGCCTTTTGTGTAACAAACGAACGATTAACCGAACGGGTCGGGTTATGACCCGGATATCCTGAGGGGCCATCTATAAGTGATATACGATATATACAAGCTAAAATATTAGAAATATGGTCTTAGTTTGATAGCAAACAAGTTAAACGAAAACATGCTCATTTAACTACCCGCTATAGATTTAAACGCGAAAGATAGTTACAAACCAAGCATTGTATCATCCGTTATGCCGAAAAAGACTTACCAAACACTTATTTGAAATGTTTTAAGCGATCCATGAAAATATTTTTGATTTTTACAAACATATAGTATGTTTTTATAATTTTACACAAAACTAGCCGAAAAACACTCGTTTTCGCGCTGTTTAACGCACCCGATAAGTTTTTCGCGCCAAAAACCGAACCAGAACTAAATTTAGACCGGGCTTTTGGTATTTGGGCTTGAGAAATCAGAAACTTGGGCCAAAATGGGCCCATGGACTTCCGATCGGCCAGCAGCCACCCCCCTTTTTATTCTTTCACATTTAAACTAGATCCAAGATATTTTCAACATTATTTCTTGAAAACTCTGGACATAAGATCTGTTCCAGCCAGAAAACCTTCAAACTCTAAGGCAAGGGGCTTAAATAAGTAGCTTTTGTACTTGTTTAAACTTGTTTAATACCATAAAAACATGTCTTGGTTACTAAAAATCATTCCTAACCGTGTAAAAATCCTAAAAATGGTCCATAAACATGTTTTGATCATACACATGGTAAGGAACCTGTTTTGATAGTTTTTTTGGCCATAAACAGGGATTAAAGGGTTGAAACGGCGTTTTTACGGTTCAAAAGTTCGTTTTTGTGCACTAGTCGAAACCCTAAGTTAAGGGCTCTTATGCTGACGAAAAATTGTTTGGTTTGTGATATAGGACTTGTACCTAGCTTGCTTAGAAGCACAAGAACCTAAAAACTTGATTAAAAAGTCGGAAACGAGCCAAACCCGCTAAGGTAATGCCGAAACACTCGCTTACGGGCTATTTAGGTTAAGGTTGTGATGTGCATATTGTTAGGATTTGAAATTTTTCAGGGACATCAGGGACCATGTCAATGAGTCCCTGTTCAAATTTGGTAATTTTTCGATCATCCGAGAATATTTGGCGAATTTATTACCGAATTAGGACGTTTATTTGGGAAAAATAGCTAAATTACTTCAAAAATTAGGAAGTTTTTCTGGGAACTCAGATTTGATGAATTTTGATCACATATGAATTTTGGTATCATTTGGAGAAGTTTAAGGGTGTTTTGTTTATTTGCGTTCGTGTGAATTTTTATAGCCGAATTTGGGCCGAAAAGAATATTGCACGAGCTTTTTACATTCTGAAATTGATACAGGTTGTTTTGAGACATAATTTGAGTATTCAGAAATTTTTGTGGAATTTTCGGAAATTGTTTGGGGTAAACGGACGATTTTCAGGCGAAATATAGCTGATAAAATGAATTTTTATAAATTAATAAATCAGTAAATAAATTCCAGAAATATTTTTATAAAAATCTACATATTTTAATTGATAAGTGGCTAATGTGTACAGGGAGAGAAGTCTGGTTCGATGTTACCTCTCGTGTCTCATCTCAAAGTGTTGAAATGTTTATGCCAAGGTTGTATGGCATTCTTGGCAAACGTGACTATAAAGAACCCTGATGAGAAACGCATAGAAGAGATTCCCAATGTATGTGAATACCCCGATGTCTTTCCTGAAGATTTACCCGGATTACCACTGAACCGACAGGTTGAATTCCGTATTGACTTAATCCCAGGATCAGCCCCCATTGCTAGGGCACCTTACCGGCTGGCACCCTCTGAAATGCAAGAATTATCCAACCAATTGCAGGAGTTGTTAGATAAGGGTTTCATTCGTCCCAGTTATTCTCCTTGGGAGCACCAGTATTATTTGTGAAGAAGAAAGATGGAAGTTTTAGAATGTGCATCGATTACAGGGAATTAAAAAAAGTTACTATCAAGAACCGATACCCTCTTCCATGAATAGATGACTTGTTTGACCAACTCCAAGGGGCAAACTATTTCTCGAAAATTGACCTTCGATCCGGTTACCATCAAGTTAAAATCCAAGAAGAAGACGTGTCTAAAACGGCGTTCCGAACTCGTTATGGCCACTACGAATTCTTAGTTATGCCGTTCGGACTGACTAATGCTCCCGCAGTATTCATGGACCTTATGAATCGAGTTTGTAAACCGTACCTTGACAAATTCGTTATCGTGTTTATTGATGACATTTTGATATATTCGAAAACCAAGGAGGAAAACGAACAACATTTACGAACTATTTTGGAGCTGTTGAGACAGGAAAAGTTGTATGCCAAGCTGTCAAAGTGTGAATTTTGGCTACAAGAAGTACAATTTCTAGGGCACGTTGTTAACCGACATGGTATCCACGTAGACCCGAGCAAGATTGAAGCCATCAAAAACTGGAACGCCCCAAAGTCACCGAAAGAGATCCGCCAATTTTTGGGATTAGCTGGGTATTATCGGCGTTTTATTGCTAATTTTTCCAGCATAGCCCAACCTTTAACTCTTTTGACTCAAAAAGATCGCGCTTATGTGTGGGGAGAAGAACAAGAAGCGACTTTTCAATTGCTAAAACAGAAACTATGCCAGGCCCCGATACCGAGTCTTCCAGAGGGAACTGATGATCTGGTAGTTTATTGTGATGCGTCCCGGAAAGGTTTAGGGTGCGTACTTATGCAAAGAAACAAAGTCATAGCATACACTTCTCGACAATTAAAGGTGCACGAGAAGAATTATACCACCCATGATTTGGAACTAGGCGCGGTTATTTTCGCCCTCAAGATCTGGAGGCACTATTTGTATGGCACCAAATGTACAGTATACACCGACCATAAGAGCCTACAACATATTTTTGACCAGAAAGAGTTAAACATGAGGCAAAGGAGATGGATAGAATTGTTGAACGATTATGACTGTGAGATTCGATACCACCCGGGCAAGGCTAACATAGTAGCAGATGCTTTGAGTAGAAAAGAAAGGATCAAACCACTACGGGTTCGAGCACTTGGAATGATCGTCCAAACCAGTCTCACCGAGCAAATTTGTATTGCTCAAAACGAAGCTTTGAAAGGAGATCACTTGGAAAATGAAAACTTGGATGGAACCGAACAAAACTTTGAAGAAAGAACTGACGAAATTCTATACTACAAAAATCGAGTTTGGATTCCCACTTTCAGCAATCTGCGTGACTTGATCATGGACGAAGCCCATAAGTCCAAATACTCCATTCACCCAGGAACAGATAAGATGTACAAGGACTTGAAAGAGTATTATTGGTGGCCCGGTATGAAAAAGGATATAGCTACATACGTCAGTAAATGTTTAACCTGTGCGAGGGTTAAAGCCGAGTATCAAAAACCTTCGGGAATGTTGCACCAACCGGAAATACCACAATGGAAATGGGAACAAATTACCATGGATTTTGTAACACATCTCCCACAAACCTCCCGAGGAAACGATGCAATATGGGTAATAGTTGACCGACTAACCAAATCCGCACACTTCCTTCCAATTCGAACCACGTTCACAACCGAAAAACTTGCTCACATCTACATCAATGAAATCGTATCCCGACACGGTGTACCTGTTTCAATTATTTCTGATCGCGATAGCCATTTCACCTCTCGTTTCTGGCAAGCCGTACAAGAAGCTTTGGGAACCCGAATTGACCTAAGCACCGCCTACCATCCCCAAACCGACGGTCAATCTGAGGTAACCATTCAAACCTTAGAATATTTGCTTCGCGCTTGTGTACTAGACTTTGGTGGAAACTGGGATCAACATCTTCCACTGGTCGAATTTTCGTACAACAATAGCTATCACAGTAGCATTCAAGCGGCACCGTATGAAGCGCTGTACGGACGGAAATGTAGATCACCCTTGTGCTGGACTGAGGTTGGAGATGCCCAAAGTACACGATCTGACTTGATTCAAGAAACCACTGACAAAATCCGTAAAATCACAAGCAAATTGAAAATCGCCCGAGATCGACAGAAAAGCTATGCTGATGTTCGTAGAAAGCCGTTATCCTTTGAAATAGGCGACAAAGTTTTTCTCAAAGTATCCCCTGGAAAGGCGTCATTCGATTCGGAAAAACCGGTAAACTAGCCCCGCGATATATTGAGCCATATGAAGTCATTTCTAAGATAGGTCCGGTAGCTTACCGACTGAAACTTCATGTGGAGTTGAGTTCTATTCACGATGTCTTTCACGTTTCGAATCTGAAAAAGTGTCTTACTGACGAAACCAAAATCGTGCCATTAAAAGACTTAAACATAAACGAAAAATTGAATTTTGTTGAAGAACCGGTGGAAATATTAGAGGGAAAAATAAAACAATTAAGACACAACAAAATCTCTCTAGTAAAAGTTCGGTGGAATTCACAAAGGGGACCCGAATTCACGTGGGAGCGGAAATCCGAATTCAAAAAGAAATACCCGCACCTGTTTCCAAACAAAGACAAAGTTGAATAATCAAATTTCGGGGATGAAATTTTCTAACGGGGGGAGAATGTGACATTTGAGCCAAAACAATGTACACCTCAGTACGTAATTACCGATTAAGCAAATAAACGCCTTTTGCGTAACAAACGAACGATTAACCGAACGGGTCGAGTTATGACCCGGATATCCTGAGGGGCCATCTATAAGTGATATACGATATATACAAGCTAAAATATTAGAAATATGGTCTTAGTTTGATAGCAAACAAGTTAAACGAAAACATGCTCGTTTAACTACCCGCTATAGATTTAAACGCGAAAGATAGTTACAAACCAAGCATTGTATCATCCGTTATGCTGAAAAAGACTTACCAAAAACTTATTTGAAATGTTTTAAGTGATCCATGAAAATATTTTTGATTTTTACAAACATATAGTATGTTTTTATAATTTTACACAAAACTAGCCGAAAAACACTCGTTTTCGCGCTGTTTATAATTGGTTTGTGAAATAGGACTTGTACCTAGCTTGCTTAGAAGCACAAGAACTTGAAAACTTGATTAAAAAGTCGGAAACGAGCCAAACCCGCTAAGGTAATGCCAAACACTCGGTTACGGGCTATTTAGGTTAAGGTTGTGATGTGCATATTTTTAGGACTTGAAATTTTGCAGGAACATCAGGGACCATGTCAATGAGTCCCTGTTCAAATTTGGTAATTTTTCGACCATCCGAGAATATTTGGCGAATTTATTACATAATTAGGACGTTTATTTGGGAAATATAGCTAAAATACTTCAAAAATTATGAAATTTTTCTGGAAACTCAGATTTGATGTATTTTGATCACATATGAATTTTGGAATCCTTTGGAGAAGTTTAAGGGTGTTTTGTTTATTTGCGTTCGTGTGAATATTTGCAGCCGAATTTGGGCCGAAAAGAATATTGCACGAGCTTTTTACATTCTAAAATTAATACAGGTTGTTTTAAGACATGATTTGAGTATTCAGGAACTTTTGTGGATTTTTTGGAAATTGTTTGGGGTAAACGGACGATTTTCAGGCGAAATATAGCTGAAAAAATGAATTTTTATAAATTAATAAATCAGTAAATAAATTCCTGAAATATTTTTATAAATATCTACATATTTTAATTGATAAGTGGCTAAATTTTCATAATTTAATGATTAACGGTTAATTAATTATGCTAATTTGAATATTAAAAAATTCAGTTTTTATAAAAACCGGCAAGTTCGCGACTTGTGAATCTGCGGGAATATCAAAACACCAAGAGTTATCAAAAATCATATTTTTGGACTAATTAAGTGAAAATGAACTTTTCTATGAGAAACCTGGACAATCCGGGTGGATTGTGCGCGTTTCTTCTCAAATCAAAATGAATAAACGGAAATGGGCCCCGTGGCTAATGCAGGACCTAATAGGTGATCTTTCTTTATAACTTAATCATTTTGTTAACCAATACATTTACCCAAGCTTATTTTCCCATGACTGTTTTCTGAACGCGTAAACGAGCAACTTGGCCCGGCTGGAAAAACGGGAATCTGAGCCAAGTTTGGTTTTGAGTATTAGACATTGAACAACATCACAACCTAAGCCTATTGCCACTTTCTGGGCGTTCCAGCTACACCCAGATTAGTTATAAAGCCCAGATTAGTATTGAGATTATAATAATATTAAAATATTAATATTATTATAATATTGATTATAGGAACTACTGATAGCGGACCGAACAAACCACGAGCTGATACAGTACTGATTATCTACTAAACCGTGAGTTTCATGACCCCACTTTTAAACTGTTTTACGAACTTTTGGGGTGAAAAGCATGTTTGCTTATATCTATATACTTATCTGAAACATGGGATGATGTGAATTATCTAAGTGCTAACACACGATAGTCCCCACAATCACAGTGATTAACTTCGAGTCGGTGGCTTGTGAATAGTACTATTGGTTTGACAAACCCAGGAGGGGCCAGCACGGTTGCTGAGACATTATCCCGTTTGCACATGTCCATATTTTTACGAACCAGCTATGTAGTGTTAGACACAGCTACCGGGGCATGTTGTGGGCGGAAAGGGGCCACAGTGGTTGATTGAGCATGGAAAATGGAGGCACGCATCACGAACAGTCCAGGCTTCACTGTAGCCTAGCATAATTACATCACATACATGATTTACATACATACATACTTATCTCATGATTACAAGTACTGACTTGTGAATTCTCATTACTGTTTTCTTGAAACTCGTGAAACTCACCAACTCTAGTAGTTGACCCGTTTTAAACTGCTTTTCAGGTGTACCTAAATCGGAAAGATTGGGTGATCTGTCACTTGCCTGAAGTGTGTGGTTGATGCTATGTGAATAGAAGCAGAGGCGTTAGTAGTAAGAATGTTTAGTTAACAAACTAATTTTGTTTGTACCACCTATACTGTAAAACAATGATAGAATGAAGAAATGTAATATAATGTAAATTAGTTTGTAATGTTTCTTTATTAACAATGTGTTGATACCAGAGGTGTCTGTTACATTCCCGTTTTACGCTTCCGCATTGTGCTAGTCGGGGTGTGACATTATTTTTGTTAGAAAATTTGATAATACCTACATTATTGTAAGACAATATTATTTAGACCTTCATCATCGTATTTTTCTAAACAAACAATTATACAACACCATTGCAAAGTGTGAAATAAAAATAATGAGTTATACTAACCTGGGCATATACGTGCATATAACTGTAATCACAAACATAAGTCAAAGAAGAGCAATGATGATTTCAATACTAACCTTAGTAAATATGTCTCTAAAAGCACTTGATACGAACCAAATTTTAGGCTTAATCCTATCAAGGTGAAATAAATCTAACATAAGCTTCAGATGTCATTTTTTCCAAACAGAATAATGGAATGACTTAAATGACCAAAAAAAGCTTACTGATAACCCCTTTATTATCTTCATAATTCAATTTAAAACAATGTGTATTAACAAATGGTTAGAAGCATGACTTACAAATATAAGAACATATAAGAGGGTATAGGCTTTTGAGAAGAAAGAGATGAGATCGAAACGGATGGGAGACTCTTGATTAACACACACTTCATTTCAATTAAATGTTGTTTTAATGGCACCTCCCGTTTCCTTAATTGCAAATTGATGCGGGAAGGTCACCAGAGGATGTGTGCGCCAAGAATTTTACAACCTGGATTGTTATGTCAAATTACACAAAAAAAAATAAATAAAAATAGATAAATCTATACATGTGTTGCTCTCTTTCCAAACATAAACATCATGGCATCAATAATAACATTGCTCTACACCTATTCATTCATGCAGCCATTAAGACCAAACAGTAAAAAAAAAAAATTGTTTAAGATATGTATGACATAAAAGGCAAGGTAAAAAATGAAATCTCAAACAGTCCCAAAAACTTAAAATCCATTGAACTATAATCTAAATAGAAACAGTTATAAAAATACTGACAATGCAAGCTACAATCTGTACCAAAAGAGGTTAACTCAAATCTGTTAACACGGAGGTGAAGTTGAATTGTCGACTGCTGCTGTAACAAGCCTCCGGCGCTTATACGGAGGTGTGTGGTGTTGGCGTAGCATTGAAAGGTTACAATAAGTTATCATTCACACCCTCTTAGTCGTTGTAGACATTGTTGCATATTGGTGCATTACTTCTGAAATCAATTGAATTGGTTTAATCCGTATAACTTCTCCGACATACTGAGAAGTGGTGGCTAGGTTAGCTAATTAATTAGTTACATAGGGTCATATTTTATTCTTCCAGTTTTCACCTCTATACCCTTGTAGTAGAAGTTGTCTATATGCATTTAAGATGTTTTAAAACTCTTAAAAAAAAAAAAATTACACTACCCTTGTCAAATGATATGATGTTTCTCATGAAGCTCACAACTAAAGCTTTATAATTTAAAGACTACAGTTCCAGCTTGTTGTTGTGAGAGAGCCTAATACGGATCTAGATCTAGGATGACATCGTGTGATTCGTTGATTGTGTATATGATTAGCCGGAATATGATTAAGTGCGTGTACTGTGTGTGTTGAGAGGATATTTGGGCAGAGTAATGACACTGGAGGTGAATAATAATAGAACTGTTTTATTAATCATAATCTTACAGGGTATATATAGGGGATGAACACACTCGTTAAGATATCCTTAACGAATGTGTCATACTTTACATTAACTTAACGAATGAACATACTCCTTCGTTAATACATTAAACCAAGCGAATAGCTCAACATTCATTATCTCATTCGTTAAACAAGGTAAACGAATGATCTTACATTAATACGAATGTGATACATTCGTTACGGGGTAACGAATGTATCTTACATTTAGAACGAATGGGCATATTTACATTAATAGCCCTTACATTATAAACTAAATACAATAATAAACTAATAAAGACCGAGACGACCAAAACGTGTATTAAAAAACTCCCCCTCGTCTTGAGCTCTTTATTCTTTATTGCTGGAACATCTTCGTCTTCCAGTCGGTGCAACTGTGAATCTTGAATGCATAACAGACTCGTACAACTCTCTGAAACTGCATCGCAAGATCGTAGTCGCTTATGTTAGCAAATCTGATCTGACTATGAAATGACTCATCGTTGTCCGACTCAGATAAGTTAACGAGCCACATCAGATCAATCACACGAATAATCCTCGTGTTAGACCTGGTTCCCAAAACAATAACCGCTTCATCAGTCTAGTTGTCATAATACCATCGGTTGAATGTGGTGAACAGACTCTGAGGGAATATCTTCGTCGGTGCACTCTTCATTGTCTTCGGCGGCTTTACCTGTAAGATCATTTTCCTCCAGCCAGTGCGCTGACCAATCTCGTCTATATACTTATGAGTCGGAACTTGCAGCTTGAAGAACTTGAAACCATAACGGGTTTCATGAAGTAGATGAGCATAGAACCACTCAGCCCATTGATCTTTTCCTCGATTCACAAAAGGTCTGTTGGCTAGTGTTCTAACATCCAACCTAGGCATAGATAATATATCGTGTGGGCACTTAATATAATAAATACCATGCTCCCACTGCAAGATATATACCTTAAGCTCAGAATCATACTACCAAGCAATCAAATCACCCTTCACATCTTTGACAGTCTTGTACTCCTTCATCTGGTATGCAGACGCTCGAGCCTTGGCTAATATGACTTCCTCTTGTTCATGATATCGAAAGGCCTCGATCATTTTGTTCATCCTTTTCACATCATGCTCAAACCTACCTTCCAAAGAACGTTTTCGTTTCCTCTCTTTCTCAGTTAGGTGACTTATCTCGGCTGCCTTATTCCACTTCTCGATTTCTTCTCATAAACGTTGTTCTGCTGAATCAAAATGTTCTGTGGTAAAGAATGGAATACCTGAATCGTTGTTGTTGTCTGTATTGAACTCAGGATACTCCTCAGCAGTCACGTATTCTACCACAACTTCTTCATACTCAGGCACATTCCCGCATGGAATTCCTGGATTAACACTCTCCTCGAACTCAATATCAACCTCCACAGACTTCCCAAGTTCCTCAACCTCCTCATCATTCAGATCCAGAAGTAGAGCAATTTGTTCTTTAGTCAATGAGTGATCAACAAACCCACCCTCTTCGATCTCATCCGCGTTCACCATACTATACACGATCCCATTCATACCCACAAATAAAATCATGTTTGTCGGAATAACATCAATCGGTTTGGCTCTCGTGTAATCCTTGTATGGCACAATCTGTAGATCACTCCCCTCACTACCACCACCACCAGTATTCGTATCAGTCTTATTACCTGCCGACGGTGCAGAACTACCACCCGGTTGCTGATCAACACCACCTGTTAGATCCTTATCATTTTCATCATTCTTCAATTTCTTCAACTCGTTATCTTTGCACGTGAGCTGAAGTATGATCTCGTCTTGCTTATCAAGTCTCTCCCCCTGAGCAGCAACAAGGGCTCTAAGTTCCCTGTTCTCTCGTTGAACAAACTGATATGTTGATACATATTCCTCTGTGCTATCTCATGCGCAGCTCTGTCAGCTTGCATCAGTGTCTGTTGAAGATGCAACAGATTCATCATGTGAAACCACTGAGCCTGAGGAGATATACCATAGAAATTAGGATGAACTGGTTGCATCGGACCCTGAGGACGATTAAACGCCATAAAAGAATGCTCAGGTCTTTACACCATAGAAGGAGTAACTGGAGTAACTGGAGTTGTCGGCTGTGGAGTAGCATACGTGCCAATACAGTCTGAAGCACATCACCAAATACTGGATCCGGTCTTGAAGTAGTCATCAACGTCATAGACAGAGGTACCGGAGAGATAGGCATATGCACTGGAGTTAGAGATCGTGTCATAACAGGATCAGGAGATCTTGGAAAACTATGAGGCAATGGAGAAGTAGGAATAGGAGCTGAAATAGAAATTAGTGGAGTCGATCGTTCAAAAGGTTGACTTGGTATCACGATACCCGAACCACATTGCACCCTTTTCTTTTTTGGTTTCTCCCCCTTTTCCACCATAGGTTCTTTACCCTTACGCTTGCGCTTCTGCTCATACGTTAACTCAGCTTGTGGTCCCGGACCACCATCACTACAACCCTCATGCTCATAATCCGAATCATCATGAGCCCAACGATCATCGGATGGCTCTTGATAGTCGATATTGGCAAGATGGCCAATCAACCTCTTGTACCTCGGGCGAGCTTGAACACTTTGACCACGATAAGATCTCAAACATCTCATAGTCTCTGAATTCATATGCTCTAGCTTCAATACATCATCTTGATATTTAACCAAAGTCGATTGAAGATCATTGATCAACATCATCAAGAATCTCGGGTACATCATGAACTTGTGACAGCTAGTAAGATTCTCCTTCAAGTGATAATAAACCAATTCAGAAAAGTTGAATGGTTTGTTTAACACTAAGGCAAAGAAGGCAGATTGTAGCATAACTCGGCACTCTTCGAAACCTCTTTTGCGTCCACCGAGACAATGTATCAACACATGAAGCAAATACATGTCTTGTTCGCACAAGTTTGTTTTGTTGTACATCGATTTACCTAAATCACCATTATACCTAACCCGTCCAAACAACCCACGAATCAAACCCTTATCGAACTCGCATCTATCATCCACTGTATCATGAAAGCCCAACGAATCTCTAATAACTCCAACATCAATCACAACTCTTTTATCCTGAATAACCGCCTCTATCTGATTCTCAGCCTTGTTAAATCTAGCAGTATCCCAAAAGGCTCGAATAATGCCTTGATAAACCACAGTCTGTGTGGAGATGGCCTTGTAAATCCTGGATCGTATCAAGAAACTGATCATGCCCCCGAAGATCGGTGAGTCTTCAAAGTTCGTCTCCAGAAAAGCATAGATGTTATGGCTTTTTTTCCACGATAATAGCACTGGAGCTTGTTCAGGTTCAGCTTGAGCCTTAGGTTGTTGCTCTGGATTATTTGCTGGTTGTTGTTCGGGAACAGGGTTTTGAATAATCTCGTCTACCATTTCTGTTTAAACAAGAATTAAAACAAAATCTGTAAACTGTTTAAGAACTTATACTGATTAACGAATAAGTATCTCATTCGTTATATTATACGAACGAGACATTCGTTATACAATTAATGTTTTACATTCGTTACACATAACAAATCAAACTTATACATTTAACAAATCAACTCAGATTCGTTACACTTATTCGTTATCGGTTTGACCATCTATTTGCTATCATAGTGAATAAGATAGACATTCGTTAACTATCAACGGAATCTGATATGACCATTTAGACAACTAACGAATCTGATCAGTCATTCGTTATAGGAATAACGAATCTGATCAGTCATTCGTTATATGAATAACGAATCTGAGTTAATTATCCAATTGACTTCTCAGAGGTCAAAAATCAAATTAATTTTGACTTATTACAGTCAAAGACGATAAATGTCATCTATGAAACCTTTGATTTCACATCAATTGTTACAATTCACCTCAATTACAATGGTCGGAAACCTGTTTAATGCACTAAAAAATGATCATACGTCATAATTTTGATTCAAATTTAAGTTTTATAAGAAGTTAACTGTTCGGTTAATATTCAATTATCAAATTAATCAGTTAACCCTAAAACACCGATGAAATCCCATGAATCTTATATCATTGAGATCGTCATTACCTGTAGAACAAGAAGATATCAATCAATTTTAATAAAATGCACGTACATGAGTTTTAGAAAAATTGGCAAGAGTTTGTCTTTGAGAAGCAATGAAATAGGAACAGGCGAATGAGGAGTCATTCGTTTGACATTGAGATTATAAACCCCAATAATTTCACACTTCCCGAGGTCATTCGTTCAAATTTGAACTAACGAATGGACTCATTCGTTAAATTAAAATTTGATTCATTCAAGATTTTAAACGAATAAGATTCACATTCGTTAACACTTTTAACGAATTATAATTTAACTCTTTCATTCATTAAATTTTTAACGAATCTCTGAGCCATTTGTTAAAATTTTAACGAATGATACATTATCATTCCATTCGTTTACTGTTTAAACGAATATCTTCCATTCGTTATGCACAACGGAAGCGAATGTCATTATAACGAATGAGAAACTCATTCGTTATGTTTTAAATAACGAAAGGCTTGACATTCGTTAAACCAATGTTAATGAATCACCAAATATCCTTAGTAAATGAGACAGAATCCCATTAAAGATTTAAATAATCATTAAAACCAATTAGGGTTAACAAAGAATTAAATAATCATTAAAAACCAATTACGGTTCAAATTGCATACATTAAGATACCCGTTCAACCAAAGATCAGTAATGTTTAAATTGAACGGATTTTTACCTTAAAACATTAACTAAAACCAGTTGTGAATACGTTAAGCATGATTAACTTAAATTTTGGGGCAACAAAATTTTCTTTTTGTTTTGAATTATTCTCCAGCTCGGTAAATCGAAAATAAAGCAGAAAAAGTAAAATATTTTTGGATTTTGAAATTAGTAAAGCAAACTAAAATGCAATAAATGTAAAACAGGAACCAACTAACATCTACCAAAGTAGTACATATTTTTGTGAGTTTGAGCAGGGAATCATATTGACGAAATCATCACTAAGTAACACTTCATTTCGATGATTATTATACACGTATAATTATCCCAGACTGCACGATATAATTGTCCTCTTAAACTTTACACAGACTTTTCGGAGACTCTACGATATGATTTAATTTTATTTAATTAGGCACTAACCTTATGTGGACCCCATCTATCAGATATAACATTTCTATTTCTTATACAGTGAATTTCACATGTACATTTACTTTAACATTTTAATTTTGATTAACTGTGGCTCATGCAAAAATAATAAAAAGAAAACAAAGCAGAACGTTAAAATTTCCCTTCGGTATTACTACATGCAGATAAGGTTCCATTTTAACAAAAATAAAAAGATAAAAATAAGCAGAAGTTGCATAAAATCTTAACTCTCAATTCGGATAATCCCGTATTATCATGCGGAGAAAGTCTAAGATTTTATACGAAACACCAAGAAAATAAAGCAGAATATTCAAATACTAACCCTCAGGTCGGATAATCTTATCGCGTAGAAGAGGATCCAATATTTGAATAAAAATAAAGAAAAAAATAAAGTTGAATTTCTTTGCAAAATAAAGATAAAACAAAGTAGAATTTTCTTCAAAAATGAAAGCATGCACACACAGTAATCATTTTGACGTTCTGATTTTTCTTAAATCAGATATAGTATTAATCTTTCAAGATGTTATACCACTAGGTTCGGCATTCGTTATCTTTATATCTTGTCAGTTCCTATATAGTTTGTCAAGCCTATCATTGCATATCATATTGTTGGCCTTACGGTACTTTTTAATCTAATTTATTCATGTACTAGATCAATCCCGCCAATGTACTATCATTTTCTCTTTTTGCTCAAAAACTCATTTTGATGATCATTTTTCAATGTTTTTGAATTTTTGAATATTTGAATGTTTTTGGAGTTTTTAATTTTTCTGTACAAACTGAAAATCACAATGTTTTTGGATTTTTATATTTTTCTCCCACTAAAAATGATAAATAAAAAAAATAAGAAAAGTGAAAAGAAAATGATTCAACTGAGCTATTGAATATCTGTCAATCTTTATAAACCATTATACCCAGCAATTATTGAAAACGAGTTTTATCAAATGCCTTGGTATAAAGGTCAGCCTTTAGAAAATCCGTATGTATTTTTTCAATATTAATTAGTTTCTTTTCAAAGCAATCACATATAAAGTGATAACGGATTTCATTGTGTTTGGTTTTCGAATGTTGAACAGGATTTTTGGTGATAGAAATAGCTGCTGAATTGTTAATTTAAATAGGAGTAGTAAGAAACTTCAAACCGTAATCCCGCACACGCTGCTGGATCCAGAGAACCTGTGAACAGCAACCTGAGGCTGCCACATACTCCGCTTCGGTTGTTGAAGTTGAGACCGTTGTCTGCTTTTTACACTGCCAGGAAACAAGCCGGTTTCCTAAAAATTGACAACCCGCTGTTGTAGACTTGAAATTGATCTTGCATAGCGATGAGATTAAACTTATCGTCCTTGGGATACCACAACCCGATGTCTGGATTTCCCCTCAGATAATGTAAGATACGCTTCACTGCCGCCAGATGAGTCACTCGGGGACTCAATTGGTACATGGCACACAAACAAACAGTAAACATTATATCAGGACGAGATGCAGTCAAATACATAAGAGAACCAATCATCGCTCGATATAGGATTGGATCAACAGTATCCTCCAATTCATCTGGTGATAAATTGTGACCCACGGGATGAGGTGTCGAAGGAATTTTGCCGTCTGATATCTTGAATCGGCTCAAGACATCGTTAACATATTTGGTCTGATGGATGAAGATCCTGGAATCAGACTGGTGAACTTGCAATCCTAAGAAAAAACTCATCTCTCCCATCGAACTCATCTTGAATTTGATTTGCATCGTCTTCTCGAAATCTTTGCACACGCTGTCGTTCGTCGAACCAAAAATAATGTCGTCCACGTAAATTTGGACGAGGAGCAGATCATCACCAACGTTCTTATAGAATAATGTTCAGTCCACAGTCCCCCTCTGGAAGCCACTATCAATGAAATGGTCAGCAATCGTGTTGTACCAGGCTCTCGGGGCCTGATTTAAACCATAAAGAGCTTTATTTAAGCAATAAACACGCTTTAGATAGTCTGGATCTTCAAATCCGGGAGGCTGCTTCACCTACACTTCCTCGTGAATTTCTCCATTTAAAAACGCCGATTTAACATCCATTTCATTTCACAGCCTCGTTCCAAAATTGAACCGAAAGTTTAGAATCAGCAAGCATTATTCTCGCAGCCTCTATTAACGTTCGATTCTTTCGTTCAGACACGCCGTTTTATTGAGGAACATAAGGCGTACTGAATTCCCAATTAATTCCCTTCTAAATATAGAAGAAATCCAACACATTATTCTTAAACTCAGTTCCATTATCACTACGAATTCGTCTCACTTTCAGTTTGTAAAGTGATTCGATCTTCGTGATAAGGTTCTGAATTAAGACAGGCGTCTGAACTTTCAACCCCATAAATAAAACCCCATGAGTATCTTGAGAAGTCATCAATAACCACCAAGCATTACAGATCACCCACATTAGCACGATTCACTAGACCAAATAAATCCATATGAAGTCATTCTAGTGGCGTGACAATCGAATTAATCGACTTGCACGGGTGAGACTTCTTCTTCTATTTCCCCTTCTTGTAAGCAACACAATGATCATTTAACCAGAAATGCTTAAGGGTCACACCATCCACCAACTCGTTCGAGATAAGGTAATTCATCTTGCGTATATGGATGTGCCCCATGCGTCGATGCCATGGTATCAAGTATTTCTCCGTGGCCTTGGAGACAAAACACGTTGCCGAGGACAAAACATTTACATTGACACTCATGTCAAGTACATAAATATCATTTAATAGAGGTGATCGCATGACAACCATTTCTTTAGGAATTGTGTATCCCGGTTGTAGGATAACACACTCCTTGTCTGTGAAAACAGTGGTATATTTCTTATCACAAATCTGTGAGACACTCAACAGATAATGATCCACTTTTTCACAATAATTAACCTTTTCAAACGTAACTTTCTCGTTTGAAACCTCTCATTCTTTAGTAATCATCCCACCGTTATTACCAGCAAATGCTACATAACCACCCTGAATATCTTTGATGTTTTTAAGAAGATCCGGGTTGCCGGTAATATGCCAAGAACATCCACTGTCCAGTATCCACTTGTGACTTGACACATACCTAGATGAACTCTGCATAAACAGGTAAAATGATTAGTTCAAAAAGGCAGCCCAAGCCTCAGTCTTGGGCTCTCCTTTTGATATTTTTTGAGTTATATTTTAAGTTAACACATGCATAAGGGACTTGAGAATAGGTGATGGGTTTCTTGTTTTTCTTCTTAAGGTAACCATCACATATTATTCCCAAATCAGTGTTTTTGCAAATCGGTTGAGCATGGTCAACAAATTTGTTTGATACATTAAAAGATTCAACCCAAACCACTTTCATCGGATTGACATTGGAATACATTATAACACACTCATCAACTTGATTTTCTTTCAAATTCCGATTCATGTCAGTCTTACTGGTTAATGACAACGGCTTGATATCGTCAACCTTTGTTTTGCACATTTTAGAAACATGACCAGGTTCCCCACGTTTGAAACACAACCGAGTGTCTAAGTATTTTTGTGATGAAACACTTGGTTTGTTTTTATGCAAAGGTTGAGGAATATCAACCTTGGAACTTTCAAAAGTTACTTTCTTTGAAACTTCACGTTTTAATCCCTTTTTATTTTGATAAAATTCCATATTGGTGGAATTCGATGAATCCTCCATTCCAGATGATTTCACAACTTTTATAGGATTAAAATTTTTGAATTTAGCATTCACTTGAACATTCATAAATTTGGACTTGTTAAATTGTCGTTCAAGTTCAGTAACTTTTGAAGTGTCGTCTTGAAATACACTCTCGATCATATCAGGATTCAGAAGATTCAAAGGAACTTCCTTATCCGACAATACTTTAGATAACCCTTTGATCTTAAAGATTTTCCCATTGACGAATTCAGGTTGAGGATTGATGAATCTCATCAACTCCTCATCAGACACAGAAGGCTTGTCTGATTTCTGTACCTTAGGAGATACCTTAGGAATTTTCACTGAATCACTCGAGGGTTTTGAACCATAAAACTGCTTGTTCAAACTCCTCAGGTTTACACAAGATATGATTGTCAAAAGGAATGTTATCATTTTTGACAATCACATCGGGTTCTGTCAATTCTTCAATCGAACCGTCCAACTCATTTTTAGTAAAACTTATTTACTCTTAATATGAATCGGTTCTTGAGTTGTTTTGGTTGGTTCAAAATTTACAGATTCAACAGTAGCATTTCTGGAGTTAATATGGTTCAACCACAGGAATACTACTGTAATATCCTTTAAAAGGAGGAGGGATCTCAACATACCATAAACCAGCTTTCCCATTTTTCATGTGAGAATTATTGACTTCAATAATCTCATTTAAAAGAAACGAGGAATCTCGAAATTTTCTAAGTTTATTTTTCAGTTCCAAAAATTCACTTTCTAAGTTGGAAATCAAGGTTTGAAGTCTAAGAATCTCCTTGAAATGTTGTTCAACAACTACAATCTTACAATTAACTTCAGCCTTGAAATCATGATTGCTAACAGACAAATTTTTAATTTTCAAAGTCGATTGTTCCAATAATTTGGATTTTTGTCTGTAGCATTCATTGACCATGAAATTCTCTTTTGTGAGAGAAGTGTTCTGTAGTAATGCTGACTCAAGTTTGACTTTGATTTCAACACACTCAGCACACTCTGTCACAACAAGTGAAGTTATTGTTTCTTTAGATTCAGATACATTACTTGAAGGATTAGGACATACCTATTCAATTTTAGCCATACATGCAAACGATTCGGTTTGTTCAGGTGCTGAAAGATCCGAATCAGTTTCCGAATCAGAGGTGTCACTTTCTTCAGAAACATTATCACTACTTGCATCTTCAAACTTTTCAACTGGTTCAACCAAGGCAAGGTTAGCTTGATTTCCTAACAACCGTTAAGACCAATCCACACCGTCATTAGCAACAAGAGCTTTAGTGTTGGTCGGCTTATTCTGGTCACCGTCTGATTCTTCTTATTCTGATCATTCCCAGATGAAGTCTTTCCTGAAGTTCTCTCAAAATTGCGTGGACCCGAATATTCCTTCCTCGGTTTATCACACTCCTTTGCAAAATAACTGAAGTCTCCACAATTATAACACTTGACCTTCAGTTTGTCAAACCCAACTCGCTTGTTCAAAGTTGGTAAATCTTTCCTGTTCGTTGCATGAATCTTTTAACCTTTCTGACAATCATTTCCATGTTCCACTTTAGATCCATCAACTCAGGATCATCGGGATCTATTTGGTCATAATCTTCATTAGTCAATTCACTTGTGGCTATCTTACTCCCAACGAGTTGTTCGTTAGATGTCATGAATGCACAAACAAAAGCGAATTGCTGCTTAGCTTCTTGAAGATTCACATTAGGCAATAAACTTGAAGAACTTGCACTTGAACCAGGATTAGCACCAGATGTCATGAAGCATACTTTAGGAGAACCGTTACCGTTAGCAGACTCTTCTAGTGAAGTCTGTGTGAAGAATGCAGTGATTGGGACAGAGCTTGAAGAATTATTAGCCAGTAATGAATCACCGTACAGAGAAGGGTTTTGATTTTGATTATCCTTCAATGATATTTGACACTTTAAGTCGAATTCTCTTTCTTCAATCTTGTTTATGAATTGCTAAGCAGTTAGTTAATCATTTCTGAAATAACCATTTCCCTTTAGTACCAATAAGAAAGTAGAATACGAAGGTGGTAAAGCATTCTTGAAGGTGTCAATCATATCTGATTCTGTTGGTTCCAAATTCACAATAGTCATCTCCACAACCAAATGACAAAATCGACTTATCATCTCTTCAACCGTTTTGTTTTTCAGCAACATAAAATTTTGAAAATGAAATTTTACAAGAGTCTTTTTGCTTTCAAGGGTGTTTCCCAAGCTTCTGGTCTTTAAAGTAGCAAATAAAGACGCACAAGTTTTGATAGTGCTATACTGGTGAAAGATTTGCTCGGGCAAAGCCATCATGAGAGTAGAATAGGCCTTGGTCTCACTTTCATAATCTTTGATTTCCTGAGCTTCATAATGTTTATGGTCCTTCGGAGTCCAACCAAGAGTATCACTATGACAAACTGAAAATTTTTCTTACTTTTTCAGACACTCATCACGACTTGACTCAAATTTTCGGGACGAAAATTCTTTAACATGGGAATGATGTGACAATCGTCAATTTCAGGTTAACTCCGTTAACTCAACTCCGTCAATTCAAACTTAAGATCATTGAATCTATAACGCACACCTCATTACATTTAAACTAGGGTTTAAATGACGCTTAACACTTACTACATGTGTAGTCTTTCGGGAATTGCACCGAAACGCAAACGAGTTGACGCAAACAATTGGTGAATAAACGAAAAACGTCAAAACAATAATTATGTGATAATTATGTGTTAGACTTATGTGTTATGTGATAACATTCTTATAAACATTAACTTAATGTGCTAGAACTAGTTAATTAAGCTAGAAAAGTAACATTTGGAAGTTAAGGGACCAAAGTGTATTATATTATTATTATTAATATTAACCTAAACCCTAACCTCCTTCTCTCCCTCCCCAAAACCGACGGCAGCTACCCCCCCTCTCTTCACGATAGGCTCACACACACACACATATTGCTTGGTTTTTGATCTTGGGTTTCACAAATGAAGCATCCTACACCCGATTCTAGTCATCTTCTACCTTCCCCTTGATTATTTTTGTGCTTTGGAAGGTATAATTATAAACCCTAGAATCTGGAAATTATATACATGATGTTCATATGTCTTGTTTTGATTGAAAGATGTATTGATTGTTGAATTGATAGCTAGTATTGGTGTTATTGCATGTTAATCGTTTGTTTCTTGATTTTGAGTTCAAGTAAAACCCTAATTATGGATGTAATGTGTATTTTATGTGCATGGATAATGATTATGGTGTCTATAAGGTCATATGAACGGATTATGGTCCATAGATAGTTAATAGGTTGAGTTTTGTTGCAAACAGTTTCTGGACAGATTGTGTTGTTGATGTTCAATTGACTGTAATGGGGTGTAAATTTGAAAATTGGTTGAGATTATTGATACTACAGTAAACTAGTTTGAGTCTAGTTTCTAAAGAATATAAATTTACAATTTTTGGACGTGTAAAAGTTAACCTTTATGATTTTACAAAAACATTGTGCAAAGCTGAGTTGTTAGACCTGCTGTTAGGTTGTTTTGTAAATGTTATATCTCATGAACTACGAGACCAATTGGGTTGGTTCCACTTCTGGAAATTGATTTGTTGAGTTAGGAACCTAACCCAAGTGGTCTTGCATTTGTTGAATTTTTAGTTTAACGGGAATTTCAAATAACATTCTGTAGCGCATGAATTTGACTGTTATGAGTTTGCTGTAATGTTTTGATCATTGTGAGAAACATATGTAGAATAAAAATAAAATAAAATATGTTCTGGAAACCTAATACATGTATGCTTTTGTGATGATTTTTGATGAATTAATTGAGATGCTATGATCGGTGGTATAGTATAATCTTTCAAGTAGAATTTCTGTCTCGGTGAAACTAGCTGCTGAATTTTGTGAAAATGCATGAAACATGATAATTGCTAGTTAATTGTTATGTTTTGACCAAATTGCCCCTGCGGGGAATACTTGCTAAATAATTGTGGTGTTTTGACCAAATTGCCCCTGTGGGGAATAGTTGCTAGTGATGTACATTATTAATACATGACACGTAAATAATTGTTCACACATGTATCGTATCACAAATGTACTTGTTAAGTCACACACGATTCACAAACGAAACACGAAACGTGATATTTGCAAAGGTATTATGTGCCGAGTCTAGAGACTCGATAATAGTTCCGACACTTAGAAAATCTTCTTGTTGTTTTAGAACGCTAGAGAGAGTTTTTCTGTGACGCGCATCTTGGTGAATTATTTTGGGAATACTTCACAAACAGTGAGTTCACTTACCCCTTTTAAACTGTTTTCAAACGCTTTTCACTTGGGGGAGATAACATACTCCGAAAACGCATTTAAGATTTTGTTAATATAGATTATATATCACTTGTAAAGACTAAGTGGCAAACGCAATAACTAAAGTCCTTCATTCACATCGAACCGTTTAATATTGGATAATAGCGAGTCATTGTTGAGTAGTACTACTGGGTTTGACAAACCCCACCCAACGCTAAACTCGACTGGAGGTCGAGTGGGTGTAATCTTGGCTAAACACATACCATGGTCCGGATAGACCTGGTGGCAAGGCAAATGATAAACAGTCAGCTTCGGTGTCGAACACTTAGTAATACTTGTTTTATAGGCTAGCTACCTATAGATATATAATTGACATAACACTATCTGGTAACGCAAAACGCTTAACGCAAAACGCTGAACGCAAAACGCTGAACGCAAAACGCTGAACGCAAACGCTAAACGCTTTATTTTATATAAACTTGTGAACTCACCAACCCCGTGTTGACACTTTTAGTATGTTATTCTCAGGTAGCCGAGGCGGGCGCGCGGTTTAGGATCATGCATTGCTTGAAACACTTTTAATTATGCAAACTTATTTTAAACTGTTATCATTGGGTTTAAGTCGTCCTGCGTGACGCAACATTGGTTTCTATGGTTTTACGCTTCCGCATTTAATTACTCGTAAACGTTTTCATGGTTTTAAAACTTTGTTTTATGGTTTGATTATAACTAATGATTCCGATCCTGTTAGTTCACACCCTCTGACGGTAAAACTCCGTTAGTGGATTTTGAGGGTGTGACAATCACTACCTACAATAGGTGCCTTGTAGACTTCATCAAGAAAACGAACACTGCTTGGATGTACCGAACCCCCCAAATGTGCACGAAACCTCAATTCCCACCGAGCAAACTCAGAAAGCTTTAGGAGTTTTGGACACTTGTTATACCAATTTCATTGTCCAATGAGAGCATTTGTTGCATTAACGCATTATGAGATGCTAACGCATAATGCGTGGCATTTTAAGAAGCCATTTTATCACAATTTTGAAAAGTCAGAGGACAAACTTGTCAAATTAAAACTTATGGTTACTGTTCAAACGAAATTACTGTTCAAATGAGAAAGCAGTAGCGAATGAGAACAGTAGCGAATGGGAAATAGTAACAAATGTGAATTATGAACGAATCACTCCATCACTAACAAATATGAATACTTGTTTAGCGAATGAAGGTATATAACGAATGTGAGTAAGTGAGTAACGAATGGAAAGTTTAGCGAAAGTATATGCGAACACGAATGTGATTTTAGGTTTAGCGAATGATCATTTTCACAGTAATGAATGATTGTTTGAAAAGTAACGAATTAGATGAAACGAATATGAAATGAACGAATGATCAGTTAGATTAACGAATCAATCTTCAACCATTTAACGAATCAACATTCATATCTTCAAACATTCAAACCTTAGTCCAAACTTGTCCGGAATCAATCAAAAACCTATATTAAACTGCTCGGAATCCAAATCCGATCCTTACTATACCAGTCCATAATCACAAATGACCACAAACAAACTCAATTAACCAGTCTGTAACACACTGTTCATCGCCATTAACACCAATTCAAAATCTATCACTACGCTTATCAATTCAACTCAATTCGAACTCAAACCTCGATAATCAGTCTCAATTACCTTAAGAACACAACTAATTACACTTATATTTATCCAATTACTGTTATCGAGAAACCTTTGTTTCACTGGAACATCAATTCATATCAATTCATAACGAATTGACTCAATACGTGATGTATTAACGCAATTAACCAACGTAATAACATGAAGATCTTGATCAGCAAGCTGTGATACCACTTGAGAGAGCCTAATACGGATCTAGATCTAGGATGACATCGTCTAATTTGTTGATTGTGTATACGATTAGCTGGAATACGATTAAGTGTGTGTACTGTGTGTGTTGAGAGGATATTTGGGCAGAGTAACGACACTAGAGGTGAACAATAATAGAACTATTTTATTAATCATAATCTTACAGGGTATATATAGGGGATGACCACATTCGTTAAGATATCCTTAACGAATGTGTCATTCTTTACATTAACCTAACGAATGAACATACTCATTCGTTAATACATTAAACCAAACGAATAGCTCAACATTCGTTATCTCATTTGTTAAACAAGGTTAACGAATGAGCTTACATTAATACGAATATGATACATTCGTTACGGGGTAACGAATGTATCTTACATTTAAAGCGAATGGGCATATTCACATTTATAGCCCTTACATTATAAACTAAATACAATAATAAACTAATAAAGACTGAGACGACCAAAACATGTATCAACATGTTGTGTGCATCTATCTGCTATCACAAATTGATATTTGATAGATATAATAAAAGAAACCATTGTTAGGATCAATAGTAATATAAATATATTGTAGAATAATATCAAGTGATTGATACTGCCTACATGTCCTCTCGCATTTGTCTGAGCATCACATTAAAAAAGTGCTAGTCGTTCACCCGTATCCGTAACACCTGCAGAAGCATAAAGCATAAAACATGGAGATTGCTTCGCCAACTTGTTTATAGAAAATTTGAAATTCATAAAGTAAACATGTGAATTAGGGTTAGATAACGACAAACCAATTGAATATTCAAACTGCATTAACACACAAGAGAATCACTGTAAATTTAGATACACATGGAGAAACGATTTCGAATGCTAACTTCAAATAATCGATATTAATTTGTAGTAATACCTAGATTAATCGCATAGTTTAACATACCAGAGTTGCTTCAACTAAAGAAACTAAAGGATAAATATACCAAGACAGGGGTTTTGAAGAAATTGTGAGTTGGGGAGGACTTAAAGTCTGATGGTAATAGGGTCTTTAATTGATGAAAACAAGAACTTCCATAGCCTCTCTCAATGTGGAATTAGTAACTGATTACGAACCAAGAATGAAGCATAATCCCAAAGCGAACAAATAATTCAATTCCAAATCAAAAGTTTTAAAAAGGAAAGTTAATAGCAAAATTAAAATCAACCCTAAGTAGGAACCATGCATAGATTGTTCACCTCTGTTGTTTCGTTTTCAAGAAATTTGGAAGAAGATAGCTTAAATAGGCTGTAAGAGGTCTCCACATATTGTATAACTCAATCACTCACTTTATTTATTGACATTTACACAATTATTGTTGAAATTTCATTTTTATTAAGTTCGTTATTTAGTTGAAATTAAACAGTGGTTCATAAATATTTGAACTCCCTACTTTGATTTTCAGTACATCTTGAGAATTTTGAACGTTTTAATGATAACTTCGTTAGTGTTAGAATAGTCATGGTGGTTCATGCATTTCTAGTCTCGCGTTTCCCTTATTTTATTGTATTATGTCACATCTCATTTTCAATTAATTTAATACTCGCTATTTACTTAAAGTTCGATGATAAACCATGGATAATTCAATCTACTTATTTCATATAATTTTTATATAATTTTGTGGAAATTGGAAGATCCCTTGTAATTCGTGGATTTTCCAATGACACACCTCATATTTTTGTTATGAAATTTTAAAGATTTAATTGGAATAGGGCTATCTCGGTGATTTGGGAATATCGGCTTCCCAATTTAAGCTATTAACGATTTGTTGAATACATACATTTTCTCATTTTCATTAATATTTCAATTACTATTTACCATTTATTATAATATTTTAATTTTGTAATTCGAATTCGTCTCATCTCAAATTCACAACTTCCAATGCTATAATTTTATATCAATTTCTCTTTAAATCTCATAAGTTTCTCATCTAAACAAACTCGATTCATCAAAATTTGTGTTAACTTTGTTTAAATTCATACTATCGGTCTTAAGAATGTCATTCCTAATGATTACGATATTTAAAGATTTCACATGTCATTAATCATTTTAAGATTTGTGGTTAATTAAATTTTTGCGCATTTCATCTCATTAATCAAGTTTCTTTTATCTATCAAGGTTAACTTCTTACAATAATCCTACTCTTAAGTTATTCTCATTCATCATGATTTATTTCAAATGTCTGCTTCTAGAAATCCATTTCAATCTTCAAAGTTTATATTTTTGCAATAAAAAATGTTTTAGAAAGTACACTGCCTTATTAATCAACTCGAACATTCATTTTTAGAAGTGTTTCATACATTGATTATCTTTTGGATTTATGTTTAAATTTATCAAAACTTTTGTTCCTCTTAAAATATTAGTTTTCAACATTTTATAAACCACATGATGGGACGGATTATGCGGACCATCCGACAATAATAGTAATTATGGTCGCGAACGTAACTATCCAAGTCCTCGCATGGAAATCATAATAAGTGCAATTGTGTGTCATGATCTAGAACCAAAAGTAGTTCAAGTAACGGTACGAATGATTAGATGATAAGGACATGGTGGATACGCCGCTGGTACATCCTATATATAAGTGCTTTAATCGGATTTTCATTTGGAGCGTTGCCTCGGCTATTAGAAGTTCTATGTTATGATAAATTTTAAACTTAATTTAAAATGTTTTCCTAAACTTTATTCATATTTTAAACAAGATATGTTGTAGTTTTCCTTAATTTCGGAACGAAATTCCCTAAAGTGGGGAAGGGGAGACTGTAACATCTCGGAATTTTCGTATTTGTATTCATTTTTGTTTAAACCAATTCGGGAATGTAATTCGGATCTCCCGAACTATTTAAAACTTTTATTTACTGGGATTTAACTTTTTTTTAACTTATTTTATAATTTCATAACTTTTAATCATGTCAAATAGTCGTTAACAACCTTTAAAATCGCTTAAAACGGCTAAAAATCGTATTTTCGGAAACTATAGGGACTAATTTTGCCAATTCTTTCCTATTTTGATTAAATTAATGAAACTTAAACTCAAAGAAATGCTATTACAGATCCCTAAGACGTTTTCTGGTTGTCCAATTCGAAATATCTATGTTATTATACCCGATTCTGTCATTTATTGATTATTCGGTTTCCTAAAATAGTTATATCCTAATAAACAAGTCTTAACCCTTAGTATTTAAACAAGGCATATCATAAAACCCTAAATTATTACTTCAATACCCCCCCCCCCCATATCTGTAATACATGAAATTCCTTTCCCCATTGTCGGTTTCTTCCATTTCTTCAAGTTTTTCAAGCCTTCGTTGACTTTCAAGCTTCAAGACCATTTGACCTCGATTATCTCTTGTTCCATTTATCGTTTGGGTAAGTTGTATTCTTCAATATTGTAGATTTTTATCTAAAGAACAAAATCCCTCAATCAATTTTTCCGATTGAGGGAGTCTCGGTGTTCCATTGGACTCAAACCCGTTTAAGGGTATAATAGTCAACAACTTTGACTAGTCAATTTCTCATGCTTTTGGTTGGAACCAACTTTTGGTCCAGAAGACTATTATTTTTGTTTCGAGATTTAAGGCTATTGACCAAAACCTAACTTTTGACTCGCTGTTCGGATTCTGGTCAGTACCAGCTCGCTTAAACGTTTTATTTAACATGACCAGAGTTCTAAACGTTTGTTTGGAATGACTCCAACGGCAACGAGTTCGTTTTACTCATATTTACTTATATAAAAGTTTTAGGTTCAGTTGTTTTAAATTGTTTGACGCATTAGAAGACGATCCATTTAATTCTTAACTCGTTTATCATTATTATTATTCACTTGCCTTCGATTTAAGGTGAGTTTGATCATTCCCCTTTATTTTACTGTTTTTTAAAATGTTTTGGGGATGTATGCGTACCTATTCATATTTTCTATTATATATATATACACAAACTCGCAAACATAATTATTGTGTGTGTATCAATTAAATGCTATTTGCTTATGTGTTTACATTCTATCAAGTCTCCGAGAGGTCTATTTGAAGTCTAGCATGTCATTATGATCATGCGCTGTCTTAGTAACCTAAGCCCGATTCGCTTGACAATGGTAAACCGAAAATCTCAGTCAGTCATTGTAGCCAATGCCCATTTCGCAAGGCAACGGTTAAATGGCACACTAGCATGTGAATGGTTTGTTTATGGTTTGAATGATTATTACTCACATATGTTTGTTTCCGCATTTAACATTTATCACATATTATATATATACTATTATTATTTATGAAAATTGGTGATCATCTCACTCAATATGTGTTGTTGACAAACTCTATTCTATTTTTTACGCATATGCAGGTTATCGTGTGACTTGAAGCTTGACGTGAAAGACATCTAGAAAATACCATAAGGAACTTAATGAAAACTTTTTTATTTAAATCTTGATTTGAGTATTTATTTTAAATTATGTGTTTGTGTTATGATGTATGTGCACTTTATGTGAAATAATTAATTTAATAGATATTGTCACATTTTTATTTATGATAGTATCTTCGAGCTGTGAACAATCGGCTCATGTCCCGGCATTTATGCCTTAGGTTGGGGTGTGACAGATTGGTATCAGAGCCGAATGTTTTATGATAGGTCGTTAAAATGTCCTAGACATATGGTTAGGACCCCATACGTGATTATCTGACTGCCTTATGTGCTTATTAAATTGTTTACAACTTATATACATTAATTATTTTATTTTATTTATTGCACACACACACACAAATTCTATGGTCATGCCTCACCTTCAAAATATTTTCTAAATCTTTTATTTTTAGTAGATTGTCTTTTATTTTGGGAAATTACTTAAGAATTCCTGTGTTTTGTTTTTGCTCCCTCACCTTAAAGCACGGGAGTATGACATGATCGGTAGTAACCGTAGGGGGGAGAGAACTGTGAGTCGGGCCTTGGCAAAACGGTTCCGAGAACCCAAGGTAAGACGCAATTCCTTACCTGGAGGATAACCTCACCACAATACTCGAATCTCTAGGCCAAAGCAGGACAAATGTCATACAACCGTAACTTTAAGTTGTAAACATAACCGGTTAAACGGTTACATTCCCTTTTATAAAACCGAATTCACGATGGTTCGTGGCTAAATTCGGGAAAACTTCTAATATTATGTTTTATTATTATTTATTTTAAAATGTTTAGTTGGGTGAAAATTCCATGTAAATCCAAGTGCACTCTTACTATCCATTTCTCAACTCATTTTCAATTTGATTTTTGGTTGGAACGTATCGTCCGTGGTGGTTCACGAGATACTCCAACTACTCATATTTGGATTCGATATTTCGATATTTAGTTGGGTCAGTTAAATGCCATGTAACGCTCATGGGCCGACCAACTTCATTGATTTGATAATTTGTTAATTAGTTGAGTCAGTTAAATGTCAGGATCGTGAGATGGGTGCAAACCTTGGTAAGGTTGACAAGAACACACCAACTTTATAACCCAAAGGCCTATTGAATATCTCGGCGGAATCAGGATATCCAACGAATGGGAACGAAGGTGTGATGATAACAAACGAAACAACAATAAATATTCAGTGTAAGCAAATACAAAGTCAAAATTTTACTGTAACAAATGCATCATTCAATGAAACAGTAAAGGAATGTCTAGGGTTTCGTGAAGGTGGCGGCGGCGGCGGCGGTTGCAGCTTTATGAGGAAACAAAATGAATATTCTTTTAAAATGATTCTCGTATTCCATGCGTGCCAACGTTACCCTAAAATGGAAACCTAGAATCCTATTTATAGACCCTGACATTCCTTCTAGAATCCCTATCTATTACATAATGAAAGACTAAGCGAATACAGGTGTAAAAGTCCTCGAGCAAGGTAAGAATCTTGCTCGAGCAGACTCACTATGCTAGGTATGCTCTATGAGTGTCTTCGAGCATACTTTACTTAGAATATCTTCAGTGAAGATATTCTCTTCCAGCAAGCTTCATTCCTCTTGACTAATCCACGCTTTGCTCGAACTATCTATGGAGTAAGCTCATTCTTCTTGATGTCTTCAGTTTTGTCTAAAGAGACTTATTGAACAATCTTTAGCATGCTCGGATGTAAATCTTGCTCGGGGAACTGAACCATTCTTGAAGTCCTTGCTTTGAACATATGACATCTTCGTATTGCATTCATGCTTGTCCACATGTGCTCGAACATCCTGTGCTCGTAACACTTGGTTAAAACTTGTATGATCAAGCTGTTTGCTCGATTGGCAATCCATTCTCGATAGAAGAATACTCTTGCTCGTTGAAGTGTAGCTTGCTCGAAGCTTTAACACTTAGAAGAATCAACCACAAATGGTTCTGAAGACATTGCTCGAAGTAGTAAAACCATGCTCGATAGTCTAGGCTTGCTCGTAGTCCATACTTAGCTATTTCCTGAGCAGGTTGAGAAGATTCCAATCTTCATTATCAAAAATCTGACCCAATAATCTCCCCCTAGATTAGAACAAGCTCAGATGCACCAAAACACACCTGCATAGAGTTACACATGTATCAGATATCAAAGATAAATCATTTAAGAACATGTCATTTTATTAAATAACAAGGAATTCTGCCACTTGCGCATTACACATCAGTTTTTACATTACAAAATACAACTGAAACAAAAATTACAAAGATAAACAGAATCAAATTAATCATCATAAGTGTCCATTTTGCTATCTCCTCCTCCTGCTCCTTGTGTCAGCTTTTTCTTTCTTTAGAATGACAAGGGCAGCCTTCTGTTGAATCATATCAAGTTCCACAGCATCCTGGTAGTCGAGGGGAAACTCTGCATCTACTATATCCTGAAGATCATGAGGATGCATGAACTGGAGGTCATTGTCGTACAAGATTACTGCAATTGAGCCTCCAGATGCATTTCTCAAGGTGATTGAATCCATTTTGTTGCACTACAGAATTGGGCTCCAGCATCTCTTTCCTCATTGCTAAGCACTCCCTTAAAGTCTTTCTTTTCTCGTGTGAGCTGCTAGCTTGAGTTTTTCTTTTCTTGGTTTCAAAGAGGGAGAGTTCTAAGGTATGCACTTCATTAATTCTTCTATTTCTTTTCTCCCTCTCATCCTGGCTACGTATCTCTCTTATCTTCTGTTTTAGGAATGTGAATCCCTTTTCTGATTGTTCTTTAATAAATCTTGAGAGATCATTTCTTTGTTGCCCTGCCAGTTGGCTTCTATCCTAATTGTCATGTAATTCCAGTGTAGCCATCTTCTTCAACTGCTCTTTAGAGAAATTTCTCTAATCATCTCTGAAGATGATGAGATTTTCTTCCTTATCTTCGGTGACCACCCTCAAGGTCTTTGATCTCTTGTCATAATAGAGATTTGTAGGCAAGTATAAATTTCTTTGTGGTTCAGGCCTTACAATCTCTGGCCTTGGGGTTCGGCTTGTGCTTCCCTGTGCATTCTTCTCTGACTGAAGCAGCCCAACTTCTTCATACCATTTTCTTATGGTCTCATTTATTTGTACCAGTAACCTTGACATTTTTGCCCCCCTTTTTATGTAGAGCACTCATCATCTCTGCTATGACTTCTTCCTCTGCTCTCTGCTTGGCCTCTTGCAGTCTTCTTTGGGTTTCCAAATACAATTTCTGATCTCTATTGTATATATCAATCAAGTGTTCATAAGGCATGTTTTGAAATTGCTCTTCTGTCATTCCTTTCTCCATTACAATCTTCTTCAGTGTTTGTACCCTTTGAGGGTCTTCAAACCACTTTCTCACATCCTCTTCCTTCTTTTCAGCCTCATCTCTCTCCTTCTCCAATCTCTTCCTTAACTCCCTTTCTCTCACATAATCTTCCTGACTTTTCTGATCCTTGTGTGAGTCTTTCACTAATTGTATTTTTCTTTTCAGCTCTTTAGAGGAAAGATTTATCAAGGACTCGTAGCTGTAGATATGTAATTGAAGAAACTTTATGTCTTTATGTTTTGCCTTTAATGTTTCATATTCTGTTTCATCACTGCTTTCTTTTCAATCCTCCTTTTGCTACTTTCCGATTCTTTCAATACCTTTTCTGCCTTCTCTTTCTTTTTATTCTTGCTTATTTTCTCAACATAGTTTGCCACATCATCAACCAAAGCGTTCTTGTACATTTTATCAAAAGTTCCAATGGATTGAAGGTTCAGGAATGTTGGTCTGTAGACAGCCTTCAACATAAATTCTCTTTGTGTTTTTCAGCTTCTCCATCCTTCTGCCTGATCTCTGACGCTTTCTTTTGTCATTCTATCCACATAAGCTTTGTCTTCAATCTCTTTCTCATCATTTCTCACACCTCCCTCTTCTTCATCATCAAAGTCAACAGGTTCATCAATGTTGTTAAGTGCTGCTATCATTGGTTCTTCAACGTTCACGGATCGATCTCCTTCCACATCCACAGCTTTTGCCTCCCTTCTTTTGTACACTTTTACCTTCACAGATTTCTGTCTTTTTGCTTTTGGAGGTTCCACATCAGCTATCTCTTTTCTTTTTACTCCTTTCTCAATTTCTGTTTCAGTCTATGTTGGTTCAGTTAAAATTGGTTTGGTTGCAGCAAGTTCATGAGTTTCATCATTGCGTTCATCATCTATAATCTCTTTGATTTTAGGTTCAGTGGCTGATGCTACTGGTTCTTAGTTCAACATTTCTTCATGATGTGTTGTAAAACTCACTTATTTTCCGCACCTTTTATCTACGTATTATATTATATTTTATGTGTTTTAACTCGTTTTAGATAGGTTTTACATATTAATCTTTATCTTGTAGGCTATGGGTGAAAGATTGAAGACACCGAGCTTTTCGAGGAGTTTATGAGCCTTTTACGCATACGATTTCAAAAAACAACTCAAAGCCCGGTCCATATGCATCACGGAGGCCCAAGTCTTACAATGATATTATAATATAAAAAAAATAAAACCCTAGGCCTAGAGCCAACTTCCGATCGCAAACAGCAGGTGGGCAGCAAGGGAGAAAACCTTTTATTAGCTAGGATTTGTGACTTGTGGCGGCTAGGGAAGGAAGAAGACACAAGAATCAAGCCTCGGGATCAATTACCAATCATTTGTACAGCCAAGGAGCAGCCCGGAACATCTCATATCCTTCTATCTTTTCATTGTTCATACTCTTTGATTTTCTTGCTTAATTGTTGCCTTTCGACATATGCCGTTCGGACTATGTAACGCTCCAGCCACATTTCAGAGGTGCATGGTGGCTATATTTCATGACATGATCAAGGACTCCATGGAGGTGTTCATGGATGATTTTTCTGTGTTTGGGAGCTCTTTTGATCATTGTCTCTCCAACCTTGAAAGGATGTTGGCCCGATGCGTTGACACCAACCTAGTTCTTAATTGGGAGAAGTGTCACTTCATGGTACGCGAGGGCATTGTTTTGGGGCATCGTATTTCGAGTGCGGGGATAGAGGTCGACCGAGCAAAGGTTGAGACCATTTCTAATCTTCCCCCGCCCACTTTTGTGAGATCCATCCGGAGTTTTCTGGGTCACGTTGGGTTCTATCGCCGGTTCATTAAAGATTTTTCTAAGATCGCGAGACCCATGACCAAACTTTTGGAGAAGGATGCCCTGTTTGTGTTTTCGGAGCAGTGTATCGAGGCGTTTGATCTTTTAAAAGACAAACTCGTTAACGCCCCGATCATGATTGCTCCTGACTAGTCGCTTCCTTTTGAGTTGATATGTTATGCGAGCGACTTCTCATTCGGAGCGGTTCTTGGACAGCGGAAGGATAAACACTTCCATCCGATTTACTATGCTAGTCAGACCCTGAATGGTGCACAGGAGAGTTACACCACCACCGAGAAAGAACTTTTAGCTGTGGTGTTTGCATTTGATAAATTCAGGTCCTATCTTGTTCTGTCCAAGACGATTGTGTACACGGATCATTTTGCCATTCGTTATCTCTTTAGCAAACAGGATGCTAAGCCACGCCTTATCCGATTGATCCTGTTGCTTCAAGAGTTTGATATTGAAATACGTGATAAAAAGGAGGCCGAGAATGTGGCGGCCGATCATCTTTCGCGTCTTGAGGGAGCTGAGTTAGGAGAGCCGGGGGTCAGGATTAATGACCACTTTCCGACAGAGAGTCTCATGTTTGTTTCGGCTCTGGATGAGGGTTTTCCATGGTTCGCCGACTTCACGAACTATCTTGCCATTCGTTATCCAAGACGATTGTGTACACAGATCATTCTGCCAAAACGATTGTGTATACGGATCACTATGCCATTCGTTATCTCTTTAGCAAACAGGATGCTAAACCACGCCTTATCCGATGGATCCTATTGCTTCAAGAGTTTGATATTGAAATCCGTGATAAAAAGGGGGCCGAGAATGTGGCGGCCGATCATCTTTCGCATCTTGAGGGAGCTATGTTAGGAGAGCTGGGGGTCAGGATTAATGACCACTTTCCGAAAGAGTCTCATGTTTTTTTCGGCTCAGGATGAGGGTTTTCCATGGTTCGCCGACTTCGCGAACTATCTTGCGGACGGGTACTACCCGAAGATGTCTTACCAGCAAAAAAATAAATTCTTTGCTGATGTTAAGATTTACCTGTGGGACGACCCGTATCTTTTTCATATAGGTGCTGACCAGTTGATCAGGAGGTGTGTCGACGTTAAGGAGGGATGGCAGATTCTGAGCCATTGCCATGTTGGACCGACAGGAGGTCATCATGGTGCGAGTTTGACGGTGAATAAGGTTTTTGATTGTGGTTTTTATTGACCTTCGGTTTTTAAGGATGCGCACGCATTTGTAAGGAGTTGTGATCATTGCCAGCGTGTTGGCAACATTTCGTCGCGAAATGAAATGCCCCAAAATGCTATTTAGGTTTGTGAGTTTTTGATGTTTAGGGCATTGATTTCATGAGACCGTTTCCATCCTTGCGTGGGAACATGTACATACTCGTTGCGGTTGATTATGTTTCGAAGTGGGTTGAGGCCAAGGCCTTACCCACTAATGATGCCCGAGTTGTACTCCGTTTTCTCAAGAGCCTTTTTGCTCGTTTTGGTGTCCCGAATGCATTGATCAGTGATCGAGGTACTCACTTCTGCAATGCGCAGATGGAGAAGGCGTTGCGACGCTATGGGGTCACCCATCGGCTTGCAACCGCATAACACCCACAGACTAATGGGCAGGTAGAACTGATTAACCGATGGATCAAACGTATTCTTGAGAAAACGGTTGGTTCAAATCATCGGGATTGCAAACGGTTGGTTCAAATCGTCTGACAAGTTGGATGATGCGTTGTGGGCCTTCCGTACAGCCTATAAAACTCCGACCTTTTCCACACCGTTTTGGATGATTTATGGGAAGGCCTGCCACCTGCCTGTTGAGTTAGAGGATCGTGCTTTGTGGGCCCTACAGAGGATCAATCTTGATATGTCCGCCGCGGAGGCCACTCGGTTCCACCAGTTACACGAGTTAGAGGAGCTGAGAGATCACGCCTACGCACAGTCATTTAGGTATAAAGAGCAGACGAAGGAACTGCATGACAGAAAGTTGAAGGGTAACAAGCAGTTCAAGTGTGGCGATTTGGTTTTGTTGTATAACTCCCGGTTGAAGTTATTCCCGGGAAAGTTGAGATCCCGATGGTCGGAACCGTTCACGGTCACTAAGGTTTTCCCGTATGGCGCTGTCTAGATAGAGGATAAAGGCGGGAAATTTAAGGTGAATGGTCATAGACTGAAGCACTATATTGGCGAGCCAATGGCTGATCAAACTTTCGAGGTATTCTACCTTGACTCGCTCTCAGAGACGTAGACGTGTTGATGCATCACTCGGGAGACTGCCCGAGTTGTAGAGTTTGTATTTCTGTTATTTGTGTGAGCTATCTGTTTTATTTGTTTTTTCCATTTCAGGATGTTCCAAGATGAAACCGCTCGTACTCAATCTCCATTCGAGTCGGTCGATTTAAGGGGTGTTCCTTAAAAAAAATTATAAAAACCAAAAACAAAAAAATATGTTTATTTGTTTATGTTTATGTTTTTGTTTTCCGTTGTGTACGCCGCTACATGCGAGCAAATTTGAGATTTTACAGGTTATATTATGCGCATGGTAGCTTCGATGGCGTCTTGGAACAGGTTCTCCTGAGGTTGCGGCCGCGAATGAAATGCTATACGGTCACTTGGTTACTACTCAGCTATTGAAGATTCTGCACACAAACCAGGGGAGTAACCTGTTCTTTGTTTTATTCTTGTATATTATATTTTTATTTTTTGTTTTATCTTTATTTTATTTCTTTTCCTTGTTCTCATCGAGGACGATTTCGTTCTAAGTGTGGGGATGAGATTTATTTTACTTAGTTGTAGAAAAAGTTTTGAAAAAAAAAATTTTGAAAAATTTGAAAAAAAAAATAGTCCCTTGAAATTTGTTTTCTCTACATTAAACAGGAAATGATATTATTACCGAGTAGTGGTTATTTTATAAATTCTTGGTGTTTTCAAAATATATACATAATAAATAAGAACAGTGCCCATTAGACCCGCACGTAATGTATGGCAACCGAACAGTTTAGACTCAGTAATTGATGTGCTGGTAGGCTCAGCCTTTGAGAATGAAAGGGCGGTTTGGTTGTTGACCTAATTGAACCTTTTAAATGGCCTGACTTTAGTGGGAAACATCTTAGAGTTTTGTTTGTTTAACTAAGCCCGTAACAGGACTGGAATGAAAAGCTGGGTTATACTCAAGCCTCGAGTCATATGATCACCTTTATATAGAAACCTAATTTTTGTATACGTACTTATATGTATAATCTTATGTATACGTATCTATTCCTGCAAATAGCATAAGACAGTTTTGCTCGGCCCTTTGTTGTGCGGTGGCGCAGACCTGAGCCTTGATGCAGTCTGTAATATCGTCCAACATGGTGGACTTTTCAAAAAAAAAAAATTGCAAAAAGCCAAAAGGCAAAGCAAAATGCCAAAAGGCAGAAAAAAATTCAAATAAAACCCACCATGAAGGAAAATACTGTCGGTCGATCAAGGACCAAGCTAGAGTTTATAGGTTATGAGTCGAAAATGTTTTGATCATGTGGCAATAGGTTTAAGTCAAGTTGGGGTGACTCAGTCCAATAAAACCATAATGGAACGTGGTGAAGTGGCGGTAGGGTTTTCAAGTGTGGGTCCTGCTTAGTCATACAAACTAATGAAATTGTCACGCCTTATTTGCCTCGGTAAGTATTAGGGGCATGGGTTTAAGTGGATTACAATACCGGCAATTGACCTGATCTAGCTTATTAGGTGAAAGTTGGAAGAAAATATTTGGGTAACGGGTCACTTGTTCTTTTACTTTAAAAAGAAAAAAATATATATTAATAATAATAATAAATAAATAAAACCAAGAGTTGTCGGTTAAACTCGGTTATGATCTTGTGTAGTATTCTTTTTCAGGGACGAAAAAGCCTTAAGTGTGGGGATATTTGATGTGTTGTAAAACACACTTATTTTCCACACCTTTTATCTACGTATTATATTATATTTTATGTGTTTTAACTCGTTTTAGATAGGTTTTACATATTAATCTTGTAGACTATGGGTGAAAGATTGAAGACACCGAGCTTTCCGAGGAGTTTACGAGCCTTTTACGCATACGATTTCAAGAAACAACTCAAAGCCCGGTCCATATGCATCACGGAGGCCCAAGTCTTACAATGATATTATAATATAAAAAAAATAAAACCCTAGGCCTAGAGCCAACTTCCTATCGCAAACAGCAGGTGGGCAGTAAGGGAGAAAAGCTTTTGTCGCCTAGGATTTGTGACTTTTGGCGGCTAGGGAAGGAAGAGGACACAAGAATCAAGCCTCGGGATCAGTTACCATTCATTTGTAGAGCCAAGGAGCAGCCCGGAACATCTCATATCCTTCTATCTTTTTCATTGTTTATACTCTTTGATTTTCTTGCTTAATTGTTGATTTGTTTTGCAATTGATTGAGAGATTGAATTGTTTATGATATTTGTTGATCATTGAATGCTTGAATTGATGTTTGAGATGGGTTATATAATATTTTAATGAGTATTCATGGCTGTCCAAATATGATTAGAGGCTAAACTTGTTAGTTCTACCTAGGAATGATGATTATTGTTAGGTTTTGATGAGTTTATTGGATTGTTTGATTGATAGATGTTAATCGTTATTGTAAAATTTGATTTAGACTTGAAATAGGTTGTGTTTAGTGGCTGGAAATATTATCAATTTTATTGCTTAAACCCCCTTGCGTTGGTTGATTAATTTTGTGTTGATTGATCGGTGCATTATTTGATTCTAGACTTTGTGTTTAGGGTTTGTTTGCGGTAGGTACAACCGTAGGGTTTTGTTGCTTGAACTTTTGGTTAAAGTACAGAGGGTAGGCACCTTCTTAGAGACCGAGAGGTGATAAGAAGTTAGGGTCGTCTCATTACCTTTGCATGCTAGATTAAGGATTGCGCGAGAGCGAGTTCGTTTCTTGTCTGGTTTAGGTGTTTTGAGCGACTAGTTGATCTATTTGGTTTAAGTTGAATTGTTCCTCTATCCTTGGTTGTGTAGTATTCATTACCATTAGGTTCGAGTGTTGGTGAGACCGAGAGGTGAGTCAACATTAGAACACGTTAACGATTGCTTCCCGGTTTGGTCGTTTTAGCCGATTTTAAGTAGTTTAGGCTTGTTGAGTGAGACCGAGAGGTAATCCAGTGAGCCCGAGCGATCCTTAGTCGTGTCACCTTTAGGAACCGGTGTCTTGATATCATTCAATCCATTAGCTTGTTAGGCCAACAATTTTATTCAGACCTAGGTAGACGTTTTTCTCCATCCAGAGTCAACACAGTTAGTTTGTCTTTAAGTTTTCTATTTTTGGTAACTTTTTTCAGTCAGTCCAGTTAGTCCAGTTAAGTCATTAAAAATCAAAAATCAATTAAATATTATTCTTAGGTAGGTCTTGTCTAGGGTTAGTGATCGTTAGCGTCCTTACGTGTC
Source organism: Bidens hawaiensis (assembly GCF_021521415.1). NCBI lineage: Eukaryota > Viridiplantae > Streptophyta > Magnoliopsida > Asterales > Asteraceae > Bidens > Bidens hawaiensis. Next base: position 305,731 of record NW_027491022.1, read on the forward strand.
CACGTGTTCGATACTCGGACTTCCTAGGTCTATACTACTTGCGAACGGTACACTTGCCGGTTGTGTGTGGTTTTAGGATTTTTGTTTTAAATTTAAAGCTTAGTTGTGAGGGTCATTCTTTTAGACATATCCGACGCACACCAAGTTTTTGGCGCCGTTGCCGGGGACAGATCGGTGCATTGTTGATTGATCGAGGACGATTTCGTTCTAAGTGTGGGGATGAGATTTATTTTACTTAGTTGTAGAAAAATTTTTGAAAAAAAAAATTGAAAAATTTGAAAAAATAAAAAATAGTCCCTTGAAATTTGTTTTCTCTACGTTAAACAGGAAATGATATTATTACCAAGTAGTGGTTATTTTATAAATTCTTGGTGTTTTCAAAATATATACATAATAAATAAGAACAGTGCCCATTAGACCCGCACGTAATGTATGTGTTGGGTCGGATTTACGATAAGGAAGATTGAAATCTTCTCAACGGCTAAGTATGGACTTCGAGCAAGCCTAGACGATCGAGCATGGTTTTACTACTTCGAGCAAGGTCTTCAGAACCTTAAATGGTTAATCTTCTAAGTGTTAAGGCTTCGAGCAAGCTACACTTCAACGAGCAAGAGTATTCTTCTATCGAGCATGGATTGCCAATCGAGCAAACAGCTTGATCATACAAGTTTTAACCAAGTGTTACGAGCACAGGATGATCGAGAACATGGGGACAAGCATGGAAGCAATAAGAAGATGTCAAGTGATCAAAGCAAGGACTTCGAACACAGTTCAGTTGCCGAGCAAGATTTACATCCGAGCATGATATAGATTGCTGAATAAGAAAAGCTGAAGACATCAAGAAGAATGAGCTTGCTCGATGGATTGGTTCGAGCAAAGCATGGACTAGTCAAGAAGAATGAGGTCTACTGGAAGGGAATATCTTCACTGAAGATATTCAAAGTAAAGTATGCTCGAGGACAGTCAACGAGCATACCTAGCATAGTGAGCTTGCTCAAGCAAGTTTGTTATCTTGCTCGAGGAATCAACACTTGTATTATTTTGTATTTCATTATGTAATAATTAGGAACTTCTAGAAGGAATGTCAGGGTCTATAAATAGGGGCCCTAGGATACCTTTTAGGACACGTATTTCCAGACATAATACAGGCTGGCACGCACTGAATACGAAAAACGTTCCAAAGAATATTCTTTTTGTTTTCTCGTACAATCGCCGCCGCTGTCACACAAAACCCTAGACATTCCGTTCACTGTTTCATTAATGATGTATTTATTACAGTGAATCTTTGTCTATTGAATGAGCTTTGATTGATCATTTATTACTGTTTTGTGTTTATTATTCACACCCTTTCGTTCCCATTCGTTGGATATCCTGATTCCGCCGGGATATTCAAACAGGCCTTTTGGATAATCGAGTCGGTGTGCTCTTGTCAACCTTTATAAGGTTTCACCCGACTCACGGTCCTAACAAGTTGTATCAAAGCTTGAGTAAGCTCGCTGAAGGCCACGGGACAGAAGGTTGTGAAAAAACTTGAAGCTTTACTCTGCTTTCACTACTGTAAACTCCAGATCTACTGAAATGGAAGACCAAGAAGTATCCACAAACAAGATTCCAAGGTTGCTTGGGCAAGAAAACTTCATAAAATGGAAGGTGCTCTTTGAAGCAGCTGTGAACTACAATGACCCAGAGCTCTGGACTTCCATCACTGATGGAAACTACGTTCCTTCAACAGCTCCAAACAACAACGCAACCGTTGAACTGAAGATGAAGACGAGAGATGATAAAGCTCTGTCTATGCTGAAATTAGTGCTTTCTTGGGAAATCCTGACAACTGTAAATCATCATAAGACCGCAAAGGGTATGTATGATGCAGTTATTGAAATGTTTGAAGGGAATACTGAATTGAGAGACATCAAGAAAGACAGATTGAAACAGCAGCTTGACAGATTCAAGTTTAAGGAAGGAGAAAGACTAAAGTCAGTTCTGCAAAGGTTCATGATGATTGTGAATGAAATTAGAACAACAGACCTTCAGATATCTGATTTTGATCTGAACAAGAAACTTTTATCATCTCTGTCTAGTGAGTGGTACATTGCCAGCAAGTTCATCAAAGAAAAGGCCAGTTTTCCAAACTTTAAATTGGATGATGTGATTGCCTTTCTCAAGGCTGCAGAACATGAGATGATTGAGAACCATATGATTCGAGAGGACAAGCCAAGTTTTCAAATGAACAATGCGCTTGTAGCACCAATGGGCAACCTCTTAATCAAGAATCAACAGCCTGTTATTGAGGAACCATCAGAAACAAGCTCATCTTGCAGTAGCCAATCAAAATTCAATGTTTAGCTGATTGAAGATGACACACCATCTCCAACAAATGGACAGACTACATTCATGCAGCACAACCCAACTCAAGGAACAGACTACCAGGCCTTGTTCTCCATGTTCACTGAGTCATACCATGCCTTTGTGGCCAGGAATCTGATAAATACAAGCATTGTGCAAGAAGATCTAGAACAAATAGATGCTGATGATTTAGAAGATATGGACATTAAATTGCAAGCAGCTATGCTAGCATTAAGGAGCAAGAGATTGTATAACATGACAGGTAGAACAAGCTTCAATGGTCCAACTGAAAGAATTTGATTTGACAAATCTAAGGCCATCTGTTATAACTATCAACAACCTGGACACTTTGCCAGAGAATGTAACATGCCAAGGCAGGCTGGAAATCAATTGAATCAAAATCAATTCTACCAGAACCAGAATCAAAATTTCCAGCAGCAAAGGAGTCAGATTACCAACCAGAACCCCTACCAAAATCCAAACAGATCCCAACAACAAACATTTCAACCTCAAAGAAACAACCAAATGCAGGCTCACACAAACCAGAACAGAACAATGTGAACCAGCAGAGAGACCAAGGAAATGTTGTTGTTACCAGGGCGGCACAGGATGGGGAATTTGATTGGAGCAATCATGCTGCTAAAATGGAGAGGGTGAATGTTGCATTTATGGCAAAAGTGCATGACCAGGCTGAATCTTCAAATACTCAGGTACAATCTGATGTCTCAATTTCTGATCTGCTTATTACTATTGATCAACTTAATCAGGAGATTGGAAAATGGAAAACTGAGTGTGGGAGGAAGGAAGCCTTCTTAAATGTTTATGAAACAAGTGAAGCAACATATGAAAGTCAAATCAAAGGACTTGAAGATGACTGTATGATGGCATACCAGACCCAATCAAGAATGACAATTGAAATTGAAGGGTTGAAGAAGATGTATGCAAAAGAGAAAATGAAGAATGCCGAATTGCTAATTCAAATGGATTTCTTGAAGAACCTTGTTTCTACTGGCAATATCGTGGGATATGTTAATAAAATGACTGATGAAGAGAAGTATAAAAAGGTGCCACCACCTTTTTATGACAGCTACCCACTGAAAGTAGACAAGGAGAGTAGAAGTTAATACCTTAAGCAATTCAAGAATGTTTTTGATGACAAGAATGAGTTTGTGAAGCAGTATGCTGATGTGTATGTGGACAAGAATGGAGAATTTGCAGTGAAGAAGGGTGAAGAGCCAGAAAATGAGAAGAATGACAAATTGGTAGGTGAAAACAAGAAATGGAGTGGGTACTCCAGTGAAGACAGTAATTGCAGTTGTGGAAGCTCTAAGTCATCCAAGGGCCAAAAAAAGAAAGGATCAAGCAAAAAGAAGAGTGAAAAGATTCCTCTTCTTCCAAAGATGACTCCAAAGATGAAAAGGCAATATGAGAATATGAGAAGAGAACAGGTGGTATTTGACATCTGTGCTAGACCACAAACTGAGATCAAGAAAAGAACAGAAGAAATTGTGATGTGCGTCGGATAACCCTATAATAATGACCCTCACAACTAAGCTTTAAATATAAAACGAAATCCTAAAACCACACACAACCGGTAAGTGTACCGATCGCAAGTAGTATAGATCTAGGAAGTCCGAGTATCGAACACGTGGACACGTAAGACGCTAACGATCGCTAACCCTAGACAAGACCTACCTAAGATAATATTTAATTGATTTTTGATTTCTTTTAACTTAACTGAACTAACTAGACTGACTGACAAAACTTACCAAAAATTAAAAACTTAACGGGGAACTAACTGTGTTAACTTTGGATGGAGAAAAACGTCTACCTAGGTTTGAATCAAACTGTAGGCCTGACAAGCTAATGGATTGAATGATATCTAGACACCGGTCCCTAAAGATGACACGACTAAGGATCGCTCGGGCTCACTGGATCACCTCTCGGTCTCACTCAATAAACCTAAACTACTAAAAATCGCCTAAAACGACCAAACCAAGAAACAATTGTTAACGTGTTCTAATGTTGACTCACCTCTCGGTCTCACTAACATTCGACCCTAATGGCAATGAATACTACACAACCAAGGATAGAGGAACAATTCAACTTAAACCAAAATAGATCAACTAGTCACTCAAAACACCTAAACCTGACAAGTAACGAACTCGCTCTCGCGCAATCCTTAATCTAGCATGCAAAGGTAATGAGACAACCCTAACTTCTTATCACCTCTCAGTTTCTAAGAAGGTGCCTAACCGCTGTACTTTAACCTCAAATTCACGCTACAAAACCCTACGGTTGTACCTATTGCAAACAAACCCTAAACACAAAGTCTAGAATCAAACAATGCACCGATCAATCAACACAAAACTAATTAACCGACACACGGGGTTTATGCAATGAATCCCCAAAATTTCCAGCCCTTAAACACAACCTATTTCATGTCTAAATCAAACTTTACAATAACAATATACGTCTATCAATCAAACAATCCAACAAGCTCATCAAACATTAACAATTATCATCATTCCTAGGTAGAACTAACAAGTTTAGCCTCTAATCATATTTGGACAACCATGAACACTTAATAAAATAATCATTAAACTCATCTCAAACATCTTAACAATCATCCAACAATCAATAGCAATCATAAACAAGTCAATCTCTACCACAATTGTAAAACTATGAAATCAATTGAACAAGTAAATAATATGATGAACAATGTAAAAGATGGAAGGATATGGAGTGATTCTGGGCTGCAATAAGCTGATGTAAACTGATGGAAATCAGTCCCGAGACTTGTCCTTGCCTTCTTCTTCCTTCCCTAGCCGCCAAGACACCAACCCTAGCCGCCACGAAACTTTTTTTCTTTCTTTCCCCTTGCTCACTGCTGCGATCGGACCAGTCAATGGCCAAGAATTTATAAAACAACCCCTACTCGGTAATAATTTCATCTCCTGTTTAACGTAGAGAAAACAAATTTCAAGGGACTATTTTTTCTAAATTTTTCAAAAAAATTTTTTTTTTTCAAAAATTTTCCTACAACTAAGTAAAATAAACCCCATCCCCACACTTAGAACGAAATCGTCCTCGATGAGAACAAGGAAAAGAAATAAAATAAAATAAAAATTAAAACAAATATAAAAAAATAATATACAAGGATAAAACAAAGAACGGGTTACTCCCCTGGTTTGTGTGCAGAATCTTCAAGAGCTGAGTAGCAACCAAGCGACCCTATAGCATTTCATTCGCGGCCGCAACCTTGGGAGAACCTGTTCCAAGACGCCATCAAAGCTACCATGCACATAATATAACCTGCAAAACTCATACTCGCTCGCATGTAGCGGCGTACAACACGGAAAACAAAAACATAAAGAAATAAACATATTTTTGTGTTTTTGGTTTTTATAATTTTTTATTTTTATTTTTATTATTTTTTTTATTTTTTTCAATAATGGAACACCCCTTAAATCAACCGACTCGAATGGAGATTGAGTACGAGCGGTTACATCTTGGAACATCCTGAAATTGACAAAACAAATAAAACAGACAGCACAAACATATAACAAAAATACAAACTCTACAACTCGGGCAGTCTCCCGAGTGGTGCATCCACACGTCTACGTCTCGGAGAGCGAGTCAAGGTAGAATACCTCGACCGTCTGATCAGTCACCAGCTCACCAATGTAGTGCTTCAGTCTATGACCGTTCACCTTAAATTTCCCGCCTTTATCCTCTATCTCAACAGTGCCGTATGGGAAAACCTCAGTGACCGTGAACGGTCCCGACCCTCGGGATCTCAACTTTCCCGGGAATAACCTAAACCGGGAATTATACAATAAGACCAAATCCCTACACTTGAACTGCTTGTTACCCTTCAACTTTCTATCATGCAGTTCCTTCATCCGCTCCTTATACCTGAACGACTGGGCGTAGGCGTGATCTCTCAGCTCCTCTAACTCGTGCAACTGGTGGAACCGAGTGGCCTCCACGGCGGACATATCAAGATTAACCCTCTGTAGGGCCCACGATGCACGATGCTCTAACTCAACAGGCAGGTGGCAGGCCTTCCCATAAATCATCCGAAACGGTGTGGAACCGGTCGGAGTTTTGTAGGCTGTACGGAAGGCCCACAACGCGTCATCCAACTTTTCGGACCAATCCCGACGATTCGAACCAACCGTTTTCTCAAGAATACGTTTGATTCCCCGGTTAATCACTTCTACCTGCCCACTAGTCTGTGGGTGGTAGGCGGTTGCAAGCCGATGGGTGACCCCATAGCGTCGCAACGCCTTCTCCATCTGCACATTGCAGAAGTGAGTACCTCTATCACTGATCAACGCCTTCAGGACACCAAAAAGAGCAAAAAGGCTCTTGAGAAAACGGAGTACAACTCGGGCATCATTCATGGGTAAGGCCTTGGCCTCAACCCACTTCGAAACATAATCCACCACCACGAGTATGTACTTGTTCCCACGCGAAGATGGAAACGGTCCCATGAAATCAATGCCCCACACATCAAAAACCTCACAAACCTGAATAGCATTTTGGGGCATTTCATTTCGTGACGAGATGTTGCTGACCCGCTGGCAACGATCACAACTCCTCACAAACGCGTGCGCATCTTTAAAAATTGAAGGCCAATAAAATCCACAATCAAAAGCCTTCTTCGCTGTCAAACTCGCACCATGGTGACACCTGTCGGTCCAACATTGCAATGGCTCAGAATCTGCCATCCCTCCTTAACGTCAACACACCTCCTGATCAACTGCTCAGCACCTATACGAAAGAAATACGGGTCGTCCCGCAGGTAAAACTTAACATCAGCAAAGAATTTCTTTTTTGCTGGTAAGACATCTTCGGGTAGTACCCGTCCGCAAGATAGTTCGCGAAGTCAGTGAACCATGGGAAACCCTCATCCTGAGTCGAAACAAACATGAGACTCTCTATCGGAAAGTGGTCATTAATCCTGACCCCCGGTTCTCCTAACTCAGCTCCCTCAAGACGCGAAAGATGATCGGCCGCCACATTCTCGGCCCCTTTTTTATCACGGATTTCAATGTCAAACTCTTGAAGCAAAAGGATCCATCGAATAAGGCGTGGCTTAGCATCCTGTTTGCTAAAGAGATAACGAATGGCAGAATGATCCGTATACACAATCGTCTTGGAAAGAACAAGATAGGACCTGAATTTATCGAATGCAAACACCACAGCTAAAAGCTCTTTCTCGGTGGTGGTGTAACTCCCCTGTGCACCATTCAAGGTCCGGCTCCCATAATAAATCAGATGGAAGTGCTTATCCTTCCGCTGTCCAAGAACCACTCTGACTGCGAAGTCGCTGGCATCACACATCAACTCAAAGGGAAGCGACCAGTCAGGAGCAATCATGATCGGGGCGTTAACAAGTTTCTCTTTTAAAAGATCAAACGCCTCGATACACTACTCAGAAAACACAAACGGGGTATACTTCTCCAGTAGTCTGGTCATGGGTCTCGCGATCTTAGAAAATTCTTTAATGAACTGGCGATAGAACCCAGCGTGACCCAGAAAACTCCGGATGGATCTCACAGAAGTGGGAGGGGAAAGATTAGAAATGGTCTCGACCTTCGCTCGGTCAACCTCTATCCCCGCACTCGAAATACGATGCCCCAAAACAATGCCCTCGCGTACCATGAAGTGACACTTCTCCCAGTTAAGAACTAGGTTGGTGTCAACGCATAGGGCCAACATCCTCTCAATGTTGGAGAGACAATGATCAAAAGAGCTCCCAAACACAGAAAAATCATCCATGAACACCTCCATGGAGTCCTCGATCATGTCATGAAATATAGCCACCATGCACCTCTGAAATGTGGCTGGAGCGTTACACAGTCCGAACGGCATACGTCTATAGGCAAACGTACCGTATGGGCAGGTAAACGTGGTTTTCTCCTGGTCATTGGGAGCAATAGGAATCTGAAAGTACCCGGAGAAACAATCTAAGAAGCAGTAGTACTGCTGACCTGCCAAACACTCTAACATCTGATCGATGAAAGATAAAGGAAAGTGGTCTTTCCTCGTGGCATCATTCAGTTTGCGGTAATCAATGCAGACTCTCCAACCGGTCACAGTCCTAGTGGGAATGAGCTCATTCCTCTCATTGGTGATGACAGTCATAACACCCTTTTTAGGACCCACTTGGACTGGACTAACCCACGAACTATCAGAAATGGGGAAGATGATCCCCACATCAAGGAGTTTGATAATCTCCTTCTTCACGACCTCCTGCATCTTCAGATTAAGCCGCCGCTGCGGCTGAATGACAGTCCTAAAATTATCCTCTATAAGGATTTTATGAGTGCAGAACGAAGGGTTGATACCCTTAATGTCGATAATCTTCCATGCAATGGCCTCCTTGTGCTCTCGTAGCACCTTCAACAATCTCTCTCTCTCGACCTCCGTCAAAGCAGATGCAATAATAACCAGCAACTTCCTTTCCTCGTCCAAAAACATGTACTCCAGATGGGCCAGTAAATTCTTAAGCTCTAAGGAAGGAGGGGGCTCTCGACAGAAGGTCGGTCCATCGGATCGTCACATACGATCCCAGCAGACACCTCAGACTCAGGGGTATGTGACTCGGCGTCATCTTCTGTTGACTGATCGGTCATGGCAACCATCTCAATCTCCGGAGTGTCCCTATCAAGAATCTGAGTGTTGGAGGCAGATCCTCCACAGATCTCACTAAAAAACTCCCCAACATGCTCCATGAAGGTATCGATAAAGTACAAGGAGTCATCAGCAGACTTGGGGTGTTTAAGTGACTGTCGAACATCAAAGGTGACGTTCTCATCCCCAACTCTCAAAATCAACATACCCTCGCAGACGTCGATCAACGCCTGTGCAATGGCAAGGAATTGTCGGCCAAGAATAAGCGGTACACTATCATCGTCGTTCATGTCCAAAATGACAAAGTCCACTGGGAAGATGAACTTTTCGACACGAACAAGCATGTTCTCGACCACTCCTCAATGGTATTTAACAGAACGATCAGCAAGCTGGATACTCATCCTGGTAGGCCTCGGTTCGCCTAACCCAGCTTGATACATGGAATACGACATGAGATTAATGCTGGCACCAAGATCAGCCAGTGCATGAATAACCGTATCATCACTCAAGATGCAGGGAATCGTGAAACTCCCTGGATCAGCCATCTTCTCTGGTAACTTCCTCTGTAAGACAGCAGAACAGCTAGCACTCAAAGGGATGGAAGCCACCTCAGCCAACTTCTCCTTATTCGAAAGAATATCCTTGAGGAACTTCGCTGTTTAGGCATCTGAGTCAGTGCCTCAAGGAATGGAATGTTAAGGTGAAGTTGCTTCAAAATATCAAGAAATTTAGAATTCTGCTCCTCATCTCTGTCTCTGCGAAGTCTCCCGGGGTATGGTACTCTGGGTTTGTAGAGTCTCGGTGGCTCGCTCGGTAGCTACTGTCTCTCGGCCTGTGCTGAACTCCCTAGGCTGCTCCTCTGATGCACCTGGGCTGGTGGAGACTCCATCTGAATCTCCTCATCCACCTGCTCCTCTACAACTACTACAGGCTCCTCGTCAACTCTCACTCTCGACCTCTCCTGAATCACGGGCTCATCTCGTGCCCCTGCACCGCTCCTCGTCGTCACAGCTTTCACGAATCCCTTCGGGTTCTGCTAGGTATTACTCGGTAGCGTACCCTGCGGCCTCTCGGTCAACCGACTCGCTATCTCTCCCATCTGCCGCTCGAGACTCTGAATCACCACTCCTTGATTCCTCATGAACTGCTCGTGCTCCCGAAACTTCTCCTGGGTCTCCTTATGTCGGGAATCCTCTTGTGTCATAAGCTGTGACAACATCTGCGTCTGCTACGCCATCATCTCCTCCAAAGTGGGCTTCTTCTCCCCACTGCTCGCTCCCTCACCGGCATCCTAAAACAAACTCTGACACTGCTGAAAACCGGACTGATTCCCGCTCCTCCTGTTCGAATTCTGATTGCCTCTCCATCCCGAGTTATAAGAATTGAAAGAATTTTGATTTCGGTTTGGATTTCCTATAAAGTCTACGGCCTCCTCCTGTGAACTGACTAGGCACTGAACGGTATCATGCCCTCCTCTGCATATCTCGCACAACTTGCTCTTCGTCTACAAGTCCTTCACAATCTGCGCTAACGCCTCTACCTGTGCCGTGAGTGTGGTGGTCGTGTCCACCGAATGAATGCCGCGTGAAATGGAATTGACGGTCTTACCACCCTTGGCGGGCGGTCTCTGGTATCCACTCATAGCTAACCCATTAAACAAAGCAATGCACTCATTCGGGTCCTTCGTCGTCAGCAGATTTCCTCCTGCAGCTGTGTCGAGCATGTTTTGCGTCACGTACGTCACTCCATTATAAAACTTCTCGACAACCGCCCAATCTTGCAAACCGTGGTTCGGGCACAAAGCTAAAAGATTTTTGAAACTCTCCCATGCCTCATAGAAACTCTCGGTGTCCTCCATCTGAAAAGAATGAATTTGGTTACGCAAACGAGCGGCTTTAGCCGGAGGATCGTAATTCTCAAGAAATAGGGTCTGCATGGCAACCCAGGTAGCTATGGAGCCCTGTGGGAGTGACTCGAGCCACAGACTCACTTTATCGATGAGCGAGCACAGAAAAACGCGGAGTTTCACGGCGTCTTCAGATACGCCGGCAAGATGGAAAGTGTCGCATATACGCGCAATGCGAGTGAGATGATGATGCGGGTTTTCGTGAAGTAACCCGTGGAACTGAGCAGAATGAGAAATGGTGTCCAGAATATTCGACGGAATCTACCAGTTCGCATTAGCTCCAATGGCGGGTGGTGCGATGCTGGATCTCGCGCCAGCATTGGCCGGTCGGGCCCGGTCTGCAACTGTCCTCCTCGGTGGTGGATTGTCGCCCATGATCCTATCCCTATCGTCGGAGTCAACGGATGAAGAAATGGAAGATGGTGAAACGGTGCGACATCTCTCACGAAACTCTCTCTGGCTCGGGAAATGCTTCCGTGTCGGGTGGTCCTTGAGATCGAGTCTGTCGCATAAAACTATAATTAGAAATAAATTTAACTAAACTATTCTAACAAATAAGCAAAGCAAAACAAAATTAATTACAAGTAGCACACAAAGTAAATCCTAACTCAAGCCGCTCTCAAAACACCTAAAACCGTGTCCCCGGCAACGGCGCCAAAAACTTGATTTGCGTTGGATAACCCTATAATAATGACCATCACAACTAAGCTTTAAATATAAAACGAAAATCCTAAAACGACACACAACCGGCAAGTGTACCAATCGCAAGTAGTATAGACCTCGGAAGTCCGAGAATCGAACACGTGGACACGTAAGACGCTAACGGTCGCTAACCCTAGACAAGACCTACCTAAGAATAATATTTAATTGATTTTTGATTTCTTTTAACTTAACTGAACTAACTAGACTGACTGACAAAACTTACCAAAAATAGAAAACTTAACGGGGAACTAACTGTGTTAAATTTGGATGGAGAAAAACGTCTACCTAAGTTTGAATCAAACTGTAGGCCTGACAAGCCAATGGATTGAATGATATCTAGACACCAGTCCCTAAAGATGACACAACTAAGGATCGCTCGGGCTCACTGGATTACCTCTCGGTCTCACACAATAAACCTAATCTACTCAATATCGCCTAAAACGACCAAACCGGGAAACAATTGTTAACGTATTCTAATGTTAACTCACCTCTCGGTCTCACCAACACTCGACCCTAATGGCAATGAATACTACACAACCAAGGATAGAGGAACAATTCAACTTAAACCAAAATAGATCAACTAGTCGCTCAAAACACCTAAACCTGACAAGAAACGAACTCGCTCTCGCGCAGTCCTTAATCTAGCATGCAAAGGTAATGAGACGACCCTAACTTCTTATCACCTCTCGGTCTCTAAGAAGGTGCCTAACCGCTGTATTTTAACCTCAAATGCACGCTACAAAACCCTACGGTTGTACCTACCGCAAACAAACCCTAAACACAAAGTCTAGAATCAAACAATGCACCGATCAATCAACACAAAACTAATTAACCGATACATGGGGTTTATGCAATGAATCACCAAAATTTCCGGCCCTTAAACTCAACCTATTTCATGTCTAAATCAAACTTTACAATAACAATATACGTCTATCAATCAAACAATCCAACAAGCTCATCAAACATTAACAATTATCATCATTCCTAGGTAGAACTAACAAGTTTAGCCTCTAATCATATTTGGACAGCCATGAACACTTAATAAAATCATCATTAAACTCACCTTAAACATCTTAACAATCATCCAGCAATCAATAGCAATCATAAACAAGTCAATCTCTAACACAATTGTTAAACTATGAAATCAATTGAACAAGTAAATAATATGATGAACAATGTAAAATAAGGAAGGATATGGAGTGATTCCGGGCTGCAATAAACTGATGTAAACTGATGGAAATCAGTCTCGAGACTTGTCTTTGCCTTCTTCTTCCTTCCCTAGCCGCCAAGACACCAACCCTAGCCGCCACGAAACTTTTTTTCTTTCTTTCCCCTTGCTCACTGCTGCGATCGGACCAGACAATGGGCAGGTAGGGTTTTTTCATTTTTTTATATTATAATATTATAGTAAGACTTGGGCTTTTCCATCTTGTACACGGGCCGGGCTTTGAGTTTTACTTGAAATCGTATGCGTAAAAAGCCTTTAAACTGCTCATGAAGCTCGGTTTTTCTTCCAACTTTTCCATAACCTACAAGATAAAGATTAATATGTAAAACCTGTCAAAAACAAGTTAAAATACATAAAATATAATAATATAACGTAGATAAAAGGTGCAGAAAATACGTGTGTTTTAGAACACATCAAATTTTGTGAAATCTACTTATGAATAGTCACATCCACCAATTTACCCAATTTTCTCTAATCATGAGTTATTTGATATTGGGGATGTTGATTATGTGCCAATAAGAAGATATTCAAGAGAAGAAGAAGGAAGCTCATTAAGAACTCCTTCCAAGCTGAAGAAAATAGTGTTTGTCAAAGAAAAGTATCCACAGACAATTGACATCAGTGAGCCAATCAAGATGGATTTCTCCAACACTTTGTGTCCAAAGACCTCTTTAGGGTTTGACTTTCCCAAACCCAGTGACAAAATCAAAGACAAACAGTTGCTTGAAGATATGGGAAGCTATGCCAAGGTCTGGTGCAAGAAGTGTGATGCATATGGTCATCACACTGATTCTTGCTGGATTCTTGAGGACACCTTTGAAATTCCTGATGTGGTGAGTGGATTTGATATGAAGAGTTACAAAGAGATGTATCAAAATTACTTGAGTGGAAAAAGGAAACCATCTGGTTGTGTGGAACAAAAGGAGATTCTTGAAAGAAAACTCAAGACCATTCTGAAAATCAAAGTAAATAAGAAAGAGCCACACAAAGCTAAGAAGAACAAAAGGTCAACTAATGAGGGAAAAGCAAAGATCAGACCTGGAGTTCTTAATGGTGATGAAAAGTTTTTGTTAAAACAGGGGTTTGAACCAAAAGGGTTCCAATGGAAGACAAAGAAGGAGGTGATTGAAAAGAAAACCTATGTGATTGAGCAGACAGAAGAAATAATCAAATCACAAGTAGTGAAGAATGGGTCAGATTCTGACACATAAGAAGATTGTGAAATTGTGTATGAAGACCCACCTCCTGTTCCAATTCCAACTCCTGATGAATCTTCCACTGACACTGAATTACAAACTGATGCAGTTTGTAAATCAGATTCAAACTAATTCTGTTTTATGTTTATGTGTAGGAATAGTCCTTGAACAAAAATGAATCATGGTATATGGACAGTGAATGTTCTAGGCACATGACATGTGACAAAAGTGTGTTAATCAATTATGAAAAGAAATATGAAGGGCCAGTTGCCTTTGGGAGTGATGAAAACAGAGGTAAGATTGTTGGTAGAGGAACTCACAAATGGCAAAGTATCCTTTGAGAATGTACTGCATATTGAAGGACTGCAATACAATTTGCTTAGCATTTCTCAAGTCTGTGACAAAGGATACAAGGTGGCTTTCAATGATGAACACTGCCTGATATTGAATCTTGAATTTGTGATTCCAACTGATATGATTATGATGATGGCTCCAAGAAATGGCAACCTCTATGAACTGAGAATGAACAATGCAACTTCCAGAGGTGGTTCATGCTTTGTGTCAAAAGCAACTGAAAATGAAACTAAGCTATGGCATAGGAAGATGTGTCATGTGAACTTAAAGAACATGAACAAACTTGTAAAAGGTGAACATGTTGTTGGCCTTCTCACAAGAGAGTTCAAATTGGAAGAAAAATTCACATCTTGCCTGAAAGGGAAACAACACAAATCCTCACATAAAAGCAAAATGATAAATGCTATTGATGAGGTCTTGGAACTGTTACACATGTATCTATTTGGTCCTGTAAGTGTCCCAAGTATTGGGAAGAAAAGATAGTTCCTGGTGATTACTGATGACTATTCAAGGTTTACTTGGGTATACTTTATGGGAAGCAAAGATGAAACTGCAGAGTTGATCAGAACGTATGTGCTAAAAATGGAAAATCAGCTTGAGAAGAAGGTGAAAGTCATTAGAAGTGACAATGGGACAAAGTTCAAGAATGGAACTGTGGATGAATTCTGCACTTCTAAGGGTATCTTTCAACAATACAGTGCTCCCAGAACTCCAGAACAAAATGGGGTTGCATAAAGAAGAAACAGAACATTAATTGAAGCTGCAAGGACCATTATTGCTGATGCAAATTTGCCAGTCACTTTCTGGTCAGAAGCAATCAACAATACATGTTATGTGCAGAACAGGGTTCTATTGAACAAGGCTCAAAATAAGACTCCATATGAGGTCATCTTTAAAAGAAAGCCTTATGTGAAGTTCTTAAAGCCTTTTGGATGCAAATGCTCACTCCAGAATACAAAGGACTATTTGAACAAGTTTCAATCCAAATCACTGGAATGTTTCTTTGTGGGCTATTCATCTCATTCAAAAGCTTATAGAGTTTATGTGAAAGAGCACATGGTGGTTATTGAGTCTTCTGATATAATTTTCAATGAAAACCATTTCAATAATGTTGAAGGACCCAAGTGGCTTTGACTTGGAAAAGATGATCAAGTCCTTCGAAATCTACAGTGAAGATATGGATGACAGCATGTACAGAACCAGCTTTCAAGATAAAGAAAAACAAAGACAAGTTGATCTGGATAAGCTATGGTCATCTGTGACATTTGAGCCAAAACAAGGTACACCTCAGTACGTATTTACCGATTAAGCAAATAAACACTTTTTGCGTAACAAACAAACGATTAACCGAACGGGTCGGGTTATGACCCAGATATACCCGGTGGCCATCTATAAGTGATATACGTTTAATATAAGCTAAAATATTAGTAATATGGCCTTAGTTTAATAGCCAACAAGTTAAACGAAAACATGCTCGTTTAACTACCCGCTATAGATTTAAACGTGAAAGATAGTTACAAACCAAGCATTGTATCATCTGTTAAGCCGAAAAAGATTTACCAAACACTTATTTGCAATGTTTTAAGCGATCCGTGAAAATATTTTTGATTTTGAAAAACATACAGTATGTTTTTATGAATTTACACAAAACTAGCCGTAAAACACTCGTTTTCGCACTGTTTAACGCACCCGATAAGTTTTTCGCGCCAAAAATCTAACCCGATGTAAATTTGGACCTGAACTTTCATGTGTGGACTTGAAGAATTAGTTATTTGGGCCAAAATGGGCCCAAGGAGGGCCAAGCCCATGTCCGACCGCAACCTTGGACCCCCCCCCCCCCCTTTCTTGATTTTTTTCATACTTAAACATATTTGAGATATTTTAGCACATTCTTCCACGTACAAACATCTGGAAATAACCTTCTTCTCCAGAAATTTTACATAAACCCTAAGGGAAACAACTTAAATAAGCTACTTTTACACTTGTTTAACATTGATTAATACCAAATAAACATAGTTTGATTGCCAAAAATCATTTCTAACCATGTAAAAATCCTAAAAATGGTCCATAAACATGTTTTGATCATACACATGGTAAGGAACCTGTTTTGATAGTTTTTTTGGCCATAAGCACGGATTAGAGGGTTGAAACGGCATTTTTACGGTTCAAAAGTTCGTTTTTGTGCACTAGCCGAAACCCTAAGTTAAGGGCTGTTAAGTTGATGAAAAATTGCTTGGTTTGTGATATAAGACTTGTATCTAGCCTACATAGGAGCACAAGAGCTTGAAAAGTTGATTAGAAAGGCGGAAACGAACCAAAACCGCTAAGGTAATGCCGAAACACTCGCTTACGGGCTGTTTAGGTTAAGGTTATGATGTGCATATTATTAAGCATTGAAATTTTTTAGGGACATTAGGCACCATGTCATTGAGTCCCTGTTCAAATTTGGTAATTTTTCGACCATCCGAGAATATTTGACAAATTTATTACTGAATTGGGACGTTTAATGGGGAAAAATAGTTAAATTACTTAAAAATTATGAAATTTTTCTGGGAACTCAGATTTAATTTATTTTGATCACATATGAGTTTTGGGATCATTTGGAGAAGTCTAAGTGTGTTTTGTGCATATGCGTTCGTGTGAATTTTTATAGCCGAATTTGGGCCGAAAAGAATATCGCACGAGCTTTTTACATTCTGGAATAGATACAGGTTGTTTAGGGACATAAATTGAATATTTAGGAATATTTATGGAATTTTTGGAAATTGTTTGGGGTAAACGGACGATATTCAGGAGAAATATAGCTGATAAAATGAATTTTTATAAATTAATAAATCAGTAAATAATCCCAGAAATATTTTTATAAAAATCTACATATTTTAATTGATAAGTGGCTAAATTTTCATAATTTAATGATTAACGGTTAATTAATTATGCTAATTTGAAGAATAAACAAATTCAGTTTTTATAAAAACCGGCAAGTTGAACCTGCGGGAATATCAAAACACCAAGAGTGATCAAAAATCATATTTTTTGATTAGTTAATTAAAAACGAACCTTTCTATGAGAAACCTGGATAATCTGGATAGATTGTGCACGTTTCTTCTCAAATCAAACTGAATTAACGGAAACGGGCCCTGTAGCTAATCCGGGACCCCAATATGTGTTCTTTCTTTATAACTTAATCATTTTATTAACCAACACATTTACCCAAGCTCATTTCCCCATAACTACTTTCTGAACACGTAAACGAGCAACTTGGCCCAGCTGGGAAAACTGGAAACTGAGCCAAGTTCGGTTTTAAGTATTAGACATTGAACAACATCACAACCTAAGCCTATTGCCACTTTTTGGGCGTTCCAGCTATACCCAGATTAGTTGTACAGCCCCGTTTAGTATTGAGATTATAATAATATTAAAATATTAATATTATTATAATATTGATTATAGGAGACCGTGATTGCAAGTTATACAAACCTCGAACCGACGTGCTACTGATTATCTACTAAACAATGAGTTTCATGACCCCACTTCTAAACTGTTTTACGAACTTTTGGGGTGAAAAGCACGTTTAATTACATATAAATACCTGAAACATGTATTGATGTGAATTATCTAAGTGCTAACACCAGAAAGTCCCCACTAACACAGTGATTAACTTCGAGCCGGTGGCTTGTGAATAGTACTATTGGTTTGACAAACCCAAACGGAGCCGGCATGTGTTGCTGAGACTTTACCCCGTTTGCACATAACCATTAATATACAAACACGCTATGTAGTGTTAGACATAGCTACTTGGGGCATATTGTGGGCGGAAAGGGGGCCACAGTGGTTGATTGGGCGTGGGAAATGGATGCATGCAGCACAAACAGTCAAGGCTTCACTATAGCTTAGTATAATTACATCATTTACATACATACATACTTATATCATGATTACAAGTGTTGACTTGTGAATACTCATAACTGTTTTCTTGAAACTCGTGAAACTCACCAACTCTAGTAATTGACCTGTTTTAAACTGCTTTTCAGGTGTACCTAAATTGGAATGATTTGGTGATCTGTTACTTGCCCAAGGTGTGTGATTGATGCTATGTGAATAGAAGCCAGGGTGTTAGTAGTAAGATTGTATAGTTAACGAACTAGTTTGGTTTGTATCACCTAGAATGTAAAACAATGATAGAACAATGAAATGTAATATATTGTAAATTAGTTTGTGATCTTTCTTTATAAACAATGTGTTGATACCAGAGGTGTCTGTTACATTCCCGTTTTACGCTTCCGCATTGTGCTAGTCGGGGTGTGACAGAAGTCGGTATCAGAGCCATTGGTTATAAAGGATTAGGTTATCCCTTTGAGTACCTAAAATATAACCGTAGGCTCGATAAAGTCTGAGAAATATCTAAATAATAATTTAATATTATATACCGCTGGATGTCGGGATGAACTTGTTGGGCAAGTAAGTTATTGTGGTCCGGAACATAATAATAGACTTGCTTGTACAAGGGAATTCGGGGAGAAGTCGCGGAACGTGTGGTTAGGTAAAATGGCAACATATGTGTATAAAAAGTAATGTGTAAGTATATATATATATATATATGTATATATATATATATATATGTAACACTCATACGTGCTTATTTGGAACAAAGTATACAAATACGTGTACGTACGATACTCTTGATGACGGTAAATTTTATTATGAATATTATATTCATTTATATTCAGTATTAATTTTAATAATAATTAAAATTAAAATTTTAATAAAACTAATATTATATTCTAATATAATTAATATTAAATTTGCTTAATTAATTAATCTCCCTGACAATAGTTAGCGCTAGCAATAGATATTATTCTTATAACTAACCTTTGTGCAGAGTCATGTCAAGGAATAACGACTACGTACCGGAAGAACCGGTAATCCCGGCTGAAGAGGAGGATCCAAAGGAGGAAACGGAAGAGGATCCAGAGGAGGACGACCCAGAAGAGGAACCGGAGGAGGATGAGGAAGAGGTAGAAGAAGAAGTTATTTGTAGAAGCTACCCAGAAATGTGCCTGATCTGTCCGGCTACAGATGCGATAGTTATCCACCCAGGTCACCACGCAGAGATCAAAACGAAGTTAACAGTCAGTATCGTTCACCTGCTAGAGTAGCCAGATCACTTACTCCACCTATTCACCCGTCGACGATGACTTCAGCTACTACGCGAGTCCGACATACTGCTCGTATTCGGGTAACCCCGATTGACCCTACCTCGATTCCATTTAGATCTACCCACTACCAAAGAGGACCTTCACGTCCTAGGGCAGATATTTCATCTTCCCGTTCGTTGAGTATACCTACTCCTCGCCCTGACCTCCCATACGTAGGAAACAACTCTTGGATGGTTGTCCTAACTGACCGTGTGATAGACCACTCGATAGCCATAGCTAACATTAACCAGGAAAGGAGGGACGTGACCCAGTGCTTATCAACGTTACAGCAGATAGTACTGAACTTGCAGCAGTCAGATGCCTACCACCGTTGGTGTTTGGATAGGGTGACAGCTCGACTGTGGAACTGTTACTGGATGATTACGGTGTTGTTGTTTTTATGTTTGTGGTTAGTCTATCGTTTGTACGGATAGATGCAGGATGTTACATATATGTGTACGTGATCTTTTGATACTCCATGTATGTATATAGTAGTATATATGTTAACATGGGGCACAAGACTGGTAGCTCTAGGATGCTTACAAGAGGAAGGAGTGGACTTTGAAGAAGTTTTTGCTCCAGTTGCAAGACTAGAAGCAATCAGAATCTTTCTGGCATATGCAGCATCCATGAATATAAAGGTCTATCAATTGGATGTAAAGTCTGCATTTTTGGATGGAAAAATTGATGAAGAAGTCTATGTCACTCAACATCCTGGGTTTGAAGATCCAAAGCATACCAACAAGGTTTACAAGCTCAGCAAGGCACTGTATGGACTACATCAAGCACCAAGAGCTTGATACGATGAGCTGTCAAATCATTTGTTGGAAAATGGTTTCTGTAGAGGGCAATTGGACAAGACTCTTTTCTACAAAAGAAGGAACAAAGATCTGTTGCTGCTGCAAGTGTATGTGGATGACATTATCTTTGGCTCTACAAATGAACAGATGTGCAAAGAGTTTGAGCAAGTAATGAAATACAAGTACAAGATTAGCTTAATGGGAGAAATGAATTTCTTCCTTGGACTTCAAGTGCAACAGAAAGCTAATGGCATCTTCATAAATCAATCCAAATATGTACAAGAGATTCTTAACAAATTCAAGTGCCAAGACTTCAAGACAGTGTCCACACCAATGGATACACATGAGAAAATGGTACCTGATGAAAAGGGGGAGCCAGTGGACCAGCATGAATACAGGGCCAAGATAGGATCATTGATGTATCTCACAGCATCTAGGCCAGATATTATGGTTGTTGTGTGTGTCTGTGCAAGATTTCAAGCTAACCCCAAGATTTCACATATGCTAGCAGTTAAGAAGATCTTCAGATACTTACAGGGAAAACCAGATTTGGGGATTTGGTATCCAAATAACCCTTCCTTTGATTTGATGGCCTACACAGACAGTGACTATGATGGTTGCAACATGAGTAGAAAATCAACCTCTGGAGGATGCCAGTTTCTAAGGAACAGGCTGGTGTCTTGGCAATGCAAGAAGCAAACTACAATGTCAATCTCCACTACTGAAGCTGAGTATATTGCTGCCTCTGCTTGCTGTGCACATGTTTTGTGGATTCAAAATCAACTGCTGGACTATGGTCTTAATTTCTTACTTACTCCTATCTTAATTGATAATACTGCTGCTATGTTTATTGTTAAGAATCCAGTCCAACATTCTAAGACTAAGCACATTGAAATTAGACATCATTTCATTAGGGATTGTCAGGAAAAAGGGATAATAGAAATGAAAAGGGTAGACACATCTGGTAGTTTGGCTGATTTGTTCACCAAACCTTTAGATAAGACCAGGTTTCACTTTCTGTTAAAATGCCTAGGAATGATAAATGCTGATGAGGTTTAACTTAGGATGTGTGCTTAAGTGAGGTGCTTACTGATTATCTATGTTACTCACCTTGAATGTTTGCATGATGAATTGCTATGCTTGAATGGTTACTTGAATTGCATGAATCATGTTTGTGACTGATCTTGTGTGGAATTTCTGTTAATTACAGCTTTTGGTACTTTGATATGTGCCTGCATGATGAATTTTTATGATTCTTATAAGTACTTCGAGCATGAATCTGTGCTTGATGGTGTGCTTATTGCTATTCGAGCACAAGCATAGGCTCCTGTTGGACTATTCTAAGTCATTCGAGCACAGATGT
Source organism: Bidens hawaiensis (assembly GCF_021521415.1). Taxonomy (NCBI): domain Eukaryota; kingdom Viridiplantae; phylum Streptophyta; class Magnoliopsida; order Asterales; family Asteraceae; genus Bidens; species Bidens hawaiensis. The sequence goes on from NW_027491022.1 coordinate 327,466, forward strand.
CATTGCTCAACAGCTCGAGCATAGAATGCTGTCTTGAAAACTTTTGCAAGTTTTTCGAGCATGCTTCTGTGGAAGATGGGTGTTTAATGTTCTTCGAGCACAAACAATCCATACTTGAAAAAGTAACTCGAGCATGAGTGTTGTTACCAGGGGTCGAGCACGTACATGTGTTCAGGATACTGTTCTTTTTCCTTGGCAAATTACTGCTCGAGCACAGAGAAAGTTTATCGAGTACATTCATTGAAATGATATACTTCTAAGGTTGCTCGATAGATGGGCATGCTCGATGAAGTTCAAAGCATGCTCGACAGACTTTGATGGTTTGTTAGTTCTATGCTATCTAAATTTTTGTGTTTTGATCCTGTGAAAGTGTGTGCTTGATACAAATGCTTAAATGACAACACCATCTTTAAAAATCATTGTACTTCAATTGAACTCTCAAAAGGAAATGGTTTTTAAAATGGTAAAAGTTTTTGACTAAGCAACACTGTTTTTGGTGATATTGAATAAGAGAAATGATAATATTATCCAAGTTCCCAGCTTCAAGGAAGCAAGAAACTGTTTTCTGGGAAATTGAATCCAACTTAAAATGGGAAATGATAGAAAACTGTTAAAGATAACTAACCCATGGATTATAAGTTCAAAAGGCTTGGAGTACAGTCATTGGCAAAGTATGGTAGCTTTTCATAGTCTGTAGTTGCAATATGTGATATACACTTAAATTTGCTAAGTATGATGTGGTGAAACATTGGAAAATAAGGTATGTTCTCTAGCATATCTCTCCGAATGATAGGCAGAAAGGTATTATCCAATCATACACGAGCCCGTTGATGTTTCTGGTCTATAAAAATATCTATTAAGTATTTGAGCAGAAATAAATTATTGATATATGGAAAACCTCTCAAAAGAAAAGAGAAAGAAAGAGATTGAAAAGTATAAAAAGATCACAAGTATAATATATATATATGTGTGTGTATATAAGTTATCTAATTTCATGACTTAAGGGGCACTAAAGGAACTATAGGGGTGGGGCATACAAGTAAGTCCTAAACACCCTGAATGTAAGGCATGTAAGTCCGGATGGCATGTAAGTCCAACGTTCAACCTTACAGTCTGTTATCAAAGACAATATATAAATAAATAACTGCTCTAGTATACAAAAATCAATTTTAGCCAGGACATCAGGGGGTCGGAGTCAATTCGGGATGATTTGGAGAAATCTAAATACGCTTTGAGAAGAGATTAGAGGCAATCTGAAGCTATAGTGATAACCATTCCTATCTTATGCTCTAATTGAATCCTAAATGTATCACAGAAAGCAACGACCATTATGCTAAGTATACCTGTTGTCAACCTGACTTGAGTCATAATAACACTGACCATGAAGTGGTGTGATCGTTGTTTTAAATAGTCTGATCCCATGTTGAGATCTTTCTAAATGATTTAAAATGAATTTTATTTTGAACTGGAGTTTGATCTCTTAAGTCACCTTAAACAAATCGCTCAATTTAACTTACTGATCTGCAGTGATTATTCCTTGAGAAAAAATGAAATTTTGAGCACAAGACATGATTAATCATGTCTTGGGTTAGTGGCTTAGCAGTTGTGATTCACAAACTGACATGCATATTCAGTTAAGTGTTTCGAGCATAGAGACTGTGCTTGTTTAAGTATCACTGAAAATTTTGTTAAATGTTATGTGACGTGTGAATTGACATCAGTTTTGAGCACGACTTGAAAATTTTGTTAAGTGTTTTGAGCATGACATGAAAATTTTGTTAAGTGTTTCGAGCATGACTCTTACTCTCAAGCATACTGGAAATTTTGTTAAGTGGTTTTGAGCATGAATTTTATCTTCGAGTACCTGCTATGTTATGAAAATTGTTGTGTTTCGAGCATGATTGCATGATAAGTAGTTAAGATCTAAGTTTTCGAGCACAAAGAACTAAATGATATGAGACATTTATGTGTTTCAAGCATAATTGTGTGCTAGATACTTAGGCATAAGAATTCGAGCTAAGGAACTTGATGGAACATTTTGTGAAATAGTTCGAGCAAACTTGAGAGCTAGACACTTAGGCTGCGAATTCGAGTACAGGAATAGGAAAGACTTAATCTGCTAAGGCTTTAGAGCATAGAAGTACGTCGAGCACATAGAGCTATAGAATCGAGCAAAGTTTTTAACACTGGAATACATCTCGAGCATAGAGTGGTGATGATATATTTCTAAGTATCTCGAGCATAATGCACAGTCGAGTAAGGTCTGCTTGTATTGAATAAATTGACAAATACACTCGAACACACTACACCTCGAGTATGACTCGATACTCCAGTAAGTTGAAACCTTAGGCAATCGAGCACAAGTCTAGAGGAATACTACTCTGTCTCGTATACTGGTTGTACCATGTACTCGAGCAAGGACAGAATATTCCAAGTACATCGAGCAAGGGTTGTACCATGTACTTGTGTACAGAGGGGGGCAGCTTTTACTTTGGCTGTATGCTCGAGCAAGGGAGGTACAATTAAATTTGAAATTAAATGACAACTGTCGTGTGCTAGACGACAAACCAAGGTACTGTACCACCCAAGCGTTAGGTATAAAAGGGGGACTTAGAAACTTTTTCACTTATAAATTTGAAATTAAATGACAACTGTCGTGTGCTAGACGACAAACCAAGGTACTGTACCACCCAAGCGTTAGGTATAAAAGGGGGACTTAGAAACTTTTTCACATATCTCTTCCTCTTTTAAAACCTAATCGCAAAAACCCTCTTGCTCGTGCTATCTCCCTCTTGCTCGCTGCTCCAATACCTACTTAATTTCTGTGACATTTGAGCCAAAACAAGGTACACCTCAGTACGTATTTATCGATTATGCAAATAGACGCGTAATACGTAACAATCAAACGATTAACCGAATGGGTCGTGTTATGACCCAGTTATCCCGGGGGGGCATCTATAAGTGATATACGTTTAATATAACCAAAAATATTAGTAATATGGCCTTAGTTTGATAGCCAACAAGTTAAACGAAAACATGCTCGTTTAACTACCCGCTATAGATTTAAACGCGAAAGATAGTTACAAACCAAGCATTGTATCATCCGTTAAGCCAAAAAAGACTTACCAAACACTTATTTGAAATGTTTTAAGCGATCCGTGAAAATATTTTCGATTTTTACAAACATATAGTATGTTTTTATGAATTTACACAAAACTAGCCGAAAAACGATCGTTTTCGCACTGTTTGACGCACCCGATATGTTTTTCGCGTCAAAAACTGAACCCGATATAAATTTGGACTTGGGTTTACAGATTTGGGCTTGGAGATCCAGATTATTGGGCCAAAATGGGCCCAAAATGGGCCCATGAAACTTCCGATCGCAGCCTACCCCACCCCCACCCAATTATTTTTATGTAAGCCTATTTTATTCATTCCATTTAACCAAAAGCTCAAGTCCAAGCAGCTGCAATCTAATTTTCCAGAAACTCTTCAAACCCTAAGGTAAACAACTTAAATAAGCAACTTTTATACTTGTTTAACCTTGATTAATACCATAAAAACATGTCTTAATTGCTAAATATCATTCCTAACCATGTAAAAATCCTAAAAATGGTCCATAAACATGTTTTGATCATGCAAATGGTAAGGAACCTGTTTTGATAATTTTTTTGGCCATAAACATGGATTAAAGGGTTGAAACAGCATTTTTACGGTTCAAAAGTTCGTTTTTTTTGCACTAGTCGAAACCCTAACCTAAGGGCTGTTATGTTTATGAAAAATTGCTTGGTTTGTGATAAAGGACTTGTATCTATCCTACATAAGAGCACAAGAGCTTGAAAAGTTGATTAGAAAGGTGGAAACGAACCAAAACCTCTAAGGTAATGCCGAAAAAATCGCTTACGGGCTGTTTAGGTTAAGGTTGAGATGTGCATATTATTACACCCTGAAATTTTGCAGGGAAATCAGCGAGCATGTCATTGAGTCCATGTTCAAATTTGGTAAATATTTCGACCATCCGAGAATATTTGGCGAATTTAATACCGAATTGAGACGTTTAATAGGGAAAAATAGTTAAAATGCTTCAAAAATTATGAAATTTTTCTGAAAACTCATATTTAATGTATTTTGAACACATATGAATTTTGGGATCATTTGGAGAAGTCTAAGGGTGTTTTGTGTATATGCGTTCGTGTGAATTTTTATAGCCGAATTTGGGCCGAAAAGAATATTGCACGAGCTTTTTACATTCTGGAATTGATACAGGTTGTTTTGGAACATAATTTGAGTATTCAGGAATTTTTGTGGAATTTTTGGAAATTGTTTGGGATAAACGAACGATTTTCAGGCGAAATATAGCTGATAAAATGAATTTTTATAAATTAATAAATCAGTAAATAATTCCATAAATATTTTTATTAAAATCGACAAATTTTAATTGATAAGTGGCTAAATTTTCATAATTTAATGGTTAACGGTTAATTAATCATGCTAATTTGAAGATTAAACAAATTCAGTTATTATAAAAACCGGCAAGTTCGCGACTAACTAACCTGCGGGAATACCAAAACACCATGAGTGATCAAAAATCATAATTTTGGATTAATTAAGTAAAAACGAACCTTTCTATGAGAAACCTGGACAATCTGGAAAGATTGTGCGCGTTTCTTCTCAAATCAAACTAAATAAACGGAAACGAACCCCGTAGCTAATCCGGGACCCTAATATGTGATCTTTCTTTATAACTTAATCATTTTATTAACCAATACATTTACCCAAGCTTATTTCCCCATAACTGTTTTCTGAGCGTGTAAACGAACACCTTGGCCCAGCTGGGAAAACGGGAATCTGAGCCAAGTTCAGTTTTAAGTATTAGACACTGAACAGCATCACCACCTAAGCCTATTGCCAATTTTTGGGAGTTCCAACTATACCCAGAATTAGTTATACAGCCCAGTTTAGTATTGAGATTATAATAATATTAAAATATTAATATTATTATAATATTGATTATAGGAAACCGTGATTACAAGTTACACAAACCTCGAACCGACATGCTACTGATTATCTACTAAACAGTGAGTTTCATGACCCCACTCTTTAAACAGTTTTATGAACTTTTGGGATGAAAAGCATATTTGATTATGATAAATATCTGAAACTTGTAATTATGTGAATTATCTAAGTGCTAACACACGAAAGTCCCCGTGATCACAGTGATTAACTTCGAGCCGGTGGCTTGTGAATAGTACCATTGGTTTTACAAACCCAAACGGAATCGACCTAGTTGCTGGGTCACATAGCGCCGTTTGCACATGACCATAATTTTATATACAGGCTATGTAATGTTAGACATAGCTACCGGGGCATGTTGTGGGCGGAAGGGGAGCCACAGTGGTTGATTGAGCGTGGGAAATGGATGCAAGCAGCACATACAGTCAAGGCTTCACTGTAGCTTAGCATAATTACTTCATTTACATACATACATACTTATATCATGATTACAAGTGTTAACTTGTGAATACTCATAATTGTTTTCTTGAAACTCGTGAAACTCACCAACTCTTATAGTTGACCCGTTTTAAACTGCTTTTCAGATGTACCTAAATCAGAATGATTTGGTGATCTGTTACTTGCACAAGGTGTGTGGTTGATGCTATGTGAATAGAAGCAAGGGTGTTCGTAGTAAGATCGTATAGTTAACAAACTAGTTTTGTTTGTAACACCTATACTGTAAAACAATGATAGAAAAATGAAATGTAATATAATGTAAATTAGTTTGTAATGTTTCTTTATAAACATTGTTGTTGATACCAGAGGTGTCTGTTACATTCCCATTTTATGCTTCCGCATTGTGCTAGTCGGGGTGTGACAATTTCACTTCGATTACAGCCATCAGCTCTGTTTCGACTTTGGTAAGACATCGTTATTCGATAATCGTCACACCAATTTCGAAATTAGGGTTTCTAATTAGACTTTTGACTAACTGTTTACTTGTTCTGACAGGTACGCATATTACTACGGAACAGGTTAATTGAAGACGCCATTAATCATCTATCAATCTTCATATATTAGTTTTGCAACTTTGTGTACTGACTTTCTTTTATCTTTGCAGAACTGATGGCGTTTAAATTCGAAAAACGGCACAATATGTGTGCTCAGTTGGAGATAGATGATGAAAACCGTGAGTTGGAGCCAATGATAAATTTCTTAAGCAACTCTAATCTGCGAGTGGCATTGACTGAAAATCCCACAATCTACAAAAATCATATTTCGGATTTTTGGGGTTCAGCAAACTTATGTCAACGATGTCAACGGAGAGAGAATTGAGACGTCGGTTCTGAATCACGACATTGAGATAACAGAAGCCTCAATCAGAGCTGCACTAGTCCTAAATGACAACTTTGGGGCTCGGTTGTTTTACTCTGTCCCAAGGCTATTGAGAGTCTTTCAAGAGACGATCGGCTACCAGGGAGGAGTGAAGGAGGGGCAGTTTCAAAAGGGGAGTTTTCCGTTGATCTACCGGTTTTTAATTCACCATGTGATCCAGTCCTTATCTCCTAGGAGAAGGACTTGGACCTTATTAAGCAGAGAGCTTGGGACTCTCACTGTGGCAATACTCTACAGGCAACCCTTTAATGTTTCAAGACTTATCTTTCAAGGGTTGGTTTCCAATGCGGAGAAGGCAGAAGGACAAAGATTCCTCATGTATCCGAGGTTTCTACAGATTTTAATAGACAGGGTTTTGCCTGATCTTCAACGGACTGGTGAAGTGCTGGGATTTCAGAATCCAAATGTTTGCAAAGGATTGAAAGATGCTAAAAGCAAGTTTGTTGATAATGATGAATGGGATTTACTACCATGGTTGCTCGTACCAGCATTGGAAGCTATTGATGTACCAAGGACTCCAGGGAATAGTGATGATGAAGATAGTAATGATGCAAATGATGATGGTAATAGTAATGATGATGATGATGGTGCGGAAGGTGGAAATGATATGATGAATGGTAATGATGGTGCTGCACAGGAGGCAATTGAGGTACATGTGCCCTTGATTGAGCAGGTTGCATATGAGGCAGGTAATGCTGAAGTTGAGGTGCAGGAGGAGGTATTGCACAAGATGTTGCAGAAACACTAAACAAGATATCTCCACCAGCCTCACCACCACCTACAGTCTATCATGATGGCACAGATTTCATTGAGGTGAATGATGGAAATGACAATGTTATCTCTTCACCAGCCACCACTGAACTTTTTTTCTCTGACAATGAGCCAACAGATAACATTCCTTCACCACCTTCATCAATCCATCCCATTCAAGATCCACCTGCTTCTGAACCTAACCCACCAACTCAACCAATCCCATCCTCTGAACCCGCTCCAGAGCCACTTCAAGAAACCCCACCATCAAGCCCTAATCTTTATGACATTGTCTGTGAGAATGCAAGACTTGAGTTTGAGAACATATTGTTAAAGGAACAAAATGCCATTTTGGCTAAAAGGAACTCGTCATTGGAAGCTGCATTGAACGAAGCTTTATTGAAGATTCGAACCCTAGAAGGACATCTTGAGGTTGAGAAGACCTCAGATACACCAAAACAGGGAGTGAAACCTGATGTTGCTGCAGGATTAAAGGTCATTGGTGAATTATATGAGAGCTCTGAAGAGGAAGTGTTAGAGGTTGAACCATCAAATGCCTTAAACATGATAAATCAAGCATATGATGATGAAGAATCAGAGGATTAGGGGGAGAATAAAGAAGAAGAAGAAACCGAAGAAGAACTCTTGAAAAGAAAGGTAAAGAGCGGGGTTGCACTTACCGATGATGATCTACACCCCCTGCCCCAACATACAGTTCAATCTGATGACTTATTGCACAGAGAAAATATAATTGATCCAGACATAGTAGAATTTGAATCTGTGAAGACTGCTATGAGATTGATAAGTGAAGAGTTAGAGTCTTTGGATCAAGAAGAGGAAGAGGAAATTCCTCAAGAAGTGATTGAAGCACTTATCAACATGAAAAAGAAAGAATAAGAAGATGAAAGGATGATGAAAGAGGCAGATGATGCTTTTAAAGCTACAATTGAAGCTCTTAAAACAAACTTGAATGAAGTTGAACAAGATCCAACACAGACTGAAGAGCCAGTTATCACTGAGCCTGAAGAGCCAATATCCAATGAACCAGAATAATCAGTGACTGAATCTGAAAATCCTGAAAAGGAACAAGAACTTGGCATGGGACCAGTTATCCATGAAGAAGATGAAACCATTAAAGTCTCAGCAAGTACTATGGTTAAATTGATCATAATGAAGGATATTACACTCATTCTGAATAATCCAGAGAGACATCATCCAGAGATAGTGATAGCAGCAAGAAAGGCTCAACAAGACTTCATTAATTTGAGTAAAGAAGGAGAACCAAGAGTTGAAGAGCAGGTTGAACCAAATGAGCCTATTATTCAAGAAGTTACTGAAGAATCTAAAGAGACTCATATAGATGAACCTGTTATTGAAGAATCAGAGTCAGTGGATGAGGAAATCATAATTGAAGAACCAGAAACTGAAGTAGAGCAACCTGACACATCCACTCCAACACAATCATCTTTGAAAAGAAAAGTTGCATCTGAAGTTGAGACACCAAAAACTAAAAGACAGAAATCTATAAAGAAAATGGTGTACAAATTGAGATCAGAAAAGTTAGAAGAAAGAAGGAGGGCTCAATCTGCAAATGTTGAAGAACCAATGATTGAGGCTCTTCAGAATCTTGAAGATGTGATTGATTTGGAAGTTGAGAATGAAGACAATGAGGAGTCTAAGGAGACTGAAATGGAAGATGAAGACCAAGATTATTTGATCAGCTTGGGATATGATCCATTATATCTCCAAAGACTATCAAAAGAAGATATAGCAAAAGAAGCTGAGGGATGGAGAATAAGAAAAACGAAATGAGAATTGCTGATGAAGGCTGGCCACAAGCCTGCATTCCTTAATCTGCAACCATTTGATAAGATTGACAGAATGTACAAAAGGGCACTAGTAGATGATATATCTGACTATGTGAAGAAGGTATCAAAGAAGAAGGAAGAGAGTGAAAAGGTTTTAAAAGAATCGGACAGTAGTAGAAAGAGAACTGAAAAGAAAGCCAGTGATGAGGCAAACTATGAATCATTAAAGGCTAAACATAAAGATATCAAATTTCTTCAACTGTACGGCTACAGTTATAACTATTTGATAAATCTTTCTCCTGAAGAATTGAAAAGAAGAATTCAACAGATAAAGGACTCTCACAAGGATCAGGCAAGTAGAGAAAAATTTGAGAGAGAACAGGTGTTAAAGATGAGGTTTCAAAGGGAAAAGGATGAAGCTGAAAAGAAAAATCAAGAAGTGAAGAAATGGTTTGAAGACCCTCAAAGGGTAGATATGTTAAAGAAGATTGTGATGGAGAAAGGGATGACGGGAGAACAGTTTCAGAACATGCCTCTTGAACAATTAATGGAAATATATAATAGAGAGCAGACACTGTATCTTGAAACACAGAGAAAATTGCAGGAAGATAGGATGAGAGCTGAAGAAGAAGTACGAGTTGAAATTATGAGTGCTCTCCACAAGAAGGGAGTAAGAATGTCAAGGTTGTTGGTGCAAACAGACAAAACAATTAAAAGATGGTATGAGGAAGAAGGGCTTGGTGCACAAAAGAAAACTCAGCAAGGAAGCACAAGCCAGTCTCCAAGGTCAGAGGTTGCGAGGCCTGAACCACCACGTGATGTAAATTTGCCCACACATCTCTTCTTTGACAGACGATCAAAGACCTTGAGAGTCATTACTGAAGATAAGGAAGAACATCTCATCATCTTTAGGGATGATTTGAGAAATTTCACGAAAGAACAACTAACCAGGATGGCTGAATTGACCTTGTATGACAATCAAATCAGAATTTAGCCATCTGGTCAGCAAAGAAATGATCTCTCAAGATTTTTAAAGGAACAGGCAGAAAGGGGGTTCCCTTTTTTGCAACAGAAGAAAAGGGAGATACGAAGCCAGGCAGCTTGATCATACAAGTTTTAACCAAGTGTTATGAGCACAGGATGATCGAGCACACGGGGACAAGCATGGATGCAATAAAAAGATGTCAAGTGATCAAAGCAAAGACTTCTAGTACAGTTCAGTTCCCAAGCAAGATTTACATCTAAACATGATAAAGATTGCTGAATAAGAAAAGCTGAAGACATCAAGAAGAATGAACTTGCTCGATGGATTGGTTCAAGCAAAGCATGGACTAGTCAAGAAGAATGAAGTCTACTGGAAGGGAATATCTTCGCTGAAGATATTCGAAGTAAAGTATGCTCGAGGACAGTCAACGAGCATACCTAGCATAGTGAGCTTGCTCGAGCAAGTTTGTTATCTTGCTCTAGGACTCAACACTTGTATTATTTTGTATTTCATTATGTAATGATTAGGAACTTCTAGAAAGAATGTCTGGGTCTATAAATAGGGGTCCTAGGATACCTTTTAGGACACGGATTTCCATACGTAATACAGGCTGGCATGCACTCAATACGAAAAACATTCCAAAGAATATTCTCTTTGTTTTCTCGTATAATCGCCGCCGCCGTCACACAAAACCCTAGACATTCCATTCACTTTTCCATTAATGATGTATTTATTACAGTGAATCTTTGTCTATTGAATGAGCTTTGATTGATCATTTATTACTGTTTTGTGTTTATTATTCACACCCCTTCGTTCCCATTCGTTGGATATCCTGATTCTGCCGGGATATTCAAACAGGCCTATTGGGTAATCGAGTCGGTGTGCTCTTGTCAACCTTTCTAAGGTTTCACCCGACTCACGGTCCTGACAGTATGGCAACCGAACAGTTTAGACTCAGTAATCGATGTGCTGGTAGGCTCAGCCTTTAAGAATGAAATGGCGGTTTGGTTGTTGACCTAATTGAACCTTTTAAATGGCCTGACTTTATTGGGAAACATCTTAGAGTTTTGTTTGTTTAACTAAGCCCGTAACAGGACTGGAATGAAAAGTTGGGTTATACTCAAGCCTCGAGTCATATGATCACCTTTATATAAAAACCTAATTTTTGTATACGTACTTATATGTATAATCTTATGTATACGTATCTATTCCTGCAAATAGTAGAAGACATTTTTGCTCGGCCCTCTGTTGCGCGGTGGCGCAGACCTGAGCCTTGATGCAGTCTGTAATATCGTCTAACATGGTGGATTTTTCAAAAAAAAATAAAATAAAAATAAAAAATAAATAAATAAATAAAATTGCAAAAAGCCAAAAGGCAAAGCAAAAGGCCAAAAGGCAGAAAAAAAAAAGAACAAAAAAAATTCAAATAAAAACCACCATGAAGGAAACTACTGTCGGTCGATCAAGGACCAAGCTAGAGTTTATAGGTTATGAGTCGAAAATGTTTTGATCATGTGGCAATAGGTTTAAGTCAAATTGGGGTGACTCGGTCCGGTAAAACCATAATGGAACGTGGTGAAGTGGCGGCAGGGTTTTCAAGTGTGGGTCCCGCTTAGTCATACAAACTAATGAAATTGTCACGCCTTATTTGCCTCGGTAAGTATTAGGGGCATGGGTTTAAGTGGATAACAATACCGGCAATCGACCTGATCTAGCTTATTAGGTGAAAGTTGGAAGAAAATATTTGGGTAACGGTGTTGGGTTTTAACAAGATTATCAAAGTGATAAAATCCATATTTTACCAAAAACCCAACGGAAATAAGTTTTAAATCTTGTTAATAAGGTATGTATAAAACCAATTTTACACATGCAAAACCCAAGCCCGGATCCAAATACGAAATACATACTATCTAACACATGCATGTCACTATAAGTACATACATGTTAAAGCTACCTTTCAAATCCAAGGAAGAGGAAGGAGATGATGATGAAGAAGGCTAGAGCTTCAATGGAGATGCTCCTCAAGCTTGCATACCCCAAGCATCCAACAAGCACCCTTTGTAGCTAGGATTTACACTTGATTTCACCTCCTTCTTGCCCTTGCTCTTGGCCGAATCCAAAGAGAGGAAGAGAGGAAGCTCGAGCAGAGGATTTATCCTCTATTGTTCCCTTTTGTGTTCTTGCTCTTGGCCCTCCAAGTGAGTAAAGGAAGAGAGAAAAATCCTATGTTACTTGTGTTGTGTGTGTGTCTTACAATGAAAGAGTAAGGAAAGATGGATATAAAACCCACCACCCAAGTCCTTCAATCAAGAGCTTTGCATGCCTCCACTAACTAGATAATAATAATAAAATAATCCAATCAAGAAAGAAGAGGGGGGCCCTTTCACCCTTTTATTATTATTATTATTATTTTTATCTTTTATATCATAAAACTCAATTGTGTTATTTCCCAAAATAACACAATATAGGTAACATGCTTGACATATTGTTACTTAACCCCTTTAAACAACAATATGGAATACTCTTTCTCAAAGTATAAATCATCCATATGATTTATTTACTACACGAGTACATTTTATTTAGAAACCCCTTTTCTAAATAACTCAAGTGTTAATATTCATTTGTTATGATCATATCATCTATAAACGAATATTGTTGGTGTTTGTCTAGCTTGTTATTGGGTATGACCCTACTTGGATCATGACATACTAGCCATATCAATAAAAATATGTGTCTTGGGTATAACGAGTCCAACAAACGGGTCACTTGTTCTGTTACTTTAGAAAGAAAAAAATATATTAATAATAATAAATAAATAAAACCAAGAGTTGTCGGTTAAACTTGGTTATGATCCTGTGTAGTATTCTTTATTAGGGACGATAAAGTCTTAAATGTGGGGATATTTGATGTGTTGTAAAACACACTTATTTTCCGCACCTTTTATCTACGTATTATATTATATTTTATGTGTTTTAACTTGTTTTAGATAGGTTTTACATATTAATCTTTATCTTGGAGGCTATGGGTGAAAGATTGAAGAAACCGAGCTTTTCGAGGAGTTTACGAGCCTTTTACGCATACGATTTCAAGAAACAACTCAAAGCTCGGTCCATATGCATCATGGAGGCCCAAGTCTTACAATGATATTATAATATAAAAAAAAATAAAACCCTAGGCCTAGAGCCAACTTCCGATCGCAAACAGCAGGTGGGCAGCAAGGGAGAAAAGCTTTTTTCGGCTAGGATTTATGACTTGTGGCGACTGGGGAAGGAAGAAGACACAAGAATCAAGCCTCGGGATCACTTACCATTCATTTTTACAGCCAAGGAGTAGCCCGGAACATCTCATATCCTTCTATCTTTTTCATTGTTCATACTCTTTGATTTTCTTGCTTAATTGTTGATTTATTTTGCAATTGATTGAGAGATTGAATTGTTTATGATATTTGTTGATCATTGAATGCTTGAATTGATGTTTGAGATGGGTTATACAATGTTTTTAATGAGTATTCATGGCTGTCCAAATATGATTAGAGGCTAAACTTGTTAGTTCTACCTAGGAATGATGATTATTGTTAGGTTTTGATGAGTTTATTGGATTGTTTGATTGATAGATGTTAATTGTTATTGTAAAGTTTGATTTTGACTTGAAATAGGTTGTGTTTAGTGGCTGGAAATATTATCAATTTTATTGCTTAAACCCCATTGAGTTGGTTGATTAATTTTGTGTTGATTGATCGGTGCATTGTTTGATTCTAGACTTTGTGTTTAGGGTTTGTTTGCGGTAGGTACAACCGTAGGGTTTTGTTGCTTGATTTTGTGGTTAAAGTACAGCACGTAGGCACCTTCTTAGAGACCGAGAGGTGATAAGAAGTTAGGGTCGTCTCATTACCTTTGCATGCTAGAATAAGGATTGCGCGAGAGCGAGTTCGTTTCTTGTCCGGTTTAGGTGTTTTGAGCGACTAGTTGATCTATTTGGTTTAAGTTGAATTGTTCCTCTATCCTTGGTTGTTTAGTATTCATTACCATTAGGGTCGAGTGTTGGTGAGACCGAGAGGTGAGTCAACATTGGAACACGTTAACGATTACTTCCCGGTTTGGTCGTTTTAGCCGATTTTAAGTAGTTTAGGCTTGTTAAGTGAGACCGAGAGGTAATCCGGTGAGCCCGAGCGATCCTTAGTCGTGTCACCTTTAGGAACCGGTGACTTGATATCATTCAATCCATTAGCTTGTTAGGCCTACAATTTGATTCAGACCTAGGTAGACGTTTTTCTCCATCCAGAGTCAACACAGTTAGTTTGTCGTTAAGTTTTCTATTTTTGGTAACTTTTGTCAGTCAGTCCAATTAGTCCAGTTCAGTCAATAAAAATCAAAAATCAATTAAATATTATTCTTAGGTAGGTCTTGTCTAGAGTTAGTGACCGTTAGCGTCCTTACGTGTCCACGTGTTCGATACTCGGACTTCCTAGGTCTATACTACTTGCGATCGGTACACTTGCCGGTTGTGTGTGGTTTTAGGATTTTCGTTTTAAATTTAAAGCTTAGTTGTGAGGGTCATTCTTTTAGACATATCCGACGCACACCACTTCAACAACTGGTTCTTTCACATGATTATCTTCATCCTCTTCATTGACTTCATTGATGACAAGCTCAGTTGTTTCCACTGGCTCTTCTACCATTGGTTCTGAACTTTTGCTTAAGTTTATGAAGTCTTTTTGTGCCTTTCTAGCAGCTTCTACTATCTCAGGATGATGCTCTTCTAGTTTGTTCAAGATGTCTATGAGATCTTTCATTATAACTAGCTTCACCATTGAACTTGTAGAAATTACAATTGTATCATCCTCATCCTCATAAGCTACTGGACCTAGACCGAGCTCAGGTTCTTTTGTTGTTTCAGGATCTTCAGTTTCAAGTTTTGTTATTTCTGGCTCAATTTGTCTGGGTTCTTGCTAATCATCTTTTTGCTCAGTTGGAGTTTGTTCACCAATTTGTGTTATCTTCAACGCCTCCAATGTAGCCTTAATCGCCTTATCAGCTTCTTTTCTCAACCTCTCCTCTGCCTCCTCCTTCTTCCTCATATTCAACAATGCTTCAAGTATTTCCTAGTCAATTTCCACTTCTTCTTCCTCTACTATCACCCTTTGTCTCTCCTGATTTATTAATTTTATCACAGTATTGACATATTCTACTTCTGCAATGTTAGGATCCACCACATTATCCTTTTCTAAAATTTCATCACCAGATTTTTCTTTATGAGTTGCTATTGGATGAAGATCTTCTTCAGTCAGAGCCACCCCTTTGCCTTTGATTTGTCTTTTGGAAATTTGTTTAGCGGTCTCTACTTCTACTTCAATCACCTTCTCTCTTGACTCCCCCTCAACATGAACATCTCCTTTAATGACTTCTGGATTTGTTCTTTCAGGTACATTAGATGTTCCAGCAACCTCATCCTCATCTTCCTCTTCTGAACTGGCATATAAGTTTATAATCTGTTTTAGGCCTTCATCTACTTGTAGATTCTCCCCTTGTTTTGGTGCATCTGAGGTCTTCTCAACCTCAGAGTACCCCTCTAGGGTTTGAATTCTCAATAACGCCTGTTGCAAAGCTATTTCAAGTGCTTTATTCCTCAGTGTCAGCACAACATTTCTCTCTTTTAACAAAATGTTTCAAATTCAAGCTCTGCATTTATAAGAACAATGTCATAGAGATTTAGGCTGGATGGAGGTTTCCTGAGTAGGTTTAGGTTCGGGTTCAGAGTAAGGTTCTGGTTCAGAGGTTTCGGGTGATGGTAGTTTATAGGTTTCAGGTTCATGTGAAATGGGTTGGATAGGGTGAATGGTTTCAGCTGGAGTAGTACCTTTGAGAGGTGAGGTTAGTGAGGTAGAGATATGTGTTTCTTGAACAGGAGATGTTGGTGGAGTTGGGACATGTATATCTTCAGTCGGTTTGGCTGATGGGGACACAGGTGGTGTGGATATGATTATGTCATTTATGGGAGATGTGGGTGGGGTTGGAATATGTGTGTCTTGATCTTGTTCAGGTTCTGAATGAATGGGATCAGTAGTAGCAGGAGATGAGGGTATGTCATCATTTGCAGGTTCAGTATCCATTGAGTCGGTATTCTCATGATCGACTGTAGGGTCTGGAGAATCTGGAGGAGTGATCTTGTTGATTGTGTCAGTCACATTTGCAACCACATCAGCTATGAAACATCCTCATCAACAGGTGTTGTATCTGCATGACTTGGACCCACAACTTGTTCATCAGCAAGATTAGTCACATCAACTTCCGGTCTTTTATCCCCTTCCTCATTTTCAATCCGTACATCAGAACTATCACCAGTAAAGATGACCATTTCATTTCCACTTGGACAAGTACTATCTCCATCATCAACGCTTACTGATGTGTTGTAAAACACACGTATTTTCCGCACATTTTATCTACGTATTATATTATATTTTATATGTTTTAACACGTTTTAGATAGGTTTTACATACATTTATTAATCTTGTAGGTTTTGGGTGAAAGAAAGAAAGAAACCGAGCTTTTGGAGCAGTTTACGAGCACTTTACGCATACGTTTTCAATTAAACAACTCAAGGCCCGACCCGTATGCATCATGGAGGCTCAAGACCATATTATATTATATTATATAAAAAAAAGTAAAAACCCTAGCTGCTACAGTGGCTGCGATCGGCCAGGAGGAAACGGAAGAAAAAAAAGTTTTTCAAGCTAGGGTTTGGAGGTGTTGGCTGTTAGGGAAGGAAGAGGAAGGCAAGGACAAGTCTCGGGATCGTTCACCATCGATTTTAGCAGCAAGGAACAGCCCCAATTCATCTATATATCCTTTCATTCATTACTTTGTTCATCAAACTTTATTTTCTTGATCAATTGTTAATTTGTTTTGCAATTATGTTTGAGATTGAAGTGTTTATGATTGTTATTGATCGTTTAATGATTATTATGATGATTGGTATGGGTTTAATGATGTTCTTCATTAGTATTAATGGCTGTCCAAAGATGATTATTGGCTAAACTTGTTAATTCTACCTAGGAATGATGATTCTTGTTAGTGTTTGATGAGCTTTTTGGATTGTTTGATTGATAGACATGAATTGCTATTGTAAAGTTTGATTTAGACATGAAATAGGTTGTGTTTAAGGGCTGGAAATTTTGGTGATTCATTGCATAAACCTCGTGTGTTGATTGATTAGTTTTGTATTGATTGATCGGTGCATTGTTTGATTCTAGACTTTATGTTTAGGGTTTGCTTGCGGTAGGAACAACCGTAGGGTTTTGTTGCATGATTATTTGATTAAAGTACAGCGGTTAAACACCTTCTTTGAGACCGAGAGGTGATAGGAAGTTAGGGTTGTCTCATTTCCTTTGCATGCTAGAATAAGGATTGCGCGAGAGCGAGTTTGTTTCTTGTCAGGTTTAGGAATTTTGAGCGACTAGTTGATCTATTTTGGTTTAAGTTGAATTGTTCCTCTATCCTTGGTTGTGTAGTATTCATTACCATTAGGGTCGAGTGTTGGTGAGACCGAGAGGTGATCCTTCATTAGAACACGTTAGCAATTGTTTCCCGGTTTGGTCGTTTTAGCCGATTTTGAGTAGTTAGGGTTTGTTGTGTGAGACCGAGAGGTAAACCAGTGAGCCCGAGCGATCCTTAGTCGTGCCATCTTTAGGGACCGGTGTCTAGATATCATTCAATCCATTAGCTTGTTAGGCCTACAATTTGATTCAGACCTAGGTAGACGTTTTTCTCCATTCCTAAGTTAACACAGTTTGTTTCCCGTTAAGTTTTCTATTTTTGGTAAGTTTTGTTAGTCAGTCTAGTTAGTTCAGTTAAGTATTTAAAAATCAAAAATCAATATAATTATTATTCTAAGGTAGGTCTTGTCTAGGGTTAGTGATCTTTAGCGTTCTGACGTGTTCACGTGTTCGATACTCGGACTTCCTAAGTCTATACTGCTTGCGATCGGTACACTTGCCGGTTGTGTGTGGTTTTAGGATTTTCGTTTTAATATTAAAGCTTAGTGTGAGGGTCATATTTATAGGGTTATTAGACACACATCAAGTTTTTGGTGCCGTTTCCGGGGACACGGTTTTAGGCGTTTTGAGAGCAATCCGAGTTAGGACTTATCTTTTGTGCTACTTGTAATTATTTTTTTGTTTTATTTTTACTTATTTGTTAGAATAGTTTAGATAATCTTATTTCTAATTATAGTATTTATGCGACAGACTCGATCTCGTGGACCACCCGACACTGAAGCATTTCCCGAGCCAGAGAGAGTTTCGTGAGAGACATCTTCCCGTTTCACCCTCGTCCACTTCTTCATCCGTTAACCCCGACGATAGGGATAGGATCATGGGCGACATTCCACCACCGAGAAGGACAGTTGCGGACCGGGCCTGACCGGCCAATGCTGGCGCGAGATCCAGCATCGCACCACCCGCCATTGGAGTTGCGACGAACTGGCAGATCCCGTCGAACATTCTGAATACCATTGCTCATTCTGCTCGGTTTCACGGGTTACTTCATGAGAACCCGCACTCTCATCTCACCCGCATCGTGCGTATCTGCGACACTTTCCATCTTGCGGGCGTTTTCGAAGACGCCGTTAAGCTCCGAGTCTTTCCTTTTTCACTCGCTGATCAAGTGAGTCTGTGGCTCGAGTCCCTCCCACAGATCTCTATAGCTACTTGGGCTGCCATGCAGACCCAATTTCTTGAGAAATACGATCCTCCAGCTAAGGCCGCTCGTTTGCGTAACCAGATACATTCTTTCCAGATGGAGGACACAGAGAGTTTTTACGAGACCTGGGAGTGGTTCAAGAATCTATTAGCGTTGTGCCCCAACCACGGCTTGCAAGATTGGGCGGTCGCCCAAAAGTTCTACAATGGAGTGACGTACGCGACGCAGAGTATGCTCGACACGGTGGCGGGAGGAAATCTGTTGACAACAAAGGACCCCGATGAGTGTATCACTTTATTAAATGGGTTCGCTATGAGTGGGTACCAGAGACCACCCGCCAGAGGAGGTAAGACCGTCGATTCCATCTAACGAGGCATGCATTCGGTGGACACAACCACCGCACTGACGGCATAGGTCGAGGCGTTGGCGAAGATGGTGAAGGATATGCAGACGAAGGGCAAGTTGTGTGAGATCTGCAAAGGGGGGCATGATACCGTTCAGTGCCCATTCAGTTCCCAAGAGGAGGCCGTAGACTTCGTAGGAAATCCAAACCGAAATCCAAATTCTTTCAATTCGTATAATTCGGGATGGAGGGGAAATCAGAACTCCAACTGGAGGAGCGGCAACCAGTCCGGTTTTCAGCAGCGTCAGAGCCTATTTCAGGATGTCGGTGAGGGAGCGAGCAGTGGGGAGAAGAAGCCCACTTTGGAGGAG
This sequence comes from Bidens hawaiensis, assembly GCF_021521415.1. Lineage (NCBI taxonomy): Eukaryota > Viridiplantae > Streptophyta > Magnoliopsida > Asterales > Asteraceae > Bidens > Bidens hawaiensis. The sequence goes on from NW_027491022.1 coordinate 346,809, forward strand.
ATGATGGCGCAACAAACACAGATGCTGTCACATCTTATGTCATGAGAGGATTCCCGACACAAGGAGATGCAGGAGAAGCTTCGAGAGCACGAGCAGTTCATGAGGAATCAGGGAGCATCGATTCAAAGTCTCGAGCGGCAAATGGGAGAGATAGCGAGTAGGTTGAACGAGAGGCCACAGGGTTCACTACCAAGTAACACCGAGAAGAATCCAAAGGGATTCGCTAAAGCTGTGACAACAAGAAGCGGTGTAGGGGCACGAGAGGAGCCCGGGATTCAGCAGAGAGGAGTAGTCGAGGAGCCTGCAGTAGTTGTAGAGGAGCAGGTGGATGAGGAGATTCAGATGGAGTCTCCACCGGCCTAGGTGCATCGGAGAAGCAGCCCAGGGAGTTCAGCACAGGCCGAGAGACAGCAGCTACCGAGTGAGCCGCCGAGAGTCTACAAGCCCGGAGTACCATACCCCGGAAGACTCCGCCGAGACAGAGATGAGGAGCAGAGTTCCAAATTTTTTGATCTTTTGAAGCAGCTTCACCTTAACATTCTTTTCCTTGAGGCACTGACTCAGATGCCTAAACACGCGAAATTCCTCAAGGATATTCTTTCGAATAAGTTAAAGCTTGCTAAGGTCGCTTCCATCCCATTGAGTGCTAGCTGTTCTGCTGTCTTACAGTGAAAATTACCGGAAAAGATGGCCGATCCAGGGAGTTTCACGATTCCCTGCATCTTGAGTGATGATACGGTTATTCATGCGCTGGCCGATCTCGGTGCCAGCATTAATCTCATGCCGTATTCTGTGTATCGCAAGCTGGGTCTAGGCAAACCGAGGCCTACCAGGATGAGTATCCAGCTTGCTGATCGTTCTGTAAAATACCCTCGAGGGGTGGTCGAGAACATGCTGGTTCGTGTCGACAAGTTCATCTTCCCGGTGGACTTTGTCATTCTGGACATGAACGATGATGATAGCGTACCGCTTATTTTAGGCCGACCATTCCTTGCCATTGCACAGGCGTTGATCGACGTCTGCGAGGGTAAGTTGATTTTGAGAGTTGGGGATGAGAACGTCACCTTTGACGTTTGACAGTCACTGAAACACCCCAAGTCTGCTGATGACTCCCTGTACTTTATTGATACCATCATGGAGCATGTTGGTGAGTTTTTCAGCGAGATCTGTGGAGGATCTTCCTCCAACACTCAGATTCTCGATAGGGACATTCCAGAGATTAAGATGGTTGCCATGACCGACCAGTCAACGGAAGATGACGTCGAGTCACATCACCCTGAGTCTGAAGTGTCTGCTGAGATCGTACGTGACGATCCGATGGACCGACCTTCTGTCGAGAGCCCCCCTCCTTCCTTAGAGCTTAAGGAGTTACCTGCCCATCTGGAGTACGCGTTTTTGGATGAAGAGAGGAAGTTACCGGTTATTGTCGCATCTGCTTTGACGGAGGTCGAGAGAGAGAGATTGTTGAGGGTGCTTCGAGAGCACAAGGAGGCCATTGCATGGAAGATTATCGACATCAAGGGTATCAACCCTTCGTTTTGCACGCATAAAATCCTCATGGAGGATAATTATAGGACTGTCTTTCAGCCGCAGCGGCGGCTTAATCCGAAGATGCAGGAGGTCGTGAAGAAGGAGATCATCAAACTCCTTAATGCGGGGATCATTTTCCCCATTTCCGATAGTTCGTGGGTTAGTCCAGTCCAAGTGGTTCCTAAAAAGGGTGGCATGACTGTCGTTACCAATGAGAGGAACGAGCTCATTCCCACTAATACTGTGACCAGTTGGAGAGTCTGCATCGATTACCACAGACTGAATGATGCCACGAGGAAAGACCACTTTCCTCTACCCTTCATTGATCAGATGTTGGAGCGTTTGGCAGGTCAGCAGTACTACTGCTTCTTAGATGGTTTCTCCGGGTACTTTCAGATTCCTATTGCTCCCGATGATCAGATGTTGGAGCGTTTGGCAGGTCAGCAGTACTACCCTTCGTGTTTTCTGAGCAGTGTATCGAGGCGTTTGATCTTTTAAAAGACAAACTCGTTAACGCCCCGATCATGATTGTTCCCGACTGGTCGCTTCCCTTTGAGTTGATGTGTGATGCCAGCGATTTCGCAGTCGGAGCGGTTCTTGGACAGCGGAAGGATAAACATTTCCATCTGATTTACTATGCGAGCCGGACCCTGAATGGTGCACAGGAGAGTTACACCACCACCGAGAAAGAGCTTTTAGCTGTGGTGTTTGCATTCGACAAATTCAGGTCCTATCTTGTTCTGTCCAAGACGATTGTGTACACGGATCATTCTGCCATTCGTTATCTCTTTAGCAAACAGGATGCTAAACCACGCCTTATCCGATGGATCCTGTTGCTTCAGGAGTTTGATATTGAAATCCGTGATAAGAAGGGGGCCGAGAATGTGGCGGCCGATCATCTTTCACGTCTTGAGGGAGCTGAGTTAGGAGAGCCGGGGGTCAGGATTAATGACCATTTTCCGACAGAGAGTCTTATGTTTGTTTCGGCTCAGGATGAGGGTTTCCCATGGTTCGCCGACTTTGCGAACTATCTTGCTGACGGGTACTACCCGAAGATGTCTTACCAGCAAAAGAAGAAATTCTTTGCTGATGTCAAGTTTTACCTGTGGGATGACCCATATCTTTTTCGTATAGGTGCTGACCAGTTGATCAGGAGGTGTGTTGACGTTAAGGAGGGATGGCAGATTCTGAGCCATTGCCATGTTGGACCGACAGGAGGTCACCACGGTGCGAGTTTGACGGCAAAGAAGGTGTTTGATTGTGGATTCTATTGGCCTTCGATTTTTAAGGATGCGCACGCGTTTTTGAGGAGTTGTGATCGTTGCCAGCGGGTCGGCAACATTTCTTCGCGAAATGAAATGCCCCAGAATGCTATTCAGGTTTGTGAGGTTTTTGATGTGTGGGGAATTGATTTCATGGGACCGTTTCCATCTTCGCGTGGGAACAAGTATATACTCGTGGCGGTTGATTATGTCTCGAAGTGGGTTGAGGCCAAGGCCTTACCCACTAATGAAGCCCGAGTTGTACTACATTTTCTCAAGAGCCTTTTTGCTCGTTTTGGTGTCCCGAAGACGTTGATCAGTGATAGAGGAACTCACTTCTGCAATGCGCAGATGGAGAAGGCGTTGCGTCGGACCGTTCACGGTCACTGAGGTCTTCCCGTACGGCACTGTTGAAATAGAGGATAAAGGTGGGAAGTTTAAGGTGAACGGTCATAGATTGAAGCACTACATAGGAGAGCCGGTGACTGATCAGACGGTCGAGGTATTCTACCTTGACGTGCTCTCCGTGACCTAGACGCGATGGATGCACACTCGGGAGACTGCCCGAGTTGTAGAGTTTGTATTTATGTATTTGTGTGATGCTATCTGTTTTCTTTGTTTTTTCTATTTCAGGTTATTCCAAGACGAAACCGCTCGTACTCAATCTCCATTCGAGTCGGTCGATTTAAGGAGTATCCTATTTATAAAAAAAAAAAAAAGAAAGAAAACTATGTTTATTTCTTTATGTTTTTGTTTTCCGTATTTTACGCCGCTACATACGAGCGATTTTGAGTTTTGTAGGTTATATTATGCGCATGGTAGCTATGGTGGCGTTTTGGAACAGGTTCTCCCGAGGTTGCGGCCGCGAATGAAATGCTATACGGTCGTTTGGACACTACTTAGCTGTTGAATATTCTGCACACAAACCAGGGGAGTAACCCGTTCTTTGTTTTTACTCTTGTATACTTTATTTTTATTTTCTGGTTTTTTTTTATTTATTTTATTTTATTTCTTTTCCTTATACTCATCGAGGACGATTTCGTTCTAAGTGTGGGGATGGGGTTTATTTTATTTTACTTAGTTGTAGGAAAATTTTTGAAAATATATATATATAGTCCCTTGAAATTTGTTTTCTCTACGTTAAACAGGAGATGATATTATTACCGAGTAGTGGTTATTTTATAAATTCTTGGTGGGTTCAGAAATATATATATAATAAATAAGAACAGTGCCCATTAAACCCGCACATAATGTATGGTAACCGAACGGTTTAGACTCAGTAATCGTGTGTCGGTAGGCTCAGCCTTTAAGAATGAAAGGGCGGTTTGGTTGTTGACCTAATTGAACTCCTTAAATGGCCTGACTATAGTGGGAAACATCTTAGAGGTTTTGTTTGTTTAACTAAGCTCGTGACAGGACTGGAATGAAAAGCCGGGTCATACTCAAGCCTCGAGTCGCATGATCGTCTGTATATTATAATCTTTTGTATATGTGTCTATTCCTATGAAGCTCCGTACTTTGTTGCGCGGTGGCGCAGACCTGAACGTTGATGCTAGCAGAAGACAGTTTTGCTCGGCCCTCTGTTGCGCGGTGGCGCAGATCTGAGCCTTGATGCATTTCTGTAGTTTCGTCCAACATGGTATAAAAAAAATGCAAAAAAGCCAAAGGCAGAAAAAAAATTATTTTAAATCAAAACCACCATGAAGGAAACTATTGTCGGTCGATCTTGACCAAGCTAGAGTTTATAGGATTGTATTTGAGTCGAAATGTTTTAATCATGTGGCAAAAGGTTTAAGTCAAGTTGGGGTGGCTCGGCCCGGTAAAACCATAATGGAATTGGTGAAGTGGCAGCAAGGCTTTTAGGTGTGGGTTCCACTTAGTCATACAAATTAATAGAATCGTCACACCTTATTTGCCTCGGTAAGTATTAGGGGCATGGGTTTAAAATGGACAGCAATACCGGCAATCGACCTGATCTAGCTTATTAGGTGAAAGTTGGAAGAAATATTTGGGTAACGGGTCACTTGTTATAATACTTTAAAAAGAAGAAAAAAATTTAATAATAATAATAAATAAATAAAACCAAGAGTTGTCGGTTAAAACTCGGATATGATCCTGTGTAGTATTCTTTTTCAGGGAAGAAAAAGACTTAAGTGTGGGGATATTTGATGTGTTGTAAAACACACGTATTTTCCGCACGTTTTATCTATGTATTATATTATATTTTATATGTTTTAACTCGTTTTAGATAGGTTTTACATACATTTATTAATCTTGTAGGTTTTGGGTGAAAGAAAGAAAGAAACCGAGCTTTTGGAGCAGTTTACGAGCACTTTACGCATACGTTTTCAAGTAAACAACTCAAGGCCCGACCCGTATGCATCATGGAGGCCCAAGACCATATTATATTATATTATATAAAAAAAATAAAAACCCTAGCTGCTACAGTGGCTGCGATCGGCCAGGAGGAAAAGGAAGAAAAAAAAGTTTTTCAAGCTAGGGTTTGGAGGTGTTGGCTGTTAGGGAAGGAAGAGGAAGGCAAGGACAAGTCTCGGGATCGTTCACCATCGATTTTGGCAGCAAGGAACAGCCCCAATTCATCTATATATCCTTTCATTCATTACTTTGTTCATCAAACTTTATTTTCTTGATCAATTGTTAATTTGTTTTGCAATTGTGTTAGAGATTGAAGTGTTTATGATTGTTATTGATCGTTTAATGATTATTATGATGATTGGTATGGGTTTAATGATGTTCTTCATTAGTATTAATGACTGTCCAAAGATGATTATTGGCTAAACTTGTTAGTTCTACCTAGGAATGATGATTCTTGTTAGTGTTTGATGAGCTTTTTGGATTGTTTGATTGATAGACTTGAATTGCTATTGTAAAGTTTGATTTAGACATGAAATAGGTTGTGTTTAAGGGCTGGAAATTTTAGTGATTCATTGCATAACCTCGTGTGTTGATTGATTAGTTTTGTATTGATTGATCGGTGCATTGTTTGATTCTAGACTTTGTGTTTAGGGTTTGCTTGCGGTAGGTACAACCGTAGGGTTTTGTTGCATGATTATTTGATTAAAGTACAGCGGTTAAACACCTTCTTTGAGACCGAGAGGTGATAGGAAGTTAGGGTTGTCTCATTTCCTTTGCATGCTAGAATAAGGATTGCGCGAGAGCGAGTTTGTTTCTTGTCAGGTTTAGGAATTTTGAGCGACTAGTTGATCTATTTTGGTTTAAGTTGAATTGTTCCTCTATCCTTGGTTGTGTAGTATTCATTACCATTAGGGTCGAGTGTTGGTGAGACCGAGAGGTGATCCTTCATTAGAACACGTTAGCAATTGTTTCCCGGTTTGGTCGTTTTAGCCGATTTTGAGTAGTTAGGGTTTGTTGTGTGAGACCGAGAGGTAAACCAGTGAGCCCGAGCGATCCTTAGTCGTGCCATCTTTAGGGACCGGTGTCTAGATATCATTCAATCCATTAGCTTGTTAGGCCTACAATTTGATTCAAACCTAGGTAGACGTTTTTCTCCATTCCTAAGTTAACACAGTTTGTTTCCCGTTAAGTTTTCTATTTTTGGTAAGTTTTGTTAGTCAGTCTAGTTAGTTCAGTTAAGTATTTAAAAATCAAAAATCAATATAATTATTATTCTGAGGTAGGTCTTGTCTAGGGTTAGTGATCTTTAGCGTTCTGACGTGTCCACGTGTTCGATACTCGGACTTCCTAAGTCTATACTACTTGCGATCGGTACACTTGCCGGTTGTGTGTGGTTTAAGGATTTTCGTTTTAATATTAAAGCTTAGTGTGAGGGTCATATTTATAGGGTTATTAGACACACATCAGTTATATGAGGAATCTCTGGTTTACAGCCCTCTCAACAATTGATACCAAACCATTGAAGATGAGTCTTGACACATTAAATGGTTGTTGGTTTAGGATGGCGACTGTCAAAGTAGCAAGCTCCTTGCTCAAAATAGTCCAAGTCCCTCTCCTTGGAGATAAGGACAGAATAACGTGATGAATGAGGAACCAGTAGATCAAAGGAAAGCTTCGCTTTTGAAATTGTCCTTCTTTAACATCTCCCTGGTAGCCCATGGTTACTTGAAATACTCTCAACAGTCTTGGGGCAGAGTATGATGGTTGCACTGCATGATTATCATCTAAGTTTAGTGCAGCTCTGATTGAAGCTTCAGTAACCTCAATATCATTATTCAGCACAGAGGCCTCAATCCTCTCTCCATTTACATCATTCACATATATAGCCGATTCTCAAAAGTCTGTAATATGGTTCCTGTAAATTGTGGGACTCTCAGTCAAGGCAACCCTCAGGTTGGAATTGTTTTGGAAGTTTATCATGAGTTCCACCTCCCTATTATCGTCATTAACCTCCAATTGGGCACACATATTATGCTGTTTTTCGAACTTAAGCGCCATCAGTTCTGCAAAACAAGAAGATAATCAGTAACAATAGATGCATAAACCAAAGTCGAGTTTAGTTAAAGAGAAATAATGTCTTCAGTAACCTATTCCGTAGTAATATGCGTACCTACACAAACAAGTAAACAATTAGTATGATAATCAATAAGAAACCCTAGTTTCGAAATCGGTGAGACGATAATCGAGTATAGATATCTTACCAAAGTCAAAACAGAGCTAATGGCTAATTTCAAAGTATAATCGAGCAGTAATCGAAGATTTGAGTAGACAGGGGATGCACGAGCAAGAGGTTTTACAATTAGGTTTAAGAGAATGAAATGAAATGTGTGAAAAAGTTCTAAGTCCCCCTTTTATACCTAACGTTTGGTTGGCACAGTACGATTTTGTCATCTGGTGCACGACAGTTGCCTTTAATTCAAAATTTAATGTACCTCCCTTGCTAGAGCATACTGCCAAAAAAAACAGTTGTCTCCAACTATACTCGAACCTATAGTACTATCCATGCTCGACACACTTGTATATTCATGATGCTCGAGAACCAGTATACTTGAGATAGTTTGCTCGAATACACTAGTGCTCGATATCTTAGCCAGATTTTACATCATATGCTCGAGTATAGGATCATGCTCAACATTACTTAGAAGTATATCATGACAAAACATATGCTCTAGATGTGCTTTAATGACTTAGATGACTATAATGCAATGTACTCGAAGTACACTCATGTTCAAAAGCCTTAGCAAATTCTATCCTTCCAATGTCTGTACTTGAATACACTAAGATTCTAGCACACATGTTTGCTCGAATCACTTAACAATTTTATTCATCAAAATCCTAGCTCGAACTCACAAACCTAAGTATCTTGCTCACAACTTTGCTCAAAACACTTAATGTCTCCTATCATTCAGTTCCCTGTGCTCGAAAATTTTGATCTAACCAGTCAACATGCAATCATGCTTGAAACACATAACATCAATTTTCATGATCTCGCAGGTGCTCAAAAGTAAGATGCATGCTCGAAACTCTTAAAACAACAATTTTCAGTTCATTAGGATGCTCGAAGGTAACATGTATGCTTGAAATACATAGATGAATCTTACAGTTCATATAGCATACTCGAAGCAATGTAATCACACAAACAAGCAAAGTTTCTTTGCTCGAAACACTCAAATGTTTTTCAGTTCAGATTGTGAGATCAACACATCCTATGCCAACCAGTCTGGATACTTTCACACACATCCTTTGCTTAATTTGCAATTTTGCATAAAAGATAATCATTTTGGAACATTGAGCTTGTTTAAGGTGAAATAAGAGATCAAAATCCAGTTTAAAAAATCAATTCAATCCATTTTGGAAAGATCTCAACATGGGATCAGATTGTCCAATAACTGTCACACCATATCATATTTAGCCTTATTATGATTTAAATCAGGTTGACACTAGGTGTAAACACTTAGCATGATTCTCATGACTTTGTGATATACTTAAGGTTCAATTAATTGCTTGAGTGAGAATGGTTACATTTTGAACTTCCGGTTGTTCCTTATCTCTTCTCAAAGCTTATTCAGCTTTCTCCAATCACCCCAATTTGACTTCAACCCCCTGATGCCTTGGACAAAATATTTTATGAGCAGTTTATTTAAATATATATGTAGATATCAGACTATAAGGTTGAACGTTGGACTTACATGTCATCCGAACTTACATGCCTTACATTCAGGGTGTTTAGGACTTAATTGAATGTCCCACCCTTGTAGTTCCCTTAGTGCAACTTAAGTCATGATATATTATTTGATAATTAATAATATTATGATATACTATCATTTTCTTTTTCATATTTTTCTTTTTCTTTCTTTTTCCTTTTGATATGCCTTTGTATAGCAATAATTATATATCTGCTCAGATACTTTGTAAACATAATTTACTTGTAAGACCCCGAATCCCGGGAATCCTACAGTTGGTAATCACGTCCACAAATAAACAAAAATTTAAAACCAAATGATTCGTTTTATTTAATACCAGTTCAGAGTAAATAACAGCGGAAAAGTTTAAGTATTAAAAATCCCAAAACACGGGTACAGGTGTCCAAAATCAAATGTAAATAAAATATTTGTTTTATTTGAAATTCTCGACTAGAAGTGCCTTCAACCTCCCGAGTAGTATCCAGCACGTCAAAGCGGTAGCATCCACTTCATAACCTGAAAGTCAATCTAACATACACACAAAGTCAGCTTGAGCTGAGTGAGTTCAAGTTTTCATAAACGACATTTATTAAAAATTTAAATTCCATGAGTATGGAATGTAGTGGAAAATCATGAGACCATAAAATCATAAATAACTTTTCTTAACCAAATCATACGAGAATAAAACATAAAACATCTTTTCACGCAGCATGGGCCTCCCCACCCCGGGTCTTCCCCGAGTAATATATTTGACCCAGCCGCGGTTTAACAAAACCGTTAAAATCATGCAACACGAGCCTCCTCACTCCGGGTCATCCCCAAGTAATATATTTGACTCGGTCACAGTTTAATAAAACAAAATCACGCAACACGAGCCTCCTCACCCCGGGTCATCCGCAAGTAATATATTTGACTCGGTCGCGGTTTAACATCCAAACACGTGATACGGGCCTCCTCACCTCGGGTCTTCCCCAAGTAATATATTTGACCCGACCACGGTTTATAGAACGGCGGGCCTCCTCACCCCGGGTCTTCCCCAAGTAATATATTTGACCCAGCCGCGTCATAAACATGCAACACGGGCCTCTTCACCTCGGGTCCTCCCCGAGTAATATATTTGACCCGGTCACAGACCATCACATACACATTCACTTACACACATACAAACAATGTGCCGGGAACATCCACTGTCCATATACCATAAGTCATTGACGTTCATGGACTGTTTCTGCACATATACACAAAAGAGAATCAGTTAGATTCTGAGTTGCAAACTGTATCAGCTTGCACATCAGATTTAGTTGGAGAATCATCAGGAGTTGGAAGTGTAAGTGGAAGTGGATCTTCATAGACTGTTTCACAATCTTCATATGAGTCTGAGTCTGATCAATTTGACACAACTGGTGATTTAATGCTATTCTCTATCTGATCAATCACACTGTCTTTCCACTCATTTAACTCCTTCTTAGTCTTCTACTGAAACCCTTTAGGTTCAAACCCTTGCTTCAATAAGAATTTCTCATCACCATTAAGAACTCCAGGTCTCATTTTGGCTTTTCCTTTATCAGTTGACCTTTTGTTCTTCAACTTTTTGTTTGACACTTGTTCATTTTCTTTAATTTTTAGAGTTGTCTTGAGCCTCTTTTCTAGAATCATCTTTTGCTCCTCAATATCAGATGGACTTCTGTTTCCACTCAAATATTTCTCATACATTTCTTTGTAACTCTTCATATCAAAACCACTTACCACATCAGGAATCTCAAATGTGTCCTCAACAATCCAGCAAGAATCAGTGTGATGTCCATAGGCATCACATTTCTTGTACCAGACTTTGGCAAAACTTCTCATATCCTCAAGCAGTTTCATGTCTTTTAATTCTATCACTTGGCTTTGGGAAGTCGAAACCTAAGGAGGTTTTTGGACACAATGTGTTAGAAAAATCCATCTTGATGGGCTTACTGATGTCAATTGTTTGTGGATACTTTTCTTTTACAAACACAATTTCTTCTTTGCATCTTCTTTCTTTTCCAGCTCATTCTGTTTTGGTCTCTCACTCTTCTTCACCACAAATTCTCCCTTATCATCAACCATTACCTCTTCATACCTCTTTACAAACTCAGTTCTGTCTTCAAACACATTCTTGAACTGTTTCAAATACTCATTCCTACTCTCCTTATCTACCTTTAGTGGATAACTGTCACAAAAAGGTGGTGGCACCTTCTTGTACTTCTATTCATATGACATTTTGTTTTCAAAACCAACTATGTTTCCAGTAGATACTAAGTTCTTCAGGAATTCCATCTGAATCATTAATTCAGCATTCTTGATCTTATCATCAGCATACATTTTTTTCAATCCCTCAATCTCAACGGTCATTCTTGATTGAGTTATGTATGCTTGCATACAATCTTCTTCTAGTCCCTTAATTTTGCTTTCATAGGTTGCTTCACTAGCTTCATACACATTCAGAAATACTTCTTTTCTTCCACATTCTGACTTCCACTTCCCAATTTCCTGATTGAGCTCATCAATTGTAATAAGAATATCAGAAATGGAGATATCAGAATGTACCTATGAATTTAATGATTCCGGCTTGTCCTGCACCTTGGCCTTGAAAGCAACGTTTGCCTTTTCCATTTCTGCGGCATGATTACTCCAATCAAACTCTCCATCTTGAGGTTCCCTATTGACTACAACATTCCCTTGATCTCTAACCTGATTCAGAGCATTTTGATTGACTCCGTTCTGGTTATTATGAACCTGTATTTGGTTATTTCTTTGAGCTTGGAAAGGTTGTTGTTATTGGGGTCTATTATGGTTCTGATAGGGGTTTTGATTGGTGATCTGATTTCTCTGATTCTGGAAATTTTGGTTCTGATTCTGGTAAAACTGATTTTGATTCACTTGATTTCCCATTTGTTTGGGCATATTGCATTCTCTGGCGAAGTTCCAGGCTGTTGACAGTTGTAGCAGATGGCTTTTGATTTGTCAAAGCCTATTCTTTCATTGGGTCCATTGAAGCTTGATCTTCCTATCCTGTTGTACAGCCTTTTGCTACTCACAGCTAACATAGCAGCCTGCCATTTGATGTCCATATCTTCTAAATCATCAGCAATAATTTGCTCAAGGTCTTCCTGCACAATGCTTGTGTTGATCAGGTTCTTGGCCACAAATGCATGATATGAATGAATGAACATTGAGAAAAATGCTTGATAGTCAGTTCCTTGGCTTGTATTGTTCTGCACAAATGTAGACTGTCCACTTGTTGTTGAGGCAGCATCATCTTCTATCAACTAAACAATGAATCTAGTCTGTCCTCCGCATGCTGAACTTGTCTCAGAAGGCTCTTCAATAATCGACTGCTGATTCTTGACAGAGAGATTCGCCATTGGTGCTACAAGAGCATTGTTCATTGGAAAGCTGGGTTTATCCTCTTGAATCATATGATTCTCAATCATCTCATGTTCTGCAGCTTTGAGAAAAGCTATCACATCATCCAACTTAAAGTTGGGAACACTGGCCTTTTCCTTGATGAATTTGCTGGCTGTATACCATTCACCAGAAAAAGATGATAGGAGCTTCTTGTTTAGCTCAAAATCAGAGATTTGCAAGTCAATTGTTCTTATATCATTCACAATCACCATGAACCTATGCAAAACTGATTTTAATCTTTCACCATCTTTAAACTTGAATCTATCCAGCTGTTGCTTCAGTCTATCCTTCTTAATGTCTCTCAGCTCTGTGTTGCCCTCATACATATCTTTAGCAGTTTTGTGATGATTAACAGTTGTCAGTATTTCCCAAGATAGACCCAACTTCAGCATAGACAGTGCCTTATCATCCCTTTTCTTCATTTTCAGCTCAATAGTGGCACTGTTGTTTGTAGCAGTCGAAGGAACATAATTTCCCTCGGTGATAGAAGTCCAGAGTTCGGGGTCGTTATAGTTCACAGCTGCTTCAAAAAGCACCTTCTATTTAACATAGTTTTCTTGTCCAAGAAGTCTTGGAATCTTGTTCGTAGAGACTTCCTCGTCTTCCATTTCAGTAGATCTGAAGTTTGATGCAGACAAACAGGGTAAAGCTTCAAGCTTTATCACAAACCTGCAGTCCCGTGGCCTTCAGCGAGCTTCCAGAGCTCTGATACCACTTTTCAGGACCGTGAGATGGGTGCAAACCTTGGTAAGGTTGACAAGAACACACCAACTCTATAACCCAAAGGCCTATTGAATATCCAGACAGAATCAGGATATCCAACGGATGGGAACGAAGGTGTGACGATAACAAACGAAACAACAATAAATATTCAGTGTAAGCAAATACAAAGACAAAGATTTACTGTAATAAATGCATCATTCAATGAAACAGTAAAGGAATGTCTAAAGTTTCGTGAAGGTGGCGGCGGCGGCTGTACGAGGAAACAAAATGAATATTCTTTTAAAATGTTTCTCATATTCCGTGTGTGCCAACGTTACCCTAAAATGGAAACCTAGGATCCTATTTATAGACTCTGAGATTCCTTCTAGAAACCCTATCTAAGCAAGAAAGGGCATTGCAAATGGCGTGCCCCCGCGGGAGTCCGGGCCGTGTCTCAGCCACACTATAATGAAAGACTAAAACAAATACAAGTGTAAGAGTCCTCGAGCAAGGTAAGAATCTTGCTCGAGCAGACTCACTATGCTAGGTATGCTCGATGAGAGTCTTCGAGCATACTTTACTTAGAATATCTTCAGTGAATATATTCTCTTCCAGCAAGCTTCATTCCTCTTGACTAATCCACGCTTTGCTCGAACTAGTCCATCGAGTAAGCTCATTCTTCTTGATGTCTTCAGTTTTGTCTAAAGAGACTTATTGAACAATCTTTAGCTTGCTCGGATGTAAATCTTGCTCGGGGAACTGAACCATGCTCGAAGTCCTTGCTTTGAACATATGGCATCTTCTTATTGCATCCATGCTTGTCCCCATGTGCTCGAACATCCTGTGCTCGTAACCCTTGGTTAAAACTTGTATGATCAAGCTGTTTGCTCGATTGGCAATCCATGCTCGATAGAAGAATACTCTTGCTTGTTGAAGTGTAGCTTGCTCGAAGCTTTAACACTTAGAAGAATCAACCACAAATTGTTCTGAAAACCTTGCTCGAAGTAGTAAAACCATGCTCGATAGTCTAGGCTTGCTCGTAGTCCATACTTAGCCATTTCCTGAGGAGGTTAAGAAGATTCCAATCTTCCTTATCAAAAATCCGACCCAACATTAAATGTCATGTAACGCTTATGGGCCGACCAACTCAATTGTTTGTACTCGTTATTTAATTGGGCCAATAAATTGCCATGGAACGTTCATGGGAGGCCCAGTTCACAAAAATTCATATTGCGTTATTTAGTTGGGCCATTCAAATTGCCATGTAAAGCTTATGGGAGGTCAATTCATTGGATATGTTTTGTTATTTATTGGGTTATCGAGCTATCATGGAAAGTCCATGGAAAGCCCAACCCAATCACATTTCATTTTTGGATTTTATTTCTAGATAAACATTGGTTAATTAATTTAAATATCTCAAAATTATTCACATGGTTTTAAATTCTCACGCATCCCCAAAACATGACAATTCACTAGCATAATTCTATTTAATTTGCTTCCTATCATCTCACATGGACTCATTTCCACAACTTACCCATCATCTCATGAAATTTCATCTTTGGTCCTTATAGAATGTTTTCTCTAAGAATCCATCATCGTGATCAACGTCATTCATCTGCTTCTCACAATCGTCATCTTACTACTAAAATCACCAAGGAGTTTGCTGCTGCTTTCTCAGAAAACCATGTTAGAGATGGAACTCTTTCTCGAAAGGGGTCTAAAACCCCTGATATAAACTAAAACCAAAAACCGAAACCTCAACAAAACCAAAATGCCCCGAACAAGAGATCTTATACTGATTCATACCCGTTATGCTCCACTCGCAATTATCATTTTGTAATGTTATTTAAAATTATCTTCTCTCAGTAATTTCATTTTATCATATTCTCAAACTATAAACTATCAAGCGCATTTCAATCTTTACCCTCAACTCTAACTATAAACATTTTATTACTTCTTGTTTTTCTGCAATCTCATGTTACTTTTCACAACTTATCTTCCATCTTATAAGTCTTTATTATTAAAATTCAATTATTGTAATTTATTATTAAACCGAATTTTTCATCATTCAAATTTAATTTCCACTATTAAATTAAATCTCTCATTAATTAATTTAATTTTTATCACTAAATTGACTTTTTGATTGAATCTCCATTTAATACATGTATAACTCAATCACTCACTTTATTTATTGAAATTTACACGATTATTGTTGAAATTTCATTTTTATTAAGTTTCGTTATTTAGTTGAAATTAAACGGTGGTTCGTAAATATTTCAGCTCCCTACTTTGATTTTCAATACATCTTGAGAATTTTGAACGTTTTAATGATAACTTCGTTAGTGTTAGAATAGTCATGGTGGTTCATGCATTTCTAGCCTCGCGTGTCTCTTATTTTATTGTATTATTTCACATCTCATTTTCAATTTTCACTATTAATTTAATACTCGCTATTTACTTAAAGTTCCATGATAAACCATGGATAATTCAATCTACTTATTTCATATATTTTTTATATGATATTGTGGAAATAGAAAGATCCCTCGTAATTCGTGGATTTTCCAATGACACACCTCATATTTTTTTATCTAACTTTAAAGATTTAATTGGAATATGACTATCTCAGTGATTCGGGGATATCCGCTTCCCAATTTAATCTTTTAATGATTTGTTGAATACGTACATTTTCGCATTTTCATTAATATTTCAATTACTATTTACCATTTATTATAATATTTTAATTTTGTTATTCGAATTCACCTCATCTCAAATTCACAACTTCCGATGCTATAATTTTATATCAATTTCTCTTTAAATCTCATAAGTTTCTCATCTAAACAAACTTGATTCATCAAAATTTTCCTTAACTTTGTTTAAATTTATACTCTCGGTCTTAAGAATGTCATTCTAATGATTACGATATTTAAAGATTTCACATGTCATTAATCATTTTAAGATTTGTGGTTAATTAAACTTTTGTGCATTTCATCTCATTAATCAAGTTGCTTTTATCTATCAAGGTTAACTTCTTATAATAATCCTACTCTTAAGTTATTCTCATTCATCATGATTCATTTCAAATGTCTGCTTCAAGAAATCCATTTTAATCTTCAAAAATTATATTTTTGCAATAAAAAATGTTTTAGAAAGTACACTGCCTTATTAATTAACTCGAACATTCATTTTTAGAAGTGTTTCATGCATTATTATTATTCACTTGCCTTTGATTTAAGGTGAGTTTGATCATTCCCCTTTATTTTACTGTTTTTAAAACGTTTTGGGGATGTATGCGTACCTATTCATATTTTCTATCATATATATATACACAAACTCCAAACATAATTATTGTGTGTGTATCAATTAAATGCTATTTGCTTATGTGTTTACATTCTATCAAGTCTCGGAGAGGTCCATTTGAAGTCTAGCATGTTAGTATGATCATACGCTGTCTTAGTAACCTGTGCCCGATTCGCTAGGCAATGGTAAACCGACAACTCAGCCAGTCATTGTAGCCAATGCCCATTTCGCAAGGCAACGGTTAAATGACACACTATCATGTCGATGGCTTGTTTATAGTTTGATTGATTATTACTCACATATGTCTGTTTGCGCATTTAACATTTACCACATATTATATATATACACTATTATTATTTATGAAATTGGTGATCATCTCACTCAATATGTGTTGTTGACAAACTGTTATTCTATTTTTTACGCATATGCAGGTTATCATGTGACTTGAAGCTTGACGAGAAAGACATCCAGAAAATACCATAAGGAACTTAATAAAAACTATCTTTTTTAAATCTTGATTGGATTACTTGTTTTAAATTATTTGTTTGTGTTATGAATGTATGTGCGCTTTAAATGAAATAATTAATTTAATAGATAGTCACATTTTTATTTATGATAGTATCTTCGAGCTGTGAGCAATCGGCTTACGCCCCGGCATTTCCGCCTTAGGTTGGGGTGTGACAGCATCAATAATAACATTGTTCTACACCTATTCTTGCTGCCATTAAGACCAACTGAAAACAAAAATTGTTTAGGATATGTATGACATAAAAGGCAAGGTAAAAAATGAAATCTCAAACAGTCCCAAAAACTTAAAATCCACTGAACTATAATCTAAATAGAAGCAGTTATAAAAATACTGACAATGCAAGCTACAATTTGTACCAAAAGAGGTTAACTTAAATCTGATAACACGGAGGTGAGGTTGCATTGCCTACAGCTGCGGTTACAAACCTCCGGCGTTTATACGGTGGTGTGTGGTGTTGGCGTAGCATTGAATGGTTGCAATAAGTTATCATTCACACCCTTTTAGTCGTTGTAAACATTGTTGCATATTGGCGCATTACTTCTGAAATCAATTGAACTGGTTTAATTCGTATAACTTCTCCAACATAATGAGAAGTGTTGGCTAGGTTTGCTAATTAATTAGTTACACAGGGTCATATTTTATTCTTCTAGTTTTCACCTCTATACCCTTGCAGTAGAAGTTGTCTATATGCATTTAAGATGTTGTAAAACTCTTAAAAATAAAAAAAATAAAAAAATTTACACTACCCTTGTCATATGATATGAAGTTTCTCATGAAGCTCACAACTAAAGTGATATGCTGAAAGCGGTCTATAAAATATTTACCTAGCCTAGACACTCTAGTTTTAAATTTATAAACCTAGACTCTCCTAATGCTAGATCACTAGACAGTCAAGTGTACCTATCGACTGAAGTAAAGCCTAATGAAGTCCGGATATCGAACCCAAAGGACACTAGCGACACCTAAACTAGACTCTAACTAAAAACTTAAAAAATATATATTTGATTGATTTTTGTGTTTTTTTTATTTATAAACTATAAACTAAAAAATACTTAAACTAAAACGGACATTGACAATGACAAACTTCAACTCTATAACCTAGACGAACTCAAAGACAGGAGAAGCGCTACCTAGGTTTAGAATCCTACTTGTAACTCTTGGATTTCTCTCGGACATTGAAACAATGATGGAACCGGGATCTTAAAATACGACATCCTTAGATAACCTAGTGGATCCCTGATCATTCTCCGGGTGTCATCTAAAAGAAAACCTAAGGGGTGTGTAAACTTACCAGTTGGTTGGATTGCCACTTAGTCTCAACAATTTCTCCAACAATAATTTTTGTCGATGGCTTCCTTTCTAAAAAAAATCCACCGCCCCCCTCACGGCTGCTTCCAATCAATACTTTTATATTGTGCATGTCTTCTGTTCCAAGTTATATTTGTTTTAGGCCTGCCATTTTATTTCCTATAAAATCACATAGAATATGTTTTAGTGTGAAGCCCAGTATCTTTTTATTTTAGCTCTCGTGATTTCTTGCTAAAGTCACTTATTTGATTTAATAATTAATTATAGATAGCTTATTAATAAACATTGAGTACACATAATTAAAGTTTACGTATTATTAAACCAATTTCTCATTCAATCATAATAATTAGTTTACATTTAAAAAATTATTTCACTTTAATTTAAGACATGTATAGTTTAACTCGTTGGCTCTTGAAACCAGTAAAATTCAAATATGAACCAATAATAATAATATTCAATAAAAACTTGGCTCAAAAATACTTAAAAGTACAGGAAATATTTATATAATAATGCATATATTTTAGGCTATATCAAATATCCTCACACTTAAACCTTTTTTATCCCTAAAAAACATATTTGCAATGGAAATCAGAATCGGAAAGCTGGCTTTCAAAACAATTAGGTTATCTTTTAAGCATAGATAAACGCAAAAGTCGTGATTGCCAATATTGTTATCCACTTAAACCCATTCACCAACCTATCAAGCCCTCATCATATTCATTGATTAAGTTCAAATGATATCAATAAATCTATGGGTCTCACACCTAAGGAGGTACAGATCTGCTTACCCTCATCTCAAGCATAATCAAGACAATTAAAACCTTGAGCCCTAATAGTGTATCCTCATAGTCACCATCTCCTTGGTAACACGTAAGCTCTCAGCCCCGTCTAGTATGTGCCTTTTGGCCTCTTTTTTCTATTACTTGATTTTTTTTTATTTATTTTTTTTTAGTGAATGCTTCTTTGGCATTTTGCATAACTTTCTCATTCACTTTACTTTCAAAGTATTTGCACATCTTTGATGTTCGTGCAACAAAACTTCATGCTCTTAGGTATCTTTTACCTAAATATATAACTATTTTTCTAAACTCGTATAAATGATGGACATGGCGGGGCGCTACTCGTTATTTACTTTCATAAAACAGAGTGGTGTGCTAATTTTTTAAGTGCATGTAATTCTCACCACCTCAAGGTTTATGACTATTAGGTATATTAATAATAATCAGGGAAAACTTTTCAAAGCTAGTTGGGCCTACCGACACATCCCAAATTAAGTGCGCTTTCTATTTTTTTATCTCATATATATTAGTAGTTTTAAAAAACCAATCCCCAATTTTTCTATCATTTTCCATTTTGTTGCAAAACTTTTAATTCAATGGACATTTTTTTGTTTTTTGCTTTTTTTTTGTTTTTTTTCTTTTTTTTTCTTTTATTATTTTTTTATTTTATATAAATATATACTTTTTTATGTTTTTTTTTAATTTTTTTTAATTTTTAATTTTTTTTTATTTATATTAACTTTCTTTTACTACCTAAAAACGTCAGTTTCCCATCCCCACACTTAAATTTCACATTGTCCTCAATGTGAGACAAGAAAAAGACAAAAATAAAGCATAAATAAAATTAAATAAAAAATAAAGAAAATGGAACAGACTTCCCTGGTAAATATTTCAGTGATCGTGTGCCATGAGTCATGTTCCGTGCCCTCCAATTCGAACGCAATCAGCAAACTATTTCCAAATAACATACTCTCCCACGAACGAAAGCGGCAATTCTGAAACAAGTGGCATCCCCACACTTGCTTAAAACCATAGCTCAGCAACCGTCCTCAACCAACCCTGGAACAAACTACAAGCAAGAGAAGAAACACTCGACAAACAACGAAATAAAAAAAATGAAAATAAAATAAAAAGAAAGGATATTACCGGGTTGCCTCCTGGGAAGTGCTAAGTTTACAGAAGAGTCTCAGACGGACTTACTCCTTAACTTCAATCAGGAGGCTTCTCCTTTATTCTCTTCCCATCAATTCTCCTCAACACTTTCCTCTTACAATTGGTCGGGAAGAAACCAACTACAGAGCTCTCATGGGCCCAAACATACAAATTAAACTCAGCCCACCAACTCTTAAATTTCCCAGGACCGAAATGTATGATATGCATGTAGCTCAAGACATGGTCAACCCTAAATAGTGATTCGATGAATGTAGGCGGGTATGACGAATTCCTTGAGCCTCGGTACCCTTTCTCTTCTAGCCAATTTTTCAAACCTCAACATGCCCCGAATGGAGATTGAGTACGGCTAATGTTTTGGTTTATCAAAATCGATGTATAATGTCGTAGTAACCGAGTCACTTACATCGTCATGGCTCTCCTCACAAGGCTCCCTCTCGATTTCCACACATGGCTCGTTATACAGTAAATCTTCAAGACGCTTTAAATCACCAAGTAGGTCAAACTCTTCTTCTTCATAACACGGAGCGGGCAAATCTAATAACTCATCACCAAATTCCAGCTCCCATGAAGGAATGTGCTCCTCCTCCGTGGCGTTTTCATCACCTCATCACCTTCTTCAATTTCAACCACAGTGCTATTAAGTAACTCTATTACCTCTATCTCCTCATCACCCCAAAAATCATCATCAATGGGTTCGGATCCACAGTACCAAAGCGTGGAATACCAATAATCTAAGCCAACATGGCCAACGCTCTGCTGAACCGGAGGGGGGACTTCATCGTCCATTATGGTCTCTGGCTCCGGGGTGTGTTCCGGCTCGCAAACAATTTGTTCTGTACTGCTAGTTAAACGCTCCTCTCGATCTTTGCCAACCAGTCGCTCAATACCCTGAAATTCTCATTCATTTTTCTAGCTGCTTCATCAAATTCCATTATATGTTGCTCAGTTCTAATTCTACTTTGCTCTGGATCCCAAAAATCACAACTATTTAAACATTTTTGCAACAACTCATCTGTGAATCTGGCAAGCTCGCATATAGATGGTGATTGACATTGAGGTTCATACGGTTGCGAGTAAGGTCGATGATCATCATACTCGTATGTGTGACCCCCTTGTGAATAATAACAATCATATGACCAATGGGGTCCACCACATATCTCACACAAAACTTCCCTAAAATGATCCCGATGACTATAATTGTATCCACGCTGGCGGTTCCTGTAGTAATGCTCCATAAAAATCACTGCAATGGACACTCATACAAAACGGATCACGAGCACCAGATAAATATATAAATAATAATATTTAAAAAAATTACTCGACACGCTAAAAAAAACTCTCTATGACTTACTAGACGCAGAAAATTAGACACAAATAATAGACTCACTAGACTAACACAAAATACACAAAGACATGGACTCACAAGATACACCACAACTCAAGACCCAATAAAAAAATAATATAAATAATAATAAAAAAAATTATTAGAGACACTAAAAAGACAAACTAAGACCAACTAAACACTAACAATTAGATACATAAATAAGACCAAGTAACCAATTAAGTATGTCAATCAAAGCTAGTTTCGCTATCGCCTAAGTGTCCCTGGCAACGACGCCAAAAACTTGATGTGCTGAAAGCGGTCTATAAAAAATTAACCTAACCTAGATACTTTAGTTTTAAATTTATAAACCTAGACTCTCCTAATGCTAGACCACTAAATAGGCAAGTGTACCTATCGACTGCAGTAAAGCCTAATGAAGTCCGGATATCAAACCCAAAGGACACTAGCGACACTTAAACTAGACTCTGACTAAAAACTTGAAAAAATATATTTGATTGATTTTTGTGTTTTTTTTATTTATAAACTATAAACTAAAAAATACTTAAACTAAAACGGACAATGACACTGACGGTGACAAACTTCAACTCTATAACTTAGACGAACTCAAAGACAGGAGAAGTGCTACCTAGGTTTAGAATCCTACTGGTAACTCTTGGATTTCTCTCAGCCGTGGAAACTATGATGGAACCGAGATCTTAAAATACGACACCCTTAGAAAACCTAGTGGATCCCTGATCATTCTCCGGGTGTCACCTAAAAAGAAATCTAAGGGGCGTGTAAACTTACCAGTTGGTTGGATTGCCTCTCATTCTCTCCAATAATATTTTTTGTCGATGGCTGCTTTTCTGAAAAAAATCCACCGCCCCCTCACGGCTTCTTCCAATCAATCTTTTTATATTGTGCATGTCTTCTGTTCCAAGTTATATTTGTTTTGGGCCTGCCATTTTATTTCCTATAAAATCACATAGAATATGTTTTAGTGTGAAGCCCAGTATCTTTTTATTTTAGCTCTCGTGATTTTTGCTAAAGTCACTTATTTGATTTAATAATTAATTATAGATAGCTTATTAATAAACATTGAGTGCACATAATTAAAGTTTATGTATTATTAAACCAATTTCTCATTCAATCATAATAAACCAATTTCTCATTCAATCATAATAATTAGTTTACACTTAAAAATTTATTTCACTACATGTATAGTTTAGCTCGTTGGCTTTTGAAACCAATAAAATTCAAATATCAACCAATAATAATAATATTCAATAAAAACTTGGCACAAAAATACTTAAAAGTATAGGGAATATTTATGTAATAATGCATATATTTTAGGCTACATCATAAAGCTTTATAATTTAAAAACTACAGTTCCAGTTTATTGTTATGTGCGTCTGTGATCACAAATTGATATTTGATAGATATAATAAAAGAAACCATAGTTAGGATCAATAGTAATATAAATATATTGTAGAATAATATCAAGATATTGATACTGCCTACATGTCCTCTCGCATTTGTCTGAGCATCACATTAAAAAAGTGCTAGCCGTTCACCTGTATCCGCAACACCTTCAGAAGCATAAAGCATAAAACATGGAGATTGCTTCGCAAAATTTTTGATAGAAAATTTGAAAGTCAGAAAGTAAACATGTGAATTAGGGTTAGATAATGACGAACCAATTAAATATTCAAACTGCATTAACACACAAGAGAATCATTGTAAATTTAGATACACATGGAGAAACGATTTCGAATGCTAACTTCAAATAATCGACATAATTTGTACAAATACCTAGATTAATCGCATAGTTTAACATACCAGAGTTGCTTCAACTAGAGAAACTGAACGATAAACATACCAAGACAGGGGTTTTAAAGAAATTGTGAGCTGGGGAGGGCTTGAAGTCTGATGGTAATAGGGTCTTTAATTGATGAAAACGAGAACTTCCATAGTCTCTCTCAATGTGGAATTAGTAACTGATTACGAACCGAGAATGAAGCATAATCCTAAAGCGAACAAAGAATTCAATTCCAAATCAAAAAATTTTTAAAGGAAAGTTAATGGCAAAATCAAAATCAACCCTAAGTAGGAACCATGCATAAATTGTTCACCTCTGTTGATTCGTTTTCAAGAAATTTAGAGGAAGATAGCTTAAATAGGTTATACGAGGTCTCCACATATTGTACCAATGAATCGCCTACCGTAGATTAAAGATGATTGCAAAGAATTCAATTGGATTGAGACAGTTGATAAAAGGGAAGCGTATGTATAACCCAATATGTATGGTTGTAACCTATGGCGATGGGAAATTGATCGGTAGGGTGAATTTATCGTAGGCTTTAATTGGATTGATTGCAATCGAAGGTTAAGGTCGCTTGAAGATCAATCGAACGCCGCCGTAGGTCATAAAACATAGCCGGAGATGAACTGTAGCGTTCTCATTTTTTGTCGTAATATAGCGGCGTCTTGCCGGAAATAATCAATTACCATTTTGTCCTCCTAATATGTTTTATATGTAATTTTTATATATGTAAACTAACTTTTATCCCTCGTATTACGAGGTTGCTTTACATTATTCGTTTCTAATATTTATATTTTTTTTGGAATTTTAATTTTATTTATTGTAAGAAAGCTAATAATATACTTAAGTTTTGATGATGAAATATTTTCACAAATAAATGAGATTTTATAACCTAGTTTAAAAGCTATCTAATAACCCACTTATTTATTTTAGTATAAATTATTTGTTAATTATAAATAATATCTATTTTTATTTTTAAAAGGTCGGATATTATAAATAATAATTAGCATATCACTTTCTGAATTTAAACCCTATAATAGGTGAGAAGCAAGTAAAGAACCGGATCATCCATCATCAACGGGTCGGTCACTTACAAAGTATCTTTACTCAGCCGTGAAACCCCTCCCTCCAACCCAACCAAACCAAACCAAACCCTTGAATCCAAGTCAAACTCAATGGGTGGAGTGACGTCATCAATCGCCGCCAAGTTCGCCTTCTTCCCGCCAACGCCGCCGTCGTACACGGTGGAAGCTGAGGGCGGCGGTGGGCTGGTCATCCCGGAGGTTCCACGGCGTGGATGTGTTGAAGCTTCGGACGAAGAAGGGGAACGACGGTTTACATCAAACACAGTAAAGCTAATGCTACCCCTTTTGTATTCGCATGGGAATGCGGCGGATTTGGGTCAGATGTTCGAGCTTTTTGTGGAATTGAGCCTTCGTCTTCGGGTTAATCTTGTTGGGTATGTGTCTAGGCTTCGGATTCAAATAACTTACCAACAAATGAGTGAGAGATATGAACCAGAAGCAGTAGCTAGTTTTGTTAGAGTTACCCGTTATGGCCTGTTTAAAGTTAGTTAGGGTTAGTGTTCATATGCCGCATTTTGACCGATTTGAAGCCTATCTTATGCTTAAATATGATGTTAATGCTATGCCTTTCGGGTTTCTATTTGTGTTTTAAGACTTTTCTGTAGAACCATCTAGAGGTTTCTAACGAGTGTTATGATATTCTTGTAACTTTTGAGTTTTTGGGATGCTCTTGATGTTTGGATGAGCGTTTAAAAATGATGTCACGATTTGGAGTCGCGGAATTGTTATATGTGATCATTCATTTGGATTATATGATCTTTGGGTCAAAATAATTAGATTTGGTGAAACATGTAACGAATTGTTTTAGGAAAATGATTATTAAACCGACTTATCCCCAGGATTGACCCATTTTGACCCGTTCTGAGTTCGCTTGTCTTGTAGGAGTGACTCATTTTTGATCCGTTCTGAGTTTTATAGTTTTATCAGAGTGGACCCATTTTGACCCATTTCGAGCCGTTCTAAGCTAGCTAGATTGTACGATTGACCAATTTTGACATGTTCTAAGTTTAACTTGTTTTGTAGGAGTGACTCGTTTTGACCCATTTGGAGTTGTTCTAAGTTAGCTAGATTGTAGGAGTGACCAACTTTGACCGGTTTTGATTCATTTGGCATGTTCTAAATTATCTAGAATTGACCCATTTTGACCAGTTCCAAGTTAGCCAGGTCATAGGAGTGACCCATATTTACCCACATTGTATAATTTAAGGGTGGTGATCGGGTTTATTATCCAGGCTTCTTGTAGTTCAGGTCGGGTTATGGAGTTTCTTGTAGTTCAGGATGGTTTTATGATGTTTAAAGGTCTAACCGATATCCGACCGTAATAACAATCGGTTTCATCAGTTTTTGGGTATTCAATATCGTGTTGGGCCGGGGTTAGTCGGGTAAATATGAATCGGGTCGGGTAATCGGGTACGAGTAAAATCAACAAGCCTAGTATAATTTGAGTTATCCAAATCGCTAATTTCTTCCTTCTAAATGCAGATATGACTACTCTGGCTATGGTCAATCTACCGGAAAGGTAATACAAACACAATGCATACCATTTAAAACATGTTTTATAATCACAATTTAGTTTTAAAAAAAATCCTAATTCCTAATACATCAATACGACAATCATCTTTAATTTTGTTCATAACAGCCGTCCGAGTGTAACACATATGCGGACGTTGATGCGGTTTATAAATGCCTTAAGGAGAAATACAACGTCAAAGATGACCAATTAATTTTATACGGCCAATCTGTCGGTAGCGGGCCCACCATTGACCTTGCATCGCGCATACCCGACTTAAAAGGTGTGGTGTTACATAGTCCAATTCTCTCGGGCCTCAGGGTGCTGTATCCTGTTAAAAGAACATATTGGTTCGATATATATAAGGTTATAAACAAAATATAAAGATTTTGTTTTTAGTTCCTTATATGTTGTGAATAAAAAAAATTAATGCTTTTTTGTGTGATTTCTGGTTTCAGAACATCGAGAAGATCGGTTTGGTGAACTGCCCTGTTCTTGTCATACACGTAAGATCATTGACTATGGTTTTCTAATAATGCAAAATGAACAACGGTTCTTGGACGTTACGGGTCTAAACGAGCTAATCCTAAGCTACGAGAGCTTGAGATCGGCTCGTAAGTAGGTTTTCAAGCTTGGGCTCGGCTTGTTTATTATCTATTAGTTTATTCACTCATTTATACTCATTTTTTGTATGTATTTTAATTACAGTTTTTATATATAACATAATATATATAATTTTGATATGTTTATTTTATCTTAATGTTTAATGTTATTGGTAATTATAAAAATGTATATTTTAAATAAAATTGTATGAATAATAGGCTCGTTTAGGTTCGTGAGCCAGCTTCAAGCTTGGCTTGTTTCGAGCTTTGTTTCTAAAGCCCGAGATTGGCCCGTGAGTAGGTTTTCGAACTCCAACTCAACTCGTTTGTTATTTATTAATTTATTTGTACACATTTATAATCATTTTTATACATATGCTAATTATGCCATTCATATATAGGACGTATATTATTCATATATTTTATCATAATTTTATATATAATAATCATTTACATAATTGGCTCATTCAGGCTGGCTTGCGAGCCAGCTCGATCTCTATACGTGAAGCTGAGGCTCGTTTATTAAATAGCTTATTTTTAGGCTCGAGTTCATTTCAGCTCCGCTCGAATGAGCTTTTAGCGAGCATCTCAAGTACCTTACGAGCAACTTGGCTTGTTTACACCCCTAGTCACATGCATATTTAACAAAGCAGGCTCGCGTCTGTAAACAGGGTACATCGGATGAAGTTGTGGATCGGAAAACAACTATGGGAGCTTTGCAAGAACAGGTATGAACCATTGTGGCTTACGGGTGGAGGCCATTGCAACCTCAAGTTCTATCCTGAGTTCATACGACACTTAAAAAAGTTCGTTTTGGCACTCGGAAAATCAAAAGGGACCCAGCCCACAAACAGGTCAAAAAACCCGCCACTAGATGTTGAGAATCAGAAGAAAGAGCCTGAAAGTGGGCCCACGGTTACTGCCGACACATTTGAGATGCGAGCTGAGCTTCCAGAAGTTTCTAGAAATAGTTTAGATAGTAGACTTGAAAAGTCAAAGAAGACGAACAAACCCGAGAAGTCTCGAATGAGTGTTGACATGTTTAGAAGACGAAAGGGGTTG
This sequence comes from Bidens hawaiensis, assembly GCF_021521415.1. Lineage (NCBI taxonomy): Eukaryota > Viridiplantae > Streptophyta > Magnoliopsida > Asterales > Asteraceae > Bidens > Bidens hawaiensis. Next base: position 374,345 of record NW_027491022.1, read on the forward strand.
GTCTGGTGATTACTTGTGGAGCAAGTTTTGTGTGGGGTTAAGTTATAATGGTAATAGAAGTATAAAGAAGGTAACTTGTTGATCAAGGTATCATCTAATAGCCTTTTGGTGTTAATCTGTTATGGAAGTGAGTCTTGTTTTATATCTTGTTTTACTATGTTCAAAGTTATTTATATGTTATTGAACATAAGTTACAATGTGTCCACCTTTTTTTTATTTTTTGTTTTTTTATGATTTTTGTGTTTGTAATCTTGTTTTTTTTTCCGTGTTGTAAAATGAACATTATATCGGAATATGAATTGGTGTGGTTCTCCGTCTTCATTTAGAACACTACTGTTCGGACCACTGCAAGGCCGTTGAAAATGATCAAAACATTCAAAGAGAAACAAGTTGGTCAGTTGGTTAGAAAACTTATGCTGTTCGGTTTTGACGGGTTTTAGCAGTTTAGCGTGTGCTGTCATAACTCATCTGCTATCAACCTGGATGCCAACTGTACATTTCATGCCGAATTGAAATATGCAGGAGATCTGTAAAATCGACACTATAACACCTAGGTATGTTGTCGGCGAATGGTTCGGCTCGCATCTGTTTTTATCAAGGTGGTTATATTGATGAGTGTAACATTTGCACAAGTTTTTTTTTTTTCTAGAACTTGCTTGAGTTTACACACAAACACTGCAAGAAAAAAGGAAAGCCAAATGAATGCGAAGCCAAATGATACATTACTAAAATCATTTACACAAGCACAACAAAATAAAAAACAAGACACCAACACCTAACAATTAAACAGATTAAAATCACATCTTTTTTATTTCATCTGCTGCAGGATCACGAAGTGTACCAAACATCCAGTCCATCCACACCGTATAATGACCGTAATTATGACGATAAGTTGTGTGATGAATCGTGTGGTATCCCGCACCCATCACTGGCCAAACCTTCCCATCAACGCAATCATGAATGTTTGCAGTCCATATCGCTTCGATAAACAAAAGCCCAATGTGGGTCGTGAAATGAGTCGGCATTAGAAATAGTGCAATCACGTGTGGTACTGCTTGCAGTATCCCATCTATACCAAACCTGACACAAGATCATCACACACAAGATTTAGTATCATGCATGTCTCAAACCTATGGGCGAAAATACTTGGCACGAGCTAAACACCACACATGAAAAAATAAACAAGGTTTAGGTCAACTGTTTTGTAAAACAAGTCAACTCAAGCATAACAAGTTTTAAAAAATTGTTTGACACGAATACAAATCGGTTAAAGCAAAAGGTTAACATGTGAGGATTTTAGAAAAAATCATATTTAGATTTTGAAAGGTTTATTTAAAAAGGTTCAAATTTAAAGTTTGCTGTTTAATTTCTTTTTTTTTTAATTTTTTTAATATCTTCAAATGATAGTAACTATTAGTTTTCAAAAGTGAAATTAATTTTACGTTTTAAAAAAATTTTAACACTTGTTAATTTTCAAAAACTTTATCATAATTAACTAATTCTCTAATCCATTCCATTCACTTCTTCTACTCTCAACCTAATTATATAAAACCAAGTTTGTGAATTGGAATACAAGAGATAATGAAAGCAAAAAATCGATTAAAAGGATACAAATTACAAAAACATGTAACATGAATAAATAAATATATGGGTCACCAACCCGAAACCTATCAACCAATCAAAGCGACACGAGCGACACCCCTACTCTGTAGAAAGAAACATAACGGCAAAAGGTGAAAGTGTGTTTTGTTTGTTGTAGATATGATGAGTTGCATGAAGGTATTTGTACAAAGGTTTAATGTCGTGTAACTCTCTGTGCATCCAGTAGATGCTGAATTCAACAAGTACGAGGTACAAACATAAGTTATAAGTGTACGCAAACCATCCCACATCACTTATCCGTGAAAAACATCGTGTTCATCCGTTTTCGACCATGTACTCCGAGACGGTGGGAAGAGCACAATACCATGGCATAGCCTTCATTGCAACACATATCTGTAGCAGCATTGCTTTCCTAGAAGGGATAGCATCTGCAAGCCAATCAAGATTTCAATAAATTACTATTAAGTTGATCATCTCAGTTTGCACAATGATGAGGTCGTAAATGTTGGATTTTAACAAGATTATTAAAGTCATAAAATCCCAAGTTTATGAAAAACGCAGCGGAAATTTGTTTTAAATCTTGTTAATTTGATATGTATAAAACCAATTTTACACAAGCAAAACCCAAGCCCGGATCCAAATACGAAATACATACTATCAAACCATGCATGTCACTATAAGTACATGCATGTTAAAGCTACCTTTCAAATCCAAGGAAGAGGAGGGAAATGATGATGAAGAAGGCAAGAACTTGAACATGAAGCTCCTCAAGCTAGCATACCCCAAGCTTTCCAACAAACACCACTTGTAGCTAGGATTTGGTAACACTTGACAACTCCTCCTTGTTCTTGTTCTTGGCCGTCCAAGAGAAAGAAGAGAGGAAGAAATGTACAGAGGATTTTTCCTCTACTGTACTTGTGTTGTATGTTGTGTGTTATGAGAGATTGAGAGAAAGAGTGCATAATAAGCCTTTCAAATGGCACCACCCAAGGAGCCAATGGGAAACATTGCTTGTCTCCACTAAGGAGAAGATAATAATAAAATAATGAAGAGAGAGAGGGGAAGGGGGGGCCGGCCAAGCCTCCCTTTCTTGTACAAAATTTTGCAAACATTTTTATAACATAAACCTTTTGTTATAAAATGTTAGTTAACCTTTATAATAAAAAGGTTACACAACTTAAGAAACATGCAAGGTTAATAAGGTTTACATATTGTTATTTAACCAACTTAAATAACACTATGTAATGTTCTCTCATAAAATATAAATCATCCATATGATTTAGTTATTACACAAGTACATTGTATTTAGAAACCCCTTTCTAAATAACTTAAGTGTTAATATTCATTTGTTATGATCATATCATATATAAACAAATATTATTGGTGTTTGTCTAGCTTGTTATTGGGTATGACCCGACTTGGATCATGACGTACTAGCCACATCAATAATAATATGTGTCTTGGGCATACCGAGTCCAACAATCTCCCACTTGCACAAGATACATAGAAGATTGATGCAAGTAGCAAATACCGCCTAACTACGGTTTACTACCCCTAATACGCATGACGAAGTGCCATTCAATAACATCATCCCCTTCAAGTCCCTTACTTGAAATGATTCAGGTACATCTATCATTTATCCTTTTGCCACGGATATCATGTCAAATCCAGAGACACAGAGTGATCATTCTCTGTTGATTTAACTTTCAGGCCTTAGACATCTCACTCTCAACGAATAAGAGGGACAAATCCCCTATTAACTACATACGTCTCTCACAATCACCTTGTACCAGACCTGATCTTAGCCTTATGTACTGTCATGTTTCAGAGCAGCGAAGAACTAAGTCAAAGCATAATATTCGGTGAATATCAAGACCCAATATGTATCTCAGGTCGGAGGATACTATGATATTTTCCTTTACTCAAATTTACTTATGATCAATCACAAGGATTCCATGTAGTAACATTTGAGAGCGGGTCAGTCCAATATTTATAACCCATACATATCTATGAACCTTGGCAGCAACCCTTGCTCTATATTCATATCCCATGAATATCCACCAATCCAAGTTCATAATAGTCTTACCTTCATATTTGTTCCCACAAATATGAGCGACTACGGACATTTAGAATAAGTAACTTATTCATGGATTTAAACATGCTAAAATGGAACATAACTCAAAATGTCAAAATCATAAACCATAATCATATGAATGAGTCAAAATAACAATAGTTCCGATATCCAAATACAAAATTCGATCATATCCAATCACTAGAATATCGAAGTCCTAAGGCACAAGTATGACCCTCATGCTTTGGTCTTTCAAGGAGCTTCGTGAGTGGATCCGCAATGTTTTGATTGGTGTGAACTTTGGGAATACATATCTTTCCCTTTTCAACTTCATCCCTTATGTAGTTAAACCTCCGCTCAATGTGCCTCGTCTTTTGATGTGCACGAGGTTTCTTGATTTGCGCAATCGCACCCTCGTTGTCACAAAAGATCTCTAGAGGGTCCTGAATGGTACGGACTACCCCTAGGTCGGCAATGAATTTTCTAATCCACGCAGCTTCTTGAGCTGCCAATGAGGCGGCGATGTATTCCGATTCCGTGGTGGACAAAGCTACCACATCTTGTTTTGAGCTCTTCCAAGAGACTGCCCCACCATTCATAACGAAAACATATCCCGATTGTGATCTAGAATCATCTCGATCGGTTTGGAAACTCGCATCCGTGTAACACTTTACAACGAGTTCCTCCTCACCCGTATATTAGAAACATGTCCTTATTCCTTCTAAGGTGTTTCAATATACTCTTAACCGCCATCCAATGGCTACTTCCCGAATTATGTTGGAATCTACTTGTCATGCTTAAAGTGCATGACACATCTGGTCTAGTGCATACCATTGCATACATGATGGATCCAATAGCCGATGCGTATGGGATTCCATTCATTTTCTCTTGCTCATCCTTTGAGCTTGGACATTGAGACCTACTCAATATCGTTCCTCTTTGAATAAGTACCAAACCTTTCTTAGAGTTCTCCATCTTGAACCTCTTCAAGATTTTGTCAATGTATGCACTTTGGTTTAAACCTATCAACCGCCTTGATCTATCCGTATAGATCTTTATTCCCAAAATATAGGCGGCTTCACCAAGATCCTTGATTGAAAAACAACTTCCAAGCCATGCTTTTACACCTTCCATGGTTGGAATGTCATTCCCAAATAGTAGTATGTCATCAACATACAATACTAAGAAGGTAATGATGCTCCCACTAGCTTTCTTATACACATAAGCTTCATCACCATTCTTGATGAACCCAAATTTCTTAACTTCTTCATCAAATCAGTGATTCCAACTTCTAGATGCTTGTTTCAATCCATATATTGATTTCTTTAACTTGCATACCTTATTAGGATGTTGTGGATCGACAAAACCTTTGGGCTGAACCATATAGACATCTTCCTCAAGATGCCCATTTAGGAAAGCGGTTTTGACATCCATTTGCCATATCTCATAGTCATAATATGCGGCTATGGCAAACAATATCCTAATAGACTTTAGCATTGCTACGGGAGAAAAAGTTTCATCATAGTCAACCCCTTGAGTTTGAGTGAAACCTTTTGCTACAAGTCTAGCTTTATAAGTATCCAAGTTTCCATGCATATCGGTTTTCTTCTTGAAAACCCACTTACTTCCAACCGGTTTGGAATTAAGAGGTGGTACAACCAAGTCCCATACTTGGTTGTCATGCATGGATTGCATCTTTACGTTCATGGCTTCAAGCCATTTGTCACAATCGGATTGTGACATTGCATCACGGTATGTGGTGGGTTGATCCGAATCTACCACATAGCATCCATCCATGAAAAATCCATATCTTTCGGGTGGATAACTAATCCTACCGGATTTGCGAACGTTTTATGTGTCTTGATCAACCATTTGATCATTTTCAACAACCTCTTGTTGATTGCTAGTATCAACCAAACGTGTATCGGCTTATGGTTCTCGATCCTCCTCGAGTTCCACCGCTCTACTAGTACCTTCCATAAGGAACTTAGTTTCCATGAACTCGGCCTTTCGAGCAACAAATACCTTTTGCTCGGTTGGGTTGTAGAAATAATATCCCATGGAATCTTTGGGATATCCTACAAAGATACACTTAGTGGATCTATTTTCAAGTTTGTTTTGGGTGTTGTTCTTGACATAAGCCTCACAACCCCATACCTTTAAATATGACAATGACGGAACCCTTCCATTCCATATTTCATAAGGTGTTTTGTCCACTTTCTTGGTTGGGGCCATATTTAGAATACGGGTCGCGAAGAGCAAAGCGAAACCCCAAAATGATAGAGGCAATGTGCTTCTAGCCATCATAGATCGAACCATATCCAATAGAGTTCGATTCCTCCTTTCGGACACACTGTTATGTTGTGTGTTCCGGGTGGAGTGAGTTGTGAGATGATCCCACAACTCCTAAGATGATCTCGGAAAGCATCACTTAGGTATTCACCTCCTCTACCCGAACGAAGTACTTTGATGGTTTTATCGAGTTGATTTTATACTTCATTTTGGAAGACTTTGAACATTTCAAAGGCTTCATCTTTGTGCAGAGGATTTTTCCTCTAGTGTACTTGTGTTGTATGTTGTGTGTTATGAGAGATTGAGAGAAAGAGTGCATAATAAGCCTTTCAAATGGCACCACCCAAGAAGCCAATGGGAAGCATTGTATGTCTCCACTAATGAGAAGATAATAATAAAATAATGAAGAGAGAAAGAGAAGGGGAGGGGGGCCGGCCAAGCCTCCCTTTCTTGTATAAAATTTTTACAAACCTTTTTATAACATAAAACCTTTTGTTATAAAATGTTATGTTAACCTATATAATAAAAAGGTTACACAACTTAAGAAACATGCAAGGTTAATAAGGTTTACATATTGTTATTTAACCAACTTAAATAACACTATGTAATGTTCTCTCATAAAATATAAATCATCCATATGATTTATTTATTACACAAGTACATTGTATTTAGAAACCCCTTTCTAAATAACTTAAGTGTTAATATTCATTTGTTATGATCATATCATATATAAACAAATATTATTAGTGTTTGTCTAGCTTGTTATTGGGTATGACCCGACTTGGATCATGACGTACTAGCCACATCAATAATAATATGTGTCTTGAGCATACCGAGTCCAACAGTAAGTTTGTGTTAATTTAATATTTTCTATGACATTGATGAGAATGCTGATAATTTAACACTACAAATCAGATAACTTTCAGTGACTGTAAATCATATGGCATCTAGTGACAGACAACGCCATTGGTGTGTAGTGGTCCCTGGGCGCAGTGACAAGTGCAATAATCTCATCCGAAATTTTACCTTCGCACATATCAATGAATTACCGACTAAGTAGCATGGGAACGGGTACGGGAACAGGATACGGGGATGTTACGGATACGGAAACGGCAAAAATCAAAAATCCAAGATACGGGTACAGCAAAAAATATAAAAAAATACAAATATATTAAACACAGTCCAAAATATAATTTTATAAATATAAATTGATAAGTGATGAATATTGATAAACAAAGAATTGCTTGAGAATTGATAATGAGAATTGGGAAGCTATGGAATATGGAGTTATGGACTGATCGTGAACTCGTGATTACTGATTTGTGATTTTGAGAATTACTAAACAAACAGTTTATTATCTAATAACCTGCCGTCATCGTCATATTAATGCTTATGTATTATAATTAATTTATAAAACTATTTTTGGAATTTGAAAAGTTATTAAAAAACCCTAGATATTTAAGAATACGCTTCTGAAACCTCCCCTACGCGGTCCCTGATTTTCCGAAGCGGCCGTGAAACGTCCCGGCGGCGTTTTTCCGGCGTACCCGTTCCCCCGCCCTCCCGGGGATGGGGACTCAATTGGACTGCCGTTACCGTGCATCATAGATTAGCGACAGTCAACCTATCACTAATAGCAATGATTGACGCTGACACCGTGTGCATGTGTATGATCATCTTCATTTCAGAACTCCTAAATTTAAAAACTTTAATAACTCTTAACTAATCATTTTAAAAAAAACTTTTTTATGTGTTAATATTATTTGATTGTAGTTTGTCACTTGTTAATATGTAAGTTCTTAAGTATTTTAGAGTTTCAGAAAAAGAAAATCCTGACATGAATTATGTATGATACACAAGATTTTCTATGAAAAGAAAGATATATATATAGAAAAAAGATCAAATACATTTTATTCTTAACATGAAAACAGTGAGAACCATTTTGCTGTTACTATTAGGTTTATTTTAATAAGTGTTTTCTGTTATTTTTTGTTCGTAGTTGCTAATTTTCGATTATGAGACGTTATAAGTATTTGCTTATTTATATTTTGTTATTATTAGATTTCTTATTTTGTTGATATAAGTATTTGTTGATATTTTCTGTTATTATTTTGTTCTTGATTTTGATTCTTTTGTTGTAATTTTTAGGTTTTTTTTCTTTGTTATTATAAATAATTGTTTATGTAGATTGATATTGTAGTTGATATTGTTTCTTACGTTCTCGTTTTTTTATAAATTGGTATTATTTCCTACGTTCTCATGTTAAGACTAAAATGCACATGAACCTTCCCCTATATACACACACACACACACACACACACACACACACACATACATACTAGTTTTAGAGCACGTGTCACACACAGGATAATTCAAATTATAAAATTATAAGTAAAACAAATAATTACATAGCGTATATGAAAAAAAATGTATTACATCTATGCTTGTATCTATGCAATGTGTACATAAATTGATTTTATTTATATCACAAAATTATTTTTTTAAATGAACTTAATAAAAAAATGCTCGTGCAAAAACGTACCCAATGATATTTCTTTCTATTGAAAAATTCATTCTCGGTGCCATATATGTATAATAGAAAGACTTTTGGTTATGATTCAAGAGCTATGTTTTTCTGAGCTACACCATGAAAAAGATTTTGATAAGTTTCAAATGGCTTCTCGACTTTGTCATAATGACAACATAAAAAATAACATGTTATCCCATCCAATTTTGTGAATATTTTGTTTCATTTGAGCATAGTTTTCTATGACATGCTTCCCATACAACGTTCTGATCACCATTGAAAGAAAAATTGATGTTAACATAAATATTTCGAAATTGATAAAAGTTAGAAATATTAATAGGCATGGGGATGGTATGTCGAAAGTGTTAGCAATCTATTCTTACATTTTAATAGTTGAGGGAAAAATAGTCAGTTTGCCAAATCCCAAACCTTTTGATTATTTTAAAAAATGCCCTTAAAAATAAATTTTAAACCCGAATCATGTTTAAAATTTTAACTTTCATACTTTTGACATTTCAAAGTCAACACTTTGAACCCATAAGAAATTTGACGATAAATCTATTTTGCATTCTCAAACTTTTAAAAATACTCAAATTTTTCATTTTTGACCCATAACAAATTTTGACCTAAATTTAGTTAATTTGTACCAAATAATCTATTTACCAACTTTTGACCCATAATATCAAATTTAAGTTTCACAAAAAAAACCCGAAACAATTTTCATTTGAGAAACATGATTTGTTGTTGATTTTTGAAATTCAACAAGTATTTTGAAATATGTAGTAAAATAATATGTTAATATTTATATTTATAAAAATATATAGATATTATATAAATATAGTGTAAAAGGAAAGTGAATAATTATTGATTTATTACATATATTATGGTCAATTAGTTTTGGAGGGAAAAAATTGTGAGAATTAACCAAAGCATGACAAGTTTCCACATTTATTTTACTTTATTAGAATATAGGGAGATGATCAAGAGAAAACTCACATTTAGAGAGAAAACTTAAAAACTCCTAAAGAATTATTTTTAATTAAAAATAAAAAAATATTTTCAAAATTCTGCTTTAGCCATTATTCTTATATTTTCTTATATTTCACTCGAAAAAAAAATAAAAATAAATAAAAAAAACCGCTGTGATGCACATACGTATTACTGTGCGATACCGTTGTATTACACATATGTATTACTATGTATTTTTGAGTTTAATAGTGTTTTATTGCTTATATTCAATATTTGTGTATTGTATATCTATAGTAGTGTTGAATTATATGGAAAAAAAATAATAATAAAATAAAAGTCGATGTGGTGCACATGTGCGTTAATGTTGTATTACACATACGTACTAATGTGTATTCGATGCGTATTAGTCTTATATTGCATATATAATAGTGTGTATCAAATATGTGCAATAGTGTTGTATTCTATGCAATACAAAGACTTTTACATATATGCAATGCACACTATACCGACGAGGTTACCGACAAGGTTTTTTTTTTTTTTTTTTTTTTGAACCAATGACAACATATAAGAATAATGGAAAAAAAAAACTTCAAAAAAAGTTAAAAATAGTTTTTTAAGAGTTTTTAAGTTTTCTGTTTAAGAGGAGTTTTCACTAGATCTCACCCCTAGGTATATATATATATATATATATATATATATATATATATATATATATATATATATATATGGTTATGTTAGAATAAAAACCCACTTGAGTTGTGAAAACTCTAGAAACACATTCTCAACCATATGCTTTTAATTAAAGATTAAATCTTGTGATCCAGAATTAAAGTTAATAAGAAATGTAAAAGTTTATTTACATTTTCTCTCTCCTGAAACATATATAAAAATTACTAAAAAAATGTAAAAAAAAATAGCAAAACATTTTTTTTATGTTTTTAATGTTTTGTATTAAATGTAACAACATATATTACATGTAACAAAAAAAATGATGTTATATAGGGTTTTCTTCACTCAAGGGGATTTTCAATCTATACTTCTCCTATATATATATATATATATATATGCTCACTTATAACTTACTAAAGGACCGCTTGATTTTGACTTGGAAATAGAGAGCATGGCATACCTATGTGAGCGGGGTAGAGCCTGACGACATATATTAGGACTTAAGACTTAGCTAGCATTGATTTCGCTATGGTTATTACGTTCTAAACTTGCACTTTCAAGGATTCAAACCCATACTGGTCATAAATCATGTAGAATCTATCTACACGGCACTACAGGAAACGCCGTTATTAGCGGTGACACTAGTCTTGTTTGCACTTATTTTATTGGTATTAGTGGCAATTTTTATGGGTATAGCGCAACAAAAGTCAGCGCTATTAGTCCATATCTTTATAGTGTGGTTTTTCTTAATTTGATATATTTCTGTAGAATTTTTAACATAATTATAAACATATTAAAACTTCATCTAGTATAATAACTAGTAATGTTCCTTACGTGCGTTGAGTAGGGTACTCGGCAATGAACCAGAATATCAAACGTGGATATATAAACATATTGTAGCGACTATCACTTCAACACAACAAAAAAAAGTGAATCTAATCGAATATTAAAGACGTAATATTTTTTCGATGTATTAAAATAAAATAGAAATTAATGATCTTAAAATAGCAGATGGACACGCAACGCGTAATTTAGCTTTTACCATATCATTTTAAGCGTCAACTTCTCGCTCTATCTGTACACTCTCTTCTCTCTCTATACTCTCTAAACCTTTTTTATCTTAAGAAAAAAAAATGTTACTTTAAGCTTTTAACGATTTGTATGTTTATTCTTAGATAGCTTAAATATTATTAAATATAATTTCTTTTTGAATGAAACTTATGTTGAAGCTTAGATAAAAATAAATACGCTACAATGGTATGTTCGGAGTTTTATAAAGCATCATATCTTACAAATTTAAAACAAAAAAATAAAAGTTATGAGTGGGACGCGTAGCAAAATCCAAGACAAAATAAAAAATAATTATAATTACAGAAAATTAAAGGGTGCAAAAGGTAATTATAATGGGATACAAGTGAGAGTTCCTAAGGGGTTAGTTGTAACTTAGAAAAAACCATGCATTACAAACTTGTACCATTTGCTTTAATAGATGGCCAAAATCTAAAGCTACAAAATATATTAATATTAAGAATATAATACTAATAATAAAAAAATAATAACAATATAATACTAAAAAATAAAGGTTTATTGAATTTTAATAATCCCAACTTTAACCTATTGGTCGGCGTTAAGCCCAACTTAAGATATATTTTCTGTCAATCCCGACTTTCAACATATTTCCTTTCAACAATCCTAAGCTAACGGAAGACTTACTCCATTAGTTATTTTGATGACGTGGCTTAACTTAATACATGTGGATTCTTATGTGGAGGATCTTTGAGACAAAAATAGTTAAAAGGTTGGACCGTTGATAGTGATTTTTAAAGGTGGGATTATTATCGGCCAATACACAAAAGATGGGATTATTTATTTCCAATTTGCCTTTTTTTGTTTTTTTTGTTTTATGTTTTTGTTCTGGTATCGCAACGAACGTGGTGGTTTGTAATGAAAATCAAGCAATTGCCAATTTTTTTTGTTTGTTTTAGTTCCGGTATCGTAAAGAACATGAAAAAAACCGCGGAATTCACTTAAACTCGCAGCATTTTGTTTTAGTTCCGGTAACATAACAAAAACCTACCAAATGCCAATTTAAGGCAAATATTACTAAATAAAAAAAGGAGCAATAATGCCTTCTTGTTTTTTCAAAAGGGAAGCTATTGCTCCTTTTTTTTAATTCAAAAGCTCCTATACAATTAGACCAAAGTTTTATCCATTTGTAGATGGAGCTTCAATAGCAGCTAAATCTAGAGGGAAATTATGACCATTACGTTCATGCATAACTTCCATACCAAGGTTAGCACGGTTAATGATATCAGCCCAAGTGTTAATTACACGGCCATGACTATCAACTACTGATTGGTTGAAATTGAAACCATTTAGGTTGAAAGCCATAGTATTGATACCTAAAACAGTGAACCAGATACCTACTACAGGCCAAGCAGCTAGGAAGAAAATTTTTGTTTTTAGTTCCGGTATCGCAACGAATGTGACGGTAATCAGCCGAATTTGTGTAGAATCACTGCCTCAACACCAAGGACTGACAATGCTCGAATCCTCCCAACTCCTGAGTTTTACCAATCGACAGCACCCAATTGGTCCACCTCAAATTTCGTACGTTTTTCTTTTATTTTTAATTTTTAGTTCCAGTATCATAACGCAATTAACTATAACCAACCGAATTCACCTCGACTTACCGCCTCAACGATTAGGACCGACGAGCTTGGGTTTATCAGCACCCGAGTTTTACCGACCTATCCGGTACAACACACCGGGTGAAACACTAGTTTAATAATAAGAAGAAGAATAGTTGTACTGATAAAACGGTAATAACTTAACAATATATATATATATATTTAGAACGACAACTTTCTTGTATTTAAACTATAACGCTCTCCAAATTTAGAGAGCCTCTTTGCCCCCCACTCTGGCTAGACTAAGTTGTCTTAACCGAGCCCACGCTGGCTCAGAGTTTGTCTTGGACGTTCCTCTGGGAAACCATACCACTAGTTGTCACTTGACAGTCGTTGTGCCACCACAAGAGCAGAATTCTCTGAAGTAACACACTGTGGGACGAAAACCCAGGTGGGCTCGGGATTTGAACTGACAACCTTGCACAATGCCCAACTTTATCATTATCCAACCAAAGCGACACAAGTAAGGGTCAAACTTAGGTCTTCACTTGAGAACCCAAGCCTTCTACCACTAGGGCACAAGTGATGGATTTAACAATACGTAGTTATCTTAAATATATACAAACGAAACCTTTAAAAGCTCTCTGGTTGCTCCTTATATTCTCTCAAGACACCAAATTACTTTATTTGTAATAGAGGCTTCTCATGCATTTTACCCGAACTCACAGGTATGGGTCTCACTAAAACAAAAAGCCCTTAAACGGGTTATAATATCTCATTAAATTAAAAATTAATCTTACCAAATATTTGATATAAAAATCCTATAAAATAGAGATACATTAAAGATTAATATCTGATTTTTTAAACAAAATATTATTTATAATTAAGAAACAATTTTATAGTAAAAAATAAGCGGGTCATGTGTCACACCAAACCTATATAAGTTTTAAACGGATTATAACATCTCATTTATTTGTGAAACCATCTCATCTTCAAATCTTAAGTGTATTATTAACTTCCTAACAATAAATAAAATTAAAATTCAAAAAAATATATAAATATTAGAAACGAAAAATGTAAAAAACAACCCCCGTGCTACGGGGGATAAAAGCTAGTACAATATAAATTAATAATAACAATATAAATTAATAACAAGAAGATAATATAATATCATAATTAACTAACGTTAGTAAAATAACTAAAGATAATAAAATAAAATAACAACATTACCAATAAGGGTTAGGTGATTTTCCTAATAAAGGCTAGGAATGATGGTATTTTAGTCTACTACTTTAATATTAAAACTAATTTATTTTAATCTCAAAATTCACTTGTATTAATCTCAAATACCCACTTACATCTTCACTCATCTCTTACAACCACCACCACCACAACCGTCACCCACCGCCATCACCTCGCAAGAAAATCTCTGGAAATTTCGCCAGAAATTTCACCAGAAAAGTCCTTGGAAAACAATCCCCGGAAATTTTGCTGGAAAAATCACCGAAAAATTCACCGAAAAGTCATCGAAAAACAATCACCAGAAAAGATCGCCGGAAAACGGCCACCAAAAAACACAATGGAAAACACTATGAAAAAAACAATGTGAAAAATCACAATGACAAAAACACAATAAAAAACATAATTATATGACACAATGTAAAAAAAAATACAAAGAAAAATACAATTGTAAAACACAATTTGTAAAAAAAACCTACTAATTTTTTTTAATTTTTATATAATAATATGGTACTCATATAAAAGATAACAAAACACATGTTAGTATGGCGAATTTGTTTTTCAATAAAAATGTCGTAAAAAAAAATTATAGACGTTTTAAAATGATGGGGGTATTTGACATGTGTTTTGCATGTGGAGAGAAAATGTGTTATCACTTTCCTTTATTTCAAACTTGATTTCCCCCTAAATTAATCTCAACAGAATATATTACTTATCATTTCTAAAAAAATCATGGTTTCTGTTCTAACCTACCCTAATATGATAAGGTAATGATAATTATTATCAAAATAAAAAAATAACACTAATAATACGATAGAAAAATATATACTAGTAATACAATAGAAAAATATATACTAATAATATATAGAATTGTAACAACAAGACGAAAAATAATAATGTATCAAATGTAATACTAAATTACTAATAATATAATAAAATAATAACAATAATAAAAAATAAAAAATACTAAAAACACTAAATAATTATAATAAAAATATAAAACAACAAGAACAACAACAAATAATAATAATAACTAGTGATTTCCTCGTGCGTTGCACAGTAAAATCAGTCGTTAAAATCTGGATGCTATAGTGGCGAATCAACGAGAATTCAGTCAATAGTAGCTACGTTCATTACGGTATTGGAACTAAAACAAATGGAAACAAAAAATTAAAAACAAAATTTGAGGTAGGCCAATGGTGTGGCGCCGGTTGGTCCCGGAAGACAGCAGCGAGTCAACACGAATTTAGTCAGTATTAGATACGTTCGTTATGGTACTGGAACTAAAATAAAATTAAAACAAAAAATTAAAATTAAAACTGAGGTGAGCAAATGGAGTGACGTCGGTCACCAATGGGGTGACGTTAGTCAGTCCCAGACGCTGAGTCAGTGACTCTACGACACTCGTATAACATATTATAATTTTTTTTGTTAACATATTTAAAACAATTTTATTCGGTCGGTAAACCTGGGCGTTGGTAAAACCCGATCGTTGCAACGGCGAGTCGGCTCGTATTCGGGCGTTCTGGCGGTGAGTCAGTAAAACCGAGGCGCTGTTAATCCGAGCATTCTGGCTGTGGGTCAACGTGAATTTTGTCGATTTCGTTTATATTTGTGACGGTACCGGAACTAAAAAAAGTTAGGTAAAACTCGGGCGTCGGTAAACCCGAGCGTTGTCGGTACCGGACGTTGCGCGGTGAGTTGTTAAAACTCGAGCATTGTCAGTCCCGGACGTTGTGGCGTTGAGTCGACACAAATTCAGTAAAACAAAAAACAAAACACTTGTTGTGAATCTAGAAAAAAAATTAAACTAATAAAACAAAAAAATTAAAAAAAAAATGAACCGTTGAAATGGTTTCACCTGGCAAAATCAGGGGTTTGCGGCACCAACCATCAACTTTACTTAATATAAAATAACGGTTGTTACGAATCTAGGAAAAAAACAAAAAGAAACGCTCGTTGTGACTCTAGAAAAAAAAACAAAAACAAAAAACATTTAACTAATTAAACAAAAAAATAAAAAAAATGAACCGTTGAGGTGGTGTCACTTGACACAATCAGGGGCTTGTGACACCAACCATCAACTTAACTTAATATAAAATAAAGGTTGTTACGAATTTAAGAAAAAAGCAAAAAGAAAAAAACATTTAACCAATTAAAAAAATTGAAAACGAAATTTTACACCAATTATAAAACAAAGAAACAAACATTTCTTGAAAGGTAAAAAAAAAAGCAATAAAAAATTCAGAAATGACTCTTGTGGCTTGACTTGTCTACTTTACTTATAACTAGTAATTTACCCCCACGTTGTGCGGGTTTCGGGAGTTGAGGCATTAACTCGACTTGAATTTGGTCAGTTTTGGTTACATTCATTACACTACCAGAACCTAAACAAAAACAAAAACAAAAAAAATATAAAAACAAAGAGGACCAATGGGGTGATGTCGGTAGGTAAAACTCTGACGTTGGTAAAACTCAAGGGTTATCGGTCCCATGCATTGAGGCGGTGAGTCTATGCAAATTTGGTCGGTTTCCGTCATGCTCATTACGCTTTTGGTTACATTTGCTACGGTGACGGAACAAAAGCAAACAAAGAAACACAAACAATATAAATATTGAGGCAGGCCAATAAGGTGGTGTCAGTTGGTAAAATCAGGTATTGGTAAAACCCGAGCAATGTCGGTCCCGGGCGTTGAGACGGGTGAGTCTATGTAAATTTGGTCGATTTCCATTATGTTCGTTACGGTACCAGAACTAAAAAATGTTTGTTTGGTTATATTCGTTACGGTACAATAAGTAAAACAAACAAACATATATATATATATATATATATATAAATTGAGGTGAGCTAATGAGATGGCATCGGTCGATGAAACCCAGACGTTGGTCATGGTCAGGCAATGAGTCTATGCAAAATTGGTCAGTTTCCGTCATATTCATTACGCTTTTAGTTATATTTGTTACGGTGACAAACGAAAACAAACACAAAAACACGAACAATATAAATATTGATGCGGGCCTATAAGGTTGTGTCAGTCGGTAAAATTGGATGTTGTTAAAACCCGAGCAATGTCGGTCTCGGGCGTTGAGGCGGGTGAGTCTACGTGAATTTGGTCGATTTTCATGATGTTTGTTACGGTACCATAACTAAAAAAAATAGATATAAATTGAGGTGAACCAATTGGGTGACGTTGGTCAAAGTCAGGAGTTGAGGCGGTGAGTCTATGCAAATTTGGTCGGTTCCGTCACATTCATAAAGACACCGAAAGTAAAACGAAATAGTTCGGTCGGTTAACGTTACGTTTCAGTCGGTTCCGTCACATTCATTACGGTACCGAAACTAAAACAAAAGAGTTCGGTTAGTTAGCGTTACGTAAAAAAAGAAAACAAAACAAAATGGCCTATCAAAACTAAAAAACAAAACAAAACCCAAAAAAAAAAATTTGCTGGCGCCCATTAAAACAGTTTGATCATAACAAATGAAAAAAACAACTGAAGAACGTATTTTGTCTTAGCCAAGACTTGAACCCAGGAGAAAGACAAGGAAAGATAATTTAAGAACTTAATCAAAGCCAATGGACCAGAAGTAGTTTGTTGTATATATAAAACTTCTGGAACCTACTTCAATGTTTTGACACCAAAAGTCTCTTTTACTATACTAGCATAAGTACCCGCGCGTTGCTGCGGGTTTGCGAATATCATCACCCTATGTTTGTTTGTAGTGTTTAGCGTGGTGTGTAATAGGTTGTCGCATGTGCATATGGTTTATTGTAGTCGCATTGTGAATTATATGGTTTTACCAGACGGCAATAATTTTATCTTTACATCATATGCAATGTTATAGAAGTATAAGGCCGAGTTCTCCCCGAGTACTCGCTACACTCTTTGAGGCTATGTTTTTCATTTGAACTGTTTAACGCGATAAAAACCTCATTGAACATCATGCGAAACTCGTTACTCAAACCAAGTCTATTTGTTATACCCATATAAATGTACATGGTTTGTAAAATTGAACGGTAAAATTTAACGAGTCATCTTCTTTTGAAACTTGAAGAACAAACAGTTAGGAGTTGGGATAACCTATACAACTTGTCTTCTAAAAACTTGACTTGTTTTTTTGTTTTTGTTTTTTTTAATTCATTTCCATCTTCCAGTTCATCAAAAGTTTTTGTTAGAAGAAAAGTCAAATCACTTCATCACTATCCGAGTTTCTAAAAATTCATCTTTGCTGGTCCTGCTAAACACAAAATGCAACCCGTGGTTAGAGAATAATACATAATTCATGATCAATGATCATATATATTTTTGCTAGTGGCATTTGAAAGATTTATAAAGCAATTACCATTCGATCCAAGATTAGTAATGCCCTAGTTAGCATCAAATCCCATTTGGAGAAGGTTGTGAAGATCATTATCCCATACAGGCTGTAATATTACAAAATGTCGTCAGGAAATTGTAATCTTGTAAAGTTAAGGAAATAATTATTTTCTTTCCAACTGAATAACTGAAAGTAAGCTGCTTAACTGATTATAATGATATAAATAGTATCTATTAATGTTAGTACCTGGGGATGGACAAGATGCATTGTTGTAGTTATAGTTGGAATACCAGGCAAGCTCCCATGTGGATAAGAATGAGAAGGGCTTCATGAAGGGCCAAATCCATAAGCCGGATTCGAAGTGCTGGGCTGTGAATGAAGCATCTACACATATATTAAGTTTTTAAAAAAAATCCATTATGTACTACTTATTTGTTGCATTTTGTGATATTAAGTTACCTCTTTAAGCACAAGGCGGTCAATGTCAACGTTGATTTCAGGGCTCACCATGGCTAGTTTCATTGATAAAAACTGCAGAAAAATAAAAGTTATTATACAAACTCAACATTAAAATACAAACATTTACCCCTTCTTATTGATTTAAATTGTAAAAGGAAAATGACTTGCAAGATCAGGTCTTTGATCAAGAACATCACAATTAAGATGAGAGAGATTGATCAAATTCAAAACAAAGTTGTTGACTTTTTTAGGTATAAATAATAAAACAGTAAACATTAGATCACCAAAGTAAATTCTCATTAAAAAATACCTCTGATTTGGATAATTAGAAAAGATAAAGATTGTAGTAATTCAATATTTCACCAAAATCTGTAAGTTGTTTTGCAGAACTAAATGACACAAAGATTCACCCAAATAGTACCACAATATACAGAGTACAATGTGGAGAAAAATAATAAAATGAAAGGATACCCTACAACAAAAGGGGCATTAAGTATATATAGACTTCAATAAAACGAAAGGATACCCTAATTTGGATACATGTTCAATATAATGCTCAATAGTCAATTCTGTGTTTCTACTTGTCCATTTCGGTTTTAACCCAAAAGGTGTAGAAAATGGTAATTATGTTTATAAATTTTCTCAAATATAATTATTTTTCCTTACAAGTTTTTTCAAAATTGTTGATGCACTTAATCAACAAAGACGATTGGATACTCTTGCCATCGCTGCAGTCGATACCATGAAATATGTTTTGTATATATTTGCAAGTGATCAGAATAACAATTATGGTGGTAGGGTTATTTCGGTCTATTTAATTTTATTCTGTTTCTAGATTCGGGTTTCTAACATAAGTTCGGTTTTAGGTTATTCAGTTTTTAATTTTGTTTTGTTTCAGGTTAGTTTCAAATTATTTAGTTTTTAGTTTCATTTTGGTTTCAGTTTATTAAGATAAATTTTGGATTCAGGTTTTAGTTTCGGTTCGGTTTCATTTTATTTTGTTTTTGGATTCGTGTTTTTAGTTTTAGTTTGGATTCAGGTTATTCAGTTTTTGATTTTGGTTCGGTTTTTTAAAGTTTTTTATTTCGGTTCAGCGTTTTTAGTTTCATTAGACTTCAGTTTCAATTTATTTATTGTTTTTTGTTATGGTTTTGTTTTCATTTCGTTTCGGTTTCGATTTTTTTCATGTCGGATTTGTTTCTCTTTGGGTTTTAAAGTTTTGTCTAAGTCTAGTTTCAATTTATTCAAATTTTGGATTCAAGTTTTTAGCTTCATTTCGGTTGCATTTTATTCTGTTTCTAGATTCGGGTTTCTAGCATTTGTTCGGTTTTAGTTTATTCAGTTTTTAATTTCGGGTCGTTTCAGCTTAGTTTCAAATTATTCCATTTTTAGTTTTATTTTGGTTTCAGTGTATTCAGCTTTTGGTTTCAGTTCGTTTTCGGTTTATTAGTTTTGTTCAGTTTGAGTTGAGTTTATTTGGTTGTTGGTTTCAGTGTTGGTATTATCTTAGTTCGGGTTTTCTATTATTTTGGTATTTTGATTCGTTACAGTTTCAACTTTTTCTTATTTAGAATTTGGTTTTTTGTTTCTTTTTGTTTCAGTTTCAGTTGGCTAAGTTTTTTATTCAGTTTTTGTTTTCATTTTGGTATTGACTTTCTTAAGTTTTTTTGTTTCTTTTTGGTTTTATTTTTTAACAGAACCATAAGAAAACTTGCAAGAATAATATTCAAAATAGTAGGTATTACCGAAGGTGGCATTTTCAACCACAACTTGTATGACCGAGGAGACTGTTAACTGCAACTGCATTGTCTTGTGCCTGAGACTGAGGAGACCGTTAGCCGCAACTAATAGCAACACACTTAATTTACATGATAAGTAAAGGTAAAAAACCAAATTGTAAATCTGAAAAAACCAAAATAATAGAAAACCCGAACCATAACAAAAAAAACAACAAATAATTGAAACTGAAGTGTAATGAAACTAAAAAGGCTGAACTGAAATCAAAAACTTTAAAAAAACTGACCGATATCAGAAACCGAATAACCTGAAACCAAACTAAAACTAAAAGCACGAATCCATAAACCATGAAACTGAACCGAAACTAAAAACCTAAATCCAAAATTTGGATAAGTTAAAACCTGAGTGAAATGAAACTTAAAAACGCAACCAAAAACGAAATAAAATGACCACCGAACTGAAATGAATCTAAGAAAACGAACCGACATAAAAAAATCGAATAAACTAAATCCTGACTAAAACTGTAAACTTAAATCCATAGAAAAAATAAAAAACTTAGCAAACTGAAACCGAAACGTAAAGAAACAAAAAACCCAATTCTAAATCTTAAAAACCAAAATAATAGAAAACCCAAACCATAACAAAAAAACAACAAATAAATTGAAACTGAAGTACCAAAAACGAAATAAAATTACCACCGAACCGAAACGAATCTAAGAAAAAGAACCGACATAAAAAAACTGAATAAAAAAACGAACCGAAATCATAAAGTGAGTAACCTGAAACCAAGCTAAAACTAAAAACACGAATCCATTGAAAGTGAAGTGTAATGAAACAAAAAAGGCTGAACCGAAATCAAAAGCTTAAAAAAAAACAAACAGAAAAACACGAATCCAGAAACCAAAGAACCTGAATCCAAAATTTAGATAAATTAAAACCTGAGTGAAATGAAACTTAAAAACGTAACCAAAAACGAAATAAAGTGACCACCGAACCGAAACGAATCTAAGAAAATGAACCGACATAAAAAAATCGAATAAACTGAATCCTGACTAAAATCGAAAACCTAAATCCACAGACGAGATAAAAAAACTTAGCAAGCTGAAACCAAAACGAAAAGAAACAAAAAACCCAATTCTAAATTTGGAAAAACCAAAATAATAGAAAACCCGAACCATAACAAAAAACAACCAAGAAATTGAAACTGAAGTGTAATGAAACTATAAAGGCTGAACCGAAATCAAAAACTTAAAACAAACCGACCGAAATCAGAAAACACGAATCCAAAAACCAAATAAAATGAAACCGAACCGAAGCTAAAAACCTGAATCCCAACCGAAACGAGTCTAAGAAATCGAAAAATTAGAATTAACCACCAGCAAACACATCAATAGGCTCTTTCTTATCAGTTTGATTTCAATTTTGGCCCGTTAAAACATAAATAAAAAATCAAAACTACATATGAACTCTAATGTCACAGAAAAAGCAAATCCCTATGAACTAATCTAAACTCGCAAGCAAGCATTAATATTAAAGATTAAGAAATAAAAAAAAGATAAATCATACTTACCAAGAAACTTAATTCATGAAGAACAAACATCCGCAACAGGTCATCGTTGAAATTCATGTCAGTAGACAAAATAGGCAAACAATTCCTCAAAAACCACCTGAAAACACATAAATAACATGATTATATAACTAAATGGTCAAAGTCAAAAATTACCGGAAGAATTGAGGGCTAAGGGTTAGGGCATGTAAATGATTTGGTTCTGTGAGCTTTAAAAGAAGAAAAAAAAACATGTGACTGACTGATCTTCGTGTCCTGCTATTAGATCAAGAACAAAATCCAGAAAAGATAATTAATTACAAAAAAAAAATAAGGACTGAATACGGGTGTTACAAACCTGGAACGATTGGAGGGATGATACGATGGTGTTAATATGTAACCGAAACGAGTGAAGAATCCAGTGCGCAAGAGAGAGAATTGAGGATTTCAATTGAAACAGATGGTGTTAATATGTAACCGAAACGAGTTAAAAAAAACAAAATGAGCAATTAAAATCGCCGGAGGAAAATATGTAACGGAAGGCTTTAAGGTAGAAGTCCGGCGGCCGATAAGAGGGAGCAGTTAATATAAAGGCGTCTCCCTTAAGAGCATTCACATCCCATTCTCTATAGTTATGTGTGGCAAGTTTGTAAATTATGGGGTGGGGTTGTGAATGTAAATTATAGGGTGGAGAGAGAAATGTAGTGATTTTTTGTAAATTTGGGGAAACATTTGAGGAACATTGTTTGCCCCTATTTATTTTTTAATATTTGTTGGATTGGTTGTGAGTATAGGAGAGAGAAAACTGTAATGATAAAGATATAAAAAATATTATTTAATTGAACATAAGAGAGAAATGTAGTGTTTTTTAGTGTAATTATAGAGATGGGGATGGGGAATGGGATGAGAATGCTCTAACAGCATTCCTATCCCATCCCCTAAACTCATCCCCATCCTTATAATTTAAGAAAATTAGTTAAAAAGCTACTCTATCCTATTCTCTATCCCTTTACCCCATTTCTAAAATTTAAGAAAATACCAAACTTGACCCTATATTTAGGAACAAGAAAGCTTTCCCCTATTTCCAACTCCCGCTCGTCTTTCCCGCTGAAGAGGTAGGTCCCAGCAGAGCCCAGTTGGACCCGCAAGACTCACCTTGAACAGGGACGTCTGCGCAACGACCAACTGCTCCAGCAGGACCCACCATGCTCAGAGAACCTTACGCGCAGTACGCCAGCTGTACCCGCTGGGAAAGCCTCCCAATGGTGAAGTACCCCGCCTGTTCCCGCAGTTGCGGATACAAGCCATCAGGGAAGGCTACCCGCACTAACAGCAAAGCTACACGCACAAGGCACCAGCTACTTCAGTAGTCACATGAAGGAATGAGCAAGGCGGGAATACTCCCGCCTAAATGAGCCAGTCCGTATGCTTCTGGAAGATCTTTTGTACTATACCTACTAAGGTATGGGCAGAACAGACGATTTGACCAGAACAACCCATGAACCAATCACAGGGTGACAGCTCACCGACAACAGTACGAGGAGGAGCACCCTCTAGTACTGTTTGTCACTATTAGCCGCTGCCTACTCACCAACCCTTACGATGGGACGTGCGCAGCCTACAGTTGGTGGAACAGTGCGCAGCCGGCAGTAAAGGAACAGTGTACAGCCGACCTTATTACTGTCGGCCGTAGTCTATCCACCAACCAGCATGGCCTGTGCATATTCCACTGTTGGTGGAACAGGAATACTATTCAGCCGGCTGTACCTTCTAGGAAACCTACCTTCGGCTATAAATACTCCAACACCTTGGAATGGTAAGGACATCATCTGATATCTCAATCTTATCTAGCAATCTCTTAATATACACTTATATTCAGAGCAATCTAGTCTGATTCTCACGCCGGAGGGTGGTCACAAGGAGGAACCCCCCCTTCTCAGTGACGAGCTTACGGTGTCTGTTTTGCAGGTCCCCTGAAGAACAACCTTCTCTGCTGGACCTCATCCTCGTGGGAAACATTACTTAACCCCCAGATTATCTATAATCTGCCCGTGGGTTCACTTAGTGTTTCTTCATTGGCGCCATCCGTCCATAAAAGCTAGAACTGATTTAGTTTTTTCAAAATTTCTGAAGAAATGGTTAACGTTACTCCGGTCCCAAGGCCAGTAACCGACCAAGAAACCCCGGTAACCACAACCCCAGCAACTGGGGGGAACACCGGCGATTATACAAATCTTACGAACACTACCCCGATTACCCAAGCCGGGGCAAGTGCAGTAAATATTCCACTGGGGTTCACTGATGCCCAGTTGGAAAAACGAACGAGGGTCCCTCGCCAAACACTAGATCAAGTGAAGGCGTGGGCCGAAGCACGTCAGAGAGAGTTCCAAGCTGAATTGGATGAACGCTTGCGTTCAGTTCAACAGGCTGACGAATTCGGCAGTACTCGCCAACATCTCAATATGAACAGCGAGTGCGAGTACTCAGACGACGAAAGGGAAGAATCCGATACCGACGCAAACCCTCGCCATAAGGCGAAAGGGAAGCGTAAGGAAACGGACTTCCAGCCGAAAAGGAATTTTGGGGAAGCGTTTAAACCAACGAATGCGGAGAGAAACCCGCGTGACTTCTCCAAAACCTTTAGGCCAACTGCTACAAATGCAGGAAAGTCAAAGTTCGCAAGGGACATTGCGGAAGCAATCGCCCCGAGAAGTGCCAAACAAATGTCCAATATTGGCACTTATGATGGTCTATCCGACCCAGACGACCACTTGAACAGATTCATTGCGGGGGCAACCGTCAGTAACTGGACGGAACCCACGTGGTGTTATATGTTCCAGATGACTTTGGTTGGAGCGGCCAGGGCATGGTTCGATCGTTTACCGGTCCACCACATATATGACTGGGCGGACTTTCAGAACAAGTTCAGCCAGCACTTCATCCAACAGAGGAAATATACTGAAGAACAGTGGACGATCCTCAACTGCGTTAGAGAGGAGGATGAATCTTTACTAGACTTCATCACCCGCTTCAACTCCAAAAAGCTAAGTCTCGGCAACGTAAGTGAAGATCTTGTTCGCGCCGCTTTCATCCAAGGCGCCGAATACCCAGAGCTTATCCGCACATTGACGGGTAAGGATGGCATGCCATAAACATGGGATGCCATCATGACGGCGGCCAAGCGCTTTGCCGAGACGGAGAAGCAACTGGGAAGGGATCTTCCCCAGAGTACACACCTCTACAGGCAGAGGACAAGATAGAACAATGTTCGGATCGCCCGGCAGAACAAAAAGAGGAAGCTAGGTATCTGGCAGTCAAGGGTAAACTTTGACACCTCATCCAGCTCTCACCCTCTTGTTGGCGGAAGAAATCACACACACCCTTCAAGCCAAAAGCACCGGTGGACGCCACTCACCAAAAGCGTCACGGAGATATTTGCCACTGAAAAGCTACCGTGGCCAAAAGCTCCAATGATCCGGCAGCGACCTAATGCGGATCAGAGCAAATCCTGTGACTTCCACTGGACAAAAGGTCATGGTACGGAAGAGTGTACATCCTTGAAGGATATTGTTGAAGCATTCGTCAAGGATGGAAGACTGGCACACCTGGTGGCATCAATCAAGAAGGGAGGACGGAACGACAACCGGTACCGAGGCAACGGACGAAAGCCCGTTGACATCAGCATCAACATGGTTCATGGTAATATCAGAGGAAGAAAAAGGCGAAAGACAGAACCATGTGCGTGGAAGGAAGCTGAGGTGCGCTTCCCGCGAGTGCCAGGAGGACCCAGCAAAGAAGGCCCTATCGTCATCAAAAGCCAGCTGGGGCACTACATCACTTCTCGCACTCTTGCTGACAACGGCGCCTCATCAACGGTGATGTACAGGCAGTTCTTCGACAAGCTAGATGACGAAGACAAGGAACGCCTGGAAACGATCTGCGCCTCGATGGAAGGGTTTGATGGCAGCACAAACACCCCCCTGGGTATCCTATCTTTCCCCGTCACTCTTACGGATGGGAAACACTCCCGCACAGAAGATGTGGACTTTGTCGTAATGAGGAAGCCACACCACACATACGACATTCTCTTCGGGAGAGACGGGATGGCAAGATTCAACGCCGTGGTATCCTCAGTCCACAGCATGATGGGATGGCCAACAGCTGAGGGTGTAGCGATGATCACCGGCATTCCCCAGGTATGCATCGCATCTGTCTCATCTAAACCCAAACCAAAGATGGCTAAACCAACCATCACCGAACCAGAAAGATGGGCCTTCAACGGCAAGTACCCTGACCAGGCCGTCTCCATTGGCCCAACAATTGTTGATCCCACACGCACCTTACTCAAGCGCTTATTACAAAAGAACGCTGACATCTTCGCGTGGACACCAGCTGACATGACTGGTGTACCCCGAAGTAAGGCAGAGCATAAGCTCAAATGCGATCCGGCTGTTACGCCGATCGTACAAAAGCGCAGAGTAATGGGGCCAGAACAGACTAACGCGTGTAGAACCCAAGTCAAGGAACTCCTTGACGCAGGATTTCGTACGTGTTAGTAGATATCAAACTTGGGTTGCAAATCCCGTTATGGTACCGAAGAATAACAATCAATGGCGCATGTGCATAGATTTCAAAGACTTGAACAAAGCATGCCCCAAAGATTGTTATCCGTTACCCGAAATTGATCTTAAGGTGGACTCGTTGGCACCGTTCCGCCTTAAATGCTTCCTGGACGCGTATAAGGGGTACCATCAAATCCACATGGCCGTTGATGATCAGGACAAAACCGCTTTTCGGACGCCCGATGGCACATTTTGTTACCAAATGATGCCATTCGGACTTAAGAATGCCGGGTCCACATACCAACGCCTGATGGACAACCAGTTTCATGCCCAAATTGGGAGGAACTTGGAAGTCTACATGGATGACTTGGTCATCAAAAGCCCTGACCCAGAAGCGATGTTGAAAGACATCAAAGAGACTTTCAACACGCTCAGGAAGATAAACATGAAGCTCAACCCGAGCAAGTGTGCCTTTGGAATGGAAGAAGGGAAGTTCTTGGGGGTCATCGTCACTAAAGATGGCTTCAGAGCGAACCCTGAGAAGGTCGAAGCCATTATCAAAATGGAATCACCTACTACCATCAAACAGGCTCAGACACTGAATGGACGACTAGTGGCACTTAATCGCTTTTTGGCAAACCACGCGGATAAGTCGTTTCCCTTCGTGTCAACGTTGAGAAACTTTTTAAAGAAAACGCACTTCCGCTGGACACCAGAAGCGGAAGCAGCTTTTCAGGAGATTCGGTCACGCTTGATCGAACTCCCAACGCTCACAGCACCAAAAGCGAGAGAGGAGTTAACCCTATACCTTTCCGCAACAGATAGAGCAACCGGGGCAGTCCTGATAGTAGAGCGAAAAGGCATCCAGATGCCAATCTATTATGTCAGCCGTATCCTAACAGACGTAGAAACCCGGTACTCTACCCTCGAAAAATTAGCTTTAGCACTTATACACGCTTCACGCAGGTTAAGACGGTATTTCCAGGGTCACCCAATCACCATTCTCTCCAACTTCAAACTTGCAAACGTTCTAGGCAAACCCGAGTTATCGGGACGCCTAGCCAAATGGGCAATTGAGTTGGGGGAATACGCGATAAAGTATAAGCCAAGACCAGCCATAAAAGGCCAGGTTCTGGCCGACTTTATTGCAGAAGTGCCTGCATCGCGGGAAAAAGAGTGCCAGGAAGAGGCTCAACCCTCTCTAGCACAAGACATCAATGATGTCTGGCGACTCTACACTGATGGAGCAGCCAGTAACGAGGGTTCAGGCGCAGGGCTGAAACTAACCAACCCAGCAGGCCAAGAATACACTTACGCTATCCGACTGGATTTTCCAAGTACGAATAACGGAGCCGAGTATGAGGCATTCTTGGCTGGGCTGAGAATTGCGCGTAAGATGGGAGTGAAAAACTTGGAAGCCCACGTGGATTCCATGTTAGTAGCCAATCAAATCAACGGGACGTACACGGCCGTGAACGACACAATGGCCCTGTACCTCGCACAAGCAAAATCCCTTATGCGCGATTTCAACGACTGCAAAGTCATACACGTCAAGCGAAGTGAAAACAAATCTGCGGATGCGTTAAGCAAGCTTGCATCATTAGCCTTCACCCACTTAGGAAATGATATCCGCATTGAACTCCTCGAGACACCTTCGGTCCCGCACAAGGAAATTTGTGTCATCCAAACCGGCACGGAAACGTGGATGACACCAATAATAAAATACCTTGCGGCAGGTACACTACCAGAGTCAAAAACACAGGCAAGAAAACTACGCTGTAAAGCACTGAATTATCAACTCATCGATGACATCCTTTACAGACGTAACTTTCTTGGCCCACTCTTAAGATGCGTGGACAACCAAGATGCTGACTACCTTCTAAGGGAAGTACACGAAGGCATCTGTGGAGTACACGCAGGTCCCCGCGCTGTTGTAGCTAAGCTAAACAACGCGGGATACTTTTGGCCGGGGATGCATACGGATGCGCTGGCATACATCAGAAAATGCAGGTCTTGCCAGCTTTACGCACCCAACACGCACCGCCCGAAGAATGAACTTGTTCCAGTCACTTCTTCATGGCCATTTCAGAAGTGGGCCATCGATGTGACAGGCCCATTTCCTACAGCAGCAGGAAATGTTCAGTTCCTAGTGGTAGCCATCGACTACTTCACCAAGTGGATAGAAGCAAAACCTTTAGCCCAAACAACCGCGAAACATATCAAAAAATTTATTCGGGAATTTATTATTTGTCGTTTTGGACTTCCACAGAATTTGGTGAGCGATAACGGCACCAACTTTGCTGACAAGAAGCTACAACAGTGGCTGAAAGAACTTCAAATCACCCACACCTTTACCTCAGTGGCACACCCGCAAGGTAATGGTGAGGTGGAAAGAGCAAATAAGAGCATCGTCGAAGGCATAAAGAAAAGACTCTTGGAACACATATCCGGCTGGGTGGACGAGCTTCCGCACGTCCTTTGGGCAAACAGAACGCTGAAGAAGGCCAGTACGGGAGAAACCCCGTTCAGTCTCACTTATGGCACTGAAGCCATGGTCCCGGTCGAAATTGGTTTACCTTCACCAAGGGTCTTGATTCAGCCAGAAGACAATGATGCGGAAAGACGGTTGGACCTTATGCTAACCGAGGAACGCAGAGACTTAGCCGCAGTGCGTGAAGAGAACTACAAGCGACAAATGCAAAAGTACTACAACACGCGGGTAAAACTCTGCAACTTCAATGTAGGAGACTACATACTGCGTAACAACGAGGCTTCGAACCAAGAACGCCCAGGAAAGCTGGCCCCGGTCTGGGAAGGGCCATACATTATCAAAGAAGTCCTGGGAAAGGGCGCATACCGGCTCGAAAGGCTCGATGGCACTCCCATCCCAAGAACATGGAATGGAGCTCAATTACGCAAATGTTATATGTAGATCAATTCCAAATTTGTAAAGAAAAGGCCTAGAGCCACTTCTAATGTAAATGATTCTCCTTTCACAATGTGTTGATAGCCTTACCTTTATACTTATGAACCTCCCACACTGGTGCCGGTATTCACCGCATAAATGGGGGAAGAAGTAAGTCGTTACGTGGGGAAGGCGGCAAAACCCGCATAAACACAACGCTAAAAATAAGGAAAACCTACACGCAGGTCAGATGTAAGTAAAGTTTAGCCATCCTTGTAAGTGCAAGTGACGGTTTTACCCGCACAATCACGAGCAAGGAAGCAAAACTTCAACCTATCATCTACCACGTTCAAAGGTTAACTTATTCTGAACACTTAGAAAATTTCAAAGGAAAAGATGAGGAAAACTTCCACGCAGGTCAGATATAAGTAAAGTTAAGCCATCCTACTAAGTGTAAGTGACGGTCATACCCGCACAATCATGAAAGAGGAAGCGAAACAAACTTATAATTTACCACGTTAAAAAGTTAACTTATCTAAGTACTAAAGAAATTACTAAGTTAGATCAAAACATGCGTAAAATAAACAAGGCAAAGAACAAACACAATCTTTATTTCATCAAATTCAAATATTACAAAGATAGCTATACAAAAGCAAAAATCTACGCTAATGGTGGAAAGGGATCTTCAGAATCAAGCTTCAGGACCACTTCCACTTGGACCCGCTCCATCAGTAGAGCGTGGTGGTTCAAGGAAGGCTTTAAGAATAGCTAGCCCATCATCAGCAGCAGCGACTTCGTTCACCTTCTCCACCACAGGATGCGGGAAGGCGGCATACTGGTTCACTGCTTGGTCGTAAATAGCTTCAGTATCCACATCGTACAAAGGGAAGTTGGAAGGCGGGATGCCTTTCTCAACGAACCCTAGACCAAGCAGGAAGCCGGCCTTTTCCCCATCCTCATGAGAAGCGTTGAGGGCTGCGCTCATAGCATCGTCATAAGACGTCTCTGAGAAGACCCGATGCACAACCTACAAAGAAAAAAAATACAAGTATCAGAACCTTTTCTATTTACAAAGGAAAGCGTAAAGACATGAAAAGCTTACCCGAGACAACGCTTCTCGAAGAAGCCATTCCTTGGCAACCAGAGCTTCTTGGAGGGCGGCTTGAGCTTGGGTACAGGCGCGTTCGGCTTCACTTTTATTAAGGTTGGCAAGCAACACTTCCTTTGCAGCAGCCTCTTCGACGCCCTTTAGCTTCCGCTCAGTGTGGTCAAGCACGCCCCTCTGGTCCAGGATCTCTTGGAGCTTCTTCGCGTCCTCCATCGCCAAGGCATCATGAGCCTGCTGGAGAGCCTCTAATTTGGCTTTAAGCTCTTCATTCTCCACGCGTAGAGGCTCGGCAACAGCTTTAGCCTTGGTGGCCCTTTCAGTTGCGTTCCTAGCAGTCTCCTTAGCCAGCCGAAGCTGTTCATTAACAGCTTGGGCAGCCTTGGAGCGAGCCTCGAGACGGGCCTGAACCTCAACTTCAAGGGCCTTGAACGCCTTCTCCTTCTCCGCAGCCGCGGCGGAGAGCCTCCTATTCTCCTCCCGGACAGCCCGCGCCTGAGCTACTTCCTGAATGCGAGCTGCTTTTAACTTGTCGTTTTCACGACAAAGCAGCTCGACGCGCGGCTGCATCCGGGCCAGGAGAACCCGAAGCTCATTGCTTAGCCTACCCTCCTGGTAGCTAGCCATGGCTTCCCCCAACGCACCACTAGGAGCAGCGTGACGAGCCCACTCCACGCACTCCACAGGGGTGCGAAGGGTTGTTCCTCGGCGAATGTTCCATCGTGGAACATACACTTCATTGGAATCCGACACTGCAAAAAAACAAAGAGCAGTTAGGAAAAGAAGATTGAAAAATATAAAATAGGCCAAAAGAACCCTACGCACCTGTAGGGTCAATAACAGGCCGATAGCCGCCGAACCCATCACCTGAACCCAAGGGAAATCCATCCAAGAGGTCAGGCAGATGGGAAGGTGGCAGAGGTTGGCGATACGCCCCATGCATACCTGAAGGATCGGCCGTCGTTGCCGATGACGGAGGAGGCATGGTAGCGGCCGCCGCGGTCGCCGCTGCGGAATCCGCAGCAATAGTAACCGCCGGCTCGGTGAAAGATGCTGTAAAAATAGCACTCACAGCCGGCGGTGACGTCATCACAGCTGGAACAGTCGGCTCAAGGGAGTGAGCAACTGAACCAGCGGAAGCAGGCGCAGGCGCCTGGGTCGTCGCCTCAGGTAGGCTGACCAAGCCTACCGTCATTGGCGGAGAGGTACCCCTCTGCGCTCCACCCTGGAATGCGTCAACATCCACGCCTGCGTAAAGAAGATAAGTATTAATGATGGAAAACTATGAAGTTAAAAGATAAAGGAAGTTAGTACTTACGGGTTTTCTTGAGCCTAAAGGTACGAAGAGGCGGGGACGAACCCGATGGAGCCGGCCTCTTTGCGCCGATCACCGTCGTCTTCTTGGGCTCTCCGGAGGTGACAGTCGCAACCTCCGGAGCGGTGGTCTTATCACCACCGGGATTCCCCGCCACCTCTTCGCTCTCGGTCTCCGAATCAGACCGAGGCACCGGATCGGCAGTGGAGGCCACCTTCCCCTTCCCCTTCCCGCCGGCAGCCTTCTTCTTCCGCACCAACGGAGGACCATCTGCGGATTCCTCATCAGAACATACGATTAGAGGAATTCCAGCAGAGGTTTCAACATTGAGGGGTCGAGGGTCGAATAGCGCCTTACCTGGCCGCCTGGCGCTCAGGATCTCATGGCCTAGCGGGTAGACCTCCACGAACCGATCCGCCGTTTGTTCTAGGATGGGCAACTCGTTCTCATCTAGAGCGCGAGTACCCATCCGTGCGGGACCGTCAGCCTCCCGCGGGTTCAGGAGCGACTGCAAGTCGTTCCCCTCTGAAATAAACAGGAAAAAAGTTAGAAGAAATTCAGAATCAACAAAAAGAAACAAAGCATACCGTAAGGAACAGAGTTCGAACCGTATTCGAGGACGATCGGAATCTTTCGCGCATCCGCCTCCTTCCACACCCGGCTCATCCCCAGCATCACCATCCCGGACTCCGCAAACCGGTAAACCGGAGATTGGACTCGGGATATCTTCGAAAACCGTTCCGCCTCCTCGTAGTTGGAGGCGTGAAGGCTGGGAAGTGCTTGCCCGTTCTTAAATTTCATGGCAAGGGGGATGGCGCGAGCGGATATGTAGAAGAACTCCCGCTTCCACGAGCGAAGACTGCGCTCGGTTGCGCAGATCTTCAAACCCTTAACTCGGGTTATCAACGTGTACCACCCCTGGATGCACCTCCAAGTGTAGAAGGTCATCAGGCGGTCAACATAGGGCTCAATGCCCAGAATCCGGCACACCCACTCGAAGTGCCGAATCTTGGCAATCGCCATCGGGTGCACCTCGGTCAGGTGCACACCGTGCCTCTCGAGGACACGGTAAACAAACTTTGTCAATGGGAACCTAAGATTCCCATAAACAAAGAATGCAGCATAAACCCCGATCTTGCCTCTGGGGGCATCATACACCGTCTGGTGGGGTTCAGGAAACTCAGGCTCGAGAGACTCGAGCATGAACTTCCTGACGATGTACTGATACAGATCGCCAGGCAGAGCACACTGGCACTCGCCAGCAGTACTCTTGTCATCAGCTGTAGATTCGAGATCACGAGACATCTTGCAAAAAGAAGGAAGAAAACGATTTCAAGAGAATGCTCGACTGAAAGATGAGTATTCGCCGGAAATCGTTCTTAAGATGAAGAGAAGAGTGAAAGTGTGGATTACAAAGAACCCTCTCCCCCTTTATATACTAATCGCAATTAATGCGATGAATTTAATGCGGAGGAGAGAGAAATCGAAGGTGCAATGAAACTATGACACGTGGCAAAAAGCAAGCTGGCAACAGCTGTTGAAAGGACGTGTATCATTAATTTCGCGGCCACGCGCCCGAAAACTCGCGCCCACGCGCCTGAAAAAGCGTCTGGAATGACCATGTACTGTCACGTCACCATAACTTCCTGCACGTCCTGACACAGTCAGAAGAAACCGTCGCACGACGTTTCAGAGGTTTGGACTGTTCTTATCCTTTCACCAACACTTCGAATTTCAAAAAAATTCAAAAAAAGATTCAAAAGTAGGCGGGAAAATACCCCTTACCTTGGTAACCAAGTAACCATAAGACGGGTGCGGGTACAGTGTCAAGGCAAAACCCTTCACATACTTAGCACCCGCAGGGAATTGGCACCAGGAATACCTTGGTAACCAAGTAACCATAAGACGGGTGCGGGTACAGTGTCAAGGCAAAACCCTTCACATACTTAGCACCCGCAGGGAATTGACACCAGGAATACCTTGGGAATAAAGTAACCGTAAGACGAGTGCGGGTACAGTGTCAAGGCAAAACCCTTCACATACTTAGCACTCTGCAGGGAATTCAAACCAAGAAGGATCTTCTGGGCCATGCTTGCGGAAACGGGAATAACATCCCCGCATGACGGGAACGTCGAGAACTATATTGTTTGAAACTCCAAGATGGAATTGGTGGTTTTAGCATAATTGATCACTATGTTGAAAACTATCAAAACCCCATGGAGAATCCACACAAGTGGGACTCAACACTCCTGACTTGCGAGAAGGTTACAAACCTACCCGCTTCATACCCTAACATCAAGCAGAAAAGTCGGGAATTTCTGCGTGACATCAGGAAAACCGCGGGGAGAATCACCACGGAAAACCTAAGATCTAAACCCCTTTTCAAAACCCCTTGCTAAGTCCAAAAGTTCACATCACTTATAAATAATTCATGAGAAGAACATTGGACTGGGGGGACTTGAAGAGGTAGGTCCCAGCAGAGCCCAGTTGGACCCGCAAGACTCACCTTGAACAGGGACGTCTGCGCAACGACCAACTGCTCCAGCAGGACCCACCATGCTCAGAGAACCTTACGCGCAGTACGCCAGCTGTACCCGCAGGGAAAGCCTCCCAATGGTGAAGTACCCCGCCTGTTCCCGCAGTTGCGGATACAAGCCATCAGGGAAGGCTACCCGCACTAACAGCAAAGCTACACGCACAAGGCACCAGCTACTTCAGTAGTCACATGAAGGAATGAGCAAGGCGGGAATACTCCCGCCTAAATGAGCCAGTCCGTATGCTTCTGGAAGATCTTTTGTACTATACCTACTAAGGTATGGGCAGAACAGACGATTTGACCAGAACAACCCATGAACCAATCACAGGGTGACAGCTCACCGACAACAGTACGAGGAGGAGCACCCTCTAGTACTGTTTGTCACTATTAGCCGCTGCCTACTCACCAACCCTTACGATGGGACGTGCGCAGCCTACAGTTGGTGGAACAGTGCGCAGCCGGCAGTAAAGGAACAGTGTACAGCCGACCTTATTACTGTCGGCCGTAGTCTATCCACCAACCAGCATGGCCTGTGCATAATCCACTGTTGGTGGAACAGGAATACTATTCAGCCGGCTGTACCTTCTAGGAAACCTACCTTCGGCTATAAATACTCCAACACCTTGGAATGGTAAGGACATCATCTGATATCTCAATCTTATCTAGCAATCTCTTAATATACACTTATATTCAGAGCAATCTAGTCTGATTCTCACGCCGGAGGGTGGTCACAAGGAGGAACCCCCCCCCCCTTCTCAGTGACGAGCTTACGGTGTCTGTTTTGCAGGTCCCCTGAAGAACAACCTTCTCTGCTGGACCTCATCCTCGTGGGAAACATTACTTAACCCCCAGATTATCTATAATCTGCCCGTGGGTTCACTTAGTGTTTCTTCACCCGCCTATCTCCTCTCTTTTATCTTCTCCACCTCAATCTTTTTACATTACCTCACCAAATTGTCTTCTGATAGGACTTCACCAAATGGGATAGTGTTAATCGAATTCACACCTTCGTTCTTTGGCCAGTGATCGATCAAACGGTCCACTCTCTCAAAAAAATGTCTTCATTCACGGGTAATTCATCTTGAGTTTCATATATCCTTTGTAATTAATTCGTATTCTTGGTTTATATATTCCCAATTCGATGCAAGCCCTATAGTACAATTTCTAGGGTTTTGTATAGGGCAATGTTGTCCACTGAAAATTATATATAGCATAATACTTTGATGCCCACCAGGTGTTTGATATATTAATCGTGAATCAAACCGTTAGTAATGGTTTTTGATAATTATAAACCAAAACCGAACCGTTGATATGTAAAACCGAACCAAACCAAATTGCTACCAACCGAAATGACTGTTCAGTTATGGTTACGCATAATGTGATTTCGTTACTCGACTTTAACCGAAACTGAACCGAATCTTATATGTTTGTATTTTACCAAATTTGAATTCATGCTGCAACTGCATATGCCTGAGCTTTAAAGTAACCAAGAGTTAACTGAACCAAACATTGTTGACTATCATGCCATGAAGTATGATTCTGTTTGTTGTATTATTGCATTATGAAGAATGAGTATGTTTGTTGAATTATTTCATTATGCTTGTGACTTGAGTGTAAATATATGTGAATTCAGTTATGGTTAATGTGTCTTCGTTGCTCGACTTTAACTGAAACTGAACCGAACCTTGTATGATTATGTGTAAATATACTGTCGCTAAAGTTTTCTTAACTTACCAGTATATGAAGTTCATGGACTTGTAAGTTGTAAGTAGATATACCACTTTTAGCTTGCACTCTTCCACTTTATTCCCTGAATCCTTGGTAAATTGTAAGACAAGTAAGCACCTTTCAACTAATCCAAAACTTACTACAGGAAAATATCAATAAATAGCAACTAACTTCATATAGTTTCCACATTTATACACCGGACATCAAAAGATAGTTTTTAAAACCACTTTACATCAAACAAATGGGCCAAAATTACAAATTTATAAACATATTATATGAAAATGAAAATGATATAGGTCCTTATTATACTTATATAGTTATATGTCACCTGTTGGAGTAACATGAAAATGATAAAATGGTCGTCTGCTGTTCATGTTATAAACTATAAACTAATTTAAACATGTCAATTAGGTAGCCTGCTAAACAATATAGTCTTATCTTTTCATTTCATATATATTGTGTGTGAATCTTTTAGATATGGAAAGTCAAGATATGGACTCACAAAGCCAATACTACACCAACCTTCTTACTGGAAACTCTCATATGACCCTAGATGACTCTCCTCCCTTGCCTCTTACTTATCCAACCAACGTCAAGAGATCAGTGAGGGGTACTAACTTCGTCTCTGAAGAAGACAAGTAGCTTGTCTCTGCATGGCTAAATTGTAGCGTTGATGCCATTCATGGTACTGATCAAAAGCAATCTCAATTTTGGGAAAAAGTCTTGGAATACTTTGACCAATATAAAAAAACCACAACCGAGCGGTCATTGAAGTCTTTAACACATCGATGGTCATGTATTCAAAAGGCCACAAATTACTTTTGTTCGTACCTAGATCAAGTTGAACGGTTAGATCAAAGTGGCTTGACTGATCATGATAAGGTAGAAATTTCGTTCTTACTTGTGTTGAGAGTATTTTAATTTATATTTTGTTTTTTCTGACATGAATTTTATTGGTTTAAATGAAAGTTTGACAGGGCAAAGATTATGTACCAATCAATACGTAAAAAAATCTATCCGTTCGAGCATTGTTGGCACCTATTAAAGGACCAACCTAAGTGGATTTCATATACCACAAAAGATGACACAATTAAAAAGAAGACGACGGTACCATCCCCGACCCCGACCACAACCTCATCCCCCACAGAGAATGTTATCGAGTTGGACCGACCAATGGGTAGGAAAGCTGAAAAAGCAAAACGAAAGGCCCAAAGCATTCAATCGGAGGAAATAATCCAACTTAGAAAGATGAAGTATACCCTTTTAGAGGAGTCGAGTGCTCAAGAGAAAGAGTATTATCGTCTTAAGGCTGAGAAGATGGAGCATGACAACGCAAATGAGCAAAAAAAGTTACATGTTGAAGATGAAAGGTTGAAGTTAAAGAAAGAAAAGTTGAGGATTGAAGCTGAGAAAGCGGAGCTTGCAAAGAAGGATTCAGATCAAAGAATTATGATGATGGATGTGAGTGTCATGTCTAAAATTCAACGACTATATTTTGAGGGACTTCAAAGGGAAATCATAATGAGGCATCACCATGATTTAGATAATCAACTTTGAAGACCGAAGACTATTTTTTGAATGTTTAGTAATTACTTGATGCTAACTATTTTTTGGTGGTTTTTTTAAGCGTCATCAAGTGAAGCGTTAATCGATGTTGACGAATTTAGATAACCGTAAGTTAAAAAGGCAGTCTTTCTTTTGGTGAAGTTATAATATGTTGTCGAATTTAAGTTTTTGAGTATTAATGCTTTGTTATGATCTAATTGTTTGCGTTCTGTGATATAGTTTTACTTTAATTGTATGGTTTTGAATGATTAGCCTTTCAATGATCCGTTTTCCTATTTATATAGAAATTTTAATAGCAAGTATAATATCTTTTTTTTATGAGTAGCGCAAGTCGGTTTCATGGGTTTGATTGTTTGACAAAATAGACAATAAGACAAAATAGATAGTGGTTAAGGTTGTGAATGAAAAAAGAAGAAACAAATAATAAAAAAATAATATAGAGATAGGAAATGGGGGATTGGATGTGGAATGTTTTTTAAAAGTGAGAAATAAATTTAAGGAATATGAGTTTTTAGCTAAATTATAGGGATGGGGATAAGGGATGGGATGAGAATGCTCTAACAGCCTCTAATAATTCACAAATAACCATTTTGTCAGTCCTAAATCTTTTATATGTAATAATAAGAATATAATAATGATAAAAGTGGTCAAAATGTGTTTTGTTTGGCAATTTGGACCAAAATTAAGAAAAGTTCCGGGTTTTGTTTGACAACTAGGACCTGCTCTGGTGAAATTTTTTGTGAAACCAAGAGGGTGGCGGGCCAGTATTTCCACCTAAGAGGTGCACAAATCGGGTGTTATAAAACCCAGGTTCGGGTATGAAACTAAGTTAGGGTATGATCGGATATTAGAAAATCGGGTATTAGTAATATCTGGGTCGGGGTCAGGTTCGGGTCCGGGTATTGGCTTGAAAAACCATACCCAATGTACCAGGTCTGGGTCGGGTATTGAACCGAGTCTTCAATACCCGGTTATTTGAATACCATATTTTCGGATATTAAAAAAATCTATTTTTCTGCAGCGTTCATCTGTTAACAGGCCTGCTTCGTTTTTTGTTATTCTAACTCCATTTTTTTGCATACAAACTTCAAAGTTCATTCATACGTATGTAAACAACAAAACAATGATATAAAAAACATATATTTTATTTGTTTTAAATTGTTGTTTGTTATATCCAAAGGCACTGCTCTAAATAAGTATTTATATCAAATATCCGTTTCAAAAAAGATCCAACGACTATAGATTTGTGGGTAGCCACACAACCACTGCCAAGTGTCACACAGACACTAATATCCGGGTATGCAAAAACATCTAGTTCAGGTATGCAAAAAACCTGG
This sequence comes from Bidens hawaiensis, assembly GCF_021521415.1. Taxonomy (NCBI): domain Eukaryota; kingdom Viridiplantae; phylum Streptophyta; class Magnoliopsida; order Asterales; family Asteraceae; genus Bidens; species Bidens hawaiensis. The sequence continues at coordinate 413,458 of NW_027491022.1, forward strand.
TTCGGGTGTGCAAAAAACCTGGGTTTCGGGTATAAGTAGAACCAGGTTTCGGGTATAACTAGAACCGGGTTTCAGGTATTATCGGATACGGGTTCGGGTTCGGGTTCGGGTTTTAGCATTGAAAGTCGTACCTTGTCCGTATCCTACGGGTAGGGTCGGGTTCGGAGTCGGGTTTTTTTGCACCTCTATTTCCACCAATGGCTTTCACGACTCTTAGTATGCGTCTAACACTTTTACGTGTTATCTAATGCACATGGGACATAACGCTAGAAAAAGTGATTGAAAGTGCCAAAACGAGCTCTATTATTATTATTATTATTATTATTATTATTATTAGAACCCATTAGCTTGAGAACCCATGTAATGTACATGATGCTTAAAATATACACATTAAATAACTAATTGTTTTTTTTAAACCTATATTTATCAAATTAAATAGTTTTATAAGTTGAAATTATATTTTCTAATGGTCAATTCATACGAATACGTGGTATATTCTTACACAATTTCTTCATAATCACGAAAACATAAAAGATGCATCTGGTAATTTTATAAGTTGTAAATTTTTTTAATGAAATAGTGAATTATAACAAGAGATGATAAAATGTTTCATTATTAATGACATAAAAATAGCATCATATATAAAATTAGGGTTCTCGGTTTTACCCAAAACCCAACCCGAGAAAACGCGTAACTGAACCCTAAACTAACCCGACCCAAAAAATCCGGACCCGAGAAAAGACTAACCCCAACCGAAGTAATTCAGATTGGTTCTTGGGTCTAATTTAACGGTTTCGGTCAACCCGAATAAACTTTAAGTTATAAGCCAAATATAATTTTAGGTATAATAAGCTAAGCCTTAGCCACTAAAGTTATCAAAATATGGTCTTAATCAACTATTGTCATTCCACCTTTTATAGATCGAATGCTTATTATTAATTTATAATTTACATTTGTGACTAATGGTAACCGTAATTAAACAACCAAAACACAATTGACTGAAGACGATTATGCTTGGAGTTTGTTTTACTCTTCTATTGAATTTTTTTATCAAGCTATATTTCTTTATTATTTGGTCATTTATGTTACGAGCAAAGAAGAATATGTGTTTTCAATTTTAACATCGTAGTGTTTAAAATAGTTTTTGTTTTCTAGGATACTTGAAACCCGATTAACCCAACCCAAAAACACCAGAACTCAAATTACCTGTGAGAGATTTAGGTTGAGTTTCGGGCCAAGAACCTGAAGAACCAGACCCGAAAAACCCAAACCCGAAGAACACTCCTATTAATAAAATTAGCATGAATAAAACATTTTTTGGTATTACAGTTTCAAAAGAGATTGATGACACCCCCATGGATACATGGAGGTTGAATGAATATGTGAGAATAAATTTGGCATTGATTCATAGTTTATGCATGTCTTTATCATCTTAAACTTATAAATATCATTTATTGAATTTTTACAACATTTCATCTCTTACACTCAAAAGTGTATTTAAATTGATTTAATAAAAAAATTATAGATCTTATTTCAATAAAAATATAAATATTTTGACTATATTGACATAAATATTTGAATATTCTTAATCCCTATAATTTAGATAATTATTTATCTGATTAAGAATTGGTTGATATGTTTTGATTCCATTGCCATAAATATGTTTTCATTAACAATAAAAGAAAAGTTTGAGCGGGAAATTTTGGCTAGAAATTAATCTCCAAGTGACATGTGTCCATAATTATTTTACTTTATTAGAATAGGTATATTATTATTATTATTATTATTATTATGGGTTAGGTTATAATAGGAAGTATAGTTTTTGTAGGAAGGATAAGAAGTAATCTTGTCCAATGATTTTAAAAATGGATGGTTGAGATTAGTTTAGGGTGAAATCAAGTGTGAACACAAGGTAAAGGGCATAAAAGGAATAACACATTTATTGACTTTCTCTCTCTACATGCAAGACACATGTCAAATTCCCCACACGACGTTTTTATTGAAAAACAAATTCACCATAATAACGAGTGTCTTTTTATCTTTTATATGAGTACCATATTGTAATATAAAAATTAAAAAAAATTCGTGGGTTTTTTACAAATTGTGTTATATAATAGTATTTTTCATTGTGTTTTTTTTTTTTTCATTGTGTTTTTTTCATTGTGTTTTTTCATTGTGTCATACAATTGTGTTTTTATCATTGTGTTTTTTCTTTCATAGTGTTTTCCATTGTGTTTTTTCGGACTTTTTCGGTGAGGTGGTGGCGGTGGATGACGGTTGTGGTGGCGGTGGGTGGTGGAGTAATAGTGGTTGTAGGAGATGAGTGAAGATGTAATTGGGTTTTTATTAAAATAAGTGGGTTTTGATATTTAAGTGTTAAAATACCCTCCTTCTTAGTCTTCTTAGAAAAATCAAACTTCTTATTTGAACTTAACCCTTATTATTATTATTATTATTATTATTAGGAAAATTGAATTTTAATGATCCAAACTATTATCCGTTGGCCACTAATAATCCCAACTAACAATGTAATTAGTGTTAATTCCAACTTTCAGTGTTATTAACAATAATAGTCCCAGTCTAACAAATAGTTCTCTGTTAGTTATTTTCTTTTAAGTTGGTATGAAATGACCGAAATACCCTCACTAACAATTAAAAAGAATTCAATATTACTAAAATGCCCTTATATTTAGAAAACAAAATATTAGAAAAAAAAACAGCCATCTAAGGAGATAAGCTTTGATGGAACAGTGTTGTGATAGAGAAGTGTCTTGTATCTTAGGAGTTATTTTGATTATTTCACATAAAATATATTAGTCTTAGGAAAGACTGAATCTGGAATAACTTTTGTGACAACATTTATTTAAATAAGTTCTTGATTATCATAAGAGACATTATGTTTGACTCATTTCATATGTTATGTTCTAGTTTTCAATAGAATAATTGTTATTTGAAAGAGCAGTATGATAGTCATATCATATCTTAAGAGATAATTAAAACTGAAAAGAGCTAAATGTTATTGAAACTCTTTATGAGGCAAAATGTTTTGAAATTACAGTGGATGCTTTGGATAAGATACTGATTTATGTAAGGAAATTATAGTGAGTAGTGACATGAAATATTAAGGTAAGACAAATTAAAATTTTATAATAATTAATGTGATGATCATTATATATTATTGAAGTTAGTATTATTCAGAACTTCAAAAAAGTTAAAAACTTCTAAGAACTTATAACAGCCAAACATTTTTTAAAAATTTCATAATATTAACATAGTTTGAGACTAGTTTTACCATATTATATATAAAAAAAATTTATTAAAAAATTCACAAGTTTACATATGTGTAAAATTTGTGTAATCACAAATTTACATATATGCAAATAAAAATTTAGATATGTGTAAAAACTAATTTTCATAATTGTAATTGTAAATATAGATATAAAAAGTGATAAAACTACACTAAAATAGCATTAACATACAAAAATTTTATAAAAATCGTTAGTTATTAAGAGTTACTTCAAGTTCTTAAATAATTTAAAACTTCTGTAATGATACTCATCCATTGAACATGTGATATGTCTATTATTAACATTAAACTAATAAACTACTTTAATTAAAAGTTCTACTTAAGTAAAAAATATATCAACTTTGGGCAGAATTAAATTTTATTTAAGTATTTGTACAAAACAATTATAACACATCACCATTGGGCAGAATTGATGCATTTAAATCATGTTAGGCTAAACTAATACAACTTGTATTTAGACTTGAATGATATGTTAAATGTAATACATCACCTTTGGGTAAAAGTGTACATCAACAAATTTATTCAAGTTACGCCTTTCTATGTTTTGTAAAATTATAATATATATATAGGGTTAGGTTAAAATAAAAACCCACTTGAGTTGTGAAAATTCTAGAAACTCATTTTCAACCAAATGTTTTTAATTAAAGTTTGAATCATGTGGTCCACAATTAAAGTTAATAAAAAATATAAACATAAATATAACTTTTTCTCTCTCCTGAAAACATATAAAAAAATTAGTAAAAAAATGTTAAAAAATAGCAAAACATTTTTTTTGATGTTTCGATGTTTTGTATTAAATGTTACAACATATATTACGTGTGCAAAAAAAAAAAACAAAAAAAATGATGTTACATAGGGTTTTCACGGGTTTTCACAACTCAAATGGGTTTTCATTCTATACTTCCCCTATATATATTAAGTGCAACAAAACATTAATTAGTTAATAGCAAACCAATTGTTAGCGTAATTTGATGTTTTCAAGAAACTAGGTGTTTTCGGGAACTTATTTTTTTCGGAAACTGTTTTACCGTAAACACATACACCCATGATTTCATGAACAGTTACATGAAAATGTTATATCTGAATTCTTAGGGATTGTTTATTTATCCAAGATTTGTTTATTTTCAAAAAGAATTCTTTTATTAATTTTTCAGAATTTGAAATATTTTCGTATAAAGTTAAACCAAAATAATAGGAAAAACATTATAACAATCCAAATCCTGAACCATATTATACACAATTTGAAAACTATGATGAATACGAAGAACATCATTGAATTTATCAGCTTTTTGAAAATTCTTTGGGTTATATCAAATACAAATTTTAATTACGAAAAAACCGAAAAATTGTTAGGGTTTATATATTTGGTTTTCAATATATAAAACGAATTAATAAAATCGAAAAAACTATCTTAGGGTTTATTAAGTTTTAGTCCATGTCTTCTGGTTAAGATCTTGAGTTTATGGAAAACATGAAGAACTGATTAATCAACATTTCTCTGATACCACATGTTGATCAGTTCTTCACGTTGGTTATGGAAAACATGAATACTATGATAAACCTATAACTAAAACATACCTGTTATAGCAGAGAGAGAGAGAGAGAGAGAGAGTAGTCACGGCTGATGAGAATGATCCAGCAGCTTGGCCGAGTTCCCCTTTAGGATGTATATTAGTGGTGGGGATTAGGGTTCTTGATGAAACCGAAAATATGGAGAGAGAGAGAGAGAGTCACGAAATTTGTTGTGAGGTTTATGGTATGTTATGATATTAATTAATCTCCTCCATATATTATATACATCAAAGGAAAACCCTAGATTAACAAGAAATGGTAATATGGTCCATCGACAATTACCTAGCTTATATAATAATAAGATATAATTTAATTATTTTGATCTACTATTATATAAATATTAATGATGGCCATACATAAATCTATCAATCTATATAATTGCCTACCTTTGGAGGCCTCATATCGCTCACCCACCCCTCTCGTGCCACCAGATTGCTCCATTTTAAAATGATGGTTTCTCGTTGATAAGTCTATAAGTTATGGGTACTGTACACGGGTCTCTGTAGAAAAACGGGTTAGAACCTTTTGTACCTACCCTTGTGTTGTTGAACCAAACCCTAGCCTTCTCCATCCAGCCGTCACCTCTACCCCTTCGCTTCTTCTTCTTCATCTGCTTCTCTGATAATCGAAGATGGTGTTAGCAGAGCACTTGATTGAAAAGCGACTTCGTCTTTGTAATTTCTATCTTGAATATTTGATCCTTTTCTCACTTCAACAACCGAATCATCCTCTGGCTTGATCCTATCAATCAATCAATCAATCTCTGGTAACGTTTTATAATTTCATTTTCATTCCTTCCCTTCAGTTCCATCTTAGGGTTTACGTTAATCTATCTGTCACTGTGTATCGTGTTGATCAGATTCTTTTTTTATAGATTATTGACTTATTGTGGTTATGTTATGAGATTTGCTTTCCTTTCATTTCATTTGAATATTCCTGTTTTTCGTCCTTTACTTCCAACTTAGGGTTTACCTTAATCTATCTGTGGATGAATTTTATTAAGATGACTTCCTGATAATCAGATGCTATTTGTATAGATTTATTGTGGTTATGTGAAAATATTTAGTTTTAATTGAGTTGAATTGATTGATTGTGTTTGTTTTGATTGTTTATGTAATATGTGAATTTGAAGATATTTTGATTGTATAAGTGCTGCGACTTTTGCTCCTTTTGATTACCTTTTTTGTTTGCAACTTTATAAGTTTAAATGTTTATTAGAAATGTACAAATACATATGGAGCCAATTATTGCTATAGGTTTTTAGGATACTTGGCGTTGTAGGATATTTCATTTGTGGTGGAATATTGATATAAGTTGTTAGTTTACAGTTAGGTTAAAATTTGGGTTTTTATTTGGATGTCAAATGGTTTTCTTTTGGTGCTTATAAGTGAAATTTGTTTTCGAAGGTTTTTTGTATCTACAATGGAGGAGGGCACCAAGTCTAAGGATCATCTGATATCAGCTGCGGCTTTCGTTGAAGGTGGAGCTCAGGATGCTTGTGATGATGCTTGCAGCATATGCCTTGAAGCATTTTCTGAAAGTGATCCTCCAACTATACATTTTTTAGATTCTATATATTCTAAAAATAACATTTTTTTTCTTTCTTTTTATTATTCAGTTATATTTTCCTTGGTGCAGGTTACGGGTTGCAAGCATGAGTTTCATATTCAGTGCATTCTTGAATGGTAATCTAAACTGCACTCTACTTTGTTTCAGTCTTATTAGTTATGTTTAAACTTGCGTCTCTTTTTCTCAGTTTTAATTGGTCTTAATGTGCATGAAGTTTTATATATTTGTTTTAGTTGAAGTTGAAAACATGCATAGTTACATACTAATCTTAAACCCTAAAATATAATGTCCAACTACTCCACATAGTTCCATATTAGTGGTTCAAGTTTCAAAATTGTTTATTAGTATGATAAGGCGGAACTTGCCATTTAGTTCAACAATCTCTATCATTAATTATTGAATAATCTTAGCAAAACATAGCTTCTAGCAGATCTGTTTGATATTGGTTGGAGAGGTGAAATATCAGACACCAGGTGCTTCAGGCCAGCTGTAATGTTAACTTACTGACAGAATCTAACTCATATTGTTCCGTCTCCTAAGGAGCCTGGATCATCAAGGTGTGTTATTATTATTTGTGATGCTATTTAGATATTATTACTATTTAGGTACTTCTACTATTTAGTGCTATTACTATTTTAGTACGTGTTATTTTCTTGGTTGGTTAGAGTTTCTCTAGCATATTATTTTTCTACATTTCTGATTTTCAGGTTTGTAATGAATTTGTAACTGGAAATAGCAACCTTAGCCTCACTTTAAGATCAAATCTAATTTTATTATATACTTAACAATCTTCTCTTTTTAATCTCAAAACTCACTGAAGTAACTCATGAGAGTAACCCGTTTTAAGTTTATGTACAGAGAACCAGGTCAGTTTTAACTTTTAAAGACGTTTATGCAACTTGCAAAGTTTATATGTAGAAAGAGTCGGTGTTTTAATAAAAAGAAATCACTGTTTGTATTTCAAATAGATTGTCGCATATTACAAGTAGGTTATCTGTTATCATCTGCTATTATCATTTTTTTTAGTTAGACTGAACCTAGCAACTCTATTCTCTTTGGTAAATAACTATATTTAATCTTCATGCATTTAAATCAATGTTATTCGTTGATCAGAGATACCATTCGTAAAGTTATTTGGTGTTATTTCTCATTAGTTTTTAGGATTTAGAGGGCTTGATTGTGGGAGTAAACTGTTTCTTGACAGAAACACATGGTAAAAGTCCAAGAAAAGAAGTTGAGTGTAAATTGTGATGCGTAGTTACTTATTTTGTCCATATAGTATCACGCAATTCACCTACATCATCACATAACACCTATGATGATTATGGACCCAAACAGGTAGTTTTAACTTTTAATATACAAGATGCTGTCTGTCATTTACTATCTGCTTCACACATTAGCGATTTATTCATCATTTTCTGTTTTCGTAGCTACCAACAAAGAGATCCGAGCAAAAAACTTTGGCTTCCACAGCTTATCTGAAAGAAAACGAAAGGTAACCGATAATTTTTCACTTTTCTTGTCCAGATCCAGTTGACAGAGGTTCCTGCTTAATCACTTGTAGGTCACCTAGCGGGTTCTTAGTTTCTGCCGGTCACTTTAAGAAAATTTTAAAATGGGGTTTTGTTCATTTTGTTGAAATTTGAATCTTTTTCACGAGCTTTTGTTCATATTGCTAAAATTTGAATCTTTTTCAGGAATTCTTTATCAGACATATTGATGGAAGCCCAATTAGTTCAGAAACCGAAAAGCAATGAGTGATCATGTGTTTAAAAGCAGCTACTGAAAGATGGGCACCCGAGGGTATGAGGCTTTTGGCCCAAGTGACCCGAACGTTTAGAGAAAACGCTACGAATGTAACAGAAGCAGAGATATACACAAAAATGGGTATGGCTTTAAACATTTTCTATGTAACGGACGTGATTGGAAACCCTGTGGATTCAAAATTTGTAGATTCAGTTATGCAAGGAATTGGGTTGGGCTATTTAAGAGTAAAGGAGCTACCATCACTGCATCATCAGAAAACAGATACTGATGAACAAAACACAGGTGGTATTGGTGGTGCGGTTTTGCTTTCACTTGGTAGCTTGCTAAGAAGGAATCTATTGGGGTTGATCAAATCCTATTCTTGAGGGCTGTACATCATGCATTAATGGTTACATTGTTGATAAAAAGAATAGGGCATGCATGGTTTGGTGTTAATGTTTTGTATATAAAAATAGAAGGAAAGTGATTTAGATAGTTGGTTTGGTGGATATACATTAGGATTTTGATGGTGAATAGGGCTATATCTTATTTGTAAGGTCACTTAAAGGGGCTGGAGTGGATGAAAGACGCCTTTTGAAAAGTCAATAAAGATCCGAAAGACGCCTTTCTTATGCTCATTTTTGTTTTAGAATAGAAATTTAGTGATATGTTTCTGGTTTTTGGGAATACAAATTGTAACATAAAAAATTATATATGTAAAATAATATTAAAAAAACCCAAGTTAACCCGCGCATCACGCGAGCTAAAAACTAGTATATATATATACACATACTTATGTTTATTCTTACACTAGCAACTTGCTAGGTCGACACTTATATTTTCTTTAATAAAATTTTGATTGGTCGTTCAAAAAAATCCAACATGTACCTAAAGAACCTGAGAATAACATTTACGTGAATGGAGCACGTAAATGTTATTCTCAGGTTCTTTAGGTACATGTTGGATTTTTTTGAACGACCAATCAAAATTTTATTAAAGAGATGTTCAATGAAACCGGTTCCTGGAACCGAACCGGTGGACCCGACCCGAACCGGTTCCTACCCGTTTTTTGTAGGAACCGGACCCTATCTGATTCAACCCGATGATCCGTGACCGGTTCTTGCATTTCTGAGTGGGGGCCGGTAGGAACCGGAACCGAACCGGAACCGGTTCCTAACCGTTTTTTTGGCCGTTTTTTGACCGTTGGGGTCAAAAATAGCCGTTTTTTGACCGGTTACGGTACAGGAACAGGGTTAGGAACCGATAAGAACCGGTTAGATAGGTTAGGGGTCCGAGGGTGGGAGAACCGGTTCGGTTCCCTAACCGGTTCGAGCCTGGAACCGGTTTAAAAGGGGGTTTTGAATATAGGAACCGGTTAGGAACCGGTTCCGGTTCCTAGTTCCAAACCGTTTTGAACATGCCTATGCTCCATCAGTAATTTCTGATAAATTTTATGGATTATAATTCGGATAAAATTTTGTTCCGTTGTTTTTAGTCATTTACAGGTGATGACAAATTGCAACTGACAACCTGTCCGTGATTGACCCCCCACCTTTTGAAGATAAGTTTTCTGATACGATTTTATTCAAGAATTTTCAATATTTATCAAGAAATATATATTTTGGACGAACTTTCCATCATTGAATCCGTAGAAATGTTTGTTTTATATACTCTGCATAACTCCCTTATTTTACATTCTTCATTCTTAACATATCTAATGAATAACTTATCCCAAAGAAGACCGAGAATGTAAGTTGGTTTTGCACATGTACTCCTAGATATTTTATCCTTGTAGCAACTTCATCTAGGTATCAGAAATTTGGAATGGGTGTTCTCAAAATCCTAGGGCCTAAAATGGTTTCCACTCACATGTCTAAAATGGTCACATATGGAAACCAGGATAAGGTTAAAATAGGAAGGCTAACAAAATGAGAAGGGCATGAAGGTAATAACTCACTTATGAATAAAAATTGATAAAAATTACATGAAGCTAATAACCCATTTATGATGACTTTCTATCTCCACATACAAGGCACATGTCAATTCCTCCATCATTATAAAACGTTTTTAACTTTTTCATACGACATTCTTTTAGAAAAAAAACACCATAATAACAAGTGTTTTATCTTTAATATGAATATCATATTGTTATTTAAAAATAAAATAAATTAGTGGGTTTTTTTATATTGTGTTATTGGTTGTTCATTGTGTTTTTAGTTGGGTTTTCTATGCATTGTGTTATAAATTTTGGTTATTGTGTTTTTCAGTTGGTACTCAAAACAAAGATTATGTCATTGTGCCTTTTTGTTCGTCATCGTGTCGTTGTTCTCAACATTTGCGCTTCTACTTATCATTATGTTGTAGTCATTATGCAATACGCTCATGGTCTTTTGTTCGAAATTGACATGTGTCATTCACTTGATTTGAGAAAAATAGTATTGTGTTCATTGTGTATTACGTTCAAGTTATTGCATAATACGTAGTTTCAATTGTGTTTTTTACGTTTCAGGTCATTGTGTTATATGTATTCACCATTGTATCTTACGTTTCAGTTAATTGTGTTATATGTATTCATCATTGTGTTTTACTTTTCAGGTTATTGTAATATGTATTTATTATTATGTTTTAGGTATTAAATAATTCGTTGTTATTTTATCATTATATTTACATATTATTATTGCACAATGGTGTCATTAGTATTTAAAAAAACACAATGATAAGTTGAAAGACACAATGACGAAAAAACACAATGACAAACAGAAAGACAAAATGATAAAAAAAGTCACAATGGTAAGCAAAAAGACATAAGACATAATTTTTGTTTTAATTTTTATATAACAAAAATCGTACTCATATCAAAGATAAAAAAAACGTTTGTTATTATGGTGAATTTAAAAAAATTAATAATATCATATGAAAAAATTATAGACGTTTTAAAATGATGGATGAATTAACATGTGACTTGATGTGGAGAAAGAAAATATGTATTACCTTTATACATTTTTTTCTTTTTGATTCCCACTTGAAATATGTCAATTAATTATGTCTTCTTACATTTCTCATTGTTTTTGAACTTTGTAGAATAGTTCAACCCACATAAACCAATTGTGCACTTCCTTGGCATAAGTTTCTCAATAAACTTTCAAACCGATCGTATTTGACATGTTTCTAGGTAAAGCAAAGCTAGAAACTAATATAATGCAATAAACAGAATTTGTATTCTTAATTTCTGATAACTATAAATATAAGGTAATGCAAAAAATATTTGTGTTTATCCTTTAATATTTTGTCACACCTCGCCAAGGCAAAAGCGCGTGCATGTGATGTCATGTATACCATAAGCATATGATTATCGCCAACATAAATGTATTAGGATACCAATAATTTTAAAAGTGTTTACAAACCACAACTTGTTTTTAAATAACAGTAGCTAAACATCAAAATGGTATCCTAATTATAATGAGGTCACATCTTCATGATTCCTTACATGCGTTGTTAGTTCTCTGAAGAACATGCGTTTTAAAAAGTCAACATAATGGTTGGTGAGTTCACAGGTTTTGAGACTCGATATGAAATCACGTTATTCATAAATCATTGAACCAGTTCACAAGTAAGTATACGATAATATGTTGAAACAAATACGATGATCCTCCGTAGACTAGCTAAATCTACAAATTAATATGACCAACCCTGAGCCTATGACCAAACTACGACTTATATCCTTTTTCCATGTTCAAATCTCACAGATGGAATATATGCACTCTGTTTCGATTGCAGTATCGGAGGTTAGCGCGACTAACCTAACAGTAGGAGGAAATGTCAACGTCAATAGTACTATTCGTATATTTCTGTGGCTAACTCCGTTAGCTGATGGTTATAGTACGCAAGCAAGGGGCTTATAGCACTACATAGTTCAACTCATGTTCGCATAAGAATTGATGTTTTGTTTCTAATTATCGTATATAAAAGCAGTTGTTTATGTTTTCCAGCCCGGATTTATAAAACTATAAAATAGTAAAAATGGATCGTGAAACTCGCCTCATTAGTTTAGTGTTCACTTCATTAACTGTTTCAGTTAGACCCGAGGTCCGCTGCCTTCACACGTCCTAAACTCGTAAGATCAGTTAGTTACCGTCATCAACTCGCAAGTCGGTTTATGCTAGTCTCTTTCACACAACTAGCTGCTTTGTTTATAATATTTGTGTCGGTTGCTTTCACCAACCGAACGTTTTGGTTATTATGTTTGTGTCGGTAGCTTTCACCAACCGAACATTTCGTTTATTATATTTGTGTTGGTTGCTTTCACCAACTGAACGTTTCGTTTATTATGTTTGTGTCGGTCTCATTTAAATATAACCTATTCATTTGGTTGAGTAATAAATATGTATTAAAATTATATATTTATGTCAAGATAATATTTCTTAAGTTACGACCAATATTTTTGTGAAACATAATATGTTTATATTTCTGTTCGAAAATTTCAAACTAATTTTATATATAGTTTTGGTCCTTTAATTAGTAAAAGAAAATATTATTATTGCGTCTAACTTACAAGTATATATATATATTTCTCTGAGATATGTATTCATGTAAAAGAAATTATTATTTATCCAAAGTATATTCTGTCGTTTCACGTGTACACAACTTTTAAAATTGTGTTTTATATACACAAACGTAATTTTTAACACAAAAGCATATAAAATCTGTTTCTATTTATTAAAAACTATAAAATGCATTTGTACCTTTAAAATGGGTTTATTTTTGTACTTAAACCGACATTTTCTTAAAGATATATTCTTTTACTTATCATAAAACTACATTTTTTTACCCAATTTTATATGCTTACCCACATTTCTGTCTTCTACTTAAGATCAACACTACATTTATATGCCTCTAAATGATCTAAGTCATAAACTTAATAAATCGTGTTTTGCTCGTTTTAACAATACACTTAGAAGTTGTGATGTGTGCATATATATATATATATTTATATATCATCTTTCTACCAAATACCGACCAAATATGTATGAGCGTAACCATTTTTAAATCCAAATGCTAGTAACAAACCCCATTTTTAGTAGTCTTTTCACTACCCTACACTTTTTAAACATAATAAGTTTTTCCACATATATTTATGGTTTTCTTTAACATGCATACCAAGTGTGTAGTGTAGGTTGATAATTAGGTGAAAGCTTAGCACATGCATATTTAATAGATAAAAATATAGGCTTAAGAGATTACGCTCACTTAGTTTTAGAATTAAGGTTTAGAGAGAGATTAAAGAGTCTTGAGCTCGTTTCTCCACTTGAACTCGTTTAACTTCTCGGAAGGGGTCAACTGCATCATCTTGGTCTTGAATACAATAAGATATAGAGATTAGCTTAGGATGTGTGTGTCTGCTTGTATATAAAATGAAGAGAGACAGAGAGAGAGAGAGAGAGAGAGAGTAGTGAGAGCGAAAGAAATCGTGAGTTGTGTGCATGCTTTATACCTGATGAGAGAGATTTTAGAGAAAGAAAAGGTGGTGGACAATGACGGTGGACGGTAAGTCGTGGTGGGTCGCGGTGGCCGCTGGAGGGTGCAGGTGATTGTTGGTGGTGATGGGTTGACGGTAGTGTTACGGTGATGTTTCGGCGGCGATACGGGTTGACAGAGATGGAGTGAGAGAGTTTGTTGGTTGGTGGTGTCCCGTAGTTTTGTGGGGCTGTGGTCGTGAACCAGGAAGATGGTTAGTCAACGGGCAGTGGCTATAAGGTAGTGGAGCTGCTGCCGTGAGTTGGAGGTGGTGGTTTGATGGTGCTCCGGTGGTGTTATGGTAATGTTACAGGTTTGTTATGGTTGTAAGGAGAGAACAAAAGGTGTGTGTACGTTATGTGTTGGACTTGTGGTGTGTGTTTCCTTTTGGTCACATGTTGGTTTATAATATGAGTACTTAACATGGTTCATACTATAAACAATGATAGGCTATGAAAGTTGATTGTTGAGTGCAAGATTTATCTTTGAAAAATGAGGTGTGTATCTCGCAGGGTTATGGGGATGACTGGGAGAGAAGACAAGATTGGGTTTTGTTTGATAATTAGAAAATTTGTTTGTTAATATATTGTCAAGGTGGTTGGTGGATTTTATTGTTCTCGTTTGACTTTAAGGGTGCATTATATAAGAATGTATGCTATTTCATTTGAAACTAAATGTGAAGTGGGTGATGCACGAAAACTACAGAGATTTTGAGTTTTCGATGTATGTTATGTCTTATTTTGTTATGGTTCCACCATTTAATAATTATGTGTGGTGGTGAGATGAGGTTTAGTGTAAAAGATATTATACATTGACAGATTTTTGAGAAGTGAACAAATAAATAATTTAGGGATATTGCTTGTTGTCTGCGATGAATCCAAAGAGTAAGAAAAGTGAAAGATCTTGTTTTGACCATTCACGACACATTTGGTGAGATAGCTTTTGCCTCCAAGATTTTGTTATTAGATATTTAGGTGGTTAAAAATTAGTTAACTTTAATTTGTATACGCTAGTATTAGAAGTAAGATATAATTAGGTGACGCTTACAAGAGGTCAGATTTTAGCCTAACGAATCAGTCTTCAAACTCATAACGAATCATCCTTCAAATGTTCAAACCAATCCTAAGTCTAAATATGTCCAACTTAGTCCGAATTCAACAAAACCTATATCAGTCTACTCGGAATCCAAATCCGAACCTCACTGTACCAGTCCGTTTCCACACTCGTCCAAATCCAGACTCAAATCACCTATTCAAACTTTACTGTTAATCCGCCATTAACGTTAAGCTCAATTCCAGCTCGATTCAGTTCAATTACACCTCAAAACTTACTCAATCTGTCATTTACAATCGCTTTACCTTAATTCTAAGATCAATTACACTTACACTGATTCAATTACAATAAACTCATATCCTCTGTTTCACCGGAATTCGATTATCCAATAAACTCGTTCAGTTCATGTTCTAATCGATCGAAACAGAGACTAAATCATACACTTATCAATGAAATAACACGAAGATCCGATCTAGTCTCTGATACCACTTGAGAGAGCACTAAGGATCTAGATTGATGATGACATCGTGTTCGTCATTGTGTATTTGATACGATTAAGATGTAATACGGTTAGTGTGTGTTTTAGAGAATATTTTGACAGAGTAACGAGGCAATTGTGTGATAAAATAAGAACTCGTTTCATTACCGATAATGTTTACACTATATATAGACGATGACACATTCATTAACTTAACCCTTAACGAATGTGTCATTCGTTACATTAATACTAACGAATGAACAACCTCATTCATTTTACATTAGTCACTAACGAATGTCTTTCATTCGTTGTCACATTCGTTAACCGGGTTAACGAATGTGGCTTACACTTATAACGAATGTAGCTTATTCGTTACGGGGTAACAAATAGCTTTACATTAGAGCGAATGGGTAATTACGAAAATACCCTTAACATTATCTAGTAATATAATAATAATAATATAATAAAGATCGAGACGCCCAAATTGTGTATCAACAAACTCCCCCTCGTCTCGAGCTCTTTATACTTTATTTCTGGAACATCTTCGTCTTTCAGTCAGCGCAGCTATGAATCTTGAATGCATAACAGACTCGAACAACGCGCTGAAACTGCATCGCAAGATTATAATCGCTTACGTTAGAAAATCGGATCTGATTCTGAAATAACGCATCGTTATCAGACTCCGATAAGTTAACAAGCCACATAGGATCAATCACACGTATAACACTCGTGTTGGATCCAGTGCCCAATACAATTACCGCTTCACCCGTCCGATTGTCATAATACCATCTGTTGAATGTGGTGAACAGACTCTGAGGGATGATCTTCATTGGAGCCCTCTTCATAGTCTTCGGCAGCTTGACCTGCAAAATCATTTTTCTCCAGCAAGTGCGGGGATCAATATCATCGATGTATTTGTGTGTCGGCACCTGCGGCTTGAAGAATTTGATACCAAATCTGGTCTCATGTTGTAGATGATCATAGAACCAATCAGCCCATTGATCTTTTCCTCGATTAACAAACGGTCAATTGGCTAGTGTTCTCACATACCATCTTGGTATAGATAAAATATCATGTGGACGCTTGAAATAATAAATACTATGCTCCTCACTTGATGATATATATAAGCTCCGCATCATACTGCCAAGCAACCAAGTTACCTTTTACGTCTTTAACACTTTTGTACTTCTTCATCTGGTAGGCAGATGCTCGGACCTTCGCTAATCTGACTTTCTCCTATTCGTGATATCGAAAGGTCTCGATCATCTTGTTTATACGCTTCACATCATGCCCAAACATACTATCCAAAGCACGCTTTCGTTTCTTCTCTTTTGTTGATAAGTGACTGGTTTCAGCTTCTGTATTCCACTTCTCTCTCTCTTCACGTAAACGCTGTTCTGCTGCCTCAAAATGTTCAGTAGTAAAGAATGGAATACTTGAATCATTGTTGTTGTCAGTATAAAGATCAGGATACTCCTCAGCAGTCACGTCTTCCACTTCCACCTCTTCATACTCAGGCACATTCCCATGCGGAATGCCTGGATTTGTACTTTCCTCAAAATCAATCTCTACTTCCACTGTCTTTCCCAGTTCCTCGACCTCATCTTCATTCAGATCCAGAAGCAAGGCAATTTGTTCTTTAGTCAACGAATGATCTACAAACTCACCCTCTTCGATCTCATCGGCATTAACCATACTATAAACAATCCCATCCATACCCACAAATAAAATCATATTTGCTGGTATGACATCAATCGATTTAGCTCGTGTATAGTCTTTATACGGCACAATCTGCAAATTACTAACCTCAGAACCACCACCAGTACTCGTCCCAGCCTGATTACCTATCGACGGTGCATTACTACCGCCTGGTTGCTGGTCACCAACACCCCCTTCATCCGGATCATCTTCATCATTCCTCAACTTCTTTAACTCATCATCTTTGCATGTAAGTTGGAGGATAATCTCATCTTGCTTGTCATCTCTCCCCCTTCGCAGCAACTAGGGCTTTGAATTCCCTGTTTTCTCTCTAAATAAACTAAATATGTTGAAACAAATTCCGCTGTGCTAGCTCATGAGCTGCTCGGTCCGCTTGCATCAGTGTTTGTTGAAAATGCAACAGATTCAACATGTGAAACCACTAAGCTTGGGAGGACATACCATAAAACTTCAGATGCACAGGTTTCAAAGGACCCCGAGGACGATTAAAAGCCATAAATGAATGCTCAGGTCTTTGCAACGAAGTAGGATTGACTGGAGTAGAAGGAGTAGTCGGTTGAGGACTCGGCATGCGTGCCAATACAGTCTGCAAAACATCCCCAAAGTACGGATCCGACATAGATGTAGTCATCAAAGTCATAGTCGGAGGTACTGGAGAAACTGGCATGTGAACTGGAGTAGGAGATCGAGTAACAACAGGAGGAGATCTCGGAATAGTCTGAGGAATAGGAGAAGTAGGAATAGAAACTGGCATAGATGCAGGTGGACACGGTCTTTCAAATGGTTGGTTTGGTATCTCAATTCCCGAACCACGTCTCACCCTTTGCTTCTTTGGTTTCTCCCCCTTTTCCACCATCGGCTCTTTACCTTTACGTTTACGCTTCTGTTCATACGTTAACTCAGCGCTTGGCCCTTTACCACCATCACCACCCTCACGCTCAGAATCATAATCATCATGAGCCTAACAATCATGGATGGCGCTTCATAGTCAATATTGGCAAGATGGAAAATTAAATGCTTGTACCTCGGCCGATCCTGAATACTTTGACCACGGTAAGATCTTAATCGTCTCATCGTCTCAGCATTCATATGTTCTAACCTCATCAAATCATCAAGATTAGCTGGATCTTTAAATAAATCAGGCTGGAGATCGTCTATCATCATTTGCAAGAATCTAGGATACATCAAGAACTTGTGTCGGCTCGTAAGATTCTCTTTTAAATGATAGAAAACCAGTTCAGAGAAATTGAATGGTTTGTTGAGAACAAGTGCAACATAAGCAGATTGTAGCATGACTCAGCATTCATCAAATCCTCCTTTTCTGCCTCCGAGACAATGTATCAGTACGTGTAAAAAATACTTGTATTGGTTGCACAGATATGCCTTGCTATACATAGACTTTCCCAAGTCGCCCTTATATCTTATCCTTCCAAACAACCCACGAATCAAACTCTTATCGAATTCACATCGATCATCAATTGTATCAACAAACCCCAATGCATCTCTAATAACCCCCACATCGATCACCACACGTTTCTCTTGAATGACAGCTTCTATCTGATTCTCTGCTTCATTAAAACGAGCTGTATCCCAAAAGGCAAGTATAATACTTTGGTAAACCAAAGTCTGTGTCGATATAGCCTTGTAGATCATGGAACGTATCAAGAAATTAATCACCCCTCCAAAAATTGGTAAATCTTCAAAATTATCGTGTAAAAAGGCACAAATATTATGCCTTTTGTCCTAGGACAATAAAACAGGAGCTTGCTCGGGTTCATCAAATTGTTCTGGAGCCGGAACCTCCGGTGGTTGCTCTGGAATAATATCAGGTTGTAGCTCAGTTGCTGGACTTCGAACGATCTCGTCAGCCATATCAGGTTTTTGCTCAGGAGCTGGATTTTGAATGATCTCGTCAGCCATTCTGGTTTAACAAGAATAAAATATTAGTAAAATATTCAAGAATATTCTACTGATTAACGAATGAACCTCTCATTCGTTATCATAAATTCAAATGAATGTCACATTCGTTAACAACGAATCACACATTCGTGTCTTACAACGAATCAGCTTATTCATTAAGCATTCATTACTTTAAACTTTCATTCGTTAGATTTAACGAATTAGACAACATATTCGCTACCTTAGCGAATAGGATGATCATTCGTTAACTTACAACGAATCAGACTAACCTTTGACAATCAAATGTCAAAATCAAAATAGCTTTGACTCTATTAAGTTAAAGACGACGAACTCCGTCACCTAGTCTGTCACACCCCGTTAAGAAATTTGCGGAAGCGTAAAACGGAAATGCAACAGACACCTCTGGTATCAACCACATTGTTTATAAAGAACAATACAAACTAGTTTACAATATTTTACATCGATCTAACTTTGTTTACAACTAGGTGATACAAACTAAATCCAGTCCGTAAGCGGCTTTACTTCTTACTAGAACACTTGCATCAATTCACTCAGCATTGATCGCAAGTCAAACACGTAGCACATTGATTTTCTAATCCAATCCAGTACCTCAAAAATATGTTAAAACGGGTCAACTACAAATAGTTGGTGAGTTTCACGAGTTTCAAGAAATCAGTTGTGCGTACAACAATCATAATTGTAAATAAGCAAGTATGTATGTATGTACGTTCATAAGTATGTTTATTTGTATGTTTATGATGTAACTATGCTAAGCTACAGCGAAGCCTTGACTGTCTGTGTTGCGTGCATCCATTTCCCACGCCCAATCAACCACTGTGGCTCCCCTTCCGCCCACAACATGCCCCGGTAGCTATGTCTAACACTACATAGCCTGTTTGTATAAGTATGGTCATGTGCAAACGGCGCTATGTGACACGGCAACCAGGCCGATTCCGTTTGGGTTTGTCAAACCAATAGTACTATTCACAAGCCACCGGCTCGAGGTTAATCACTGTGTTCGTGGGGACTTTCGTGTGTTAGCACTTAGATAATTCCCATCATCAAACAATTCATAGTATACAGATATGTATCAACATGTTTTTCACCCCGAAAGTTTATAAAAACAGTTTAAAAGTGGGGTTATGAAACTCACGGTTTAGTAGATAATCAGCACCGAGTCAGCTCGTGATTTGTTTGATTCGCTATCACTAGTTCCTATAATCAATATTATAATAATATTAATATTTTAATATTATTATAATCTCAATACTAAACTGGGCTGTATATCTAATCTGGGTATAGCTGGAATGCCCAGAAAGTGTCAATAGGCTTAGATTGTGATGTTGTTCAATGTCTAATACTCAAAACCGAACTTGGCTTAGTTTCCCCGTTTTTTTCAGCTGGCCAAGTTGTTCGTTTATGCGTTCAGAAAACAGTTATGGTAAAGTAAGCTTGAGTAAATGTTTTGGTCGATAAAATGATTAAGTTATAAAGAAAGATCACACACTGGGGTTCCGGATTCGCTACGGAGCCCGTTTCCGTTTATTCAGTTTAATTTGAGGAGAAACGAGCACAATCTATCCAGATTGTCCATGTTTCTCATAAAAATGTTTGTTTTTACTTAATTAATCCAAAAATATGATTTTTGATCACTCTTGGTGTTCTAATATTCCCGCAGGTTCGTTAATCACGAACTTGCCGGTTTTTATCAGAATTGAATTTGTTTAATTTTCAAATTAGCATAATTAATTAACCGTTAATCATTAATTTATGAAAATTTAGCCACTTATCAAATAAAATATGTAGATTATTATAAAAATATTTCTGGAATTATTTACTAATTTATTAATTTATAAAAATTCATTTTACCTACTATGTTTAGCCTGAAAATCGTCCATTTATCCCAAACGATTTTCAAAAATTCCACAAAAATTCCTGGATGTTCAAATTATATCTCAAAACCATCTGTATGAATTACAGAATATAACAACCTTGTTCAATATTCTTTTCGGGTCAAAAACGACTATAAAAACGCAAATGTATAAAACCTACTTAGTCTTTTCCAAATACTCCCAAATTTCGTGTGTGATCAAGATATACCAAATCTGAGTTCCCCACAAAATTTCATAATTTTTGAAGCATTTTAACTATTTTTCCCAAATAAACGTCTCAATTCGGTAATAAATTCGCCAAATATTTTCGGATGGTCGAAAAATTACCAAAGTTGAACAGGGACTCAATGAAATGGTCCCTGATGTTCTTGAAAAATTTTATAACCTAACAATATGCACATCACAATCGAATCCTAAACAGCCCGTAATCGAGTATTTCGGTATTACCTTAGCGGTTTCGGTTCGTTTTCGCCTTTCTAATCAAGTTTTCTGGTTCTTGTGCTCCTATGCAAGCTAGATACATGTTCTATATCACAAACCAAGCAAGTTTCATCAACATAACAGCCCCATAACTTAGGGTTTTGGCTAGGGTATAAAACCGAGCTTTTGAACCGTAAAAATACCGTTTAAACCCTATAATCCGTGTTTATGGCCAAAAAAGAGTATGATTCTGATTCCTAACCATGTGTATGATCAAAAAATGTTTTTGGGCCATTTTTATGATTTTTTCATGGTTAGGAATGATTTTTGGTAATCAAACTATGTTTATATAGTTTATATGAAATTAAACTTGATTTACAAGTTGAAAAACATGATTAAAATGAATATTTACTTAGTTTTTTGAAAGAAGAATGAAGAAAATCAGATTTGGAGATGTTAAAGTTTTGGAAATAATGCAAAATATCTATGTTTATTTAGTTATAAAGTAAAGCACATAAGATATTAATAACAAAACTTGGCGGCCGGGATTTATTTAGGCCCAATTGGGCCTATTTTGACCCATTTATCTCGATTTACGTGCCCGAACATGAAATCCCGTGTCCAAATTTATACCGGGTACGACAAACAGCGCGAAAAATATACCGGGTACGACAAACAGCGCGAAAACGAGTGTTTTTCGACTATTTTTGTATAAATTTATAAAAACATACTATACGTTTGCAAAAATCAAAAATATTTTCACGGATCGCTTAAAACATTCCCACTAAGTGTTTTCTAAATCTTTTTCGGCTTAACGGATGATACCATTCTTGGTTTGCAACTATTTTCCGCGTTTAAATCTATAGCGGGTAGTTAAACGAGTATGTTTCCGTTTAACTTGTTTGCTATCAAACTAAGGCCATAATACAACTATATTAGCTTATATTAATCGTATATCACTTATAGATGGCCCCTCGAGATATCTAGGTCATAACCAGACCCGTTCGGTGAATCGTTCGTTTGTTACGTAATAAGCGTTTAATCGTTAAATTGGTAATTGCGTATTAAGGTGTACCTGGTTTTGTCTCAATTGTCACATTCTCCCCCCGTTAAGAATCTTCGTCCCCGAAAGTCAACATACCAGTTAAAATCTTCTTTGGAACAAACAAGAATATTTGATTTCGTTTTCAAATGTATATAATTCCCCGTTATAAGGCATTTTACCGAACTTTGATCATTGAAATTTTGTTGAGTCGTAACTGTTTGACTTTCCCGCCTGATATTTATACGGGTTCTTTACAAAGTTTAGTTATGTATGAGTTTCCAAGCAGTACTATCGTCGCCTTGTCAATTAGGTACTTGTTTGTTTCGGTATATCGGAAATTACTAGTAAGACTAAAACTCGACACTAAATATGGTTTTAGTCAATTTGCTCTGATATTAAATTTCAGGATAACCTCTTATGGTTCCGTATATGTTGATGTTAACTTATCAGTTTCTTAACTCGAATAACACTAAAGGACAAAAATTCGTTATGTAGATCGATATAGTTTTATCCGTTGTTTCCGGAATCAAATTGGATTTCGCATTTTGAATGTTGTCAACTTTCAGTCTAATAAAGTATCAATTACTGTTCTTGTTCGTATTGTACCGGTTACAGTGCCGCTTGTATAATATTATGATAACTATTAGTTTTCGAGGATTAGACCAGCGGAAATGTTGGTCCTAAATTTCTATAAGGTTTGGTAATTCTTTCAGTGTTTTTATAGTTTGTTCAAATCGATCATTTGTTTGGGAACAACAAGTCATGGTTAAATCGATTCGGTTTCTTAAGTTTGTCAGAACATAAGAGGCGAAATGACTATCACAGTCCGAAGTAATCGAAATAGACATACCATGTCGAGGTATGATTTTGTTGACATAATTGTAGGCGTGCCTTTTAGTCGTGTAGTTGTTATGGATTGGAAGAGAGTATACAAATTAAGTTAGTGGGTCAACTAGTACCCGGACTATACTGCGTTCTAGGGATGATTTATGAAAGGGTGTTACGAGGCTCATAGTAATCTGTTCCCATTTCCACTAGGTGTTTCCGGTTGTTGTAACATTACCGAGGGCTTCTGACATTCTGTCTTAATTCTAGCACAAGTCAGACAATTGGACCATCAATAATATTCCTTTAAATTTTTGCACATCTTGTCGATACCTGGATGAATAGAATCCTTGGACTTATGTGCTTCGTCCATGATCAGGTCACTTAGTTTACCAAAAGTTGGAATCCAGACTTGGTTTGTTTGAGGTATAAATTTTCATCAGTGTTCTTTTCAAAGTTCTGTTCGTCCACGTGCAAGATTTTGTTTTCTAAATGTTATGCTTTTAGGGCTTTCTTTTGGGCGACATGAATTTGCCCAATAAGGTTTGTCTAAACAATCGTTTCAAATGCTCGTGCTTTCCAGTGTTATCCATTCATCTTAAGGCATCGGTTTTCACAATTACAATTGTTCCACAATTCTACTCGTCTTACTTACCCCATATTTAGTTTTGTCAGATCAATTGCAGGTCATAGGCTTTTGTGATTCATGTAATCTGTGCATTTGATGGCATATAAGTAGTATTCCCATGCTTTAGGTGCAATAGCAACTGTCCCATACTCCGGGTCATGGATAGTATAATTTTTCTCGTGCATTTAAATTCCGTTTCAATTAATAACGTGTTCAAAAAATCATATTCCTTGTAGCTAGAATTCATACTTGGAAAATTCCTCCTGCCTTAACGCCTCCAAGATTGATTATAATTGTTGTTCAGGTTCCTTTTCAGTTTTCGATTACATCAAGGGATCATTATTAACATTATAATGAATTTGTCGCGGTACGGTTTACAACTCGGTTCGGGTGATTCATGAAAACTGCGGGTGTATTAATCGGCCGGAAGGCATAACTAAAGGTTCATAGTGATCATACCGAGCTCGAAACGTTGTTTTAGAAACATCTTCCTGTTGAATTTTAACTTGAAGATAGCCAGATCGAAGACCAATTTTCGAGAAGTAACTCGCCCCTTGGGGTTAATTGAACCAGTCGCCTAATTATGGGAGAGGATATTGATTTTTGATGACAATTTGTGTGTTTCCCATTAATCAATGCACATCTTAGGCTTTCATCCTTCTTTTTTAACAACTAAATCCAATTAGGGTTTAATTGAATACTTTAAAATACCCGATCCATCAAAGATCGGTACTGTTTAACTTAAACGGATTTTTACTTTAATACCAGTTGTAAATACATTAAGTACGATTAACTTAAAATTTTGGGGTAACAATCTTTTATTTTTGTTTTTGAATTATTCGCTAGCTCGGTAAATCGAAAATAAAGCAGAAAAATAAAAATCTTTTTGGATTTTTAAATTAAAAAAAAAACAGCAGTAAACAACTAGTCTATAAAAGCAGTACATATTTTTGTGAGTTCGAGCAGAGAATTATATTGATCAAAATTCCGTCCATCACAGTTTTCTTTTCAGATTTTATTATGACTGATGTTAAGTTAATTATTGGTATTGTTGTCCACCTAAATTTTCTAACAAATGTTTCAGAACATTCGATGATATGTTTAATTGGTTCAATTAGGTACGAATATCAGAAATTATCATCTCTAATCTTGATTCAAGCTTAATTTGATTTTCTCCAAATCACCCCAACTTGACTTAAACCTAAGAATCAATTTGATTTAAAATAAATGATTTAAGCAAACATAGTCCGTAATCCCCACTACAAGATATACTGCCGTTATCAAGCAATACTCTAAGGTCCGTTCCCATGGATGAGTATGCTCGATTTCATCTATCAGTTTGCAGACATTGTGTCCCTTGTGGTCCGTTTCTTAATGGTAATAAGACGCGAGCTTGGGGACAATGTATGACTCACAGCATGGTTTGATCAAGTTTGTAATTCTTTTGTACATAAAGTATATTTTGCGATCAAGACTTAAGAAGATACACTGCGGGTTCACTTTTTAAGCATTGTTTTAATATTCATCGAAATGAATACTAGATGTAAAACCGCAAAAAGACCCAATGGAGTCAGGAACCCATAAGCATCCTATCAATATAGGATTTAAGGCCATAAAACCATACATCGTTGAAGCGTTAACCACCAACTAGAAGCTTTTTCTTAAAAAAATTTTTTCAAATTGATTAGAAGTCTTTAGTATGACCGGATTATTACATTTCTGCCATCATTAACAAGACTTTTTCTAGAACCAATATTCTTATATATTCGGTAATTTAGGTTTATATCACTTACTAGTTCTTACTTGTTTTTCAAAAGACCTACCAATACATCAATGCAATTTAGCACACAGTCTTTTATTACTTACTTTTTACTGGACTTGAGATCAAATGACCAATGTACTATCATTTTCCCTTTTTGCTCGAGAACTTATTTTAAGGAGCATTTTTCAATGTTTAATATTTAAATGTTTTTTTTTTTGGAGTTTTTTAAATTTTCTGTACAAACAAAAACCATAATATTTTTGGATTTTTATATTTTTCTCCCCCTAAAAACTACAAATAGAAAATAAACAAGAAAAATGAAAATAAAATGGTTCAACCGAGCTATTGAATATCAGTTAATCTTTTTAATCTGTTTATACCAAGTAAGTATTGAAAACGTGTTTTATCAAACGCCTTGGTATAAAGGTCAGCCTTTTGAAAATCCGTGTGAATTTTTTCGATATCAATAAGCTTTTTTTCAAAGCAATCACGTATAAAGTGATAACGGATTTCAATATGTTTAGTTTTGGAATGTTGAACCAGATTTTTAGTTTTAGATATAGCGGCCGAATTGTCAATGTACATGGGAGTAGTAAGAAACTTCAAATCGTAATCCCGCAGATGCTGCTGGAAGAGAACCTGTGAACAGCAACTCGAGGCCGCCACGTACTCCGCATCGGCTGCAGAAGTTTAGACCGTTGTCTGCGTCTTACACTGCCAGGAAACAAGCCGGTTTCCTAAGAATTGACAACCCGCTGTTGTAGAATTGAAGTTGATCTTGCATCCTCCGTAGTCTGAGTCAGTATAATCGGTGAGATCAAACTTATCGTCCTTGGGGTACCACAACCCGATGTTGGGATTTCCCCTCAGATAATGTAAGATACGCTTAACTGCCGCCAGATGAGTCACTCGAGGACTCGATTGGTACCTGGCACATAAAAAAAGAGCAAAACATTATATCAGGACGTGATGCAGTCAAATACATAAGAGATCCGATCATAGCTCGATACAGGGTTGGATCAACGGTATCCTCCAATTCATCCGGTGATAAATTGTGACCCACGGGAAGAGGTGTCGAAGGGACTTTTCCAGCAGATATCTTGAATCGGCTCAAGACATCGTTCAGTATTTTGTCTTATAGATAAAGATCCCGGAATCAGACTGGTGAACTTGCAATACCAAGAAAAAGCTCATCTCCCCCATCAAACTTATCTCGAATTTGATTTGCATCGTCTTCTCGAAATCTTTGCACAGGCTGTCGTTTGTTGAACCAAAGATAATGTCGTCCACATAAATCTGGACGAGGAACAGATCATCACCAACATTCTTGTAAAATAATATACAATCCACAGTTCCCCTATAGAAGCCACTATCAATCAAATGGTCAGCCAACGTGCGGTACCAAGCTCTCGGGGCTTGGTGTAAACCAAATAGAGCCTTGTTCAATCGATAAACACGCTCAGGATAGTCTGGATCTTCAATGCCGGGAGACTGCTTCACATGCACTTCTTCATGAATCTCCCCATTCAAGAATGCCGATTTAGCATCCATTTGATAAACTTTAAAGTTCTTGTCGGCTGCATAGGCTAGAAATATGCGTATTGCTTCCAGTCGTGCTACTAGAGCATACACTTCAGTGTAGTCAATGCCTTCTTATTGATTATAGCCCAACATGACCAATCGTGCCTTGTTTATCACGATAAACCCACGGTCGTCTTTTTTGCACTTATAAACCCATTTCATCGGTATAGCCTTTTTTACTCGGTCGGGTTTGTCAATAAGATCCCATACACCTAGTCTTACGAACTGCTACAGCTTCTCCTGCATAGCTTCAACCGAAGACGGTTCCTTGAGTGCCATAGTGACACTTGTTGGTTCAATCTGAAATAAAAAGCAAGTGTATCGTGCAATGTTTAGAATCCCCATTGAATGCAAATCCGCATAAGCACACAATATCGGATCATCTGAAAGAGATACGTTACAATCAACCACATAGTTGCATACATTAGCCAATTGGTGTCGGGTTCGAACACCGTCGTTAACATTCTCAATTATCTCTTCCTGCATATGATTCATGTGAATCCTTAAAGAAGGATTTGCAAGTACAGATACATTATCACCAAGATTGGTGATATTTTCCGCTGTTGTATCTAAAGAGACAGTTGATGACACATATTCAACGAGAATTGGCTCGTTTGGTTCTTGAGCTTCATCCAATGGAATTAAAGACGAATCAACAAAATCAGCTTCATCGGAAGAGTCAGAAACATCATTAGATGTCTCTGATACGTTAGGAATGTTATTCACATCAGCAGATGAAGAACTTGGAATAGGAAGACATCGTTCTTCAAAATATGACCGAACAAAGTCTTCAGGTATCTCCTCAACCGCTGGTGTAAATGAGTTAAATAATCCATCATAGTCGAACATCCAATCAGGACCTGTTCTGGCTGGAGGTGTAGTGTAGCTTTGACAGTCTATGTGATACCATTCTTTTACACATCCCGAAGAAAGATTGAAGATTCACTTCTTAGGAGAATTATACCCCAAAAAGTATCCCTCAAATGCCTTTTCATCAAATTTCCCGGCATCTCTCTTCAACACCGTACATAGACACCCGAATAGTTCCAAATACTTTAGATTAGGTTTACGGTTATTCAGAAGTTCATAGCTTGTTTTCTTCAACTTATTTACAGTTAGGGCGCGATTCAACGTATAACATGCCCTATTCACAGCTTCTTTACAGAATTGAACGGGAAGCTTAGAAACAGCAAGCATTGTTCTAGCAGCTTCTATCAACGTCAGATTCTTCCGTTCAGACACACTGTTCTGTTGAGGAACATACGGTGCACTGAATTCCCGATGTATTCCGTTTTGAACACAAAATAAATCCAAAACATTGTTTTTGAACTCAGTTCCATTATCACTTTGAATACGCCTCACTTTTAGTTTGTAAAGTGATTCGATGTTTGTGATAAGGGACTGAATTAAAACAGGTATCTAACCTTTATAACCCATAAATAACACCCAAGAATACCTTGAGAAGTCATCAGTTACAACCAAACAGTATAGATCACCCGCAATACTAGCACGATTCACTGGACCAAATAAATCCATGTGAAGTCGTTCTAGTGGCGTGATAATCGAGTTAATCGATTTGCACAGGTGTGACTTCTTCTTTTGTTTCCCCTTTTTGCATGCAACACGGTGATCATTTTACTTGAAATTCTTAAGGGTCACTCCATCTACCAAATCATTGGTAATAAGATGTTTCATCTTGCATACATGGATGTGTCCCATGAGTCGATACCATAGAATTGAGTCTTTCTCTGTAGCTTTGGAAACAAAACACGTTTCAGAAGGAGAAACATTTACATTAAACTCATGTCGAGGATATAAATATCATTTGATCAAGGTGATCGCATGACAACCATTTCTTTAGGAATTGTGTATCCCGGTTGAAGGATAACATATTCCTTATCTGTGAAAATAGTCGTATATTTCTTATCACAAATCTGTGAGACATTTAACAGATTGTGATCTACTTTTTCACAATAGTTAACTTTCTCAAATGTAATCATCCCATTTGAGTCTGCTCCTTCTTTCGTTATCATTCCACCATTATTACCAGTGAATGCAACATAACTTCCCTGAATATCTTTGACGTTATTCAGAAGATCAAGGTTGCTAGTAATATGCCTAGAGCATCCACTGTCTAATATCCACTTGTGACCTGATACAGACTTGGATGAACTCTGCACAAAACGTAAAATGATTTGTTCAAAAAGGCAGCCCAAGCCTCAGTCTTGGGCTCTCATTTTGAGATTTTCGGAGATAAATTAAAATTAATACTTGCATTTGGTACTTGAGAATATGTAACGGGTTTCTTGGTTTTCTTCTTCATGTAGCCATCACGAATTATCCTCGAGTCCGTACTCTTACAAACAGGTTGAGCACGGTCAACGAATTTGTTTATTACATTAGGAACTTCAACCCGAACCACTTTCCTCGGGTTGATGTTTGAATACATTATGAAAGATTCTTCAACTTGAGATTCTTTTAATTTAAAATTACTTTCAACCATTGGAATAGATTGTTTAGATGACAACTTGATATTCTCAGCCTGGGATTTGAATTTCTTAGCCACATGACCGGTTTCACCACATTTAAAGCATAAACGAGAATCTAAACTCTTCTGTGGTGGAACACTTGTCTTACAATTTTGTGAAGGATGAGAAATATCAATTTTTGGTTGCTCAACCGCTACCGACTTTGAAACCTCATGAATTAATCCCTTTTTATGTTTGTAGAATTCAAGATTGGTTGTTGTTAACGACTTCTCCAATCCTGATGATTTCACAAACTTTATCGGTGTCAAAACATTTGCAATAGGTTTCATTTGAACATTTTTAGATTTAGATTTTAGAAATCTTTGTTCAAGGTTGGCAACCTTTGAAGTATCATCTTGAAAAACGCTTTCAATCATTTCTGGCCTACGAAGATTCAGTGGAACTTCTTTGTCTGAGAACATTTTTGATAAGCCTTTTATCTTAAACACCTTCCCTTTGGTTGACTCTTGTTGTGGATTGATGAATTTCATTAAATCCTCATCAGACATGGTAGGTTTGTCTGATTTCTTTACATTAACACCCGAGGACTTCGAACCATACACAGCTTTTTCGAATTCCTCAGGTTCACACAGAAGATGATTGTCAGAAGGTATGTTATCATTTTTGACAATCACTTCTGGTTTAGTTAATTCCTCGATTGAACCATCCAAGTCATTTTTATTAAAGATTGAATTACTTTTAATATGAATCGGTTCATGAATTGTTGATTTAGTTGTTTCAAGATTTTAGATTTGACTGAATCAACAACAGGCATTTCTGGGTTTGTAGATTGCTCCACAACAGGAATGCTACTGTAATCTCCGTTGAATGGAGGAGGAATCTCTACATACCCCAATCCTGCTTTACCATTTTTCTTATGATTATTGTTGACTTCAATAATTTCGTTTAAGAGAAATAAGGAATCTCGAAATTTTCCAGGTTTATTTTTTAACTCCAATATCTCATTCTCTAACTTGGTAATGCAGGTTCGAAGTTTGAGAATTTCTTGAAAATGTTGTTCAACTACAACGATTTTACTGTTAACTTCAGCTTTTAGGTCATGATTACTTACAGACAAATTGTTAATTTTAAGTGTCGATTGCTCCAACAATTTGGATTTTTGTCTGAACCATTCATTGACCATAAAAAGTTCGTTCATGAGTGTAGTGTTATGTTGTAAAGCTGACTCAAGTTTAACTTTGAGTTCAACACAATCAGTACACTCAGTAAAAACTTGTGAAGTTACTGTCTCCTGTGAGTCATTCACATATACATTAAGTGAAGATTTAGTACATACCTCTTCAATCTTTGCCATACAGGAAAAAGATTCGTTGCTCAGGTGACATATGATCAGAATCAGTCTCTGAATCAGACGTGTCACTTTCCTCTGATAAATTATCACCACTTGCATCTTCAAATTGTTTAAACGGTTCTACCATAGCTAGGTTTGCTTGGTTTACCATTAGTCGTTGAGACCAATCCAGTCCTTCATTGGCAACGAGAGCTTGTGAGTTAGCCGGCTTATTCTAATCCCCTTCTGATGATTTCTTCTTATTCTAATCGGATCCAGATGAACTTTTTCCTGAAGATCTCTCAGCATTACGAGGACCCGAATATTCTTTACTCGACTTATCACATTCTTTGGTTAAATGACCAAAATCTCCACAATTATAACATTTGACTTTCAATTTGTCAAACCCAACTCTCTTGTTTAGAGTCGGTAGATCTATTCCCGTTTGTTGCATGAATCTTTTCACTTTCCTGACTATCTTAGCCATATTCCACTTAAGATCGATTAACTCAAGATCATCAGGGTCGATCTGGTCATAATCCTCATCAGTTAACTAACTAGTTGCAATCTTACTCCCAACAAGTTGTTCGTAAGATGACATAAATGCACTTAGAAATGCAAACTGCTGCTCTGCTTCTTTCAGGTTAACATTTGTTGGAGAGCTTGAGGAACTTGCACCTGATCCTGAATTGACCCCAGATGCCATAAAACATACATTAGGCGAACTATTACCATTAGAAGACTCTTCTTGTGATGTCTGTGTGAAGAATGCTGTGATCGGGACTGAACTTGAAGTATTACTAGAAGGTAATGAACCACCATAAAGAGAATGATTCTAAATCTGATTATCCTTCAACGAGGTTTGGCATTTCAAGTCATATTCTCTTTCTTCTAACTTGTTGATGAATTGCTCAGCAGTGAGTGGATCGTTACGAAAATAACCATTCTCCTTCAACACAAGTAAGAAAGTAGAATAAGAAGGTGGTAATGCATTCTTCGACATGTCAATCTTGTCCACCTTAGTCGGTTTGAGGTTAACAGTAGTCATTTCTACAACAAGATGACAGAACCGACTGATCATCTCGTCCACAGTCTCATTTTTCAGCAAAGTAAAATTTCGAAACTAAAATTTCACTAGAGTCTTTTTACTCTCAAGTGTGTTTCCCAAGCTTCGAGTCTTCAACGTAGCAAATAGAGAAGCACAGGTTTTTATAGTGCTGTATTGATTAAAGATTTGATCGGGCAATGCCATCGTGAGAGTAGAGTAGGCTTTGGTCTCACTTTCAGCATCCTTAATCTCCTGAGCTTCATAATGCTCATGATCCTTCGTAGTCCAACCAAGTGTTTCACTTCCTACAAGAGGAGCCTTATACACAACATCCAAAAATCGCACACTACTCGCATGTACTGAACCAAGATGAGCATGAAACCTCGGTTCCTAACGAGCAAAATCTGATAATTTCAGAAGTTTTGGACATTTATTGTGTGAACCAATTTCGTTGTCCATCGATAACATCACCTGCATTAACACATTTTGTGAGGCTAAAGCATAATACGTGGCTTGACTCTAAGAAGCCATGATTTCACTCAAATGAATAGTCAAAGGATTAAATTTGTCAAATAGCAAAATTGAAGTTCACTGTTCACCAATGGCTTACTGTACTAGCGAATGTGTAATGAATGATTCTGTCTAGCGAATGAGTAATGAATGAGAATGATTCTTTTAACGAATATGTAACGAATGTGAATGTGAATTGTAAAAGGGTAACGAGTGAGAATACGAATGAATAACGAATGGGTTGAACGAATGTTGATAACGAATGAGTTGAACAAAGGTTTGACTAACGAATAAGGATTAACGAATGAATCTATAACGAATGATCAGTTAGACAGTTTTAACGAATCCGCCTTCAAACCTTAACGAATCATATAACGAATCAGGTTTTAGCCTAACGAATCAGTCTTCAAACTCACAACGAATCATCCTTCAAATGTTCAAACCAATCCTAAGTCCAAATATGTCCAACTTAGTCCGAATTCAACAAAACCTATATCAGTCTACTCGGAATCCAAATCCGAACCTCACTGTACCAGTCCGTTTCCACACTCGTCCAAATCCAGACTCAAATCACCTATTCAAACTTTACTGTTAATCCGCCATTAACATTAAGCTCAATTCCATCTTGATTCAGTTTAATTACACCTCAAAACTTACTCAATCCGCCATTTACAATCGCTTTACCTTAATTCTAAGATCAATTACACTTACACTGATTAAACTACAATAAACTCATATCCTCTATTTCACCGAAATTCGATTATCCGATAAACTCGTTCAATTCATGTTCCAGTCGATCAAAACAGAGACTAAATCATACACTTATCAATGAAATAACACGAAGATCTGATCTAGTGTCTCTGATGCCACTTGAGAGAGCACTAAGGATCTAGATCGATGATGACATCGTGTTAGTCATTATGTATCTGATACGATTAAGATGTAATACGGTTAGTGTGTGTTTCAGAGAATATTTTGACAGAGTAACGAGACAATTGTGTGATAAAATAAGAACTCATTTCATTACTGATAATGTTTACACTATATATAGACGATGACACATTCGTTAACTTAACCCTTAACGAATGTGTCATTCGTTACATTAATACTAACGAATGAACAGCGTCATTCGTTTTACATTAGTCACTAACGAATTCCCTTCATTCGTTGTCACATTCGTTAAGCGGGGTTAACGAACGTGGCTTACACTTATAACGAATGTAGCTTATTCGTTACAGGGTAACGAATAGCTTTACGTTAGAGTGAATGGGTAATTACCAAAATACCCTTAACATTATCTAGTAATATAATAATATAATAAAGACCGAGACGCCCAAATCGTGTATCAACAAAATTAAATTCCTTAAATGAAATGTGTCGTGCGTATGCGGACTTATGATTGACGCAATCTTATTAAACTTAACTAAATTTAATCTAAAGGGAATTAACGTAAAGAAATCATGTTTAGTAATTGTATGGAAAACGACTTGATTTGCGGATTGTCACATTCTCTCCCTATTATTAGAATTTCGTCCTGAATTCAGTTCATGTTAACTCGTTACACGAGCTATGAGTATGCTTTTCTTTGTTTTTTTTTTGAAAGAACTGGTCATTAGAGTAGACTGGAGATTTTTATGCCTACCAAGAATGAATCGCATAATTTATTTTTTTAAATGTTAGAACATAGGTTTGTGGTGTTCTGAATTCTTGCTAAATAGATTCCAAGGAAGCTATTTCTAGATGTAAAAAAGATTAGGATTCTAAAACTGCACTAAGTGCATGATGTGCGTGCTTTATGTATTCCTATTATGTCAAGGGAGACGCCAGTGAAGGTGTTGACGCACGAAGAACAACTAGTTTAAAATGTTATCTTGATTAATGAGCTAGTAGCCAATACTGCAATAATTTGAAATGATTGGGCGCCAGCAGTGAAAAACCAAGTAGGGTGTTGAAAGAGTATGACATCACTTTCAAAATTTTGTCTTATCCAGAATGATAACTTAGGATGGTATTGATGGCGTGTCATTTAGTTTAACGATTGATTCGCATGAGAACGGATGTGCATATGATATACAAGACATCCATTGCATGGAAAACACGGGATATTAAAATTAATTATTGTGATCAATAGTTACGCTCAATTATTGAGACCATTTGATTGAGAGTGTGAACCATAACCAACGAAATAGATGACTTTCAATAGTATATATTAGCCAAGCGGCATGGAGATGAGACTTATCCGTCTCTCAAAATTTATGCAGATAGTGAACTCAGCTGTTTAGAACTGATTAGCTAGCGAAGATTTCGAATGTCTTGTTCAACAATCTTGGTGCATCTTGTTGGTATGAAGGAACACTCTAACTTTGTGTGGAATATGCCACGTATCCACGAATTAAAGATGACGATTGAAATTAGGATTACGGTCGATTAATCTCACACTTAGATACAAGGATGTATTAAAAAGTTTAAGGCGTATATGGAATACATCACGCTATAATGAAATTTTACTGTTTTACGCACATGGCGTATTGGTCATCATTGTCATAGACAACATTGACGCAATTATTGGTAGGGACTCTATCATGCGTAACACGAGTGAATAGCGATACTTTTATAGAGGTCGAAACGTGGAAAGCCTTCATTTTAAAACTGAATAAAGGATCACTTTAAATTAAAGTTGGGGAGGCTTAGTGCTAATACGAAATCGTGGATTGAATCATATAGTTAATGTCCCTGAGTATTCAAATTTTTTGGGTTCAGAATGCTAACTTGGATATGAATAGGGTTACCTATTAATCCTATTGTTGTGGTTCATGAAGAACGATAACATTGTCATTTGTATCCTTAACAGAGAGGTCAATAGTCATGCTATTAAGGGAATCCTCTATTTATAGTGGTTAGGAATTACCCGAGAAACATATTCACGGTTTTCATAAGAGGATGTGCTCACTATTTGCTTTATAATCGTGAATCGTAAGAAATCAACATGGAAAGCTAATGAGTATGGTTGTAGATGTCGTAGTTATTTCCTTTAGACTCGAAGGAAGTGCTTCATGAACACTGTCGGGTGTTGAGCTTATAGCGATTGAAATGGATGACAAGACTCTAGAATGGGATAATCATGATTTATAAGTGGTCACATAGTTTAGGAAGTGTTATGCCGTTCTGAGCCTACAGGTACTATCAATCATTTCAAAATTCTAGTGCCAAAGTTTGTTTATTATATTTGATCTGTAGATGCCAATATCAATTACACCCTAAGTAGACACTAGGAAATTAGCGGTTAGAGAAGAGAATATTACAATCTTTTGTTTTGTTGAGACTGAGGACACGTATGGAGGTCACATCATTGTATTGGTTTTCGTATAGTCAACCAACATGGCACTTTGTGTTTAATGATACGAAGAAACTGCTGGACGCGAGCTTTTTCGAATCCCGAAAGCTTATAATAAAGTAATATAAATAAGCAATTAATTAGTCACAGAATAAAAAGTGACTCAAATGATCATGAAGATTGAATAAGGGAACAAAGATTTTTACCGGAACAAGCCATCAAAAATAAATAAATAATAATAATAATAATAACAACAACAACAAATAAGTTAATAAACAAATAAAATTTCAAAATTATGTGGTTGTTTATATGTTTCTTGAAGATTCCAAATATTATGTCAGGACCGTAAATCGGGTGAAACCTTTGAAAGATTGACAAGAACACACCAACTCTGTTACCCGAAGGCCTGTTGGATATCCTGGCAGAATCAGGATATCCAAAAAGTGGGAATGAAAAAGTGAAAATAGCAAACACGAAATGATAATAAATAATCAGTAAGAGCACATTCACAGACAAAGATTCACTGCATTAAATGAGTCATTAATGAAACAGTGAAAGGAATGTCTAGGGTTTCGTGCGTGACGGCGGCGGCGACAGTACGAGGAAATAAATAGAATATTCTTTTAGAATGTTTCTTGCATTGTATGCGTCGTTATCCGTATCCGTGCCCTAAATGGAAACCTAGGACCCCATTTATATACCCTGACATTCCTTCTAGAAGTTCCTAATCATTACATAATGAAATACAAAATAATACAAGTGTTGAGTCCTCGAGCAAGGTAACAATCTTGCTTGAGCAGACTCACTATGATAGGTATCCTCGATGTATGTCCTCGAGCATACTTTATTTAGAATATCTTCAGTGAAGATATTCTCCTCCAGCAGGCTTCATTACTCTTGACTAATCCATGCTTTGCTCGAACTCGTCCATCGAGCAAGCTCATTCTTCTTGATGTCTTCAGTCTTCTTATTCAGCAATCTTTAGCATGCTCGGATGTAAATCTTGCTCGGGGAACTGAACTGTGCTCGAAGTCCTTGCTTTGATCACATGACATCTTCTTATTGCATACATGCTTGTCTCCATGTGCTTGATCATCCTGTGCTTGTAACACTTGGTTAAAACTTGTATGATCAAGCTGTTTGCTCGATTGGCAATCCATGCTCGATAGAAGAATACTCTTGCTCGTTGAAGTGTAGCTTGCTCGAAGCCTTAACACTTAGAAGAATCAACCAATTAAGGTTCTGAAGACCTTGCTCGAAGTAGTAAAACCATGCTTAATCGTCTAGGTTTGCTCAAAGTCCATAGTTAGCTGTTTTCTGAGGAGGTTGAGAAGATTCGAATCTTCCTTATCAAAAATCTGACTCAACAATCTCCCCCTAGATTGGAACAAGCTCAGATGCACCAAAACATAGCTGCATAGAGTTACACATGTATCAGACATCAAAAATATATCATTCAAGAACATGTTATTTCATTACATAAATAGGAATTCTGCCTCTTGGGCATTACACATCAAAGTTTTTTACATCTCATACAAAATAACAAAAATTACAAAGATAAACAGAAATAAAATTGATTTTCTTTGAGCTCCATTATGCTATCTTCTTCTTCCTCTTGTGTTGGCTTTCTCCTTTTCCAGTTTGACAAAGGCGGCCTTCTGTTTGATTATGTCAAGCTCCATCGAATCTTGAGAATCATGAGGGAATCTGGCATCTATTATGTCTTGAAGATCTTGCGGATGTATGAACTGAAGATCACTGTCATATAAGATCACAGCTATTGTGCCTCCAGATGCATTCCTCAAGATGATTGAGTCATTGTGTCTGTTATAAGTAAGGTAAGAGATTCTTCCATTTTGCTGTGCTATGGAATTTGGTTCCATCATCTCCCTTCTCATTGCTAGACAATCTCTCAGAGTCATTCGTTTTGTTGAAGGGCTGCCAGCAGCTTGAGTGTTCCTTCTTTTTGCATCAAAAAAAGAAAGCTCCAAAGTATGTACTTCATTTATCCTTTTTCTCCTTCTCTCTTTCTTAGCTTGGCTGTGGATGACTCTCTTCTTTTGTTTTAGGAATGGAAACCCTTGCTCAACTTGTTCCTTAATAAATTTTGATAGCTCATTCCTTGGTTGACTAGATGGTTGATTTCTGATTTGATTGTCATGCAGTGTCAATTCAGCCATCTTTATTAGTTGTTCTCTTGTAAAGTCCCTCAAGTCATCTCTGAAGATAATCAGAGTTTCCTCTTTATCTTCAGTGATCACCCTAAGAGTCTTGGATCTTTTATCAAAGAAGAGATGTATGGGCAGATTTAGATTTCTTGGTTGCTTAGGCCTCACATTCTCATATCCAATGGGTATTCGGCTTGTGCTTGCTTGTGGACTTTTCTTCTGTTTGTCAAGCCCCTCTTCCTCATACCATCTCTTCAAGGTTTCATCAGATTGAGTCATTAGTTTTCCCATATTCACACCTTTCTTGTGCAATGCACTCATCATCTCAGCTCTGACTAACTCCTCCATCTTTCTTCTCTCTTCTTCTAATCCTCTTTGTGTTTCCAGATACAGTTTCTGCTCTCTATTATATATATCCATCAATTGTTCATGAGGCATGTTGTGAAAGTGTTCTTCCATAATTCCTTTCCCCATGACAATCTCCTTCAATGTTTCTACCCTCTAAGGAACTTCAAACCACCTTTTCACCTCTTCTTCTTTCTTCTTAGCTTCTTCTCTTTCTCTTGCCAATCTCAACCTCAGCTCTTGTTCTCTTTCATATTCTTCTTGACTTTTCTTGTCTTCGTGAGAGTCTTTTACAAGTTCAATTTTCCTTTTTAGTTCTTCAAGAGAAAGCTTTATCAAGGACTCATAGCTGCAGCCATATAGTTGAAGAAACTTTATGTTATTATGTTTTGCCTTTAATGACTCATATTCTGTTTCATTACTGGCTTTCTTTTCAGTTCTCCTTTTGCTACTGTCCGACTCTTTTAACACCTTTTCTCCCTCTACCTTCTTCTTTGATACCTTTTTCACATAATCTGATATGTCATCCACAAGAGCATTCCTGTATAGTCTGTCTATTGTGTCAAAAGACTGTAAGTTCAGGAATGCAGGCTTGTGACTAGCTTTGATCAAGGTTTCTCTTTTAGACTTCCTCAAACTCCACTCTTCAGCTTCTTTGGCTATGTCTTCTTTGGATAATCTATGAAGGTATTTCAGTCATATCCCAAGCTGATCAGATAGTTTCTGTTTTCATTCTCCTTTTCAACATCTTTCATTTCACCTTCACTATCATCTTCTATATCAATTGTTTCTTCAAGATTGTGGAGAGCCCCAATCATTGGTTCTTCATTACTTGCGGATTGAGCCCTTCTTCTTTCTTCAAGTTTATCCAATCTTCTTTTGTACACCATTACCTTCACTGATTTTTGTCTTTTGGACTTAGGTGTCTCAATCTCAGTTGTTTCTTTTCTTTTCAGGGATGATTGGGATGGAGTGGGTGTGTTAGGTTGTGTCACTTCAACTTCTGGCTATTCAATTACAATTTCTTCATCAACTGATTCAGAGGTCTCAGATTCTTCATCATTGATCTCTTCTGTTTCATGATCATCTTCATCACAAACTTCATCTATCATTGGATCAGGTTTGTCTTTCAGAAGGAATTGACTTTTCTTCCAATGTTCTTGTCTTTGTTCTTCTTGAGCTCTCCTGGCTGTAGCCACAGTTTCTGGTCTAAATTCTTTAGGATGTAGGAGAATGTCAGAATTTGTTCCGAGCATAACTAACTGAGCAATGAACTTGACATACACATTCCATGGCATCCTTGGTGCCTCATCCCTCTTTGGTTCTTCTCTTACTCCCAGACCAGTTTCTTGTTCATGTTCAGGTTCAGATTGTTCATGTTCAGTTACCATGGGTTCTTCAGGCTCAGTTGTCACTGGTTCTTCAGTTTGTGTGCTCTCTTGTTCTTCAACATTCAGATTTGCTTTTAGAGCATCCAGTGTCGCCTTAATTGCCTCATCTGCCTCCTTCATCCTTCTCTCATCCTCCTTTTCTTTCTTCTTCATGTTTATTAATGCTTCAAGCACTTCTTGAGGTATTTCCTCCTCATCTTCTCTATCCAGAGACTCCAAATCTTCATTCATTAATCTTATGCAATCTTTACAGATTCAACTTCTGCTATGTCAGGATCAATTACATTTTCTCTGTGCAGTATATCATCAGATTGAACTTTGTGTTGGGATAAGGGATGTAAGTCATCATCTGTAAAGGCATTCCCTTTCCCTTTTTCTTTTCTTTTCATCTTATCCTCTTTAGTTTCATCTTCACTTTCATTCTCCCCCTCATCACCAGATTCTCCATCTTCATATGCTTGATTTATCATGTTTAACGCATCTGATGGTCCAACCTCCATAACTTCCTCATCAGAACTTTCATATAACTCTCCAATTATTTTTAAACCTTCAGCACATTCAATTTTCTCCCCCAGTTTTGGTGCATCTGAGGTCTTCTCAACCTCAGACTTCCCCTCTAGGATTCGAATTCTCATTAACGCTTCATTCAACGCAACCTCTAACCCTTTGTTTCGTGACTCCAAAACAACATTTTTTTCTTTCAACAAGATGTTTTCAAATTCCAGGTTCATGTTTTCATTTAGAAGGTCAAAGATGTCTGGACTGGATGGTGGAGTTTGTTGGGTAGGCTTTGGGGCAGGCTTAGAGAAAGGTTCTGATTCAGCTGTTTCAGGAGATGGTACTTTATAAGGTTCAGAAGATGGAATTGATTGAGTTAGTGGGGTAGTGGTTGTAGCAGTTTGATCTCTTACTGGGGAAGATGGTGGTGTTGGAATGTGTGTGGCTTGAATAGGTTGGGATGGTTGAGGGGATGAGGTATGAAGTGGATCCTGTTCTGGAGATGTAGGTGGTGTAGGAACATGAGTGTCATCAATTGGTTCAGCATCAGATAAGGCAGGTTCAGTTGTGGCTGGGGAGGAATAAACATTATCAGTTACATCATTGAGGTCAATGGAGTATGTATCATCATTGTAAACTTCAGGTGGTGGTGAATCTGGTGGAATTATCTTGTTGATGGTTTCGGCAACATCTGATACAATACTTGTGATAAATACATCATCATCCATTAGCTTAGTAGCTTGGTTAATTGGACCCACAACTGGTTCATCTGTCTCTTCATGTATTTCCATTTCTGCATTATCTCCTTCATGAGCAGATTGGTCAATCATAGGCACATCTCCAACAACCTTTCATGCCTTTGTCGCCAAGAACCTGATCAACACAAGTATTGTGTAGGAGGATCTTCAACAAATCAATGCTGATGACTTGGAAGACATGGACATAAAGTGGCGGGCAGCTATGTTAGCCGTGAGGAGCAAAAGGTTGTATAACAGAACTGGAAGAACAAGCTTTAATGGACCAAATGAAAGAATTGTCTTTAATAAGTCAAAAGCCATCTGTTATAATTGTCAACAACCAGGACATTTTGCTAGAGAGTGTAACATGCCAAAGCAAGTAGGTAACCAAGTAAACCAGAACCAATTCTATCAAAACCAGAATCAGAATTTCCAGCACCAGAGAACTCAGATCACGAACCAAAACCCCTATCAAAATCCAAACAGACTCCAGTTACAAACCCTTCAACCCTAAAGAAACAATCAAATGCAGGTTCACACTAATCAAAACAGAGCTAATCAGAACAATGTGAACCAGCTGCTAGATCAAGGAAATGTTGCAGTAACCAGGGCGCCAGGATGGAGAATTTGATTGGAGCAATCATGCAGCCGAGATTGAGAAGGCAAATGTTGCTTTTATGGAAAAAGTGCCGGAAAAGCCTGAATCTTCAAATGCACAGGTACAATATGATATTTCAATTTTTGATCTTCTTATTACTATTGATGAACTAAATCAGGAGATTGGAAAGTGGAAAACTGAGTGTGGGAGAAAGGAAGCCTTCTTGAATGTATATGAAGCCAGTGAATCAACTTATGAAAATCAAATCAAGGGGCTTGAAGAGGATTGTATGATGGCATACCAAACCCAATCAAAAATGACAATTGAAATTGAGGGGTTGAAGAAGATGTATGCTGAAGAGAAATTGAAAAATGCTGACTTGTTAATTCAGATGGAATTCTTGAAGAACCTTGTTTCTACCAGAAATATAGTGGGTTATCGGATAAAATGACTGAAGAAGAAAAGTACAAAAAGGTGCCACCACCTTTCTGTGATAGCTACCCACTGAAAGTAGACAAGGAAAGCAGAAGTGAATATCTGAAACAATTTAAGAATGTGTTTGATTATAAAGCTGAGTTTGTGAAGCAATATGATGATGTGTTTGTGGATAAAAATGGAGAGTTTGCAGTAAGACAGAATGAGGAACCAGAGATTAAGAAAAATGAAAAGTTGGAAAGTGAGAAAAAGAAATGGAGTGAGTACTCAAGTGAAGACAGTAACTGCAGCTGTGGGAGCACAAAATCATCTAAGGGCAAGAAGAAAAAGGGGTCAAGCAAGAAGAAGAGTGAAAAGATTCCCCTTCTGCCAAAGATGACTCCTAAGATGAAAAAGCACTATGAAAAGATTAGAAAAGAACATGTGGTGTTTGACATCTGTGCTAGGCCACAGCCAGAAAACAAAAGAAGAACTGAAGAAACAATAAAATCTTCTTATGATCAGTCACATCTTCCAATCTATCCCGTCTTCTCAAACCATGAACTATTTGATATTGGAGATGTGGAGTATGTATCAATGAGAAGATATGTTGGAGAAGAAAAGGGAAGCAGTTCAAGAACTCCTTCCAAGTTGAAGCCTGTAGTGTTTCTCAAAGAAAAATATCATCTAGAGCCTGATCTGAAGAAACCAATCAAGATGGACTTCAGCAACTCTTTATGTCCTAAAACCTCCCTGGGCTTTTACTTCCCCAAACCCAGTGACAAAATTAAAGACAAGCAACTGCTTGAAGTCATGGGGAGCTATGCAAAGGTCTGGTGCAAGAAGTGTGATGCCTATGGTCATCACACTGACTCTTGCTGGTTTGAAGAGGAAGAGTTTGTTGTAACTGATGTGGTATGTGGCTTTGATATGAAAGGATACAAGAAAATGTATCAAAGATACTTAAATGAAGAAAAAGGCAGTGATGATGAAGAGAAAATGTCACTGCTAGAAAAGAGACTGAAACAAGTCTTGAAGATTAAGGATGAAGCAACAGTATCAAGCAAACCTGCAAAAAACAGAAGGTCAAATGACAATGGAAAAGAAAAAAATTAGACCTGGTGTTCTTAATGGGGATGAGAAATTTTTGATAAAGCATGGATATGAACCTAGAGGGTTCCAATGGAAAACTAAGAAAGAGTTGACTGAAAAGAAGGACTATGTGATTGAGCAAACTGAAGAACTAATCGAGTCACAAGTTGAGAAAGCTGGGTCAGATTCAGACTCAGAAGAAGAATGTGGAGTTGTGTATGAAGACCCACTTCCAGTTCCAGTTACAACTCCAGATGAATCTTCACCTAACACTGAATTACAAACTGATGCAGTTTGTGACTCTGAATCCAACTAATTTTATTTTATATGTATGTACAGGAACAGTCCTTAAACAGTAATGACTCATGGTACATGGACAGTGGATGTTCCAGGCACATAACCTATGACAATAATGCACTAATCAATTATGAAAGAAAATATGAAGGGCCAGTTGCTTTTGAGGGTGATGAGAATGGGGGGAAGATAGTTGGAAAAGAAACACTCACCAATGGCAAGGTATCCTTTGAGAATGTGTTGCATGTTGAAGGACTACAATACAATCTACTCAGCATCTCTCAAGTTTGT
Organism: Bidens hawaiensis; assembly: GCF_021521415.1. Taxonomy (NCBI): domain Eukaryota; kingdom Viridiplantae; phylum Streptophyta; class Magnoliopsida; order Asterales; family Asteraceae; genus Bidens; species Bidens hawaiensis. The sequence continues at coordinate 457,028 of NW_027491022.1, forward strand.
GATAAAGGGTACAAGGTGGCCTACAATGATGAACATTGCCTGATTTTGAAGCCTATGTTTGTGATTCCAACTGAGATGATCATGATGATGGCTCCAAGAAATGGCAACCTCTATGAGCTAAGAACGAACACTGCTACATCTAGAGGTGGTTCATGCTTTGTTTCCAAAGCCACTGAAAATGAGACCAAACTGTGGCATAGGAAGATGTGTCATGTAAACTTGAAGAACATGAACAAGCTAGTGAAAGGTGAACATGTTGTAGGCCTTCCCATAAGAGAGTTCAAGCTAGAAGAAAAATGCACATCTTGCCTCAAAGAGAAACAACATAAATCCTCATATAAAGGCAAAATTATAAACACCATTGATGAGGTCTTGGAACTGTTACACATGGATCTATTTGGTCCTGTAAGTGTTCCAAGTATTGGAAAGAAAAGATATTGCCTAGTGATCACTGATGATTATTCAAGATTTACTTGGGTATACTTCATGGGCAGCAAAGATGAAACCCCAGATTTGATCAAAACCTTTGTGCTGAAAATGGAAAATCAACTTGAAAGAAAAGTAAATGTCATTAGAAGTGACAATGGGACAGAATTCAAGAATGGAATTATGGATGAATTCTCCACTTCTAAGGGAATCTTTCAACAATACAGTGCACCTAGAGCTGCAAGGACCATGATTGCTGATGCAAATCTGCCAGTCACTTTTTGGGCAGAAGCAATCAACACTTCATGTTATGTGCAGAACAGGGTTCTACTAAACAAGGTTCAAAACAAGACTCCATATGAGGTTATCTTCAAGAGAAAGCCTTTTGTGAAGTTCTTAAAGCCTTTTGGACGCAGATGCTCACTGTTGAATACAAAGGGCTACCTAAACAAATTCCACTCAAAATTTCTGGAATGTTTCTTTTTGGGCTATTCATCTCATTAAAAGGCTTACAGAGTCTATGTGAAGGAGCACATGGTGGTCATTGAGTCTTCATATATAATATTCAATGAAAACCACTTTAACAATGTTGAAGGTCCCAAGTTGCTGTTTGACTTGGAAAAGATGATCAAATCTTTCAAAATCTACAATGAAGATATGGATGACAGCATGTACAGAACCAGCTTTGAAGATAAGGGAAAACAAAAACAAGTTGATCTGGACAAGCTATGGTCATCTGTTGCCCCTGAAACAAATGGATTTAACTTTGAAAGAGGCAACCAACAAAGTGCTGAAGTTGATCTGAATGAACAAGATGCAGCAATTGAAGTCTCTAATGAAGGTCCAAGTGAAGTAGAGAGTAAACCCATTCAAAGTCAAAAACCTGTTAAGTCTGAAGGGTTAAATCAATTTGAAGATAGGTTTCAGTCTTTGTTTGACTCTCTACAATTTGGGTCAAATGAAGCATCATCATCAGAGATTAATCAAGTTCAAGCAACTGATGAAACTCAAGAGAGAATTGAAAATGAATCTGCTGAGTTAAATATGACCAATCTAGAGACAGAAGTGTCTGCACAACAAGTTGTGCAAACCACCTCTGTTGAAAGAAATCACCCTGCAGAAAATATAATAGGAGACTTGCATGAAAGAGTGACTAGAAGCTCTTCTGAAAAGGCAAACATCTGTCTGTATGCTTGCTTCTTATCCTAAGTTGAACCAAAGAACATTAATCAAGCTTTGAAAGACAACAGCTGGGTAGAAGCTATGCAGGAAGAGTTAGCCCAATTCAGAGACTTACATGTATGGGACTTGGTTGACAACCCTAGAGGCAAGTATGCTATTGGAACAAAATGGGTGTTCAGAAACAAGAAAGATGAAAGGGGGATTGTGATCAAGAACAAAGCAAGATTGGTGGCTCTAGGATGCTTACAGGAAGAAGGAGTGGACTTTGAAGAGGTTTTTGCTCCACTTGCACGTCTAGAGGCTATCAGGATCTTTCTTGCATATGCAGCATCAATGAACATTAAAGTCTATCAACTTGATGTAAAATCTGCATTTTAAAATGGAAAGATTGAAGAAGAAGTTTATGTCACTCAACCTCCAGTATTTGAAGATCCACTGCATCCCAACAAGGTTTACAAGCTCAACAAAGCACTTTATGGACTGCAACCAGCACCAAGAGCCTGGTATGATGAGCTGTCAAACCATTTGTTGGAAAATGGCTTCTGCAGAGAAGCCATTGACAAGACTCTATTCTACAAAAGGAGGGACAAGGATCTGCTGCTACTGCAAGTGTATGTGGATGACATTATCTTTGGCTCTACAAATGAACAAATGTGCAAGGAGTTTGAGCAAGTAATGAAATCCAAGTACAAGATGAGCTCAATGGGGGAAATGAATTTCTTCCTTGGACTTCAGGTGCAACAGAAAGCTGATGGAATCTTCATTAATCAATCAAAGTATGTACAAGAGATTCTTAACAAATTCAAGTGCCAAGACTTCAAGACAGTGTCCACACCAATGGACACACATGAAAAAATGGTACCTGATGAAAAGGGGGAACCGATGGACCAGCATGAATATAGGGCCAAGATAGGATCACTGATGTATCTCACATCATCTAGGCCAGATATTATGTTTGCTGTGTGTGTCTGTGCCAGATTCCAAGCTAACCCCAAGGTCTCACATATGCTAGCAATTAAGAGGATCTTTAGATATCTAAAGGGAAAACCAGATTTGGGGATTTGGTATCCAAAGAACCCTTCCTTTGACTTGATGGCCTACACAGATATTGACTATGATGGTTGCAATATGAGTAGAAAATCAACCTCTGGAGGATGCTAGTTTCTAGGGAACAGGCTGGTGTCTTGGCAATGCAAGAAGCAAACTACAGTGTCAATCTCTACTACTGAAGCTGAGTATATTGCTGCTTCTGCTTGCTATGCCCAGGTTCAATGGATTCAGAATCAACTACTAGATTATGGTCTGAATTTCTTACTTACACCTATTTTAATTGATAACACTACTGCTATGTTTATTGTTAAGAATCCAGTCCAACATTCTAAGACTAAGCACATTGAAATTAGACGTCATTTCATTAGGGATTGTCAGGAAAAAGGTTTAATAGAAATGAAAAGGTAGACACATCGGATAATTTGGCTGATTTATTCACCAAACCCTTAGATAAAACCAGGTTTTATTTTCTGTTAAAATGCCTAGGAATGATAAATGCTGATGAAGTTTGATTTAGGATGTGTGCTTAAGTGAGGTGCTTACTGATTATCTGTGTTACTCACTTTGAATGTTCGCATGAGATTTGCTATGCTTGACTGATTACTCTAATTGCATGAATCATGTGTGTGACTGTCTTTGTGTGGAAATTTTGTTAAAACTGGTAATTACAGCTTTTGCTACTTTGATCTGTACTTGCATGATGTATTTTTGTGATTCTAAGTACTTCGAGCATGAATCTGTGCTTGATATTGTGCTTGTTGCTCTTCCAGCACAAGCAAAGGCTCTTGTGAGACTATTCTAAGTCATTCGAGCACATATGTCATAGCTCAGCTGCTCGAGCATAGAATTTGGTCTTGAAAACTTTTCCGAGTAATTCGAGCATAAATCTGTGTTGTATGGTGTGTTTAATGCTCTACGAGCACAAAAAAACCATACTTGAGATTTCTCAAGTAACTCGAGGACAAATGTTGTGTTATTTGTGGTCGAGCATGGACATATGTTATGGAAAACTTTCTAAGTACTCCAAGCACATGTCTACTGCTCGAGCACGCAGCTAAGTCTTTCGAGCACAAGCAATGAATTGATATATTGTAAGGTTGCTCGGTAGACTTTCGAGTATGCTTGATGAACTTCTAAGCATGCTCGACAGACTTCTGTGATTATCTGACTGATTTCTACTGTCTGGATGAATGTGTTTGTGATAGTGTGTGCTTGTTAAATGTGCTTAAATGACAACACTGTTTTTAAAATCAATGTTTTTCAATCGAACTTTCAAAAGGAAATGGATTTTCAAATGGTAAATGTTTTTGATTAAGCAACACTGTTTTCGGTGATATTTCATAAGAGAAATGATAATATTATCCAAGTTTCCAGCTTCAAAGAAGCTAGAAACTATTTTCTGTGGAGATTGAATCCAACCTAAAATGGGAAATGATAGTATATTGTCTAATCTCCTAACCCATAGATTAGAAGCTTAAAGGATTTCTGTTCAGCATATTGACAATTCGTGTGGTATCTTCTCATGAGTGTAGTAACTGATTTGATACAAACCTAATAATCTTGCTAAGTTTGATGTGGTGATTCATCCGAAGACCATGGTATGTTTCCTTACACATCTCTCCGTATGATAGGCAGAAAGGTGATTACCCAATCATACACGAGCCTGTTGCTGTCTTGGTCTCTTAAACCAAATTTATAAAATATACGAGCAGCTAAAAGAGTTATATGTAGTGAAAAACATATTTTTATTTTGCATAACTGATGGCTTTCAAATTCAAGAAGAGGCGCAATATGTGCGCTCAGTTAGAGATTGACGGAAAACATGATTACTTTTCTCAGAAACTCCAACTTGAGGGTAGCACTATCTAAGAACCCCACAATTTACAGGAACCACATTACTGATTTTTAGGGGTCAGCAACATATGTAAATGATGTGAACGGAAGCGGATTGAGGCCTCTATCCTCAATAATGATATTGAAGTAACAGAAGCCTCTATCAGAGCTGCATTGGAACTCAATGACAATTTTGATGCTCAACCATCCTACTCTGTCCCTAGATTATTGAGAGTCTTTCAGGAGACTATGGGATACCAAGGAGGTTTGAAGGAGGGCCAATTCCAGAAGGGAAGTTTTCCCCTAATCTACCGTTTTCTGATACATCACGTCATCCAGTCCTTATCTCCAAGGAGAGGGACTTGGACATTATTGAGCAGAGTGCTCGGGACTCTCACGGTGGCGATACTCTAACAACAACCCTTTAACATTTCAAGACTTATCTTCCAAGGGTTAGTGTCAAATGCAGAGAAAGAAGTAAATCAGAAGTTCCTTATGTATCCTCGTTTACTGCAAATTTTGATAAACAGAGCTTTACCGGATCTTCAACGAGCAGGGCAGATATTAAGATTACAAGATCCCAACATCTACAAACGGGTGAAAGACGCCAAGAGAAACTTTGAAGACAATGATGATTGGGATGTACTCTCATGGTTGCTTGTGCCAGCACTAGGAACTATTAATGTACCTAGAACCCCTGGGAACAGTGATGATGAAGAGGATGATGATGGGAATGATGATGGTGCTGATGATGACAATGATCAGAGTGATGGAGGAGACAATGGTACAGAAGGTGACAATGCCATGGTGGTAGGTATGAATGATAATGCACAGGAAGTTATTGGGGGAGATATGCCTATGATTGACCAATCTGCTCATGAAGGAGATAATGCAGAAATGGAAATACATGAACAGACAGATGAACCAGTTGTGGGTCTAATCAACCAAGCTACTGAGCCAATGGATGATGATGTATTTATCACAAGTGATGTATCAGATGTTGCTGAAACCATCAACAAGATAACTCCACAAGATTCACCACCACCTGAAGTTTACAATGATGACACAGACTCCATTGACCTCAATGATGTAACTAACAATGTTTATTCCTCCCCAGCCACAACTGAAACTACCTTATCTGATGCTGAACTAATTGATGACACTCATTTTCCTACACCACCTACATCTCCACTGGAAGATCCACTTTATACCTCACCACCTCAACCATCCCAACCTATTCAAGCCACACACATTCCAACACCACCATCTTCCCCAGTAAGAGATCAAATTGCTACAACCACTACCCCACTAACTCAATCAATTCCATCTTCTGAACCTTATAGGCACATCTCCTTATTTCCATTTCTGAACCTTATTTCCATTTCTGCATTATCTCCTTCATGAGCAGATTGGTCAATCATAGGCACATCTCCCCCAATAACTTCCTGTGCATTATCATTCATACCTACCACCATGGCATTGTCACCTTTTGGACCATTGTCTCCTCCATCACTCTGGTCATTGTCATCATCATTCCCATCATCATCCTCTTCATCATCACTGTTCCCAGGGGTTCTAGGTACATTAATAGTTCCTAGTGCTGGCACAAGCAACCATGAGAGTACATCCCAATCATCATTGTCTTCAAAGTTTCTCTTGGCGTCTTTCATCCGTTTGCAGATGTTGGGATCTTGTAATCTTAATATCTGCCCTGCTCGTTGAAGATCCGGTAAAGCTCTGTTTATCAAAATTTGCAGTAAACGAGGATACATAAGGAACTTCTGATTTACTTCTTTCTCTGCATTTGACACTAACCCTTGGAAGATAAGTCTTGAAATGTTAAAGGGTTGTTGTTAGAGTATCGCCACCGTGAGAGTCCCGAGCACTCTGCTCTATAATGTCCAAGTCCCTCTCCTTGGAGATAAGGACTGGATGACGTGATGTATCAGAAAACGGTAGATTAGGGGAAAACTTCCCTTCTGGAATTGGCCCTCCTTCAAACCTCCTTGGTATCCCATAGTCTCCTGAAAGACTCTCAATAATCTAGGGACAGAGTAGGATGGTTGAGCATCAAAATTGTCATTGAGTTCCAATGCAGCTCTGATAGAGGCTTCTGTTACTTCAATATCATTATTGAGGATAGAGGCCTCAATCCGCTTCCCGTTCACATCATTTACATATGTTGCTGACCCCTAAAAATCAGTAATGTGGTTCCTGTAAATTGTGGGGTTCTCAGATAGTGCTACCCTCAAGTTGGAGTTTCTGAGAAAAGTAATCATGTATTCCAACTCCTTGTTCTCATCGTCAATCTCTAACTGGGCGCACATATTGTGCCTCTTCTTGAATTTGAAAGCCATCAGTTCTGAAAAATAAAAATATGTCAGTACATAAAATTGCAGAACTAATAATCGAAGGTTGGTAGATGAGAATAGCTTCTTCGACAACCTGTTCCGTAGTAATATGCGTACCTGCAAAAACAAGTAGACAATTAGTTCGTTAATCAATTAGAAACCCTAATTTCGAAATCGGTATGACGATTATCAAATAATGATGTCTTACCGAAGTCGAAACGGAGCTAATGGCTGTATTCGAAGTAAAATCGAGTGAGTATTAGAGTATTCGAGCAAGCGGAAGATAACACGAGCAAAGGAGTTTGCGTTTAGGTTTAATAGAGAGACGAAGAAATGTGTGAAAAAGTTTCTAAGTCCCCATTTTACACCTAACGTTTGGGTGGTACAGTACCTCCTTTTGTCGTCTAGCACACGACAGTTGTCATTTAATTTCAAATTTAATGTACCTCCCTTGCTTGAGCATACAGCCAAAACAACAACTGGCTCCCACTATACTCGAGTACATAGTACAACCTTGCTCGTCCTACTTGGAATATGATGCTCTTGAGCACTAGTATACTCGAGGCAATGCGCTCGAATAGACTTGTGCTCGATTGCCTTAGCCAAATGTTTGATTATAACTTGCTCGAGTATTGAGTCATACTCGAGTGTTAGTGTGCTCGAACATACTTAGCAAAATCTTACTTAAATATGTATACCTGAGTCACACCTGCAATCTAACCCTACTCGACTATGCATCATGCTCGAGATACTTATAAATCTATCATGACAGTATCCTATGCTCGAGATGCATTCTTAGAAGTGTTAGAACCTTTGCTCGACCTACTTAGATTGCTACAGGTCAATGCGCTCGATGTACCCTTATGCTCGAAAGCCTTAGTATATTAAATCTTTCCTATGCCTGTACTTGAACGCACAACCTAAGTGTCCAGCTCACAAGGTTGCTTGAACTACTTAACAAAGTGATCCATTTCCTTAAGCTCTTTCATACCGAAACACCTAGCATACTTCTATGCTCGAAGACTTAGGCCTTATAATTCATCATGCAATCATGATCGAAACACATAACGTCCATTTTCACATCAAAGCAGGTGCTCATATGTAAGATGCATGCTCGAAACACTTAACAGCAAATTTTCATGTCATTAGGATGCTCAAAGGTAATATGCATGCTCGAAACACTTGATAGCAAATTTTCATGAGATGCATGCTCGAAACACTTGACAATTCATACAAGTCACATAGGATGCTTGACAAAAGGTTATCATGCTTAGTAAGCAAAGTTCTTCTGCTCGAATTAAAAATGATCATTTCAACTTGATGAGCTGACCTAAACAATTTTTTTAAGGTGAAATAAGAGATCAAAATCCAGTTCAAAATTCATTTCAATTCATTTGGAAAGATCTCAACATGGAATCAGATTATCTAATTACTGTCACACCATATCATTTTCAGCCTTATTATAACTTAAGTCAGGTTGACACTAGGTGGAAGCGCTTAACATGATTCTCATAACTTTCGTGATATGCTTAAGATTCAATTAAGAGACTGAGTTGGAATGGTTACACTTTGGACTTCAGGTTGTTCCTTATTTCTTCACAAAGCTTATTTAGCTTTCTCCAATCACCCCAATTTAACTTCAACCCCCTAATGCCTTGGTCAAAATATTTATTTATTTGAGCAGACTGATATATATTTATATATATATCAGGCTTCAAGGTTGAACGTTGGACTTACAAGCCATCCGGACTTACATGCCTTACATTCAGAGTGTTTTGGACTTATTTGAATGCCCCACTCCTGTAGTTCCCTTGGTGCCCCTCAAAGTCATGATACTTTATTTATTGAATATAAACGTTTTGAAGCAATTTGCTAGTTTCTTTTTCCATATTTTTCTTTTTGCTTCTTTGAACTTAGATAGTTTTTCATTACATATAACTCTTTTAGCTGCTCGTATATTTTATAAATTTGGTTTAAGAGACCAAGACAGCAACGGGCTCGTGTATGATTGGGTAATCACCTTTCTGCCTATCATACGGAGAGACGTGTAAGGAAACATACCATGGTCTTCGGATGAATCACCACTCAAACTTAGCAAGATTATTAGGTTTGTATCACATCAGTTACTACACTCATGAGAAGATACCACACAAATTGTCAATATGCTGAACAGAAATCCTTTAAGCTTCTAATCTATGGGTTAGGAGATTAGACAATATACTATCATTTCCCATTTTAGGTTGGATTCAATCTCCACAGAAAATAGTTTCTAGCTTCTTTGAAGCTGGAAACTTGGATAATATTATCATTTCTCTTATGAAATATCACCGAAAACAGTGTTGCTTAATCAAAAACATTTACCATTTGAAAAACCATTTCCTTTTGAAAGTTCGATTGAAAAACATTGATTTTAAAAACAGTGTTGTCATTTAAGCACATTTAACAAGCACACACTATCACAAACACATTCATCCAGACAGTAGAAATCAGTCAGATAATCACAGAAGTCTGTCGAGCATGCTTAGAAGTTCATCAAGCATACTCAAAGTCTACCGAGCAACCTTACAATATATCAATTCAGTGCTTGTGCTCGAAAGACTTAGCTGCGTGCTCTAGCAGTAGACATGTGCTTGGAGTACTTAGAAAGTTTTCCAGAACATATGTCCATGCTCGACCACAAATAACACAACATTTGTCCTCGAGTTACTTGAGAAATCTCAAGTATGGTTTTTTTGTGCTCGTAAAGCATTAAACACACCATACAACACAGATTTATGCTCGAATTACTCGGAAAAAGGCTTTAAGAACTTCACAAAAGGCTTTCTCTTGAAGATAACCTCATATGGAGTCTTGTTTTGAACCTTGTTTAGTAGAACCCTGTTCTGCACATAACATGAAGTGTTGATTGCTTCTGCCCAAAAAGTGACTGGCAGATTTGCATCAGCAATCATGGTCCTTGCAGCTCTAGGTGCACTGTATTGTTGAAAGATTCCCTTAGAAGTGCAGAATTCATCCATAATTCCATTCTTGAATTATGTCCCATTGTCACTTCTAATGACATTTACTTTTCTTTCAAGTTGATTTTCCATTTTCAGCACAAAGGTTTTGATCAAATCTGGGGTTTCATCTTTGCTGCCCATGAAGTATACCCAAGTAAAACTTGAATAATCATCAGTGATCACTAGGCAATATCTCTTCTTTCCAATACTTGGAACACTTACAGGACCAAATAGATCCATGTGTAACAGTTCCAAGACCTCATCAATGGTGTTTATAATTTTGCCTTTATGTGAGGATTTATGTTGTTTCTCTTTGAGGCAAGATGTGCATTTTTCTTCTAGCTTGAACTCTCTTATGGGAAGGCCTACAACATGTTCACCTTTCACTAGCTTGTTCATGTTCTTCATGTTTACATGACACATCTTCCTATGCCACAGTTTGGTCTCATTTTCAGTGGCTTTGGAAACAAAGCATGAACCACCTCTAGATGTAGCAGTGTTCGTTCTTAGCTCATAGAGGTTGCCATTTCTTGGAGCCATCATCATGATCATCTCAGTTGGAATCACAAACATAGGCTTTAAAATCAGGCAATGTTCATCATTGTAGGCCACCTTGTACCCTTTATCACAAACTTGAGAGATGCTGAGTAGATTGTATTGTAGTCCTTCAACATGCAACACATTCTCAAAGGATACCTTGCCATTGGTGAGTGTTTCTTTTCCAACTATCTTCCCCCCATTCTCATCACCCTCAAAAGCAACTGGCCCTTCATATTTTCTTTCATAATTGATTAGTGCATTATTGTCATAGGTTTTGTGCCTGGAACATCCACTGTCCATGTACCATGAGTCATTACTGTTTAAGGACTGTTCCTGTACATACATATAAAATAAAATTAGTTGGATTCAGAGTCACAAACTGCATCAGTTTGTAATTCAGTGTTAGGTGAAGATTCATCAGGAGTTGTAACTGGAACTGGAAGTGGGTCTTCATACACAACTCCACATTCTTCTTCTGAGTCTGAATCTGACCCAGCTTTCTCAACTTGTGACTCGATTAGTTCTTCAGTTTGCTCAATCACATAGTCCTTCTTTTCAGTCAACTATTTCTTAGTTTTCCATTGGAACCCTCTAGGTTCATATCCATGCTTTATCAAAAATTTCTCATCCCCATTAAGAACACCAGGTCTAATTTTTTTCTTTTCCATTGTCATTTGACCTTCTGTTTTTTGCAGGTTTGCTTGATACTGTTGCTTCATCCTTAATCTTCAAGACTTGTTTCAGTCTCTTTTCTAGCAGTGACATTTTCTCTTCATCATCACTGCCTTTTTCTTCATTTAAGTATCTTTGATACATTTTCTTGTATCCTTTCATATCAAAGCCACAGACCACATCAGTTACAACAAACTCTTCCTCTTCAAACCAGCAAGAGTCAGTGTGATGACCATAGGCATCACACTTCTTGCACCAGACCTTTGCATAGCTCCCCATGACTTCAAGCAGTTGCTTGTCTTTAATTTTGTCACTGGGTTTGGGGAAGTAAAAGCCCAGGGAGGTTTTAGGACATAAAGAGTTGCTGAAGTCCATCTTGATTGGTTTCTTCAGATCAGGCTCTAGATGATATTTTTCTTTGAGAAACACTACAGGCTTCAACTTGGAAGGAGTTCTTGAACTGCTTCCCTTTTCTTCTCCAACATATCTTCTCATTGATACATACTCCACATCTCCAATATCAAATAGTTCATGGTTTGAGAAGACGGGATAGATTGGAGGATGTGACTGATCATAAGAAGATTTTATTGTTTCTTCAGTTCTTCTTTTGTTTTCTGGCTGTGGCCTAGCACAGATGTCAAACACCACATGTTCTTTTCTAATCTTTTCATAGTGCTTTTTCATCTTAGGAGTCATCTTTGGCAGAAGGGGAATCTTTTCACTCTTCTTCTTGCTTGACCCCTTTTTCTTCTTGCCCTTAGATGATTTTGTGATCCCACAGCTGCAGTTACTGTCTTCACTTGAGTACTCACTCCATTTCTTTTTCTCACTTTCCAACTTTTCATTTTTCTTAATCTCTGGTTCCTCATTCTGTCTTACTGCAAACTCTCCATTTTTATCCACAAACACATCATCATATTGCTTCACAAACTCAGCTTTATAATCAAACACATTCTTAAATTGTTTCAGATATTCACTTGTCTACTTTCAGTGGGTAGCTATCACAGAAAGGCGGTGGCATCTTTTTGTTCTTTTCTTCTTTAGTCATTTTATCCGATAACCCACTATATTTCTGGTAGAAACAAGGTTCTTCAAGAATTCCATCTGAATTAACAAGTCAGCATTTTTCAATTTCTCTTCAGCATACATCTTCTTCAACCCCTCAATTTCAATTGTCATTTTTGATTGGGTTTGGTATGCCATCATACAATCCTCTTCAAGCCCCTTGATTTGATTTTCATAAGTTGATTCACTGGCTTCATATACATTCAAGAAGGCTTCCTTTCTCCCACACTCAGTTTTCCACTTTCCAATCTCCTGATTTAGTTCATCAATAGTAATAAGAAGATCAAAAATTGAAATATCATATTGTACCTGTGCATTTGAAGATTCAGGCTTTTCCGGCACTTTTTCCATAAAAGCAACATTTGCCTTCTCAATCTCGGCTGCATGATTGCTCCAATCAAATTCTCCATCCTGGCGCCCTGGTTACCGCAACATTTCCTTGATCTCGCAGCTGGTTCACATTGTTCTGATTAGCTCTGTTTTGATTAGTGTGAACCTGCATTTGATTGTTTCTTTGGGGTTGAAGGGTTTGTAGCTGGAGTCTGTTTGGATTTTGATAGGGGTTTTGGTTCGTGATCTGAGTTCTCTGGTGCTGGAAATTCTGATTCTGGTTTTGATAGAATTGGTTCTGGTTTACTTGGTTACCTACTTGCTTTGGCATGTTACACTCTCTAGCAAAATGTCCTGGTTGTTGACAATTATAACAGATGGCTTTTGACTTATTAAAGACAATTCTTTCATTTGGTCCATTAAAGCTTGTTCTTCCAGTTCTGTTATACAACCTTTTGCTCCTCACGGCTAACATAGCTGCCCGCCACTTTATGTCCATGTCTTCCAAGTCATCAGCATTGATTTGTTGAAGATCCTCCTACACAATACTTGTGTTGATCAGGTTCTTGGCGACAAAGGCATGAAAGGTTGTTGGAGATGTGCCTATGATTGACCAATCTGCTCATGAAGGAGATAATGCAGAAATGGAAATACATGAAGAGACAGATGAACCAGTTGTGGGTCCAATCAACCAAGCTACTAAGCTAATGGATGATGATGTATTTATCACAAGTATTGTATCAGATGTTGCCGAAACCATCAACAAGATAATTCCACCAGATTCACCACCACCTGAAGTTTACAATGATGATACATACTCCATTGACCTCAATGATGTAACTGATAATGTTTATTCCTCCCCAGCCACAACTGAACCTGCCTTATCTGATGCTGAACCAATTGATGACACTCATGTTCCTACACCACCTACATCTCCAGAACAGGATCCACTTCATACCTCATCCCCTCAACCATCCCAACCTATTCAAGCCACACACATTCCAACACCACCATCTTCCCCAGTAAGAGATCAAACTGCTACAACCACTACCCCACTAACTCAATCAATTCCATCTTCTGAACCTTATAAAGTACCATCTCCTGAAACAGCTGAATCAGAACCTTTCTCTAAGCCTACCCCAAAGCCTACCCAACAAACTCCACCATCCAGTCCAGACATCTTTGACCTTCTAAATGAAAACATGAACCTGGAATTTGAAAACATCTTGTTGAAAGAAAAAAATGTTGTTTTGGAGTCACGAAACAAAGGGTTAGAGGTTGCGTTGAATGAAGCGTTAATGAGAATTCGAATCCTAGAGGGGAAGTCTGAGGTTGAGAAGACCTCAGATGCACCAAAACTGGGGGAGAAAATTGAATGTGCTGAAGGTTTAAAAATAATTGGAGAGTTATATGAAAGTTCTGATGAGGAAGTTATGGAGGTTGGACCATCAGATGCGTTAAACATGATAAATCAAGCATATGAAGATGGAGAATCTGGTGATGAGGGGGAGAATGAAAGTGAAGATGAAACTAAAGAGGATAAGATGAAAAGAAAAGAAAAAGGGAAAGGGAATGCCTTTACAGATGATGACTTACATCCCTTATCCCAACACAAAGTTCAATCTGATGATATACTGCACAGAGAAAATGTAATTGATCCTGACATAGCAGAAGTTGAATCTGTAAAGGTTGCCATAAGATTAATGAATGAAGATTTGGAGTCTGTGGATAGAGAAGATGAGGAGGAAATACCTCAAGAAGTGCTTGAAGCATTAATAAACATGAAGAAGAAAGAAAAGGAGGATGAGAGAAGGATGAAGGAGGCAGATGAGGCAATTAAGGCGACACTGGATGCTCTAAAAGCAAATCTGAATGTTGAAGAACAAGAGAGCACACAAACTGAAGAACCAGTGACAACTGAGCCTGAAGAACCCATGGTAACTGAACATGAACAATCTGAACTTGAACATGAACAAGAAACTGGTCTGGGAGTAAGAGAAGAACCAAAGAGGGATGAGGCACCAAGGATGCCATGGAATGTGTATGTCAAGTTCATTGCTCAGTTAGTTATGCTCGGAACAAATTCTGACATTCTCCTACATCCTAAAGAATTTAGACCAGAAACTGTGGCTACAGCCAGGAGAGCTCAAGAAGAACAAAGACATGAACATTGGAAGAAAAGTCAACTCCTTCTGAAAGACAAACCTGATCCAATGATAGATGAAGTTTGTGATGAAGATGATCATGAAACAGAAGAGATCAATGATGAAGAATCTGAGACCTCTGAATCAGTTGATGAAGAAATTGTAATTGAATAGCCAGAAGTTGAAGTGACACAACCTAACACACCCACTCCATCCCAATCATCCCTGAAAAGAAAAGAAACAACTGAGATTGAGACACCTAAGTCCAAAAGACAAAAATCAGTGAAGGTAATGGTGTACAAAAGAAGATTGGATAAACTTGAAGAAAGAAGAAGGGCTCAATCCGCAAGTAATGAAGAACCAATGATTGGGGCTCTCCACAATCTTGAAGAAACAATTGATATAGAAGATGATAGTGAAGGTGAAATGAAAGATGTTGAAAAGGAGAATGAAAACAGAAACTATCTGATCAGCTTGGGATATGACTGAAATACCTTCATAGATTATCCAAAGAAGACATAGCCAAAGAAGCTGAAGAGTGGAGTTTGAGGAAGTCTAAAAGAGAAACCTTGATCAAAGCTAGTCACAAGCCTGCATTCCTGAACTTACAGTCTTTTGACACAATAGACAGACTATACAGGAATGCTCTTGTGGATGACATATCAGATTATGTGAAAAAGGTATCAAAGAAGAAGGTAGAGGGAGAAAAGGTGTTAAAAGAGTCGGACAGTAGCAAAAGGAGAACTGAAAAGAAAGCCAGTAATGAAACAGAATATGAGTCATTAAAGGCAAAACATAATAACATAAAGTTTCTTCAACTATATGGCTGCAGCTATGAGTCCTTGATAAAGCTTTCTCTTGAAGAACTAAAAAGGAAAATTGAACTTGTAAAAGACTCTCACGAAGACAAGAAAAGTCAAGAAGAATATGAAAGAGAACAAGAGCTGAGGTTGAGATTGGCAAGAGAAAGAGAAGAAGCTAAGAAGAAAGAAGAAGAGGTGAAAAGGTGGTTTGAAGTTCCTCAGAGGGTAGAAACATTGAAGGAGATTGTCATGGGGAAAGGAATTATGGAAGAACACTTTCACAACATGCCTCATGAACAATTGATGGATATATATAATAGAGAGCAGAAACTGTATCTGGAAACACAAAGAGGATTAGAAGAAGAGAGAAGAAAGATAGAGGAGTTAGTCAGAGCTGAGATGATGAGTGCATTGCACAAGAAAGGTGTGAATATGGGAAAACTAATGACTCAATCTGATGAAACCTTGAAGAGATGGTATGAGGAAGAGGGGCTTGACAAACAGAAGAAAAGTCCACAAGCAAGCATGTTGGTGCATAGATGTCAGTAGTTCATATGTCTAATGTCTGTAATCGAGTCTGTAATAGTGTTTGTGTATTTGTTTGTAAAAGCGAAGTTGTTGACAAGTTCGCTTAGGCGAACTTGTTAACCAAGCGAAGTTGTTGACAAGTTCGCCTAGGCGAACTTGTTGTACGAGCGAAATTATGGACAACTTCGCCTGAGGCGAAGTTGTCGTGTATTTATATAGGTTACTGTTTAACCGTTTAAGAGTTAGAGTTTGAGTTGTTCGAGTTGGTTATTTACGTGTAATTCAGTAAGTCTATTGACATGAGGTCGAGAGTCTGTAAGTAACACGGTTTTAGTTATCAATATAACGTGAGTTTTGTTCGTATCGTGTTCGTGTGTACGTGAGCTTATATTCTACGTCCGTAACGATCTACACAGGGATTCCGCACCTGTGTATATCGGGATATCTCGTGTGATCCGTCCGGGGAACCTACAATTGGTATCAGAGCTTTTGCTCGATTGTGTGGTTCGGGATATTCACGCGGGTGTAGATTTCGTTCCATTTCGGGTATTACCGGGACGAGTTTTTGGTGTTGTTGCTCATTCTAGCCTCCTACCAGTGTGTTCAAGCCTTCAAACCGTCAAAATCATCGTTAAAATTCGATTTTCAGATCTGCAGAAAGTTTCAGTTCGTCAGGCGAAGTTGCTGTTCATCAGGCGAAGTTGCCGTCAGGATTCGTAGGGTTTCAGCGAAGATATAAGGAGAAGTGAAGTTATTCACAACTTCGCCTACCTCCTCAACTTCGCCTAACTCAGCGAAGTTCTCATCAAGTTCGCCTAGTTCAGCGAAGTTCTCTTCAAGTTCGCTTACTTTCTAAGTTCGCTTAGCCTAAGAGAAGTTATTCTCAACTTCGCCCAGTCACGCGAATTTAAGAAGAATCCAGCGAAGTTATTACTTAAGCGAAGTTATCCTTAACTTCGCCTACAGTACTGTTTCGAAGAAATTTTTTAACTTCGCCCTTTTCAGAATTTTTTTCGGGTTTCTTAGTCTTCAGGAAGGATGTCGTCGATCAACATTTCAGAGCTTGTAAAGATGGAAGTTGAAGCAGGGTCAGCTACAAAGGCCCCAAGGTTGCTGAAGGGAACCGATTTTGTCGCGTGGAAGGATCGGTTCATACAATACGTTAAGTACCAGGATGCGAAAATGTGGGTATGCATCCAAGATGGATATATTCCACCAATCATGGAGTATGAGGGTCGAGACCAAATTAAGAAATACAGTAAAATGGAAGAGGAGGAGAAGAAGATGTATGAAGCCGAAAGCAAGGCTCATGCTGCAATCACAATGGCTCTTCCACAGGAGATCCTCCATACATTCAGAAAGTATACATCAGCTAGAGAGCTTTGGGAAGCTCTTGAAAGCAGATTTGAGGGGAATGTAGGTATTCGAGCGTCAAAGATAAAGTTGCTCAAGACTCAATTTTCAGTCTTTAAGTACTTAAAGAACGAATCTCTTGATGATATTATCACTCGATATTATCATCTCATGACTGAATTGAGTAACTACTCCATTTCCTACCGAGAAGAAGAGATTGTAGAAAAACTTCTCGATGCTCTCCCACCAAAATGGGAGATGTATACTGTACTGATGAGGGAAGACAAGGACTTCCATACTTATGATCTTGAAACTGCTGTCAACAAGCTCAGAACTTTTGAGCTTAATATGGTAAGAAAAGAAACATCTATGGATCAGGTTCAAGATCCAGGCATGTACGGTGCTAAAGTAAACTCCAATACAAGTTCAAAGACTGATTCTGCCGCCTACTACTCGAAAGGTGAGTCGGGTGCCAATTCTTCACAGGAGGGGCATGTGTCAGTAAACTCAAATGGGGATGTTTGCTTTGTTGCGGGTGGATCAAGTGGTACTCAACAGACAGCAAGCCAGAGTAGTGGATGTTCAAGTTCCTCAAGCAATAATTACTCTAAGATGCCAATGAGCGTCAAATCTGCTGAAGAGCAGTTTGGCCTCTATGCTTCATTTATTGCTTCATATGAAAACTATATTCAAGGAAAGGTGGTTGATCCAGCGATGCTAGATGAAGATTATGACCAGATCGATGCTGATGATCTGGAGGAGATGGATTTACAATGGCAGATGGCCATGATAGTGAGGAGAGTGAAGAAGTTCATGAGAAAGACGGGGAGAAAGTTTGTTGGTGGCAGGCCAGGGTTCGACAAGTCTAAGGTGAGGTGCTATAACTGTCAACAAAACGGGCACTTTGCCAAAGATTGCAGAAACGAGAGAGTTGAACGTGGTCAGGGCCGGTCTGCACAGCACACTGGAAGTACTAAAGAAGTCAATGCCATGCTGTCCAGAGAAGCAGGTGAATACAACTGGAACCTGCATTCGAATGAAACTGGTGAACAGGCAAATATGGCTAAGGTTGAGAATGAAGAACGTGAAAAGACTACCGGAGAAGAGAAAGCTACTGGTAAGGAAAAAGCTTTCATGGCAGATAACAATGATCAAATCTCCGAGGTAAGTTCTAAATCTTTTTGTACTAAATGTGAGAATTTGTCTGAGCAACTTGCTACCATAACTGATCAGTATGTTCGTTTAGATGCTGAATTTAAAACTCTTAAAAAAGATCATCACTTTACGAAAGCAAGAGAAAACAGTTACAAAGTTAAAATAAAAGTATGTGAAAAAGATGTTAAAAGCTTAAAAACTAAACTTGCTGAAAAAATTGAAGTAATTGATCTAAGTTATGAGGTTTTAGAAGAAAAGACTAAATTGATTGCTGAACGAGAAAAGCAGATTGCTGACCACCAGGTGAAAGTGGTGGAACTGAACCGAAAACTAGAACAGTTTAGAAATTCCTCAGCTATTCTTGATCACCTTGTTAGTGATCAAGGTACCTCTACAAAGAGAGGAGGAATTGGTTATCACGAGGTTCCACCACCGTATAACCACAATTACACTTTTAACCCTAGTGTTCAGAAATCTGTTGATTTTGAAGTTCCTCAGACAGCTCCAATCAAGGTTACGAGTTCAGAACCAAGTTTTAGTAGTGGCGAAACGAGTTCGCCTGTTTCAAGTGTGAAAATTTCTGTTGCGAGTCCAGTCTCATCGGATTCGGATAAGTTGTCCGAATCAGGTAAGACAAAAGAGAAGGTAGTGTTACCCACTGGTGGAGAAAAAGATAAAACTTCTAAAAAGAGTACTCCACTCAACCCGTACGTCCCACCTTATGTGAGACGAACGGCCGGTAACACTGCCTCGACATCCAAAACAACCTTTGAAAAGAAAATGGAGTATAGGTGTTGTTTTAGATGTAATAAGTTAGGACATCTTGTTGCAGATTGTCCTCTGACGCCGAAATTCAGAGGCGTGAAGCCTATTAAAACTGAGCATAAGTCTACTGGTAATTTTAATACTGTTAAAAATGAAAACCCTTTAAAGTTCCGAAATGTAACTAATTCAGGTTTTCACAGAAACAAACCTCAGTTTTACAATGCTAATCACCAAACCGTAAGATATAATACTGTCAATACACATAGGTTTGGAAGGCCTCACACTCAATTTCCAAGGAGATTTCCTAATAGGACTGACAGGAATTATCCAGACGCTAACTTTGGAAAGCAGAAGTACGGGATGTATAGATCCAAGACCAATTGGTCTTGGGTCCCTAGATTCTAATCATTTGCTTTATTGTGCAGGAACAGTTGAACAGGGCTGCCCACAGTCTTTGGATTGTAGATAGCGGCTGTTCCCGGCACATGACGGGTAACAAATATTTGTTACACGACTTAAAACCTGTTCAAGGAGCGAGAGTTAGTTTTGCTGGTGAAAGTGGAGGAAGAATTACGGGAAAAGGAACGGTGTCCAATGGGAAGATGACACTTGAGAATGTGAATAGTGTAAAAGAGCTGAAGCACAATCTGCTGAGTGTGTCGCAGATTTGTGATAAGGAGTATACTGTTCATTTCACGAAGAATGAGGCGATCGTGTTGAAGCCTGGTTTTCATATACCAGACGAGTGGATAGTGATGAAAGCTCCACGTGATACAAATACGTATGTGATGGATATGAGGTCTACTGAAATGGCCTTGGGAGAATCATGTTTAATGACGAAAGCAAGCGAATCGGAATCCGAACTATGGCACAGGAGAATGGGGCACATTCATCTTCGGAAGATGAACCACATTGTCAAAAATGGGCTTGTGATGGGCGTTCCCTTGAAAAGTTTTAACTTTGAAGACAAATGTATTGCATGCAAGAAGGGAAAGCAACACAAGAAATCCCATTTCACCAAGAAGGTCAACTCAATTGCCAGTACTCTAGAACTGCTTCACATGGATCTCTTCGGTCCTGTGAATGTAAAAAGTCTAGGAGGTACTTCTTACTGCCTGGTGATCACTGATGACTACTCGCGATATTCGTGGGTATATTTTCTGAAATCGAAAGATGAGACGGCTCAAATGGTGAACAATTTGATTACCAAAGTTGAGAACGTCATGAGTAAAACAGTAAAGTTCATCAGAAGTGACAATGGGACGGAGTTCAAGAATTTTGAAATGGAGATCTTCTGTCTTCAGAAAGGAATTGAACATCAATACAGCGCTCCGTATACTCCGCAACAGAATGGAGTGGCTGAGAGGAAGAACCGAACTTTAATTGAAGAAGCCAAGACTATGCTGGCAGATTCGAAGCTTCCTGTGATGTTCTGGGCTGAAGCAGTCGCTACAGCCTGCTATGTTCTGAATAGAGTGTTAACCGTTAAGAGACTTGGTAAAACATGTTACGAGCTTATGCATGGAAGGAAGCCCAACTTGAGTGGTCTTGAACCATTAGGGTCCCCTTGTTCGATCTTGAAGACAAACTCTAAATTTGGTGAAGTAGCCGATGAAGGAATTTTAGTCGGTTATGTTGTTGGTACTCCCAACCGACGTGTCTTCAATACTTCGACTTGCAAGGTGGAGGTGGTGTGTAACACCGACATCACAAGTTACCAACCGCCAAAACCAAGCAATGGACCTGCTGAGCTTTTCGACTATGTTAAGCTTTTTAAGTCGTTTAACGTACCGGATTTGGAGATTTCTGAAGAAGAAGAAAGAGCTGCGACGAAGATGATACTCGATGAGGAAGAAAATCTATTGCAAAGACAGCTGATTGATAAGTGTCAACCTTCATCATCAAACACTGTCGGTACCCTGCTGCCTCAACTGAAGAAGAATTTATCAATCCTTTTCACTCTCAGCATGAAACAACCATTGATGAGATCTCTTCTAATTTGGAAGATAATTTGCATGTCAGTTCTGTTCCGACCACGAGAATTCATAAAGATCACCCTCTGGATAATGTGATTGGTGATGTGTCCTCAGGTGTACAAACGAGAAGTAGCTTGAATGAACATACCTGTGTTTATACAAGCATTAAGGAGACAGGAATAATCGATGAATGCCTGTATACCTGCTTTATAAGCCAGATTGAACCGAAGAATTATCAAATGGCTTTAAAGGACAGCTCGTGGGTCGAAGCCATGCAAGAAGAGTTGGCTCAATTCGAGAAGATGGAAGTTTGGACTTTGGTTGAAAAACCAAAGAATGTGCATGCGATAGGCACAAAATGGGTGTTCAAGTGCAAAAGAGATGATAAGGGGATTATTATAAGAAACAAGGCGAGGCTGGTCGTGAAAGGTTTTAATCAACAAGAGGGGATTGATTATAACGAAGTGTTCGCTCCTGTCGCCAGGTTGGAAGCCATAAGATTGTTTTTGGCATTTGCTGCTCATGAAAAGATGAAGGTGTTTCAGCTAGATGTGAAGAGTGCGTTTTTGAATGGGAAAGTTGATGAGGTTGTGTATGTTGAGCAACCTCCGGGTTTTCCTGACCCAGACTATCCAGATCACGTGTACAGGTTGAGCAAGGCGTTGTATGGATTACATCAGGCACCTCGTGCCTGGTATGCAACTTTATCGGATTACTTGCTCGAGAATGGTTTTGAAAGAGGGAAAATTGATAGCACGTTGTTCTTCAAAAGAGATGGAAGCGACTTCCTGCTGGTACAAGTATACGTGGATGACATTATTTTTGCTGCATCAAAAGTCTCCATGTGTCAGGAGTTTGAAGCCGTCATGAAGAAAAGGTTTGAAATGAGTGCTATGGGTGAACTAACTTTCTTTCTAGGATTGCAGGTTGATCAGAGGAAGGACGGGATGTTCATTCATCAGACGAAGTATGTTCATGATGTGCTCAAGCGCTTCAAGATGGAGGATAGTTCTCCATATGATACTCCAATCTGCGTCAATCACAAATTGGGTGCTGAAGTAGACGGTGATGCAGATGTGGACCCAACTCAATATCGGGCAATAATAGGTTCTTTAATGTACTTAACTGCATCTAGGCCTGATATAATGTTTGCTGTTTGTCTTTGTGCACGTTTTCAGGCAAATCCAAAAGAATCTCATTTGAAAGGTGCAAAGAGGATACTGCGGTATCTCAAGGGCAAGCCGAAGCTGGGGTTGTGGTACCCGAAAAGAGGAGACTTGGAGCTGGTCGCTTACACAGACTCTGATTATGGAGGGTGCAATCAGAGTCGGAAGTCAACAACTGGAGGATGTCAGTTTCTTGGTGGCAGATTGGTGTCGTGGCAATGCAAGAAGCAGACTTCAGTCGCAATTTCAACCTGTGAGGCAGAATACATGGCAGCATCCAACTGCTGCTCTCAAGTTCTTTGGATACAACAACAGTTGCGCGACTATGGTCTGAATTTCTTACTTACTCCTATTTGCATTGATAACACAGCTGCTATCTCAGTAACTAACAATCCCGTGAAACATAGTAAAACTAAACACATTGACATACGTCATCATTTCATACGGGATTGTGCTGAGAAGAAACTGATAATTCTTGAAAAGGTAGATACGCTTGATAATTTCGCTGATTTATACACTAAAGCGTTTGACAAATCCAGATTTCAAAACCTTATTGAACTGAATGGGATGATCAATCCCGAGTAACCATGCTATTCTTATGTTATGTTCGAAAAAAAAAAAAACGTCACTAATCGCTTAAAATTATGTCGGTTACATTAGTTTGAAGGACATGTCTTCGGATATGTTTTGGTCCTCATTTTCTACTTGTAGATTTTGAGGATAGCCATTAACCAGATTACTGATAGTGACCGGGGCGGTTTATGATGAGTTTTCTTTCTTTCGCTTAAAATTAGTCGATCATACTTAGTTAGAAGGACACATACTAGTATGTGGTCGGTCCAGCTGATCCATTGGATCTTCGGGATAGCCGTTTACCTGAAGACTTTGTTTTGGTCGGGGCGATTAATGTTAAAATTTTTTAAGGGAAATGAAATTACTTTTCAAGTCTGTTACTTCGTAAGAAGTTCGTTAGCTATGTTAAACGGAAAATTGATCCAACCTTGGAAAATGATAGATATACTAATTCTGTGTGCTTAACTAGTAAAGTTATTAGGCTTAAAAGGCTTTAGGACAATCATTGTATGTCATGGTAACTTTTTATGGTGCGTAAAAGTAGATGTGATACAAACTAATTTTACTTGATTTTACGTGGAAACTCCTTAAGAGTTTTGCGTGTCTTCGTATATATCTTTTGGAATGATAGGCAGAAAAGCGATTACCCAGTCATACACGAGCCCATGTGTGTTCTGATTCCCGTGAAGATAGCGTCTCAAGATACTGCAGTGATCCAGATTCGGGACTTGCAGTTAATTTCTACTCTGAAGTCTATGTTTGTTAAAAAAAAAAAAAAAAAAATTATTTGGAGTTACTGAAACATTTTAGAGATAACAAAATATCAAGACTTCTCAATCTTTGAGTAAGAAGAAGAACGGGAACCAGAAGAAGAGTACTTACATGTTTAATCAGACACTATGGGTCGAAGTCAATTCGGGGTGACTTGGGGAAAGCCAAATACGCTTTGAGGATAGATAGGAGGCATCAATATTTCTGAGTTGTTGCCCACTTAAATTTTGAGGCATAATTGAACCTAACTCGTATCACAGAAACGATGAAAACCATCTTAAGTTATAACTGCTTACAACCTGTCTCTATATGTCATAATACAGCTAAACACGGATCTATGTGACAGTCACGTAGTTAGTATGATTCCTGTTCGGATCTTTTCTAAAACGTATCAGTCCCTATCGAGACTGAAATTTGATCCCTTATACTTTAAATTTTTAAGTTTTTGTACTTAGATAGTTTTATGATTTATTAACTGGTTACTTAGAATTGATCATGTCATTTATTTCTTCTAGGAAAGTTTTATAACTTAATTGGAAAATTGTTAAAATTATAAGGTTTGATTTTGTAAATATATAGGCGATGTTGTTGAACAGGCGAAGTTGTGGTTAACTTCGCCTAGGCGAAGTTATCCGTAACTTCGCCTGTATAACTCCGCCCATATATAAGGATTATCAACAGTCCAACTGTTCATTAATATCAGCGAACTTGCATCCACATTCAAACTGTTCTTCCGGCGAACTTGTTATTAACCTCGATTACGTGTTATTTATTCCGATTTTCACACCGATCAAAGGTTCGAGATGTTGTTTTATCATATATTACAAGTTCTTTCATGATAATCAAGGGTCGTTTCGACCCGGTTATTAACCTCGAACCGTCGGACCTTCAAACCGATTTCCAAAACTTGTTGTCACGTGTTAATCACCATTCTGATCGTCAACATGTCCTTAAAAAGCTTGTTTTAAGGATCCTTAATCGTCTAAACTAGCCGAAACATCGGATTTCGATGTTTGCAGAATCTTACTGTCGCCGTTTCAGATTCAGGCAAAGTTAGGGTTTAGGCGAAGTTATCCGTAACTTCGCCTGGAGCTTAAGTTCGCCTGAGGCGAAGTTATCCGTAACTTCGCCCGAAGCTTAAGTTCGCCTGAGGCGAAGTTATCCGTAACTTCGCCCGAAACTTAAATTTGCCTGAGGCGATGTTCTGATGAGGCGAAGTTAACATTAACTTCGCCTAGATGATTTTTACTTAATCTTAATTAGACGAACTTAAAGCTGAAGCGAAGTTATTCCCAACTTCGCCTCATCTTTAACTTCGCCTATACAGAGTTTATCACAACTTCGCTCATGGTAACAAAGCGAACTTGTGCTATGTCTTTGTGTCGTTCTAACTTGGTTAGTTTGTTGCAGATATGGCTGCGGTAGCTGATGCTGGAGGTGCAGGAGGAGACGACGGTGATAACCAACGTCAATTCTTCCCGGGTCACAATATGTACATTACACTTGACCCGGAGGCGAGCGGTTTGGACGATTACCGTGAGATCATCACCTTCCTCCTACGCTCGAGGATTTTTCACGCGATTACAAACACTCTTCCGATATCTCTGCCGAATATCGAAGACTTCTGGCAGACGGTCGAATATGACTGCCGTGTGGAGCCCCCGGTCATGAGAGCAACGGTGAACAATCAAGAAGTTCAGTTCAATTCTGAACAGATCCGGGTGGCGCTACGGTTTGGAGAGGAGACACGAGACGATCCAACTGAGTTTGTCGCTCCTTTCCGTGATGGAGCGTTTCTCCGAATGGGCTACTCTGGTCCATTAGGAGATACCCAGAGGAGGAAGGGTTTCCTTCTAGATCAGTGGCGCTTCCTCATGCACGTTATGATCGTTTGCATGTCTGGGAGGAAGGCGGGCACTGATGGTATGGGTGCGACCATGCAGTCTGCAATGACTGCACTGACCTATAACAAACGTTATAGTTTCAGTCAAATGGTCTTCTACGAGATTGATAGGCAGAGGAGGGCGATGTCTCGGGAGCGGTTCATTATGTACCCATGGTTCATCCAGATGATATTGAACCATGTGGCTCCAAGTCTACCTCAGAGACGCCCGATCAGATACGTCGAATCAGTGAGCAAGCGTATCTTTGCTCAATGCCGCACGTCGAGTGCGAGGAGCAACCCTGAACGTCGTCCCAGGCATACTCCGCTGTTTGGGTTTTTAATTAACCCAGAGTATGTTCCTGCTGGTGGGGACGAGTTCAGAGATCCTCAACCGCAACAGGCAAGAGCAACTCAAGCTGTTCCTGCTCCTGCTGTGCCTGTTGTGTCTGCTGCTGAGGATATAGATCTTGACGCTGTTTTTGGAGGTCAAGGCTATTTTGATATGGATCACGTTGAAGAGGTGCAGGTCTCGGCTGCACAAAGTTTGGGTGTGAGTATGACTAGAGCAGCTACGTCGATGGCTGACTCCGATTTGGATGAGATTATGAATGAGGGGAGACGGTTGATGGTGTCTAGAGAGAGAACGATTGGGAAGAGGAAGAGAACGGAAGATGATGATGAGTCGGAAGAGGAAGAGGACATACATAAGCTGATAAGAAGATCAAGACGGGAGAGGACAGGTGCTGGCATGGGAGCTGGAGAGACTTCAAGGACTGTACGATTTGCTCCGGCCGCACTGTCTGGTATGTCCATTGTTCCTTCTTCTGTACAGGTAACAAGTACAAGCACTGCGGATGTTCCCGTGGTGGCTACATCATCGGCTGGCATTCCATCAATCACTGCCATCCAGACGTCGACTCCGGAGATCGTGTCTCTACCGCCTCCAACACTTACTCAGTCGGTGGTAGCTGCACGTTTTGTGGAGTCAACGGTCGTTACTGCTGCAGGGTTATCAGGTATGGTACCACCTGCGGTTACGCCTGCTTCTGGTGTCTCGCCTTCGCCTACTTCAGATTCAGAGAGAATAGCTTCACTAGAGCGGATCGTGGCAGAGCAATCGAAGACTATTCAAAGCCTAGTGGAAGCAAATCAACTACAGGCATCCCTCCTGGTTGAGCATGGGAAAGTTATAGATGCCTTGAAGGAGTTCTTGGCATCTCAGGGGGAGATAATGTGACACCCGGTAAATTCCCAATCCCTTAAGCTAAGTAATCAACCTAATAAATTAGGTGATCGTAAATATTGAGCGCGCCATGTTAGTCAGCGCGTGCATTTGTTATGTGCGCCCTGCGCGAGCGCGCCATGTTAGTCAGCGCGTGCATTTGTTATGTGCGCCCTGCGCGAGCGCACCATGTTAAGAACCAGCGTGGGCATATGTTATATGCGCCATGCGCGAATGTTTTGGCTTTATGTTTTCATGTAACTTAAACGTTATGTTGTCTATGGGTTGACCATCCCGCATGATGCTAAGGCGGGTGCATCCTACATCGTTTATGCGCGTGCGGAAGGGAACTAACCTCCCCGCATGGCGGGAACATTGAAAGCTAGTTTGTCTGAAGCCCCAAGATGGAATTGACTTCAACATGACTGATCACTATGTTGAAATACCAAGACCACCTGGAGAATCTACAAATGAAACTCAATGTCCCTAACTGCGAGAAGGTTACGCACCTACCCGCAGCAAAGAAATATCCTTCACGCAGAAAGCTATGCGCACAAAGTGATGCGCACAGAACACTTAGTCTATTCTCCAGACGTAAGGAGATTACTCCCGCCCAAAAGGAAACAGTAGCGTGTTTCAGAGATTTTTTTCCACTTTTTACTGTACACTGACAAAAGTACCTGAAAAAGCACACTGTAACATGAAAAGTCAACTGTCAGCCACCCTATTCTCACCAACCACAGACCTGCATGTTCTGTCCAAATCAAATCAAAATCTTTTATCCACCACTCCACTCTTAAGTAAATAATAATAACTTCCATACTTTATCATCATTACATTTAGATATGAAAAGATTTCAATCCCCTAAAGCAAGGGATTGTGTTCCCTTGAGTTTGCCTATAAATTTGTAGCCTAAATTATCACCCAAAACACACTTCAAAGAACTACAAACTTGCACTAATCTTTTCCCAAGCATCCGTTGTTTCCAGCTCCGATCCTGTTACTAGGTAAGCCGAGAATATAACCTTGAGACCTACTATCCAACCCTTATATTCTCCTATTTCTTGATCTTATACACTTGTTATTTAATCGTATTCTAGACCTTCGATTCCGAGGCCAACACCAAGAAAACCCGAATCTCGATTAATCCCTTAACAAGAACCACAGGTGAGTCTCACAGCCCCTATTTTCACTGTTTTCACTATTTTTTTAAACTGTTTTCGGGGCGAGGGACACGTACTTAAATAATGTTTTATCATGGTATACTTACAAGCTATGCAAGCGATTATGTGTTTAAGTTATGTTTCATGATGAGCAATGCGAACAGTTATCTATGGTTTTTCGATGTTAGTGCACCAGATTCGAGTAAGTGATCACTTTACCATTGGAACTCTAAGGGTAGGGACTGCTGGTTTGATCCGCCCACTCGTAGGGGTCGCACCTCTTTGCATGGACGAGTGCCTAGAATGGGGCAGTACTATGGGATTGAGCCCGCTCGTAGGGGTCGCGCCTCTTTGCATGGACGAGCGCCTTGTTTTCCGGCACAACGTCCGCGCGTAACCCGCGGGACGGAATTATTGATTAGCTCGTAGAGGCAGCGCCTCTTTGCATAGACGAGCATGGTTTTTCAGATGTGTCCGCGCGTAACCCGCGGGACGGTATTACTTGTTTCGCTCGTAGTGGCAGCGCCACTTTGCATAGACGAGCACCGTTCCCAGAAATGTTCGCGCGTAAACCGCGGAACGATTTTATCAGAATATGTTGATAGATCTATGTTTTACCAAGCATGTGTTTTAATGATGCTATCAGAATTATGTTTCAGAATGATTTGTATCAGGATTTTGATGCAATACGATTTATCAAGTTACTAAAACTTGTGAACTCACTCAGTTTATACTGATTCAAATGTTTTTACGTGTCTTTCAGGAGATAACTAGGTAGCGCATGGAGTCACACTTAGAGCACCTCACACTGAACATCTAAAACTAGCTTTTTGGAAGATTTTAGTTCTATCCCTTCAATGCGCGTGGTTGTACCCGCCGCGCAAGGGGATATGGCGTGGAAATCTTCAACAGTTTTTATACTTGGATGTTTTTATGTAATCCTTAAACAATGTAATGTATTTGTATTAAACATTTCATGCGCAATGAAAATCTTTGAATGTTTTGCAATGGCCCGTGCTTAATTATCAATCCCCACTCGTGCGCGCCCGGCTGTTTCCGCCGCTCAGGGCCGGGTGTGACAGATTGGTATCAGAGCACTGGTTATAGCGAACTAGGAAAAGAAGTTTTAACCTAGACTATAACCGTTGGGGAATCGCATGAAATATTTTTTTTTTAAAAAAAAAAGAATATTTTCAAAAGGAACTATACACACACTTAGGAACACGGGTCACACAGTGTCTAGTAAATAATGATAACATTATGTGCTCAGAGTACATGTGCTAAGCCTGATATTTTCATTCTCTTTTAAAGCGAGAATGCCTCCAGCTAAAGCCAAAGGAATTACCATGACACCTGAGGAACTAGCGGAAATAATCGCGCAGGCGATTGCGACACATGAGGCCAGCAAGGCCGAATCAAGTCAGGGTCGTCAGAACGAGACCCCAGAACCCGAATCAGGAGCCTTGGACAAAGGATGCTCCTACAAGACATTCATGGCCTGTAAGCCTTGGCCATTCAAGGGAACCGAAGGGGCCATTGGGCTCTACAATTGGATTGATAAGATGGAGACAGTTCTCTCCATTAGCGGATGTAGTGAGAACCAGAAGGTCCTTTACGCGACCTGCATGTTCCAAGAGGCAGCTTCGTCTTGGTGGAAGCTTCAAACGAAAACATTGGGGCGAGAAGTTGCTCTCCACAAGACCTGGGAGGAACTGAAGGAAATGATGATGAGAAAGTTCTGCTCTCGCGCAGAAATCCAGAGTCTACAACAGGAATTCTGGAACCACACCATGGTAGGAACGGATATCGACGCCTACAACAACCGGTTCAACGAACTTTGCCAGTTGGTGCCAGACATGGCAAACACGGAGGAAAAGAAGATCGAGAGGTATATTTTTGGGTTACCTCCTGTTGTTAGAGTTCCGCTCAACGCCGCAGCGCCTCCAACCTTTGATGAGGCGGTAGCGCGGGCCATCACCCTTACAAGGGATACGGTCCGTGCGGGTATGTTAACTACGCGCGGAACCGAGCAGCGAACCTCTGATCCCAAGAGGAAGTGGAACTCTCACCACCGAGGGTCCGACTCCAAGCAGCCACCGTTCAAGAAGCAGGAAAGCGCAAGGGTTTACGCGATTCAGTCCGCGGAGCCACCACGAAAGGGATACAGCGGGCCTCGCCCATGGTGCAGCAAATGCAAGTATCACCACGAGGGTGAATGCGCAAGAATCGAATGTGCCAAATGTGGCAGACCAGGGCACAAGACGATGAATTGCCGTGTCAGAGAAGCTGGAGCAAGCGACAACTGCTACGCATGCGGAAAGCCAGGGCATTTTAGTCGGGATTGCCCGCAAAAGGGGAACCAAGCTCGCGGGAGAGCTTTTGTGATCGGCGCAGGCGAAGCTAAAGAAGAACCGAATGTGGTAACCGGTACGTTTTTGCTTAACGGCCATTTTGCATCTGTCTTATTTGATACTGGCGCTGACCTAAGTTTTATATCCGCCGAGTTTAAAGACTCCCTAGGCTTAGTAACCAGTAAGCTAGACACGCCTTATACTATAGAACTAGCCAATGGTAGGCAGTTATGCGCGAACGAAAGAACTGAACAATGTGTAATAGTCATGGGAGGTCACGGGTTCAATATTAATTTGTTGCCAATAGACTTGGGAAGTTTTGACATTGTGGTTGGTATGGATTGGTTAGTCGAGAACCGCGCGGAAGTTATTTGCCATGAGAAGCAGGTTCGGATCCCACTGTTGAACGGAGAAACCTTGGTAATTCAAGGGGAAAGAAGGGGAGTTGCGACGAAACTGATTTCGTGCCTAAAGGCGCGAAAGTGCCTAAGGAAAGGGTGCTACGCCTTCCTGGCGCATGTCGTAGAGAAGAAAGGAGATGAGCGAAGAATTGAAGACTTACCAGTAGTGCGCGAATTTCCAGAAGTTTTTCCTGAAGATTTGCCCGGATTACCGCCGCCGCGACAAGTAGAATTTCGTATTGATTTAGTCCCAGGAGCTGCGCCAGTAGCTCGAGCGCCTTATCGCTTAGCTCCATCTGAGATGCAAGAGCTATCCAATCAGTTACAGGAACTATTGGATAAGGGTTTCATACGCCCAAGCTTTTCACCTTGGGGAGCTCCAGTACTGTTTGTTAAGAAGAAGGACGGTTCGTTCAGAATGTGTATTGACTACAGGGAGCTGAACAAGCTGACAGTCAAGAATCGGTACCCCTTACCGAGGATTGACGACTTATTTGACCAGTTGCAGGGATCCAGTTATTATTCGAAGATAGATCTACGGTCAGGATACCACCAACTTAGGGTCCATGAGGAAGACGTGCCAAAAACAGCCTTCCGAACTAGATACGGCCATTATGAGTTCTTAGTGATGCCTTTCGGGCTAACTAATGCGCCGGCTGTATTCATGGATCTGATGAACCGCGTGTGCAAACCATATTTGGACAAGTTTGTAATTGTGTTTATAGATGATATTCTGATTTACTCTCGGACCAAGGCCGAGCATGAGCAACACCTGAGATCGATTTTGGAATTATTGAGGAAAGAAAAGTTGTATGCGAAGTTTTCCAAGTGCGAGTTTTGGCTTAGAGAAGTTCACTTTCTCGGTCACGTTGTAAACGAGAAAGGAATACACGTTGATCCTTCCAAAGTCAAGGCCATCGAAAACTGGGAAGCGCCAAAAACCCCAACTGAGGTGAGGCAATTCCTAGGGCTAGCTGGCTACTATCGACGCTTCATTGAGAACTTCTCCAAAATAGCTCTACCTCTGACCGCGCTAACTCAGAAAGACAAGAAGTTTGTTTGGGGCGAAAATCAGGAGACAGCATTTCAAATGTTGAAACAGAAATTATGTAGTGCGCCAATTTTGTCTTTACCCGAGGGGACGGATGACATCGTCGTTTACTGCGACGCTTCACATCAGGGACTTGGATGTGTCCTTATGCAGCGAGACAAAGTCATAGCGTATGCCTCACGCCAACTCAAGACCAATGAAAAGAACTACACAACGCATGATTTAGAACTTGGAGCGGTTGTCTTCGCGCTAAAGATTTGGCGCCATTACCTCTATGGTACAAAGTGTATAATCTTTACGGATCACAAGAGCCTTCAACATATATTTGATCAAAAGGATTTAAACATGAGGCAACGAAGATGGGTGGAGTTGTTGAATGATTATGATTGTGAAATCAAGTACCACCCTGGAAAGGCGAATGTGGTAGCAGACGCGCTAAGTAGGAAGGAGCGAATAAAAACGCTACGAGTCAAGGCTCTAAGGTTGACCATTCACGCAGATCTCTCTACTCGCATCCGAGACGCTCAGCAAGAAGCCTTGAAACCAGAGTTTGTTAAAAACGAATGCCTTGGGGGTATGGTTAAGAATTTGGAACTGAAAGAGAACGGCAATCTATATTTCGCTAACCGCATATGGGTCCCTCTCAAGGGAGGATTGCGCGAGCAAGTATTAAACGAAGCTCACAAGACGCGATATTCCGTACATCCTGGCGCAGACAAGATGTACCGAGATGTTAAAACGCTGTATTGGTGGCCCAATCTTAAAGGCGCCATCGCGACGTATGTCAGTAAGTGCCTGACGTGTTCGAAGGTAAAGGCTGAATACCAGAAACCATCAGGGTTGCTTCAGCAGCCAGAAATTCCCATGTGGAAGTGGGAACAGATCTCTATGGACTTCATCACCAAACTGCCAAGGACACCTGGGGGTTATGACACAATATGGGTTATTGTGGATCGGCTAACTAAGTCAGCGCACTTCCTGCCGATCAAAGAAACCGATAAGATGGAAAAGTTAGCTCGATTGTATATTCGAGAAGTAGTTTCAAAACATGGAGTCCCAGTGTCCATCATTTCTGATAGAGATAGTCGGTTCACATCAAGGTTTTGGAGATCGTTACAAGGAGCTCTAGGTACTCGCCTGGACATGAGTACGGCTTATCATCCTCAAACGGATGGGCAAAGCGAGCGAACAATTCAGACGTTGGAAGATATGCTGCGCGCGTGCGCAATCGATTTCGAAGGGAGCTGGGATACTCATCTCCCATTGGTTGAATTTTCTTACAACAATAGCTATCACACAAGCATTAAGGCTGCGCCGTTCGAAGCTTTGTATGGGCGCAAGTGTAGATCCCCACTGTGCTGGGCTGAAGTGGGTGACAAGCAAATGACTGGTCCAGAATTGATCCAGGAAACAACAGACAAGATTTTTCAGATAAGGGATCGCCTTAAGACAGCGCGCGACAGACAAAAGAGCTACGCAGATGTGCGAAGGAAACCATTGGAATTTCAAGTAGGGGATAAAGTACTTTTGAAAGTCTCTCCATGGAAAGGTGTGACACCCGGTAAATTCCCAATCCCTTAAGCTAAGTAATCAACCTAATAAATTAGGTGATCGTAAATATTGAGCGCGCCATGTTAGTCAGCGCGTGCATTTGTTATGTGCGCCCTGCGCGAGCGCGCCATGTTAGTCAGCGCGTGCATTTGTTATGTGCGCCCTGCGCGAGCGCACCATGTTAAGAACCAGCGTGGGCATATGTTATATGCGCCATGCGCGAATGTTTTGGCTTTATGTTTTCATGTAACTTAAACGTTATGTTGTCTATGGGTTGACCATCCCGCATGATGCTAAGGCGGGTGCATCCTACATCGTTTATGCGCGTGCGGAAGGGAACTAACCTCCCCGCATGGCGGGAACATTGAAAGCTAGTTTGTCTGAAGCCCCAAGATGGAATTGACTTCAACATGACTGATCACTATGTTGAAATACCAAGACCACCTGGAGAATCTACAAATGAAACTCAATGTCCCTAACTGCGAGAAGGTTACGCACCTACCCGCAGCAAAGAAATATCCTTCACGCAGAAAGCTATGCGCACAAAGTGATGCGCACAGAACACTTAGTCTATTCTCCAGACGTAAGGAGATTACTCCCGCCCAAAAGGAAACAGTAGCGTGTTTCAGAGATTTTTTTCCACTTTTTACTGTACACTGACAAAAGTACCTGAAAAAGCACACTGTAACATGAAAAGTCAACTGTCAGCCACCCTATTCTCACCAACCACAGACCTGCATGTTCTGTCCAAATCAAATCAAAATCTTTTATCCACCACTCCACTCTTAAGTAAATAATAATAACTTCCATACTTTATCATCATTACATTTAGATATGAAAAGATTTCAATCCCCTAAAGCAAGGGATTGTGTTCCCTTGAGTTTGCCTATAAATTTGTAGCCTAAATTATCACCCAAAACACACTTCAAAGAACTACAAACTTGCACTAATCTTTTCCCAAGCATCCGTTGTTTCCAGCTCCGATCCTGTTACTAGGTAAGCCGAGAATATAACCTTGAGACCTACTATCCAACCCTTATATTCTCCTATTTCTTGATCTTATACACTTGTTATTTAATCGTATTCTAGACCTTCGATTCCGAGGCCAACACCAAGAAAACCCGAATCTCGATTAATCCCTTAACAAGAACCACAGGTGAGTCTCACAGCCCCTATTTTCACTGTTTTCACTATTTTTTTAAACTGTTTTCGGGGCGAGGGACACGTACTTAAATAATGTTTTATCATGGTATACTTACAAGCTATGCAAGCGATTATGTGTTTAAGTTATGTTTCATGATGAGCAATGCGAACAGTTATCTATGGTTTTTCGATGTTAGTGCACCAGATTCGAGTAAGTGATCACTTTACCATTGGAACTCTAAGGGTAGGGACTGCTGGTTTGATCCGCCCACTCGTAGGGGTCGCACCTCTTTGCATGGACGAGTGCCTAGAATGGGGCAGTACTATGGGATTGAGCCCGCTCGTAGGGGTCGCGCCTCTTTGCATGGACGAGCGCCTTGTTTTCCGGCACAACGTCCGCGCGTAACCCGCGGGACGGAATTATTGATTAGCTCGTAGAGGCAGCGCCTCTTTGCATAGACGAGCATGGTTTTTCAGATGTGTCCGCGCGTAACCCGCGGGACGGTATTACTTGTTTCGCTCGTAGTGGCAGCGCCACTTTGCATAGACGAGCACCGTTCCCAGAAATGTTCGCGCGTAAACCGCGGAACGATTTTATCAGAATATGTTGATAGATCTATGTTTTACCAAGCATGTGTTTTAATGATGCTATCAGAATTATGTTTCAGAATGATTTGTATCAGGATTTTGATGCAATACGATTTATCAAGTTACTAAAACTTGTGAACTCACTCAGTTTATACTGATTCAAATGTTTTTACGTGTCTTTCAGGAGATAACTAGGTAGCGCATGGAGTCACACTTAGAGCACCTCACACTGAACATCTAAAACTAGCTTTTTGGAAGATTTTAGTTCTATCCCTTCAATGCGCGTGGTTGTACCCGCCGCGCAAGGGGATATGGCGTGGAAATCTTCAACAGTTTTTATACTTGGATGTTTTTATGTAATCCTTAAACAATGTGATGTATTTGTATTAAACATTTCATGCGCAATGAAAATCTTTGAATGTTTTGCAATGGCCCGTGCTTAATTATCAATCCCCACTCGTGCGCGCCCGGCTGTTTCCGCCGCTCAGGGCCGGGTGTGACAGATTGGTATCAGAGCACTGGTTATGGCGAACTAGGAAAAGAAGTTTTAACCTAGACTATAACCATTGGGGAATCGCATGAAATATTTTTTTTTAAAAAAAAAGAATATTTTCAAAAGGAACTATACACACACTTAGGAACACGGGTCACACAGTGTCTAGTAAATAATGATAACATTATGTGCTCAGAGTACATGTGCTAAGCCTGATATTTTCATTCTCTTTTAAAGCGAGAATGCCTCCAGCTAAAGCCAAAGGAATTACCATGACACCTGAGGAACTAGCGGAAATAATCGCGCAGGCGATTGCGACACATGAGGCCAGCAAGGCCGAATCAAGTCAGGGTCGTCAGAACGAGACCCCAGAACCCGAATCAGGAGCCTTGGACAAAGGATGCTCCTACAAGACATTCATGGCCTGTAAGCCTTGGCCATTCAAGGGAACCGAAGGGGCCATTGGGCTCTACAATTGGATTGATAAGATGGAGACAGTTCTCTCCATTAGCGGATGTAGTGAGAACCAGAAGGTCCTTTACGCGACCTGCATGTTCCAAGAGGCAGCTTCGTCTTGGTGGAAGCTTCAAACGAAAACATTGGGGCGAGAAGTTGCTCTCCACAAGACCTGGGAGGAACTGAAGGAAATGATGATGAGAAAGTTCTGCTCTCGCGCAGAAATCCAGAGTCTACAACAGGAATTCTGGAACCACACCATGGTAGGAACGGATATCGACGCCTACAACAACCGGTTCAACGAACTTTGCCAGTTGGTGCCAGACATGGCAAACACGGAGGAAAAGAAGATCGAGAGGTATATTTTTGGGTTACCTCCTGTTGTTAGAGTTCCGCTCAACGCCGCAGCGCCTCCAACCTTTGATGAGGCGGTAGCGCGGGCCATCACCCTTACAAGGGATACGGTCCGTGCGGGTATGTTAACTACGCGCGGAACCGAGCAGCGAACCTCTGATCCCAAGAGGAAGTGGAACTCTCACCACCGAGGGTCCGACTCCAAGCAGCCACCGTTCAAGAAGCAGGAAAGCGCAAGGGTTTACGCGATTCAGTCCGCGGAGCCACCACGAAAGGGATACAGCGGGCCTCGCCCATGGTGCAGCAAATGCAAGTATCACCACGAGGGTGAATGCGCAAGAATCGAATGTGCCAAATGTGGCAGACCAGGGCACAAGACGATGAATTGCCGTGTCAGAGAAGCTGGAGCAAGCGACAACTGCTACGCATGCGGAAAGCCAGGGCATTTTAGTCGGGATTGCCCGCAAAAGGGGAACCAAGCTCGCGGGAGAGCTTTTGTGATCGGCGCAGGCGAAGCTAAAGAAGAACCGAATGTGGTAACCGGTACGTTTTTGCTTAACGGCCATTTTGCATCTGTCTTATTTGATACTGGCGCTGACCTAAGTTTTATATCCGCCGAGTTTAAAGACTCCCTAGGCTTAGTAACCAGTAAGCTAGACACGCCTTATACTATAGAACTAGCCAATGGTAGGCAGTTATGCGCGAACGAAAGAACTGAACAATGTGTAATAGTCATGGGAGGTCACGGGTTCAATATTAATTTGTTGCCAATAGACTTGGGAAGTTTTGACATTGTGGTTGGTATGGATTGGTTAGTCGAGAACCGCGCGGAAGTTATTTGCCATGAGAAGCAGGTTCGGATCCCACTGTTGAACGGAGAAACCTTGGTAATTCAAGGGGAAAGAAGGGGAGTTGCGACGAAACTGATTTCGTGCCTAAAGGCGCGAAAGTGCCTAAGGAAAGGGTGCTACGCCTTCCTGGCGCATGTCGTAGAGAAGAAAGGAGATGAGCGAAGAATTGAAGACTTACCAGTAGTGCGCGAATTTCCAGAAGTTTTTCCTGAAGATTTGCCCGGATTACCGCCGCCGCGACAAGTAGAATTTCGTATTGATTTAGTCCCAGGAGCTGCGCCAGTAGCTCGAGCGCCTTATCGCTTAGCTCCATCTGAGATGCAAGAGCTATCCAATCAGTTACAGGAACTATTGGATAAGGGTTTCATACGCCCAAGCTTTTCACCTTGGGGAGCTCCAGTACTGTTTGTTAAGAAGAAGGACGGTTCGTTCAGAATGTGTATTGACTACAGGGAGCTGAACAAGCTGACAGTCAAGAATCGGTACCCCTTACCGAGGATTGACGACTTATTTGACCAGTTGCAGGGATCCAGTTATTATTCGAAGATAGATCTACGGTCAGGATACCACCAACTTAGGGTCCATGAGGAAGACGTGCCGAAAACAGCCTTCCGAACTAGATACGGCCATTATGAGTTCTTAGTGATGCCTTTCGGGCTAACTAATGCGCCGGCTGTATTCATGGATCTGATGAACCGCGTGTGCAAACCATATTTGGACAAGTTTGTAATTGTGTTTATAGATGATATTCTGATTTACTCTCGGACCAAGGCCGAGCATGAGCAACACCTGAGATCGATTTTGGAATTATTGAGGAAAGAAAAGTTGTATGCGAAGTTTTCCAAGTGCGAGTTTTGGCTTAGAGAAGTTCACTTTCTCGGTCACGTTGTAAACGAGAAAGGAATACACGTTGATCCTTCCAAAGTCAAGGCCATCGAAAACTGGGAAGCGCCAAAAACCCCAACTGAGGTGAGGCAATTCCTAGGGCTAGCTGGCTACTATCGACGCTTCATTGAGAACTTCTCCAAAATAGCTCTACCTCTGACCGCGCTAACTCAGAAAGACAAGAAGTTTGTTTGGGGCGAAAATCAGGAGACAGCATTACAAATGTTGAAACAGAAATTATGTAGTGCGCCAATTTTGTCTTTACCCGAGGGGACGGATGACATCGTCGTTTACTGCGACGCTTCACATCAGGGACTTGGATGTGTCCTTATGCAGCGAGACAAAGTCATAGCGTATGCCTCACGCCAACTCAAGACCAATGAAAAGAACTACACAACGCATGATTTAGAACTTGGAGCGGTTGTCTTCGCGCTAAAGATTTGGCGCCATTACCTCTATGGTACAAAGTGTATAATCTTTACGGATCACAAGAGCCTTCAACATATATTTGATCAAAAGGATTTAAACATGAGGCAACGAAGATGGGTGGAGTTGTTGAATGATTATGATTGTGAAATCAAGTACCACCCTGGAAAGGCGAATGTGGTAGCAGACGCGCTAAGTAGGAAGGAGCGAATAAAAACGCTACGAGTCAAGGCTCTAAGGTTGACCATTCACGCAGATCTCTCTACTCGCATCCGAGACGCTCAGCAAGAAGCCTTGAAACCAGAGTTTGTTAAAAACGAATGCCTTGGGGGTATGGTTAAGAATTTGGAACTGAAAGAGAACGGCAATCTATATTTCGCTAACCGCATATGGGTCCCTCTCAAGGGAGGATTGCGCGAGCAAGTATTAAACGAAGCTCACAAGACGCGATATTCCGTACATCCTGGCGCAGACAAGATGTACCGAGATGTTAAAACGCTGTATTGGTGGCCCAATCTTAAAGGCGCCATCGCGACGTATGTCAGTAAGTGCCTGACGTGTTCGAAGGTAAAGGCTGAATACCAGAAACCATCAGGGTTGCTTCAGCAGCCAGAAATTCCCATGTGGAAGTGGGAACAGATCTCTATGGACTTCATCACCAAACTGCCAAGGACACCTGGGGGTTATGACACAATATGGGTTATTGTGGATCGGCTAACTAAGTCAGCGCACTTCCTGCCGATCAAAGAAACCGATAAGATGGAAAAGTTAGCTCGATTGTATATTCGAGAAGTAGTTTCAAAACATGGAGTCCCAGTGTCCATCATTTCTGATAGAGATAGTCGGTTCACATCAAGGTTTTGGAGATCGTTACAAGGAGCTCTAGGTACTCGCCTGGACATGAGTACGGCTTATCATCCTCAAACGGATGGGCAAAGCGAGCGAACAATTCAGACGTTGGAAGATATGCTGCGCGCGTGCGCAATCGATTTCGAAGGGAGCTGGGATACTCATCTCCCATTGGTTGAATTTTCTTACAACAATAGCTATCACACAAGCATTAAGGCTGCGCCGTTCGAAGCTTTGTATGGGCGCAAGTGTAGATCCCCACTGTGCTGGGCTGAAGTGGGTGACAAGCAAATGACTGGTCCAGAATTGATCCAGGAAACAACAGACAAGATTTTTCAGATAAGGGATCGCCTTAAGACAGCGCGCGACAGACAAAAGAGCTACGCAGATGTGCGAAGGAAACCATTGGAATTTCAAGTAGGGGATAAAGTACTTTTGAAAGTCTCTCCATGGAAAGGAGTCCCCCGTTTCGGCAAGCGAGGAAAGTTGAATCCACGCTACATTGGACCATTTGAGATCCTGGAAAGGATCGGTCCGGTTGCTTATAAGCTCCGTTTACCCGCCGAACTCAGTGGAGTTCATGATACGTTCCATGTGTCCAACCTCAAAAAGTGCTTATCTGACGAAACGTTGATTTTGCCGTTGGAAGAAATTCACATCGACAAACAGCTGCACTTCGTAGAAGAACCTATAGCAGTAACCGATTGGAAGGAACAAAAGTTACGCAAAAGCAAAATCAAGTTAGTAAAGGTTCAATGGAACTCGAGGCGTGGGCCTGAATTCACTTGGGAAAGAGAAGACCAGATACGCAAGAAATACCCACACCTCTTTCAGAACATGGCTTCTGCCAGCAACGTCTCCTAAATTTCGGGACGAAATTCGTTTAACGAGGGGAGAATGTGACACCCGGTAAATTCCCAATCCCTTAAGCTAAGTAATCAACCTAATAAATTAGGTGATCGTAAATATTGAGCGCGCCATGTTAGTCAGCGCGTGCATTTGTTATGTGCGCCCTGCGCGAGCGCGCCATGTTAGTCAGCGCGTGCATTTGTTATGTGCGCCCTGCGCGAGCGCACCATGTTAAGAACCAGCGTGGGCATATGTTATATGCGCCATGCGCGAATGTTTTGGCTTTATGTTTTCATGTAACTTAAACGTTATGTTGTCTATGGGTTGACCATCCCGCATGATGCTAAGGCGGGTGCATCCTACATCGTTTATGCGCGTGCGGAAGGGAACTAACCTCCCCGCATGGCGGGAACATTGAAAGCTAGTTTGTCTGAAGCCCCAAGATGGAATTGACTTCAACATGACTGATCACTATGTTGAAATACCAAGACCACCTGGAGAATCTACAAATGAAACTCAATGTCCCTAACTGCGAGAAGGTTACGCACCTACCCGCAGCAAAGAAATATCCTTCACGCAGAAAGCTATGCGCACAAAGTGATGCGCACAGAACACTTAGTCTATTCTCCAGACGTAAGGAGATTACTCCCGCCCAAAAGGAAACAGTAGCGTGTTTCAGAGATTTTTTTCCACTTTTTACTGTACACTGACAAAAGTACCTGAAAAAGCACACTGTAACATGAAAAGTCAACTGTCAGCCACCCTATTCTCACCAACCACAGACCTGCATGTTCTGTCCAAATCAAATCAAAATCTTTTATCCACCACTCCACTCTTAAGTAAATAATAATAACTTCCATACTTTATCATCATTACATTTAGATATGAAAAGATTTCAATCCCCTAAAGCAAGGGATTGTGTTCCCTTGAGTTTGCCTATAAATTTGTAGCCTAAATTATCACCCAAAACACACTTCAAAGAACTACAAACTTGCACTAATCTTTTCCCAAGCATCCGTTGTTTCCAGCTCCGATCCTGTTACTAGGTAAGCCGAGAATATAACCTTGAGACCTACTATCCAACCCTTATATTCTCCTATTTCTTGATCTTATACACTTGTTATTTAATCGTATTCTAGACCTTCGATTCCGAGGCCAACACCAAGAAAACCCGAATCTCGATTAATCCCTTAACAAGAACCACAGGTGAGTCTCACAGCCCCTATTTTCACTGTTTTCACTATTTTTTTAAACTGTTTTCGGGGCGAGGGACACGTACTTAAATAATGTTTTATCATGGTATACTTACAAGCTATGCAAGCGATTATGTGTTTAAGTTATGTTTCATGATGAGCAATGCGAACAGTTATCTATGGTTTTTCGATGTTAGTGCACCAGATTCGAGTAAGTGATCACTTTACCATTGGAACTCTAAGGGTAGGGACTGCTGGTTTGATCCGCCCACTCGTAGGGGTCGCACCTCTTTGCATGGACGAGTGCCTAGAATGGGGCAGTACTATGGGATTGAGCCCGCTCGTAGGGGTCGCGCCTCTTTGCATGGACGAGCGCCTTGTTTTCCGGCACAACGTCCGCGCGTAACCCGCGGGACGGAATTATTGATTAGCTCGTAGAGGCAGCGCCTCTTTGCATAGACGAGCATGGTTTTTCAGATGTGTCCGCGCGTAACCCGCGGGACGGTATTACTTGTTTCGCTCGTAGTGGCAGCGCCACTTTGCATAGACGAGCACCGTTCCCAGAAATGTTCGCGCGTAA
Source organism: Bidens hawaiensis (assembly GCF_021521415.1). Taxonomy (NCBI): domain Eukaryota; kingdom Viridiplantae; phylum Streptophyta; class Magnoliopsida; order Asterales; family Asteraceae; genus Bidens; species Bidens hawaiensis. The sequence goes on from NW_027491022.1 coordinate 499,001, forward strand.
ACCGCGGAACGATTTTATCAGAATATGTTGATAGATCTATGTTTTACCAAGCATGTGTTTTAATGATGCTATCAGAATTATGTTTCAGAATGATTTGTATCAGGATTTTGATGCAATACGATTTATCAAGTTACTAAAACTTGTGAACTCACTCAGTTTATACTGATTCAAATGTTTTTACGTGTCTTTCAGGAGATAACTAGGTAGCGCATGGAGTCACACTTAGAGCACCTCACACTGAACATCTAAAACTAGCTTTTTGGAAGATTTTAGTTCTATCCCTTCAATGCGCGTGGTTGTACCCGCCGCGCAAGGGGATATGGCGTGGAAATCTTCAACAGTTTTTATACTTGGATGTTTTTATGTAATCCTTAAACAATGTAATGTATTTGTATTAAACATTTCATGCGCAATGAAAATCTTTGAATGTTTTGCAATGGCCCGTGCTTAATTATCAATCCCCACTCGTGCGCGCCCGGCTGTTTCCGCCGCTCAGGGCCGGGTGTGACAGATAAGCTGTAAGGGCGACGAGCTCAGAACGAAGAAGAGAAACGACCGAGACGATGATCCCAATGCATCGAAAGATGCAGGTGGTGAGCTGCCAAGAACTTCTCAAGCTCTTGGTACTTCCACAGCTGAGGGGGAGTCTACCGACGTGGTTGGTGGTTCTGGTGATGATGTGGTGTTAGTTGAGGATGACGTGATTGATGCGCTGAAGGAGCTTGATGATGACATGTTCAGCGACGATGTGCTATTTGATGAAGATGTGCTGCCGAGTGATGTGATTGAGAAGATCGGTGAGCAGATTGTGATTGAAGATGGAATAGAAGAGGGGGAGATAGTAGAAGAAGGAGTTGAACACGAGATCCCTGATGTAGAGAAAGCCGACATGGGTGCTGAGATGGATGAGACTGAGTGGGAGGAGCAGCCTAGGTGGAAGGAAGGCTGTGCTCATTGGTTTATCAAGACCAAGAAGCCTGCTATTCCAGCCATGTTCAAGAAGAGCTATAACATCAAAGGCTATGCTGAGTCGAAGAAGGGAATTATCTGTTGGATTTATGATGAACAGATAAAGCTGTTTGTGGTGAAGCGTTATGATGGTATTCAATACTTCAAGAGAATGTTGAGATCTCTCAATACGTTGCCGGAATGCGAGGTGAAGGATTTGGCCAGGTTGGGACTGATAAATAGAAGTGACAACAATATGGCAAGAATGATTGAGAAGATTGTGTGGAAAGAAGGCATAAAAGAAAAGAAGTTTGAACTACTGAAGCCACAGAAGGGAAAGCTCGTGGAGGATACAGAAAGGGGATTGAGAGCAGATGGCAAGCCATGGATGGTGATGAAGTACAAACCGATCCGATGCATCAAGGAGGTTCCAATGAAGACTATGCCTCAAGATGTGTTGAAGAATCTAAAATGGTGGTACGTTGATTGCCAGACTGCTGAAGCCGTGATGGAAGACGAAGATGAACAAGAAGTGCTGAGGGTGTATGACCCGATGCATCTTGTTAACTTATCGAAAGCTGATTTGCAAGTGTTGAATGAAAAGAAGATCTTCTATATTCCTGCTTGGAAGGATGAAGCAAGGAAATATCAGCGAGTAGTCACGGTGTGTGTTAGAGAAGGAGTGCATGCATGAAGATACAGGATTACGAGACAAGAGCTGAAAGATCAAGATATGAAGCTACTGCCAAGGGGGAGTCTGTTGGTGCATAGATGTCAGTAGTTCATATGTCTAATGTCTGTAATCGAGTCTGTAATAGTGTTTGTGTATTTGTTTGTAAAAGCGAAGTTGTTGACAAGTTCGCTTAGGCGAACTTGTTAACCAAGCGAAGTTGTTGACAAGTTCGCCTAGGCGAACTTGTTGAACGAGCGAAGTTATGGACAACTTCGCCTGAGGCGAAGTTGTCGTGTATTTATATAGGTTACTGTTTAACCGTTTAAGAGTTAGAGTTTGAGTTGTTCGAGTTGGTTATTTACGTGTAATTCAGTAAGTCTATTGACGTGAGGTCGAGAGTCTGTAAGTAACACGGTTCTAGTTATCAATATAACGTGAGTTTTGTTCATATCGTGTTCGTGTGTACGTGAGCTTATATTCTACGTCCGTAACGATCTACACAGGGATTCCGCACCTGTGTATATCGGGATATCCGTGTGATCCGTCCGGGGAACCTACAAAGCACAAGCCGAATACCCATTGGATATGAGAATGTGAGGCCTAAGCAACCAAGAAATCTAAATCTGCCCATACATCTCTTCTTTGATAAAAGATCCAAGACTCTTAGGGTGATCACTGAAGATAAAGAGGAAACTCTTATTATCTTCAGAGATGACTTGAGGGACTTTACAAGAGAACAACTAATAAAGATGGCTGAATTGACACTGCATGACAATCAAATCAGAAATCAACCATCTAGTCAACCAAGGAATGAGCTATCAAAATTTATTAAGGAACAAGTTGAGCAAGGGTTTCCATTCCTAAAACAAAAGAAGAGAGTCATCCACAGCCAAGCTAAGAAAGAGAGAAGGAGAAAAAGGATAAATGAAGTACATACTTTGGAGCTTTCTTTTTTTGATGCAAAAAGAAGGAACACTCAAGCTGCTGGCAGCCCTTCAACAAAAAGAATGACTCTGAGAGATTGTCTAGCAATGAGAAGGGAGATGATGGAACCAAATTCCATAGCACAGCAAAATGGAAGAATCTCTTACCTTACTTATAACAGACACAATGACTCAATCATCTTGAGGAATGCATCTGGAGGCACAATAGCTGTGATCTTATATGACAGTGATCTTCAGTTCATACATCCGCAAGATCTTCAAGACATAATAGATGCCAGATTCCCTCATGATTCTCAAGATTCGATGGAGCTTGACATAATCAAACAGAAGGCCGCCTTTGTCAAACTGGAAAAGGAGAAAGCCAACACAAGAGGAAGAAGAAGATAGCATAATGGAGCTCAAAGAAAATCAATTTTATTTCTGTTTATCTTTGTAATTTTTGTTATTTTTTATGAGATGTAAAAAACTTTGATGTGTAATGCCCAAGAGGCAGAATTCCTATTTATGTAATGAAATAACATGTTCTTGAATGATATATTTTTGATGTCTGATACATGTGTAACTCTATGCAGCTATGTTTTGGTGCATCTGAGCTTGTTCCAATCTAGGGGGAGATTGTTGAGTCAGATTTTTGATAAGGAAGATTCGAATTTTCTCAACCTCCTCAGAAAACAGCTAACTATGGACTTTGAGCAAACCTAGACGATTAAGCATGGTTTTACTACTTCGAGCAAGGTCTTCAGAACCTTAATTGGTTGATTCTTCTAAGTGTTAAGGCTTCGAGCAAGCTACACTTCAACGAGCAAGAGTATTCTTCTATCGAGCATGGATTGCCAATCGAGCAAACAGCTTGATCATACAAGTTTTAACCAAGTGTTACAAGCACAGGATGATCAAGCACATGGAGACAAGCATGTATGCAATAAGAAGATGTCATGTGATCAAAGCAAGGACTTCGAGCACAGTTCAGTTCCCCGAGCAAGATTTACATCCGAGCATGCTAAAGATTGCTGAATAAGAAGACTGAAGACATCAAGAAGAATGAGCTTGCTCGATGGACGAGTTCGAGCAAAGCATGGATTAGTCAAGAGGAATGCAGATTTGCTTGATACTCTTGCTTCATCCTTAATCTTCAAGACTTGTTTCAGTCTCTTTTCTAGCAATGACATTTTCTCTTCATCATCTGAACTGCCTTTTTCTTCATTTAAGTATCTTTGATACATTTTCTTGTATCCTTTCATATCAAAGCCACATACCACATCAGGAAAAACAAACTCTTCCTCTTCAAACTAGCAAGAGTCAGTGTGATGACCATAGGCATCACACTTCTTGCACCAGACCTTTGCATAGCTCCCCATGTCCTTAAGCAGTTGCTTGTATTTAATTTTGTCACTAGGTTTGGGGAAGTCAAAGCCCAGGGAGGTTTTAGGACATAGAGAGTTGCTAAAGTCCATCTTGATTGGTTTGTTCAAATCATGCTCCAGATGATATTTTTCTTTGACAAACACTACAGGCTTCAACTTAGAGGAGTTCTTGAACTGCTTCCCTTTTCTTCTCCAACATATCTTTTCATTGATACATACTCCACATCTCCAATATCAAATAGTTCATGGTTTGAGAAGATTGGATGGATTAGAGGATGTGACTGATCATAAGAAGATTTTATTGTTTGTTCAGTTCTTCTTTTGTTTCTGGCTGTGGCCTAGCACAGATGTCAAACACCACATGTTCTTTTCTATTCTTTTCATAGTGCTTTTTCATCTTAGGAGTCATCTTTGGCAGAAGGGAAATCTTTTCACTCTTCTTCTTGCTTGACCCCTTTTTCTTCTTGTCCTTAGATGATTTTGTACTCCCACAGCTGCAGTTACTGTCTTCACTTGAATACTCACTCCACTTCTTTTTCTCACTTTCCAACTTTTCACTTTTCTTAATCTCTGGTTCCTCACTCTGTCTTACTGCAAACTCTCCATTTTTATCCACAAACACATCATCATATTGCTTCACAAACTCAGCTTTATCATCAAACACATTCTTGAATTGTTTTAGATATTCACTTCTGCTTTCCTTGTCTACTTTCAGTGGGTAGCTATCACAGAAAGGTGGTGGCACCTTTTTGTACTTTTCTTGTTAAGTCATTTTATCCACATAACCCACTATATTTCCGGTAGAAACAAGGTTCTTCAAGAATTTCATCTGAATTAACAAGGCTCCAGATGATATTTTTCTTTGAGAAACACTACAGGCTTCAACTTGGAAGGAGTTCTTGAACTGCTTCCCTTTTCTTCTCCAACATATCTTCCCATTGATACATACTCCACATCTCCAATATCAAATAGTTCATGGATTGAGAAGACTGGATAGATTGGAGGATGTGACTGATCATAAGAAGATTTTATTGTTTCTTCAGTTCTTCTTTTGTTTTCTGGCTGTGGCCTAGCACAGATGTCAAACACCACATGTTTTTTCTTATCTTTTCATAGTGCTTTTTTATCTTAGGAGTCATCTTTGGCAGAAGGGAAATCTTTTCACTCTTCTTCTTGCTTGACCCCTTTTTCTTCTTGCCCTTAGATGATTTTATGCTCCCACAGCTGCAGTTACTGTCTTCACTTGAGTACTCACTCCACTTCTTTTTCTCACTTTCCAACTTTTCATTTTTCTTAATCTCTAGCTCCTCACTCTGTCTTACTGCAAACTCTCCATTTTTATCCACAAACACATCATCATATTGCTTCACAAACTCAGCTTTATAATCAAACACATTCTTGAATTGTTTCAGATATTCACTTCTGCTTTCCTTGTCTACTTTCAATGGGTAGCTATCACAGAAAGGTGGTGGCACCTTTTTGTACTTTTCTTCTTCAGTCATTTTATCCAATAACCCACTATATTTCCGGTAGAAACAAGGTTCTTCAAGAATTCCATCTGAATTAACAATTCAGCATTTTTCAATTTCTCTTCAGCATACATCTTCTTCAACTCCTCAATTTCAATTGTCATTTTTGATTGGGTTTGGTATGCCATCATACAATCCTCTTCAAGCCCCTTGATTTGATTTTCATAAGTTGATTCACTGGCTTCATATACATTCAAGAAAGCTTCCTTTCTCCCACACTCAGTTTTCCACTTTCCAATCTCCTGATTTAGTTTATCAATAGTAATATGAAGATCAAAAATTGAAATACCATATTGTACCTGTGCATTTGAAGATTCAGGCTTTTCCAAAACTTTTTCCATAAAAGCAACATTTGCCTTCTCAATCTCGGCTGCATGATTGCTCCAATCAAATTCCCCATCCTGGCGCCCTGGTTACTGCAACATTTCCTTGATCTCGCAGCTGGTTCACATTGTTCTGATTAGCTCTGTTTTGATTAATGTGAACCTGCATTTGATTGTTTCTTTGGGGTTGAAGGGTTTGTAGCTGGAGTCTGTTTGGATTTTGATAGGGGTTTTGGTTCGTGATCTGAGTTCTCTGGTGCTGGAAATTCTGATTCTGGTTTTGATAGAATTGGTTCTGGTTTACTTGGTTACCTACTTGCTTTGGCATGTTACACTCTCTAGCAAAATGTCCTGGTTGTTGACAATTATAACAGATGGCTTTTGACTTATTAAAGCCAATTCTTTCATTTGGTCCATTAAAGCTTGTTCTTCCAGTTCTGTTATACAACCATTTGCTCCTCACGGCTAACATAGCCGCCTGCCACTTTATGTCCATGTCTTCCAAGTCATCAGCATTGATTTGTTCAAGATCCTCCTACACAATACTTGTGTTGATCAGGTTCTTGGCGACAAAGGCATGATATGACTCAGTAAACATAGAGAACAATGCTTGATAGTCTGTTCCTTGAGCATTGTTGTTCTGCATAAATGTTGACCGCCCATTTGCTGTAGAGGTAGTTTCATCTTCAATCAGCTAAACATTAAACCTTGACTGGCCACTACATGTTGAACTTGTTTCTGATGGCTCTTCAATAATAGGCTGCTGGTTCTTGCTTGAGAGTGTAACATCCCGAAATTTCAAGATAATATTAATTATATTACTTAATAATAGAGGGAAAGTTTACTCGGATTATCAGGAAATAAATAAAAGAATGGGAGTTGGTATGGGTCGGGCTAGTGTCGGGTAATGGACGTGGGTTATGGACTCGGATTAATAGAGATGGGTTAAATGAGAATGGGCCTTAGGTCCATGGGATTTCAGGGGTATAAATATCCCCTAAACCCAAAATATCTTTCATTTTTCACCAAACTCCCTAACACACACACACACACCACACAGTAACTTCGCCGGAACCGGGCCGAGCCAAGGGAAGAATCGGGCAGGTCCGAGAGAAAGAGATTAGCGTGCTAGCAGGTTAACGAGATCCAACAAGCTCAAAAAGGTATGATTCTTGGCCTTTAAGATTTAAAGATCCAAGCTTTTTAGTGTATAAGCGACCGAAGATGGTCGGGAAGCGTAGTGGGTGATATTGAACCATAGCAAGGGTGTTAAAATCGCTCAAAATGCTGAAAAGAAACCGAACAGCGGCTGTCTGGATAACTTCGCCTTCATCTGGGCAACTTCGCCTTCAACGCGATGAACTTCGCCTGCAAGCTAAGTTCGCCTGATGAACTTCGCCTGCAAGCTAAGTTCGCCTGATGGCAACTTCGCTGTAAAGTTAAGTTCGCCTAACTGGTAATTTCGCCTGAGGCCAAGTTCGCTTGATGATAACTTCGCCTGAAGCCAAGTTCGCCTGATGGCAACTTCGCTGTAAAGCTAAGTTCGCCTAGCTGGTAACTTCGCCTACAGCTAAGTTCGCCTAAGGTTAACTTCGCCTAGAGCTAAGTTCGCCCGAGGGTTAACTTCGCCAAAAGCCAAGTTTGATTAGAAAATAAATTATAAAGCGATAAGTTAAAGTAAGCTAATACTAGGCCACCAGATTAGATCAGACGAGTATTGATACGTGTAACTTGTACAGTCAGCCGAGCTCAGATAGAGAAGGGATTTACAGCTATCAGAAAAAGAAGCAGAATTCAGGTGAGTTTCTAGCCCCATTTATGTGTTACGTTTTCGGGGCTGTGTGCATACTCAATATGTTTCTCAATACACTTATCCTAAGAGATAAGTGTATGCCTTATATGGATAATGTGAAATATATGAATGATTGCTTGATGGTACGTGAACGATCTTCGGATATTGCACGTACTGTTAGGTTACAGCGCTAAGAATAAGGTAAGTATGTTATGTATGTTTATGTGTATGAACATGATAGAGATAATAGAAGAAAGAAATGATAACGTATGGTTTTATGGTTACGAAGAGGGTACCGAGCCCTAGTAATACTCGAGGAACGTAGGGCGTAATGCTCTTTATAACGTAAGATATGAAAGTAAGATAATACTAAAGAAAGTAAGAAAGTATGAACGAAAGGATATAATTTTATGTGTATGCCTTATATGGATAATGTGAAATATATGAATGATTGCTTGATGGTACGTGAACGATCTTCGGATATTGCACGTATCGTCAAGGGAAGTGACTAGCTCCTTACATGGATATTAAATAATAAAGTATAGTGTTCCTTTTATGGAAGGTATAGTGTTCCTTTTATGGAAGGTATAGTGTTCCTTTTATGGATAGTATAGTGTTCCTTTTATGGAAGGTATAGTGTTCCTTTATGGATAGTAGAGTGCTCCTTCTATGGATAGTATAGTGTTCCTCCTATGGAAAGTATATATATGGTAGGGTAATGGTAATGGTTCTTTTAATAGATATTACGTGACGATCCTCCTATGGATATTTATACAAGGTTAAGGTAGTAATATGTGTCTTCGGATACGGGAAGTAATATATGAGAATAGATTGTATGTTGCCTGATTAACTAGAACTCACTCAGCGTAGCTGACTTTTAGTATGCACGCAGGTGAGTCCATTACAGAGCTAGCAAGAGGATGATGCATGGCATGGATTGAACGGCTGGCATCTGAAGAAAGAAGTAAAGATGTTTTGAATATAAGTTTTGTGTTATGGTATCAAAGAAAGGATTTAATGTTTTGTAACAAATGATTGATGTTTTATATTCCTCGAAAAGTTTTAATAAACTCTGATTTTGAAGGACTGTGTTTATGAGTAAATCCGACGCTAAAGTAGGGCTACCGGGTTCGGGGCCTTACAGAGAGATTGCCCATTGGTGCTACAAGAGCATTGTTCACTTGAAAACATGGCTTGTCCTCTCTAAGCATATGATTTTCGATCATCTCTTGTTCTACAGCTTTAAGAAATTCAATCACATCATCCTGCTTAAAATTGGGGAAACTGACTTTCTCCTTAATATACTTGCTGGCAGTGTACCATTCACCAGACAAGGATGACAAGAGCTTCTTGTTCAGCTGAAAGTTAGAGATCTGCAGATCAGTTGTTCTTATGTCGTTTACAATCATCATAAACCTCTGCAATACTGATTTTAATCTCTCTCCATCTTTAAACTTGAACCTGTCTAACTGTTGTTTCAGTCTATCTTTCTTGATATCTCTTAGTTCAGTATTTCCTTCAAACATGTCGATGACCGCATCAAACATACCCTTTGCGGTTTTGTGATGATTGACAGTTGTCAAGATTTCCCAAGAAAGACCTAATTTTAGCATAGACAAAGCCTTATCGTCCCGTTTCTTCATTTTTAGCTCAACAGTGGCATTGTTGTTCGGAGCTGTTGAAGGAACATAGTTTCCTTCAGTGATGGAAGTCCAAAGCTCTGGGTCGTTGTAGTTTACAGCTGCTTCGAAGAGCACCTTCCATTTGATGAATTTTTCTTGTCCAAGCAATCTTGGAATCTTGTTGGTGGAGACTTCTTGGTCTTCCATTTCAGCAGATCTGGAATTTGCAGTAGTGAAATAGAGCAAAGCTTCAAGCTTTTTCACAAGCCTTCTGTCCCGTGTCCTTCAGCGAGCTTACACAAAATCTGGTACCACTTTTCAGGACCGTGAGTCAGGTGAAACCTTTGAAAGGTTGACAAGAACACACCAACTCTGTTACCCGAAGGCCTGTTGGATATTCCGGCGGAATCAGGATATCCAACAAGTGGGAATGAAGGAGTGAAAATAACAAACATGAAATGATAATAAATAATCAGTAAGAGCACATTCCCAGACAAAGATTCAGTGTATTAAATGAATCATTAATGAAACAGTGAAACGAATGTCTAGGGTTTCGTGCGTGATGGCGGCGGCAGTACGAGGAAACAAATAGAATATTCTTTTAGAATGTTTCTCGTATTGTGTGCGTCGTTATCCGTATCCGTGCCCTAAATGGAAAACTAGGACCCTATTTATAGACCCTGACATTCCTTCTAGAAGTTCCTAATCATTACATAATGAAATACAAAATAATACAAGTGTTGAGTCTCGAGCAAGGTAACAATCTTGCTTGAGCAGACTATGCTAGGTATGCTCGATGAATGTCCTAGAGCATACTTTACTTAGAATATCTTCAGTGAAGATATTCTCCTCCAGCAGGCTTCATTCCTCTTGACTAATCCATGCTTTACTCGAACTCGTCCATCGAGCAAGCTCATTCTTCTTGATGTCTTCAGTCTTCTTATTTAGCAATCTTTAGTATGCTCGGATGTAAATCTTGCTCGGGGAACTGAACTGCGCTCGAAGTCCATGCTTTGATCACATGACATCTTCTTATTGCATACATGCTTGTCTCCATGTGCTCGATCATCCTGTGCTCGTAACACTTGGTTAAAACTTGTATGATCAAGCTGTTTGCTCGATTGGCAATCCATGCTCGATAGAAGAACACTCTTGCTCGTTGAAGTGTAGCTTGCTCGAAGCCTTAACACTTAGAAGAATCAACCATTTAAGGTTCTGAAGACCTTGCTCGACGTAGTAAAACCATGCTCGATCGTCTAGGCTTGCTCGAAGTCCATACTTAGTCATTTTCTGAGGAGGTTGAGAAGATTCCAATCTTCCTTATCAAAAATCCGACTCAATATATTACGGAATACTTATTTAAAAAAGTAACTATATAGCTCACGTTTATAGAGAACTCATTCATAAAGTTTTATATATTTATTACTAAAACCATATAAATGCTTTGAGGGTTTTGATATATACAGTCATCATTAAAACTTGAAAAATTCTACCCAAGAATTTCAGTAGAACTTTGAAGTGTTATATAAAAATTTTCTTGTACTACTGATATGACAATTTGAAAGTTGAAGTTTAGAAGACAACGTATACACGTAAAGATGATAGTCTTGAACAAATCGGTATTAGGTTTTTTAATGCTATTATACTATGCGGTACGTAAATCTTTAAAAAAGAAAGTTCTCCGACTTGAATGTTTATATAAACGTGACGTGATTACTAAAGTACAATTATTTATCATGAAATCATACGATTTAAACTTGAATTTTTGTGTAGGAAATTCCTTGTATCGGTCTAGTACTTTGAAATCTTAAATAAAAAGTAGTACTCTTTAATGTGTTTAGAACCTGAATGCCACATGAGGGTCAAAATAAGAATATATAGGGCTAGATTTGAGAGAAATCATACTCAACGATTAGAATGTGATGTAAGAGGCAAATGAGTGAGCTTGATACCTAAGAGTATGATAAGAATCCGGGGATGAAATCATTTATGGTCTAAACTAGGTATGAATACTTATTGATCATGACATACAATGGGTCCTATTATCATGACGAATGAAACAATTTATCGATAATTGTAAAGCAAAAGGTTGTTCGGGAGATTAACACTTTTTAACCCAATGATTAAAGAACGTCGAAGGAATGCCGGTTAATGCAGAGAACATGTTGCTAATGATAGTCGTCAAGAAAGAAAGTGAAATTATTGAAATCAACAACAAGTGGGTGTTCAGACAGTTCAACATATGGTAAAATGCTCTAGCGAAATTAAGGTACATATGAACTTTTAGGCATGTTTTAAGACTATGCGAACGATGTTGGTAATGATTTCGCGTGCCCAGAGGGTTCCATCTGCGGAAAAGCTACTAAGAAATGTGAGCAAAAAGTTTTACTTCAAAGGGTAAGATTCCACTTACAAGCGTAGCGAGAAAATTTATGTTGTACTTTGTCATACAACACGTTGGCCACATAGAAATTGAGTTTCTCAATTTTTTAAGTAAGATTACTAGATATCTTTGATAACCGTATTCGTCTACCCGATCCGGGAATATAAATAGGGTACTTTGTATTAATAAAAAAACTTGTATTTAACTTGGTTTAACCTATTTTATAGTTTCATAACTTTCAATCATGCCAAAAAGTCCTTAACAACTTTTAAAATTCTTTAAAATGGCAAAAAATGCATTTTCGGAACTTCAGGGACCAAAATTGACAAAAGGGAAAAGATCAGATTTTTCTCCATGCTGCGTAGCACGACGCGGGAGGCCCTATTTGGTCGCGAGGCGCGGCCAGACCCCTAGATCAACAAAATTGTTTATTTTAAGTTCTAACTCGTGTTTAATGCTAATAGCTTATTTTTGGATCAAATCGTGCGTTTTAAGCTCCAAGAAAATCCTCCCAGACTTGGTACATGTCCATATAAATTAGCCCCTTCCTCAAGAATGAATTTTGGTTTATTTTCAGTTTATTTGCTCATTAAACAAGATATTGTTGCTTAAACGAGTCTTTTAACTAAAATTAACATTAGTTTACTATTCCTATATAAACAAGGCCATTATAACCTGCAAATCTCTTCCCTAAACCCTAATTTACTTTGTATCAGTCGTCACTTTCAAGAAAAAACCCGTTCTTCACTTCATTCTTTATTATTTTCTTCAAGATTGTTCGCATTCAAGTTGACTTTGATGTTTTCCCGGTGTTTGACTCCGTTTTCTCATCAATCTAAGCGCTTTCGGGGTAAGTTGTTTTCTGTAAAGTTATTCTCTATTGTTCAATGATCAATAACCCTTAATAAATTTCTGAGATTGAGGGGAATTGACGAGTCAATTGAACTCCAACCCGTTTAAGGGCATATAGGTCAACAAAGTTGACCAATCGATTTCTATCACTTCTGGTCGGAACTAGATTTCAGTCAAGAATACTTTTAGTTTTATCTCTAAATTTTGAGTGTACTGACCAAAACTCAACTTCCGACTCGCTGTTCGGATTCTGGTCAGTACCAGCTCACTTATTTACTAAAAATCTCATAACCGAAGTTCTAGACATCTGTTTGAATTGATTCCAGCGGCTATGTTCTCGGTTTTAAATGTTGTTTATTATCCCTAAGTGTCAGGTTTGTTAGGGTTAACTCAGTCAGCGCGTTAAAAGACGGGTTACTCGTTTATTCTTGTTACTATTATCTAAACTCGCCTAAGTAATAAGGTGAGAGATCATTCCCCTCATATTTTACTATTTTAAAATGTTTTGGGGACATATGCGTTTTATTTCATATTTTTTATATTATATATACACAACTAGCAAACTTAAATATTGTGTGTTGATCAGCTAAATGCTAATTGCTTAATTGTTTACTTTATTGCATTCGGAGAGCTTCATCATAATCACATTAAAGTATGATCATACACCGTCTTAGTAGCCAAAGCCCGATTCGCTAGGCGATGGTCAACCGACACCCTTATTTGTATTTTCTTGTCATAGTAGCCAGAGCCTGATTCGCTAGGCAATGGTCAACTGACACAACTATTTGCACATGGTTTGATTGATTTATAATCGCAATATCAGTTTTGCTAATTTTACTTATACATTATTATTATATCGGAACTGGTGACTTTTCTCACTCAACCTTGTGTTGACAAATCTATATTATTTTGTACGCATTTGCAGGTTATCATTTGGTTTGAAGCTAAGATGAAGAAACACTTAGAAAGACCTAAGTTAATGAAATAAAAGATATTTGTGTACTATTTTTATTTTGGTAATTTGTTAAACTCCGTGTACTTGATTGAAATTTTGTAGTAAATAAATAATTAGATATTGTCATATTTAAATTGTATGATAGCATATTTGTGAGCTGTGAACCATCGGCTCACACCCCGGCATTTCCGCCTTAGGTTGGGGTGTGACAGATTCCATGTGTGCTCCTCAAGCCAGCTGCTCATTCTATTGGCCTGCGTGCATACTAAAAGTCAGCTACGCTGAGTGAGTTCTAGTTTAACAGGCAACATACCACAAATCACATACTTGCACATACGTATCCAAAGATACACCTTACATACTTAACCTGTTTACCTTCCTTTCATACATACATACATGCATACATACATACATACATACATGCATGCATACACACACACACACATACATACATACATACATACATACATACATACATACATACATACATACTTCCTTATCCTTACTTGCCTTAATACATACATATTTATAGAGCCTTTCTCCCTATAACCTTCGCAGAAGTTATAAGGATCTGCAACCCCTTAACCTTCGTAGATATTATTAGGGTCTGCAACCCTTTAACCTTTGCAGATATTATGTATGTATGTTTATATGTATATGGGAGATTTCAAATGAGAACAACTTTGAGTTTTAAGAACTCGAAAGAACTCAACGTAACAATTTTTTTTACACATACGTAATATATATAGGGTACATGTACGTAAAAAATTACAAATATTTTTACGCACTGAGTCAACTTATTACATATGTGTAACGGACGTTTAAATTTGTGTAATTACTGTACATCTTTATTCTCTCTCCTACTTTAATTTTTTAATCACATTTAATCTCAACCACATAATCTAGTCTATTTAATTAAATGTGTGGTCAAGAATGAAGTTCTTAAGTTCTTAAAACTCAATATGGTTCTCAAAATATCCCTCCCCTATATATATATATATATATAGTATAATCATACATTCTTAACCTTTCTATATACATACAACATTCACATACCATATACTTACTAGTAAGTGTATTAAAAACTAAACAATCATACATTCTTAAAGTAAGTATATTAACTTATCACATACGAGTATCTACATAGCCCCAAACATTTAAAGGAAAGATGGAATAGAAACTCACCTGGATCCTGTTTTTCTTGGAGCTTATGGTAGCACGTTTCTTCAATTGAGCACGACTAACTGTTTAACAAGTTCATGCGTTATTACTATTTAACAGACTTTGCAAAACTAACCAAGTTGGCTTGTTAAATTAACTTAGTTAACATAGTTAACTAAGATAATCTTAAAAACTAAACGTGTTAGTTAAATCTAACGAATCTAACGTGGTTAATTATATTTACTTTAGTCATTTAACGAATTTAGCTGGCTTCTCACTAATTTACTCGCATAGCGAGCCTAACTACGACTCACCACCCCGAGTCTTATCCAACTACTCTATACAGATCTTATGCTTGTATATGATATTGATCACATTTATATGCTTCCAGCTTTCTGTCCCTCTTTTTGAAGAATTTCATGTTATTTAGCTGGAACCCAGATTCATCATTTTATTATGCCATGCAGTGGCAGATCCAAAAATTTTTTTCAGTGGGTTAATTGTTTTTGGGTGCTTTAATTTTATAGGCCCGGACATAAAAAATTCGGGTCGATTCAACAATTCGGGTTAGGTAAGGTTCATCACATAATAAGAACACGATACAATAACAAAAAAACAAACATCGTATTTAGAAATTAATACACTCGTAATATAAAAAAACAAACACCGCGTCTACCAACCGCTAGGAGACTAAGTATGTTTCACAAAGGAAGGTTCAAGGCTAACACTACCTATCCTGCAACGCTCAATCGCTGTAACTCTATTTGACACGTGAGTGTATGGATAGATCTCCATTCATATGGGGGATTGTTGGAAATTTTTTGGACTAATAATAATTATTAGTATGTGTTAGGGATAAATTAATTATTAATGAGTCCAAAAGAGTAGAGATGAATGCGATATCGATACTCTAAAGTGTAGTTGAGAACTTGAACATTGGTAAAAAGGGAAATGCGTTTGCCCCATATTGGTAGAACGCATGAGAGCAGCCTCAGTATTTTTGGTGGTTGGACCGAGCTTAGGGACACATGTCAGTTCGTATGACGAGTCATCATGACATGTGTCGTTACCATAGAAATGTCGTGACAAGTGTTGTCAGTATCGATGACTCACCTGCCATGTGTCGTGATCTGGACAAGAGTATTCCACCGGTTACCAAGTGTCATGAGCCAGATGCCATATGTCGGAAAGTGAGGTGAGTCAGCACGCCACGTGTCAGCGCCTGAGCTCACCTCTGTCTAGAGAGCGACATGTGTCCTACGACACATTAGACTCTACCTACTATAAATAGAAGGGTTGTTGGCCATATTTAAAATACACTGACACACCGACAAACCACATCAGTCACGACCCGAATGCACACATAGAACCAAACGGCTTCCTGCCAATGATACGTTCTCTCAATTCCAACTCTCATTTAATCCCGAACTCACGTTACAAAAATGGTTCGGGTGCTAGGGTAATCCCGCCAGTACATACTGTTTCGGCTGTTGTACCCTAGGAAACAGACGGGCTCGCGGAGGTGGCCCGAAATCTGTTTTAAGGGACCTCTGTTTAACAGAAATCCTCAACCACAACCGGGAACCACAATTTGTTCAGTTTTGCAGCTATAAAGGTGTAGATGTTTTCAGGTGATCAAGATGGGTTCACCAATCGAAGGGGCCTACAAGAAGACATGGCTCGGATGTGATACTCGGGTCTCTGTAAACACGAGTTAGACGACGTGAGCGCGGTTACGGTGCGGTTTCAACACAATGATTAACTCGGCTCCGGACCGGTTTCAACTCGTCAAAGAATCCGGCGTTCGAGCACAAGTTGGAGACTTCGGTATGAATCAAGACATGTATATATGTTTTTATTCTCATTTAGATTTGTATACGGTATATGTACTACAATTTCCTAAATTGTATAAAGAGATTATTTATTTGTTTTATTAATATTATTTAATAAATCGTGACCCATGTCCTACATTTTGTTCGTATTTGCTATTTTTCGATTATGAGATGTTATAAGTATTTGCTGATTTATTTTTTGTTGTTATTATTAGATTTATTCTTTTGCTATTATAAGTATTTGCTGGTATTCGTTTTTATTATTTTGTTCTTGATTTTGATTCTTTTGTTGTTATTTTTAGGTTTTTTTCTTTGTTATTATAAATCATTGTTAAACAATGTAGATTGTTATTGTAGTTGGTATTGATTCTTACGTTCTCATTTTTTTATAAATTGGTAGTATTTCCTACGTTCTCATTTATTAAAATGTACATGAATCTTCCCCTTATTATTATTATTATTTATTTTTTTTATTTTTATTTTTTTCAAGGTTCTCATGTTTGATTGGTTTAAAGTTCAAGACTTTATTTACCCCATAACTCGATTCAATACTACCTCGACTTTCATGGCAAACTAACATCAATTGATTAAACTTTTGTTTTAAACATACCTTAAAAATCGGATTTGAACTTGGGTCTTGAACCAAGCTTACACTTTGTTTATCTTTGTTGTCTTAGATACAGATAATATTTAATCGGGTCTTGGATCTTGCTTTTAAATCCGGAATGAAATTAAAGAGAAAGAATGGAGTGTGTGTGTGTTTGAGTGTGTTTGACAAATATAGGTTATATATAGTCCAAGCCTATGGACTTAGGCCCATAACCACACCCTAGTTCATATTTTATCCTTAAGCCCAACCTACTCATGCTTAATTTACTATTTAAAACAATAAATTCTTATATCACCCTTAAATCATTCTTTTATTTTCTCATAAATAAAAGTTGGATGCTACAATAATTTTCGCGGGTCATGGGTCTCACCAAACCCGGATAGTCCTTAAATGAGTTATAACATCTTAATTATTTGTGAAATAACTCGTTAATCATCAAACAGTAATTTTCGCGGGTCATGGTCTCACCAAACCCGGATGGCCCATAAACGGGTTATAACATCTCATTTATTTGTGGAACGCTTTCATTAACAAACCCTGATTTAATTTCTCTCCTTAACGTATTTTCCATCGCCGGGCTATCATTTCCATCACCGGTTAACTTCCAATTACTACCCATCGTCGTCAAACTCCCCTCTCATGCATCGACCACCATCGTCACCTACATCAATGACCCCTTTTTCATAAGGCAATATTCGTGTTCATGTTTGTTCATTTTAAAAAATCAATATGTTCGTGTTCGCTTATGTTCGTTCGTAAAAATCTAAAAAAATTTACACATCTCAATTGAAAGAACCCAAACGTTAAAAAATACAACGAACGTACGTAACAAACTAATATATACGTATTAAATTAAAACAAAAACTACGTTAAAATATAAAATAAATCATTACAAAATATAAAATAGCAAAATAATTAAAACAAATATATAAATAAACGCCAATATTACGGATAGCTCAAACTAGTATTACAATCATGCATAGTGATTATAGATACTGATGTCGACTTTACAGTAACTTATTGGGAATTTAAAGTATTTTAAAAATATTGTGACAAAAAGTTAAATTTCATGGCCATCAAATCTGACTTTGTTTTTAACGTATTGGGCCACATTATCGGAGATTAGAGGTGCACAAAATACATGCTTGCAGTTGATTCGGAACCGGTTCTTACCGTATATGTTTCGCGGATACAATCACGTATATGATTTCTCTTCGGAGCCGTACCCGGAACCGACCCGGACTCGCCAAACGTGGAACCGGATTTACCCAGTCAAAACCCGACCCTGCCTTACCCAAAACCCGGGAAAAAAAACCGGTTTTCAAATACCCCACTATGCTCGGAACCAGTTCCTAACCGATCCGGTTTTGATTTTTGTTGCCCATACTCGGAACCGATTCCTACCCGGTTCCGGATTCTGAAAATATCTGGTTTGTGCACCTCTCTTGGAGCTAATCTCAATCAGAAACCCACCTTATCTGGGTTTTTTTATTATTATTTAGTGAAATTATTTAAATTATTCAGGAAGTGCGAACTGAAGACACGAACCTAACCCGAAATTTATTGGATTGGTTTAGCGCAATCAGGATTGGGTCATTCAGATTGAACCAACATACACATTTAGCTAAATAAGTCGTGTTAGAACTTGGTGGATTCACGGCTTCTCTGGTTAACGCATTTAAATTTTATACTTATTGTTAGTAATGTTTTTATGTAATAATATAAACTGACTGGGTGGTTTATGATAAAGTTTAAAACAAAGCAAAGAAAATGAACATCAAGTTTTATAGTTTCACCATAATAATACTAATTTGTAGTTGTAACTTTTAATTTTAAAGTTATGTTAAATGGATCGTGACGGTGTCAGCTTGCAAAATGAGCTGCAAAAACTCATTTGGGTTCATATGTCTGGCACGATTTTTAAGACCGCGTCAAATGAGTTCGTGCCAAATTTTCAGGTTTTTATTAGATTGCCAATGATGATATGTGGAGGGGATAGTCATCAATTTCTACAACTCATGAGAAGACTTTTAAATTAATTCTATAGATGTTAGTTACGTACTTTTCAAGAAATAATCCTAAATTGTCTAGTCGTCATCCCAAATTCAAAACGTCCCTGTCCTACTCTTTTCAATTTTTGATTGATGAAAAATCTAACCAAACTACATGTTGTTTCGGTTTATATAATTGTGTGAGTTTCGTATTTTCGAAATATAAAAAAAAAATATGTTAGATATCTTACAAATTATATGCATTTTGTATAACACTAGAATTTTGAACTCCCGTGTTGCCAGAGGGGTCGATTTGAATGTTGTTTAGGGTCTATGACAAGCAAACAAACCCGTGAACATTCAAAAGTGCTTACACGACTTAACACAATGTAACGAAGAATTTTATAATCAAACTTAAAAATTAATCGACATGTGGTCTAGAGTACTCGAGTTATAAAAAATAACATATGTAAAATTAATCGACATATGTTCACCTGGGCTTTATGGAGGCGAGTAGACGTGAATCGGGCGGCTTCGGTTACATTTGTTACTATACTGAAAATAAAATAAAAAACACCTGTCGGTAATACCGAGCGTTATGACGGCGAGTAGACGTGAATTGGCCCGCGTGTTACGGAGACGAATAGATGTGAATTGGGCCGGTTTCGGTTACGTTTTTTTCTGTACCGAAACTAAAACAAAAAATATCGGTCGGTAATACCGGGCGTTACGACGGCGAGTAAATTTAGTTGGTCCCAATTACCGGAACTAAAAGTAAAATAATCACTATATAAAGATCAAAGTTAATACATGTTTCATTTAAGTTTATTAAAGTCTTTATTTATATATTTAAAATCGAATAAATGTAATAGTGCATGAATACAAATGGTCACAACTCAAAAGGAATTTGTCGAATAAATGTACTACATCAAGAGCATGCTATACAATCTATAATGCCCGTAAACCTTTCAAAATGTCCTACTAATTTCAATTTTTGATTGATGACAAATCTGATCAAACTACATGCATTGTTTTGATTTATATAATTGTGTGAGTTTCATATTTTCGGAATATAAAAAAGAAATATTTTAGATATCTTATAAATTATATGCATTTTGTATAACATTAGAATTTTAAACCCCCGCGTTGCTGGGGTAGGGGGGCTGATTTGAATGTTGTTTAGGGTCTGTGACAAGCAAACAAACCCATGAACATTCAAAAGTGCTAACACGACTTAACACAGTGTAACGAAGAATTTTATAATCAAACTTAAAAATTAATCGACATGTGGTCTAGAGTACTCGAGATATAAAAAAAACATATGTAAAATTAATTGACATATGTTACCCGGGCTTTACGGAGGCGAGTAGACGTGAATTGGGTCGGCTTCGGTTACATTTGTTACTGTATTGAAAATAAAACAAAAAACACCGGTCGGTAATACCGGGCGTTATGACGGCGAATATACATGAATTGGCCCGCGTGTTACGGAGGCGAATAGACGTGAATTGGGCCGGTTTCGGTTACGTTTGTTACTGTACCAAAACTAAAACAAAACACAACGGTCAGTAATACCGGGCGTTAGGACGGCGAATGTAACGCCCGGAAATTTTGTTAATCGGTTCGATCGTTTATAAATGTTTGTTTAAAAGCAGGGGTTTCATCTTTCTAATTTTAAGCCTTGTAATACATTTTAAAAGTCCGTTTATCCATCTTTTTTGCTCTAAACATCGCCCCTTATAACTTAAAGTGTTAGATTAGTATGTAGCACCCGGCATTTTCGTTTAACGACAGACACATTGTAGAGTTTGTATTTTAACCGAGACTCGATCTGGCATTCCTCGGTGACCTCCTTGTCATTCTTGTATATCGTGTTATTCAACTTTTGGCACAAAACATCTCAATTTCCAAATTCGAGGGGCTATAGTGTAAATTTAATTTTATATCATGAAAACCCTACCCCCATCCCCCTATTGTGATCGGCAGCTGCAGGGGGGTTCTCCTTGTTTTTTGTGCATATTCCGGCCATCCTCCAGCCTCCCAAGACTAATTCCAGGTCGGTACTAACCCTAATACAACTCTTTTTCACCATTAAACCCTTTGTTGAATATGTTAGGGTTGAGTTTTGATGATAACAATTTCTGGCAGATTCGTACACATTTATTGTTTTGTTCTTAACTCAACGAAAAAATTTTTTTTATCGATTCTTGTTTCCATGATGTTCTACTTTGAGTCTAGTTTCCAGAAAGGTATAATACGTAATTTTTGGATGAGATTTGAATGGTTTTTATGATTTTATAAAATTGTGTGTCAAAGCTGATGCGGGGTGACGGATTCTGGTTTGTCTTCCCGATATCATAACTCTTTTTTGACAAGTCCAAATTGGTTTATTCTACTTCTGAAACTTCATATTTTGAGTTAATATTACATACCAATTGGAATCAATTAATTTGGTTTGGTAATGATTTTTAAACAAATAAAACACTTTTGCTGCGCACTGAAATAGCTGCACATACCTTTCTGTGTTGGAGAAATTGTTATGATTTTGTGTCCACTGGAAAAATATAAAAAAAATATTTTTATAAACCTAAGACATTTATACAACTCTAGTAAAAATTTCATAATTTATTTTTATGGTTTTCCTATGTAATAAAACACATCTTTGCATGCTAAAATCTACATGTTATACTAGTTATTGATCGATACATTCGTTTTAGGCTTAATCGGTGGCTATCCAATCGTGTTCTTGTCGGGGATGTTAAAAGTGAGGTTTTGCTCCGTCATCTTCCTAGGTATGTCATATGTGTTATACTTTAGTATCGTGATCTATGAAGCTCGTTTGATTGATCAATTGTCGATAGATTGAAAACTAGGATTTCAGTTGTCTAGATTTTTAATTTTTGCGTTTAGCGCGTTGTTTGAGGGAGTTAACAACCAATTCAGATTGTGTAGCCTCGGTATGTTATAGGGCTGTGAAAAACTTAATGTTTATGTTAATGGGGCTGAATTGGTTGCCGGTTGCTCAAACAGGTCGGTACAACGCAAATTCGCGTTTAATTGGTAGTTTGTGCGTTGTTCATGCGAATTACCTACCCATTCAACTATTGTAGTGTAGTGTGGACTTGTTGGCTGTAATTATACTAAGTTTGGTCCACACGGGGCTGAGTTGGCTGCAAAGTGCATAAACAACTCGTTAACGCGCGTATTCGATACAATTAACAACTTTCGGGTATAGTTTGGAAATCCTTTGTCTCGGGAATAAACTAAGGGTGGTTTTGGTAAATACATGGCCTCAGTGGATGATGTAAATGGTATTAGTATGGTTGGGGCTTTAGGTCCATCAAATCTTGTTAGAACGCCTCGTAGGGTGAGCGAGTCGGTGCAGTTCCATTTGTAATCATTGTGTGTAATCCAACAGGCGTTTGAATTGTGGGAGTACTTAGGAATTCTCTAGCTCATTGTTGATTTTGTACCTCGTGCCAGGTGAGTTCTTGATGCCCCTTTTTACCTTTTACATTTTGGGCTAGCATACACGCCCTATTACAATTTTACCCGATTTTACTCGTTAAAACAATTTGAAGGACATTCTATGCCTTGTTATTATTTGTGCATAGATGAAACCAGGTGTTGATTATATTCTATGCCTTAGGATATTTTGGTCTCGTTTTGGTCATAAATTCCTTAAGGTTATATATATTGTTTATGGTCTAGACTCGAGGATGTTATTAGGCTTGGTGTTAATTGAATACGAGTAGACCTACTTACTTTAGTCCTTATTTTGGGTTGACTTATATATATTACCTTATAGCCTACGATTGTCGATATTATTTAGTTCCTTGTGACTAAGATTATGTGAGTAGGCCTATTGATGTGTGTGTGCATGGTGATTATGGCCGAGTCAAATATATTACTCGGGTTTTTAAATCTCGTGGTAGAGAGACCCGTGTGGCGTAATCATCATTTAGGCGGGTCAAAACATTACTCGGATCCTTAACTTTGTGTCTCGTGATTAATGGTGGAAAGGCCCATCGTTTGCTAAACCGTGATCGGGTCAAATATATTACTCGGGTTTTACTCGTGGTGGAGAGGCTCGTATCACGTGTTTAGGTTTGTAAGCCGTGACCGGGTCAAATATATTACTCGGGTTATGACTCGTGGTGGAGAGGCTCGTGTCACGTGCTTACGTCTTACTGCGTCCGGGTCAAATATATTACTCAAGTCTTGACTCGTGGTGGAGAGGCCCGTGTACGCGTGTTCGACCGATGATAAATTATTTAGTATTTGCTTATTTAATTGCTTATTATTTCCTATATTGTTTTATATATATAACCTTTGAAATGAATTATGAATGTTGTTTATTAAAACTTGAACTCACTCAGCTTTAGCTGACTTTGTGTGAATGTTAGTTTGAGTTACAAGTTAAGGACTCGAGATTACCGCTTGGAAGTGTGGAGACTATTCGGACGGTTGAAGGCATTCCTAGTACGAGATTTCGAAATAAAATAGACATTTTATTTACGTCTGATTTTTGGGCACTTGTTCCCGGGTTTGGGATTTTTAATACTTACCTTTTTCCGCTGCTTATTGTTTGGAACCTTTTTCCCGGTTTTGGGAATTTTGATACTTAGTAGATTCCGCAGTTTATTACTCTGAAATGGTTTTTAATAAAAATAATTTGCCTTTGTTTAAAAATTTTTGTGAGTTTTGGATATGACTACCAACTGTAGTATTTCCGGGATTCAGGGTCTTACAGCAAGTAGATGTGAATTTAGTTGGTCCCAGTTACCGGAACCAAAAGTAAAATAATCACTATATAAAGATCAAAGTTAATACATGTTTCATTTATAAGTTTATTAAAGTCTTTATTTTTATATTTAAAATCGAATAAAAGTAGTACCGCATGAATACAAATGGTCAAAACTCAAAAGGAATTTGTTGGAAGAAAGTGTACTACATCAACAGCATGTTGTACAATCTATAATGCCCGTAAACCTTTCAAAACGTCCTACTGATTTCAATTTTTGATTGATGACAAATCTGACCAAACTACATGCATTGTTTTGAATTATTTAATTGTTGGAAGAAAGTGTACTACATCAACAGCATGTTGTACAATCTATAATGCCCGTAAACCTTTCAAAACGTCCTACTGATTTCAATTTTTGATTGATGACAAATCTGACCAAACTACATGCATTGTTTTGAATTATATAATTGCGTGAGTTTCATATTTTCGGAATACGAAAAAGAAATATATTAGATATTTTACAAATTATATGCATTTTGTATAACACTAGAATTTTGAACTCCCGTGTTGCCCGGGGGGTCGATTTGAATGTTGTTTAGGGTCTGTGACAAGCAAACAAGCCCGTAAACATTCAAAAGTGCTAACACGACTTAACACAATGTAACGAAGAATTTTATAATCAAACTTAAAAATTAATCAACATGTGGTCTAGAGTACTCGAGATATAAAAAATAACATATGTAAAATAAATCGACATATGTTCACCCTGGCTTTACGGAGGCGAGTAGATGTGAATTGGGCCGGCTTCGGTTACATTTGTTACTGTACTGAAAATAAAACAAAAAACACCGGTCGGTAATACCGGGCGTTATAACAGCGAGTAGACGTGAATTGGCCCGCATGTTACGGAGGCGAATAGACGTGAATTGGGCCAGTTACGGTTACGTTTGTTACTGTACCGAAACTAAAACAAATTACAACAGTCGGTAATATCGGGCGTTATGACGGCGAGTAGATGTGAATTTAGTTGGTCCTTGTTACCGGAACTTAAATTAAAATAATCACTATATAAAGATCAAAGTTAATACATGTTTCATTTAAGTTTATTAAAGTCTTTATTCTTATATTTAAAATCGAATAAAAGTAATACTACATGAATACAAATGGTCAAAACTCAAATGGAATTTGTTGAAAAAAGGTGTACTACGTCAACAGCATGTTGTACAATCTATAATGCCCGTAAACCTTTTAAAATGTCCTACTAATTTAAATTTTCGATTGACGACAAATCCGACCAAACTACATGCATTGTGTTGATTTATATAATTGTGTGAGTTTCATATTTTCGGAATACAAAAAATAAATATATTAGATATTTTACAAATTATATGCATTTTGTATAACACTAGAATTTTGAACCCCCGCGTTGCCCAGGGTGGTCGATTTGAATGTTGATTAGGGTCTGTGACAAGCAAACAAGCCCGTGAACATTCAAAAGTGCTAACACGACTTAACACAATGTAACGAAGAATTTTATATTCAAACTTAAAAATTAATCGACATGTGGTTTAGAATACTCGAGATATAAAAAATAACATATGTAAAATTAATCGACATATTTTCACCGGGGCTTTACGGAGGCGAGTAGACATGAATTGGGCCGGCTTCCTTGTTTGCGACCGGAAGCCCCTAGCCCCCCCCCCCCCCCTTGGGCTTATTTTGATCCATGAACTGATTTTAAAAGCCCAGTCCAAATTTAGTTCGGGTTCGTTTTTTGCGCGAAAAACTTATCGGGTGCGTTAAACAGTGCGAAAACGATCGTTTTTCGGCTAGTTTTGTGTAAATTCATAAAAACATTGTATAAGTTTGTAAAATTCGAAAATATTTTCACGGATCGCTTAAAACATTTCAAATAAGTGTTTGGTAAGTCTTTTTCGGCTTAACGGATGATACAATGTTTGGTTTGTAACTATCTTTCGCATTTAAATCAATAACGGGTAGTTAAACGAACATGTTTTTGTTTAACTTGTTTGCTATCGAACTAAGGCCATATTACTAATATTTTAGTCTATATTAAACATATATCACTTATAGATGCCCCCCCCCCCCGGGATATCTGGGTCATAACCCGACCCATTCGGTTAATCGATCGTTTGTTGCGCAAAAAGCATTTATTTGCTTAATCGATAAATACGTACTGAGGTGTACCTTGTTTTGGCTAAAATGTCACATTCTCCTCCCGTTAGAAAATTTCGTCCCCGAAATTTGATTATTCAACTTTGTCTTTATTTGGAAACAGGTCCGCATTTCTTTTTAAATTCGGACTTTCGTTCCCACGTGAATTCGGGTCCCCGTTCTGAATTCCACCGAATTTTGACCAGAGATTTTGTTGTGTCTTAATTGTTTTATTTTTCCCTTTAATATTTCCACCGGTTCTTCAACGAAATTTAGTTTTTCGTTTATGTTTAAGTCTTTGAATGGCACGATTTAAGTTTTGTCAGTAAGGCGCTTTTTCAAGTTTGATACGTGAAAGACATCGTGAATAGAACTTAACTCCAAAGGAAGTTTCAGTCGGTAAGCTACAGGACCGATCTTAGAAATTACTTCATACGGTTCAATGTATCGCGGAGCTAGTTTACCGGTTTTACCGAATCGAATGACGCCTTTCCACGGGGATACCTTGAGGAATACTTTATCGCCTATTTCAAAAGATAACGGTTTCCTACGAACATCAGCGTAGCTCTTCTGTCGATCTCCGGCGATTTTCAATTTGTTAGTGATTTTACGGATTTTATCGGTGGTTTCTTGAATCAAGTCAGATCGAGTAATTTGGGTATCTCCAACCTCAGTCCAGCACAAGGGTGATCTACATTTCCGCCCGTACAACGCTTCGTATGGTGCCGCTTGAATGCTACTATGATAGCTATTATTATACGAAAATTCAACCAGTGGAAGATGTTGATCCCAGTTCCCACCAAAGTCTAGTACACAAGCGCGAAGCAAATCTTCTAAAGTTTGAATGGTTCGCTCGGATTGACCGTCGGTTTGGGGATGGTAGGTGGTGCTTAGGTCAATTCGGGTTCCCAAAGCTTCTTGTACGGCTTGCCAGAAACGAGAGGTGAAATGGCTATCACGATCAGAAATAATTGAAACGGGTACGCCGTGTCGAGATACGATTTCATTTATGTAAATGTGAGCAAGTTTTTCGGTTGTGTAAGTGGTTCGGATTGGAAGAAAGTCTGCGGATTTGGTTAATCGATCAACTATCACCCATGTTGCATCGTTTCCTCGGGAAGTTTTAGGGAGGTGTGTTACAAAATCCATGGTAATTTGTTCCCATTTCCATTATGGTATTTCCGGTTGATGCAACATTCCCGAAGGTTTTTGATATTCGGCCTTAACCCTCGCACAAGTTAAACATTTACCGACATACATGGCTATATCCTTCTTCATACCGAGCCACCAATAATACTCCTTCAAGTCCTTGTACATTTTATCTGTTCCAGGGTGAATGATGTAGTTGGACTTATGGGCTTCGTCCATGATCAAGTCACGCAGATTGCTGAAAGTGGGAATCCAAACTCGGTTTTTGTAATATAAAATTTCGTCGGTTCTTTCTTCAAAATTTTGTTCAGTCCCATGTAAGTTTTCATCTTCCAAGTGATCTCCTTTCAGAGCTTCGTTTTGAGCAATACGAATTTGTTCGGTGAGACTGGTTTTGACAATCATTCCAAGTGCTCGGACCCGTAGTGGTTTGATTCTGTCTTTTCTACTTAAGGCATCTACTACTATATTAGCCTTGCCCGGATGGTATCGAATCTCACAGTCATAATCGTTCAACAGCTCGACCCATCTCCTCTGCCTCATGTTTAGTTCTTTCTGGTCGAAAATGTGTTGTAGGCTCTTGTGGTCGGTGTATACTGTACATTTGGTGCCATATAAAGTAATGCCTCCAGATCTTAAGTGCAAAAATAACCGCGCCCAATTCCAAGTCATGGGTGGTGTAATTCTTCTCAAGCACCTTCAATTGTCGAGAAGCGTATGCTATGGCTTTATTTCTTTGCATTAGTACGCATCCCAAGCCTTTCCCGGACACGTCACAATAAACTACCAGATCATCAGTTCCCTCTGGAACACTCAGTATCGGGGCTTGGAATAGTGTCTGTTTCAGCAATTGAAAGGCTGCTTCTTGATCTTCTCCCCACACATAAGCGCGATGTTTTTGAGTCAAAAGGGTTAAAGGTTGGGCTATGCTAGAAAAGTTAGCAATAAAGCGCCGATAATACCCAGCTAATCCCAAAAATTGACGGATGTCTTTCGGTGACTTCGGGGCTTGCCAATTTTTGATGGCTTCAATCTTACTCGGGTCTACATGGATTCCGTGTCGATTAACAACGTGCCCTAAAAATTGAACCTCTTGTAGCCAAAATTCACATTTTGATAATTTGGCATACAACTTATCCTGCCTCAACAACTCCAAAATGGTTCGTAAGTGCTTATCGTGGTCCTCTTTGGTTTTCGAATATATCAAAATGTCATCAATAAACACGATAATGAATTTGTCAAGGTACGGTTTACAAACTCGACTCATAAGATCCATGAAAACTGCGGGAGCATTAGTCAGCCCAAACGGCATAACTAAGAATTCATAGTGGCCATAACGAGTTCGGAACGCCGTTTTAGACACATCTTCCTCTTGAATCTTAACTTGGTGGTAACCGGAGATCAACTTTTGAGAAATAGTTTGCCCCTTGAAGTTAATCAAATAAGTCGTCTATTCGTGGAAAAGGGTGTCGGTTTTTAATGGTAACTTTGTTTAATCCCCAGTAATCGATGCACATTCTAAAACTTCCATCTTTCTTCTTTACAAACAATACCGGTGCTCCCCAAGGAGAATAACTATGACGTATGAAACCTTTATCTAACAACTCCTGCAACTGGTTGGATACTTCTTGCATTTCAAAGGGTGCCAGTCGATAAGGTGCCTTAGAAATAGGGGCTGATCCTGGGATTAGGTCAATACGGAATTCAACCTGTCGGTTCGGTGGTAATCCAGGTAAATCGTCGGGAAAGACATCGGGGTATTCAATTACAACGGGGATATCTTCAATGTGTTTTTCCTCGTGGTTCTTTATGGTCACATTTGCCAAAAATGCCATACAACCCTGGCGTAAACATTTCAACACTTTGAGATGAGACGAGGTATTATCGAACCGGACTTCTCTCCTTGTACCACAATCATCTCGCCATTCGAAAAGGGGATTTTAACTGTCTTGTTGTTACACACAATCTCTGCCTTATACTTGGTTAACCAGTCCATGCCAACAATAACATCAAAACTTCCTAACCCTATCGGGAGTAGGTCAACAAGGAATGGGTGGTCATTTAGAATAATGGAACAGTTTTGGACTATTTGATTGACAGTTATAGAGTTACCGTTAGCGAGTTCTATAGTATAGGGATTTGTTAGTTCACTAACTGGCATATTTCCCAAGGATACAAAACTAGTGGAAACAAAGCTTCTATCGGCACCCGTGTCAAATAATACAGAAGCATATTGATCAGAGACTATAAATGTACCTGTCACCACATTCGGGTCTCGTTGTGCTTCTCCTGACGCAATTACAAACGCGCATCCTCTAGGCGCATTTGAAGTCGATGCTTGGTTCGGTCTAGCAATTGCTCCTGGATTCAACTTGGGGCAATTTCTTCTAATATGATCTGTACTTCCGCATTCATAGCAGGCACGGTAGGTGGTTACGACTGCAGTCTGCTGGATAGGTTGTTGGCGGATTGGCTGAGGTCTGGGTGTCGATGGACGACGAGGTTGAGTTGTTTGGGTTGATCGGTTCACAATTTTTGTACCTGCTCTGCAATTAGGGGCATAATGCCCAGTTCGACCACATTTCTGGCATACCGGGAATCTGCATTCTCCCACATGATGGTAATTACATTTATCGTACTTTGGCAAGGGTCCCTTATACCTGTCTTGCTTCGTATCTGAACCGGTTATAGCATAATTTCTTATTGTTGGACGTGCACATTTGCTTGATTGTCCTCCTTGTGATCTCGTCCCGTAATCGGTTCGTTTCATACCCACTGATTCTCCAGCCTTTCTCAATAATCCACTCCTTACTAGGTCAAAAGTCACAAAGCCAGCTTGAGTCACGGCATTCTAAAACGATGTGTGACCCACGGAGTTTACCATAGTCCTCACTTCCGGGGCTAAACCCCAAATATAACATTCAATTCTTTTATCTTCAGGAGTTACTAACCATGGTACTAGGCAAGCCAGTTCATTGAAGCGGTTGGTATACCCCAGATGATCCGATCCTTTCATTTCTAAGCTCCAAAGTTCATGTTCTAACCTTTGTATTTCATTCGTTGGGCAAAAATTTTCTAGCATCAATGTTTTGAGTTCAGCCCATGTCATGCGATTAACCGTATCTTGACCTCTTATTTGCACCGTAGTATTCCACCACATTAATGTTGATCAGTAAATGTAGAGGCAACATACTTGACAATGTTTTTGGGTGGACAATTACTGATATTGAGGATGGATTCAGTCTTTTCGATCCATTTGATTAACCCGTTTGGCCCTTCGGTACCTTTAATGTCAATCGGTTTACAGGCCATGAAGTTCTTAATTGAATATTCTCTCCGAGGGGGATTAGGGTTGTTATTGTTATTGTTTGGGTTCGGTGGGGGATTATTGTTGTTGACATTATTTGTATCCAGTGGGGGATTATTTGCATTGGGAGGGGCGTTTGTATTAGGTGGGGGATTATTATTTGTGACTGTTTCAGTGTTGGTTGGGGGAGCATTATTAATCGGTTGTTGGTTTGTTTGCATATTTGCGTTTACACCAGCAGTCACCTGTGCTACAATAAGTGGAATTACTGCCTGCATTTGCCGAGCAATCATCTCGACTATTTCTGCCTCAGTCATAGGATTTGCTTTCTTTGGGGCCATTCTATAATGATAAACAAATATAAGCCAATTAATACTAATTCCAGTATACGGCACATTGTAACCATAATCACAATAAATGTTGTACAAATAAATAAAACAACACACTGGTATTTCACAAACTGCTCTATGCATTGATAACAAAAGTACATAGACTTAGCCTGATAAAGGCCAGTGCTTGCATGTATACATCAAAATCTGTCACTAGATGACTACTAAACTTAACCCTGTAAGGGTCAGTGCTTGTAATAATACACAAAATCGTACTCCATGTCAGTATAACATACTACTATATACATACATGGAGTGTCAAAAGATCACGTACACATATCTGTAACATCCTGCATCTATCCATACAAACGATAGACTAGCCACAAACATAAAAACAACAACACCGTAATCATCCAGTAACAATTCCACAGTCGAACTATCACCCTATCTAGACACCAACGGTGGTAGGCATCTGACTGCTGCAAGCTCAGTACTATCTGTTGTAACGTCAATAAGCACTGGGTCACGTCCCTTCTTTCCTGGTTAATGTTAGCTATGGCTATCGAGTGGTCTATCACACGGTCAGTCAGGACAGCCATCCAAGAGTTGTTTCCTACGTTTGGGAGGTCAGGGCGAGGGGTAGGTATACTCAACGAACGGGAAGATGAAGTATCTGCCCTAGGACATGAAGGTCCTCCCCGGTAGTGGGTAGATCTGAATGGAATCGAGGTAGGGTCAATCGAGGTTACCCGAATACGAGCAGTCTGTCAGACTCGCGCAGTAGCTGAAGTCGTCGGGGACAGATGAATAGGCGGAGTAGGTGATCTGGCTACTCTAGCAGGTGAATGGTACTGACTGTTAACTTCGTTTTGATCTCTGCGTGGTGACCTGGGTGGATAACTATCGCATCTGTAGCCGGACAGATCAGGCACATTTCTGGGTAGCTCTCTACAAATAACTTCTTCTTCCACCTCTTCCTCATCCTCATCCGGTTCCTCTTCTGGGTCCTCCTCCTCTGGATCCTCCTCCTCTGGATCCTCCTCTGGTTCCTCCTCTGGATCCTCTTCCTCAGCAGAGATTACCGGTTCTTCTTCCGGTACGTAGTCGTTATTCCTTGACATGACTCTGCACAAAGGTTAGTTATAAGAATAATATCTATTGCTGGCACTAACTATTGTCGGGAAGATTAATTAATTAAGCCAAATTTAATATTAATTATAGTAGAATATAATATTAGTTTTATTAAAATTTTAATTTTAGTTATAATTAGAATTATTATTGAATATCAATGAATATAATATTCATAATAAGATTTACTGTTATCGGTAACATCGTACATACACATATTCATACATCTTGTTTCAGATAAGTACGTATGTGTTATATATATATATATATATATATATATATATATATATATATATATATATATATATATATATATACTCAGTATTACTTTTTATACACATATGTTGCCATTTTTACCTATCTGCACGTCCCGCGACTTTTCCCTGAATTCCCTCGTATAAGCAAGTCTGTTATTATGTTCCGGACCACAATAACTCACTTGCCCAACAAGTTCATCCCGACATCCATCAGTATATAATATTCAATTATTATTTAAATATTTTCCAGAGTTAATCGAGCCTACGGTTATATTAGGTACCCTAAGGGATAACCTAATCCTTTATAACCAATGGCTCTGATACCAACTTCTGTCACACCCCGACTAGCACAATGCGGAAGCATAAAACGGGAATGTAACAGACACCTCTAGTATCAACAACATTGTTTATAAAGAAACATTACAAACTAATTTACATTATATTACATTGATATATCTTTGTGTTCAAACTAGGTGTTACAACAAAATACGTTCATTAAACTATTCTATTCGTACTAATAACCTTGCATCTATTCACATAGCATCGAGCATGTTCCACAATAGATAGCACGACATCACTTTATTCCAACTTTGGTAATCCTGAAAAGGGTTTTCTTTTTTTTTTTTATAACAAATTGTGAGATATTTTAACATCAAATTTTGTGAAACAACTTCTGGACATCTTATTCTCCAGTAAACTCAAGAAGAAACTTAGGATTAATTTTACTATTTTTAATCCATTTTAATTAAGTTTTATACCATATAAACATGATTTAATTGCCAAAATTCATTCCTAACCATGTAAAAATCCTAAAAATGATCCATAAACATGTTTTGATCATACACATGGTAAGGAACCTAGTTTGATAGTTTTTTGGCCATAAACACGGATTAGAGGGTTGAAACGGCATTTTTACGGTTCAAAAGTTCGTTTTTGTGCACTAGCCGAAACCCTAACTCAAGGGCTACTATGTTGATGAAAAATTGCTTGGTTTGTGATATAGGACTTCTATCTAGCCTACATAGGAGCACAAGAGCTTGAAAAGTTGATTAGAAAGGCGGAAACGAACCAAAACCGCTAAGGTAATGCCGAAACACTCGCTTACGGGCTGTTTAGGTTAAAGTCGTGATGTGCATATTATTAGGCCTTGAAATTATGCAGGGACATCAGGGACCATGTCATTGAGTCCTTGTTCAAATTTGGTAATTTTTCGACCATCCGAGAATACGAATTTATTATCGAATTGGGACGTTTATTTGGGAAAAATAGTTCAAATACTTCAAAAATTATGAAATTTTTCAGGGAGCTCAGATTTTGGGATCATTTGGAGAAGTCTAAGGATGTTTTGTGCATATGCGTTCGTGTGAATTTGTATAGCCAAATTTGAGCCAAAAATAATATTGAACAAGCTTATTGCATTCTGGAATTGATACAGAATGTTTTGGGACATAATTTGAGTATGCAGGAATTTCTGTGGAATTTTTGGAAATCGTTCGGGATAAACGGACGATTTTCAGGCTGAATATAACAGTAAAAATGAATTTTTAAAAATTAACAAATCAGTAAATAATTCCAGAAATATTTTTATAAAAATCTACATATTTTAATTGATAAGTGGCTAAATTTTTATAATTTAATGATTAACGATTAATTAATTATGCTAATTTGAAGATTAAACAAATTCAGCTTTTATAAAAACCGGCAAGTTCGCGACTAACGAACCTGCGGGAATATCAAAACACCAAGAGTGATCAAAAATCATATTTTTAGATTAATTAAGTAAAAACGAACCTTTCTATGAGAAACCTGGAAAATCTGGATAGATTATGCGCGTTTCTTCTCAAATCAAACTAATTAAACGGAAACGAGCCCCGTAGCTAATCCGGGACCCCAATATGTGATCTTTCTTTATAACTTAATCAATTTATTAACCAATACATTTACCCAACCTTATCTCTCCATAACTGTTTTCTGAACACGTAAACGAACAACTTGGCCCAGCTGGGAAAACAGGAATCTAAGCCAAGTTCGGTTTTAAGTGTTAGACATTAAACAACATCACAATTTAAACCTATTGACACTTTATGGGCGTTCCAACTATACCCAGATTAGTTATACAGCCTAGTTTAGTATTGAGATTATAATATTGATTATAGGAAACTGTGATTACAAGTTACACAAACCTCGAACCGACGTGCTATTGATTATCTACTAAACAGTGAGTTTCATGACCCCACTCTTTAAACAGTTTTACGAACTTTTGGGGTGAAAAGCATGTTTGATTATGTATACATATCTGGAATTTGTAATGATGTGAATTATCTAAGTGCTAACACACGAAAGTCCCCACGATCACAGTGATTAACTTCGAGCCGGTGGCTTGTGAATAGTACTATTGGTTTGACAAACCCAAACGGAATCGGCCTGGTTGCCGTGTCACATAGCGTCGTTTGCACATAACCATATTTATATATACAGGCTATGTAGTGTTAGACATAGCTACCGGGGCATGTTGTGGGCAGAAGGGGAGAGCGTGGGAAATGGATGCACGCAGCCATACAGTCAAGGCTTCACTATAGCTTAGCATAATTACATCATTTACATACATACATACTTATATCATGATTACAAGTGTTAACTTGTAAATATTCATAACTGTTTTCTTGAAACTCGTGAAACTCACCAACTCCAGTAGTTGACCCGTTTTAAACTGCTTTTCAGGATTACCAAAGTTGGAATAAAGTGATGTCGTGCTATCTATTGTGGAACATGCTCGATGCTATG
Organism: Bidens hawaiensis; assembly: GCF_021521415.1. Lineage (NCBI taxonomy): Eukaryota > Viridiplantae > Streptophyta > Magnoliopsida > Asterales > Asteraceae > Bidens > Bidens hawaiensis. The sequence continues at coordinate 533,856 of NW_027491022.1, forward strand.
TGAATAGATGCAAGGTTATTAGTACGAATAGAATAGTTTAACGAACGTATTTTGTTGTAACACCTAGTTTGAACACAAAGATATATCAATGTAACATAATGTAAATTAGTTTGTAATGTTTCTTTATAAACAATATTGTTGATACCAGAGGTGTCTATTACATTCCCGTTTTACGCTTCCGCATTGTGCTAGTCGGGGTGTGACAAGACGTGAATTGGCCCGCATGTTACGGAGGCGAATAGACGTGAATTGGGCCGGTTTCGGTTACGTTTGTTACTGTACCGAAACTAGAACAAAAAACATCGGTCGGTAATACCGGGCATTATGACGGCGAGTAGATGTGAATTTAGTTGGTCCCAGTTACCGGAACTAAAAGTAAAATAATCACTATATAAAGATCAAAGTTAATACATGTTTCATTTAAATTTATTAAAGTCTTTATTTTTATATTTAAAATCGAATAATAGTAATACTGCATGAATACAAATGATCAAAACTTAAAAGGAATTTGTTGGAAGAAGGTGTACTACATCAACAGCATGCTGTACAATCTATAATGCCCGTAAACCTTTCAAATTGTATATATATATTTATATATATATATATATATAACTAGCTTTAGAGCCCGTGTCACACACGGAATGATCCAAATAATAAAATTACAAGTAAATCAAATAATTACATAATGTAAATGATAAAATATTCTATACTTCTATACTATGTGTACATAAATTAATTTTATTTATATAACAAAATGATTTTTTTAAATGAATTTAATTAAAAAATACACGTGTAGAAACATACCTGAGAACGCTCTTTCTATTGAAAATTTCATTCTCAATGTCATATATGTATGATTGAAATAATTTTGGTTATTAACCAATTTCGGGAATAAGACTTCTCATACAATAATAGTTCTAACCACTCAGCCTAAATGCAGAATAAGTGTCACCTTTATTGATATATTTATCAATTTACCACCCATCGAAGGAAATGAGAACATTAAATTGTAACGACAGCTGTTCTTCAAGAACTATGTTTTTTTGAGCTACATCATGAAAAAGATTTTGATAAGTTTCAGGGAGCTTCTCGACTTTATCATAATGACAACATAAAAAATAACATGTTATGTCATTCAATTTTGTGAATATTTTGCTTCATTTGAGTATAGTTTTGCATGACATGCTTCCCATACAACGTTCCGATCACCATTGAAGGAAAATTAATGTTTACACAAATATTTCAAATTTGATTAAAGTTAGGAGAATTGATAGGTAGGTATAGGGGTGGCATGTTGAAAGTGTTCGCAATCTTTTCTTAAATTTTAATAGTCGAGGGAAAAATAGTCAATTTGTCAAATCCTGAACCTTTTGATTATTTTCAAAAATGCCCTTTAAAATAATTTTGAAACCCGATCATGTTAAAATTCTAACTTTCACCCGTTTGACATTTTCAAGTAAACACTTTGAACCCGTAACAAATTTGATGATAAATCTATTTGCATTCTCAAACTTTTAAAACTACTTAGATTTTTCGTTTCTGACCCGTAACAATTTTTTATATAAATGTAGTTAATTTGTAGCAAGCAATCCATTTACCAACTTTTGACCCATAAAAATCAAATTTAAGTTCTACAAAAAAAAACAATCATTGATAAAAAAAACTAATAAATTAAATATGATAAACTTTGTTATGTCTGAAAGTGATTGTTATATACTATCCTTACATTTTAATATATATGTAATTTACTAAATTAACAAAAAATAAATGGATAGTTTTAAAGCATATATTTATAATTTATAAATTTATATGACAATTTACAATAATAATAATAATAGATAAATTCATTGATTTAAAAAAATGATCGACTTTTAAGCATATATTTATAATTTAATGATTAAAAAAATTACTTTGTAAAATGAAAGCATATTCGAGTTTTGTTTAATCTTCTACAATATACATAATACAATATATTAATGATAACATTTGAAATTATATTCTTTTCAATCTTTAACAAACATGGTTTCTTGTTAATTTTTGGATTTCACCAAGTATTTTGTAATATATAATAAAATAATATGTTAATATATATTTTTATAAAAATGTATAAATATAATATAAATTGAGTATTAAAAGAAAAGTGAATAATTATTGATATATTACATATTTATGGTAAATTAAGATATTAGTTTTGGATGGAAAAGAATTGTAAGAATTAACCAAAAAATGACAAGTGTACAAAATTATTTTACTTTATTAGAATAGGTAAATTATTTGAAAACTTCTTGTATGCCCATTCTTCTTTACCTTTTCTTTTAGCAAACACAAGACGACACACATTTTTTTTAGACCTCTCAGCATGTTTTTATACCTCTTATCATGTTCCATATAAATATGTGAGTGAGTTTTTGTAATTATATGATATAGTTATGAGTTGTTATGGGTGAGTGGATAAGAGAGAAAATGTTATATAAGAAATTTAAATTTGAGTTTACATTTTTCACACCGTATAATTTTTTAATATTTTCTGAAAGTGGATGTGAGGGAAAGAGAGAATAATAATTAGACAGAATTACGGAATTAAAACTAATTATAATTCTAACAGGTTAAAGTTTAACGAAAACAAAAGCTAAAGAATTTAAGTTTAACGAACTAAAGCAAATGAATTAAAGCTAATAAATTAAAGTTTAACGACGAATTAATATTAACGGATTAAAAGCTTAATGAATTAATGTAAAGTAATAAAATTATAAACTAATTTTAACGGGGTAACGAATTATAAAGTTAATAGAGTAACGGAAATATATAAATTAATTTTAATGGTTTAACGAGTTTAAACGAAGCTTGACGGGTTTTGAAAGATTGGTTTTTGGGTGAAAATGATAAATATAATTCTATATTTGATTTTATATGATTTAAAATTATTTTTACTTTGTTTAAAATGATTTATAAAAGTATATATAGTTTATAATAATTAACTTAAAAGGTTTAAAAAATAAACAAAAGTTTTGCATTGACCCGGATTTGAACCCGAGTCTCCGAGTCTCCATGATCACAACTAACAGATACAACCAATGGACCAGCCTAGCATTTTGATAACATAATAATAGAAATTTGAATAATGTGATACAAGTTCATCTTCTACACAACCAAACTCTAGGTTTCAATTCCCTCAATCCACACTATGTTTTTAGAAATGATGTTAGGGTTTTGTTTTGCATTGAAAAAAGATCATAATTCATAACTTAATTACCTGCAATAGTCATTGATTGACGGTGAACAAGGTTGGCCGGAGTAATAAACTTGGACGAACAATCAGCGGTTATTGGGAGTATGTTTGATTGATTTGAGTGTTGGTACGAGTTTATTTATACTAGCAATTGAAACGATTAATGTTTAATGGTCGTTATTTGAGTTTTAATATTTGGGCCGACCGTTTATGTTTTAATTACGCAATGATTACAGGTGATTAAACGTTATAGACGATGTATACGGGTTCACAATTATTGTCTAATGTCGTTACATAAATTAATTGGGTTGAAAATGCGTGTTTAACGGAAATTTTAGGTCGCCGGAAACCGCTGCCGGTCGCCTGAGTTGCTGGCCGAGAAAACGTGGAAGGGGAAGGGGCGTGGTTTGGGAATTTGATATTTTATATTATAATTTAAATAAATTATATTTCCAGCCCCAAAAGTCTCAATTTTGTTAAAAATAGGATTTAAAATATAATTACGTTTTAAACCTTGAACTTTGATATTGTATGAAGATCAAAAATTAAATATAATTTACGAATTTGATTCCGAACTTTGAGATGTGTTAATAAACACGATGAGAAGTCATAATTTGAATATTTAACGTTTTATTGGTATTCGTTTAAATAGAAGCTTTAAATCCCATAGATTCGTTATTTGAACAAAATGAACAAGAAACGAATGGACGACATACGTAAATTGTCGTGAATATAATATTAATAATGAACGAGTAAAAAACTATATCGAAATGACCAAACGGATCGATGTAACGAATTCAAATACGTAAGCAATGACGAATAAATACATGCAATGAAAATTAATAATATATATATATATATATATATATATATATACATAAAACCAAAAATTTAAAATGGGTAGGGTTTTCAGGTTTGAAAAGTAACGAATGTTAGAATGATTATGAGAAAAATCCTTCAGAATGTTAAGCCCTAACTGGAAATTAGGGATGAATGGTAGTTGGTATTTGTGGGGATTTGGTTGATTGTCTAGAAATTGTTGGGGAATGGAAGTGGAAGAGGGGAGGAAATGGCAGTGGGATGGTCGGAGGTGGTGGATATATATATATATATATATATATATGTCTGTTAATTATTATTCGTTTATGTTTAACCCGATTCGGGAATGTAATTCGGATCTTTCGGAGTATTTAAAATTTGTATTTATTAGTATTTAACTTTTTTTAAACTCATTTATATCCTCTTAACTTTCGAACTCGTCAAACAACCCTTAGAAACCTTTTAAATCGCTTAAAACGGCTAAAAATCGCGTTTATGGAAGTACATGGACTAATTTTGCCAAATATTTCCTATTTTCGACTAAACTAAAAAAACTTAAGATCCAAGAAATGTTATAACATATCCCAGTTAGTTGTCTTGTTGTCCAAGCCGAATTTTGTTAATTATTATACCCAATTTTCTCATTGATAACGTATTTCGTTTCCTAATCGAGTGAATTACTTCACAAACAAGTTATAATTCATTATACTTAATTAAAGCACATCTCTAAACCCTAAAAACTACTGTTTCCAGCCATACTCCCTATATCCCATGAAATTCCCATTCTCCTTAATCAATTTCATAAAGTTTGTTCAAGTTCTTTCACCTACGGTTTGACTTCGATATTTAAGACCACTTTGACCTCGATTATCTCTTGTTCCATTTGTCGTTTGGGTAAGTTGTCTGCATGAAAAAAATTTGTTTTTATCTAACTAACAAAAGCCCTCAATCAATTTTACTAATTGAAGGTGTTTTGTTGGTCAATTTCCTTCCGACCCGTTTAAGGGCATAATAGTCAAATTCTTTGACTATTCGATTACTCAACCTTCTGGTCAAAATTAGTGTTCGGGCCATAAGACTTTTATGTTTTTTTTTTTTTGAAATTTTGAGTGTACTGACCAAAACCCGGTTCCGAATCGTTGTTCGGATTATGGCCAGTATCAGCTCGCTTATTTATTGAAAACCTCATAACCGGAGTTCTATACGTTCGTTTGGGTTGATTCCAATGGCTATGTTCTCGATTTTGACTCTGTTTTATTTTGTATAAGTCTCAGGTCTAGTTGGATCAAAATCACTTGTCACGTTAACTTTGTTCGTTTATTTTATCTCTTGGTTTATTCGCTTAATCGTCAAGGTGAGAAGTCATTCCCCACTTTTTACAACTTTTAAACATTTTGGGGACACTTTTGTACTTATCAGTATTCACATATAATATAGTATTCGCACTAGCAAACTGTGATTGTTGTGTGTTATCAATTGAATGATTAATGCTATTTGTTTAGTTGTTTTATTTCATTGTTTTTCAGAGAGGTCCATCAGAAGTCTAGCATGTCAATATGATCATACGCCGTCTTAGTAGCCAAAGCTCGATTCGTTAGGCAATGGTCAACAGAAACCCACATTTGTATTTGTTTTGTCATAGTAGCCTTAGCCCGTGTTCGAGAGGCATGATCAACTGACACACTTTATTTGCTCATGGTTTGATTGATTTATACTCACAATATCAGTTTTGCTCATTTTATTTATATATCATTATTATGTCAAAACTTGTGAATTTTCTCACTCAACCTCGGGTTGACAAATATATATTATTTTGTACGTATTTGTAGGGTTATCATTTGGTTTGAAGCTAAGATGAAGAAATACTTAGAGAGAATGAATTAAGAGATATTTGTATTCTATTTTTATTTTGGTAATTTGTTTAAACTTTGTGTACTTGATTGAAATTTTGTAATAAATAAATAATTAGATATTGTTATATTTAAATTGTATGATAGTACCTTATAGGCTGTGAACCAATGATTCGTGCCCCGTCATTTCCGTCTTAGATTGGGGTGTGACAGATAAAACATGTGAAGAGGTTTATAATAGGAAGGCTCTTGCAGATGGGGGTGAGCCATTGCCTTAAGCCACAACCGCTCATCGGATAAGAAGGCGGCATCGGCTCGTTGGGGATAGAGATGTGGTGACAGTGAAGGAATAAGAACAAACAGGAAGCCGTAACGTCGCCACTACCAGTTGCGAAACTGATCACCACCGTTGCTATGGTCACCGGCGCCGCTGTTATCGAGTTGTTTAGATGTGGTTGGTTCATGATTATGAGAAAAATTATTCAGAATTTTGAGCCCTAACTGGAAATTAAGGATGAATGGTAGTTGGTATTTGTGGGGATTTGGTTGATTGTCTAGAAATTGGTGATGAACGTGGTAGCTCATCTATGAAATTTCTAGGGAATGAAAGTGGAAGAGGGGAGGAAATGGCACTGGGATGGTCAGAGGTGGTGGATATATATAGAGAGTGAGAGAATCTTTTTAGTGTTAATTAATTAGACAGTCTGTTAATTATTAAATCTTTTTTTAATAAATGGATAAAATGACTAATCTGCCCTCGTGTGTAAAGCACGTGACCTGACTTAACGAGAAAAAATAACTTGGTTAGGGCCAAAGGACAAACGTTGTTGAATTTGTAAACGTAATGGATAAAACAAAGCAATTTTAAAGATAAAGGATAATGAATGAAATTTAATACAAACATAAAGGACAATGTTTGTAATTATGTCTAATAATTATAAAGGTATAAAAAAGTATATTATTTAATTGAAAATCAGAGATAAAAGATATTACTTTTTAGTGTAATTATATGGATATGGATATGGATATGGAAAGAGAATGAGCTAGGAAAACTCTTATAAGAAAGATAACACATGATATAAGTACCTTAGAGCATTCCCATCCCATCCCATCCCATCCCCCATAATTATGTGAGGGGATTGGTAAATTATAGGGATGGGTTTTGAATGATTGTGAGTGTAAATTATAGGGTGGAGAGAGAAATGTGGTGATTTTTTGTAAATTTGGAGAAACATTTAGGGAACATTGTTTGCCCCTATTTATTTTTTAATATTTGTTGGATTGGTTGTGAGTAGGGGAGAGAGAAAACTGTAATTATAAAAGTATTATTTAATTAAACAGGAAAGAGAAATGTAGTGTTTGTAGTGTAATTATAGAGATGGGGATGGAGAACGGAATGTGAATGCTCTTATCAACGTGTGTTATAAAGGAGTTAAGTTGGTTGAACCCGCTGACACATGCTTTTAATCATGTCAGTAACATATCAAACCAATTATGACTGAAACCAACTTACACAAAAAAAATAAATAAATAAAAATAAATAAATAAAAATTGAACCAATTTGCCATAAAATTTTACTAAATAATTTTCTTTAAATAAAACTTTTGACTAAATAAAAAGGTTATTGAGTTTAACATATCATATTATTAATCTTATTTTTAAATCAAAGAAGCCGAATTAATTTTTTTTCCTTTTTCAAAATAAGCCCCGGTACGTCACCAAGGAAAAAAAAAGCTCATTATTGTTATTTCTACAATAATCCAATTGTTAAACTAAATACTAAACAATAAAAAATTTGATTAAATATGGAAAATTACTAAAATTTTCTATTAATGGACAGAGATTCTATTTTCTTCCCATAAATAAAAGTTTCTAAAAATATTTCATTCAAACACGTCTTTAACGACGTGTTAGCCCTCAGCGTGCCGTTAACGACCTGTTTGGCCACTAAACTTGTCTTTCACGATCTGTGAGTCTCCAACGCATGTCTTTCACGACCTGCTAGTCTATAACGCATCTTTCAAAACATGTTTAGCCCTATTAGTATTGTTTTTTTTTTTTTAATATTACATTATTATAATTAATTTTATCCATATTTGGTTTTTCTTTTATAACTTTATATACGATTTCAAATATGTCCCTGAGACGTGTTTGTTTTTTCTACATGTTGTTATAAATTTTTACTCAAAACCTAGTGTCAAATTAATATCGAAATATTCAATAAATGTTTAATAAAGTTTGGTCAGGCTCGTTTTTAAGTAAAGTTTATGCCAACACGTAGATAAAAATAAGCACGTCTCAACGGTATATTTGAAACTTTAAACTTTATTCATTACAATATATTAAAAAACCAAATATGAGTAAAATTAATAATAATAATAATAATAATGCAATATTAAAAAAAACAATTAATAGGGCAAGCATGCCGTGAAAGACACGTTAGAGGCTAACAGGTTGTGAAAGACGCGCGCTAGAGACTAACACGTTGTCAAAGACGTGTTTATAGAGGACATTAATTGATGGGGACAAAAATGAAATTTCTCACCATTAATGAAATATTTTAAGAATTTTCCCATTGAATATTGAACAGACGTTTTTGTGGTTTCCAATGACAATGTATTGTAAATGTAATCAACGCATCGTCTTCTATTAGGGAAAATTCCCAAAATAGCCTTTTTTAGAGAGAGAAGTCCCATTTTAGCCATTTTTTCCTCAAAATCTTTTAATTTGTACTTGCAAGACGCTGTGAGAAAAGATAAAAATAAAGAGGGAGCAGGCCAAATTTTGAAAGAAAGTCAGGTAAAAACGAGATTTGGGGAAATAATGCCGTGCAAGTCCAAATTATTTCATAATCTTGGAGCAAAAGTCCATATTTTTCCAAATCTTTTTTATTCAAAAAACCGTCTTGAGAGACTGTTTTTTTATGTTGCCTATCATTCCCGTCCATATTTTCAAATTCTTAGAAAAATATATTTTTTACAATTATACCCCTTAACCACCACCTTGAACCACCACCATCACGTCAGGCCCCACCCCATCACCACCACCGAACCACCACCCCCACCCCACCTTAATCACTTAACACAAAATTAACAGTCCTTCATAGGCTCTAAAACCATTTAAGAATACAATAAGAGCTAAAAATACAAATGTGCCACAAACCGTACTGCAACCCGAGATCCCTTCACTGCTTCAGCTCCATTTCCAACCTTCAAATCATAGTACCTGAGCACATTTGTCATAAAATAGCCTAAAAATAATAGGAGCAAATGACGGTTACATGTGATGTGACTCTGCTCCAGGTAATAACAAAATGTTTCTGATTCAAACTTCGTGTTCGAAGAAGACAAAGGTCCTGAGGAGGTGATGGGGTGGGGGTGGTGGTGGTTCGGTGGTGGTGATGGGGTGGGGCTGACGTGATGGTGGTGGTTCAAGGTGGTGGTGGTGGTGGTGGTTAAGGGGTATAATTGTAAAAAATATATTTTTCTAAGAATTTGAAAATATGGACGGGAAATGTAGGAAACATAAAAAAACTATCTCTCAAGACGGTTTTTTGAATAAAAAAGATTTGAAAAAATATGGACTTTTGTTCCAAGATTACAAAATAATTTGGACTTGCACGGCATTATTTCCCCAAATCTCGTCTTTTACCTGACTTTCTTTCAAAATTTGGCCTGCTTCCTCTTTATTTTTATCTTTTCTCAAAGCGTCTTGCAAGTCCAAATTATAAAAGATTTTGAAGAAAAAAGGGCTAAAATGGGAGTTCTCTCTCTAAAAAGTGCTATTTTGAGAATTTTCTTTTATTAAGTAACCTGGCCCAACCCAAACTAAGGATTCTCAGAGTATCAAAAATCCGAACACCAAGTAAAATAATGATGACAGAGACACCATAGAAAAGAAAAAAGATCTCGGATCCGCCATTTGCATTGCATTTACTACATTTCATTTCATATTAAGATCAATTAAAATAAACATTACCATGAAAATGTAAATTTGTTAAGTCCTTCATATGGGTGGGCTAAGTTGACGTTCAATGTCTTCCAATGATCGCCCCTTGGTTTCAACAACTTTAGAACCTATGTACATAACAGCAACAACACAAATGCAACCGAATCCAAGGTACACTTTGCTTATGCCAAATGTAGTCACCACACTCAAGAAACACAACCCGATAAAGAAGTTTGCTATCTGATCAACCGTAAAGTAACCGTTTGTTACTTGTTAAGTCCATATTAGAATTACAAGTGAGCAGAAAAACCAAGCCCGTCCAGTTGGCTTGTTTAATCTTTTCTTATGAATCATATGCTATATCTCAAGAAAGTTTTGCTATACATCTTTTTTATAAATAATGTATTAATGCATAAAATATATTAACTGCATTTACTGACTGAAATTAATTTGAATCCAACCACGATTAGAGCTGTAAATTAACCGAGCATTAACATTAACGAACCATTCATTTGCGTTCGCTCGTTTTATAAATGAACAAACAAGAACAAGGAATTTTTTTCGATTAAATTAAATGAACAAATATGTAAAGAGGCCGCGTTCGTTCAATTGTGTTCACGAACGTTTAGATGTTTGTTCATTTATATTTCATCTGTTCATGTTCATTTGTTTGCGTTCACTCATTAAAGGTTTTTATATTTTTTAATTTATTAAACTTACATTTAACCTTTGATTAATTATTAATTTGTATTTAAGTTTATAACCTTAAGAATGTTGATTTTTATTTTTCAAATCAACAAATGTTTGTTTGTTTGTTTGTGTATGTGACCGTTTGTGTTCGTTTATGAACTTAACGCGCAAAAACAAATGAGCACGAACAAAATCATTTTCTTAATGAATGAACGCGAACAAGAACATATCTTCGGTTATGTGTTCGTGAACCGTCCGTTTGTCAGGTATATGCTTAACGAACAAACATGAGCAAGGTATCGTTCAGTTCGGTTCGTTTGCAACCCCTACCCACGACCAAAGCAGGTGGTTAACCCAATCATCTTCCAATAACCAAATCAACCGCATCGTTTACAACCAAATATGATCGGTTATGAAAACCCCATAACCGAATCGAATCGAACCATGCTCACCCCTAATTTAAACATTGTTTATTCGATTCACAACTTACCCAATGCATACAAAGTGACAATGCAACTGCTTTTGCTCGTATTCTGGAGGCAAAGATCTCTGGTAGTAACAGAGCCGGGACGGGCCCCGCACCAAGTGAAAATGACAGCACGTACCTGTTAATTAGTTACCATTTTACCATGATCAACCAACATAAGCATGATTCTTTTATGATTTTTTTTAAAAGTATTAAGCCTAGGCCTGCAAATGAGCCAAGCTTCAGTGAAATGTTCTACTGGAAGTTTGTTTATATTCGTTTATTTAATAAACAAATGAGCATGAACACATTTCCCATTGTTCACTTATGTTTGTGAACGCTCATTTATGATCATTTATGACTTTATGTTTATTAGTTTATATTCATTTATGTTCGTTTGTTTATGTTCGTTAATGTATACATTTAAACTTTTTAGTTCGTTACAATTTGTTCAATTGTTGTTCACGTTTACTTTAATTGGTTTTAGCTAGTTAGGTTCATGCATCTACATGACTACATTTAGTTATTTTCGTTTGTTTACATTCGTGAACCGTTCATTTATATTGTTAACGAAAAAACATAAATGAACACAAGTATATTCATTTTGTTTACGAACAAAAAAACCACGCTCATTTAGTTTTTTTGTGTTCGATCGTTTGCTAAGTTAAAAGTTAAACAAACAAACAAACAAACACAAGCATGCTCCTTTCGTGTTCATTCAGTTCCTTTACAAGTCTAATTCCAACATAGTGGGCGTTGTGGGTGGTGGAGGCACCCCAAAGCGCAGGGTACACCGCCACCCCGGGTGCTTTGGGTTAAAAATGAGGGTTGGCTGTTTTTTGTAAAGCGCCGGGGAGGGTGATGATTTTAAAAAAAGTAGTTGTTGTCAACGACTCATTTCTAAAGGAAAAAAAAAAGAAAAGCAAAGAAACAAATTAGTTATCAAAATCTACACCCTATATAACCCAACTAGTCAGCATTTTTGCATTTTTTAAACCCAACTCTTTCTCCCATTATATACAAAAAAAATATTTAAATTTTAACAAAAAATTCAGCACAATATGAATCCATTCAACCCGTCAATGTTCGGTTTTGGGCAATTTGCATCCAATCAACGCCTGAACATCACCGAACCGACTCAACCGAACACCACCCAAGCGAGTCAACCAACCCCCAACTACCCGGTCGGTGTTTAATTCGACCCTAACATGATGTCGTACATGCAATTTTTAGGGATGCCCGACTTACAAGTCGGTGTTTATAACCAAATGGGTGTTGGTTCAACTATAAACATGCCGGCGACATAAGATGAGACAGCGACGGAGACGCAAATAGAGCCGGTCACACAAACCGGTTCGAGCAAAGGTAAAAAAGCCAAATGTCAAATCTTTTAGGGGGTTTACCAATGGATTTTTAACAGGTGGGGTAGTGGTGCGAATGATGCGAACATAATTTCGGCGGCGTGGGTAGAGTACCAAAATACTAGAGGGCTTATAATTACATGAAGTGTTGGCATCATCTTTGTGATCAACCTAAGTGGGGCGTCGTATCCCCCATCGGGTCCGGAAGTAGGCGATGACCAAAAAGGTCCAAAACCTCGTCCTCGGTTGATCTAGAAACGCCAAAGTCCGATGCTCGAAACTTCAACTTCAACTTAAACGATATTGATTTTGGTGATAATGAGGATGAGTATGCGAAGATGCCTCGACCGGGCGGTAGAAGAAGTCGTGGAAAGGGGAAAGAGGTGGGGTCGTCGTCGGTGGGTGCGAGTGTCGAAATGAAAGAAGAATTCAATGAAATGAACCGTCGACTCGCTGTTATACACGACCTTGGGAATCAACGTTTTCAACTAATGCAACAAACTTCTCAACCGATAAAGAGTTCGCTGAGATATTGAAAGAGAGGCAAGTGGACAAAGATCTCGCCTTTTTGAAGGAACCGATTGACCACCTCACCGGATATGCCCGGGCTCTAGCCCAATTAAAAGGTGATAACATTATGAAAAAATATAAGCTTGATAACTAATATTTTTGAAGTACTATTTATATATTTTTTTTTATTTTAACGAAGTGTTTTAATTTTAATGTAAATTTTTTTATTTATTTTATTTAATGAAATTTTATTTGTTTTAATCTTATTAAAAATTGAATAAAAATAATAATAATAATAATGAGGTCATGATTGGGAGGGGCTCCATCCACTACACCCTTTTTTTTTGCAAAAAAGCCCCTATGGTGACATGGCGCAAATGCCTCCATAAGGGCTCCATCTACTACACATGGTCTAAGGTTAAAAAAAGTCAGCAATTTGACTCACAAGACAGTTCCAATGACAGCAAGCGGTCCAGAGTAAGGTGTTAGAATCTCCCAAGTGAATGACAAAGAAAGCAGCAGCATTGAAGCAGCCTTGATCCAAATAAAATTCACTTAAATTTAAATAAAAAATGAAAACGAAATAAGTCGATTTTTATGTCGATGTGAATCATATGATACCATTCCTGTAAAGCTTGTGATGAGAAGCGTTTTACGTCCTTTTTTATCCATCAAAAAAGACGCGATTACCGTGCCTGAAAAAAGTCAACTACAGGTCAACTATGATGCTAAAGCTGTTTTTAGCGAATAGTAAAGATCAAGCTTATTCTACCGAAGACATTGGCTGCCCCGACTAAAGCACTTGCCGCCACATCAGATGTAACTCCAGCACGACGAAAAACAGAAGTAGAATAATATACAACAGCATTTATTCCAGCCAATTGTTGGAATAAGAAAAGGGTGGCACCAACACTGACAACTGTCATTAAACGATTAACAATTAGTTGCTACTAATCAAACTTAATCCTATGCAATGAACTCCGATTTAGGTGTTATTATAATACCTTTGAAATACCGGGAACTGAAAAGGTCAAACCAACCGGCATCTTGTTTTTCTGAACCTTGACCCGATGCATTTAAATCTTGCATAAGCTCGGTGACCCTATTCTTTCCATATAATATTCTAATTGCTTGCTCGGCTTGTGACATTTTTCTTTGCTGAACGAGCCAACGAGGACTCTCGGGGGAAAACATCATTCCCAGTGCAAGTAAAACAGAGGGGATAACGGCAATGCCAAACATTGTTCTCCACCTAATATATTAACGTTAACTGTTTTATCCCCTATATAGATATTTAATATTTCCATGTACATGTGAAACTAAAAATTTTATATAATGAATATTAATTACTTTCTTTTGTCACAGCTTTAAATATAATAATGTTTATCATGTAATTATATATATTTAGTGTGAACTTCAATGCATAATATACAATGCTCATCAACCACGATTTGCAAAAATATGTAATCTTGCAGGTTTATAGGGGGGTATGAAATTCTTCTATATATTTAAGATATTAAATAAAAAAATATATATTTGTATAAATAATAGTCTGCTTTAGGCTTGCGAGCCTAGTCAAACTTGATATGTGAAGCTTGGGCTCGTTCTCATTAACTAAATGAGCTTAGCATAACCTCGGTTTGAGCTTTAAGCGAGTCAGTATAAAGGTAGTTTGTGAGCGGCTTGGCTTATTCACTTACACCCTTAGTTTGAATATATATAAAATGTACATATGATTAAGCCAATTACCATATAGGGTTTCGAGCTAAGGGTAATCCAGCTACCAAAGCCGCAAGAATCCCAATGCAAATGAATAACTGATTGATGGATCCAAGCGTGCCCCGAATTTCAGTTGGCGAGATCTAAAAAACACGCTGACCAAAAAGTCAGAATTGTAAAGGTGTTGACCAGAAAGTCAGAAGACGTAAATGATTACCTCGGATATATACAGAGGGACAATAGCAGATGATATGCCAATTCCAATGCCAGAAAGTAAACGGCCTATTATCATGGTTTCAACGTTCTTTGCTGTCGCGCTGGAAAAGTTTATCATGTTATGTTTGATTTATACATGAAAATGTTACAAAAAGTTAAAAGCATATCTAACCAAAGAATAGCTCCAACTGTAAGGGGGATTGCATCCAATATGAAAGTTTTTGTTCTACCAAAACAGTCTGCAAGTGATCCCCCTGTAAACGAGCCAACAGTGGCACCAGCGAGAAGCGTGCTAACAACCCATCCTGCAATGATAATAATAATAACAATAATAATAATATTACCCGCCATTCGGTGTACAATTCGTTTAACCCATTTATTACAACTCGTTTAAAGCCTACTTAGCGCACTCACCATTTGATTACATCACATTTGTAAACCGACAACCTGT
Source organism: Bidens hawaiensis (assembly GCF_021521415.1). Taxonomy (NCBI): domain Eukaryota; kingdom Viridiplantae; phylum Streptophyta; class Magnoliopsida; order Asterales; family Asteraceae; genus Bidens; species Bidens hawaiensis. Next base: position 549,115 of record NW_027491022.1, read on the forward strand.
TTGACTCGTTTAAAAAAGACAAGTCCAGACATAATCCGTATAAATATAATCAGGTTTTGCACGCTTAATCCGACAACCTGTTTGACTCGTTCAGAAAAGGACAGGTCCAGACATGACCCGTAAAAAATAATCAAGTTTTACACCCACCAACCAGTTTACGACCCGGTAACCAACCCATATTTTACAACTCGCGTGAACCCATTTGTTTACAACCAATTTAATCACCAACCTTTTTGACTCGTACACGAGTGCCAACATACTACTAATTGAAAACAAGTTACCTTGTAGAACAGTGTTTTCCACAATACCAAGATCTTTTGCAAGGTATTCTAGTGCTCCATTAACCACACTGAAATAATGATATAAATGATCAATTTTAATAATATGTAACAATCTTAATAAATTGTTAATGTACATACCCTAAATGATATCCAAACAATATGGCTCCAAGACTAGCAACACCAACATATGGCAAAACTGAACCACAAGAGTTTGACTGGCTCTTGAGAAGAGAACTTTCTTCGATATCTCCATCTAGAACATTTGCTGCTAATTAGTTTATACATTTTCATCAAACAGAAATTGAAGCCGTAAATCGAATGACAAACCAGAAATTTGGGACTTGTGTGATCTGGGTTTTGCAGATGATCGAAACACGCTTCCACCTACACGGCCAAGCTCAAGGCCCATGGGATCCGACCCGAAACAACTCATGCACACGCTGATGATTAACCTAGGCTTTTCAACATGTACTTTACTTTTATGCCTTCTATTCAAACTTCCACATAGAGTCAATCACACTGAAAGAAAATATGTGGCAAAAGTCAACTTGTTGACGATGAATCTATACTAAACTATTAGTTTATAGCTTCGCGTAAATTATCTCTTCGTATTATTTTTGTAGATGTTGTTTGTTTTTTTTTGAAACAAAAACTGTCCGTAATCTGATTTATCTGATTTTATGTCTGCAACTCATGATTTGATCTGAAGGTCTGTAATCTATAAATATAATACTGTTTGTTTTACAAACTGGATATCGTCTGCATAAACTGACCTATCATGCATATCACAGTAGATAAAGTTTATTTAACGTATGTAGACTGCTAAAATAATTGGTGGTGGTGTACGAACTGTGAAAGTGGGTGATGGTGGACGATTGGTGGCAGACGTTTGTGGTAGGCGGTGAAAGATGGGTGGTGGTGATGGATAGTTGTGGGGGTGGTGGACGGTGGTGGGGGTAATGGACGGTGGTGGTGGCTGACGGTGGGTGGTGTACGGTGGTGGTGGGTGGTAGACGGTGGTGGTGACGGACGATGGGTGGTGGTAGTGGACGATGGTTTGTGGCCGACGGTGGGTGGTGGTGGTGATGGACGGTAATGGTGGTGAACGGTAATGGTGACGAACGGTGGGTGATGGTAGTAGCGCACGGTGGGTGGTGGTGGTGTTAGACATTGGGTGTTGATAGGATGTGAAGAAGTGTGAACAAGTTGAACAATAGCTTATTTTTTAAGACCATAAAAACATTTTTCAGATCTTTTCTTCTAAAAAAACAAACAGTATTCAGAAGCTTATGTCTGCGTGCCCGCAGACGTAAGCCCCTTACAGACCTTTTAAGCAAAAACAAACAGAACCTGTTTGGTCTGGTGTGTAATGGGTTATCAGTGCGAGCGCGTTATCGCATGTGCATATGATTTGTTGGATGTTGATTTTTGTGCGAGGGTGCTTACTAAAATATTGACGTATGCATATATATTTGATAAATCGTGTTTTGTGAAATATTTGTTAATAAAGTAGGTTTATGGGTGTTTTGATTTTTAATCAATATAAAAGATTGAATGTGTGTTAATTGATGAGTAGTTAGGGTTGTAATTTAATCAAGAGATGAAAGAAATGTTCAAGTTAAAGCTACAAAGTTGTCAATCAACGAATTGTGAAAAGAATAAAGTGGAGGGCATACGTGATTTGATTGTGAACATGCATACTGGCATATGCATGTATATTGAATAGATGGTGGTGTTATAAAAATATTCGGGGCGCAAAAAACTGATAAGTAGGAATGTGATGACAATTAAGGAAACCATATGACATTGACATGCTTAAATAACGGGAGAGTCAAGGGTCACTGAAGATTGCCCCCCCCCCCCCACCCTTCCCTTTGCTGGTAAACCAGTTAATGTGGTTGGGACGTCCTAACTGTTTGGTGATGACCACAATCTCATATAGGTTTCTTATGCCAGCCATAGCAAACAGTTTTTCGTATGTAACGTAATGGAAATGGGGAATTACGAGTACAAGGATATTTGTGGGATTCCTGGGGTTGTGTACATGGGGATCCAATTATGTTGGAGCACGGACCATAGGCTGTATGATATGTTGTGGCTTCTATGAGTTAGGAGCATGTGCGAGGAGTTGTCAATGTTTCCCAAATGGGCTCTAAAAAATAATGCTGATGGAACAGCAAGGAAAGCTATCTCTTTAACGTCATCCGTTATCATGTGAAATCTAATAGCAACGTTTGTAAACACAGACCAAGCGTGTGAAACGACGAAATATAGTTCCATTGGACTCAAGGAAGTCGTTCTAACATATTCCCTTTTCGTGTTGAAGGGTATTTGTATCCATGTTATTTGTCTTGAATAAATGTATTGTGCAAAACTTTTTAGTCACTTGAAGGGCAAATGTATAATCCCAAAGTGTCTGCGATGGTATTATAAAGGCAATGGGATTCATTTGTTGATAGGGGCTTGTTTGTCACAATTTTGGGGTTCCAAAGAACCAACTCCTTGATTTGTATTTTAATATGTATCAAACTAAAGTAATCCCATTTAGTATTTTTATCTTTTAACATTTTATTATCTTACAACATCTCTCTCTTTAATGTAGTACAAGCTGAGAAATGACCTATTTAAAGTCTTAGTGTGTGATGTCGGTACATTTTTTTTTGTTAAGGTAACCAAAACATTCCTTCCAACCACCAATCATATTCAAATGTTATGTATTTTACTTTATTTAAAATCTACTTTTTCTTTTTAATTCTGAGTTTGCAGTCAAAGTTGAGCCCCGATACATGTATTCTTTGTGGCTATAGTGATGGTTTAGCCTACATTTGGTAGGTAATTAACAAGCTTCAAGAAGATCCTATTATGCTTGAAGGCCATAAATGATGCATGTATGTACAAGTCTTAATTTGATCACTGCAATCCCATTTCATTGTGCATTAAATTTGATTGTCAAAAAACATTATGTGGCAGTCGAACCTCTTAAAAATGTTATTTATACAAAAATGTGCTAATTTTTGGTATAAATATAAATATATCTTGCTGACCAAACATACACGCATGAACATAGGGAGAAATGCTCACACACAGTAGTTTGATTATTAGGCCTCACAAGCATACCTCACCCTAAATCAACTTGAATATCCCCCCACATGTTGATCCGTTTTTTCATCGAAATTGTCAATCCTCTGTGTCAAATGTTTCTAGGAAGCCTGATTAAAAAAAATAAAAATTTAAGAAAACATGAGTTTGAAAGCAACATGTATAATTACCAACATTTTTTTTAAATGATGTCTATTAGTGAAAAAGGAATGAGATACATGTTCATGTTCATGTTCATGTTCATGTTCATGTTCAATGATAATACTAAAATTCCTCTTTAACTACAGACATGTATATGTATCTCATGTACATAGACATAAGCTCAAGCTCATGTCACAACTGACTTTTGAGATATTGTAGCTAGTAACAAGTTGCTACGCGTAGTTGTAAATGGCTCCAGTAACAAACCTGCTATTTATGACTCTAGATGAGTCGTGACAATCTCCTGTAACACTATTGTTATAACTATTAAATTGCCTTTATTAAGGGATTTAAGGCTGCCAATTTGAAATAGCAAGAACTTGTTATCGTAACAACTTCAACAGGAGATTATATGTATCAGATGGGACCTTATTTTCAGGATCCCATAGCTGCAAGCCGGAAGGCGTCAATATATAAACCTTATTCACAAGTGCATATATAAGTGTATGTTTACCAATATATAAAGAAAAGGCTAACTATATGTAACATTCATTACTTTTCAAACCCGAAAACCCGACCCATTTCGAATTTTCAGTTTTGTTTATAAATATATACATATATATTATTTTATATCTCAAGTTCGTTTCATGTATTTTACGTGTCATTCGTTATTTTCGTGGTTAAACATCCATCGATAATATAATACACACGTAGAGACGCTTATGAGTTTATCGTTCGTTTCTTTCTCGTTCATTTTGTTCATTTAACGGTACCTCGGGATTTTAATATCTAAAGTTCAAATAATTTGTTAACGTTTCGGGTATATTACGTGAAGAAAATAGTCCTATAACTTTCGATTCAATAAATATCAATTTCAATGTTCAAGGTTCTATTTGGAATTATAAGTTTAACTTAATTTTAATAATTTCTGAAAGTCGAGGGGCCAAGTGTGTAAATTAGAGTTTAAAATAATAATAATATAATATAAATTATCCCAAACCAGCCCCCCAGTCCCGTTTTTTCGGCCTGTGGCCGCTGGCGACGCCGGATTTCCGGCCAGCCATTAAACAGCCATAAATCTCGCGTTTTTGACCAAACTAAACATGGTAACAACTTTAGACTCCAATATCGCGCATTAGTCATCAATTAAAATGATTTATAACATACCAATTCAAGCATATTAATCCCGATGAACCGGCTGGATTTTAATCAAAACGTCAATACGAGCATTAATCACAATACACTCCAATTAAACCTATAAATAGGCTCATAACCTTCAACTAAACATGTCCCAATCACTTTCTTCCTCTAAAACTCTCTCTATATCATGAAATGATTCGGCAAAGATCCGAACTGCGGCGAACTCAGTTCACCGACAAGCACTTAAGTTTTCAGGTAATTGATTTATGTTTTTAATCATTATGTACCGACTAACGAAACCCCTAACATGATTTGGACGAACATTGAACGGATTAAGGGAATTGGAACTTAGGGTTTGAAGGGGGGAGATGAGGAACTTAAATTATAATATTTATATATCTTGTTCTAATCTTAAAACATCTTCTTAAGCTAGCTCAGATGGTTAACATGTGTTTGTGTGGGTTGGATGACCCGGGTTTGAACTCGGGTCAGCCCATAAAATGTTATTTTTTTGTTATCTTTATAACTTATAATTAAATTAATATGAATCAAATAAGTTATTATTATTTTTAAATAAATCAATTAAAGTTATATATGAATTTCTTGCAACCAAATAAAATGCTATAAAATTTTAATTTGTCATTTTCAACCAAAACCCAATTTCCATATTTCGTTAACCCAAACTAATTTGTTAACTATAAACCGTTAAAATTTAGTTATTCTTCCATTACTTTAATTTATTTGTTTTAATGCGCTAAACGTTAAGTAGATATTTTTAAAATCATTGAACTTGAGTTGTTAAACTTCAATCCATTATATATTTTTAAAATCATTGAACTTGAGTTGTTAAAGTTTCTAAAACCCAATTAAAACATTATCAAATGTTCACTTCGTCAACTTTAAAACGTAACCGTTTTCAAGATGAAATTTCCGTTAAATCGATGTTTTATAAACATAATAAATCTCATGCTAGTATCAAGTTATTAATTAAAGATTATTAAAGTAATTTAAAACGTCAGAATCTGTTAAGTTATAAAATATATAAACGCCATAAAATGCTAATAAAATATAATAAAATGATACACGTTCCCAACAAATAGTTAACTTTTGTTATCCCGTAAACTAGTCTTTAAATTTTCATATTCATTTTATTTATAGTTCGAGATGTTCGGTTGCTTCGATTTCTTTTTGTGTTTTCGGTTTATATTTCAAGTTATCTTTCATTTCGAGGTGAGTTTCTCACAACCCCTTTTTAAGCGTTTTCGTATTTTGGGGTGGCATATGTATTTATTATCAAACTTCAAGATTTACAATTTTGCTTACAAACTATAATTCATATCATGTACTTGTGTGCTTACTTGTTTATTTGTTATATACGTGGATTTCAAGTGGTTGCCTCAATAAGTATGATCATACGCCCCCCTTTGCACTCAGGTCCATTTGTATCGAGTGGAAAAGGGACCTCATTATCCGAGTACGTTGGTAGCCCCAACTGGAAAGGACCTTCGTTTGTTCTTTACACTCAAGTTCATTGCATCGAGTGTAAAGAACCCTTATATGCTCATTTCATAAGTTCATGGAATTGTATGGTTTTTACGTATTATATCAAATTGTGGGATTCTCACCAGCTATGTTCATAGCTGACTTTATTTTATACATATGTTACAGGTGTAAAGATACGAGGATGAAAGTTAGAAGACACATAACATGCTTATAGGATATTCAAAGAAACTTATCATTTTGTTTGCTTATTTGTTACAACTTGTATTATTTGATAAACTTGTGTTACATGAAGATTTAAATGAAATAATGTTATAATGGTCACCTAATAGTGTCACGTGTGTTTGAGCAACCTATACGTCACACTCAGGCGTTTCCGCTTTAGCCAGGGTGTTATACTATAGGCTGGAAGTTTATAAACATTCGCTCATGCGCATAGTACAACTCAAGCAACAATTGCTGCAGGTTCTAGGCGTGATTAAACACACTAATAAACACATGAAGTGCATGCACCAAACCTACCAAAAGTATATTGCTTATCGTAAAATGTTAACCTATAATGGATGTTTCATTTGAAATATTTCCACAAAAGAAAATGAGACTTTACCATTAATTCCTTACATGACGTCATTCACTACCCACAGACCTACAGCACCATAAATATGTCGGGTAATTGCTTTTAGTCCAAACACTATGTCTGCAATAAGAGGACATTTATTTCATTAAAAGTGTACATTCCTCCTACCAAGTAATAAACATGAACTGACAAATTACCTTACAAATAATAATAATAATAATAATAATAATAATAATAATAATAAGCCTAGTCCGTTAAAATTAAAAATAAGCCCAAATTAATCCTAATTATCTTAGTTACACTATAAAAAATAGAGTATTAATTATATTTCCTCCTTTTTTAGCTAGGACCGGGAATCCTTGACTGAACCAAAAGTAATATTTTTCAAAACAACCGATTGTGACCCAAACTCATACCAATCCATACGAACCAATCTGACGTGTCTGTTTTGCCAACTATAAACTACAAAAAAACATAAGTAGCAATTTTGTCCCGCTCGCTTATAAATGGATCAAACATTCAAATACATCTTTTTGCAAATGAGTCAAATAGGTTGAAAATAGCTAAAATCTGTTGTTTTAAATTGTTTTGAAAGACAGCAAAAGTCTGTTAATCTCAAATATTAAAGAAAGTATTATTATAATATTGTTTTATAAAAAACTAAGGCATCATTAATAATTAACAGATATATATATATATATACACTTTTTAGTAGAAATTCCATAAAAGTGTCCCTACATGTTACAAGTCATAGGCTAACTTGCTTAGGCCCGTTACCTAAAACCGAGTAAAACAACTATTGCATAGGTTTTAGCTTATAATCCCAGTGGGCATGCCCATTATTCTAGCATGCCTAGAGGTACTTGTGTAGAGAATAGAACTATTCTTTCATGTTATCGGCCAAACTAAAGGTCGTAATGAGCTTCAAATTGTATATTTGCATTAACTTCTGAATAAATATGGACATTTCCCGTTGTCCACTCGTGGGTAGTATGGGTGGCCCATGATTCTAACAAACATTAAGTCTCAGTATTGTAAAAAAAAAACGAGACCGAAGTAATTAAGAAAATAAAACTTTAAACAAGAAGCGTATCAAACTAAAGCAAACCCGACCCATTTCACTATTTACCAAAACAGTTCCTGCTCTACCCATTAGATATTTAGGAAGTATAGTAGGACTGTCACACACCAAGTTCAATTCAGAGTAAATAAAATAGCAATAAACTGAAAAGACAAAGCATATATCATCAACATGTATAAAAGTGCTTCATCTAACGTTCTTACATCAAAACCATTAATAAAATACAATAGGCCAAGCTGCAAGCTTAAATTGCAAACCTGGAAACCCGACGATACTAACTTGTCAATGCTTCACGCCAGAATCTTACTTGGAGAATCCGGCTTCTTCCAAATTAGTTCTAGCTATATAAATAAATGCATGCATAGTTAAAAAAGTGTGTGGTTCCATCAGTGACAAACCGAAATGAATTACGACTTAAAAATCTTCATAAACACTAAAAATAGATATGCAGAGTTATGAAACGATCTAGAGACACAACGACATCAGAAAACAAACAGGGAGAGCTTCATCACTTCTAGATTTAAAACAAAGGATAGTTTATTTATGATTCATGGTTTATTTTATAATAAAGCATCAATTCTTAAAAAAAATCACCAATAATAAATAAAGTACCTAGCAGATTAATGCATCAATGAGATACTAAAAGCATAATATAACCATCTCCATCACCATGATGAAGTCAAAGCAAAACAGCTCAGATCATATGTTTCAAACATGCTAACATAAATTGATGGCATCTAACTTCAAAGTATTATTACACAAATCCTGCATACTTGTTTGTTTTCTATTTGTAGTGAGGCTTATAGAGCTTAGTGCAATTTGCCACATTAATTAGAAGCCGTATAAGATTGAACACATATGATAGAACTCCTAATCAATCAATCAATCAATCAATCAATCATGCCCAGTAAAATCCCACCGACAGCAAAGCTATAAGTAGGGTCTGGGGAGGGTGGGATGTAGGCACACCGTACCTCTATCCAAAGGAATAAAGAGGTGGCTTCCAGAGAGACCCTCGGCTCTAAGAACATGCGTATGAAGCAAAATAAAGGAAAATAAAGCAAAATAAAGGAAATCAAATTTTAACAGTTATATAAAAACTACTACTAATTATAATAATATTAATATTAATATTATTATATAATATTAATAATAAGATCACAGTTTAACAGCTATATAAAAGCTAATAATAATAATAATAATAATAATAATAATAATAATATATGCAAGGGAAATACCATTATGGTATGTGGACTAAATAAGTTAAGTCTAAGCCCTAAGGTATTCAATTCTCTCTAAAAATCCTTAACTTTAATTCTACTTCTCCACGAATTCCTATCCTCAACCATGTCCTCGGAGAGGTTTAGGTCTATCAAATCATGCCTAATCCTCTCATCCCAAGTCAATTTCGGTCGTCCTCTACCCCTCCTCCCCTCTATAGTAATGTTTTCTACGGATCTAACAGGATTCGTCGTCTGTCTTCTCTTTACATGTCCAAACCATCTCAATCTCCACTCTCTTATCTTGTCTGCTATGTTCGCCACCCCTAATCTCTCGCGAAACACAACGTTTCTTATTCGGTCTAGCCTTGTGTGCCCACACATCCAACGTAGCATTCTCATTTCTGCTACCTCCATCTTCCGCACTTGTGCCTTTTTGATGGCCCAACAATCTGTTCCATATAGCATTGCAGGTCTAACTGCCACCCTATAGAATTTTCCCTTTAGTTTAGTCGGGAAACTCTTGTCGCACAATATACCTGTGGCTGCTTTCCATCTACACCATCCTACCTGAACTCGGTGGGTCACATCACTGTCTAATTCCCTATCGCTCTGTACAAAAGATCCTAAATACTTGAACTTCGTTACCTGCGGGACCACCTGCCCTTCAATTGTGATCTGTGTGTCTTCATTGTCGTTTATCCCACCAAAATCACAGTGGAGGTACTCCGTCTTAGATCGGCTAATCTTTAAACCTTTTGTCTCTAAGGTTGTTCGCCACTCCTCAAGCCTCATGTTTAGATCTTGTTTTTTCTCAGCAAGTAACACAATATCGTCTGCGAACATCATGCACCACGGGAGAGTCTCCTGAATCGACTTTGACAACTCATCCAAGACTACTGCAAAAAGAAACGGGCTCAACGCTGACCCCTGGTGAAGACCTACCTCTACAGGAAAGAAATCAGTATCCCCCACTGGCGCACGGACACTTGTTTCACTCCTGGTATACATATCCATAATTATCTCTATGTATTTCCTGGGCACTCTTCTACCCTCCAAGCACTCCCAGAGCACCTGTCGTGGTACACTGTCGTAGGCCTTTTCTAGGTCAATAAACACCATATGTAGATCACGCTTCTTCTCCCTATACTTTTCCATTAATCTTCTTATAAGGTGTATTGCCTCTGTGGTGGAACGCCCCGGCATGAAGCCAAATTGGTTGACCGTAACCTGAGTTTCTCGTCTAAGTCTACCCTCAATCACTCTTTCCCATAGCTTCATAGTATGACTTAGTAGTTTGATTCCTCGGTAGTTACCACAACATTGGGCGTCTCCTTTGTTCTTATAGATAGGAACTACAACGCTGCTCCTCCACTGGTCTGGCATCTTACCTGATTTGAGAATACTATTGAACAGAGTAGTTAACCACATGACTCCTTCCTCCCCCAGACACTTCCACACCTCGATGGGTATGTTGTCTGGGCCAACCGCCTTAGACCTTCCCATCCTCCTAAGTGCATCCTTCACCTCTTCTCGTGTGATCCGACGGCAGTAGCAGTTATTCGATTGTTGTCGTTGAAAGTTTGTGTTGTCATGTTCTTCTTGGAAAGCTGTCCCATTGTTAAAAAGATTGTGGAAGTAGGTTTGCCATCTTAGCTTGATGTCCTACTCTTTGACCAGTACATGCCCATCTGTATCCTTTATGAACTTCACCGGTCCTAGATCTTGCCTTCTACGCTCCCTGGCTTTGGCAATCTTAAACATAGCATGTTCCCCCTCTTTTGTTTCTAGACTTTCATACATCCGTTTAAAGGCCGCCTTCTTTGCTTCCGCCACTGCCTTCTTCGCCTCTATCTTGGCCGTTTTGTAGTTGTCCCTCAATTCCACTCGCTCCTCCTCATTCGTGCATCTCATTAGCTCCCTAAAACATCCTTGTTTGTCCCTTATCTTGTCTTGCACTGCGTCATTCCACCACCAAGACTCCTTATGCCCACTTGTCTTTCCTGTTGTGACCCCGAGAGTCTCCTTTGCTACTTGGATGATCTTTGCCTCCATAGCTTCCCATATATGAGTTGAGTCCCCATTTAGTCGAGCCCGCGTATGCAACATGAGTTTATCCTTAAACAGTAGGAGATTTTCATCCTTCAAATTTCCCCATCGAATTCTCGGTGTACCTTTCTTCTCTCGAACAGTCACCTTATTTCTGAAGGCTATATCTGTCACTAGTAGTCGATGTTGAGTCACAACTGCCTCTCCAGGTATGACTTTGCAGTCCTTCCACCAACGTCGGTCTCCTTGCCTCATCAAAAGGTAGTCAATTTGCGTGTCGCGTCCGCCACTGCTAAAAGTGATTAAAAGAGAATCTTGTTTCCTAAAAAAAGAATTTATAATACCTAGGTCATGTGCCACCGCAAACTCTAGAAGATCTGTTCCAGTCTCATTCCTATCACCAAAACCGAAACCCCCATGAACGGCTTGAAAACCATCGTTAGCCTTACCAATGTGTCCATTAAAATCACCTCCTATGCAAATCCTCTCCCCCCTAGGTATGCCCCCTACCACTGCGTCTAGGCAATCCCAAAATTCTCTCTTTTCCTGATCCCCTAGGCCTACATGAGGCGCGTAGGCGGAGACTACTGCCACTACTTCCTCTCCTAGTACTAATTTCAACACCATAATCCTGTCATTATGTCTTATCACCTCCACCACACTAGTGTATATTTCCTTGGCCACTAGAAACCCCACTCCATTCCTAGCTCCATCAGACCCCGAGTACCACAACTTATACCCATTACACTCAGCCCCTCTATGTCCTTTCCACTTAGTCTCCTGGAGGCATGCTATCTGAATCCTACGTCTTTTAAGCACATCTACCAATTCTAGCAACTTACCATTTAAAGTTCCTACATTCCAAGAAGCCAAACGCAATATACGGTCCCTATCTTTACTCTTTCCTACACCCCTCGTTTCAGGACATGGTCTCAAGTAATAGTCATGGTTCCTACGCTCTATGGTTGCAACTAATCACACAAACACAAGCAATAGAACACCAAATCAATAATAATAATACTAGTAACAAAAACTAATAATAATAATAACAATAATAATAAAATAAAATAAAATAAAATAAAATAAAATAATAGAACTCCTAATCATAAAATAAAATAAAATAAAATTTATGAAGAACTTGAACTCGAAACCTGTAACGGATGAAACTGGAACGAAGTGAATGTGACGATGAAACTCGAGGCCCATTATTTGTTGCAAAGCTATGTAACGGACGCCGGCAATTCAGTTGGTAACATAACCGTTCATTGATTGCACCATTCCATTGAAACGAGAAGACGAAAGGTTCTCCGCAGATGTAAAGACACTTGGATGGCCGCCGGGGGAGCATTTAATATAACAGCGGCCTTGATTGCTTGATGATGAATGAGAATAGGGCATTCATGGTAATTTCGCAATTAAGGGATAAGGACAGAAATGACATTTCACAATTGAGATCTAGAAAGATATGCTAAACAAACATTTAAAGGAGTTAACAACAGAACATTTAAAAAGCCAAAATTATGAGGAAGACGGTTTTAAGTTAAAACATCCGACACCTTAGACTGCGGTTCTCCTGACCAAAACCAAATGGCTATCACCAAAACCGGCAACACACAACCCTTTTGATTTACCGTTGACCATCTAATTTGGAATCATGGTCAAACTTTAGTTATTTTTCTTCATGAACATATAGTATGCTAACTTTTGAGTTAATAGTTTCTTAATCTCTTGTGTGTTCTAACCCCTAAAATCTATTAGTTTCTATTTTTTAAAATTTCAATTAAACCTATTAGAAACTCGGCCGCACGAGAGTAAACTGTCAAGAAAATTGTCGGTTATACAGCTGCACAAATGAATAAAATCTCTGAAATGGAAGGTAATTTCGTTGATTGTTTTGTTAGTCGTTTAATGCTTTTGATCTTCACAATTAAATTGCTACTTGTATGACAACAGAACGTCATTCTTTCTATATTACTTGTATGCTTTCTTATTAATATCCTTCACTAATCCGATAATCCTACAAACTACACCAAACAGACATTACTTGTATGCTTTCTTATTAATATTCTTCACTAATCCGATAATCCTACAAACTACACCAAACAGACATGCTATACATTAAAATCTACAAAAATAGCAATAGAGTACTTTGAATGTCATAAACTGATGAGGTCAAAAAATATCTCAAAGGCGCAAGTAATCAGAGATGCAAAAGCAAATAAGATCTAACAAAGTCCTTAAGATAACGAGTTCAGTTCCCAAATACGTTTCAGCATGCACAGGAGTTATTAGAATCAGAGAGACAATGAGTGATCGAGTCGAACAGATAAAAACCGGGAATTTAAAAGAGCGCACTATATAAAACGAGATGGTAAAAAATAAAAGTGTAAGTTATTGAGATGTACCTCCAAGGGAGACTCTGTTTTTACCAGTTGATGCCGATGCGTAGCAGGAAGTCGCTCATCATGACAGTCACACTCAGTGTGAAGTACAACCCAGTGTTATGATACGGTTGTTGGGTTTAAAATGAATTTGTTAGAGCATTCCCAGCCCGTTCCCTACCCTATATTCATATATATCATATAATTACACTAAAAAACACTTTATTTTCTATATCCTGTTTAATTAAATAATAATTTTTATACCTTTATTATCATGTTTTCTCTCTCTTTCACTCACAACAACTTTAAGAAAATATTAAAAAATTATCCAGTATCTACAATAAAACTTTCCCATATAAATTTTCTCCCTCCTCTCCTCACAACCACTCAAACCCCACCCTATAATTTACAAACCCTCCTCACATAATTTTGAGGAATGAGTTGGGAATGCTCTTATATATAACCATGTGGATATGTACCTGGCAGATGGCCTCTTTTTTAACCATTTTATGGGGATCCATAAGAACAGGAAGTCGTGAATTCTACGATTTCACAATGGAGACCAATTTGAGCCAACAAGATACGAAGCAAGTTAATCAATATAGTACATTCAAGCATAACATTAGGGTGAAAGTTAAAAATTGCAGTACCTGCTTTTGTGATGCTATGGAACTCACCACTGCAAAGGCTCCTCATGTCAATCGATTGGCATTGAATACATTCAATTGCCGGTTCATTGGAGGGTTACTCCTTGTAACAGCTGGCCAACATGATTGGAGAATTCAATCCCTCATTGTTCATTCAATTCCTCAATGTTCGTGGGAGATTGAATTATAATATGATTGGAGTCTTCAATTCCTGGATGTTCATGGCCGATTGATGGGAGTTATAATAATAATAAACCCTAATTAATAAATAATAATAATAATGGCCTGTAAACAATATATATATATATATATTATAACGCATAAACCTTAAACCATAGTAATAATATATACTAGCCGAATGACACGAACGGAGGCATGTCCGTGTCCGTTCATTTTGTTGGTCCGTTAAATCTTGACATTATACGGCTGGAACAAATTAGAAGACTTATGTTATAATTTATGTCACGAAACATTATTATTGCATTATCCTAGGCTAGTGAATATGGCAGTTAGGAGTAGTGTCTGTTAAACACACCTTTAGCTGTATTAACCATCATGTGACTGTTACAAACAAAGGCTACAAATATCCGTGTAAATCTCATTTGTAAATATCAATAATTATCGTTTGCTTATTTTGTTGTCTCAAATATAAACCTTTGTAATTGAACTAACCACAAAATCCATTTCATATCCTAACCCCAACTCATAGCATTTATCTTTAACTGTAAGGCCCCGAACCCCGAGAACCTCACAGTTGGTATTCATACAAAACACTTATGAAAATAATTAAACTTGAAAACGGTTTCTTCCATTAAAACAAACATCTCAGAGTGTAAATTCAGCGGAAAACATAAATAGTGAAGTAAGTTCCCTAAAACCCGGGAATTTTGCCCAAAACCAATTTTAAATATAATTCATAAAACCATTTAAAATAAAATTGTTCAAATTACATTCTTCCATCCACGTATGCCCTTCACCGTCCAAGTAGCTTCGTGCACGTCCAAGCGATAAGGCATCATCTTCTTAACCTGAAACTCACACTAACATACACACAAAGTCAGCTTGAGCTGAGTGAGTTCAAGTTTTAAGTAAATAATATCAGTAGTAACAATTATGATAGTCATACCAAAAGTTTAAAAATAAAAGAGTGCATCCATTAAATCATCATTACCGAAAACTAAACATTCTCATACATACATATACAAAATGTATATATAAACATCCTTTCAAGTACATCCCTATATATATAACAATATATATATATATATATATAACATCCACGTATAACATCAGGGTCGAATAAACGTACAACCCAAACACGTAACATCAACGCATGCAAACACAAAGTAGGCATACGCAACATCAGTAGTCGAAACGACTACAACATCGTCAAATATAGGCCAAGCAATAATATATATATATATATATATATATATAAACATCCCAAGGCCTACCATATACTAGCAAGCCTATATAAAATCGTTTTAAAACATTTCATCATGTAAGAAAACACTTATGTGTGCATGCTAGCCCAAAATTTAAAAAGAGAAAAAGGGAGCATCATGAACTCACCTGAAATCAATCGAACACCTGCAACGAGCTAGGAAATCCCTAAGTGCACAATCACAAGCAATGGCCTGTAAATTATACACAACGTGTTACTAAACTAGACCGTAAGAACACTCTTGCCTAATGGGCCGTTCAAGCCCAACACTTTGGCCCAAGGCCCAACAACTTGGCCCAAGGCCCAACACTTGGCCCAAGGCTAATCAAATCGAGTCGAATACGCGCGTAATAAAACTTAAAACCATTTGTTAAACGAATCAGCCCCAAATGGACCAAATTCCCATTTTAATCTTTTCATTCATAATGATTATATCACCCGAGTTGATAGGGTTGACGGTTCCTTTTTACAACTCTCACTTTAACATTTAAACGAAAATTCGCGCACCGCCGACTCGATTGACGAAGCACTAACCAAAACAGCCCCGAGCATCAAAAAATTAATTTTTCCACAGCCCTTAAACCCCCCTAGGGCTGTACAAACTGATTCGGTCGGTCATCCGATCAATTAACGCATCAAAGTCAACAATTGTCAATCCTACACCCGGTAAACCCTAGTTTTCGAACTAAAATTGATTGACCGACCTAACACCTCCATTGGCCATGAAATTATAATATGATGTATATGTCATACCTAGTGGGATTTTGATGCCAAAACCTCACTCAAAACAGCCCCAGAAAAGCTCAATTGGGCAGCCACCCGGTTAGCCTACAACAAGACGTTTTTCGATCAATACGCGCAATATAAGGATCAATTAACGTGTAAAAGACTTGGGGAATCGTAGAACATACCTTGAATTGAAGTTCTAAGGCTTAGAATTGGCTGCAAAAAAAGAAAATCGTGGGTCTTGGGTCTGCTCTTTCTGCCAATCGCAACAATGGGGGGGGGGCTAGGGTTAGTTTATGTTATAACATAATATATTACACTCTAGTCCCTCCAGATTGAAGTGTAAGGCAAAATGGAAGGAAAAGTTAGGTTTGTTAACGTACCGGGATGACGTAAAGGCTTCCGAGAAACGTCGGTTAAGTCCCGAGAGTTATACATACTTTACACGCGCTAAATCATTAAACCGGAAGTTTGACGGGTGTTACAAGTCCACCCCCCTTACAATGGGATTCGTCCCCAAATCCCGAGGTGACAGGAACAATTGCGGATACAGTCTCACTATCTCATTTTCGGATTCCCAAGTAGCCTCGGAACCCCTACGGTGCCTCCACTGCACCTTCACCTGTCTAACCACCTTATTCCTCAAACGCCTCTCCTGACGGTCAAGAATAGCAATCGGTTGCTCAACGTAGTTCAGCTTACTGTCGAGCTCAATTTCATCAAGAGGCACATGGGCCTCATCATCCGCTAAGCATTTCCTCAGGTGGGACACATGGAAGGTAGGATGAATCCCCGCGAGCTCATCAGGCAGTTCTAGCCTATACGCTACCTCACCAACACGGGACACTATACGAAACGGACCAATGAACCTCGGACTAAGCTTCCCCCTCTTACGAAAATGAATAATGCCCTTCCAGGGAGAAACTTTTAACATAACCCGATCCCCAGCCTCGAACACAATGGGCCTTCGCCTTTTGTCCCCATAGGACTTTTGACGATCCTAAGCGGCCTTCATAAACGCCTTGATTTTATCGAGCTTCTTAGCCGTGGCTTCAACTACCTCCAAACTACCCAACTGTTTCTGTCCAATGGAACCCCAGCAGACTGGAGTCCTACACCTCCTACCATACAGCATCTCAAACGGTGGCATCCCAATCGTGGCGTGATAACTGTTATTATACGAGAACTCTACCAACGGTAAGTGACGGACCCAACTACCACCAAAGTCGATAACACAAGCCCGCAACATATCCTCGAGAGTCTGAATGGTCCTCTCGGACTGATCATCCGTCTGCGGGTGATAAGCAGTACTGATAAGGAGTTTGGTGCCCATCTCCTAGTGAAACCTTTTCCAAAACCTAGAGGTGAAACGCGTATCCCTATCCGAAACAATAGATACCAGAACCTTGTGCCTAGAGACGATCTCACGAATAAACACATCGGCCAGCTGCTCAGAATTAAAAGTCTCTCGAATCGGCAAGAAGAGAGCGCTCTTGGTCAGTCTATCCACGATTACCCAAATGGTATCATAATTACCCCTAGGAGTACGAGGCAGTTTAGTCACGAAATCCATGGTAAGATGTTCCCATTTCCACTCAGGTATTTCCAACGGCTGAAGTTTCCCAAACGGCTTCTGATGCTCGGCCTTAACTTGCAGGCATGTCAAACACTTACTTACATATTGAGCCACCTCAAACTTCATCGCAGGCCACCAATAATTCTTTTTCAAGTCTTGGTACATCTTGGCCGCGCCCGGATGAATAGAAGAGCGCGACTTGTGCACCTCATCTAAAATTTTACCTCTGACATCTCCATACCTCGGTACCCATAAACACCCATCCTTATACTTCACCCCATCACCTAAGTCTTCCAACAACTTTTCCTGACCCCAAATACGCTCTGACATAATCCATTCCACCTGTAACGCTTCATTTTAGACGTTGACTATTTGTTTCAAAATGTCAGGTTTGAGAATAAGCTGGTAGGATTTCACACGAGTAGGTTTTGGTCTCTCCTTCCGGCTTAACGCGTCGGCCACCACGTTAGCCTTACCCGGATGGTACATGATCTCCAGATCGTAGTCCTTAATCAACTCCAACCATCGATGCTGTCGCATATTCAGTTCCTTTTGCTCGAAGAAATACTTTAAGCTCTTATGATCGGTATAAATAACGCAAGGAACACCGTACAAATAATGCCTCCACAACTTAAGCGCAAACACAACCGCCGCCAGCTCTAAATCGTGTGTAGGATAATTCGCCTCATGAGGCTTCAACTGCTGTGAGGCATAAGCGATGACTCGGCCTCGCTGCATCAAAACACAACCAAGCCCCTGATAAGAGGCATCAGAATAAACCACCAGATCGTCGGTGCCATCGGGTAGAGCTAAAATCGGGGCATGCGTCAACCTGTTCTTCAACTCGAGAAAAGCCTCCTCCTGCTCAGTACCCCAAACGAAGTTAACACTCTTCTTAGTCAACCTGGTCAGTGAAGAAGCAATTTTTGAAAAAATACCCCGCCAAACCCAGAAAGCCACGGATTTCAGATGGAGACTTAGGAAACTCCCATTCATTCACGGCTTCCACCTTTGCAGGGTCAACCAGAATACCGCTCGGGTTAATAACATGACCCAAGAACTGAACCTCACGCAACCAGAAGGAACACTTAGAAAATTTCGCATACAGTTTGTTCTTCCGCAGAGCCTCCAACACTTCCCTGAGATGACCGGTGTGATCGGATTCACTTTTAGAGTACACAAGAATGTCGTCGATGAACACAATAATCGAACGATCGAGCATTGGCCTACACACCCGGTTCATAAGATCCATGAACGCAGCCGGTGTGTTGGTCAAACCGAAAGATATCACAAGAAATTCATAATGCCCATAACGAGTGCGGAAGGCAGTCTTAGGAATATCTTCCTCCCGAATCTTCAACTGATGATACCCGGACCTAAGGTCGATCATCGAGAACCAACTAGCTCATTGGAGCTGATCAAATAAATCATCGATCCTTGGAAGAGGGTACCGATTTTTAACAATGAGCTTGTTTAATTCACGATAGTCAATGCACATCCGCATGCTACCGTCCTTCTTTTTAACGAATAGGACCGGGGCAACCCAAGGTGAGATGCTCGGTCGAATAAAGCCCTTATCGAGCAAGTCTTCCAACTGAGCCATAAGCTCCTTCATTTCATTCGGCGCTAGGCGGTAGGGAGCTCGGGCAACGGGTTTGGCGCCCGGTACAAGGTCTATCTGGAACTCGACCTCGCGATCCGGCGGCACATATGACAAATCATCTGGAAATACATCCGGGAAATCCCGAACAATAGGAACATCACCGACGGTAGCCACCTCGGTATTTATGTTTATGGCATACGCCAGATACGCCCCGCACCCCCGCTGCATCAACTTTCCCGCCTTAAGCATGAATATAATATGTGGCGATGCAACATTCCGATCACCGAAGACCGTGATTTGAGTCCCATCCGGGGCCCGTAGACGAACGAGTTTCTAACCACAAATGATTGCGCATCAACATTCGCGAGCCAATCCATCCCGAGCACCACATCGAAACAGCCAAGCGGCATCAAATACAACCGCACCGGAAATCTATACCCAGACAACTCGATTGAACAACCCTGAATAGCCCTAGACACGGACACGGATTTTTCTATGGCGACCTCAACCTCAAATACATCGACTACGTGCTCGGGTGATTTATTCAACGAGGAACAGAAAGCGGTAGACACAAAACTTCTACTGGCTCTCGAATCAAATAAGACTGACGCCTGTAATTCATCAAGCAGAAAGGTACCTAGGACAATATTATACTACTGCTTAGCTACACGATCAACACATACAATTTCAATGGAATAAGAAATTATAACGGTGGGATGAAAGCTAAATAAGGAAAAATACCTGAAACGACATCCGCATCCTCCTTCGCTTCCTTCTTGGAGATGTTGAAGGCCCTCGCCCTGGCCTTCAGCTTCTCATCCATCTTCCCCATCGAGGAAGTCCCCTGCCCGGTCCCCCCCCCCCCCCCGCCTTACTGGAAGGACAGTTTGATGCCAAGTGACCGAACCCTTACAGCGGATACAGGTCAATGCCGGACACTTGAAATGGGGGTGTCCTACCTTATCACAACGAAAACAGGTGCCAGACCCAATCCTACATTCCCCCTTGTGCGGCTTCCCGCACTTCTTGCAATTACCGAACACCGCATCCCTTTTAAACTCAGAAGTCTCAATCTTTACCCTTTTCTCAGACGAATCAAAATTGCTTCCCCCGGGCCGCTTACCGTACGAATTTGAGTTCCATGCCTTCCTATTCTCAGTCGGAGGTAACTTCTCCCTTTGATCATACAGCGTACCTGCTAGAGTGACCACCGAGTGAAAAAAGTTGATGTCGGTAGTCAACACACCCCTACGAATATCCACCGGAAGCCCCTTCACGTACTTCTTAATCCTCTTGGCTTTGAGAGTAACCAAATCGGGACATAAACGAGCCATCTTGTTAAACTTGGTGGTATACTCCCGATGCGACTTAGTACCAGCCTCCAAGGTCAAGAATTCCTGTTCTATCTTATCCAGTTCATGCGGAGGACAAAACTGATCGAGAACCAATTTCTTTAACTCATCCCACATCATCCTCCTAATCGAACGATCACCCATAGCTTGCACCAAGTTATCCCACCAACATAGTGCCTCAGAACGAAACGAAGCAGTAGCCTAAGTCACCATGTCATCCCCTTGCACTTACTTACCCTCAGAATGGCCTCCATCTCTCTCACTCATTGATTTGCTGCCAATGCATCTTTAGTACCATCGAAAGAAGGGGGGTCACACTTCTTAAAGTCACCATACGAGCAATCCCGAGTAGATACACTAATAGTCCGCACCTCATCTTCATCCCCACTCGGCACATATACTTCATCTTCCTCCTCTAGCTGCACCTCCTTACTCTTCCTTCCTTTATCCGAACCCTTACCAACCAGTGACTCCTCCATGGCCCTGACGGCCTCAGCAACGATCTCGGGAATGGCGCTATGGAGCACCTGGTAAACCTCATCAACGATAGCCGCGCGCATAGCAGGATCTAAGGCGGGGTTATCCCCCTCCTCATGAATCGGGGTTTCCTGCTGGGAGTAGGAATCTCACTCTTGGCTTCGGCACGTGGCTTATGGCCACGGCCGCGAACACTAGGACCACCTCTCTTAGCTGCTCGAGTATTAACCATGACTTATCCCTACAAAGACAGAATTTTAACATGATTAAGTACAGGTGGCATTTAGAACATGTAAGGTAAGGGTAAACTGCTAATTACGTTGATCAAATGTAATTAGTCGTTTAATTTACCCGCCCGTCCTAAGCACCCCCTGCCCCTAACCTCGTTAGCCTTCTATCTAAAACTTAGATAGTTAATCACATACTAGAAACTTTTAAATTTAAAGGAATGACTAATAATTTAAAGTTACCTCTTGGCGTGCAGCTACTCGCGGTGGGCATACTGGTCTCTTTTCTTATAGTTCGAGTCCAAGCATTCGGGGATGCTCGGATCCCTCGAACCATGGCTCTGATACCAACTTGTAAGGCCCCAAACCCCGGGAACCCCACAGTTGGTATTCATACAAAACACTTATGAAAATAATTAAACTTGAAAACAGTTTCTTCCATTAAAACAAACATCTCAGAGTGTAAATTCAGCGGAAAACATAAATAGTGAAGTAAGTTCCCTAAAACCCGGGAATTTTGCCCAAAACCAATTTTAAATATAATTCATAAAACCATTTAAAATAAAATTGTTCAAATTACATTCTTCCATCCACGTATGCCCTTCACCGTCCAAGTAGCTTCGTGCACGTTCAAGCGATAAGCCATCATCTTCTTAACCTGAAACTCACACTAACATACACACAAAGTCAGCTTGAGCTGAGTGAGTTCAAGTTTTAAGTAAATAATATCAGTAGTAACAGTTATGATAGTCATACCAAAAGTTTAAAAATAAAAGAGTGCATCCATTAAATCATCATTACCGAAAACTAAACATTCTCATACATACATATACAAAATGTATATATAAACATCCTTTCAAGTACATCCCTATATATATAATGGGCCATTCAAGCCCAACACTTGGCCCAAGGCTAATCAAATCGAGTCGAATACGCGCGTAATAAACCTTAAAACCATTTGTTAAACGAATCAGACCCAAATGGACCAAATTCCCATTTTAATCTTTTCATTCATCATGATTATGTCACCCGAGTTGATAGGGTTGACGGTTCCTTTTTACAACTCTCACTTTAACATTTAAACGAAAATCCACGCACCGCCGACTCGATTGACGAAGCACTAACCAAAACAGCCCCGAGCATCAAAAAATTAATTTTTCCACTGCCCTTATACCCCCTAGGGCTGTACAACTGATTCGGTCGGTCATCCAATCAATTAATGCATCAAAGTCAACAATTGTCAATCCTACACCCGGTAAACCCTAGTTTTCGAACTAAAATCGATTGACCGACCTAAACACCTCCATTGGCCATGAAATTATAATATGATGTGCATGTCATACCTAGTGGGATTTTGATGCCAAAACCTCACTCAAAACAGCCCCGGAAAAGCTCAATTGGGCAGCCACCCGGTTAGCCTACAACAAGACGTTTTTCGATCAATACGCGCAATATAAGGATCAATTAACGTGTAAAAGACTTGGGGAATCGTAGAACATACCTTGAATTGAAGTTCTAAGGCTTAGAATTGGCTGCAAAAAAAGAAAATCGTGGGTCTTGGGTCTGCTCTTTTTTCCGATCGCAACAATGGGGGGTGGGGCTAGGGTTAGTTTATGTTATAACATAATATATTACACTCTAGTCCCTCCAGATTGAAGTGTAAGGCAAAATGGAAGGAACAGTTAGGTTTGTTAACGTACCGGGATAACGTAAAGGCTTCCGAGAAACGTCGGTTAAGTCCCGAGAGTTATACATACTTTACAAGCGCTAAATCATTAAACCGGAAGTTTGACGGGTGTTACATATAATATTAAATAAAAAAATCTATTTCTATTAAAAAACACGGAACCCAAAAATGGCTAAATGGAGATTCGAACCCTAGTCTAGATCTTACAACAACAAAGCATTACCACCACACCACCTTCCACTTTAGTTACCAATGTTAGTTTCAATTCATTAAATAGAAAAACAAATTCCGAAATATTAAAAAAAAAGAAACTTAGTGGCTGTCACGTGGCAGCCATTGATTGGACCTACATTCACTTTACTGTAGCTTTAGGTTTGGCTTTATATATAGTATAATTATAATAAATATATATTATTAATGATTATTAATTGAATAAATTATGTTTGGCCTCCTGTAAGTGGTAGACAATAATATAGATAAATATATATTTTACCTACCTATTCTAATAAAGTAAAATAAATGTGGACACTTGTCATTTTTTGATTAATTCTTATAATTTTTTACCTCCAAAACTAATATACCTTAAGATATGTAATAAATCAATAATTATTCACTTTTCTTTTACATTATATTTATATAATATCTATATATTTTTATAAATATAAATATTAACATATTATTTTACTATATATTCAAAATACTTGGTGAATTATAAAAATCAACAACAAATCATGTTTCTCAAATGAAAATTGTTTTGGGTTTTTTAGTGGAACTTAAATTTGATTTTATGGGTCAAAAGTTGGTAAATAGATTGTTTGGTACAAGTTAACTACATTTTGGTCAAAATTTGTTAGGGTCAAAAATGAAAATTTTGAGTATTTTTAAAAGTTTGAGAATGCAAAATAGATTTATCGTCAAATTTGTTATGAGTTCAAAGTATTGACTTTAAAATGTCAAAAGTATGAAAGTTAAAATTTTAAACATGATTCAGGTTTTAAATTTATTTTTAAGAGCATTTTTTGAAATAATCAAAAGGTTCGGGATTTGGCAAACTGACTATTTCCCCTGAACTATTAAAATTTAAGAAAACATTGCGAACACTTTCGACATGTCACCCCCATGCATATCAATGCTTAACTTTTATCAAATTTGAAATATTTATGTCAACATTAATTGTTCTTTCAATGGTGATCAGAACATTGTATGGGAAGCATGACATGCTAAACTATGCTCAAATGAAACAAAATATTCACAAAATTGAATGGGTTAACATGTTATTTTTTATGTTGTCATTATGACAAAGTCGAGAAGCCCTCTGAAACTTATCAAAATATTTTTCATGGTGTAGCTCAGAAAAACATCGTTCTTGAAGAACATCCATTGTTACAATTTAATGTTCTACTTTCCTTTGATGGGTGGTAAATTGATAAATATATCAATAAAGGTAACGCTCCTTTTGTATTTAGGCTTAGTGGTTAGAATTACTATCGTATGAGAAGTCTTATTTCCGAAATTAGTTCATAACCAAAATTCTTTCAATTATACATATATGACACCGAGAATGAATTTTTCAACAGAAAGAAGCATTCTCGGGTACGTTTTTGCACGGACATTTTTTAATTTTTTTATTAAGTTCATTTAAAAAAAATCAGTTTTGTGATATAAATAAAATCAATTTATGTACACATTGTATAGATACAAGCATAGATGTAATACATTTTTTTCATATATGCTATGTAATTATTTGTTTTACTTATAATTTTATAATTTGAACTATCCTGTGTGTGACACGGGCTTTAAAACTAGTTATAATTATATTAATTGAATGAATTGGTGACAAGGATAAAAAAGTAAATACAAAAAACATGACGCTTCATAAACTTGTACGGTACGCTTGAAGAACGAAATGAGGTAATGTCAAATTACTTTTTCTGTTCAATTATGAAATTACGTTTCTATCCTCGTCCTCTAATTGTGAATTTACTGTTCCGTCCATCACACTTCCTTAATAATATAATATAATTTATCTATTATAATAAAAAAATACTTAATTTTGCCACTTGTCAATCTCATAGCCATCCTCATCTTTTTTTCAACCTATTTTAATATATGGTCCCTTACCTTTAAGACATTTCAATATATGAATTCAAGTTTATTTTTATTAGAGGTAAATTCTAACCGATTCATTCATTAACATTAATGGTGAAATAAGAAAATAAGAAAATTTCAACATTGAAGTTGTAGGTCTGTTAGATTAAAATTTTCAAATCACAGATAATTGCAAATTAAAGAAAATAAAGGCGCATCATTGTCGAAGAATTGGATTTGTACGGTAATAAACTACAGATTATTTTTAACTGGGATTTGAGCAAAAGTGCATAATATTTTATATAAGGTTGGTTTCAGATTTGGATTTAAAATTTTCTCATATGCATTTGAACTCAGGAAAATATGGCATTTTCTTAATTTTCTCTAAACATTTTGTATAAATATTGCAAACATGAAGAATATCTATTACATAAATCTTGGTGTATAACTTTAATTAATTCATTAAATTTGAATATTATAATTATAGACCATATGTATAACGATTTACTATATGATCTATATTTCATTTATTTATTTATTTGACTTTACATGTAATATAAATGGTAGGTTTTATTAATAAGAAGATCAATATTTAGTTTCAATATTTTCTTTCATAGCATAGACCAAAATGTTTCAAAACATATATTTTATGACTTGATTTATACCTTTTTTATACATTTAAATATATTTAATTTATGGTAAAGTTAAAATACAAAGTACATTAAAGTATTGAAACGCACTAAAGTTAAAATACAAAGGGTGAGAAGGAATCTGATTCATTGATCTTAAATTTGGATGGTAGAGATTAGTTTAAAAATAAAAATTGACGAGAAGCGCATTAAAGTAATAACTCGCTTATGATGGCTTTCTATCTCTACATGCAAGGCACATGTCAATTCATCCATCATTTTAAAACGTACATAACTTTTTCATACGGCATTATTTTTAAAAAAAATTTCACCATAATAACCAGAATTTTTTATCTTTAAAATGAATATCATATTTTTATATGAAAATAAAAAAAAATTAGTGAGTTTTTTTTATATTGTGTTATTTGGTTGTTTATTGTGTTTTTAGTTGGGTTTTTCTATGCATTATGTTATAGATTTTGATTATTGTGTTTTTCAATTGGTATTTATATTAAAGATAAAAATTAAAACAAAAATTACATTATTGTGTCATTTTGTTCGTCATTGTGCCTTTGTGCTCAAAATTTGTCTTTCTACTTATCATTGTGTTGTAGTCATTGTGAAATACGTTCATGGTCTTTTGTTTGGGATTGACTTGTGCTATTCACTTAATTTAAGAAAATATTATTACGTTCAAGTCATTGTGTAATATGTAATTTCCATTGTGTTTTACGTCAAGTCATTGTGTTACATGTATTCACCATTGTGTCTTATGTTTCATATCATTGTGTTATATGTATTCATCATGTGTTTTACGTTTTGGGTTATTGTGTAATTGTGTTTCAAGTATTAAATAATTTGTTGTTATTTTATCATTATATTTACATATTCTTATCACACAAAGGTGTTATTAGTATTTAAAAAAAAACACAATGATGAGTTGAAAGACATAATGACAAAAAAAAGACACAATGACAAACATAAAGAAAGACACAATGATGAAAAAAGACACAATGGTAAGCAAAAAAACACAATGGCGTAATTTTTATTTTTAATTTTTATACAACAAAATGATACTCATATTAAAGATAAAAAAACGCTTGTTATTATGGTGAATTTTTTTTAAAAAAAATATCATATGAAAAAGTTACAAACATTTTAAAAATGATGGGGGAATTAACATGTGACTTACATATGGAGAGAGGAAATGTGTATTATTATTTTTATATAATTTTTCCTTTAGTCCCCACTTGACACATGTCAATCAATTATTTTTTCTTACACTTTTTATTTTTGTTGGCCTTTGCAAACTAACTCAACCGTTTAATTTAATATGCCTTATAAGACAAACTAGGGAGCGTACCCGCGCTTCGCGGCTCGGGCACGAAGTTGCGATTTTTCACGGCTCGGGCATGAAGTTTTCGTTATAAAGTGTTGATGCATTCATAGAGGGTACTTGAAACATTTCTAAATAAGTTTTCATTACAAACGGTTTACATAAACCTACATAGATAGAGTACTTGAAGCATATTGGTTGTTTTGAACTTGTTACCTAAAATATGCATACACGGTAACTGAAGCATACATGGTTGATGCTCATGTTTTTGGCATAACATTGACTGGTTTGCTATCAAATTTAGGCTATCGTTTTTTAACGAAGTATGCCTACTTTGTTACAAAAAAGTTGAGCCTTCTGTGCAGTTTGATGATGGGCCTGTCAATGTTCAAAAAGAGTGTTTAGGCCTGGTATGTTGCAGCTGTTACTCCTTTGTTTTCTTCTTGAGGTGTTGGGTGTTTGTTGAAAATCATTGTGCAGTTAGTATGTGACAAGTGTTTTGGTGGGTGGTTTAACATATACCTGGAGAGAGTCTGGTGGTGACCTTTTAAATGCTGTTTTTGCAGGTGGTGTTGGGTTAACCAATGGTATTTTTTCTCTGTTGATCGCCAATGTTGTATCTTTTCTTAAAGTCATTTGCAGCAAGCACTGTTGTCCTTGGATTGCAATGATCTCGTCTGGGATGATTCTTGTGTCTATGTATCTTTGTTTCATGATCGTTTCTTCACAGGTTGTTTTGAGCATGTCGGTCATGGCTTCATCAAAGAAGATGGCTTTGATTGTTGTGTCTTTGTCGACGATGATGGTGTTTACACATCACCTACATTTACAAATTGTGTACAATGTTATAAAACTATTGAGAGCATTTCAGTTCGTATCAAAAAAATGGCCATGGTAATTTCAGTGATGGTAACCAAATACATTGGCACAATATATGTACCTTAAACCAAGGTTGTAAAAGTCGTTAGTCGGTCCTAGGCGGTCGACTGGGAGTCGCGAGCACTCGGGAGTAGTAGGGGATTACTCGGAAAGTACCTACGGAGTACTCGGCCGAGGCGGGGAGTACTCGATCTAGGCGGGGAGTAATCGGGGAGTATTCGGCCGTCTACTCGGGAGTTTTACAACATTGCCTTAAACGATATAATAATGCTATGTTCTGTAACGTAACATTATCTGTTGACCATATTAAAATTGTAAAACAGACTGACTTAGAAGTCAAAAATCTGTAATGCTACTGTCCTTACCATATTAAAATTGCAAAACACTATATACATGGAAACTTTTAAAGAACTATTTTAGTTTACCAATACTTAGAAATTTGACCTCTAAACTTAAACTGCTAAAAGGCTGACATCTCCATTTTGCTCACTTTAGTTCAATTTTTTATTCAAAAGTATGTTTCAATGTTTGTTAAATATGGTTATACTTTGCGTAAAGTATAGTACATTTGTGTGAATTTATTTTTTTTAAATAATAATACGAGTGTTAGATAATTTTCTTTTGTGGTAAGGCATGTTCAAAAGATTGAAATAATATAATTAGTTAGATTCAGAATTTTGAAAAACGTTAGAAACTGAAGCGAATTTTTAGTACCTAAAATGGAAATGTTGCAAGATTGGTTGCTAGTTTAGAAGAAGCATCTAAAGCTGCACAATGAATAATAGTCTTAAGAAAAATAAATCATCAACAAATAAATAAAAGTACCAAATAAGCATGAAAAAAATACCAATTATAAATTGATAATGTAAAGCAAAGGCAAGAATGACATTAGAGAAAAGATGAAATCATAATTGAAGTCCAGTCTTGCAGATTACAGTAGGAAACATGAAGAATAAATACACGGTCACTTAAATTACATATATACACTACATAATCATTCAGAGTTTTAGACTAATGAACATTCAATAGTAGGAAACGAACTTATCAAAAGGAAACTTTGAACGGTAGTTAATGGCCGTAGATCAAGTTCACTGGATGCCATTCACTAAAACAGTGTGGATGTATGCGAAATACATGTATATAAAGCCACACCAACGTTATGTACAACACGCCGGTACCAAAAATCACCCCAAAACGCCCGGGGGGGGGGGGTTCCCCGGCGTTTTGGCCGCAAAACGCGTGGATAACTTGCCCACTACGGTGGTCTTATTGGAACCCATTTTTTGTGAAACAGTCAAAACCGGTTAATCCAAATAGCTGGTTTCGGTTCATAACCGATTTTGGAAGGATATATCAGCTACCAATAAAACCGGTTAGATCAATAATCAAATCGGTTAACCTATAACCGGTTAAAAAACCAATTTTTAAAGAAAATAAACTACTAAAATGTAAAATATCACTTTATTAAAATAAAAAGGGAATTAAACAATCACGATTCCTATAAACAGTGAAGGATGGATCATGCATGCATGTTAAGAAAAATGTATGAATATCCTAATTAAGCAGTACGAATACATGTAAAATTGTAAAAATGACATTTACCCCTAATCAACCAATTATCAAAGGAATCGAATCAGAATCAATTAATCCCCAAGTCAATGGCATCCGAGGAGAAAGAAGCACAGTCGGAATAAAAAACAGTCAATGCTTGAAATTAATAACACCAAATCAGTTAACTGAAATATATAGGTATCATCAATATACCTAAATTAAACTGTATAGTGAAGAATCGATGCCAAAAGTAAGCAATTAAAAACACCAAACCAAGTAATTATATATTTATATATATATATATATATATATATTAATTGTGAAGTTGGGTTCTACTCACAAATAGCTACTGTACTACACATACTTTCTTTAAAGCGTGCATTACAACTAACTGATGCGTGATATTCTTTACACGTGTATTGCCTTTCTCTTTTGCATCGATTTGTTTTCAATTATTTTCTGATGGTTTTCTTATTCTCTCCGGTTTTCCTCATCATTGTTGTGTTGCGTCGTATCTTCTTGATAGGTAAGCATAGAGTGACCCCTTGCTTACTTTCATTTTCATACGCCAGTACTTGGTTTGGTGTTTAAAGCTGTTCGTCCCCCTTCTCGACGTTCCCGGAGGGTGGCTCTTCATTCGGAATGAATTCTTTGATTTGAAAAGCTCCTTTCCTAATCGACCTTCCGCCTTCCGTTATTTGATCTTTTTTTGGATCTTCTGCCAAAGAGTCCCCTCCTAATAAGTAGGGCTTTGCTGGTCCTCGATAGCCTCAATGGATGGCCCCCGTGATGTCAAATCCAATTCTGAGAGCGGATTATGATCATGACTTTGTTTACCCGGTTCCCCTCACGGCTAAAAGGCACTCGACGTAATCATGATTTCTGCTCAAACCCAACTAAGCCCTGAGGACACCTTCTGCTCGGAGGGCTGAGGTTAGAAAAGGTTTCTCTCGCTGTTGCTATGACCTTTGGTCTTGTCGCGAGCCACTTGAATTTGAAAATCCGGCATTTGGACCCTTGGCCCGCTTAGAAGTGGATTCGCGTATGAAAATGAAAGTAAGCAAGGGGTCACTCTATACTTACCTATCAAGAAGATACGACGCAACACAACAATGATGAGAAAAACCGGAGAGATTAAGAAAACCATCGGAAAATAATTGAAAACAAATCGATGCAAAAGAGAAAAGCAATACACGTGTGAAGAATATCACGCATCAGTTAGTTGTAATGCACACTTTAAAGAAAGTAGGTGTAGTACAGTAGCTATTTGTGAGTACAACCCAACTTCACAATTTATATATATATATATATATATATATATATATATATATATAATTACTTAATTAAAAGCATTTTAAACTAAAAAATCTATTTCAATCTCATCTCACTATTTTCGTTTTCCAAAAATCATTTATGATATTGAAACCTAGATTCATAGAATATCGTTTTTGTTAGGTTTTTACATAATTCCAATATTATATTAACTTATTAATTTTATTTTTATAGAAATAAAACGAATTGGGGTTATGTTAGTGTTTTCTGTTGGTTAAGACATAATTAAAGTATTTATTACGATTTATATTCAAAACAATAAAGCTATACACAAAATTTTAAAAAAATTACTGTTATAACATTTATTGTTAAATATGTTGTAAAATTCATTAACATTCACTCCTTATTTATAGTGTAACTTTTATAGAGATATTTATTATTTTTATCTTATTATTTGTAACTTAATCATGTTGCTCATTATATTTAGAGGATATTCCATTTCCATATTAATTGTAAAAAAAATAGTTAATTAGGTTAAAACTCATTTACCATGCATAAAATCCGAAATCTTTGCTTCTTCTTCTTCTTCTTTTCTCTATAAGTTGTTAATATATATATATCGATTAATTAAGTATTTCAACAATTTTCCATAATATTAACTAATAACACGGATTAGTATTCAAAATTTAAACATTCCTTATCTAATAATTCGAACTATTATAAATAAAAATCACTAGCAACTTTAAATCTTCTAATATACTCCTAACTCAGAATAATCACTGTTATTTAAACAGTGACTCTAAGGTTAGTATGTTTTTGTCAATTTCCTATGAATTACATT
The DNA here is from genome assembly GCF_021521415.1 of Bidens hawaiensis. Lineage (NCBI taxonomy): Eukaryota > Viridiplantae > Streptophyta > Magnoliopsida > Asterales > Asteraceae > Bidens > Bidens hawaiensis. The sequence continues at coordinate 580,919 of NW_027491022.1, forward strand.
CATATGAAATGAAACAAATTATTTTGTTATATTTTAATTTTCAATTTTATATGTTGCTTGATTATACAATTTTAATTGTAAAATATAAAATAATCAAAAATTTGTCATACACAAAATATTAATGATAACAAATTTATCATGATTAATCAATTTCAGATTCTAAAGATTCTAAAGTTCAAGTAATCTGGTTTTTGAGGTAATCATGTTTTTTGGATAAACATGAACAAATGATCTCAAATGACATCATATTAATAGTTTAAAAGGTATGATCTTTTATATGTATGAATATTTTTTTGTTAGTTTCATGGATATATTTTTCATTATTTAGAGTTGGTATGCACTTGAACGAACCTTATTTGTTACACGGACAACTATACGTGGCTACATCAAGAGTTGCAAGCAAACCTATATGTTACCTTATCAAGAGTTACAAGAACACATGGACTAAATATGTTGATTTTTAATAAATAACGTATACCGACCAATACAACAACAAATTAGTGTACAAGGAAGTTTTTTACTTATTTCTAACATATTTGTGTGACCTTAGTTATGTAATTTTTACAATTTTAATGTAAATTGTAATTGTATTAATAATATATGATCATTTTATTGACTGAATTTCACTTAATAGCTAGAGTTTAAAATTTTTAATTAGCCGTGTGATACACAAGCCCTTAAACTATTATAGATAATAAACAAAACAAAACTTTTTCATTGTAAATGTCATCACCAAAGTGATATTTACAAAAAATTTTTCAATCACTCTCATATTAAATACATTTAATATTTCCTTTTCTTATTAATAATTTTGTATTTCATTTTTTTTTTCCTTTTTAATCCTTCATTTTCACTTTTTAAGAATTTTTCATGATTTAAAAATTTTAATACCAACATAAATATGTTATTTTGTTTTATATAAATATGTAGTGTATTAGTTATTAATATTAAGTTTTTATAAGTAACGAACTTTCACGTTGATTTGAATAATGATTCCAAAAAATAAGATTTTAAATTAAATATATTATATTAATTAAGGTTTTATAAGAAATAATATTATTGGATGAAGAGTCAAATTAATTTAAAATTAAAATTTCAAACTTTAACTTATTAAATATATAGGATTATTTACTAAATTACAAGTTTTTTTTATTTCAAACCCTAAGAAGATAAATCCGCTATTGATGTATTCTCGGTGTTTAGGTCGAAATAGTTTATGATTAGAATGAGTTTCGGTCCACGGGTTGGCTTAAAAAAGTATCCATTTACAACTTCTTTTTTTAATTGACTATTTAATCAACCCATCATTTATATTAAGTTCATCATCTTAAAAATTCACAAAAAATATAAACACTAGACTACATGCTTTAGTTTTTCAGGTCAATAATACAACTTCTTATCTTTGGAATAAAAGTGTTAGACATTAGCACACTATTAATCATATTAAATTGACTTTGTATTGTATATCCTAATATTATTGGGATTTCAAAAATATATATTTCTTTAGTGACTGAGTTATACTTGCACCGAAAATGAGGCCGTTCAAGAAATTAGCAAACGTTTGCTATCCATGTTTCTAGGAGATGAAAAATATTACCATTCTTCCGATGCTATCTATCAGACATAAAATTATACGTTCCAAAAAAGTATTAGTTCCCTGATATTTTAAATGGCCTTAAAATATAAGGTTGTCAAGTCATAGGTTAAAATCCGATGTTGAAGTGATGCTGCTTAAAATATTAACTAGAAGATTAGTCTATGCAATAAACTAAACTATATGTGAAAATACAATATCATAACTGTGTTATAGAAACCGAAATCATATCCGGAAGTAATATTAAACTCACCCTTTTATTTTTAAAAAAATAATAAAATCCTATATCTTTAGATAAAATGATTAATTTCAAAGAATGAAATTTTCACTTTATTTTTGCTTTGCAATGAAGATTAATAAAAGCCATGGTCAATCATTATAGATGGTTGGTTTGTTTTTGAAAAAAATATTTAAACTCATGGCCAGTTATGTGTTGCATTATCTAGAGTTAAAAACAGAAATAATGTGAAACTACTAAGTTTTGATATAGAAAGTAAAGCTACAAATAAAACTACAGATATTGTGTACAAAAAAAATGTTTAGAGACTTATGAATTTTCTAACAACTTTTTATTTCCATATTAATGTGTAATTTATTCAACCTTATAATATATCTTTATATCTATTGAACATATTTTTTGTAACATCTCGGATTTTCCGTATTTGTATTCGTTTGTATTTAACCCGACTCGGGAACATTATTTGGATCCTTATGTTGTAACATCCTAAAAATTTTAATGATGAATAAAGGAAGTTATGTTTAGGGATTTCGCGTAATTAATTAATATCGGGTAGGGGGCGGGTCTTGGACGTGGATTAAATGAGATGGGTTAAATGAGAATGGGATTTCAGGGATATAAATACCCCCAAAATCCCAAAATATCTTCATTTTCACCAAACTCCCTAACACCCCAAAACACACACACACCACACACATACCGCCGCCGGCCGGCCGAGCCAATGGAAGAGTCGGGCAGGTCCGAGAGAGAGAGATTAGTGTACTAGCAAGTAAACGAGATCCAAACAAGCCCAAAAAGGTATGATTCTTGATCTTTGAAGTTTAAAGATCTAAGCTTTTTAGTGTATAAGCGACCGAAATGGTCGGGAAGCGTAGTGGGTGATATTGAACCATAGCAAGGGTGTTAAAATCGCTCAAAATGTTGGACAGAAACCGAAACTGCGGTTATCTGGGCAACTTCGCCTTCATCTGGGCAACTTCGCCTTCAAAGCGATGAACTTCGCCTGCAAGCCAAGTTCGCCTGATGAACTTCACCTGCAAGCTAAGTTCGCCTGATGGCAACTTCGCCTAAAGCTAAGTTCGCCTGATGGCAACTTCGCCTAAAGCTAAGTTCGCCTGATGACAACTTCGCCTAGAGCTAAGTTCGCCTGAGGCTTAACTTCGCCTAAAGCTAAGTTCGGCTGATGACAACTTCGCCTAAAGCTAAGTTCGCCTAAGGTTTAACTTCGCCTAAAGCTAAGTTCGCCTAAGGTTTAACTTCGCCTAAAGCCAAGTTCGATTAGAAAATAAATTAAAAACCTAATGAAAAATGTGTTAAGACAGTTAATGGAAATAAAATTTTTCCAAGCTGACCTGGCAGCTCGACCCCAGCCAGGGGCTCTGCCCCTTGGACCCTGCTAGGGGCTGCCGCCCCTAGACCCCGCTGCCAGGGGCGCTGCCCCCGGACCCCCGTTCGTTGTGGGTCATATAAAGATAGAAATACATTATGAGAAGTGATAGTTAATTGATACGTATACTTGTTATACAGTCAGCCGTGCACAACTGAAGAAAGGAATTACGATTAACGGTGAACGTAACCGTGTTCAAGTGAGTTTCTAGCCCCATTCCTTGTTATGTTTTCGGGGCTGTGTGCATACTTGATGTGTTGTTAATACATTTATCCTAAGTGATAAGTGTATGCCCTATGTGATATATGTGTTTTGTAAGAATGATTGCTTGATGGTACGTGAACGATCTTCGGATATTGCACGTACTGTCAGGTTGTAATGCTATGTATAAGGTAAGTATAATATGAATGCTTATGCGTATGAACGTGATAGAGATAATAAAAGAAGGAAATAATGATGTATGGTTGTATGGTTACGAAAAGGGTACCGAGCCGTAATAATACTCGAGGTATGATGTATGGTTGTATGGTTACGAAAAGGGTACCGAGCCCTAATAATACTCGAGGTATGATGTATGGTTGTATGGTTACGAAAAGGGTACCGAGCCCTAAAAATACTCGGGGTTAATGTATGGTAACGAAGAGGGAATCGAACCCTACTAATATTCGAAAACTAGGGACCAGACCCTTATAATATCTGTGATGTTAGGGACCAGACCCTTATGATATCTGTGATGTTAGGGAATCGAACCCTTCTAATATTCGAAACTAGGGACCAGACCCTTATAATATCTGTGATGGTAGGGACCAGACCCTTATAATATCTGTGATGGTAGGGACCAGACCCTTATAATATCTGTGATGTTAGGGAATCGAACCCTTCTAATATTCGAAAACTAGGGACCAGACCCTTATAATATCTTTGAGGTTATAGGGCGAAAGGCTCTTTAAAACGTATGATTATGTATGTAAAGAAAGTATGAAGGTAACAATGAAAGTAAAAGCACTTAAGTGTGTATGAAAGAAAGTTAAGAGGTTAAGTATGAAATGTAAAGAATGTATTGTATGATTTTGTGATTAACTAGAACTCACTCAGCGTAGCTGACTTTTAGTATGCACGCAGGCGAGTAGGATGAGGCAGCTCGCTTGAGGAGACACGTGGCATTGAACAAGAGCCTGGCATCTGAAGACTTACGATGTTTTAGTTTTAATGTTTTAATGTGAAAGACAAAGGATGTTTTGAGACAAGTTATGAAATATTGTAATGTTTTATGAAAGTTTTATATTCCGCGTAAATGTTTTAATTAACTCTGATATTTAGAACTGTGTTTATGAGTAAATCCAACACGAAAGTAAGGTTACCGGTAACGGGGCCTTACATATGTCACACCGCGACTAGCACAATGCGGAAGCGTAAACGGGAATGCAACAGACACCTCTGGCAAAAACTTGATGTGCTAAAAGTAGTTATATAAAAACACGCTAATCTAGACACTAAGTAATAAATTCTAGACTCTTAAACTTAACTAAACTACTAACCGGCAAGTGAACGATCGACTCTAGTATAGCTAAGTAAGTTCGGATATCGAACCCACAGGACTCTTTAAATTACGTTAACTAGCTAAATTTAGACTTAACTACAGACACGACTATTTATCTATTATTATTAGGGGGTTTTACTTAAAAACTAAAATTAAACTAATTAATAAAACTAAAGACTTAAAAACGACTTAACCCTGGACTTAATTCAAATGATCACAAAATAACTACCTAGGCTAGAATCCCCTAAATTTCAGTTATCAATTAACCCGGGATAATACTTATTTATGGAACTGGGATCGTAAAATAGACGCTTAAAAGAAAATCTGAACATGACCCCTGACCCTTTTCAAGAGACACCTATTAATTTCTAATAAGTTTTAACGCACACCAGTATTAAAAATCAAGTTTCCTTACGGTCACCTAATTGATTACAAATTAGTTTCTTTATACGAAATCCTACCTTACAGCGCGGAAATCAAAGGCAGTCTAATATATTCAATTGACTCGATAGACATAGTTAACCGATCAAACCTAGACTTACTCCTTACGAAGAACTAAATCTAGCAATCCTGATCAACAAAGACCTATCAATAACCTAGCACCTTACAGCTATTTAGGTTAGCAGCACACTTAGGTTTATTTGATTAACTAATATTATTCCTATGATCTTAATGCATATCAATCATAAAATAATCAAGAACACAAAGTAATTGACCTAATAGCGACCTATCATAATGACAAACAATAATCAAGGCAACTATGGAATAATAATAATTAATCAAACAATCATAAATATCCATATGCATCAATTTAATATAATTAAACCTTTTAACTAGTTCATAAAAACCATAACGATAAATAAATCCCAAGTCAAAATCAAACGTCAACAAAGATTCATATAAGCCTAGGCAGTCTATAATGTTTAGCCTAGCATCTTAAAATCAAACAAAACAATAATAGATGAAATCATGACGAAATAAGTAAGAACGGAAGATTAAAGGCGATAAAACCCGTGGTCTTCGTTCTTGGATGATAAGCACTTCGCCGGCTGATTCCTAGCCTTCAAACCCACCAAATATTGCAATCCTAAGCTCCAGGAAACTCCAAATTTGCTCTGGTTTGTAGGGTATGCTCAAGATTAAGTTTAGGGGTGTTTAAATAGGTTTCCTGGGCCCAAAACTGATAAAAACCGAAGAAAATACGTGAAACGGGATGCCCAGCGCGCCACGCGGCGGGATTTGGCCTCCCAGTCACTCGGCGCTCCGGATGGGGAGGGGATGACCGGTCCTGTTCGTTTCCTGATGCGGTCCGGTTCAATTCTGATGCTCCGGTTCACCGGTTTGGCTTGTTTTAGCTCTTTTTTCGCCCTTTTTAACCATGAACAAGTCTTGAAGCCTACATTATTCAAATATGTTAGTAATATACAAATTCTAATAAAAACTGAACGGAAACTAATAAAATATTAATTAAAATATACAAGGGATTTATATATATTTAGCCTTATATCAGGTGTCAACCACATTGTTTATAAAGAAACATTACAAACTAATTTACAATATATTACATTTGTCTATTTAAGTTTACAGACTAGATGCTACACCAAAATATACTCGTAAGTTATTCTACTCGTACCAGTAACCTTGTGGTATTCCCATTGCACCGATCACGTTTAGTAACAGATATCACAAAATCACAGATTTTCCATGTAAGACCCCGAATCCCGGGAATCCTACAGTTGGTAATCACATCCACAATTTCACAAAAAATTTAAAAGCAAACAATTCTTTGTATTTAAAACCGGTTCAGAGTAAATAACAGCGGAAAAAGTTTAAGTATTAAAAATCCCAAACACGGGTACAGGTGTCCAATATCAAATGTAAATAAAATATTTGTTTTATTTTAATTCCTCGACCAGAATACCTTCAACCTCCCGAGTAGCATCCAGCACGTCCAAGCGGTAGCATCCATTTCTTAACCTGAAAGTTATTCTAACAAACACACAAAGTCAGCTTGAGCTGAGTGAGTTCAAGTTTTCATAAACGACATTCATTAAAAATTTAAATTCCATGAGTATGGAATGTAGTGGAAAATCATGAGTCCATAAAATCATAAATAGCTTTTCTTAACCAAATCATAAGTAAATAAAACATTAAACATCTTGTCACGCAGCACGGGCCTCCTCACCCCGGGTCTTCCCCGAGTAATATATTTGGCCCAGCCGCGGTTTAGCAAAACCGTTAAAATCATGCAACACGAGCCTCCTCACTCCGGGTCATCCCCAAGTAAAATATTTGACTCAGTCACAGTTTAATAAAACAAAATCACGCAACACGAGCCTCCTCACCCCGGGTCATCCCCAAGTAATATATTTGACTCGGTCACAGTTTAATAAAACAAAATCACGCAACACGAGCCTCCTCACCCCGGGTTATCCCCAAGTAATATATTTGACTCGGTCGCGGTTTAACATACCAAACAAGTGATACGGGCCTCCTCACCCCGGGTCTTCCCCAAGTAATATATTTGACCCGACCACGGTTTATAGAACGGCGAGCCTCCTCACCCCGGGTCTTTCCCAAGTAATATATTTGACCCAGCCGCGTTATAAACATGCAACACGGGCCTCCTCACCTCGGGTGAGATTGAACAAATGTGATACTGTTGTAGCGAAAGAGAACAAGATAACGTATGAGGAGTAAAAAAAAAGTATTTTCGGAAAATTTTCTTCAACGAAATTTTTCGGGGATATTTTAAATATGCGGGATACTCTTCTAGAAATTCTGGTGATATATTTTTCGGCCGAATTTTTACGCATATCGAGGGGCCGAGGGGGAGTAACCGATTAAGTTAACAAGAATTTTATTGAAGATTTTCGAAGAATTGTTCAAGACCTTGCCTAATTTGTCAAGAAAAGTGGGAGATAAAACTTTTAAAGAGCTTATTTGATCGTTATCTTCCTAACTTCGCAAGGATTTCTTGAAAAATTACTGCAATTCGGGTGGTAATTCATGTTTGCAAAGCTATGTTTGACCGAGTTCAAGACTGTGTTTGTTCTTCGATTGTGGATTTTTTTGTTCAAGATTGAAACCAGACTATGTGGGATACGAGTGTCTGTCCGATTACTTCTTTCTGAGGGATTTTGATTCTGACAATGTTGGCTACGAGTATTCGGCGGATTGCTTCTGTTGAAGGGGAAAATTCTTGAATGGGTTGATTTGATTGAGGAATATACGGGTCTTTTTATTGTATTGAAGAATCTGATCGTTTGAGATTGATTAACGAAGGTTGGAACTCTGAATCATATGCCCAAAACATTAGCCATCCAAGCGTATTGGTTGCTAAAGAGCTTCAAAGAGTTATATTTTGGGATAGACGTTATTGAGAGAGTGAAGACCTAAGTGAAAGATGTTGAGTGATCGGGTTGTTCATGAAGATGTGTGACGGGGTCAAATGTAAAGACATTTTTATGTTACCAGTGCGACAGATAGTTGATGACTTGTTGCTGATTGATTTGTGAGATCGAACCATATCATATGCCAGTTGGATGATCTGAATGATTACCTGGAGATGCTTATTTGAGGGGGAGATCTGATATGAGTAGCTACAAGTGTGTTGGTTTACTTACAAAGAGTTATATTTTGTCTGATTGCACAAGCCCGAGAATCATCAGTCAAGGGGGAGGTTGGCTGTACGGCTGATGATATGAAGTTAAAGTATTAGCGGTTAAAGTATTCGACTTTAACGTATACGTCGTTAACGTATTCTACGCTAATGTATTCGTCACTAAAGTTTTCGACGCTAAAGTATTGAAGACTAAAGTATTGGAGGATAAAGTATTGGATGCTAAAGTATTGGAAAGTATTTGATCGCTACGGACAAGCGGGAGTCTGTAAGTGCACGGATTTGGTGTCCATAGCTGTTCGAATAGGCTAGGGCTAGTTTAGTCTTTACACTTAATGTATAAAGGCTCATTCGCTAAGCATGTTTAGCGAATGAGGTCTCATTCGTACAAGACTAGGTTATTCGTTAATGTAAGAGCCCATTCGTTACTACAGTGTAACGAATGGTGGCTCAATTCGTTAAGGTATACCCTTTCGCTAAGGGTGTTTAGCGAATGGGGCTATGGAAATACCTTATTCGTTAACCTTGTTAACGAATGAGAGGTCTCAATCGTTACTACAGTTCTAACGAATGGGGTGTGCCAATAAATAGGTCTTTCATAGTAGTTTTGCCTAGAGATCTATGCCATATTTATCCCTATGCTGCCGGATTTTCTTTGTAACGTATCTTCATCATAATGTATCAATCTTAACATATGAACACGATCATATATCGATTTGCGACTAGATCTTGGCTCGTAAATGTTCGTATAATGTTTCTATAAATTGAAGATGCAAGCAGTGATAATGTATCTGAAGAAAGCGACAACTCAGATTCGGAAACTGATTCTGATCAGAGTTCATCTATGCAAACCGAATCATTTGCTTGTATGGCTAAAATTGAGGAGGTATGTCCTAAACCATCAACTAATGTATCTGAACCTTCAACTGTTTCGATTGAGCGTATGAATGTGTTGAACTCAAAACTAAACTTGAATCAGCTTTAAATCAGAACACTACTCTCACAAAAGATCACTTATGATCAATGAATGTTATCGACAGAAATCCAAATTACTGGAACAATCTACATTAAAAATTTACATTTTGTCTGAAAGCAATCATGATCTCAAAGCTGAGGTTCAATGTAAGATAATTGTGGTTGAACAACATTTCAAGGAGATTCTCTGACTCCGAACCTGCATTTCTAATCTGGAAAATGAAATTTTAGAACTGAAAAACAAACTTGGAAAATTTTGAAATTCCTCGTTTCTGTTAAATGAAATCATTAAAGTAAATAATTCCCACAAGAAAAATGGGAAAACAGGTTTAGGGTATGTCGAGATTCCTCCTCCTTTTAAAGGAGATTACTGTAGTATTCCAGATGTGAAACAATGTCCATATATGCATATAGTTGAATATGAAATTGTTGATCAAAATAAACCAACTCTAGAACCGATTCACATCAAAAGTAAATTAGTGTTTACCAAAAGTGAATTGGACGGGTCTATTGAGGAGTTAATTGAACCAGATGAGATTGTCAAAGACAAGAACATTTTTGCAGACAATCACATCTTATGTGAACCTGAAGAGTTTGAACAAGCATTGTATGGTTCAAAATCTTCGGGTGAATCATCAAAAACTCCTAAGGTATCTCCTAAAGTACCTAAATCAGATAAACCATCTGTGTCTGATGAGGAGTTGATGAGGTTTGTCAATCCTCAAACTAAATCTTCAAGTGGAAAGATATTTAAGTTAAAAGGATTGTCAAAAGTTTATTCGGGTAAAGAAGTTCCTTTGAATCTTCTAAATCCTGAAATAATCGAAAGTATCTATCAAGATGACACGTCAAAAGTTACTGAGCTTGAACAAAGATTTACCAAATCAAAATTTGAGAATGTACAAGAAAATTCAAATGGTAACAAGTTTAAACCTATAAAATTTGTGAAATCGTCCGGTAGGGAAGATTCTTCGAATTCTACTAATCTGGAATTTTATCAAAATAAAAAGGGATTCAAACCTACTGTTCCAAAGAAAGTAACTTTTGAAAAGTCTAAGATTGATATTCCTCAACCTGTGCATGAAAGCATACCAAGTGTTTCACCACATAAATCGTTAGACACACGTTTATGCTTTAAATGTGGTGAACCGGGTCATGTTTCAAAGAAATGTAAAGCTAAGGTTGATGATATCAAGTAGTCATCAAACCGAAAGACTGAATTGAATCAGAATTTGAAAGAACAGCAAATTGTTGAGTGTGTTATAATGTATTCCAATGTCAATCCGACGAAAGTCGTTCGGGTTGAATCCTTTAATGTATCAAACAAATTTATTGACCATTTTCAACCAATTTGTAAGAACACTGATTCGGGAATAATACATGACGGGTACTTAAAGAAGAAAACCAAGAAACCGGTCACCTATTCTCAAGTACCGAATGCGAGTGTTACGTTAAATTTATCTCCGAAAGTATCAAAGGGAGAGCCCAAGACTGAGGCTTGGGCTGCCTATTTGAACTAATCATTTTACTTGTTTGTGCAGAGTTCATCCAGGTCCGTGTCTAATCACAAGTGGATATTGGATAGTGGATGTTCTCGGCATATCACCGGCAACCTAGATCTTCTGAATAACGTCAAAGATTTTCAAGGGGGTTATGTTGCGTTTGCTGGTAACAACGGTGGAATGATTACTAAGGAGGAAGAAGTTTCAAACGGGAAAGTGACGTTTGAAAAGGTTAATTATTGTGAAAAGTTGGATCATAATCTGCTGAGTGTTTCGCAAATATGTGATAAGAAGTTTACCACAATTTTCACAGAAACCGAATGTGTTATCCTTCAACCGGGATACATGATTCCTGAAGACATGGTTGTCATGCGATCACCTCGATCAAATGATATTTATGTACTAGACATGAGTTGTAATGTAAATGTTTCATCCTCGGCTACGTGTTTCATATCAAAAGCAACCGAAAAGGACTCTATCCTTTCGCATCGACGCATGGGACACATTCACATAAGCAAGATGAATTTTCTGATTTCAAATGAGTTCGTGGATGGTGTTTCTCTTAAGAACTTCAAGATTAATGATCATTGCGTTGCATGCAAGAAGGGGAAACAAAAGAAAAAGTCACATCCGAGCAAGTCAATTAACTCGATTGTTACACCACTAGAACGACTTCATATGGATCTCTTCGGTCCAGTGAATCGTGCTAGTATTACGGGTTATCTGTACTGTTTGGTGGTTACTGATGACTTCTCAAGATACTCATGGGTGTTATTTATGGGGTCGAAAGATCAGACGCCTTTGTTAATTCAGAACCTTATCACGATGATCAAATCACTTTACAAGCTGAAAGAGAGACGAATTCGAAGTGATAATGGAACTGAGTTCAGGAATAATGTATTGGATTTCTTCTGCATTCAGAAGGGAATTCATCAAGAATTTTGTGCGCCTTATGTTCCTCAGCAGAATGGCATGTTTGAGCGGAAAAATCGTATGTTGATTGAAGCTGCGAGAACAATGCTTGCTGATTCAAAGCTACCCGTTCAATTCTGGAACGAAGCTGTGAATACGGCGTGTTACACACTGAATCGCGTCCTAACTGTAAAGAGGTTCAAGAAAACAAGTTACGAAATTCTGAACAATCGTAAGCCGAACTTAAAGTATTTGGAACCGTCGGGTGTCCGTGTACTGTATTGAAGAGAGATGCTGGAAAGTTTGATGAAAAAGCTTTTGAGGGTTATTTTTTGGGATACAATTCTCCTAAGAAACGGATCTTCAATATCTCTTCTGGTTGTATGGAAGAATGGTATCACGTTGATTGCCAAAGTTATACTACTCCTCTAACTGGTACGGGTCCCGATTGGATGTTCGATTACGACGAGTTATTTATTTCGTTTACACCAGCAGTGAAAGTGATTCCTGAAGACTTTATTCGTTCTTATTTGGAAGAACATTGTCTTCCAACTCCAAGTTCTTCGTCCGTTGATGTAGTTGACTCTCCTAATGTATCAGGAACGTCAAATGAGGTTTCTGAGTCTTCCGATGATGCTGATTTTGTTGATTCATTTTCAGTTTCATTAGATGAAGATCCAGAAACAAATGAGCCGATTCTAATTGTTGATGACTCACCAAATGTCTCTTTAGACGCAGCGGAGGAAAATATCACCAATTTGGGTGATAACGTATTTGTACCTGCTAATCCTTCCTTAAGGATTCACTCATCCGCAGGAACAGATAATTGGTAATGTGAACGACGGGGTTCGTACAAGACACCAATTAGCTAATGTATGTGATGATATGGTTGACTGTAACTTATCTCCTAGGATTCGATAGTATGTGCTTATGCGGATTTGCATTCATCGGGTATCCTTAGTATTGCACAAAACACCTGCTTCCTATCACAGATTGAACCGACAAGTGTCACGTTGGCACTTAAGGAACCATCTTGGGTTGAAGTGATGCAGGAGGAGCTGAAACAGTTTGTTAGACTGGGTGTATGGGACTTAATTGACAAACCCGACCGTGTGAAAAAGGCTATTCCGACAAAATGGGTTTTTAAGTGCAAAAAGGACGACCGCGGGGTAATCATGAGAAACAAGGCACGATTGGTTGTTCTTGGTTACAATCAACAAGAAGGCATTGATTACACCAAAGTATATGCTCCTGTGGCACGACTGGAGGCTATACGTATTTTTCTTGCCTATGCAGCCTACAAGAATTTTAAGGTTTATCAAATAGATGTGAAATCAGCATTCTTAAATGGAGCTATTCATGAGGAAGTGTACGAGCAGCCTCCCGGTTTCGAGGATCCAGACTTTCCTGAGCATGTTTATCGATTAAACAAGGCTCTTTATGTTTTACACCAGGCCCCGAGAGCCTGGTAAAGCACGTTGGCTGACCATTTGATAGAAAGCGGATTCAAGAGGGGAACTATGGATTGTACTTTGTTTTATAAGAACGTTGGTGATGATCTGCTCCTCGTCCAAATATACGTGGATGACATTATTTTCGATTCGACCAGCAATAGCCTGTGTAAAGATTTCGAGAAGTCGATGCAAACCAAATTCGAGATGAGTTCGATGGGAGAGATGAGCTTTTTCTTAGGATTGCAAGTTCACCAGTCTGACTCCGGGATCTTTATCCATCAGATGAAATACATGAATGATGTCTTGAGCCGATTCAAGATATCTGATGGCAAGATTCCTTCGACACTTCTTCTCGTGGGTCACAATTTATCACCGGATGAATTGGAGGATACCGTAGATCCTACCCTATATCGAGCGATTATCAGATCTCTTATGTATTTGACTGCATCTCGACCTGATATCATGTTTGCTGTTTGTTTGTGTGCCAGGTACCAATCGAGTCCCCGAGTGACTCATCTGGCGACAGTAAGGTGCATCTTACATTAGTTGAGGGGAAATCCCGACATCGGGCTGTGGTACCCCAAAGACGATAAGTTTGATCTCACCGCTTTTACTGATTCAGACTATGGAGGATGCAAGATCAATTTCAAGTCTACAATAGCGGATTGTCAGTTCTTAGGAAACCGGCTTGTTTCCTGGCAGTGTAAGAAGCAGACGACGGTCTCAACTTCAACAGCCGAAGCGGAGTATGTGGCGGCCTTGAGTTGCTGCTCACAGGTTCTCTGGATCCAGCATCATTTGCGGGATTACGATTTGAAGTTTCTTACTACTCCTATTTTTATTGACAATTCAGCTATTTCTATCACCAAAAATCCGATTCACCATTCGAAAACCAAACACATTGAAATCCGTTATCACTTTATACGTGATTGCTTTGAAAAGAAATTAATTTCTATAGATAAAATACACACGGATTTTCAAAAGGCTGACCTTTTGTAAGGCCCTAAACCCCAGGAACCCTACAGTTGGTATTCATACAAAATACTTAAGAAAATACTTAAACTTGAAAACTGTTAGTTTCATTTAAAATAAACACCTCAGAGTATAATTCAGCAGAAAACCATAATTGATAAAACAAGTACCCAAAAACCGGGAATTAGGCCCAAAACCAATTTAAATATATATTTAAACAAATATTAAAAAGAAAATGTTTATTCTTATTGAGACATCCGACCAGGCATGCCCTCCACCGTCCAAGTAGCTCCATGCACGTCTATGCGGTAATGTGTCCACCTCCTAACCTGAAACTCACACTAACATGCACACAAAATCAGCTTGAGCTGAGTGAGTTCAAGTTTTATTAAATAACATCAATAATAATAATCATAATAGTCTTTCAAAGGTCTTAAGCTATAAAAGGGATACATCAGTTAGGCTATCATCTTCAATACATAATCATCCTTATATCTACATGTATATACATACGTATATATTAACATCCTTACAAGTGCATCCCTATATATATATATATCCAAATAATAACATCAGGGTCGAGCAAACATACAACCCAAACACGTAACATCTCATCAACGTATGCAAACACAAAGTAGGCATACGTAACATCCGTAGTCGATAACGACTACAACATCGCCAAATATTGGCCATACAATAATACATACATACATACTATAACATCCCAAGGCCTACCATAACTAGCAAGCCTATATAAAATAGTTTAAACGTTTCATCGAGCAAAATCGCTTAGGTGTGCATGCTAGCCCAAAAGCTTAAAAATAGTTAAAAGGGGCATCATGAACTCACTTGACACGAGACATGGATTCACCACGAGCTAGAGAATCCCTAAGTAATCCCAAGATTCAAACACCTACCGGTATACATTCAATCAATACTAACGACATCAAGATGACTCGTTTATCCTACGAGACGTTCTAACGGGGTTCGGGTCACCTAAAGCCTCGACCTCATCAAACTAAATCACAACAGCCCCCGAGGCCTCACATTCACCAAAACGACCCTTAGACACTCCCTGGAATAAAGATTCCCAAATTACCCCGGGAAGCACTAGGTGATACCAATACGCGCGTTTAAGAGTCGTTTAGGCCATTAACATCCAACTCAGCCCCGTGTGGACCCAACATGATAAATTCACAGCCAACAAGTCCACACAACGTTACATGAGTCAAATGGGTCAGTAACTCGCAAGTATAACGCACCAACTATTCAATAAACGCAATTGCGCGTTGTACCGACCCGTTGGAGTAACCGACAACCAATTCAGCCCCATAACTTATAAAAATGATTTTTCAACAGCCCGTACATCAAACCAAGTGTCCCCGAGCTGAATTGGTCGTTAATCACTTCAACACTCGCGTTAAACGCATCAAACTACAATTCTAGTCAACCGAACACTAACAATCTAACTACAACTAGTTGACCGATCTAACGAACACCAATGAACATGATTTTTAAGTATGTTATACTAGACATCCCTAGGAGGATTTTGGTGTAAAAACCCCACTCAAAACAGTCCCGGAAATGCTTGTTTGGACAGCCACCCGGTTAGCCTACAACACGCAATTTAACGATTAATACGCGTGATATAACGACCAATTATGGTGTAAAAGACTTGGGGAATCGTAGTACTAACCTTTAATTGATGTTTTACGCTCACGACTTGGCCGGAAAAATGAAAAATAGCAGGGGGGTGCTGGAGCTGCCGATCGGGATTTTGGAATGGGTTAGGGTTAGGTTTGTTTATGTTATAAACATTTTTCACATCTAGTCCCTCCAATTATAAAGAATTAACATTTTGGTTGAAAATTTAAACGTTATAGCATACCGGGATGGCGAGAGGGCTTCTGAGAACGGTCGGTTAAACCTCGATAATTATACATACTTTACAGGCTTTAATTCGTTTAAACCGGAAATTAACGGGTGTTACACCTTTATACCAAAGCGTTTGACAAAACACGTTTTCAATATTTGCTGGGTATAAATGGTTTAAAATCTTTGAAAGATATTCAAAAGCTTGGTTAAATCAATTATTTTGTTTTTCTTGTTTTAGTTCAATTTTTGTTGTTTTTAGGGGGAGAAAATAAAAAATCCAAAAAATATTGTGTTTTCAGTTTGTGCAGAGAAAATTAAAAACTCCAAAAACATTCAAATATTGAAAAACTCAAAAACAATGAAAATGCTCCTCAAAATGAGTTTAGAAGCAAAAAGGGAAAATGATAGTACATTGGTCATTTGCTCCTAAGTCCAGTAAAAAGTAAGTAATAAAAGACTGTGTGCTTAATTGCATTGATGTATTGGTAGGTCTTTTGACAAACAAGTACGAACTAGTAAGTGATATAAACATAAATTGCTGAATAAAAAGGAAGATTGGTTCTCTAAAAGGTCTAGATGATGATGGCAGAAATGTATCAACCCGGTCATACTTAAGCCTTCTAATCAATTTGAAAAAAAATTTAACAAAAAAGGGTCTAGTTGGTGGTTAATGCTTCAACGATGTATGGTCTTGTGGCCTTAAATCCTGTATTGATGGGATGCTTTAAGGTTCCTGACATCATTGGGTCTTTATGCGGTTTTACATCTGGTATTCATTTTGATGAATATTAAAAATGCTTGTAAAAGCGAACCCGCAGTGTAACTGCTTAAGTCTCTAAACTTGATCGCAAAAAGTACTTTGTGTACAAAATTGAATTACAGACTTGATCAATGTAACGCCCGCTAATTCCGGTTTCAAGAATTAAAGCTTGTAGAGTATGTATAATTCTCGGGATTTATCCGACGTTTCTCGGAAGCCTTTGCATCATCCCGGTACGTTAAACCATTTAACTTTCCTTCCACTTTGCCTACACTTCAATTTGGAGGGACTTGGATGTAACTATTTTATTTATATCATAAAACATTTAACCTAACCCTAGCCCCCCTCTTGCAGCAGCGATCGGCCGAGAAACCCCCCCTGTTCGTTTTTCTTCTGCCCAGCCAAGTTTCGGCCGTGAAAACTTCAATTCAAGGTCATGTCTTTTACACCTTAATTGATCATATTAACGCGCTTATTGGTCGTTAAGGTTGAGTTTTGATGATAACAGTTTGCTGACAGATTCGTATATGTTTATTGTAGGGTCTGTAACGTGATGGTAATCCATTGTTTTTGATCGATTCTTGACTCCATGATGTTCTAGTTTGAGTCTAGTTTCCAGAAAATTATAATACGTAATTTTTGGACGAGATTTGAATGGTTTTTATGAATTTATAAAATCGAGTGTCAAAGCTTATGAGGGATGACGGATTCTGGTCTGTCTTCCCGACGTTATAACCTTTTTTCGACATGTCCAAATTGGTTGGTTTCACTTCTGGAAGTTAGTATTTTGAGTTAGGAACCAAACCCAATTGGAATCGTTTAATTTGGTTTGGTAATGAATTTTATAAAAATAAAACCATTTTGTTGCGCACTGAAATAGCTGCACGTACCTTGATGTGTTGGAGGAATTTTTATAATTTTTGTGTCCAATAGAAAAATATAATAAAAATATTTTTATAAATCTAAGACATTTATTAAGGTCTGGTAAAAATTTAATAATTTATTTCAAAGGTTATCCTATGTAATTAAATGTATCTTCGTACACTAAAATCTACACATTTTACTCGTTATTAATCGATAAGTTCGTTTTAGGCTTAACCGGTGGATTTGGTTAGTTGAAAGGTTTTAGGGGCTGAGGTAAAGTAATTGGGTTTGGGTTGGGCCTTGGGCCAAGTTGTTGGGCCTTGGGCCAAAGTGTTGGGCTTGAACGGCCCATTAGGCAAGAGTGTTCTTACGGTCTAGTTTAGTAACGCGTTGTGTACTATTTACAGGCCCTTACTTGTGAGTGTGCACTTAGGGAATTCCTAGCTCGTTGCAGGTGTTCGATCGATTTCAGATGAGTTCATGATGCCCCCTTTTTAACTCTTTTTAAGTTTTGGGCTAGCATGCACACCTAAGTGTTTTCTTATTTGATGAAATGTTTTTTTTAAACGATTTTATATAGGCTTGCTAGTATATGGTAGGCCTTGGGATGTTAAATATATATATATATATATACACATTATTGTTTGGCCTATATCTGGCGATGTTGTAGTTGTTTCGACTACTGATGTTGCGTATGCCTACTTTGTGTTTGCATGCATTGATATTATGTGTTTGGGTTGTACATTTGCTCGACCCTGATGTTACGTGTTTGGGTTGTACGTTTGTTCGACCCTGATGTTACGTATTTGGGTTGTACGTTTGCTCGACCCTGATGTTATTACTTGGATGATATATATGTAGGTATATAATTATAAGGATGTTTATATATAATTATAAGGACGATTATATATAATTATAAGGATGTGTATATTTAAGTATAAGGATGTGTATATATATATATATATATATATATATATATATATATATATAAGGATGATTACTTATTATTGATGATGGCCTAACTGTTTTATCCCTTTTATTTTAAAACTCTTGGGATGACTATTATGATTATTATTATAGATGTTATTTATAAAAACTTGAACTCACTCAGCTCAAGCTGACTTTGTGTGTATGTTAGTGTGAGTTTCAGGTTAGGAGATGGATACATTACCGCTTGGACGTGCATGAAGCTACTTGGACGGTGGAGAGCATACTTAGTCGGATGTTTCAATAATAATAAATGTTTTCTTTTTAACATTTATTTAAATTGGTTTTGGGAACTTATTTTATTATTTATGTTTTCCGCTGAATTATACTCTAAAATGGTTATTTTAATGAAGTGAATTGTTTTTAAGTTTAATTATTTTTACGAGTGTTTTGAATGATTACCAACTGTGGGGTACCCGGGGTTCGGGGCCTTACAATCAAACCCCGCTATGAGTCATACATTGTCCTCTTGCTCGCGTCTTATTACCATTAAGAAACGGACCACATGGGACACAATGTCTGTAAATCGACAGATGAAATCGTGCATACTCATCCATGGGAACGGACCTTAGGGTATTGCTTGATAATGGGGGTATGTATTGTAGTGGGGATTACGGACTATGATTGCTGAAATGAAATCATTTTACATCAAATTGGGGTGATTTGGAGAAAATCAAACTACACTTGAATCAAGATTTGAACTAATTCTTTCCGATATTTGTGCCTAATTGAACCAATTATTATATATCACTGAAGGTTCTGAAAAATTTGTTAAAAGATGTAAGTGGACAACAATACCGATAATCGACTTAACACCAGTCATAATAAAAACTGAAAATAAAACTGTGATGGATGGAAATTTTGGTCAATATGATTCCCTTCTCGACTCAAAAAAATATGTACTGCTTTATTAGTTTGTCTTACTTCTTTATTTTTGATTGTATTTGAAAAATATTTCAAAACTCAAAAAGATTTTATTTTTTCTTTATTTTCGATTTACCGAGCTTGCGAATAAATTCAGAGACAAAAAGAAAAAAGTTAAACACCCCAAATTTTATGTTAATTGTGCTTAATGTATTTTTAATTTGTATTAGTTGAATTTTAACGTAAAAACCCATTTAATTTAAAATTTACCGATCTTAGATTGATCGGGTTTTTTAATGTATAAAATCAAAACCCTAATTGGTTTGATTGATTATTTAATCCTTTAAAAACCCTAATTGGTTTTTATTAATTATTTAAATCCTTAATGAGATTACTTCTCATTCACTGAGGATGTTTTGGTGATTCGTTAATTGCTTTAACGAATGTGAAGCCATTCGTTATTTAAACATAACAGATAAGTCTCTTATTTGTTATATTGACATTCGCTTCCGTTGTGCATAACGAATGGAAGACATTCGCTAAAACATTTAACGAATGGAATGATTTTAATGTATCATTCGTTAAGATTTTAACAAATGACTCTAACATTCGTTATATGGTTAACGAATGAAAGAGTTAATGTAATATTCGTTAAAATTTAATGAATGGAAACCTTATTCGTTTAAAATCTTGACAAATCAGGTTTATTAATTTAACGAATGAGGCCATTCGTTAGTTCAAAATTGAACGAATGACCTCGGAAAGTGTGAAATTATTGGTTTATAATCCCAATGCTGAACGAATGACTATTCATTCGCCATTTCCTATTTCATGGCCAACCTAACAAAACTCTTGCAAAATTTTTCCGTGATCTCATACCTGTTCCATAGCTCAATTGACTCACTTATTTGTGTTCTACGAATGACTATATGATTCGTATAAGAAGCAAATAGGAGATTCCTAATAATAACGAATAAGCTTAACGAATAGGAGATTCCTAATAATAACGAATAAGCTTAACGAATCTGAGTTGATTCGTTAAAGTTTTAATAATCAAATTTGTTAGTTTAACAAATGATTTAACGTATGAGATTGATTCGTTATTTTAACGAATGAAAGATATGTAACTTATAACGAATGTCTCGTTTGTTAAGAAATTGATATGTGTTAATCAGTATGAATATTATAATAATATTTTTGTTTGTGTAAACAGAAATGGCTGAAGAGAATGTTCAGAACCCTATTCCTGAGCAAAATCCCGAGGCTAACTCTGATCAACCACTTCAAGCTGAACCTGAACAAGCTCCAGTGTTGCTATCGTGGAACAAGAGCCACAACATATGTACCTATCTAGAGCCAAACTTTGAAGACTCTCCGATATTCGGGGGCATGAATAGTTTCTTGACATGCTCGAGAATTTACAAGGCCATCTCTATTCGTACAGTTGTTTATCAGAAGATTATTCGAGCTTTCTGGAATACTGCTAGATACAATGAGGCTGAGAATCAGATAGAGGCAATAATTCATGATAAACGAGTAGTGATTGATGTTGGTGTGATTCGAGATTCATTGGGTTTTCGTGATGCCTTTGATGATAGATGCGAGTTTGAACGGAGTTTGATACGTGGGTTATTTGGAAGGGTAAAGCATAATGGCGATCTGGGAAAATCAATGTACAACAAAGCAAACTTGTGTGAACAATACAAGTACTTGCTTCATGTGTTGATACATTGTCTCGGTGGACGGAAATGTGGTTTTGACAAGTGTAGATTTATGCTACAATCTGCGTTTGTTGCCTTGGTGTTGAATAAACCATTCAATTTCTTTGAATTGGTTTATTATCACTTGAAGGAAAATCTTACAAGCCGTCACAAGTTTCTTATGTATCCAAGATTTTTGTAGATGATTATCAATGATCTACAGCCTGATTTGATTAAAGATCTAGATGATGTTATGAAGCTTGAGCACATGAATGATGAGACGATGAGACGTTTTAGGTCTTACAGAGGTCAGAGTCTTGCTGAATGGCCAAAGTATAAGCGTTTGATTGGTCACCTTGCAAACATTGATTATCAAGAGCCACCTAATGATCATTGGGCTCATGACGATTCTGATTCTGGAAATGACGATGGTGGAAATGGTAGAGATGATGGTGGGGATCGTGGTCCAGGACCACATACCGAGCTAACGTATGAACAAAAACGTAAGCATAAAGGGAAAGAACCGATGCAAGAAAAAGGGGAGAAACAGAAGAACAACGGGTTCGACGTGGTTCGGGAATCGAGATACCATGTCAACTGTTCGAGCGATCGACTCCTCCAGTATCTATTTTAGCTCCTATTTCTACATCTCCAATGCCTCAAAGGATTCCGAGATCACTGACTCCGATTCATATGCCGGTATCTCCAGTTCCTTCTTCAATGACGTTGATGACTACTACAAGACCAGATCCAGTATTTGGTGATGTTCTTCAGACAGTATTGGCTCGCATGCCTACACCACAGCCAACTACTCCAGTGACTCCAGCTACACCAACACAGTTGCCAAGACCTGAGCATTCCTTTATGGCTTTCAATCATCCTCAGGGTCCCATGCAACCAGTACATCCTAATTTCTATGGTATGACTCCCCAAGCTCAGTGGTTTCACATGATGAATCTGTTGCATATTCAACAGACACAGATGCAGGCTGACAGAACTGCACACGAGCTAGCACAGAGGAATATGTACCGACATATTCAATTCGTTCAACCTGAACAAGGAACTTCGAGCCCTTGTTGCTACTCAGGGGGAGAGAATGGATAAACAAGATGAGATCATCCTTCAGCTCACTTGTAAAGATGATGAGTTGAAGAGGTTAAAGAATGATGAGGATGATCAAGATGGAACTGGTGGAGTAGATCAGCAACCGGGCGGTAGTTCTGCACCGTCGGCAGGTCATAAGGCTTATACGAGTGCTGGTGGTGGGTCTGGAGATCGTAATTTGCAGATAGTGCCATACAAGGATTACACAAGAGCCAAGCCGATTGACATTATTCCAGCTAACGTGATTTTGTTTGTGGGTATGGACGGGGTTGTGTACAGTATGGTGAACGCTGATGAGATCGAAGAGGGCGAGTTTGTAGATCATTCGTTGACTAAAGAGCAAATAGCCTTGCTTCTGTATCTAAGCGAAGAGGAGGTTGAGGAATTGGGTAAAAGTGTTGATGTAGATGTTGAGATTGAGGAAAGTACGAATACATGCATTCCACGTGGGAATGTGCCTGAATTTGATGAAGTGGAAGTTGAAGATGTTACTGCTGAGGAGTACCCTGAGTTTTACACCGACAACAACAACAACGACTCAGGTATTCCATTTTTCACTACCGAACATTTTGATGCAGTAGAACGTCGCTTACGAGAAGAGATAGAGAAATGGAACAAAGCTGCAGAGACAAGTCACCTGTCAGCAAAAGAAAAAAAGAGTAAATGTGCTTTGGGTGGTATATTCGAGCATAATGTAATGAAGATGAACAAGATGATCGAGACCTTTCGTTATCACGGACAGGAGGAAGTCAGATTGCCAAAGGCTTGAGCGACAGCATATCAGATGAAGAAGTACAAGCCAGTCAAAGATGTGAAAGGTAATTTGGTTGCATGGCAGTTTGAATCTGAGCTTAAGGTATATATCGTGAATTGGGAACATGGTATAATTTATTTCAAACGCCCACACGATATCTTATCTATTCCAAGGTGGGATGTTAGAACACTAGCCAACAAATCGTTCATGAATCCCGGGAAAGATCAGTGGGCTGAGTGGTTCTACGCTCATTTATTGTATGAAACCCGTTATGGTTTCAAATCTTCAAGCTGCAGGTGCCGACTCATAAGTATATAGATGAGATTGATCCCCGCACTAGCTGGAGAAAGATAATCCTACAGGTTAAGCCGCCTAAGACGATGAAGAGGGCACCGATGAAGACATTCCCTCAGAGTCTATTCACGTCGTTCAACTACTGGTATTATGATAATAAAACGAGTGAAGCGGTTATCGTATTTGGTTCCGGTTCAAACACGAACACTATACGTGTGATTGATCCGATGTGGCTTGTTAATTTATCTGAGTCTGACAACGATGCGTTATTTACAAGTCAGATCATATTTGCTAATGTATGCGACTACGAGCTTGCTATGCAGTTTCAGAAGGTTGTTCGAGTCTGTTATGCATACAAGATTCATAGTTGTGTGGACTGGAAGATGAAGATGTTCCAGCATTGAAGAATAAAGAGCTCGAGACGAGGGGGAGTTTGTTGATACACGGATTTGGTGTCCGCAGCTGTTGGAATAGGCTAGGGCTAGTTTAGTCTTTACACTTATAATGTATAAAGGCTCATTCGCTAAGCATGTTTAGCGAATGAGGCCTCATTCATATAAGACTAGGCTATTCGTTAATGTAAGAGCCCATTCGTTACTACAGTGTAACGAATGGAGGCTCATTCGTTAAGGTATACCCATTCGCTAAGGATGTTTAACGAATGGGGCTATGGAAATACCTTATTCGTTAACCTTGTTAACGAATGAGAGGTCTCATTCGTTACTACAGTTCTAACGAATGAGACCAGCTTATAAATAGGCCTTCTATAGTGTTATTGCATTGAGATCTATGCTATATTTATGTTTATGTAATGTTATACTGCCGGATTCTCTCCAGGCTTAATGTATTGATCTCCATTAATGTATTGAACACGACTTAACGTATCGATTTGCGACTAGATTCCTGGCTCGTAAACATTCATGATAACGTCTTTTCAATTATGGACATGCGCAAACGGGATAATGTCTCAGCAACCCGTGCTGGCCCCGCCTGGGTTTGTCAAACCAATAGTACTATTCACAAGCCACCGGCTTAAAGTTAATCATTGTGTTAGTGGGGACTTTCATGTGTTAGCACTTAGATAATTCACATCATCATACGTTTCAGATAAGTATATGGATATTAACAAACATGCCTTTTACCCCAAAAGTTCGTAAAACAGTTCAAAAAGTGGGGTCATGAAACTCACTGTTTAGTAGATAATCAGTACTGAGTCAGCTCGTTGTTTGCTTGATTCACTATCACTAGTTCCTATAATCAATATTATAATAATATTAATATTTTAATCTTATTATAATTTCTATACTAAACTGGGCTGTATATCTAATCTGGGTATAGCTGGAAAGCCCAGAAAGTGTCAATGGGCTTATGTTGTGATGTTGTTCAATGTCTAATACTTAAAATCGAACTTGGCTCAGTTTCCCCGTTTTCCCAGTTGGGCCAAGTTGTTTGTTTATGCGTTCAGAATACAGTTATGGGGAAGTAAACTTGGGTAAATGTGTTGGTCGATAAAATGATTAAGTTATAAAGAAAGATCACACATTGGGGTTCCGAATTCGCTACGGGGCTCGTTTCCTTTTATTCAGTTTGATTTGAGGAGAAATGCGCACAATTTATCCAGATTGTCCAGGTTCTTCATAAAAAGGTTTGTTTTTACTTAATTAGTCAAAAAAATATGATTTTTGATCACTCTTGGTGTTTTGATATTCCCGTAGGTTCGTTAATCACGAACTTGCCGATTTTTGTCAGAATTGAATTTGTTTAATCTTCAAATTAGCATAATTAATTAACCGTTAATCATTAAATTATCAAAATTTAGCCACTTATCAAATAAAATATTTAGATTTTTATAAAAATATTTCTGGAATTATTTACTGGTTTATTAATTTATAAAAGTTCATTTTACCTGCTATATTTAGCTTGAAAATCGTCTGTTTATCCCAAACGATTTCCAAAAATTCCACAAAAATTCCTGAATGCTCAAATTATATCGCAAAACAATTTATATCAATTCCACAATGTAACAACCTTGTTCAATATTCTTTTCGGGCCAAATTCGACTATAAAAATTCAATTAAACGCGAATGCACAAAACCTACTTAGGCTTCTCCAAATATTCCCAAATTTCATATGTGATCAAAATATACCAAACCTGAGTTCCCCATAAATGTTCATAATTTATAACACATTTTAACTATTTTTCCCAATTAAACATCCCAATTAGGTAATAAAGCCAAATATTCTCGGATGGTCAAAAAATTACCAAATTTGGACAGGGACTCATTGATATGGTCCCTGATGTCCCTGCAAAATTTCAAGACCTAAAAATATGCACATCACAACCTTAACCTAAACAGCCCGTAAACGAGTGATTCGGCATTACC
The DNA here is from genome assembly GCF_021521415.1 of Bidens hawaiensis. Taxonomy (NCBI): domain Eukaryota; kingdom Viridiplantae; phylum Streptophyta; class Magnoliopsida; order Asterales; family Asteraceae; genus Bidens; species Bidens hawaiensis. Next base: position 606,701 of record NW_027491022.1, read on the forward strand.
TTAGCGGGTTTGGCTCTTTTTCGCCTTTCTAATCAAGGTTTCAAGCTCTTGTGCTTCTATGCAGGCTATATACAAGTCCTATATCACAAACCAAGCAAATTTTCATCAATATAACAGCCCTTTACTTAAGGTTTCGGATAGGGTGTAAAAACGAACTTTTGAACCGCAAAAATACCGTTTCAACCCTCTAATCCGTGTTTATGGCCAAAAAAACTATCAAACCAGGTTCCTTACCATGTGCATGATCAAAACATGTTTATGAACCATTTTTAGGAATTTTACATTGTTAGGAATGATTTTTGACAATTAAACCATGTTTTTATGATATTAAACATGATTAAAACTTGTTAAACATGATGAAATTAATGAAAATTACCTTGGGTTTTGAAAGCTTGCTGAAGAAGATGAAGTTCCAGAATTGTTTTCCCAAATTTTGATGTTACAAAATATATCTAAGTATTATATATATTAAATATACTAAATAATAGTAATAATAATAATAATAATAATAATAATAATAATAATAATAATAATAATAATAATAATAATAATATCAATAATGGCGGCCGCAGGGGTTGGGCTTCATTTTAGCCCATATTTCCTCAGTTTTCGTGCCTGGACTTGAAATCCGACTCCAAATTTATTTCGGGCTCGGTTTTTTGTGCGAAAAATATATCGGGTGCGACAAACAACGCGAAAACGAGTGTTTTTTGGCTCTTTTTGTATAAATTTATAAAAACATAGTATACACTTGTAAAAATCGAAAATATTTTCACGGATCGCTTAGAACATTTCAAATAAGTGTTTGGTAAGTCTTTTTCGGCTTAACGGATGATACAATGCTTGGTTTGTAACTATGTTTCGCGTTTAAATCTATAGCGGGTAGTTAAACGAGCATGTTTTCGTTTAACTTTTTGCTATCGAACTAAGGCCACAAAACTAATATACTAGCTTATATTTATCGTATATCACTTATAGATGCCCCCCGGGATATCTGGGTCATAACCAGACCCGTTCGGTTAATCGTTCGATTGATACGTAATAAGCGTTTAATCGGTAAATCGGTAACTACGTACTGAGGTGTACCTGGTTATGGCTCAAATGTCACACCTTAGTATTTATAAAATCAAGCAATTAGAAGTATTTAAGATTTACATTTTCATTTATACCCTTTATGTTCTTAAAGTTCATGTTTTGCTTAAGCTTAAAAATAAACAAGAAATAGACACTTTTGATAGTACAAGGACTATTATTGCCAAAATTCAAACTTTTCTTCCCCTTGACCAGAGCGCCGCGCGGTGGCAACCACCATGGGTGGTCGCGCGCCGCCGTGGGATGTCTGTGCAGATTGTTTTGTTATTTATTGTTTCCTAGTTCGTTTTTGGCACGAAATCACTTATTTTTGGACTAAATCGAGTGAATTAAGCCCCAAGAAACTAAAATAGCCTAAGTACATGTCCATATACATTACCCCTTGCTCAAGAACGAATTTGACTGCTTGTAATGTTGATTTGATCATTAAAACTTGATTCGGTTTCCTAAACGAGTAGAATAGCCGTATTTGGTTCGTTTTAGTGCTTCCTATATAAACAACACATATATTTTCTTCCACAAACTTTACCTAAACCCTAACTAAGTATTCCCTGCCGTCACCCTCTCCTGGCCATCATCATTTTGCTCGTTTTTTGCTTTATTGTTTGAAGAAACAAGCTTTGTAGGTTGACTTTGCTAATATATTGATCTTTGACTCCACTTTACGGTTGATTCTTTCACTTTCCGGGTAAGTTGTGAACTGTAAAATCATTCATACATATTCCCTAGTCAATAACCTTCAATCAATTTCCATGGTTGAAGGGTGTTGACTGGTCAATTCGTTTAAAACCCATTAAGGGGCAAAACAGTTAACAAGTTTGACTATTCGTTTTCTCATGCTTCTGGTCAGAACCAACGTTCGGCCCAGAAGAATTTTATTCTCATAATGAAATTTTAAGGATAATACGAATTCCGACTCGTTGTTCGGATTCTGGGTAGTACAGACTCGCTTAAATCTTTAATTTAACATAACCGGAGTTATAAACATCCGTTTGGAATGATTTCAGAGGAAACCAGTTCGGCTTTACTCATATTTTCTTATCTCAAAGTTTTAGGTTTAGTTGGTTTATTTCTTCGACGCATTAGAAGACGATATATTTAATTCTTAACTCGTTTATCATTATTATTATTATTCACTTGCTTTCGATTTAAGGTGAGTTTGATCATTCCCCTTTATTTTATTATTTGTAAATGTTTTGGGGACATATGCATACCTATTCATATTTTCTATTATATATATATACACAAACTCGCAAACATAATTATTGCGTGTATATCAATTAAATGCTATTTGCTATTTGCTTATGTGTTTACATTCTATCATGTTTCAGAGAGGTTCATTTGAAGTCTAGCATGTTAGTATCATCATACGCCATCTTAGTAACCTGAGCCCGATTCGCTTGGCGATGGTAAACCGACAATCTCAGTCGGTCATTGTAGCCAATGCCCATTTGCATGGCAACGATTAAATGGCACACTAGCATGTCTATGGTTTGATTGATTATTACTCACATATGTTTGTTTGCGCATTTACATCTATCATATATTATATATACACTATTATTATTTTCATGAAAATTGGTGATCATCTCACTCAACATTTGTTGACAAACTCTATTCCATTTTCTACGCATATGCATGTTGCCATTTGAATTGAAGTTTGAAGTGACGGACATCTAGAAAAGACCATGAGCAGTTTAGCACTAGTGAAGTTCTTGTAGTGAAAGTTGCTCGGGGCAGCTGAAGTAGAAGATCCGTTAGAGTTGCTGCTTTGAAGCTGGGTCACAATCTTGGGCATAACAGCAGCAAACTCCCTAGTGATTTTAACAGCCAAACGGCGATCATGAGCAGCCGATGGACGACATTGATTACGACGATGAAGTAGAGAAGACATTCTACGAGGACCAAAAATGAAATTTTAGAAGATGATGGGTAAGTTGCGTGAATGAATTGACGAAAGATGATAGGGAAAATTAATTTAAATAGAATTGTGCTAGCGATTTGAATGGCCCAACTAAATAACGAAACATATCCAATGAGTTGACCTCCCATGAGCAGTCCATAGCAATTTCATGGCCCAACTAAGTAACGCAATATGAATTTTGTGAATTGGGCCTCCCATGAGCATTCCACGGTAATTTATCGGCCCAATTAAAATAACGAGTAACAAACAATTGAGTTCATTGGCCTATGAGCGTTACATGGCATTTAACTGACCCAACTAAATATCGAAATAAAGAATCCAAATATAAGTAGTTGGAGTATCTCGAGAACCACCACGGGTGATACTTCTAACCAAAAATCAAATCGAAAATGAGTTGAGAAATGGATAGTTGGAGTGCCCATGGATTTTTCATCCAACTAAGCATTTTTAAAATAAATAATAATAAAACATAATATTGGAAGTTTTCCCGAATTTAGCCACGAACCACCATGAATTCGGTTTAATAAAAAGAATGTAACCGTTTAACCAGTCACGTTTGACCACTTAAATAGACGGTCGTGTGACATTTGTTCTGTTTTGGCCTAGAGGTTCGAGTACTATGGTCAGGTTATCCTCCAGGTAAGGAATAGTATCTTACCTTTGGTTCTTGGAACCGTTTTGCCAAGGCCCGACTCACAGTTCTCTCACCCCTTACGGTTGCTACCGAACATGTCACACTCCCATGCTTTAAGGTGAGGGAGCAAAAACAAAATACGAGAATTCTTAAGGAATTTCCCAAAATAAAAAGGCAATCTACTAAAAATAAAAGATTTATGAGTGTGAGTCGATGTTTGAGAGTTTCGCCCTAGCCGAGCAGTAGGGGCCGTCTACCCGAGGTACTTCTAAAACCACCACTTCTTCCGCTCGAGGCGTCCATCAAGTTTCGAATGATACTAGCATCATGGATGCCTTAGAGGTAATGCAGAGAGAAATTAAGGACTTGAAGAAGGTCGTTCAGAGGTGCGAGATCTGCTGAGGAGGGCACGACACAGTTGATTGTCCGGTCGATCAGCAGGAGCAGGTGGACTACTTGGGAAATCAGAATCGAGGGCCAAATGTCTACGGGAACCCAGGATGGAGGAATAGCTCCAACTATGGTTGGAGGTCGGGAGGTAATGCTCAGGGCTTTCAACCGAGGTAGGAGCAGAGTCAGCTAGAGATACAGAGGTGGCAGGGAGTTCGAGTGCCGGGAAGAGTAGCGGTATGGATCCGGATCTTAAGGAGCTTTTTACTAAGCAATCTACCATGCTTTCCCACCTTATTGATAGAGACAATAACACACAACAGAGGCTGGCTGAGCACGACACCTTATTGAAGAACCAGTAGTCATCATTTTTGGAGATGTCTCAAAAGGTGGATGAGATGATGAAGCATATGCTACCTAATAAGCAGGTTGGAGCATTTCAGGGAAGCACCGAGCTTAACCCGAAGGCACAGTTGAAGGCGATGACCACCCGCAGTGGCAGAGGAGGCGATAGAGAGCAGCCGCCAGCAGATGATTAGGAGCCGGTGGACGAGGAGATAGAGATGGAGGCTCCTGTGAGGACGCACGAGAAGCGAGCCGTAGGAAGTACTACATCAAATGGTGAGTCTCCTGCGAAGAAGGTTGTTGAGAAGAAGATTGAAGAGAAGAAGAGTCCCGAAGTCGATCTTACTCTAGTTCCGTATTCTGCTCGTCTTCTGCGGTAGAAGTATGTGGAGGAATATGGACATTTCTTCGACATGTTTAAACAACTTAAAACCAATCTTTCGTTTGTCGAAGCACTCCAGCATATGCCCAAATATGCTAAATTCTTAAATGACCTTCTTTCGAATAAGAAGAAGCTGGAGGGGCTTTCGACGGTTTGTCTAAATGAAGGATGCTCTGTGGTAGTCCAGAACAAGCTGCCGGAGAAATTAGCAGACCCGAGACACTTCACAATCCCGATTTTGTTTGGCAGCTCGACTAAGAGCTACGTGTTAGCCGATTTAGGGGCTAGCATAAATCTCATGCCATATTCTCTTTATAAAAAGCTAGACCTTGGCGAGCCGGTCCCAACGCGCATGAGTTTATCCTTGGCCGACCGTTCGGACAAATATCCGCGGGGAATTATGGGAAACGTACTCGTTAAAGTCGATAATTCTTTTTCCCCGTGGATTTTGTTATTCTTGACATAGAGGCTGACGATCAGGTCCCGCTCATTTTGGGACGTCCCTTCCTGCGCACTGCTAAAGCGCTTATTGACGTCTTCGACGAAAAAATTACACTTCGTGTAGGGGAGAAGAATGTCACCTTCGATGTCGTAAAATCGATGAGGAACTCCAGTAGTTAGGACGATTCCGTTTATTTTCTTGACACGTTCATATCTCAGTTCGAGCGCTGTCTTGACTACATATCTGGAGCAGATTTGCTTAATCAGGAGGACGAGGTTGATGTTCCCCCGGAGCATGACCTAAGCATTCTTGCTAGCTCACCTCCTGAATACCCTGAGGTGTTCACGGTTGCCGATAGCACCGAGGGACCGAAGGAGAGACCATCGATTGAGGCGCCGCCGTCCCTTGAGCTAAAAGAGCTACCTCCCCATTTGGAGTATTCTTTCTTGGACGGTGAGGCCGATTTGCCCGTCATCATTTCTTTTCAGTTGACGAATGATGTGACATTTGAGCCAAAACAAGGTACACCTCAGTACGTATTTACCGATTAAGCAAATAAACACTTTTTGCGTAACAAACGAACGATTAACCGAACGGGTTGGGTTAGGACCCAGATATCCCGGGGGGCCATCTATAAGTGATATACGTTTAATTTAAGCTAAAATACTAGTAATATGGCCTTAGTTTGATAGCAAAAAAGTTAAACGAAAACATGCTCGTTTAACTACCCGCTATAGATTTAAACGCGAAATATAGTTACAAACCAAGCATTGTATCATCCGTTAAGCCGAAAAAGATTTACCAAACACTTATTTGAAATGTTTTAAGCGACCCATGAAAATATTTTTGATTTTTACAAACATACAGTATGTTTTTATGAATTTACACAAAACTAGCCGAAAAACACTCGTTTTCGCATTGTTTAACGCACCCGATAAGTTTTTCGCGTCAAAAAAACCGAACCCGATGTAAATTTGGACCTGGAGTTTTACGTGTGGGCTTGAAGAATTAGTTATTTGTCCCAAAATGGGCCCAAGGAGGGCCAAGCCCATTTCCGGCCGCAACCTTGGACCCCCCCCCCTTTCTTGATTTTTTTCATACTTAAACATATTTGAGATATTTTAGCACATTCTTCCACATACAAACATCTGGAAATAACCTTCTTCTCCAGCAAGTTTACATAAACCCTAAGGTAAACAACTTAAATAAAATACTTTTACATTTGTTTAACATTGATTAATAGCAAATAAACAAAGTTTGATTGCCAAAAATCATTCCTAACCATGTAAAAATCCTAAAAATGGTCCATAAACATGTTTTTATCATACACATGGTATGGAACCTGGTTTGATAGTTTTTTTGGCCATAAACACGGATTAAAGGGTTGAAACGGCATTTTTATGGTTCAAAAGTTCGTTTTTGTGCACTGGCCGAAACTCAAAGTTAAGGGCTGTTAATTTGATGAAAAATTTCTTGGTTTGTGATATAGGACTTGTATCTAGCCTACATAGGAGCACAAGAGCTTGAAAAGTTGATTAGAAAGGCGGAAACGAACCAAAACCGCTAAGGTAATGCTGAAACACTCGCTTACGGGCTGTTTAGGTTAAGGTTGTGATGTGTATATTATTAGGACTTGACATTTTTTAGGAACATCAGGGACCATGTCATTGAGTCCCTGTTCAAATTTGGTAATTTTTTGACCATCCGAGAATATTTGGCGAATTTATTACCGAATTGGGACATTTAATGGCGAAAAATAGTTAAAAGGGTTCAAAAATTATGAAATTTTTCTGGGAATTTAGATTTAATGTATTTTGATCACATATGAATTTTGGGATCATTTTGAGAAGTCTAAGGGTGTTTTGTGCATATACATTTGTGTGAATTTTTGTAGCCGAATTTGGGCCGAAAAGAATATCGCACGAGCTTTTTACATTCTGGAATCGAAACAGGTTGTTTTGGGATATAACTTGAGTATTCATAAAATTTTGTGGAATTTTTGGAAATTGTTTGGGGTAAACGGACGATTTTCAGGCGAAATATAGCTGATAAAATGAATTTTTATAAATTAATAAATCAGTAAATAATCCCAGAAATATTTTTATAAAAATCTACATATTTTAATTGATAAGTGGCTTAATTTTCATAATTTAATGATTAACGGTTAATTAATTATGCTAATTTGAAGATTAAACAAATTCAGTTTTTATAAAAACCGGCAAGTTCGCGACTAACGAACCTGCGGGAATATCAAAACACCAAGAGTGATCAAAAATCATATTTTTGGATTAACTAAGAAAAAACAAACATTTCTAGGAGAAACCTAGACAATCTGGATAGATTGTGCACGTTTCTTCTCAAATCAAACTGAATTAACGGAGACAGGCCCTGTAGCTAATCCGGGACCCCAATATGTGATCTTTCTTTATAATTTAATCATTTTATTAACTAACACATTTACCCAAGCTCATTTCCCCATAACTGTTTTCTGAACGCGTAAACGAGTAACTTGGCTAGCTGGGAAAACGGGAAACTGAGCCAAATTCGATTTTAAGTATTAGACATTGAACAACATCACAACCTAAGCCTATTGCCACTTTATGGGCGTTCTAGCTATACCCAGATTAGTTTTACAGTCTCGTTTAGTATTGAGATTATTATAATATAAAATATTAATATTATTATAATATTGATTATAGGAAACCGTGATTACAAGTTATACAAACCTCGAACCGACGTGCTAATGATTATCTACTAAACAGTGAGTTTCTTGACCCCACTTCTAAACTGTTTTACGAACTTTTGGGGTGAAAAGCATGTTTAATTACATATACATACCTGAAAAATTTATTGATGTGAATTATCTAAGTGTTAACACCCAAAAATCCTCACTAACACAGTGATTAACTTCTAGCCGGTGGCTTGTGAATAGTACTATTGGTTTGACAAACCCAAACGGAGCCGACATGTGTTGCTGAGACTTTACCCCGTTTGCACATGACCATTAATATACAAACACGCTATGTAGTGTTAGACATAGCTACTTGGGGCATATTGTGGGCGGAAAGGGGGCCACAGTTGTTGATTGGGCGTGGAAAATGGATGCACGCAGCACAAACAGTCAAGGCTTCACTGTAGCTTAGCATAATTACATCATTTACATGCATACATACTTATATCATGATTACAAGTGTTGACTTGTGAATACTCATAACTGTTTTCTTGAAACTCGTGAAACTCACCAACTCTAGTAGTTGACCCGTTTTAAACTGCTTTTCAAGTGTACCTAAATCGGAATGATTTGGTGATCTGTTACTTGCCCAAGGTGTGTGGTTGATGCTATGTGAACAGAACCAAGGGTGTTAGTAGTAAGATCGTATAGTTAACGAACTAGTTTGGTTTGTATCACCTAGAATGTAAAATAATGATAGAACAATGAAATGTAATATATTGTAAATTAGTTTGTGATGTTTCTTTATAAACAATGTGTTGATACCAGGGGTGTCTATTACATTCCCGTTTTACGCTTCCGCATTGTGCTAGTCGGGGTGTGACAGAAGTTGGTATTAGAGCCCTTGGTTATAAAAGATTAGGTTATCCCTTTGGGTGCCAAAAATATAACCGTAGGCTCGATTAACTCTAGGAAATTTCTAAATGATAATTTAATATTATATACCGATGGAGGTCGGGATGAACTTGTTGGGCAAGTAAGTTATTGTGGTCCGGAACATAATAACAGACTTGCTTATACGAGGGAATTCGGGGAGAAGTCGCGGAACGTGTGGTTACGTAAAAATGGCAACATATGTGTATAAAAGGTAATGTGTAAGTATATATATATATATATATATATATATATATATATATATATATATGTATGTAACACTCATACGTGCTTATTTGGAACAAAGTATACAAATACGTGTATGTACGATACTGTTGATGACGGTAAATTTTATTATTAATATTATATTCATTTATATTCAGTATTAATTTTAAAAATAATTAAAATTAAAATTTTAATAAAACTAATATTATATTCTAATATAGTTAATATTAAATTTGGCTTAATTAATTAATCTCCCTGACAATAGTTAGCGCTAGAAATAGATATTATTCTTATAACTAACCTTTGTGCAGAGTCATGTCAAGGAATAACGACTACGTATTGGAAGAAGAACCGGTAATCTCGGCTGAGGAGGAGGATCCAGAGGAGGAACCGGACGAGGATCCAGAGGAGGAGGACCCAGAAGAGGAACCGGAGGAGGATGAGGAAGAGGTAGAAGAAGAAGTTATTTGTAGAGAGCTACCCAGAAATGTGCCTGATCTGTCCGGCTACAGATGCGATAGTTATCCACCCAGGTCACCACACAGAGATCAAAACGAAGTTAACAGTCAGTATCGTTCACCTACTAGAGTAGCTAGATCACCTACTCCACCTATGTACCTACTCCTCGCCCTGACCTCCCAAACGCAGGAAACAACTCTTGGATGGCTGTCTTGACTAACCGTGTGATAGACCACTCGATAGCCATAGCTAACATTAACCAGGAAAGGAGGGACGTGACCCAGTGCTTATCGACGTTACATCAGATAGTACTGAACTTGCAGCAGTCAGATGCCTACCACCGTTGGTGTCTGGGTAGGGTGACAGTTCGACTGTGGAACTGTTACTGGATGATTACGGTGTTGTTTTTATGTTTGTGGTTAGTCTATCGTTTGTACGGATAGATGCAGGATGTTACAGATATGTGTACATGATCTTTTGATACTCCATGTATGTATATAGTAGTATGTTATGTTAACATGGGGCACAATTTTGTACATTAATATAAGCACTGACCCTTATAGGGTTAAGTCTAACAGTCACTTAGTGATAGATTTTGATATATACACGCAAGCACTGGCCTTTATAAGGCTAAGTCTATGTACCTTTTATTATCAATGTACAGAACAATTTGTGAAATGTCAGTATGCTATATACTTTACCTGTACAACATTTATTGTGATTATTATTACACAGTGCTGTAGACTGGAATTAGTATTAATTGGCTTATATTTGTTTATCATTATAGAATGGCCCCAAAGAAAGCAACCCCCATGACTGAGGCATAAATAGCCGAGATGATTGCTTGGCAAACGCAGGCAGTAATTCCACTTATTGTAACATAGGTGACTGCCGGTGTAAACGCAAATATGCAAACAAACCAGCAACAAATCAATAATGCTCCCCAACCAACAATGAACAGTTACAAATAATAATCCTCCACCTAATACAAATGCCCTTCCCAATGCCAATAATCCCCCACTGGATACAAATAATGTCAACAACAATAATCCTCCACCAAACTCAAACAATAACAATAACAATAACAACCCTAATCCCCCTCGAAGAGAATATTCGATTAAAAACTTTATGGCCTGTAAACCGATTGATTTCAAGGGCACTGAAGGGCCAAACAGATTAATCAAATGGATAAAGAAGACGGAATATGTTCTCAATATTAGCAATTGTCCACCCGAAAACATTGTCAAGTATGTTGCCTCTACTTTTACGAATCATGCTTTGATGTGGTGGAACACTACAGTTCAGATGAAAGGGCAAGATACGGTTAACCGCATGACTTGGGCTGAACTCAAAACATTAATGCTAGATCATTTCTGTCCAAAGAATGAAATACAAAGGTTAGAACACGAACTCTGGAGTCTGGAAATGAAAGGAGCGGATCATTTGGGATACACGAACCGCTTCAATGAAGTGGCCCGCTTAGTACCCTGGTTAGTAACTCCCGAGGACAAATGAGTTGAACTTTATGTTTGGGGTTTAGCCCCAGAAGTGAGGAGTTTGGTGAACTCTGTGAGTCACACGTCGTTTGGGAATGCCGTGACTCAGGCTGGCATCGTAACTTTTGACTTGGTAAGAAGTGGAGTGTTGAGAATGGCCGGGGAATCATCGGTTATGAAGCGAACCGATTATGGATCAGGGTCACAAGGAAGGCCATCAAATAAACTTGCACGCCTGACAATACAAAATTATTTCATGAGCAGCTCTGAGGTGAAACGAGACAGGTACAAGGGACCATGGCCAAAATGTTATAAATGTAGTTTTCATCACGTGGGTGAGTACAGACCGTTAATTTGTCAGAAGTGTGGGAGAACGGGGCATAGTGGCCCTAGTTGTAGAGTCAGTATGGGAATTGTCAACCGACCAACCCAAGCAACTCAACCTCGCCGTCCGCAACCACCTAGACCGCAACCGATTCGTCAACAACCCATCCAACAAATCAAAGTCCTAGCAACCTGCCGTGCTTGCTATGAATGTGGTAACACGGAGCATTTTAGAAAGGATTGCCCCAAGCTGAATCAAGGACCAGTCACCGGTCGGAATCAAGCATCGACTTTTGGGGCGCCTAGAGGACGCACGTTCGTTATCGGGTCTGGAGAAGCATGACAAGACCTGAACGTAGTAACAGGTACATTTGTTGTTTCTAATCAATATGCTTCTGTACTATTTGACACGGGTGCCGATAGAAGCTTTGTTTCCACTAGTTTTGTATCCCTGGGTAATATGCCAGTTAGTGAACTAACAAATCCCTATACTATAGAACTCGCTAACGGTAACTCTATAACTGTCAACCAAATAATCCAAAACTGTTCCATTATTCTAAATGACCACCCATTCTTTATTGACCTGCTCCCGGTAGAGTTAGGAAGTTTTGATGTTATTGTCGGCATGGACTGGTTAACCAAGTATAAGGTAGAGATTGTGTGTAATGACAAGACAGTTAAAATCCCCTTTTCGAATGGTGAGATGATTGTGGTACAAGGAGAGAAGTCTAGTTCGATATTACCTCTCGTGTCTCATCTCAAAGTGTTGAAATGTTTACGCCAAGGTTGTATGGCATTCTTGGAAAACGTGACTATAAAGAACCCTGATGAGAAATGCATAGAAGAGATTCCCGTTGTACGTGAATACCCCGATGTCTTTCCCGATGATCTACCTGGATTACCACCGAACCGACATGTTGAATTCCGTATTGAATTAATCCCAGGATCAGCCCCCATTGCTAAGGCACCTTACCGGCTGGCACCCTCTGAAATGCAAGAATTATCTAACCAGTTACAGGAGTTGTTAGATAAGGGTTTCATTCGTCCTAGGTGTTCTCCTTGGAAAGCACCAGTATTGTTTGTAAAGAAGAAAGATGGAAGTTTTAGAATGTGCATTGATTACCGGGAATTAAACAAAGTTACCATCAAAAATCGATACCCTCTTCCACGAATAGATGACTTATTTGACCAACTTCAAGGGGCAAACTATTTCTCGAAAATTGACCTTTGATCCGGTTACCATCAAGTTAAATTTCAAGAGGAAGATGTGTCTAAAACGGCGTTCCGAACTCGTTATGGCCACTACGAATTCTTAGTTATGCCATTCGGACTGACTAATACTCCCGCAGTTTTCATGGATATTATGAATCGAGTTTGCAAACCGTACCTCGACAAATTCGTTATCGTGTTTATTGATGACATTTTGATATATTCGAAAACCAAAGAGGACCACGATCAACACTTACGAACCATTTTGGAGTTGTTGAGGCAGGAAAAGTTGTATGCCAAGCTGTCAAAATGTGAATTCTGGTTACAAGAGGTACAAATTCTAGGGCACATTGTTAACCAACACGGTATTCATGTAGACCCGAGTCAAACCACTATGGGTCCGGGCACTTGGAATGATTATCCAAACCAGTCTCACCGAACGAATCCGTATTGCCCAAAACGAAGCTCTAAAAGGAGATCACTTGGAAGATGAAGACTTACATGGAACCAAACAAAATTTTGAAGAAAGAACCGATGGAATTTTATATTACAAAAACCGAGTTTGGATTCCCACATTCAGCAATATGCGTGACTTGATCATGGACGAAGCCCATAAGTCCAAATATTCCATTCACCCTAGAACAGATAAGATGTACAAGGACTTGAAGGAGTATTATTGGTGGCCCGGTATGAAGAAGGATATAGCCACGTATGTCGGTAAGCGTTTAACTTGTGCGAGGGTTAAGGCCGAATATGAAAAACCTTCGAGAATGTTGCACCAACTGGAAATACCACAGTGGAAATGAGAACAAATTACCATGGATTTTGTAACACACCTCCCTAAAACTTCTCGAGGAAACGATGCAATATGGGTGATAGTTGACCGACTAACCAAATCCGCACACTTCCTTCCAATTCGAACCACTTACACAACCGAAGTCGTATCCCGACATGGCGTACCCGTTTCAATCATCTTTGATCGTGATAGCCATTTCACCTCTTGTTTTTGGCAAGCCGTGCAAGAAGCATTGGGAATCCGAATTGACCTAAGCACCGCCTACCATCCCCAAACCGACGGTCAATCTGAGCGAACCATTCAAATCTTAGAAGATTTGCTTCGCGCTTGTGTACTAGACTTCGGTGGGAACTGGGATCAACATCTTCCAGTGGTTGAATTTTCGTATAATAATAGCTATCACAGTAGCATTCAAGCGGCACCATACGAAGCGCTGTACGGGCGGAAATGTAAATCACCTTTGTGCTGGACTGAAGTCGGAGACACTCAAATTACTCGATCTGACTTGATTCAAGAAACCACCGATAAAATCCGTAAAATTTCCAATAAATTGAAAATCGCCCGAGATCGACTGAAAAGCTATGCCGATGTTCGCAGAAAGCCGTTATCCTTTGAAATAGGTGATAAAGTATTCCTAAAGGTATCCCCATGGAAAGGCGTCATTCACTTCGGAAAAATCGGTAAACTAGCTCCGCGATACATTGGACCGTATGAAGTGATTTCTAAGATCGGTCCTGTAGCCTAAAAAGTGTTGAGTTCTATTCACGATGTCTTTCATGTTTCGAACCTGAAAAAGTGTCTGACCGAAGAAACCGAAATCGTGTCATTAAAAGACTTAAACATAAACGAAAAACTGAATTTCGTTGAAGAACCGGTGAAATGGCTATCACGATCAAAGATGATTGAAACGGGTACGCCATGTCGGGACACGACTTCATTTATGTAAATGTGAGCAAGTTTTTCGGTTGTGTAAGTGGTTCGGATTGGAAGGAAGTGTGCGGATTTGGTTAGTCGGTCAACTATCACCCATATTGCATCGTTTCCTCGGGAAGTTTTAGGGAACCGACGGTCAATCTGAGCGAACCATTCAAATCATAGAAGATTTGCTTCGCGCTTGTGTACTAGACTTCGGTGGGAACTGGGATCAACATCTTCCAGTGGTTGAATTTTCGTATAATAATAGCTATCACAGTAGCATTCAAGCGGCACCATACGAAGCGCTGTACGGGCGGAAATGTAGATCACCTTTGTGCTGGACTGAAGTCGGAGACACTCAAATTACTCGATCTGACTTGATTCAAGAAACCACCGATAAAATCCATAAAATTTCCAATAAATTGAAAATCGCCCGAGATCGACTGAAAAGCTATGCCGATGTTCGCAGAAAGCCGTTATCCTTTGAAATAGGTGATAAAGTATTCCTAAAGGTATCCCCATGGAAAGGCGTCATTCACTTCGGAAAAATCGGTAAACTAGCTCCGCGATACATTGGACCGTATGAAGTGATTTCTAAGATCGGTCCTGTAGCCTAAAAAGTGTTGAGTTCTATTCACGATGTCTTTCATGTTTCGAACCTGAAAAAGGGTCTGACCGACAAAACCGAAATCGTGTCATTAAAAGACTTAAACATAAACGAAAAACTGAATTTCGTTGAAGAACCGGTGAAATGGCTATCACGATCAAAGATGATTGAAACGGGTACGCCATGTCGGGACACGACTTCATTTATGTAAATGTGAGCAAGTTTTTCGGTTGTGTAAGTGGTTCGGATTGGAAGGAAGTGTGCGGATTTGGTTAGTCGGTCAACTATCACCCATATTGCATCGTTTCCTCGGGAAGTTTTAGGGAACCGACGGTCAATCTGAGCGAACCATTCAAATCTTAGAAGATTTGCTTCGCGCTTGTGTACTAGACTTCGGTGGGAACTGGGATCAACATCTTCCAGTGGTTGAATTTTCGTATAATAATAGCAATCACAGTAGCATTCAAGCGGCACCATACGAAGCGCTGTACGGGCGGAAATGTAGATCACCTTTGTGCTGGACTGAAGTCGGAGACACTCAAATTACTCGATTTGACTTGATTCAAGAAACCACGGATAAAATCCGTAAAATTTCCAATAAATTGAAAATCGCCCTAGATCGATTGAAAAGCTATGCCGATGTTCGCAGAAAGCCGTTATCCTTTGAAATAGGTGATAAAGTATTCCTAAAGGTATCCCCATGGAAAGGCGTCATTCACCTCGGAAAAATCGGTAAACTAGCTCCGCGATACATTGGACCGTATGAAGTGATTTCTAAGATCGGTCCTGTAGCCTAAAAAGTGTTGAGTTCTATTCACGATGTCTTTCATGTTTCGAACCTGAAAAAGTGTCTGACCGACGAAACCGAAATCGTGTCATTAAAAGACTTAAACATAAACGAAAAACTGAATTTCGTTGAAGAACCGGTGAAATGGCTATCACGATCAAAGATGAGTGAAACGGGTACGCCATGTCGGGACACGACTTCATTTATGTAAATGTGAGCATGTTTTTCGGTTGTGTAAGTGGTTCGGATTGGAAGGAAGTGTGCGGATTTGGTTAGTCGGTCAACTATCACCCTTATTGCATCGTTTCCTCGGGAAGTTTTAGGGAACCGACGGTCAATCTGAGCGAACCATTCAAATCTTAGAAGATTTGCTCCGCGCTTGTGTACTAGACTTCGGTGGGAACTGGGATCAACATCTTCCAGTGGTTGAATTTTCGTATAATAATAGCTATCACAGTAGCATTCAAGCGGCACCATACGAAGCGCTGTATGGGCGGAAATGTAGATCACCTTTGTGCTGGACTGAAGTCGGAGACACTCAAATTACTCGATCTGACTTGATTCAAGAAACCACCGATAAAATCCGTAAAATTTCCAATAAATTGAAAATCGCCCGAGATCGACTGAAAAGCTATGCCGATGTTCGCAGAAAGCCGTTATCCTTTGAAACAGGTGATAAAGTATTCCTAAAGGTATCCCCATGGAAAGGCGTCATTCACTTCGGAAAAATCGGTAAACTAGCTCCGCGATACACTGGACCGTATGAAGTGATTTCTAAGATCGGTCCTGTAGCCTAAAAAGTGTTGAGTTCTATTCACGATGTCTTTCATGTTTCGAACCTAAAAAAGTGTCTGACCGACGAAACTGAAATCGTGTCATTAAAAGACTTAAACATAAACGAAAAACTGAATTTCGTTGAAGAACCGGTGGAAATATTAGAGGGAAAAATAAAACAATTAAGACACAACAAAATCTCTCTAGTCAAAGTTCGGTGGAATTCAGAACGGGGACCCGAATTCACGTGGGAGCGGAAATCCGAATTTAAAAAGAAATACCCGCACCTGTTTCCAAATAAAGAAAAAAGTTGAATAATCAAATTTCGGGGACGAAATTTTCTAATGGTGGGAGATTGTGATATTTGAGCCAAAATAAGGTACACCTCAGTACGTATTTACCGATTAAGCAAATAAACACTTTTTGCGTAACAAACGAACGATTAACCAAACGGGTCGGGTTATGACCCAGATATCCCGGGGGGCCATCTATAAATGATATACATTTAATATAAGCTAAAATATTAATAATATGGCCTTTGTTTGATAGCAAACAAGTTAAACGAAAACAAGCTCGTTTAACTACCCGCTATAGATTTAAACGCGAAAGATAGTTACAAACCAAGCATTGTATCATCCGTTAAGCCGAAAAAGATTTACCAAACACTTATTTGAAATGTTTTAAGCGGTCCTTGAAAATATTTTTAATTTTTACAAACATACAGTGTGTTTTTATGAATTTACACAAAACTAGTCGAAAAACACTCGTTTTCGCACTATTTAACGCACCCGATAAGTTTTTCGCGCCAAAAACCGAACCTGATATAAATTTGGACCTGGATTTCATGTGTGGGCTTGAAGAATTAGTTATTTGGGCCAAAATGGGCCCAAGGAAGGCCAAGCCCCTGTCCGGCCGCAACCTTGGACCCCCCCCCTTTCTTGATTTTTTTCATATTTATATTTGAGATATTTTAGCACATTCTTCCACATACAAACATCTGAAAATAACCTTCTTCTCCAGCAAGTTTACATAAACCCTAAGGTAAACAACTTAAATAAGCTACTTTTACACTTGTTGAACATTGATTAATACCAAATAAACATAGTTTGCTTACCAAAAATCATTCCTAACCATGTAAAAATACTAAAAATGGTACATAAACATGTTTTGATAATACACATGGTAAGGAACCTTGTTTGATAGTTTTTTTGGCCGTAAACACGGATTAAAGGGTTGAAACGGCATTTTTACGGTTCAAAAGTTCGTTTTTGTGCACTAGCCGAAACTCTAAGTTAAGGGCTGTTAAGTTGATGAAAAATTGCTTGGTTTGTGATACAGGACTTGTATCTAGCCTAAATAGGAGAACAAAATCTTGAAAAGTTGATTAAAAAGGCGGAAACGAACCATAACCGCTAAGGTAATGCCGAAACACTTGCTTACGGGCTGTTTAGGTTAAGGTTGTGATGTGCATATTATTATGCCTTCAAATTTTCTAGGGACATTAGGGACCGTTTCATTGAGTAACTGTTCAAATTTGGTAATTTTTCGACTATCCGAGAATATTTGGCGAATTTATTACCGAATTGGGACGTTTAATGGGAAAAAATAGTTAAAAGGGTTCAAAAATTATGAAATTTTTCTGGGAACACTGATTTAATGTATTTTGATCACATATGAATTTTGGGATCATTTGGAGAAGTCTAAGGGTGTTTTGTGCATATGCGTTCATGTGAATTTTTATAGCTGAATTTGGGCCGAAAAGAATATCGCATGAGCTTTTTACACTCTGAAATCGATACAGGTTGTTTTGGGATATAACTTGAGTAGTCAGGAATTTTTGGAAATTATTTGGGGTAAACGGACGATTTTCAGGCGAAATATAGCTGATAAAATGAATTTTTATAAATTAATAAATCAGTAAATAATCCCAGAAATACTTTTATAAAAATCTACATATTTTAATTGATAAGTGGCTTAATTTTCATAATTTAATGATTAACGGTTAATCAATTATGCTAATTTGAAGATTAAACAAATTCAGTTTTTATAAAAACCGGCAAGTTCGCGACTAACGAACCTGCGGGAATATCAAAACACCAAGAGTGATCAAAAATCATATTTTTGGATTAATTAAGTAAAAACGAACTTTTCTATGAGAAACCTGGACAATCCGGATAGATTGGGACCGTTTCTTCTTAAATCAAACTGAATAAACGGTAACAGGCCCCGAGGCTAATCTGTTACCCCAGTATGTGATCCTTCTTTATAACTTAATCATTTTATTAACCAGTACATTTAACCAAGCTTATTTCCCCATAACTGTTTTCTGAACACACAAACGAACAACTTGGCCCAGCTTGGAAAACGGGAATCTGAGCCAAGTTCGGTTTTAATTATTAGACATTGAACAACATCACAACCTAAGCTTATTGCCACTTTCTGGGCGTTCCAGCTATACCCAGATTAGTTATTCAGCACAGTTTAGTACTGAGATTATAATAATATTAAAATATTAATATTATTATAATATTGATTATAGAAAACCGTGATTGCAAGTTATACAAAACTCGAACCGACGTGCTACTGATTATCTACTAAACAGTGAGTTTCCTGACCCCACTTCTAAACTGTTTTACGAACTTTTGGGGTGAAAAGCATGTTTAATTACATATACATACCTGAAACATTTATTGATGTGAATTATCTAAGTGTTAACACCCGAAAATCCTTACTAACACAGTGATTAACTTCGAGCCGGTGGCTTGTGAATAGTACTATTGGTTTGACAAACCCAAACGGAGTCGACATGTGTTGCTGAGACTTTACCCCGTTTGCACATGACCATAAATATACAAACACGCTATGTAGTGTTAGACATAGCTACTTGGGGCATATTGTGGGCGGAAAGGGGGCCACAGTTGTTGATTGGGCGTGGGAAATGGATGCACGCAGCACAAACAGTCAAGGCTTCACTGTAGCTTAGCATAATTACATCATTTACATGCATACATACTTATATCATGATTACAAGTGTTGACTTGTGAATACTCATAACTGTTTTCTTGAAACTCGTGAAACTCACCAACTCTAGTAGTTGACCCGTTTTAAACTGCTTTTCAAGTGTACCTAAATCGGAATGATTTGGTGATCTGTTACTTGCCCAAGGTGTGTGGTTGATGCTATGTGAACAGAAGCAAGGGTGTTAGTAGTAAGATCGTATAGTTAACGAACTAGTTTTGTTTGTATCACCTAGAATGTAAAATAATGACAGAACAATGAAATGTAATATATTTTAAATTAGTTTGTGATGTTTCTTTATAAACAATGTGTTGATACCAGAGGTGTCTGTTACATTCCCGTTTTACGCTTCCACATTGTGCTAGTCGGGGTGTGACAGATGATGAGAAGTCGAGGTTGGTTGATGTGCTCAAGGTACACAAACAGGCTATTATGTGGAAACTCATGGATATTTAGGGCATCAGCCCAAACTTTGCACACACAGGATACTCATGGAGGATGAGTACAAGCTTGTAATCCAATCTCAAAGGAGGCTCAACCCTAACATGCTGGAGGTGGTCAAGAAGGAGGCTATCAAACTCCTCGACGCATGCCTGATTTATTCCATCTCCGATTCTTCATGGGTGAGTCCCGTTCAGGTCGTCCCTAAGAAGGGAGGGATGACAGTTGTCACTAACGAATGAAACAAGCTTATTCCGACTAGAACAGTCACAGGTTGGCGGGTTTGCATCGACTACAGGAGGCTTAATGACGCTACTAGGAAAGACCACTTTCTTCTTCCGTTCATCGATCAGATGTTGGAGCATTTGTCGGGACGACAGTTTTACTGTTTTCTTGATGGATTTTCAGGTTATTTCCAGGTCCCGGTCGCACATGAGGATCAGGAAAAGACCACATTTACATGCCTATACGGTACCTTCGCATACAAACGTATACCTTTCGGGTTATGTAATGCTCTAGCTACTTTCCAGCATTGCATGGTAGCGATATTCTAGGACATGATCGAGAGTTCCATGGAGGTCTTCATGGATGATTTTTCAGTATATGGGGACTCCTTCGATCAATGTCTTTCTAATCTTGAGAGGATGATGAAGCGGTGCATAGAGATGAAGTTGTTGCTGAATTAGGAGAAGTGCCACTTCATGGTGACTGAAGGCATTGTGCTCGGGCACAAGATTTTGCGAGACGGTATTGAGGTAGAAAGAGCTAAAATTGACACTATCAGTAGACTTCCTCCACCGACTAGTGTGAAATCCGTTCGTAGTTTTCTTGGGCATGCGGGTTTTTATCGTAGTTCATCAGAGATTTTTCTAAGATCACCCGACCCATGACTCGCCTTTTAGAGAAGGACATCGCATTCAACTTCGATGCTAATTGTCTGAAGGCATTTGAGTTTCTCAAGGGGCAGCTGGTTAACGCCCCTATCTTAGTAGCACCCGACTAGAGCTTACCCTTCGAGCTCATGTGCGACACTAGTGATTTTGCAGTCGGTGCTGTTTTAGGTCAGCGAGAGGACAAGTACTTCCATCCTATCTATTACGCGAGTAAGACCCTCAATGATGCTCAGGATAATTACACGACTACCGAGAAGGAGCTTATAGCAGTGGTCTTCGCGTTCGACGAATTTCGTTCTTATCTTGTGCTGTCCAAAACCATCGTTTATACTGATCATGCGGCATTGCGATACCTTTTCACCAAGAAAGATGCGAAGCCTCGTCTGATACGATGGATTCTCTTGCTTTCCGAGTTCGATAATGAGATTAGAGATAAAAAGGGAGCAGAGAATGTAGCTGCGGATCACTTATCACGTCTGGATGATCCGAAGATAGAGTAGATTAGTGATGACGCCATCGGGGATAGGTTTCCCCATGAGTCGTTGATGATGGTGAGAGTGAGATATGAGAGCGAGCCAGTTTTGTACGTGAGTGCTGAAGAGGAGGGTCAGCCATGGTTCTCCGACATTGCGAATTATCTGGCCGAGGGAGTGGAGGTCAAGGGCATGAGTTATTAGCAGAGGAGGAAGTTTTTCGCAGGTGCCAGCCACTGCATTTGGGATGCACCGTATTTATTTCGTGTAGGCTCCGATCGAGTGTTGAGGAGGTGTGTGAGTAGGGAAGAGGGCCGTGAGATTCTTAGGCATTGCCATAAGGGTTTGACTGGAGGCCACCATGGTCCGTCTTCCACTTCTAGGAAAGTTCTAGATTCCGGTTTTTATTGGCCATCGATTTTTAAAGACTCACACGAGTTCGCCAGCCAGTGTGACACATGCCAGCGCACTGGTAACATCTCATCCTGTAATGAGATGCCCCAAAACCCTATTTAGGTTTGTGAGGTTTTCGATGTTTGGGGCATTGATTTAATGGGTCCGTTCCCTTCTTCTCGAGGGAACCGATACATTCTCGTGGCTATCGTCTACGTTTCCAAGTGGTTTGAGGCTCAAGCCTTGCCCACTAACAACGCGTGAGTTGTACTAGGATTCTTGAAGAGGTTGTTCTGTCGGTTTGCTACTCCCAAGGCCTTGATCAGTGATAGGGGCACACACTTTTGCAATGCCCAGATGGAGAAGGTGTTGGCACGGTATGGGGTAACCCATCGGTTGTCCACCGCCTATCTCCGACAGAGGAGCGGGCAAGTGGAGAATGCAAACCGAGGCGTTAAGCGTATTTTGGAGAAAATTGTCGGCAAGAACCTAAAGGACTGGTCCGACAAGTTGGATGACGCACTTTGGGCTTTCCTCACAGCATTTAAAACGCCTATTGAGACCACACCCTTTAGGATGGTTTATGGGAAAGCGTGCCATCTGCCGATTGAGTTAGAGTATCGAGTATATTGGGCGTTGAGATCCGTTAATCTTAACCTAACCCAAGCAACGAAAAACCGGTATCTCCAAATTCATGAGGTAGAGGAGCTGAGAGATGAGGCGTACGCGAGATTGTGGAGTTACAAAGAGCGTACGAAGGAGTTGCATGATAGGAAGTTGAAAAGGGTAAAATATTTCAAGTGTGGGGATCAGGTGTTGATTTATAATTCCCGTCTGAAGTTATTTCCAGGTAAGCTTAGATCGAGATGGGTAGGTCCCTATACGGTGAAGGCGGCATTCCCGGACGGTGCTATTGAGTTAGTTGATCAGGAGGGAAGAGCATGGAAGGTTAATGGCCATAGATTAAAACACTATCTTGGCGGGCCAGTTGATTTGGTCGAGGAAGAAGTATTTCTTCTCGACATCCCTAGGTTGATTGATTGATAGGGATAGGACCTTGGGAATACCCGAGTGTAGAGTTTGTATATGTTTTTATTTGTTTTCTTTTATTTTTGTATTTTGAGTCAGTTTTATGTTTTAGAGTTTGTTTGACGTCTACTTTGGTTGCTTTGAGCTTTGTTTTGCAGGTTTGGATACTAATGTTCGTACCCAATCTCCATTCGGATTGGGGCGTTCTGAGCTTATTTGATTGTAGAGGGGAACCAAAAGCTCCACCCGCGAATGAAATGCTACACGGTCGCTTTAATGGAACATTACGAATGAAATGCCATATTACCAGGGGAGTCTGTTTCATTTTCTTTGTTTTTTGTTTTATTTTATTTCATTTCTGCTTTATTTTTGTCTTTTTCCTGTCTCCCATTGAGGACAATGGGAATTTTAAGTGTGGGGATGGGAAACTGACGTTTTTAGGTATATAAAAAATAAAAAATAATGAAAAAAAATTGAAAAATTTAAAAAAAAATGTCCCGAAAATTTCTTTTGCGAATAATGGAAGATGATATTATTATTTAAGGTTGATCTTTTTAAACTACTATTATATATGAGATTAAATAAAAAGATAGCGCACTTAGCTTGGAATGTGTCCGTAGGCCCAACTAGCTTTGAAAAGTTTCCCCTGATTATTATTAATATACCTAATAGTCATAAACCTTGTGGATTCTCATCT
This sequence comes from Bidens hawaiensis, assembly GCF_021521415.1. Taxonomy (NCBI): domain Eukaryota; kingdom Viridiplantae; phylum Streptophyta; class Magnoliopsida; order Asterales; family Asteraceae; genus Bidens; species Bidens hawaiensis. Next base: position 630,050 of record NW_027491022.1, read on the forward strand.
TTAGGGGGGATAGTGAAGCTGAAAATTCGATAAGGCATAACGAGTATTACTGTAATTTGACTAACTTGAGGTGGTGAAAATTACATGCACTAAAAATTTAGCACGCCAGTTTGTTTTGTGAAAGTTAATAATGAGTGGTGGCGCCCCGCCATGTCCAAATTCTTTACGAGCTTAGAAAAATAGTTATATATTTAGGTAAAAGATGCCTAAGAGCACAAAATTTTGTTGCACGAACATCAAAGATGTGCAAATATTTTGAAATTAAAGTGAATGAGAAAGTTATGCAAATCCCAAAGAAGCATTCACAAAAAAAAAATAAAAATTGAAAGTAATAGAAAAAGAGGCAAAAAGGCACATACTAGACGGGGCCGAGAGCTTACGTGTTACCAAGTGGATGGTGACTCTGAGGATACACTATTAGCGCTCAAGGTTCTTAGTCAATAAATATTTTTAGGAAATACTAAGGGTGGAGGCCTGAGATCGTCATATACTGGGTTGCAGCTCGGGTGAAACATTGTTGGGCCGAAATCCGCTAATATAGTTTTAGGTTTAGGAATTGCTCGTACGACCTCACTTGACCTTTCATCCATCTAAATTCCATCTAAGTACATTTTGTTCTTATCATTAAAGGGTTTTTAGCTTACGGTGATAGGTTGAACCATTCTGCTTCAACCCGTTTTTAAATTGTCTTGATTATGCTTGAGATGGGGGTAAGCAGATCTCTAACTCCTTAGGTGTGAGACCCATAGGTTTATTGATATCACTTGAACTTAATCACTAAATATGATGGGGGGGGGGGGGGGCTTGATAGGCTGGTGGCTGGGTTTAAGTGGACAATAATATCGGCAATCGCGGTTTTTGCGTTTATCTGTGCTTAAAAAATTAACCTATATGTTTTAAGATCGGTTTTGAATTATGATTCCATTGCATTATATATTTTTCGAGGACGAAAAAAGATTAAGTGTGGGGTTGTTTGATGTGTTGCGAAACACATCTGGTTTTCATACTCAATTTATGAATAAATCATGCTTAATTACATTGTTTATATATAAAAATGGCATGTATATACGGTAATCTTGTGTTTTTAGGTACCCGTGCATGGAAGGAACAAAAACGAAGCAAAATCATGAAGAAACGAGCACACGGGAGAATGCACGGGAGTGGAAGAATAAAACTAGAAAATACGAATGGATTGGAAGTAGAGATATTAGAAGTGAATATGATAGAGGGTTATCATACGAAGGCGTAGGAAAAAATGGGGAAGAAAACGGAGCTAAAACGAAGATTCTAAGGACAAAACAAAGAAAATAATAAAAAATATATATCAGATTATCCTCTGCGCCTGATTAGGATGTATGTACCAGCGGCGTATCCACCATGTCCTTATCATCTCATCATTAGTACCGTTACTCAAACTACCTTAGGTTCTAAATCATGACACACAATTGTACTTATTATGATTTCCATGCGAGGACTTGGATGTGTTGGACTCGGTATGCCCAAGACACATATTATTATTAATGTAGCTAGTACGTCATGATCCAAGTCAGGTCATACCCAATAACAAGCAAGACAAACACCAATAATATTTGTTTATATATGATATGATTATAACAAATGAATATTAACACTTGAGTTATTTGGAAAGGAGTTTCTAAATAAAATGTACTTGTGAAATAAATAAATCATATGGATGATTTATGCTTTGAGAAAGAGCATTCCATATTGTTATTTAAAATGGTTAAGTAACAATATATTGAGCATGTTACCTATAATGTGTCATTGTGTATAACACAAGGCATTGTGTATAACACAACGATGGTATATATGACACAATACAAGGTTATATAATACAATGTAAGTTATGTTACACAATGGAGGTAATATAACACAATGTAAGTGTGTATGACACATTACAAGTTACGTAACATAATGCAAAATATTTAAGGAAACTTTAATAAAAATAATAATAATAATAACAAAGAAGGAAGGGGGCCGGCCCCCCTCCTTGTCTTTATGTTATTTTATTAATATTACAAGTTAGTGGGTGCATGCATAGCCTTTCATTGGACATTTTGGGAGGTGGCTTTTGAAAGACTACAACTCTCCCTCTTTCTCTCATTATAACACAAGTAACAAAACAATCTTTCTCTCCCTCTCTTCTTCCTCTCTTGGATTCGGCCAAAAGAGAAGGACAAGGAAGAAGGTGTTTTGAAGTGTAAAATCCTAGCTACAAGGGTGTATTGTCGGAGGCTTGGGGTATGCAAGCTTGAGGGACTACTCATTGAAGTTCTTGCCATCCAACCATCCTCTCCTTCATCCGGGTTTTACCTCTTGATAGGTAGTTTGACATGCATGAACTTTTAGTGTCATGCATGTGTTAGATAGTATGTATTTTATATATGGATCTGGGCTTGGGTTTTGCATTTGTAAAATCGGTTTTATACATATCTAATTAACAAGATTTAAAACTAATTTCCACTGCGTTTTTCATAAAATTGGGATTTTATGACTTTGATAATCTTGTTAAAACCCAAACAATAGCATCAAGAGCCAGCTTATACGGATGAGTGGTTCATTAGACCCAAAAATTTTCGGGTTTATGGTGGGGTTTACCATATGGCCGAAAATTTTAAGGGTTTTGGTTACCCCATGGTTTTTCAAGGTTATAATTTTACATTCATGTGGTAATCTTGAAAAACTAAGTCATTTGGATGATTTATTGTGTTGTTTGGACAAAACCCGAAACTTACGGTTTTGTCAAGTTTGGCCGAAAGTTTCAAGGGGTGAAGGGGAACCATTTTGGGTTATTGTGTTATTACATATTTGGATGTGTAATAGATGTTCATAACCTACCCATGGCATTGTGTTTGGTTGAATGTTTGTGTTGTGTTATTTATTCATTCGATATGGTTGTAATTTATTTGGGTTGTGTAATCTATTTATTCATTTCATTTGGTTTGTAATAATAAGTAGATTAAATTCATTTCTTTTACTAGAAAAATGTATTAGGATATATTTTGTAAAAGAAGATGCAAGGAAGTAAGCCCAAATAAAATGGATGGAGACCACAACACGGGGGTGAACACTTGGAGCATTTGGATGCGGGATCAAGTGGGAGTTCACCGACACAAGCACATATCCTTTTGAGTCCCTTAGGAGAGACCTTTTGACACACTTTTCTTCGGTCAACAAGTGTAGTCAACATTAGGAGGCTATGGTTATGAACTTGTGGTTGTATGTTTTATGCTTGCATGGTTGATTTACTTTTGTTTGTGTTATTGCAATGTGGTTTGCTAACAACCTAAAATCAACAACTAGCATAAAATTGGTTCCTTAGAAATCTTTAAGTGATAAAATTGGTTTTATAAAAGTCTAATGATTTTATAATAAAATGGATTTTATTAATAAGAACTTTGAAAATGGGTTTTTCAACTAAGTACCATACATTTGAATGCATGCAAATGGAAGGTACATAAAAGGTTTTCCAATATAGAATTTAGAAAACTAAAATCCCTTTTATAAAATAAGTCAAACACCATCCTTTTATACAACACTCGAATCACTTGGGAACTCGGTGTGAGATAAAGGTCACCTAACCTGTCACACCCCGTTAAGCGAATTGCAGAAGCGTAAAACGGAAATGCAACAGATACAACTGGTATCAAATACATTGTTCATAAAGAAACATTACTAACTAATTTACAATATATTATATCGTTCTAACATCTTTTATAAACTAGGTGATACAATCAAACCGGTTCTTCAATTACTTTACTTCTAACTCAAATGCCCATGACATCAATCACCAATCAGACACGTAACGCACAGGAAATTACTTCTCATACCTAATTACCTGAAAAGCATGTTAAAACAGGTCAACTACGAATAGTTGGTGAGTTTCATAAGTTTAACGAAATCAGTTCTGCGTACCACACAGTCATAGTTTGTATGTACGCGCGTATGTAAAAATATGTATTTACGTTTGTATAAATATGTACAACCATATCCTTGTGTGTGCATATGCACACATGTACGTTTATAATATAAATTCGAAATTTCGGTAAAATCATGATTGTTTGTTCGTACTACCTGTTTCCAATTTCCGTGTTTAACCAACCACTGTGGACCCCCTTCCTCCCACAACGGTTCCACATAAACTCAACCACTGTGGCCCCCCTTCCGCCCACAATGGTTCCGCGTTAACATCAACCACTGTGGTCCCCCTTCCACCTACAATGATTCCACGTAAACTTAAACATTATATAATGTACACACAAATAATTAGTATATTCTACACATAGTATTTCCTATGGCTAATCACATAGCATGTATATAGACACATATACACATGTAGTATTTATCACGTATCACCAAATACCGTGGCTCCCCATCCGCCCACAATACGCATAATCACATTATTTTCTTAACATTCAGGTCATAATCAAGTTAGTTCGTTTAATAAGTTGCAGCAGAACTTGGCTCATAGGCCATACTCAACTTTAGTTTAGTAAGTTGCAGCAGAACTTGGCTCATAGGCCATACTCAACTTTAGTTTATAAGTTGCAGCAGAACTTGGCTCATAGGCCATACTCAACTTTAGTTTAGTAAGTTGCAGCAGAACTTGGCTCATAGGCCATACTCAACTTTAGTTTATAAGTTGCAGCAGAACTTGGCTCATAGGCCATACTCAACTTTAGTTTATAAGTTGCAGCAGAACTTGGCTCATAGGCCATACTCAACTTTAGTTTAGTAAGTTGCAGCAGAACTTGGCTCATAGGCCATACTCAACTTTAGTTCATAGGCCATACTCAACTTTAGTTTAGTAAGTTGCAGCAGAACTTGGCTCATAGGCCATACTCAACAAAAGTTTGTTACTATTGTGGCCCCCCTTCCGCCCACAATAGCCCCATAATCATCACAGACCACGTTATCCCCATGGACATTACAGACCACGTTGTCTCCCAAATTAGTTATGTTTAACATTACATAACGTGTTTGTATAAACATGCTGTCACGTGTAATTTCATTATGTTTTTCAATTCGTATTATCTCCACTCAATATATCAATCAACGATAATAATCATCTTTCATCAGCACGTAGTCAATCATTATGTTTGTAGGGACTTTTCATATATAAATATTCAGATATTTTATATCCTGATCCGTTTTCCGATAGATAACGTGCATAAACATGCTTTCCACCCCAAAAGTTCATAAATAGTTTAAAGAGTGGGGTCATGAAACTCACGGTTTTGTAGGCACTTAGTGCGAGATCAGCTCGGGTTTCGTTTCCCTTGCTATCACTTAGTCCCTATAGTCCATATTATAATAATATTAATATTTTAATATTATTATAATCTCAGTACTAAACTGGGCTGTATAACTAATCTGGGTATAGCTGGAATGCCCAGAAAGTGGCAATAAGCTTAGGTTGTGATGTTGTTCAATGTCTAATACTTAAAACCGAACTTGGCTCAGATTCCCGTTTTCCCAGCTGGGCCAAGTTGTTCGTTTGTGTGTTCAGAAAATAGTTATGGGGAAATAAGCTTGGGTAAATGTACTGGTTAATAAAATGATTAAGTTATAAAGAAGGATCACATACTGGGGTACCAGATTAGCCTCGGGGCCTGTTTCCGTTTATTCAGTTTGATTTAAGAAGAAACGCGCACAATCTATCCGGATTGTCCAGGTTTCTCATAGAAAAGTTCGTTTTTACTTAATTAATCCAAAAATATGATTTTTGATCACTCTTGGTGTATTGATAATCCCGCAGGTTCGTTAGTCACGAACTTGCCGGTTTTTATAAAAACTGAATTTGTTTAATCTTCAAATTAGCATAATTAATTAACCGTTAATCATTAAATTATGAAAATTTAGCCACTTATCAATTAAAATATGTAGATTTTTATAAAAATATTTCTGGAATTATTTATTGATTTATTAATTTATAAAAATTCATTTTATCAGCTATATTTCGCCTGAAAATCGTTCGTTTATCCCAAACAATTTCCAAAAATTTCACCAAAATTTCTGAACATCCAATTTATGTCCCAAAACAACCTGTATCAATTCCAGAATGTAAAAAGCTCATGCAATATTCTTTTCGGTCCAAATTCGGCTATAAAAATACACACGAACGCATATATACAAAACAGCTTTAAACTTCTACAAATGATCCCAAAATTCATGTGATCAAAATACATTAATCTGAGTTCCCAGAAAAATTTCATAATTTTTGGAGCATTTTAACTATATTTCCCCATTAAACGTCCCAATTCGGTAATAAGGTCGCCAAATATTCTCGGATGGTCGAAAAATTACCAAATTTGAAAAGGGACTCAATGACATGGTCTCTGATGTCCCTGAAAAATTTCAAGGCCTAATAATATGCACATCACAATCTTAACCTAAACAGCCTGTAAGCAAGTGTTTCGGCATTACCTTAGCGGGTTTGGCTCGTTTCCGACTTTCTAACCAAGTTTTCAGGTTCCTGTGCTTCTATGCAACCTAGATACAAGTCCTATATCACAAACCAAGAAATTTTTCATCAACATAACAGCCCTTAACTTAGGGTTTCGGCTAGTGCACAAAAACGAACTTTTGAACCGTAAAAACGCCGTTTCAACCCTTTAATCCGTGTTTATGGCCAAAAAACTATTATACCAGGTTCCTCACCATGTGTATGATCAAAACATGTTTATGGACCATTTTTAGGGTTTTTACATGGTTAGGAATGATTTTTGGCAATCAAGTTATGTGTATATGATATTAATCGAGTTTAAACGAGCCGAAAATCGATTATTTATGACATTTTTACCTAGTTTCTTGCTGGTTCTTGATGGAGAGCTGCTTGTGTCCAGAATTCTCATGAAAATGATTTCACAAAATATCTTAAACTTGTTTAATATTTAAAGGAAAACCAAGGGTAAAAAAGTCTTTTTTGGCGGGCTGGGCTTGTTGGGCCTCCTTTTGGGTCCATTTGGCCCACTTTTCTCGATTTACATGCCCGAACGTGAAATGCCGAGTCTAAATTTATTTCGGGTTCGGTTTTTTGGCGACAAAAATATATCGGGTGCGACAAACGGAGCGAAAACGAGCGTTTTTTGGCTATTTTTGTGTAAATTTATAAAAACATACTATATGTTTGTAAAAATCAAAAATATTTTCATGGATCGCTTAAAACATTTCCAATAAGTGTTTGGTATGTCTTTTTCGGCTTAACGGATTATACAATGCTTGGTTTGTAACTATCTTTTGCATTTAAATCTATAGCGGGTAGTTAAACGAGCATGTTTTCGTTTAACTTGTTTGCTATCGAACTAAGGCCATATTACTAATATTTTAGCTTGCATAGATCGTATATCACTTATAGATGGCACCCCGGGATATCCGGACCATAACCAGACCCGTTTGGTTATTCGTTTGTTCGTTACGCAATAAGTGGTTAAACGCTTATTCGAGTTTGTAAGTACTAAGGTGTACTCGATTTTGCCACGGATGTCACATAACCTCATTGGAGGAAGCTTGTGAGCTTGAGGTGGGTTTACCATATTTGTGGGATAAAGGTCACCTAACCGCTTGTATGTGTAAACTCACATGTTTGTATAAGTAGGACGACTTAAATTGGAAACCATGTGAATAGCGTCACCGAAACATGGCGTACAACAGTGTTGATGGGATTAAACATGCCTACTTAACATAAGATGTTTTAACGATCCCATAAAACTAGAAGTTGCAAAGGGTTGCAATCGTCAAATGTTGAATACCTTGTTAATTTAAATAGTAGGATAAAGTTCACCTAACTACTATTTGAATGTAACGTTGGGTTCTAGATTTTAATCATTAATTGTCTTGGAGACAAAAAGGGTATTAATGATTAAAATTATTGATATCGAAAATACTAAAATTGAGCTTTGTTATATTTGTAGATGGCCGCAATCAACAATCCACCTAACGTTTTTATTCCACCCGTTAATAACCTATCACTAAGATCTATTCTCGATAAGGATCGTCTAAAGTATACCAACTTTATGCATTGATATCTAAACTTGAGAATCGTTCTCAAGCAAGAAAAGAAATACTACGTATTAGAGGATCCTATTCCCGATGAACCTAGCGTTGACGATGTCCAAGACCATAACGATTGGGTTAAGCACAATGAGGATTCGGTGCAAGTTTCTTGCCTCATGTTGGGAACTATGATTCCCGAGATTCAAAAGGATTTTGAACTTCATGGGGCGTACGACATGATCACCCAACTTAAGGAAATGTTCCTTACACAAGCTAGGGTGGAACGCTTCAAAACGGTTCGAGCGCTTCATGCATGTCGTATGGGAGAAACCCAATCGGTCTCATCTTATGTACTTAAGATGAAAAACCACATTGATCGTCTCGAGCGCCTTAATTGTCCTGTCTCAAAGGAGTTAGCCACGGATTTGATCGTAAGTGGGTTAACAAAGAAATTTGAGACATTTGTTATGAATTATAACATGAATGGGTGGGACAAGAGCATTGGTGAGCTTCACGCAATGCTCAAAACGGCCGAGACAGAATGGGTAAAAAGGTTTTACCCGTTCTCACGATCAATGAGGGAGGCAATAGGAAGAGGCATCACTTGGAACCCAAGGCAAAGGTTGCCAAAGGTAAGGGACAAGTCAAGGGCAAGTTATAGGGAAAGACAAAAGTGGAACCACCCAAACCGAAGAAGTTAAAGGTTAGCTTGGAGGATCCATGCTTTGGATGTGGAGAGATTGGTCATTGGATGAGGAATTGTCCAACCCGTCTGAAAGAGTTGAAAGATAAGAGGGATGCGGGGAAAACCTCGGGTACAACTTTCATGATTCATATTGATCTTAATCTTATTTCCTATAACACATGGGTATTGGATACCGGATGTGGAACTCATATTCCCAATTTACTGCAGGGATTGAAAGGAAATAATGGATTCAAGAAAGGAGATATTAGTCTCTTCATGGGCAACGGAGCAAAGGTTGTTGTTGAAGCCCGAGGAGACTACACATTGAAACTTCCAAATGGTTTGGAAGTTATTTTGAAAGACATTTTGTATGCTCCTAGTTTGACTAGGAACATTTTCTTCGTTTCTTTGTTAAGACAGTATGGGTTTGATTTTAAATTTGTGGACAATGGTATTTGTGTTTTCATGAATAATGTCTTTTATTTTAAAGCAATTCCGTCTAATGACATTTATGAATTAGTTCATGATAACACATCCTTTGATAGCACGTTGTACCAATCAAGCACCAAGAGACTCAAAATGGATTTGAGTAAGACTTATCTTTGGCATTGTCGCCTTGGTCACATAATGTCACACCCCGACTAGCACAATGCGGAAGTGTAAAACGGGAATGTAACAGACACCTCTGGTATCAACACATTGTTTATAAAGAAACATTACAAACTAATTTACAATATATTACAACTCATTGTTCTATCATTGTTTTACAGTCTAGGTGATACAAACAAAACTGGTTCGTTAACTATACGTTCTTACTACTAACACCCTTGCCTCTATTCACATAGCATCAACCACACACCTCAGGCAAGTAACAGATCACCAAATCATTCCGATTTAGGTACACCTGAAAAGCAGTTTAAAACGGGTCAACTACTAGAATTGGTGAGTTTCACGAGTTTCGAGAAAACAGTAATGTGTATTCACAAGTTAACACTTGTAATACCGAAATAAGTATGTATGTATGTATGTATGAATGTAAATGATGTAATTATGCTAAGCTACAGTGAAGCCTTGACTGTATGTGCTGCGTGCATCCATTTCCCACGCTCAATCAACCACTGTGGCCCCCTTCCGCCCACAACATGCCCCGGTAGCTATGTCTAACACTACATAGCCTGTTTGTATAAATATGGTCATGTGCAAACAGCGCTATGTGACACGACAACCAGGCAGATTCCGTTTGGGTTTGTCAAACCAATAGTACTATTCACAAGCCACCGGCTCGAAGTTAAACACTGTGCTCGTGAGGACTTTCGTGTGTTAGCACTTAGATAATTCACATCAATACATGTTTCTGGTATGTATATGTAATCAAACATGCTTTTCACCCCAAAAGTTCGTAAAACAGTTTAAAAGTGGGGTCATGAAACTCACGGTTTAGTAGATAATCAGTACCGTATCAGCTCGTGGTTTGTTCGGTCTGCTATAAGTAGTTCCTATAATCAATATTATAATAATATTAATATTTTAATATTATTATAATCTCAATACTAAACTGGGTTATATAACTAATCTGGGTGTAGCTGGAACGCCCAGAAAGTGGCAATAGGCCTAGGTTGTGATGTTGTTCAATGTCTAATACTTAAAACTGAACTTGGCTCAGATTCCCGTTTTCCCAGCTGGGCCAAGTTGTTCGTTTACGCGTTCAGAAAACAGTTATGGGAAAATAAGCTTGGGTAAATGTATTGGTTAATAAAATGATTAAGTTATAAAGAAGGATCACATACTGGAGTCCTGGATTAGCCACGAGGCTCGTTTCCATTTATTCAGTTTGATTTAAGAAGAAACGCGCACAATCCATCCGGACTGTCCAGTTTTTTCATAGAAAAGTTCGTTTTTACTTAATTAGTCCAAAAATATGATTTTTAATCACTCTTGGTGTCTTGATATTCCCGCAGGTTCGTTATTCGCGAACTTGACGGTTTTTATAAAAACTGAATTTGTTTAATATTCAAATTAGCATAATTAATTAACCGTTAATCATTAAATTATGAATATTTATCCACTTATCAATTAAAATATGTAGATTTTTATAAAAATATTTCTGAAATTATTTACTGATTTATTAATTTATAAAAATTCATTTTATCAGCTACATTTCGCCTGAAAATCGTCCGTTTACCCCAAAATTCATATATGATCAAAATACATCAAATCTGAGTTCCCGAAAAAATTTCATAATTTTTAAAGTATTTTAGCTATTTTTCCCAAATAAACGTCCCAATTCGGTTATAAATTTGCCAAATATTCTCGGATGATTGAAAAATTACCAAATTTGAACAGGGGCTCATTGACATTGTCCCTGATGTCCCTGCAAAATTTCAAGGCCTAAAAATATGCACATCACAACCTTAACCTAAATAGCCCGTAAGCGAGTGTTTCGGCATTACCTTAGCGGGTTTGGCTCGTTTCTGACTTTCTAATCAAGTTTTCAGGTTCTTGTGCTTCTATGCAAGCTAGATACAAGTCCTATATCACAAACCAAGAAATTTTTCATCAACATAACAGCCCTTAACTTAAAGTTTCGGCTAGTGCACAAAAACGAACTTTTGAACCTTAAAAACGCCGTTTCAAACCTTTAATCCGTGTTTTTGGCCAAAAAAATTTTATGTTTCTGATTTGAAACTAGCTTTAACATCAATGTATGTTTTTGAATGATTTTTGAGAGTTTTACATGGTTAACTATGATTTTTAACAATCAAGACATGTTTATATGTTGTTAAACGAGTTTAAACAAGCCGAAAATCGATTATTTAAGACCTCTTTACCTTGTTTCTTGCTGGTTTTGGCAGGGGAAGAAGAGTTTCAGAAGTTGAATGTGGAAAATTGTGTGAAAATATCAAAAATCTAGTTTATATGTGAAAGGAAAATAAAAGGGGGGGGGGGCTGCTGTTGCGATCGGGATTCACATGGGCCCACCTTGGGCCCATTTTGGCCCAAGTTTATGATTTCTCAAGCCCAGTCCAAATTTAGTTCAGGTTTGGTTTTTGGCGCGAAAAACTTATCGGGTGCGTTAAACAGTGCAAAAACGTGTGTTTTTCGGCTAGTTTTGTGTAAAATTAATAAAACATACTATATGTTTGTAAAAATCAAAAATATTTTCACGGATCGCTTAAAACATTTCCAATAAGTGTTTGGTAAGTCTTCTTCGGCTTAACGGATGATACAATGCTTGGTTTGTAACTATCTTTCGCGTTTAAATCTATAGCGGGTAGTTAAACGAGCATGTTTTCGTTTAACTTGTTTGCTATCAAACTAAGATCATATTTTTAATATTTTAGCTTGTATAGATCGTATATCACTTATAGATGGCTCCCCGAGATATCTGGGTCATAACCCGACCCGTTCGGTTAATCGTTCATTTGTTACGCAACAGACGTTTATTTGCTTAATCGGTAAATACGTACTGAGGTGTACCTTGTTTTGGCTCAAATGTCACATTCTCCCCCCGTTAGAAAATTTCGTCCCCGAAATTTGATTATTCAACTTTGTCTTTGTTTGGAAACAGGTGCGGGTATTTCTTTTTGAATTCAGATTTCCCCTCCCACGTGAATTCGTGTCCCCGTTGTGAATTCCATCGAACTTTTGCTAGAGAAATTTTGTTGTGTCTTAATTGTTTTATTTTTCCCTCTAAATTTCCACCGGTTTTTCAACGAAATTCAGTTTTTCGTTTATGTTTAAGTGTTTTAATGGCACGATTTCGGTTTCATCAGTAAGACACCTTTTCAGGTTCGAAACATGAAAGACATCGTGAATAGAACTCAACCCCACAGGAAGTTTCAGTCGGTAAGCTGCCGGACCTATCTTAGAAATGACTTCATATGGCCCAATGTATCGCGGTGCTAGTTTACCGGTTTTTCCGAATCGAATGACGCCTTTCCACGGGGATACTTTCAGAAAAACTTTGTCGCCTATTTCAAAGGATAACGGCTTTCTACGAACATCAGCGTAGCTTTTCTGCCGATCTCGGGCGATTTTCATTTTACTTGTAATTTTATGGATTTTGTCGGTGGTTTCTTGAATCAAGTCAGATCGTGTAATTTGGGTATCTCCAACCTTAGACCAACACAAGGGTGATCTACATTTCTGCCCGTACAGCGCTTCATATGGTGCCGCTTGAATGCTACTGTGATTGTCACACCCCGACCAAAGGCGGCGGAACATGCCGAGGTGTAACGATTGTCCATAAGCATATGACACTAATTAAAGTGACAATATTTAATAAACTCATTTCATTTCACAACATTGAAAATGCCACATAACAATTATCCATAAAATAACCATAAACAAGATATCACGAAATATGGCAAATTGATATTGTTCATTTTTACTAATATCCTAAGGTCTTTGATGTCGTTTTCTTCACAATCATAAATCAACCAAGATGCAAACCTGCAACATTTCATAAAATAAAGTTTGTCAACACAAAGGTCGGTGAGCAATTCATAAGTTTAATCATATTAGTATATAATAAAGATAGCCACAAAACTTTCATACGAAACGATAAATAAAAGTGGTAATTTGGATAAATAGATATCGCTAAACACATTAGCGACACCTAGCTATAAGGGGATGCCAAATAGTCTAGGATTTTATAGTTATCGTTAATTGCATTACGTTAACGACACCTTGCTATAAGGGGATGCCAAATAGTCTAGGATTTTATAGTTCCACCAACCAAAAGCGATAAACACATAGGCATATAAGCATAGAACACCAAATCGAGCAATAATTTAGGTAAAGTATACAACTACGTTTGTGGTTTAAGATTCAAATATAAAGCATTTTTTTGAATAAGTATGAAATGTCACCCCCAAAATAAAAGATGGAAAATGGGGTATGAAGTACTCACCTTCAAGTGGTAAACTTGAAAGATGATAATTTGGAGATTTGTCGGAACGGCGAGTTTAACGCACAATGCCTAAAAAGAAAAGAAGTCTTGAATTTAGAAAGGTTGTCTTGAAGGTCTTTAAACAAAATAAATGTTGAGAAATGTAAATAATTAAAGTTCAAGGTTTAAAATGTGACTATTTAAGAATTTATAATAATAACCCTTTAAAAATGTAAGTTTGCTCGAAACCGGGTTAAAGTATCTAACCTTAATATTTACTCAACCTATGTTAAGTAATAAGGTGGGTAAAATGCAAGAATGCAAATCCCTTTGAAATAAAGATACTAAAACGGGTTTTTTTTATCGAGTGTTCGGGTTGTCGGTTCGGGTCTTGATAATTGGTCAAACCCAAAGTTAACTTTCCAAAATATTGAATGTTATGAGATAACTCAATAAAATTTAATAAGACTTAACCAAGTATGTAGTTCCATTGTTTTAGAACTAACAACGCACGTTAAGCGAGTGTTCGGTTTTGTCGGTCCAAACTTTGTTATGAGATCAAGTTGGATCCAACATTTCCAAGTACTTAAGAAAATATTTAAAAATCAATTTGTAACTATTTTTAAAGAAATATACAAGTCTTGATGGCTAAAAAAAACACACTTGTGTGTCTTAAGCGAGCAAGAATCGGTTTGGTTCGGTTTCCATCTCACAACAAGTTTATAGATGGTTTCCACATGTCCAAACACTAAATAACTTGTATAATAATGTACAAATAAAAAAAATACCAAAAGTTAACAATAAAGTCTTTAAACAAAAGTTCGGTTTTCGGTTCGGATCGTGTTTCGGGTTAAGACCGAGGTAAGATTCTACAAACCCATAACCATAGAATTTGTAAAAATGATTTTAGAAACTTAGATCTAACACTAAGTATGTTTAAACAAACAAAACTAGTAACAAAGTTCGGTTTACAGTTTAGAGCTATTTACAGTTAAACCGAAGCATAGACTCTTAAAAACCCATAACCATGGAACTTGTAAACATGACCAACAAACTAAAATAAGCAAGATTAATATGTATGAACAAATTATATAGATGTATATATATCAAGGACATGAAGTCCTCCATGAAGCCTTGCCTTATGGGGTCCGAAACCTCACCGACCGGAATCGGAGAAGTAACTACCAAAGGTAAACAAGGGGTGTATATTATATATATGTTGCACAACCATAAACAAGTATTAATAAGGCTACATAAAATAATTAAGATGAAAGACCAAAATCCTTCAAGAACACTTAAGAAGATAACCTTGAATCTTTGATGTTTGAGAGAGTTTTTTTTTTTTTTTTTGAGTTGTAGCAAGGGAAAATGAAGAGGAAAGGTGGTGTATATATAGGGTAATGTTGGTGGTCAAATATGGGTGTGAGACACAAGAGTTTTCATGCAAAATGGATCAAGACAAAAACACAAAACAACAAAAATAAATAAATAAATAAATAATAAATAAATAAATAAAAATAAAAATAGGATGTTTTCAAGACCCAACAAGTGTGAAACAATATTGTAACATAAATCCATCATTTTGATTATAACATAAGCTTCGGTTTACAAATCGGGTCGGTTTACATAATAAACAAATACAAAAACGAATACAAACAAGACCCGATATTGACGAATGTCACAGTATCCCCTACTTTAGGAAATTTCGTCCCGAAATTAAGACGAAGACGATGCTGCGAACAAATGTGGATACTTCTCTTTCATTTTGTCTTCTTGCTCCCAAGTGAATTCCGCGCCGCGCCGTGATTCCCATCGAACTTTGACTAACCGAATACGGCTACGCTTGGTTCTCTTCTCGTTGCGATCCATGATCTCAACGGGTCGTTCAACCAAGACCATCGACTCATCGACATGTACTTCATCGAGAGGTATATGGAGATTACCCTCGGCTAAGCACTTTTTAAGATTTGAAACATGAAATGTCAGATGAACACCGGTAAGTTCTTTCGGTAGTTCGAGTCGATAAGCTACTTTTCCAACACGCTCAAGGATTTTAAAAGGACCAACGAAACGAGGAGCTACCCTTCTTTCCGCAACGGGCTACCCCCTTCCAAGGAGATACTTTTAGAAGGACAAGATCACCAACATTAAATTCGATCGGTTTTCGCCGTTTGTCGGCGTAACTCTTTTGACGACTTCTAGCGGCTAGGAGGTTCTTACGGATTCGATCAATAACGTCGGTGGCTTCTTGAACCATTTCGGGTCCCGTGATTTGAACTTCACCGACTTCGTTCCAACTTATCGGAGAACGACATTTACGACCGTAAAGAGCTTCGAAAGGAGCCATCTCAATGCTCGAATGGTAGCTATTGTTATAAGAAAACTCAATGAACAGAATGTGAGAATCCCAATTCCCATCGAAATCAAGAACACATGCTCGTAGCATATCCTCGAGAGTTTGTATTGTACGTTGGGAATGACCATCCGTTTGAGGATGATGCATTGCTCTTTGACTATCCCCTGAGGCAATAGAGGTCACCATTTGACTATCCTGTGACAAAAGTTCCAATGCTCTAAACCTCATGTCAGCATCCATTGCACCCCGTTTCACTACTTGCGTCTGAACCGGAATCTTTCCTTCCAACATACTCACCACTACTGACATGGCGGGTCTAAGGGTCGGTGATGGGTTGGTGCAAAGAAGAGCTATATTCAACATCCTCATTGCCTCTTTTTTTGAGTAGTTTGAACCCAATCCAGGGTCCACCAGCTCAAGTAGACTCTCTTGCTCTTGACGTGTTCCCAAAACTTCTTGAAATGAACGCAAAAAATGAGAGGTATAACGAGCATCACGGTCAGAGATAATAGTCAATGGTAAACTGTGTCGGCACACGATTTCTCGAACATAGATTTGAGCAAGCTAATCGACAGAATACTTCTCGCGGATCGGAATGAAATGAGCAGATTTGGTCAAACGATCGATGATCACCCAAATGCTATCGTTGCCCTTTTGGGTGTTGGGTAATTTAGTGATAAAGTCCATAGCAATGTCTTCCCATTTCCAAACGGGAATCGGTGGTTGCTCGAGTAGACCAAAAGGTCTTTGATGTTCGGCTTTAACTTTTGAGCAAGTAAGACATTTAGATACGAATAATGCTACGTCCTTTTTCATACCCGGCCACCAAAAGGTAGCACGAAGATCGAAATACATCTTATCCGCACCGGGATGAACGGAATACCGCGAATTGTGAGCTTCGTCGAGTATACAAGTACGAAGGTCATCGCGATTTGGAACCCACAAACGATTGAGAAAGTACAAAAGACCATCGGGTTTGGTTTCGAGTTGAAGTTCGGCTCCACATGACATTTCGTCATACATGTTACCTTTTTCAACGGAGGTACGTTGAGCTTGGAAGATTCGAATTTGAAGATCGGTTTGAACGACAACGCTTAGAAGCAGAACGGATTTAACATTAACCTTTCGACTTAGGGCGTCGGTGACAACATTCGCTTTACCGGGATGGTAACGAATTTCGCAATCGTAATCACTAAGTAATTCGACCCATCGTCGTTGTCTCATATTGAGATCTTTTTGGTCAAAAATGTGTTGAAGGCTTTTATGATCGGTAAAAACCACACATTTCGTACCATAAAGGTAATGTCTCCAGATTTTGAGAGCGAAAACAATGGCACCAAGTTCGAGATCATGAGTCGTGTAGTTCTTCTCGTTGACCTTAAGTTGCCTTGATGCGTAAGCGATGACTTGACCTCGTTGCATGAGGACACAACCAATACCTTGATGAGAGGCATCGCAAAATATCACAAAATCGTCGTTTCCATCGGGAAGGGTTAAAATGGGAGCATTGCAAAGCATGTCCTTGAGAGTACAAAAGGCTTTTTCTTGCTTGGAACCCCAATCAAATTGTTTTCCTTTATGAGTGAGGGAGGTAAGAGGCAAAGAGATCTTGGAAAAGTTTCGAATGAAACGTCGATAATATCCGGCTAAACCGAGGAAGGATCGAATTTCCGTGGGAGTCGTTGGAGTTTTCCAATCCTTAACGGCCTCAATTTTAGCGGGATCAACATGAATACATTTGTTGTTTACGATATGTCCCAAAAATTGAACTTGCTCCAGCCAAAATTCGCATTTGGAGAACTTGGCATAAAGTCGTTCGTTTCTAAGAAGTTTGAGAATGGAATGCAAATGATGCTCATCTTCGGCTTTGGATTTGGAAAAAATGAGAATGTCATCAATAAAGACAATAACGAATTTATCGAGGAATGGTTTGCAAACGCGGTTCATGAGGTCCATAAACACCGCAGGTGCATTTGTTAACCCGAAGGGCATAACCAAAAATTCGAAATGTCCATATCGAGTACGGAAAGCGGTTTTTGGAATGTCTTCTTCGCGAACACGCAATTGATGATAACCTGATCGAAGATCGATTTTGGAGAAGCAAGTTGCGCCTTGAAGTTGGTCGAATAGGTCGTCGATTCGTGGCAAGGGATAACGATTTTTAATGGTGAGTTTGTTAAGTTCCCTATAATCGATGCACATACGAAACGAACCATCCTTCTTTTTCACGAAGAGAACAGGAGCGCCCCAAGGAGAAGAGCTAGGACGAATGAAACCTTTATTGGAAAGTTCTTCGAGTTGGTTCGATAATTCTTGCATTTCTGACGGGGCTAAACGGTAAGGAGCCTTGGCAACAGGCATCGCGCCGGGCACAAGATCGATTCGAAATTCAATCGGACAAACGGGTGGAAGGCCGGTGACATCGTCGGGAAAGACATCGAGGAAATCACGAACAATAGAAATATATTGGATTTTCCTTTCCTTTTTGTCTTTTGTCGCCAAGAGAGCCAGGAGCGGAGCATACTCTTGGCGTAAGTATTTTTGCGATTGAGAGCACGACATGAGATTAAGCCTTCTCGAAGTAGCTTTTCCGAAGACCTTAAGGATTTTACCGTTAACAAGCGGAATGCGAATGAATTTATCGAAGCAAACAACTTCAGCACGGTGCAAAGATAACCAATCCATGCCTACTATGACATCGAAACTTCCCATTTGCATCGGGATGAGATCGATGGAGAATTTATGGTTAGCAAGAACGAGAGTACAATCGCAGACGACGGAATTTATGGTGATGGAGTTCCCATTGGCGACTTCAACAGAAAACGACCGGGAAAGCTTGGTTCGAGACACGGCAATTTTTGACTCAAATTTCAAAGAAATGAAACTTCTATCTGCACCCGTATCAAATAAAATGGAAGCCAAATGTTGGTTCACTAAAAACCTACCGTTCACAACATCGTTTGCCGCTTGAGCTTGATTAACATTCATCATGAAAGCTCGTCCTTGATTGCCTTGGTTGACTTGAGGTGCTTGCGGTGGTGGAGGAGGTGGTGCTTGTATGGCTTGGATGAGTGGTGCATTGTGTTGGGAAAGTTGAGGTTGGTAGGTTTGAACTTGGTAAGCTTGAGTTTGGTAGTAAGGTGCGGTCATGGTTTGGTTAGTAAGGATGAGGCGAGGACAAATTGTTGCGGAAATGGTTAGGGTCACCGCAATTGTAGCAAGCTCGGGTTGTTGAGGTTGGTTTGGTGGGTAAGGTGCATATCGGTGTTGAGTATTTTGGGGAAAAGTTCTTGGTTGGTTAGGTTGGGTTCGTTGTGCGGATCGGCATGTGGTGTTGAGATGACCAAGTCGGTTACAAATGGTACAATGGCGACAAGGCATGTTTGGTGGGTGATGGAGTTGGCAAATGTTGCATTGTGGGGCGGTACCGGTATAGGGTTTTCAGGTTTGGGGTGGAATTTGGGTTTGTTGTTGAGGTTGGGGTTGGGTAACGGCATAGTTTCGGTAGTTGGTTTTGGGTTTCTTCTTGTTGTTGTTATTGTTGTGACGGGAAGAGTTGGAGTAGTTAATGGCTTGTGGTGCGCGTTCAACCTTGGCTTGTGGTGCGGGCTCGGGTTTGGCTTTTTCGTTTGGTTTCTTGAGGGTTAGGGTACCCACTTTCACATGATTCTCCGATAGCGCACCGGCTAGAATAATGGCATCCTCAAGATTCACGGGTTTGCTACTCATGACTGAGTCCCGGATTTGCATAGGTAAACCCCCAATGTATTTGTCAAGCTCATGCTCAGCCAGGGTAACCAAATGAGGGACGAGAATGCTCAACTCGTGGAAACGGAGTGAATAAGCGGCGTTATCACCACTATCTTGCTTGAGGTTCCAAAATTCCTTCTCAAGCTTTTGAAGTTCGTGTTTGGGACAAAACTTCTTCATCATGAGTGCCTTGAGGTCGGACCATGGAAGAGCCATAGCCGTTTCCGACCCTTGGAGATGCATGACACTACCCCACCATGTTAGAGCGGTTTTTCTAAACATGCTTGAAGCGAAATTTGTCTTTTTCGCTTCGGGGCACTCGCTATATCTAAACACATTCTCCATAGACTCGAACCATTGCAACAAGGTAGTCGCACAGTTCGTACCCCAGAATTCGGTTGGGTTGGCACTAGTAAATTGCTTATATGGGTAGGATACGGGTTTGGGTTCAACGGGTGCAACAACGGGTGGAAGAGGTTGGCTAGCTTGAATTTGAGTTACAAATTCGGGAATCACAGCGGCCATTTGCTTGATGATAAAAGCAGCCATACGTCGGTTGGTGCTCTTGCGCGGTCTTAGTGGAGGCACGCTAAAAGATTATAAAGAAATGGAATAAGTTTTAGGTAAAAAAGAAATGGATATGAGAGTGTATAAAATAAGAATAAGGAGAAGTTAAATTTTCTTTTTGATTGTGAATCCTAGAGTTAGTGAGGAGTAGATGTTAGTGTTAGATAAAATATAAATCTTTGTATATAAACAACAAACTGGAAACAATCGTAAATGATTTTGAGTTTTTGAGGGGTTAAAGCTTAAAAATTTGAGATTTTGAGGTTTATAGAGTCGGAAAATCGTACATGAACCACCATGATTTGATATTCCAACTAAAAAAAAAAAATTTATAAAACACAACGTTGGAGTCTAAACATATGCACGAATCACCGCAATTTTTTTTTCACGTTTTCGACTCAAATAACGATAATAACACCATAAATCGGGATACAACGTCATGTCAAAGCACTAGTCCACGAATCACCGTAGTTCTATTGTTTTGACACCGAAAAATTAGGATGGCGACCGGAACGCTCGCATTCGACTACTTAAAGTATTGACATGTATAACATGGTTTGTGGCCTAGAAAAACGAGCACTATAATCCCACCATTCCAGGTAAGTAAATCACCTTCGATTCTTGGAATCTTTTTGTCAAATGGTCGTTTTATAATGTCTCGCTTCCTATGAGGGCTACGAACCCGATATAAATGCAACCTTTAAGGGATTATAAACAACGGGATCCGAGTTAATCTTGTAATCCATAAAACACAATGAAAATCTACTTTTGGCGTTTTAAGGTAAGGATACCTTGGAAATACTATGAAAGTGTGTGTATGTGAACATTTGGGATATTGGTGAATTTTAAACAAGTTTATAAAGAATATGCGATATGAACAATCAAAATAGAGTAAACACGTATGAGTACACGTATAGGACCCTAAGCATAACAATACTAGGTCGTTACATCTAACTACCTATCCTATTGTCATGGCTCTGATACCAATCTGTCACACCCCGACCAAAGGCGGCGGAACATGCCGAGGTGTAACGATTGTCCATAAGCACATGATACTAATTAAAGTGACAGTATTTAATAAACTCATTTCATTTCACAACATCGAAAATGTCACATTACAATTATCCATAAAATAACCATAAACAAGATATCACAAAATATGGCAAATTGATATTGTTCATTTTTACTAATATCCTAAGGTCTTTGATGTCGTTTTCTTCACAATCATAAATCAACCAAGATGCAAACCTGCAACATTTCATAAAATAAAGTTTGTCAACACAAAGGTCGGTGAGCAATTCATAAGTTTAATCATATTAGTATATAATAAAGATAGCCACAAAACTTGCATACGAAACGATAAATAAAAGTGGTAATTTGGATAAATAGATATCGCTAAACACATTAGCGACACCAAGCTATAAGGGGATGCCAAATAGTCTAGGATTTTATAGTTATCGTTAATTGCATTACGTTAACGACACCTTGCTATAAGGGGATGCCAAATAGTCTAGGATTTTATAGTTCCACCAACCAAAAGCGATAAACACATAGGCATATAAGCATAGAACACCAAATCGAGCAATTATTTAGGTAAAGTATACAACTACGTTTGTGGTTTAAGATTCAAATATAAAGCATTTTGTTGAATAAGTATGAAATGTCACCCCCAAAATAAAATATGGAAAATGGGGTATGAAGTACTCACCTTCAAGTGGTAAACTTGAAAGATGATAATTTGGAGATTTGTCGGAACGACGAGTTTAACGCACAATGCCTAAAAAGAAAAGAAGTCTTGAATTTAGAAAGGTTGTCTTGAAGGTCTTTAAACAAAATAAATGTTGAGAAATGTAAATAATTAAAGTTCAAGGTTTAAAATGTGACTATTTAAGAATTTATAATAATAACCCTTTAAAAATGTAAGTTTGCTCGAAACCGGGTTAAAGTATCTAACCTTAATATTTACTCAACCTATGTTAAGTAATAAGGTGGGTAAAATGCAAGAATGCAAATCCCTTTGGAATAAAGATACTAAAACGGGTTTTTTTTATCGAGTGTTCGGGTTGTCGGTTCGGGTCTTGATAATTGGTCAAACCCAAAGTTAACTTTCCAAAATATTGAATGTTATGAGATAACTCAATAAAATTTAATAAGACTTAACCAAGTATGTAGTTCCATTGTTTTAGAACTAACAACGCACGTTAAGCGAGTGTTCGGTTTTGTCGGTCCAAACTTTGTTTTAGAACTAACAACGCACGTTAACCAAGTATGTAGTTCCATTTGTAACTATTTTTAAAGAAATATACAAGT
Organism: Bidens hawaiensis; assembly: GCF_021521415.1. Taxonomy (NCBI): domain Eukaryota; kingdom Viridiplantae; phylum Streptophyta; class Magnoliopsida; order Asterales; family Asteraceae; genus Bidens; species Bidens hawaiensis. The sequence goes on from NW_027491022.1 coordinate 652,622, forward strand.
CTTGATGGCTAAAAAAAAACACACTTGTGTGTCTTAAGCGAGCAAGAATCGGTTTGGTTCGGTTTCCATCTCACAACAAGTTCATAGATGGTTTCCACATGTCCAAACACTAAATAACTTGTATAATAATGTACAAATTAAAAATACCAAAAGTTAACAATAAAGTCTTTAAACAAAAGTTCGGTTTTCGGTTCGGATCGTGTTTCGGGTTAAGACCGAGGTAAGATTCTACAAACCCATAACCATAGAATTTGTAAAAATGATTTTAGAAACTTAGATCTAACACTAAGTATGTTTAAACAAACAAAACTAGTAACAAAGTTCGGTTTACGGTTTAGAGCTATTTACAGTTAAACCGAAGCATAGACTCTTAAAAACCCATAACCATGGAACTTGTAAACATGACCAACAAACTAAAATAAGCAAGATTAATATGTATGAACAAGTTATATAGATGTATATATATCAAGGACACGAAGTCCTCCATGAAGCCTTGCCTTATGGGGTCCGAAACCTCACCGACCGGAATCGGAGAAGTAACTACCAAAGGTAAACAAGGGGTGTATATTATATATATGTTGCACAACCATAAACAAGTATTAATAAGGCTACATAAAATAATTAAGATGAAAGACCAAAATCCTTCAAGAACACTTAAGAAGATAACCTTGAATCTTTGATGTTTGAGAGAAGTTTTTTTTTTTGGAGTTGTAGCAAGGGAAAATGAAGAGGAAAGGTGGTGTATATATAGGGTAATGTTGGTGGTCAAATATGGGTGTGAGACACAAGAGTTTTCATGCAAAATGGATCAAGACAAAAACACAAAACAACAAAACAACAAAAAATAAATAAATAATAAATAAATAAAAATAAAAATAGGATGTTTTCAAGACCCAACAAGTGTGAAACAATATTGTAACATAAATCCATCATTTTGATTATAACATAAGCTTCGGTTTACAAATCGGGTCGGTTTACATAATAAACAAATACAAAAACGAATACAAACAAGACCCGAAATTGACGAATGTCACAGTGATAGCTGTTATTGTATGAGAATTCAACTAGTGGGAGATGTTGATCCCAATTCCCACCGAAGTCTAGTACACAAGCGCGAAGCAAATCTTCTAAGGTTTGAATGGTTCACTTAGATTGGCCGTCGGTTTGGGGATGGTAGGCGGTACTTAGGCCAATTCGGGTTCCCAAAGCTTCTTGTACTGCTTGCCAGAAATGAGAGGTGAAATGGCTATCACAATCAGAGATTATTGAAATGGGTATGCCGTGTCGAGATACGACTTCATTTATGTAAATGTGAGCAATTTTTTCGGTTGTGAACGTGGAAGGAAGTGTGCGGATTTGTTAGTCGGTAAACTATCACCCATATTGCATCGTTTCCTCGGGAAGTTTTAGGGAGATGTGTTACAAAATCCATGGTAATTTGTTCCCATTTCCATTGTGGTATTTCTGGTTGGTGCAACATTCCCCAAGGTTTTTGATATTCAGCCTTAACCCTCGCATAAGTTAAACATTTACTGACATACGTGGCTATATCCTTCTTCATACCGGGCCACCAATAATACTCTTTCAAGTCCTTGTACATCTTATCTGTTCCTGGGTGAATGGAGTATTTGGACTTATGGGCTTCGTCCATGATCAAGTCACGCAGATTGCTGAAAGTGGGAATCCAAACTCGATTTTTGTAGTATAGAATTTCGTCAGTTCTTTCTTCAAAATGTTGTTCGGTCCCATGCAAGTTTTCATCTTCCAAGTGATCTCCTTTTAGAGTTTCGTTTTGAGCAATACGAATTTGTTCGGTGAGACTGGTTTGGATGATCATTCCAAGTGCTCGGACCCATAGTGGTTTGATCCTGCCTTTTCTGCTCAAAGCATCTGCTACTATATTAGCCTTGCCTGGATGATATCGAATCTCACAGTCATAATCGTTCAATAGTTCTACCCATTTCCTCTGCCTCATGTTTAGTTCTTTCTGATCAAAAATATGTTGTAGGCTCTTGTGGTCGGTGTATATTGTACATTTGGTGCCATACAAATAGTGCCTCCAGATCTTAAGTGCAAAAATAACCGCACCCAGTTCCAAATCATGGGTGGTATAATTCTTCTCGTGCACCTTTAATTGTCGAGAAGCGTATGCTATGACTTTGTTTCTTTGCATAAGTACGCGCCCTAAACCTTTCCCGGACGCATCACAATAAACTACCAGATCATCAGTTCCCTCTGGAAGACTCAGTATCGGGGCTTGGCATAATTTCTGTTTCAGCAATTGAAAAGCCACTTCTTGTTCTTCTCCACAGACATAAGCACGATTTTTTTGAGTCAAAAGAGTTAGAGGTTGGGCTATGCTGGAAAAATTAGCAATAAAACGCCGATAATACCCAGCTAAACCCAAAAATTGGCGGATCTCTTTTGGTGATTTTGGGGCTTGCCAGTTTTTGATGGCTTCAATCTTGCTCGGGTCTACATGGATACCATGTCGGTTAACAACGTGCCCTAGAAATTGTACCTCTTGTAGCCAAAATTCACATTTCGACAGCTTGGCATACAACTTTTCCTGCCTCAACAGCTCCAAAATAGTTCGTAAATGCTGCTCGTGTTCCTCCTTGGTTTTCGAATATATCAAAATGTCATCAATAAACACGATAACGAATTTGTCGAGGTACGGTTTACAAACTCGATTCATAAGGTCCATGAAAACTGCGGGAGCATTAGTCAGTTCGAACGGCATAACTAAGAATTCGTAGTGACCATAACGAGTTCGGAACGCCGTTTTAGACACGTCTTCCTCTTGGATTTTAACTTGACGGTAACCGGATCGAAGGTCAATTTTAGAGAAATAGTTTGCCCCTTGGAGTTGGTCAAACAAGTCATCTATTCGTGGAAGAGGGTATCGGTTCTTGATGGTAACTTTGTTTAATTCCCGGTAATCGATGCACATTCTAAAACTTCCATCTTTCTTCTTTACGAACAATACCGGTGCTCCCCAAGGAGAATAACTAGGACGAATGAAACCCTTATCTAACAATTCCTGTAACTGGTTGGATAGTTCTTGCATTTCAGAGGGTGCCAATCGTAAGATGCCTTAGCAATAGGGGCTAATCCTGGATTTAAGTCTATGCGGAATTCAACCTGTCGGTTCGGTGGTAATCCGGGTAAATCGTCAGGAAAGACATTGGGGTATTCAAGTACAACGGGAATCTCTTCTATGCATTTCTCATCAGGGTTCTTTATAGTCACGTTTGCCAAGAATGCCATACAACCTTGGCGTAAACATTTCAACACTTTGAGATGAGACACGAGAGGTAATATCGAACCAGACTTCTCTCCTTGTACTACAATCACCTCACCATTCGAAAAGGGAATTTTAACTGTCTTGTCGTTACACACAATCTCTGCCTTATTCTTGGTTAACCAGTCCACGCCGACAATAACATCAAAACTTCCTAACTCTACCGGGGGTAGGTCAATAAGGAATGGGTGGTCATTAAGAATAATAGAACATTTTTGGATTATTTGGTTGACAGTTATAGAGTTACCGTTAGTGAGTTCTATAGTATAGGGATTTGTTAGTTCACTAACTGGCATATTACCCAAGGATACAAAGCTAGAGGAAACAAAGCTTCTATCGGCACCAGTATCAAATAATACAGAAGTATATTGATCAGAAACAACAAATGTACCTGTTACTACGTTTGGGTCTTGTCGTGCTTCTCCTGACCCGATAACGCACGCGCGTCCCCGAGGCGCATTTGAAGTCGATGCTTGATTCGGTCTAGTAACTGCTCTTGGATTCAACTTGGGGCAATTTCTTCTAATATGTTCTGTACTGCCACATTCATAACAGGCACGGTAGGTTGCTGCGGTTGAAGTTTGTTGGATAGGTTGTTGGCGGATTGGCTGAGGTCTGGGTGGCGGTGGACGACGAGGTTGAGTTGTTTGAGTTGGTCGGCTCACAATTTCTGCACCTGCTCTGCAATTAGGGGCATAATGCCCAGTTCGACCACATTTCTGGCATACCGGGAATCTGCATTCTCCCACATGATGGTAATTACATTTATCGCACTTTGGCAAGGGTCCCTTATACTTGTCTTGCTTCGTATCGGAACCAGTTATAGCATAATTTCTTATGTTCGGACGTGCATGTTTGCTTGATTGTCCTCCTTGTGCTCTCATCCCGTAGTCAGTTCGTTTCAAACCCACTGATTCTCTGGTCATTCTCAATACCCCGCTTCTTACCAAGTCAAAAGTCATAATTTCGGCTTGGGTTACAACATTTTCAAATGATATGTGCCCCCACGGAGTTCACCAAACTCCTCACTTCCGGGGCTAAACCCCAAATATAACGTTCAACTCGTTTGTTCTCGGGAGTTACTAACCATGGTACTAGGCGAGCTAGTTCATTGAAGCGGTTGGTATACCCCAGATGATCCGCTCCTTTCATTTCCAGACTTCAGAGTTCGTGTTCTAACATTTGTATTTCGTTCTTTGGACAGAAATGATCTAGCATTAATGTTTTGAGTTCCGCCTAAGTCATGCGGTTAACCGTATCCTGCCCTTTTATCTGAACTGTAGTGTTTCACCACATCAAAGCATGATCCGTAAAAGTAGAAGCCACATACTTGACAATGTTTTCGGGTGGACAATTGCTGATATTGAGAACAGATTTGGTTTTCTCGATCTACTTGATTAACATCTTTGGCCCTTCAGTGCCTTTGAAATCAATCGGTTTGCAGGCCATAAAGTTTTTGATCGAATATTCCCTTCGAGGGGGATTAGGGTTGTTATTGTTATTGTTTGGGTTCGGTGGGGGATTATTTGCATTGGTAGGGGTATTTGTATTAGGTGGGGGATTGTTATTTGTAACTGTTTCATTGTTAGTTGGGGGAGCATTATTGTTTTGTTGCTGGTTTGTTTGTATATTGGCATTAACGCCAGCAGTTACTTGTGTTACAATAAGTGGGATTACTGCCTGCATTTGCCGAGCAATCATCTCGGCTATTTCTGCCTCAGTCATAGGGTTTGCTTTCTTTGGGGCCATTCTATAATGATAAATAAATATAAGCCAATTAGTACTAATTCCAGTCTACGGCACTGTGTAATAATAATCATAATAAATGTTGTACAGGTAAACCATATAACATACTAACATTTCACAAATTGTTCTGTACATTGATATCAAAAAGTACATAGACTTAGCCTGATAAAGGCCAATGCTTGCATGTATATATCAAAATCTGTCACTAAGTGATTGTTAGACTTAACCCTATAAGGGTCAGTGCTTGTTATAATGTACAAAATTGTGCTCCACATTAACATAACATACTACTATATACATACATGGAGTATCAAAAGATCATGTACACATAATTGTAATATTCCGCATCTATCCATACAGACGATAGGCTAACCACAAACATAAAAATAACAGAACCGTAATCACCCAGTAACAGCTCCACAGCCGAACTGTCACCCTATCCAAACACCAGTGGTGGTAGGCATCTGATTGCTGCAAGTTCAGTACTATCTGATGTAACGTCAATAAGTACTGGGTCACGTCCCTCCTTTCCTGGTTAATGTTAGCTATGGCTATCGAGTGGTCTATCACACGGTCAGTCAGGACAGCCATCCAAGAGTTGTTTCCTGCGTTTGGGAGGTCAGGGTGAGGGGTAGGTATACTCAATGAACGGGAAGATGAAGTATCTGCCCTAGGGCGTGAAGGTCCTCCCCGGTCGTGGGTAGATCTGAATGGAATCGAGGTAGGGTCAATCGGGGTTACCCGAATACGAGCAGTCTGTCGGACTCGCGCAGTAGCTGAAGTCGTCGGCGACAGGTGTATAGGTGGAGTGGGTGATCTGGCTACTCTAGCAGGTGAACGATACTGACTGTTAACTTCGTTTTGATCCCTGCGTGGTGACCTGGGTGGATAACTATCACATCTGTAGCCGGACAGATCAGGCACATTCCTGGGTAGCTCTCTACAAATAACTTCTTCTTCCACATCTTCCTCTTCCTCCTCTGGTTCCTCTTCTTCTGGATCCTCCTCGGATTCCTCCTCTGGATCCTCCTCTGATTCCTCCTCGGGATCCTCCTCAACGGAGATTACCGGTTCTTCTTCCGGTACGTACTCATTATTCCTTGACATGACTCTGCACAAAGGTTAGTTATAAGAATAATAACTATTGCTAGCGCTAACTATTGTCGAAAAGATTAATTAATTAAACCAAATGTAATCTTAATTATATTAGAATATAATATTAGTTTTATTAAAATTTTAATTATTATTTAAATCAATATTGAATATAAATGAATATAATATTCATAGTAAAATTTACCGTCATCAACAGTATCGTACGTACATGTATTCATACACCTTGTTTCTGATAAGCACGTATAGGTGTTACATATATATATACTTTCACATTACCTTTTATACACATATGTTGCCACTTTTACCTAACCACAAGTTCCACGACTTCTCCCCGAATTCCCTCGTACAAGCAAGTATGTTATTATGTTCCGGACCACAATAACTCACTTGCCCTACAAGTTCATCCCGAAATCCATCAGTATATAATATTAATTTATTATTTAATTATTTTCCCAGAGTTAATTGAGCCTACGGTTATATTTTAGGTACCCTAAAGGGATAACCTAATCCTTTATAACCAATGGCTCTGATACCAACTTCTGTCACACCCCGACTAGCACAATGCGGAAGCGTAAAACGGGAATGTAACAGACACCTCTGGTATCAACACATTGTTTATAAAAAAACATTACAAACTAATTTACAATATATTACAACTCATTGTTCTATCATTGTTTTACAGTCTAGGTGATACAAACAAAACTGGTTTGTTAACTATACGTTCTTACTACTAACATTCTTGCCTCTATTCACATAGCATCAACCACACACCTCAGGAAAATAACAGATCACCAAATCATTCCGATTTAGGTACACCTGAAAAGCAGTTTAAAACGGTTCAACTACTAGAGTTGGTGAGTTTCACGAGTTTCGAGAAAACAGTAATGAGTATTCACAAGTTAACACTTGTAATGATGAAATATGTATGTATGTATGTATGAATGTAAATGATGTAATTATGCTAAGCTACAGTGAAGCCTTGACTGTATGTGTTGTGTGCATCCATTTCCCACGCTCAATCAACCACTGTGGCCCCCTTCCGCCCACAACATGTCCCGGTAGCCATGTCTAACACTACATAGCCTGTTTGTATAAATATGGTCATGTGCAAACAGCGCTATGTGACACGGCAACCAGGCCGATTCCGTTTGGGTTTGTCAAACCAATAGTACTATTCACAAGCCACCGGCTCGAAGTTAATCACTGTGATCGTGGGGATTTTCGTGTGTTAGCACATACATAATTCACATCAATACATGTTTCAGGTATGTATATGTAATCAAACATGCTTTTCACCCCAAAAGTTCGTAAAACAGTTTAAAAGTGGGGTCATGAAACTCACGGTTTAATAGATAATCAGTACTGTATCAGCTCGTGGTTTGTTCGGTCTGCTATCAGTAGTTCCTATAATCAATACTATAATAATATTAATATTTTAATATTAATATAATCCCAATACTAAACTGTTAACTAATCTGGGTGTAGCTGGAACGCCCAGAAAGTGGCAATAATCTTAGGTTGTGATGTTGTTCAATGTCTAATACTTAAAACTGAACTTGGCTTAGATTCCCGTTTTCCCAGCTGGGCCAAGTTGTTCGTTTACGCGTTCAGAAAACAGTTATGGGAAAATAAGCTTGGGTAAATGTATTGGTTAATAAAATGATTAAGTTATAAAGAAGGATCACATACTGGGGTCCCGGATTAGCCACGGGACCCGTTTCCGTTTATTCAGTTTGATTTAAGAAGAAACGCGCACAATCCATCCGGACTGTCCAGGTTTTTCATAGAAAAGTTCGTTTTTACTTAATTAGTCCAAAAATATGATTTTTGATCACTCTTGGTGTCTTGATATTCTCGCAGGTTCGTTATTCGCGAACTTGCCGGTTTTTATAAAAACTGAATTTGTTTAATATTCAAATTAGCATAATTAATTAATCGTTAATCATTAAATTATGAAAATTTAGCCACTTATCAATTAAAATATATAGATTTATATAAAAATATTTCTGGAATTGTTTACTGATTTATTAATTTATAAAAATTCATTTTATCGGCTATATTTCGCCTGAAAATCGTCCGTTTACCCCAAAATTCATATGTGATCAAAATAAATCAAATCTGAGTTCCCAAAAAATTTTCAAAATTTTTGAAGTACTTTAGCTATTTTTCCCAAATAAACGTCCGAATTCGGTAATAAATTCGCCAAATATTATCGGTTGGTCGAAAAATTACCAAATTTGAACAGGGACTCATTGACATGGTCCCTGATGTCCCTGCAAAATTTCAAGGCCTAACAATATGCACATCACAACCTTAACCTAAATAGCCCGTAAGTGAGTGTTTCGGCATTACCTTAGCGGGTTTGGCTCGTTTCTGACTTTCTAATCAAGTTTCAGGTTCTTGTGCTTCTATGCAAGCTAGATACAAGTCCTATATCACAAACCAAGTAATTTTTCATCAACATAACAGCCCTTAACTTAGGGTTTCGGCTTGTGCACAAAAACGAACTTTTGAACCGTAAAAACGCCGTTTCAACCCTTTTATCCGTGTTTATGGCCAAAAAAGTTTTATGTTTCTGATTTTAAACTAGGTTTAACATCAAAGTATGTTTTTTAATGATTTTTGAGAGTTTTACATGGTTAACTATGATTTTTAACAATCAAGACATGTTTATATGTTGTTAAACGAGTTTAAACAAGCCGAAAATCGATTATTTAAGACCTCTTTACCTTGTTTCTTGCTGGTTTTGGCAGGGGAAGAAGAGTTCCAGAAGTTGAATGTGGAAAATTGTGTGAAAATATCAAAAATCTAGTTTATATGTGAAAGGAAAATATGGGGGGGGGGCTGCTGTTGCGATCGGGATTCACATGGGCCCACCTTGGGCCCATTTTAGCCCAAGTTTCTGATTTCTCAAGCCCAAATACAAAAAGCCTAGTCCAAATTTATTTCGGGTTCGGTTTTTGGCGCGAAAAACGTATCGGGTGCGTTAAACAGTGCGAAAACTTGTGTTTTTGGGCTAGTTTTGTGTAAAATTAATAAAACATACTATATGTTTGTAAAAATAAAAAATATTTTAACGGATCGCTTAAAACATTTCCAATAAGTGTTTGGTAAGTCTTTTTCGGCTTAACGGATGATACAATGCTTGGTTTGTAACTATCTTTCGCGTTTAAATCTATAGCGGGTAGTTAAACGAGCATGTTTTTGTTTAACTTGTTTGCTATCAAACTAAGACCATATTTCTAATATTTTAGCTTGTATAGATCGTATATCACTTATAGATGCCCCCCCGAGATATCTGGTTCATAACCCGACCCGTTCGGTTAATCGTTCGTTTGTTACGCAACAGGCATTTATTTGCTTAATTGGTAAATACGTACTGAGGTGTACCTTGTTTTGGCTCAAATGTCACACATAAACAAAGATCGCATACATACACTTCAGAAGAATGGTCTTTTGGAATCAAGTGATGATTCATTTGATAATGTGAGTCTTGTATGCTAGGAAAAATGACCGAGGACCCCTTTAGTGGAACAAACGAAACGGCAAAAGACTTATTAGGTATCATACATTCAGATGTATGTGGTCCTTTTAAGACAATGACAAGGAATGGTGAAAGATACTTCATTACCTTTATCGACGATTATAGTTGTTATGGGTATGTGTACTTGTTAAGACACAAAGATGAAGCCTTTGAAATATTTAAAGTCTTCAAAAATGAAGTACAAATTCAACTCGATAAAACCATCAAAGTACTTTGTTCGGATAGAGGAGGTGAATACCTAAGTGATACTTTCCAAGATCATCTTAGGAGTTGTTGGATCATCTCACAACTTACTCCACCCGAAACACCACAACATAATGGTGTGTCCGAAAGAAGGAATCGAACTCTATTGGATATGGTTCGATCTATGATGGCTAGAAGCACATTGCCTCTATCATTTTGGGGTTTCGCTTTGCTCTCCACGGCCTGTATTCTAAATATGTCCCCAACCAAGATAGTGGACAAGACACCTTTTGAAATATGGAATGGAAGGGCTCCATCGTTATCATATTTAAAGGTATGGGGTTGTGAGGCTTATGTCAAAAACAACACCCAAAACAAACTTGAAAGTCGATCCACTAAGTGTATCTTTGTAGGATATCCCAAAGATTCTATGGGATATTATTTCTACAACCCAAGCGAGCAAAAGGTATTTGTTTCTCGTAAGGCCGAGTTCTTGGAAACTAAGTTCCTTATGGAAGGTACTAGTAGAACGGTGGAACTCGAGGAGGATCGAGAACCACAAGCCGATACACGTTTGGTTGATACTAGCAATCAACAAGAGGTTGTTGATAATGATCAAATGGTTGATCAAAACACACAACGCGTTCGCAAATCCGGCAGAATTAGTCATCCACCCGAAATATATAGATTTTTCATGGATGGATGCTATGTGGTAGATTCGGATGAACCCACCACGTAACGTGATGCAATGTCACAATCCGATTGTGACAAATGGCTTGAAGCCATGAACGTTGAGATGCAATCCATGCATGACAACCAAGTATGGGATTTAGTTGTACCACCTCTTAATTCCAAACCGGTTGGAAGTAAGTGGGTTTTCAAGAAGAAAACCGATATGCATGGAAACTTGGATACTTATAAAGCAAGACTTATAGCAAAAGGTTTCACTCAAACTCAAGGGGTTGACTATGATGAAACTTTTTCTTCCGTAGCAATGCTAAAGTCTATGGCAAATGGATATCAAAACCGCTTTTCTAAATAGGCATCTTGAGGAAGATGTCTATATGGTTTAACCTGAAGGTTTTGTCGATCCACAACATCCTAACAAAGCATGCAAGTTAAAGAAATCAATCTATGGATTAAAACAAGCATCTAGAAGTTGGAATCATCATTTTGATGAAGAAGTTAAGAAATTTGGATTCATCAAAAATGGTGATGAAGCTTGTGTGTATAAGAAAGCTAGTGGGAGCATCATTAACTTCTTAGTATTGTATGTTGATGATATACTACTATTTGGGAATGACATTCCAACCATGGAGGGTGTAAAAGCATGGCTTGGAAGTTGTTTTTCAATCAAGGATCTTGGTGAAGCCGCCTATATTTTGGGAATAAAGATCTATAGGGATAGAACAAGGCGGTTGATAGGTTTAAACCAAAGTGCATACATTGACAAAATCTTGAAGAGGTTTAAGATAGAGAACTCTAAGAAAGGTTTGGTACCTATTCAAAGAGGAACAATATTGAGTGCGTCTCAATGTCCAAGCTCGAAGGAAGAGCAAGATAGAATGAATGGGATCCCATACGCATCGGCTATTGGATCCATCATGTATGCAATAGACCGGATGTATCATGCGCTTTAAGCATGACAAGTAGATTCCAACATAATCTGGGAAGTAGCCATTGGATGGCGGTTAAGAGTATATTGAAAAACCTTAGAAGGACTAAGGACATGTTTCTAATATATGATTTGGGTGAGGAGGAACTCGTTGTAAAGGGTTACACAGATTCGAGTTTCCAAACCGATCGAGATGATTCTCGATCACAATCGTGATATGTTATGAATGGTGGGGCAGTCTCTTGGAAGAGCTCAAAACAAGATGTGGTAGCATTGTCCACCACGTAATCGGAATACATCGTCGCCTCATTGGCCTCTCAAGAAGCTGCATGGATAAGGAAATTCATTTCCGACCTAGGGGTCGTCTGTACCATTCAGGACCCTCTAGATATCTTGTGTGACAACGAGGGAGCGATTGCTCAAATCAAGGAACCTCGTGCACATCAAAAGACGAGGCACATTGGGCGGAGGTTTAACTACATAAGGGATGAAGTTGAGAAAGGAAAGGTATGTATTCACAAAGTTCACACCGATCACAACATTGCAGATCCACTCACGAAGCTCCTTGAAAGGCCAAAGCATGAGGGTCATACTTGGGCCTTAGGACTTCGATATTCTAGTGATTGGATATGATCGAATTTTGTATTTGGATATCGGAACAATTGTTATTTTGACTCATTCATATAATTATGGTTTATGACATTTTGAGTTATGTTCCATTTTAGCATATTTAAATCCATGAATAAGGTACTTATTCTAAATGACCGTAGTCGCTCATATTTGTGGGAACAAGTATGAAGGTACGACTATTATGAACTTGTATTGGTGGATATTCATAAGGTATGAATATAGAGCAAGGGTTGCTGCCAAGGTTCATAGATATTTATGGGATATAAATATTGGACTGACTCGCTCTCAAATGTTACTACATGGAATCCTTATGATTGATCATAAGTAAATTTGAGTAAAGGCGAATATCATAGTATCCTCTGACCTGAGATACATATTGGGTCTTGATATTCACCAAACACTATACTTTGACTTAGTTCTTCGCTGCTCTAAAATATGACAGTACATAAGGCTAAGATCAGGTTTGGTACAAGGTGATTGTGAGAGACGTATGTAGTCAATAGGGGATTTGTCTCTCTTATTCGTTGAGAGTAAGATGTCTAACGCCTGATAAGTTAAATCAACAGAGAATGATCACTCTGTGTCTCTGGATTTGACATGACATCTGTGGCAAAAGGATAAATGATAGATTCACCTAAATCATTTCAAGTAAGGGGCTTGAAGGGGATGATGTTATGGAATGGCACTTCGTCATGCATATTAGGGGTAGTAAACCGTAGTTAGGCGGTATTTGCTACTTGCATCAATCTTCTATGTATCTTGTGCAAGTGGGAGATTGTTGGAGTTGGTATGCCCAAGACACATATTATTATTGATGTGGCTTGTACGTCATGATCCAAGTCGGGTTATACCCAATAAAAAGCTAGACAAACACCAATAATATTTGTTTATATATGATATGATCATAACAAATGAATATTAACACTTGCGTTATTTGGAAAGGGGTTTCTAAATAAAATGTACTTGTGTAGTGAATAAATCATATGGATGATTTATATTTTAAGAGAGAACATTCCATAGTATTATTTAAGATGGTTAAGTAGCAATATATTGAGCATGTTACCTATAATGTGTCATCGTGTATAACACAAGGCATTGTGTATAACACAACGTTGGTATATGTAACATTCGTTATTTTTCAAACCCGAAAATCCAACCGGTTTTAAATTTTCAGTTTTGTTATAAAGATATATATATTTATATCTCTCAAGTTTTGTTTAATGTATTTAAATTCATTGATTTTTTTTATTGAATTCGTTAAGTCAACCCGATTTATCATTTACGTATATTCTTATTCAACGTTCACAATGATTTACGTTTATCGTTTGTTCGATTTCTTTTCACTTTCATGAAACTCTGAGGTTTAATTTCTTAGTTAAATAATCATCAAACAATACGCTTATTATATAACAAAAATAGTCCAAGTATTTAAATATTTATTCCACCTTTTTATCACGTTTCAAAGTTCGAGAACCGATTCGTAAATTTTCTTTTTTACTTTCTATTTTGTAAAACATTCGAAGTTTAGGGTTTATGGTGTAAATATATATTTAATTTATGTTTTAAACACATTTGAAAGATGAGGGTCTAAAGTGAAATTATCATTTAATTAATTCAAACCCAACCCAGCCACCCCTAATCCAGTTTTTCCGGCCGTTGTTCCGGCGACCGGCATTCGGCTCCGGCCAACTTCAATACCCCACCAATCTCGCAATGTAATTCAATTAAACTGTCATAATGGCCTTAAACCTCAAAAACGATCTTCAATAAAAAATTTAATTACGTTCTAACAGCCGATCCGTCCCTTAACCATCACGTAACCGACCGGCGAGCCCGACGGCTCCGGCCACCCCTAATTAACCCCCTAGACGCGTAAATTAATCTAATTATTTCGTTGTAACGGCATTAGAGTAAGTTAATACACCTAAATCATCATTCATAATACATTATATCATCTTTTAATATCGTATTAGACCCGCGAACCCCGCCAGATTTTTAGCCGCGATCAAATCCTTAGAATTAACTCGTATTTAACCCAATTGATAGTATAAAGAGATTAATCCCGTAAGCCTAAACTCACACCAAACACCAATGAACATCATAATACGCTCGGTAGCCATAACCATGAAATTTACCGACCGTTTTTCGGCCATGTTCGTTCTTCCTCATTCCGGCATCATTAGAGGTAATCGTTATATGTTTTTAATCCGCGTTCATCAGTGTAAACAAACCCCTAAACTAATTATAACAAGCATGGATCAGTTTCTTGATTGGTATTTCTAGGGTTAGGTTGAAAATGAACTTGGTATAATGTTTAAATATAATTATTTCCATCTCTAATTTGAATAGATTGCCAGATCAGTTGGTTAAGATTTGGGTGTAATACATGAGAGACCCGGGTTCAAACCCGGGTCGGTTCATATAGTTTTCTTATCTTAATCTTCTTTATTTAAAACTAAACTATATTTAACAAATTAATTAAAAATCAAAATAAATTATATAAAATTAATTTTAAACCAAATAAATTTTTATAAAATAAATTAAATTATATTTCACCATTTTTCATGCAAAACCGATTTCCAAACTCGTTAAACCGTCAATATAAATTTGTTTCGTTAATATTAATTCATTAAATCTAATCATTTAAATATTCATTAACACCGTTAGATAAGTTGTTTCAACTCATAAACCTTAACCCGTGTCTTGCAATTTTCACATGTTTACGCTAGGCTATTTATCAAATAATATTAAAATAAACATCATTGAAACTTACATATAATAATTATACCATAATATCAACCAAGCATTTGTTAAAACGTAAATATTAATATAATAATCAAAAGCTATGAAATTAATAAAATATTAGCTAAACCTCAACATAACTTATCAATATATAATCCTGTTAGATTCTCGATTAAAGTCTCGTACTGTTTATCTTAGCCAGTGTGGATCATTCAAGTCAGATTATGTGACGCGTTCGGTTCATACGCCATTACAACCTTACAACACTTTCGGTTGCTTCGTTTCGTTATCATGTTTTTGGCTTATATTACAAGTTAGCTTCGATTTCAAGGTTAGTTTCTCACACCTCATTTTTAAACGTTTTCATATTTTGGGGGTAGCATATGTATCCTATCAAACCTCATTATTTACAATTTTTCTTATAAACTACAATTCATATCATGGACTTGTGTGCTTACTTGCTTATTTGTTATATACGTGGATTTCAAGTGGTTGCCTCAATAAGTATGATCATACGCCCCCTTTTGCACTCAGGTCCATTTGTATCGAGTGGAAAAGGGACCTCATATCCGAGTACGTTGGTAGCCCCAACTAGAAAGGACCTTCGTTTGTTCTTTACACTCAGGTCCATTGCATCGAGTGTAAAGAACCCTTATGTGCTCATTTCACAAGTTTCATGGAATTGTATGCTTTTACGTATTATATCAAACCGTGGGAGTCTCATCAGCTATGTTCATAGTTGACTTTATTTTATACATATGTTACAGGTGTAAAGATACGAGGATGAAAGTTAGAAGACACATAGCATGCTTATAGGATATTCAAAGAACAACTTATCATTTGTTATTTATTTGTTACAACTTGTATTGTTTGATGAACTTGTGTTACATGAAGAATTTAAATGAAATGATGTTATTATGGTCACCTAATAGTGTCACGTGTGTTTGAGCAATCTGTACATCACACTCAAGCGTTTCAGCTTTAGCTTGGGCGTTACAGTATATATGACACAATACATGGTTATATAACACAATGTAAGTTATGTTACACAATGGAGGTAATATAACACAATGTAAGTGTGTATGACACATTACAAGTTATGTAACATAATGTAAAGTATTTAAGGAAACTTTGATAAAAAAATAATAATAATAACAAAGAATGAAGGGGGCCGGCCCCCTCTTTGTCTTATTGGACATTTTGGGAGGTGGCTTTTGAAACACTACAACTCTCCCTCTTTCTTTAATTCTAAAATAAGTAACAAAACAATCTTTGTCTCCCTCTCTTCTTCCTCTCTTGGATTCGGCCAAAAGAGAAGGACAAGGAAGAAGGTGTTTTGAAGTGTTAAATCCTAGCTACAAAGGTGTATTGTCGGAGGCTTGGGGTATGCAAGCTTAAGGGACTACTCATTGAAGTTCTTGTCATCCAACCATCCTCTCATTCATCCGGGTTTTACCTCTTGAAAAGTAGTTTGACATGCATGAACTTTTAGTGTCATGCATGTGTTAGATAGTATGTATTTCGCATATGGATCCAGGCTTGGGTTTTGCATGTGTAAAATAGGTTTTATACATATCTAATTAACAAGATTTAAAACTAATTTCCGCTGTGTTTTTCATAAAATTGGGATTTTATGACTTTTATAATCTTGTTAAAACCCAAATAGGATGATTATGTTCCGGACAATAATTATTCTTATCGTCGGCTGGTCTGCATAACTCGCTTCATCATGTGGGTTATAAAACATTTAAAACCATCATTTTGAAAGAAACAAACGTTTTGATAACCTTAAGTATAAATTCAAGAGATACTTATTTAATGTTCGGATTTGATTAATTAAACCAGGTGATTTCTATTATATCTTTTGATTAGGAGAGTTATAAATTTTGGAGATTGAAATGGATTTCTTGAAACAGACATTTGAAATGAATTATGATGATCGAGAATAAGCTAAGAGTAGAGTATGAAGTTGACCGTGATAGATAAAGAAACTTGATTCATGAGAGGGTATGCGCAAAAGCTTAATTTATAACAAATCTTAAAATAGTTAATAAAATGTGAAATTCTTAGAGATCGTATTCATTAGGAACGAAATTCTTAAGATCGAGAGTATAAGTTTAAACGAGGATTTTGGTGAGTCGAGTTTAGTTAGTTGAGAACTTATGAGATTCAAAGAGAAATTAATATGAAGTTTATAGCTTTTTAAGTTTGTGATTTTGCGATGAGATTAATTCGATTAAGATATTCTAAAATATTATAATAGTTAGTAATTATTAATTTAAATATTAATGATAATGCGACAACGTACGTATGTGCAAATAAATCGTTAATAGATTAAATTGAGAAACAGATATTCTCGAATCACCGAGATAGTTCTTTTCCAATTAAAATTTTAAAATAAGATAAAATATAAAGTGAGTAATTGAAGATATTAAATTAGATTAAATTGGAAATTCATGGATTTTTCCTTTTTTTTCACAAAATCGTTATAAATATTAGGAAATATATAAGTTGAATTATTGATAATGGAAATTCAAGTAAATAACAAATAAGATAAATGCGAAGCTAGAAATGTATGAACCACCAAGACTATTTTAATACTACAAATTTATTATTTAAAACATTCAAAATTTTCAAGGTGTATCAAAAGTCAAAGTAGGGAGTTGAAATATTTTTGAACCAACATTTAGTTTCAAATAACGAACTTAATCAATAAATAAAGTGAGTGATGAGTTTTTAATGGAGATTTATTAAAAAGTCAATTTTAATGGTAAAAATTTAATTAATGGAAAATTTAATTTAATAATGAGAATTAAATTTGGATGATGAAAAATTTAGTTTAATATCGATAAAATTTGCAATATTTGAATTTTAATAACAAAGACTTATGGAAAGTAAGTTGTGAAAAGTAACATGAGGAAAAACAAGAGATAATAAAATATTTATAGTTTAAAGTTGATGATAAGGATTTAAATGCACTTAGAAATTTATAGTTAAGGAACTAAATGAGAGTAGATAATTTAATTAACATTATGACAGATATAAGTTATTATAAGATTTATTGTTTGAGGAATTTTTGTTTTGTCGAGGTTGGCGGTTGTTTGGTTAACGGAATACATCAGCAAACTCCTTGTCGATTCTAGTAGTCGAATGGCAATCACGAGAAACAGGTGAACGACGTTGATTACGATAATTGATTCTTAGTAAAGACATTCTATGAGGATCAAAGATGAAACTTTATAAGGTGATGGGTAAGTTGTGGAAATGAGTCAATGAGGAATA
Organism: Bidens hawaiensis; assembly: GCF_021521415.1. Taxonomy (NCBI): domain Eukaryota; kingdom Viridiplantae; phylum Streptophyta; class Magnoliopsida; order Asterales; family Asteraceae; genus Bidens; species Bidens hawaiensis. The sequence continues at coordinate 670,781 of NW_027491022.1, forward strand.
ATAGAGAAGTATAATAGAATTGTGCAAGTGATGACCCGAGAACGAGTCTGGATTTAAAATAATGTATATAAGTTTGAAGCATTTAAGTAAATAATGTTTTATAAAATTTTCAAGAATAAAATAACCAAACATATAAAACGAGTTGACCTCCCATGAGCTTTCCATGACAATTTGAATGTTCCAACAAAATAAGCAACATAAAGTTTGTGAATTGGCCTCCCATGAGCGTTCCATGGCAATTTGTTGGCCCAATTCAAATAACGAGTAATAAACAATTGAGTTGGTCAGCCCATGAGCGTGTACATGGCGTTTAACTGACCCAACTAATTAACGAATTATCCAATCAATGGAGGTGTACGGACCATGAGCGTTACATGGAATTTAACCGACCCAACTAAATATCGAATCAACGAATCAAATAAATTTAAAATGACTAAAAACACAATTTGGAAGTATAACCGTTTAGCCGGTTATGTTTACCACACAACTGTTTAGCCGGTTACTGGTGCCACTTAAATTTTGGTTGTACGAAATTTGTCGTACCCCCATGCTTCAAGGTGATAGAGCAAAAACAAAACACGGGAATTCTTAAGGAATTTCCCACAATGAAAGGTGATCAACTAAAATTAAGTGGATTAAAAAAAATATTTTGAAAGTGAGGCGTAACCTCGGAATTCGTGTGTGTGCGCAATAAATAAGATAAGATATAATAAAATAATAAATCTAAGCAAGCTGTAAACAATTTATTAAATAGCACATAAGGCAGTTCAGGTAATCACGTACAGGGTCCTATGCATAAGTCTAAGACAATTTTTAACAACATATCTTATAACCTTCGGCTCTGATACCAATCTGTCACACCCCAACCTAAAGCGGAAATGACGGGGCGTGATTCGATTGCTCACAGCTCGAAGATACTATCATACATAAAAGGTGACAATATCTAATTAATTATTTTATGACAAGATTACACATAATATTCAAATATAATGAACAATTTAGATACATGAATGGAAACTCAAATAATGATTGTCTTATTTATATCCTAAGGTCTTGTCTAAGTGTCCAACTTCAATCTTCAATAACAAGCGACCTGCATATGCGTAGAAAATGGAGTTTGTCAACAACACATGTTGAGTGAGATGATCACCAATTTTGACACAACAAATAGTTATATAATAAATAAATAATAAATGATAAGTGTTAAATGCGCAAACCAATCTATGTGGTAATAATCAATCAAACCTTAACAAACCAAAATCAAGTTGTAGAAGTCTGCTAATGAATCGTTGCCAAGTGAATCGGGCATTGATTACAATGACTAAAATTATCGGTTTACCTTCGCCAAGCGAATCGGGCTCCGGTTACTAAGACGGTCGTATGATCATACTAATGAGAACCCTATATAAAGGGGATATGCTGGAGCTCTTCGAATGTTGTCAAGTAAACAATTAAACATGTAGCAATTAGCAAATAACATTCAACTGATATTCACACAAATATTATGTTTGCGAGTTTGTGTGTATATATAGGATAGAAAATATAAGTAAATACGCATATGTTCCCAAAACATTTGAAAACTGTTGGTTTAAAGGGGAATGATCAGACTCACCTTAGATCAATGATAAGCGATTAATAAATGCGATTAAACGAGCTATGGAATAAGCGAGTCGTCCACTACACGTCAAATGTTATGAACAATTCAGAATCTGAGATTGTAGGTTATGATAATATAAGTAAAAACGAACTTGTTTCCGCTGGAATCAATCCAAACGGATGTTTAGAACTTAAGTTATGTTTGTTTTAAGATTTAAGCGAGCTGGTACTGATCAGAATCCAAAAAGCGAGTCGGAAGTTGGTTTTTGGTTAGTAGCCTTAAATTTTCGTTTCAAGAATAAAAGTCTTCTAGACCGAACGTTGAATCCGACCAGAAGTATGAGAAAACATTAAGTCAAACTTGGACTATTTTGCCCTTTATCGAGTTTAAAGCGATTAACCAGTCAACACCCTTCAATCTAAGAAATTGATTGAAGGTTATTGACTAGGTAATATGCATGAAAAATTTCTTAGTTTACAACTTACCCAGAAAGTGAAAGGATCAACCAAGAAGATGAGTCAAAGGTCGATGTATAAGCAAAGCCAACCGATAAAGCTTGTTTCTTCAAGAACAATGGCCAAACCGAAGAAGTTTATGAGGATTACAGATAGGTTACGGTTGAGAATGATTAGTTAGGGTTTAGAGAAGTTTGTGGCATGTATAATATGCCTTGTTTATATAGGAAACACAAAAATGAACTAAATATAGCTGGTTTACTCGTTTAGGAAACCGAATCAAGTTTTAATGACCAATATAAAATACAACCATAAATCAATCTTGAGTAAGAGGTATTGTATGTGGATAAGTATTTAATGTATATTAGTTTTCTTAGGGCTTAAATTACTCGATATAGTCCAAAAATAAGCGAATTGGATGCTAAAAACAAATTATGAAACAAAATAAGCTATTTAATGAGAAAATCTAGTATGATAACTAACAAAATTTGGCTTGGACACCAAGAAAACGAAATTGGGATCTGTAATATCATTTCCTGGAGTTTAAGTTTCGTTAATTTAATCGAAAATAGGAAATAATTGGCAAAATTAGTCCATGTCGTTCCCGAAAATGCGATTTTTAGCCGTTTTAAGCGATTTTAAAGATTTCTAAGGGCTATTTGGCATGATTGAAAGTTATGAAATTATAAAATAAGTTAACCCAAGTTAAATACCAATAAATACAAGTTTTAAATAGTTCAAAAGATCCGAATTGCGTTCCCGAATCAGTTTAAACTTAAACGAATACAAATACGAAAAATCCGAGATGTTACAGGTACATTCTAGCAGTGCACGGTTTCTCGATGATGTTTATGCAGGACCTCTTGTAGGTAGTGATAATCTTGGTTGGACTCCGAAGGAATTTAAGCACTATGAAGCACAGGAAATCAAAGATTTTGAAAGTGAGACAAAAGCATATTCGACTCTCACAATGGCTTTGCCCGAGAAATCTTTCACCAGTATAGCACTATTAAGACTTGTGCATCTCTATTTGCAACCCTGAAGACTAGAAGCTTGGGAAATACACTCGAGAGTAAGAAGGCTCTTGTAAAATTTTAGTTTAGAAATTTTATTTTAATGAAGAATGAAACTGTGGAGGAGATGATTAATCGGTTTAGTCATCTTGTGGTGGAAATGGCAAGTGTGAATCTTGAGCCGACTGAAGCTGACAAAACTGATACCTTGAAGAACGCATTGCCACCTTCGTATTCTACTTTCCTTTTGGTGTTAAAAGAAAATGGTTACTTTCGTAACACCGAGCTCACTACTGTGCAATTTAGTAACGAGATAGAGGAAAGAGAATTTGATTTGAAGTGCCAGACCTCATTGAAGGATAATCAAAATCAGAATCCTTCTCTTTATGGTGGTGCAATGCCTGCAAATAATTCTTCAAGCTCAGTTCCTATCACAACATTCTTCACTCAAGCTCAAGAAGAGTCAGCAAATGTAAATGGTTTACCTAATGTATGCTTCATGGAAACTGGTGCCAATTCTGGTTAAAATGCAAGTGCTTCAAATTCATTGCCTAATGTAAATCTTCAAGAAGCTGAACAACAATTTGCGTTTGTGTGTGCGTTCATGACTTCATATGAACAACTGGTTGGAAGCAAGATTGCAACCAGTGAGTTGACTGATGAAGACTATGACCAGATTGATCCCGATGACCTTGAGTTGATGGATTTCAAGTGGAACATGGCAATGATTGTCAGAAAGGTTAAAAGGTTTATGCAAAGAACGGGAAAAGACCTTCCCACTTTTAACAAGCGAGTCGGGTTTGACAAACTGAAAGTCAAGTGTTATAATTGAGGGGACTTTGGCCACTTTGCCAAAGAGTGTGATAAACCAAGAAAGGAGTATTCGGGTTCACGCAATTCTAAGAGAACTCCGAGAAAGAATTCATCGGGAAGTGATCAAAGTAAGAAGAGTTCATCAGAGGGTGATGAGAATAAATCTACCAACACTCAAGCTCTCGTTGCAAATGAAGGTGTAGACTGGTCTCAACGGTTATTGGGAAATCAAGCCAGCCTTGCTGTTGTTGAACCAATTGAAAAGTTTGAAGATGCTAGTGGAGAAAATCTGACCTAAGAAAGTGACACCTCAGATTCGGAAACTGATTCTGATCAAAGTTCATCTGTGCAAACTAAATCAGAACATTCGGTTCCTAAGCAAATCGAATCTTTTGCCTGCATGGCAAAAATTTAAGAGGTATGTCCTAAACCTTCAGTTAATGTATCTGAATCTTTAGCTTTTGTGACTGAGTGTGCTGAATGTGCTGAACTCAAAATCAAACTTGAATCAGCTTTACATCATAATACTACTCTCACAAAAGGTCATTTCATGATCAATTAATGCTATCAACAGAAATCCAAATTACTGGAACAAGCTACACTAAAAATTAAAAATCTGTCGGAAAGCAATCATGATCTCAAAGCTGAAATTCAATGTAAGATAATAGTTGCTGAACAACATTTCAAGGAGATTCTCTGACTCTGAACCTGCATTTCAAATCTAGAAAATGAAGTTTTAGAACTGAAAAACAAACTTGGAAAATTTCGAGACTCCTCGTTTCTTTTAAATGAGACTGTTGAAGTTAATAATTCTCACATGAAAAATGGGAAAGCGGGTTTAGGGTACGTTGAGATTCCTCTTCCTTTTAAAGGAGATTACTGTAGCATTCCTAATGTGGAACAATGTCCAGAAATGCCTACATTTGAATCTGAAAATGTTGAACAAACCAAAACAACTCAAGAACCAATCCACATTAAAAGTAAATCAGAGTTTACTGAAAACGAGTTAGATGGTTCGATTGAGAAATTGACAGAACCCGATGTGATTGTCAAGAATGACAAGATTCCGTCTGGCAATCATATCTTGTGTGAACCCGAGGAATTTGAACAAGCGGTATATGGTTCAAAGCCCTTGGGTGAGTCGTCACTAAAAACTCCTAAGGTACCTTCTAAAGTATCTAAATCAGATAAACATTCAGTGTCTGATAAGGAGTTGATGAGGTTCATCAATCCTCAACCTAAATCTTCAAGTGGGAAGATTTTAAGTTAAAAGGATTGTCGAAAGTGTTTTCGGATAAGGAAGTTCCTTTGAATCTTCTAGATCCTGAAATGATAGAAAGTGTCTTTCAAGACGACACTTCAAAAGTTACTGAACTTGAACAAAGATTTAACAAATCAAAATGTAAGAATATTCAAGTAAATTCAAATGTCAACATGTTTAAACCTATAAAATTTGTAAAATCATCCGGTATGGAGGATTCATCGAATTCCACCAATCTGGAATTTTATCAAAATAAAAAGGGATTAAAATGTGAAGTTCCAAATAAAGTAACTTTCGAAAAGTCTAAGGTTGATATTCCTCAACCTTTGCATGAAAACGAACCAAGAGTTTCACCACAAAAATTATTAGACACTCGCTTGTGATTTAAATGTGGTGAACTGGGTCATGTTTCAAAGAAGTGCAAAGCAAAGATTGACAATAACAAGTCGTCATCAACCCGAAAAACTGAATTGAATCAGAATTTGAAAGATAATCAAAATGATGAATGTATTATAATGTATTCAAATGTAAATCCGAAGAAAGTTGTTCGGGTTGAAACTGTTAATGTATTAAACAAATTTGTTGGCCGTGCTCAACTGATTTGTAAAAATACTGATTTGGGATTAATACATGATCGCTACTTAAAGAAGAAAACTAAGAAACCCGTCACCTATTCTCAAGTATCGAATGCAAGTGCTAATTTAAATTTATCTCCGAAAGTATCAAAAGGAGAGCCAAGACTGAGGCTTAGGCTGCCTATTTGAACTAATCATTTTACCTGTTTGTGCAGAGTTCATCCAGGTCCGTGTCTAGTCACAAGTGGATATTGGATAGTGGGTGTTCTCGATATATTACTGGCAACATGGATCTTCTTAATAACACCAAAGATATTCAGGGTGGTTATGTCGCGTTTGCGGGTAATAACGGTGGATGATTACTAAGGAATGAGAGGTTTCAAATGGGAAAGTTACGTTTGAAAAGGTTAATTATTTTGAAAAAGTGGATCATAATATGCTGAGCGTCTCGCATATATGTGATAAGAAGTATACCACCATTTTCACTAATACGGAATGTGTTATCCTTCAACCAGGATACATGGTTCCTGAAGACATGGTTGTCATGCGATCACCTCGATCAAATGATATTTATGTACTTGACATGAGTTGTAATGTAAGTGTTTCGCCCTCGGCTACGTGTTTTGTCTCCAAAGCCACGGAGAAAGACTCTATTCTTTGGTATCAACGCATGGGGCACATCCACATTCGCAAAATGAACCATTTAATCTCGAATGATTTGGTGGATGGTGTAAACCTCAAGAACTTCAGGAAAAATGATCATTGCGTTGCTTGCAAGAAGGGGAAACAGAAGAAGAAATCACATCCGAGCAAGTCAATTAATTCGATTGACACACCACTAGAACGACTTCATATGGATTTATTTGGTCCAGTGAATCGTGCTAGTATTGCGCGTGATCTGTACTGCTTGGTGGTTACTGATGATTTCTCACGATACTCGTGGGTTCTATTTATGGGGTCGAAAGATCAGACACCTTTGTTAATTCAGAACCTTATCACGAAAATCGCATCACTTTACGGACTGAAAGTGAGACAAATGTGTAGCGATAATGGAACTCAGTTCAGGAATAATGTATTGGATTTCTTATACATTCAGAAGGAAATTCATCGGGAATTCAGTGCGCCTTATGTTCCTCAACAAAATGGCGTGTCTGAACGAAAGAATCGTACGTTGATAGAGGCTTCGAGAACGATGCTTGCTGATTCTAAGCTACCCGTTCAATTCTGGAACGAAGCTGTAAATACGGCTTGTTACACACTGAATCGTGTAGTAACTGTAAAGAGGTTCAAGAAGAAGTTACGAGCTTCTGAACAATCGTAAGCCAAACTTAAAGTATTTGGAACCTTTCGGGTGTCCGTGTACTGTATTGAAGAGATGCCGGGAAGTTTGATGAAAAGGCATTTGAGGGATACTTTTTGGGATATAATTCTCCTAAGAAGCAGATGTTCAATATCTCTTCAGGTTGCATGGAAGAATGATATCACGTTGATTACCAAAGTTATATTACTCCTCCAACTGGTACGGGTCCCGATTGGATGTTTGATTATGATGGGTTATTTAATTTGTTTATGTCAGCGGTTGAAGAATATACCTGAAGATTTTGTTAGTTCATATTTAGAAGAACGATGTCTTCCCATTCCTATTTCTTCTTCGGTTAATGCAAATGACTCTCCTAATGTATCAGAATCGTCAAATGATGTTTCTGAGTCTTCCGATGATGCTGATTTTGTTGATTCATCATCAGTTCCATTAGATGAAGCTCCAAAAACAAACGAGCCGATTCTAATTGATGATGACTCACCAACAGTCTCTTTTGACACGGCGGAGGAAAATATCACCAATCTGGGTGATAACGTATCTGCACTTGTTAATCCTTCCTTAAGGATTCACACGAATTATCCGCAAGAACAGATAATTGGTAATGTGAACGATGGGGTTCGCACGAGAAACCAATTAGCTAATGTATGTGTAACGCCAGCTAAATTTTTCGGTTTAATGATTTTCAGCATGTAGAGTATGTATATTTCTCGGGAGTTATCCGGCATCTTTCGTTGACCCGACCATCTTTCCAGTACGTTAAGTCATCTAATCTTTCCGCACGAGTCACCATATCCCTTAAACTTGAAGGGCTAGTGTGTAACATATTATTTATATCATAAAAAAAATCTAACCCTAATCCTTTAACCAGCGCCGATCGGACCAGAAACACCCCTGGCGATTTTTCTTCTGTGCAGCCGAGATTAAACCGTAAAACTTCAATTCAAGGTTGGTTTTATGATTCCCCATGTCTTTTACACCTTAATTGATCTTTATATTACGCGTATTGATCGACTAATGGCTTGTTGTAGGCTAACCGGGTGGCTGTCCAATTAAGCATTTCTGGGACAGTTTTGGTTGAGGTTTTTGCACCGAAATCTTCCTAGGTATGTCTAGTATAACATACTTAAGTATCGTGTTCATTGGTGTTTGTTAGATTGGTCAACTAGTCGTAGTTTGATTGTTATGTTCGGTTGACTAGAATTATAATTTGGCGCGCTTAACGCGAGGGTTGAAGTGATTAATGACCAATTCAGCTCGGGGACACTTGGTTTGATGTACGGGTTGTTTAAAAATCATTTTTATAAGTTATGGGGCTGAATTGGTTGTCGGTTACTCCAACGGGTCTGTACAACGCACAATTTCGTTTATTGAGTAGTTGGTGCATTGTACTTGCGAATTACCGACCCATTTGACTCGAGTAGCATCGTATGGACTTGTTGGCTGTGATTTTATCGTGTTGGGTCCACACGGGGCTGAGTTGGATGTTAATGGCCTAATCGACTCTTAAACGCGCGTATTGGCATCACCTAGTGCTTCCGGGGGTAATTTGAGAATTCTTTATTCCCGGGAGTGTCAAAGAGTCGTTTTGGTGAATGTGAGGCCTCAGGGGCTGTTGTGAATTAATTTGATGAGGTCGAGGCTTTCGGTGACTTGAACCCCGTTAGAACGTTTCATAGGTTGAGAGAGTCATCTTGATGTCATTAGTATTGATTGATTGTAAATCGGCAGGTGTTTGAGTCTTGATATTACTTAAGGATTCTCTAGCTCGTGGTGAATCCGTGTCTCGTGTCAGGTGAGTTCATGATGCCCTTTTTAACTCTTTTTATGTTTTGGGCTAGCATGCACACCTTAGTGATTTTACTTGATGAAACGTTTAAACTATTTTATATAGGCTTGCTAGTATATGGTAGGCCTTGGGATGTTATAGTATGTGTGTATATATATATATATATATATATATATATATATATATATATTATTGTATGGCCTATATTTGGCGATGTTGTAGTTGTATCGACTACTGATGTTACGTATGCCTAATTTGTGTTTTTGCATGCGTTGATGAGATGTTACGTGTTTGGGTTGTATCTTTGCTCGACCCTGATGTTATTACTTGGATGTTATATATATATATTTATATATATATAGGGATGTACTTATAAGGATGTTTATATATATATATATATATATGTATGAGAATGATTATTTATCAATGATGATGGCTTAACTGATGTATTCTTTTTTACTTTTAAACTTTTGGAATGACTATCATGATTATTATTTACTGATGTTATTTATTTAAAACTTGAACAAACTCATCTCAAGCTGACTTTGTGTGCATGTTAGTGTGAGTTTCAGGTTAGGAAGAGGATGCCTTATCGCTTGGATGTGCACGAAGCTACTTGGACGGTGAAGGGCATACGTGGATGGAAGATCTTATTTTTAACATTTTATTTTTAAAAAGTTTTATAAATATAATTAAATTGGTTTTGGGCAATATTCCCGGGATTTTGGGAACTTATTTAATTATTTATGTTTTCTGCTGAATTATACTCTGCGATGTTTATTTTAATGGAATGAACCGGTTTCAAGTTTAAATATTTTCTTAAGTATTTTGTATGAACACCAACTGTAGGGTGTCCCAGAGTTCGGGGCCTTACAGTATGTGATGATATGGTTAACTGTAACTTATCTCCAACTAAGGATTCGATTGTATGTGCTTATGCAGATTTGCACTCATCGAGTATTCTTAGTATTGCACGATACCCTTGCTTCCTATCACAGATTGAACCGACAAGTGTTACGATAGTACTCAAGGAACCATCTTGGGTTGAAGCTATGCAGGAGGAGCTGCAACAGTTTGTTCAACTGGGTGTATAAGACTTAATTGACAAACCCGAACGAGTTAAGAAGGCGGTACCGACTAAATGGGTTTTGAAGTGCAAAAAGGACGATCGCGGGGTAATCGTGAGAAACAAGGCACAATTGGTCGTATTGGGTTACAATCAACAAGAAGGCATTGACTACACCGAAGTATATGCTCCTGTGGCACGACTAGAAGCTATACGTTTTTTTCTTTCTTATGCAGCCTTCAAGAACTTTAAGGTTTATCAGATGGATGTGAAATCGGCATTCTTAAACGGTGAAATCCATAAAGAAGTGTATGTGAAGCAGCCTCCTGGTTTTGAGGATCCAGACTATCCAGAGCGTGTTTACCGATTAAACAAGGCTTTTTATGGTTTACATCAGGCCCTGAGAGCCTGGTACAGCACGTTGGCTGACCATTTACTCGATAATGGCTTCAAAAGAGGGACTGTGGATTGTACATTATTTTACAAGAGTGTTGGTGATGATCTGCTCCTCATCCAGATTTATGTGGACGACATTATTTTCGGTTCGACAAACGACAGCATATGCAAAGATTTCGAGAAGACGATGCAAACCAAATTCGAAATGAGTTCGATGGGAGAGATGAGTTTTTTCTTTTGCTTGGAAGTTCACCAGTCTGATTCCGAGATCTTTATCCATCAGACCTAATATGTGAACGATGTCTTGGGCCGATTCAAGATATCAAACGGCAATTTTTCTTCGACACCACTTCTCGTGGGTCACAATTTTTCACTGGATGAATTGGAGGATACCGTAGATCCAACCCTGTATTGAGCAATGATCAGATCTCTTATGTATTTGACTACATCTCGACTTGATATCACGTTTGCTGTTTGTTTGTGTGCCAGGTATCAATCGAGTTCCCGAGTGACTCATCTGGTGGCAGTAAAGCGTATCTTACATTATCTGAGGGGAAATCCCGACATTGGGTTGTGGTACCCCAAGGACGATAAGTTTAATCTCACCGCTTTTACTGATTCGGACAATGGAGGATGCAAGATCAATTTCAAGTCTACAACAGCGGGTTGTCAGTTCTTAGGAAACCGGCTTGTTTCCTGACAGTGTAAGAAGCAGACGATGGTCTCAACTTCAACGGCCGAAGCGGAGTATGTGACGGCCTCGAGTTGCTGCTCACAGGTTCTCTGGATCCAGCAACATTTGCGGGATTACGGTTTTAAATTTCTTACTACTCCTATTGTTATTGACTTGGCCGCTATTTCTATCACCAAATATCCGGTTCACCATTCAAAAATCAAACATATTGAAATCCGTTATCACTTCATACGTGATTGCTTTGAAAATAAATTAATTGACATTGAAAAAATACATACGTACTTTCAAAAGGCTGACCTTTATACCAAAGCGTTTGATAAAACACGTTTTCAATATTTCCTAGGTATAAATGGTTTAAAAACTTTAAAAGATATTCAAAAGCTTGGTTAAATCATTTTATTTTCATTTTTTTCTTGTTTTAGTTCAATTTTTGTTGATTTTAGGGGGAGAAAATATAAATTCTAAAAATATTGTGATTTCGGTTTGTACAGAGAAAATTAAAACTCCAAAAACATTCAAATATTGAAAAACTTAATAACATTAAAAAATGGCTCCTCAAAATGAGTCTTGAACCAAAAAGAGGTTAAGAAATTTGGATTCATCAAAAATGGTGATGAAGCTTGTGTGTATAAGAAAGCTAGTGGGAGCATCATTACCTTCTTTGTATTGTATGTTGATGACATACTACTATTTGGAAATGACATTCCAACCATGGAAGGTGTAAAAGCATGGCTTGGAAGTTGTTTTTCTATCAAGGATCTTGGTAAAACAGCCTATATTTTGGGAATAAAGATCTATAGGGATAGATCAAGGCGGTTGATAAGTTTAAACCAAAGTGCATACATTGACAAAATCTTGAAAAGGTTCAAGATGGAGAACTCTTAGAGAAGCTTGGTACCCATTCAAAGAGGAACGATATTGAGGGCGTCTCAATGTCCAAGCTTGAAGGATGAGCAAGAGAAAATTAATGGAATTCCATACGCATCGGCTATTGGATCCATCATGTATGCAATGGTATGCACTAGTGTAACGTCCTTAAATTTCCGATTAAAAGGTTTAACCTAGTAGCGTTGTGTGCACCTTCGGACTTGACCCGGCATTCTTCCGAGAGCTCCTGGCCACACTCGTAAACGTTTCTCACTTAACTTTTCTTACAAATTTGATCATTAGTAAAGTGGAGGGGCTAGGATGTATTATTATTATATTATATTACAAAAAAAAACAAAAATAAAACCCTAACACCCTAGTGGTCCGATCGGCGCCTCCCCCTCCCCCTCTCTTCTCGATTTTCGTGCAAGACCAGCTTGTTCTGGCCATCCAAACTTCAATTCCAGGTCGGTATTATATGTATACAACTCTTTTTCACCTTAATTCATCCTTATGGCGCGTTTATTCGTCAAAATTCGGTTGTTTTTATGCTTGTTTCAGCTAAGGTTTTTGCACCACAAACTTCCTAGGTATGTCACTTACTACATACTAAAATTTCATGGTCATTGGAATTGTTTAGGTCGGCCAATTGTTTGTAGTTTGAAAACTAGGAATCGGTGGACAAGTTTGTGAGTTGTTGTGTTTAACGCGTTGTTTGAGGGAATTGACAACCAATTCGAATATTGTAGACTCGGCATGATATGTTGGCTGTGAAAAACTGATTTTTTTAGTATTTGGGGTGAATTGGTTGTCGGTTACTTGAACGGGTCGGTACGGCGCAAATTCGCGTTTATTAGTAATTTGTGTATCGTGCTTGCTAATTACCGACCCATTCAACTCGTGTAGCGTCGTGTGGACTTGTTGGCTGTAATTTTACTAAATTTGGTCCACACGGGGCTAAGTCGAGATCTAAGTGCATAAACAACCCGTTAGCGCGCGTATTCATTAAAGTCAACAACTTTCGGGGGTAAATTGGGAACCCTTTGTCCCCGGGATTAACTAAGGGTGGTTTTGGCAAATACATGGCCTCGGGGGCTGATGTAATTGAATTTGGTAATGTCAAGGCTTTAGGTCAATCAAATCATGTTAGAACGTCTTGTAGGATAAACGAGTCGGTACGTTTAGTTAGTAATCTTTGTGGGCAATCCGACAGGCTTGTAAACTGTGGGTTGGCTTTGAGGTTCTCAAACCCTTTGGTATTTGTGCAGCTCGTCTCAGGTGAGTTCATGATGCCCTTTTTACTCTTTTTACGTTTTGGGCTAGCATACACACCGAAATCCAATTTTATATGATTTTACTCGTTACAACTGTTTTAATGGTATTACATGGTCTCCCTCGTGATTGTGCATTTCGAAAGCTATATTTGAATTATTTTACATGCTTTAGGATATTTTAGACTCGTTTATGGTCTTATATCCTTTAAGGTTATATACATTATTGATGGTCTAGACTCGAGGATGTTAATAGACTTGGTAGTAATTGAATATGAGTAGACCTATTTACTTAGTTCACGTGTGGGATGATATATATATATATAGATATATATATATACATATGTATGTATGGAGGTATGTATGTATGTATGAGTATGTGTTACCTTATGGCCAACGGTTGTATGATGAAATTTAGTTCCTTGTGACTAAGAATGATGTGAGTAGGCTTATTGATGTGTGTGTGCATGGTGATTATGGCCGGGTCAAATATATTACTTGGGTTTTCAATTCCCGTGGTGGAGAGGCCCGTGTGGCGTGATCATCATTTTGGCAGGTCAAATATATTACTCGGGTTTTAAAATCTCATGGTGAAGAGCCCTGTTGTATGTTGAGCCATGATCGGGTCAAATATATTACTCGGGTTGTACCCATGGTGGAGAGGCCCGTATCACGTGCTTGGATGTGTAAGCTGTGACCGAGTTAAATATATTACTCGGGTTTGACCCGTGGTTGAGAGGCCCGTGTCACATGCTTAGGTCTTACCGCGTCCGGGTCAAATATATTACTCGAGTCTTGACTCGAAGTGGAGAGGCCCGTGTACGTGTGTTCGACGATGAATGTATTATTTGGTGAATTGTATTAATTATTTTATTATTATCCTCTCTATTGTTTAGAACTATAATTTTGAGATAAAGTATGAAATATTGTTTATGAAAACTTGAACTCACTCAGCTCAAGCTGACTTTGTGTGTATGTTAGATTGACTTTCAGGTTAAGAAGTGGATGCTACTGCTTGGACGTGCTGGATGCTACTCGGTAGGTTGAAGGCATTTCTGGTCAAGGATTTCAAATAAAACAAATTTTTTATTTACAATTGATTTTGGACACTTGTACCCGTGTTTTGGACACGGCCATCGCAGATGAGGTTTATCAGGTTCTTCAGAGCGTTATTCCCGAGATTGTTGCTGAGGTGGTTAGGGTTGCAAAGGAGTCAATGGTTGAAAAGAGTGCGGATAAGCAAGGAAAGGGAAAAGAGACTCAGGTTGAAGAAGAGGTGGTGGTGTCAAGTGAGAAGGAGGAAGAAGTTCGTGCGTTTAGTGTGTCTTCTAGAGGTTGTTCGTATGGGGATTTCAAGAAGTGCGACCCTCCCGCTTTCGATGTACTAAAGATGCATTGGCAGCTCATCGGTGGGTTAGGGAGATGGAAGCCATATTGAGGGTTAGTAAGTGCAAAGAGGAGGATATGGTAACGTATACTACTGTCTCGTTTCGTTCCGAGGCGCTGTGTTGGTGGGATAATCTAGCTCAGGCTATGGGTAATCGTTCTATTAGGAGGTTGGCTTGGGAAGGGTTGAAACAGTTGGTTATTGATCATTTTTGCCCTCCGCATGAATTAGATAAGATGGAGCAGGAGTTCTTAGTTTTAGAAGCGGGTGATATGTCACATCGAGAGTATACTACAAAAGTCAACCAAATGGCTCGCCTATGTCCCGATCTAGTTACACCTGAAGATAAAAGAATCAAAAAGTACGTGAAGGGTCTACCGGTACATGTTCGTAGGGGTGTGGTGACAACCGGCATGAGCTCTTTCCATTCGGTGGTTACCCTAGCAGGTACATTGTATGAACAGAGAGAGATGGTGAGCCCAACTGAATCTGGAAAGGATTGGAAACCAAGCTCTAACTCCAACGGATACATTATGGGGGCAATGATTTTGTGTCGGCTGAGAAGAAAGCGAGGACAGGGACGTCGGATCGTAAGATTAAGGGGTATAGCGATGGATGCAGGAAGTGCGGGAAGCCGCATCGGGGGGAATGCAGGCCTGGGGCTTTGCCCTGTTTTCATTGTGGGAAGACTGGACACGCCAGCTATGAGTGCCCGACTTTGATTTGTTTCTAATGTAGGGGGTCTGGACATTTAGCGTCAAATTGCCATACCAATAGGGCGGGGGAATCCGAGCAGGGGACTTCTTCTAAGGGGAAAATGGAAGAAAGACCGAAGGTTAAGGCGAGTGCCTTTAGTATCTCGACAAAGGAGTCAAAGGAGGACACGGACACCATTTCAGGTAACCCTTGTGATCATTTTATTTGTTACATTGTGTTGTCTATTTATCTCCCTCTCGAATGCTTTCGTGTGTAATCGTTGGCTAGGAAGTAGTACGATATCATTAGTAGGGGTACTATTTATACATGTTCTGTGTATGATGTGATGTTTTGAATTGTCGCAACCCGTGCTTGTTCTTGTGTAGCGGGATTCGGGGACGAATCCCATTCTTAGGGGAGTAGACTTGTAACGTCCGTAAATTTTCGATAAAAAGGATTAACCTTGTAGCGTTATGTGCACCTTCGGACTTGACCCGGCATTCTTCCAAGAGCTCCTGGCCACCCTCGTAAACGTTTCTCACTTAACTTTTCTTACAAATTCGATCATTAGTAAAGTGGAGGGCTTGGATGTATTATTATTATATTATAATACAAAAAAAAATAATAAAACCCTAACACCCTAGTGGTCCGATCGGCGCCTCCCCCTCCCCCTCTCTTTTTTATTTTCGTGCAAGACCAGCTCGTTCTGGCCATCCAAACTTCAATTCCAGGTCGGTATTGTATGTATACAACTCTTTTTCACCTTAATTCTGTTAGGTTTTAACAAGATTATCAAAGTGATAAAACTTTACTTTTACCAAAAACACAGCGGATATATGTTTTAAATCTTGTTAATTTTAGGTGTATAAAACCAACTTTATACATGCAAAACCCAATCCCGGATCCATATACGAAATACATACTAATAATCACATGCATGTCACTATAAGTCCATGTATGTCAAGACTACCTTTCAAATCCAAGGAAGAATGAAAGAGATGATGAAATGGTAGGCAAGAACTTCAATGGGGGAGTTCCTCAAGCTTGTACACCCCAAGCCTTCCAAAAAATACCTTTTTTTTAGCTAGGATTTGCTTCAAAACTTTTTTTCTTCTTCCCTTTGGTCCCTTGGCCAAAACATTTGAGAGAGAAAAGGAGAGGATTAAGTTTTGTTACCTGTAAAAATGATAGTGTGAAAGAGAGAGTTTTAGTGGTCTTTCAAGGCACCACCCACTAGTCCAATGAGAGACCTTGCATGCACCCACTAACTAGTAAATAATAATAAAATAAAGACAATTGAAATCCAATTTTATTGTTATTCGTTATGATATAAAACATTTTCATGTTTAATAAAAATGTTACATAACATAAGACTAGTCTTACACATTTGTTGATACATGTTTTGTACGTCTCAGTCTTTATCAGGGCATTAATGTTATTAGTTTAAAGTATAGGGATCTTAATGTAATTAGTTTAAAGTATAGGGATCTTAATGTAAATATGGCTAAATAGGCCATTCACTCTAATGTAATGTCACATTCGTTATCCCGTAACGAATGTAACACAATCGTCTAATCTGTAAGCTCATTCGTTAACCCAGATTAACGAATGAGATAACGAATGAGGGCTATTCATTATATGTTAAATGTATTAACGAATGAAGAGTTCATTCGTATGGTTTAATGTAACGAATGACACATTCGTTAATTGTTAAGTTAACGAATGTGGTCATCCCCTATATAGTCTGTAAATTATTCATTAATGCAAGTTTACAGTTTGTTTATTAATCCTCTCTCGTTACTCTGACAATTGATTCTCTCATATCAGTCATATCGATCATAAAGTATATCAACTTTAATCATATACCTAAACATCATGTATCGTCGTAATCATAAGGTCTAGGTCCTTTCCGTGCTCATCCAAGGACTTTCAAGTGGTATCAGAAATATGGAGCTGATCTTCGATACATAATCGAGTTAAAACCGTAATCAATTGATCAATTTCGAATATGAATTGATTGATTTTGTGAGTTAATTGAAGTTCAAAACCAGAAACTGGTTATTCGTTAAATTGAACCTGATTGAAGAATGTTTGTGACTTCGGACATGGCTAGATAGGTTCAGATTTGGTATTGGATTGTTTTGATATAAGTTTTAAGTAGTTTCAGTAAGATTCGGACGAGTTCAAAGTTGAAATTGGAAGTTTGAATCGTTGAAGATTTATTCGTTAAGATGAAGTCTTATTACTTAGGATGAAGACTGATTCGTTACACTCATTCGCTAAGACCTAACCGCTCATTCGTTACAATTTCAATCTCATTCATCACCTTATCTGTTCAACCTTCTTCGTTAAGCCTGATTTGGTAAGCCATATTCGTTAACTTTCATTCGTTAACGAATATCTTAGACATTCACTAAAGTAATCAACTTTTAACGAATATCCCATTCGTTAAAGTATCTCAGTTTTAACGAATATCCCATTCGTTAATACCCATTCGTTACTGGTTCATTCGTGTGGACTGTAAACTTTGTTAATCCCTGAAGTTTATCAGTTGGTTTATCATGGCTGCTCAGAATTCATCTTATTATGCATTAGCGTCATAGAACGTCTTATTGCAATAGATGCTGACGATGGATAACGAGATAAGCAGTCATAATAAATGTCCCAAGCTGTTGAAACTATCGGACTTTGCCCGTTGGGAACCAAGATTCCGTGCACATCTAGGATCTGTGCATCCTAGCAGTGTTTGTTTTCTTGATGATGTTTATGTTGCACCACTGATCGGTAATGACAACAGGAGTTGGACTCCGAAACCTTTTAAAGAGTATGAGACACATGAGTTGAAGGACTTTGAAAGTGAGACGAAAGCATATTCTACACTCACTATGGCTTTACCGGAACATATTTTTCATCAATATCGTACGATCAAAGTTTGTGCTTCACTGTTTACTACCTTGAAAATGAGAAGTTTGGCAAATACTCTAGAAAGCAAGAAGACTTTAGTGAAATTCCAATTCAGAAACTTTATTCTGATGAAAAATGAAACTGTAGAAGAAATGATCAACCGTTTTAGCCACTTGATTGTTGAGATGTCTTCTGTTGATCTTGAGCCAACAGAACAAGACAAGATTGATACTTTGAAGAATGTTTTACCTACAGACTATTAGACTTTCCTGTTTGTGCTTAAAGAGAATGGATTCTTTCAGAAACCTGAACTGACTGCTGTACAATTCATTAACAAGATCAAAGAAAGGGAATTCGATCTTAAATGTCAATCTACTTTGAAAGAAAATCAAAATTAGCAGTCGTCAACTCAAAATCCGTTACTTTATGGTGGTGCATTACCAGCAAATAATGCAACAAGCTCAGTGCCTATTAATGCATTCTTTGCTCAATCCCAAGAGGATCCTAACATAAACAGTCCCCATATGTTTCATGGCGAGTGGTGTAACTGGCAACTCAAATGCTCAAACATCAAACTTACCCAAGGTTAATTTACAAGAAGCTGAACAACAGTTCACTTTTGTATGTGCGTTCACGACTTCATATGAACAACTGGTGGGAAGTAAGATTGCTACGAGCGATCTCACAGATGAGGACTACGATGAAATCGACCCAGATGATCTTGAGCTTATGGATTTGAAGTGGAACATGGCCATGATTGTTCGAAAGGTTAAAAGATTCATGCAACGAACGGGAAAAGATCTTCCCACGTTGAACAAAAGGGTTGGGTTTGATAAGTTAAAAGTCAAGTGTTATAATTGCAGTGAATTTGGCCACTTTGCCAAAGAGCATGACAAGCCGAGGAAAGATTATTCTGGCTCACGCAATTCTGAACGTTCTTCTACAAAGTCTTTATCTGGAGGAGATAAAAGTAACACTGCTGGCTCTGGTGATCAAGACAAATCTCCCGTTACTCAAGCTTTACTGGTAAATGACGGAGTTGATTGGTCTCAGCGTTTATTGGGAAACCAGGCAACGTTGCTATCGTTGAGCCTGTGAAGAATTTTTAGGATGCCAGTAGCGATAATGTATTGGAGAGTAGTGATTCATCTGACTCGGAGACTGACAGTGTTCAATCTCTTTCATCTCAACCAGAATCAACTCCTGAGAAAACTGAATCTTATGCCTGCATGGCTAAGATTGATGAGGTAACTACACCTCAAATTAATGTAAATGAACCTGCATCAATAATGGTGGATTGTTCTGAGTGTGCTGTGTTAAAAGCCAAACTTTAAACAACATTAACTCAAAATAATACATTTACTAATGATTACTTTACGATCAAGGAATGCAATAAGCAAAAGACAAAATTGCTTGAGCAAGCTAATCTGAATATTCAGAAATTATTAGATAATAATAAAGATCTTAAAGAAAAGGTTCATTGTAAAATTATTGAAGTGGCTTAACATTTAAAGGAGATTCTACGTCTCCGAACTTGCATTTCCAATCTCGAACAAGAAAAAATGGAATTAAATCATAAACTTAGTAAATTCAGAGATTCTTCTTTTCTGTTGAATGAAAAAATCGAGGTTAATCATTCACATAAAAAGAACGGAAAAGCAGGTTTGGGATACGTCGAAATTCCTCCTATATTTAATCAGGTTTACAGTAGCATTCCTAAGGCAGAAAATTCTTTAAATATTCCTACTGATAAACCTGAAAATGTTGATTCATTTGAACCGACTCTTGAACCAGTTAATATTGAAAGCAAAAAAGGTGTTTAACAAAAATGAAATGGACGGTTCAATCGAGGAGCTGACTGAAACAGATGTGATTGTTAAAAATAAGGACATTCCAATTGACAATCACATTTTGTGTGAACCAGAAGATTTTGAAAAAGCTGTTTATGGTGCAAAATCCTCAAGTGTTTCTTCAAACAATTCATGTGTTCCTTATATTCCTAAAGTAATTCCAAAGGAACATGTTAATGTAACTTCCACAGACAAGCTTTCAGTGTCTGATGAGGAATTAATGCGATTCATTAATCCTCCACTGAAAACTTCAACTGGAAAAGTATTTAAATTAAAAGGTCTCTCAAAAGTGTTCGCAGACAAAGAAGTTCCATTAAATCTTCTTAAACCAGAATTGATTGAAAGTGTATTTCAAGATGAAACTACTAAAATGACTGAACTTGAGAAGAAATTCTTTCAATCAAAAACTAGTAATGTTCAAAAACAAAAAACAAATGTTTTCAAACCTATAAAATTCATAAAATCGTCAGGTTTGGAAAATTCATCGAATTTGACAAATCTTGAATTTTACAAAACAAAGAAGGGTTTAAAACATGAGTCATCGAAGAAGGCCACTTTTGAGACACCTAAATCTGATGATCTTAAAACTTTGATATCACAACCGACCGGTACATCATCACAACAAAGTTTTGACTCTCGACTGTGTTTCAAGTGTGGTGAACCGGGTCACGTTTCAAGACGATGCAAAGCAAAGATTGACAATATCAAAGATTTTTCAACTTGCAAGACTAAATCTTTTTCAAACACAAAGGAAAATCAAGTTGATGATTCTATGATAATGTATTCAAACATCAATCCGAGGAAAGTAATTCGGGTTGATGCACTTACTGTATTGAACACATGTGTTGATCGTGCTCAACCCATCTGTTCAAACACAGATTCGGAAAGAATCCGTGATGGTTATCTTAAGAAGAAAACTAAGAAAACTGCCACTTATTCTCAAGTACCGAATACGTGTATTAAATTATTAAGTTCACCAAAAGTTTCAAAGGGAGAGCCCAAGACTGAGGCTTGGGCTGCCTTTTTGGACTAATCATTTTACTTGTTTGTGCAGGGTACATCTAGGTCCGTATCAAGTCAAAAATGGATATTGGATAGCGAATGTTCTCGGCATATAACCGGCAACCTAGACCTTCCGAACAATATTATAGATATTCAAGGGGGTTATGTGGCGTTTGCTGGTAATCAAGGAGGAATGATTACAAAAGAAGGGGAAGTTTCAAACGGTAGAATAACGTTTGAAAAGGCTAATTATTGTGAAAATGTGGATCACAATCTGTTGAGTGTTTCACAGATTTGCGATAAGAAGTTCACCACCATATTCACCGACAAGGAATGTGTTATTCTTCAACCGGGATACACAATTCCAGAAGACATGGTTATCATGCGTTCACCTCGATCAAATGATATTTATGTACTTGACATGAGTTACGATATCAAAGTTTCGCTCTCGTCTACTTGCATTGTGTCTAAAGCAACGGAGAAAGATTCTATTCTTTGGCATAGACGCATGGGACACATTCACTTAAGAAAAATGAACTTTTTGATAACAAATGATTTAGTGAATGGAGTGTCCCTCAAGAACTTCAAATTTAATGATCATTGCGTCGCATGCAAGAAGGGGAAACAAAAGAAGAAATCACACCCGACCAAATCACTAAACGATATCGTTACTCCTCTGGAACGACTTCATATGGATCTCTTTGGTCCAATGAACCGTGCTAGCATTGCTGGAGATTTTTATTGTTTGGTTGTGACAGATTATTTCTCTCGTTACTCATGGGTGTTATTTATGGGATCGAAAGATCAAACTCCCGTGCTAAATCAGAACCTTATTACAAAGATCGAATCACTTTACAAACTGAAAGTGAGACGAATTCGTAGTGACAATGGAACTGAGTTCAGGAATAATGTATTGGATTTCTTCTGTATACAGAAAGGAATTCATCGGGAATTCAGGTGCACCTTATGTTCCTCAACAGAATGGGGTATCTGAACGAAAGAACCGTAAGCTGATTGAAGCTGCACGTACAATGCTGGTTGATTCAAAGCTACCTATTCAATTGTGGAATGAAGCTGTGAATACCGCTTGCTATACATTGAATCGCGTACTAACGGTAAAGAAGCTCAAGAAGACTAGTTATGAGCTTCTACATAATTGTAAGCCGAACTTAAAGTATTTGGAACCATTTGGGTGTCCATGTACTGTGTTGAAGAAAGACGTCGGAAAGTTCGATGAGAAAGCTTATGAGGGTTATTTCTTGGGTTACAACTCTCCGAAGACGCGGATTTTCAATCTTGCTTCTGGTTGGGTGGAGGAATGGTATTACGTTGATTGTCAAAGTTATACGACTCCACCAACTGGTACAGGACCCGATTGGATGTTCGACTACGATCGATTATTTAATTCATTTACATCAACAGTTAATGACATACCTGAATATCTCGTTAGATCGTATTTGGAGGACCAATGTCTTCCAAGTCCAAGGTTTTCCTCGATTGATGCAAGTGACTCTCCTAATGTATCTGAAACGTCAAACGATGTTTCTGAATTTTCTGATGATGCTGAGTTTGTTGATTCATCATCTGTAATGCTAGATGAAGCTCAAGAGACTACCGAGCCTATTCTAATCAGTGATGATTCATCATCTGTCTCTTTAGACACTGCGGAGGAGAATATCACCAATTTGGGTGATAATGTATCTGTTCCTGCGAATCCTACTTTACGTTTTCATTCGCAACATCCACAGGATCAGATAATTGGTGATGTGAACGACGGGGTTCGCACAAGGCACCAATTGGCTAACATATGTGATGATCAATCTGATCATAATGTATCTCATACTGAGGATTCGATTGTTTGTGCTTATGCGGATTTGCAATCTTCGGGTATCCTTAGTATCGCACAATACACCTGCTTTCTATCACAGATAGAATCGACAAGTGTCGCAATGGCACTCAAGGAACCATCATGGGTTGAAGCTATGCAGGAGGAGCTGCAACAGTTTGCTAGACTGGGTGTATGGGACTTAATCGACAAACCCGATCGCGTTAAAAAGGCGATTCCTACAAAATGGGTTTTTAAGTGCAAGAAGGACGACCGTGGGGTTATCGTGCGAAATAAGGCGCGATTGGTCGTTCTTGGTTACAATCAACAGGAAGGCATAGATTATACAGAAGTGTATGCTCCGGTGGCACGACTGGAGGTATACGAATCTTTCTTGCCTATGCAGCCTACAAAAACTTCAAAATTTATCAAATGGATGTGAAATCGGCATTCTTGAATGGAGCAATTCATGAAGAAGTGTACGTGAAACAGCCTCCTGGCTTCGAGGATCCAGACTTTCCTGAGCGTGTTTACCGTTTAAACAAAGCTCTGTATGGTTTGCATCAGGCCCCGAGAGCCTGGTACAGCACGTTGGCTGACCATCTGATTGAAAGTGGATTCAAGAGAGGAACTGTGGATTGTACGTTATTTTACAAGAATATGGGTGATGATTTGCTCCTCGTCCAAATTTACGTGGACGATATTATTTTTGGTTCGACAAACGATAGTTTATGCAAAGAATTCGAGAAAACGATGCAGACAAAATTCGAGATGAGTTCGATGGGAGAAATGAGTTTCTTTCTGGGTTTGTAAGATCACATGTCTGACGCCAGGATCTTTATCCTTCAGACAAAATATGTGAACGATGTCTTGAGCCGATTCAAGATATCCGATGGCAAAATTCCCTCTACTCCTCTTCCCGTGGGTCACAATTTGTCACCGGATGAATTGGAGGATACCGTAGATCCGACCCTATATCGAGCTATGATTGGATCACTCATGTATTTGACTGCTTTTCGACCAGACATTATGTTTGTTGTCTATTTATGCGCTAGGTATCAATCGAGTCCCCGAGTGACTCACCTGGCGACAGTAAGGCGTATCTTACATTATCTGAGGGGAACTCCAGGCATCGGGTTATGGTACCCCAAAGACGATAAGTTCAATCTCACCGCCTTTACTGACTCGGACTATGGAGGTTGCAAGATCAATTTCAAATTGACAACGGCGCGATGTCAATTCTTAGGAAACCGGCTTGTTTCCTGGCAGTGTAAGAAGCAGATAACGGTCTCAACTTCAACAGCCGAAGCGGAGTATGTGGCGGCCTCGAGTTGCTGTTCACAGGTTCTCTGGATCCAGCATCATTTGCGGGATTATGGTTTGAAGTTTCTTACTACTCCTATTTTTATTGATAATTCTGCTGCAATCTCTATCACCAAAAATCTGGTTCAACATTCAAAAACAAAACATATTGAAATCCGTTATCACTTTATACGTGATTGCTATGAAAAGAAATTAATATCAATTGATAAAATTTATACAGATTTTCAAAAGGCTGACCTTTATACCAAAGCTTTTGACATAACGAGTTTTCAATACTTGCTTGGTATAAACGGTTTAAAATCTTTCACAGAAATTCAAAAGCTTGGTTAGATCATTTTTTTTATGTTATTTCAATTTTTACTGTTTTTAGGGGGAGAAAATAGAAAAATACAAAAATATTGTGTTTTCGTTTATACAGAAAAATTCTATAAACTCCAAAAACTTTCAAATATTGATAAATCCAAAAACATTGAAAAAAAATGCTTCTCAAAAATGAGTTTTGAAGCAAAAAGGGAAAATGATAGTACATTGACTTAGCGAACCTAACACATGAATAAACTAGACTAAAAAGTGCCGTAAGATCAATTGCATGATGTGTATGATAGGCTTAACAGATCGTATAGGTGCTGAAAAGATATAAACTTAAATGCTTGCCAAATCTAGTGGTGGTACATCTTGATGCAAGGTTAATATCTGTATTAAGTAACAAAAAGTTTAAAGATTGCTGTGTGTGCATGCGTTCATTTTTGAAGAAAATTCTGCTTTGTTTTATCTTTAATTTTGCAAAGAAATTCAACTTCATTTTTTCTTTATTTTTTTATTCAAATATTGGATCCTCTCATGCGCGATAAGATTATCCGACTTGAGGGTTAATATTTGGGTATTCTGTTTTATTTTCTTGGTGTTTTGTATAAAATATTGGACATTCTCCGCGCGATAATACGGGATTATCCGAATTGAGGGTTAAGATTTTAGGCAACTTCAACTTATTTTTATCTTTTTATTTTTGTTAAAATGGAACCTTATCTAGGTGTAGTAATACCGATCTTAAGGGAAAATTTTAACTTTCTGCTTTATTTTCTTTTTATTATTTTTGTATGAGTCACAGCTAATCAATTCAAAAAAAACTGAAAAACGTACATGTGAAATTCACTGTATAAGAGATATGAAACTGTGTCTGACAGGTGGGTTCCATATAAGATTTGTGCTTAATTGAACCTTAAAATGTATCGTAAAGTTACGGACGGATCTGTCTAAAGTTTAAAGTGGACAATTATATCTGCAATCATCTTTGGGTTATGTGCATAATAATGTCAAAATTGAAGTGTAGTCTAGGACGTTATTAGTCAATATGATTCTCTGCTCAACTCACAAAAATATGTACTGCTTTTCATTTACTGTGTTTAGTTCTTTGCTACTTGAAAATTTCAAAATATACAAAAAGATTTTATATTCTTTTTATTTTTCTGCTTTAGTTTCGATTTGCCAAGCTAGCGAATTAATCATTGAGAAAAGGAAAAAGAGTTAAAGCCCGGAAAAGGTTTAAGTTAAATCGTGCTTAACGTATTTTCAGTTGGTAACAATTGATGTTTTAACGTAAAAATCCGTTTAAGTTAATCAGTACCGATACTTGTTGATTGGGAATTTTAATGTATACAATTAAAACCTAATTTGGATTTAATTGATTAATTTAATTCATTTGAAAACCCTAATTTGGTTTTTAATGATTTTTTAATTCCTTAATGAGAAATTATTTTTCTCATTCGTTAAGGAGGTTTGGTGATTCGTTAACATGTTTAACGAATGTATAGCCATTCGTTATTTAAATATAACGAATGAGTTATCTCATTCGCTATATAGACATTCGCTTCCGTTGTGCATAACGAATGGAAGACATTCGTTTAAACATTTAACGAATGAGAATGGTTAATGTATTATTCGTTAAAGATTAACGAATGAATTATTTATGCCTTAAAGATTAACAAATGACTTAGTTATTCATTAACAATTTAACGAATGAGAGAAGATTCGTTAAAATTTTTTACGAATGAGATTCAACAGTTAACGAATGAGACCATTCGTTAGTTCAAATTTTGAACGAATTACCTCGATTCGCGTGAAATTATTGGATATAATCCCAAGGTTAGACGAATGAAGGTTCATTCGCCTAATTCCTATTCCATTGCCTTCTCTAAACGAAACTCTGCCAAAATTTCATCAGAATCCATTACTTGCATATTTGCCTAATTGATTGTTATCTTTGTGATCAGCAGGTAAATACGATGATCGTCATATGTGTTTCACGAAGATTTATTGGTGGTTTAAGTGTCAAACTGATTCATTAAAGACGTGAACCTTAATTGAATAATTAGAAATCGATAATATTCGTATATGAGATTACATTTGAATCGATAATTGATGGATTATTACATGCACTATGTTTCCGAACACAAACTCAATGGTTAATCGTACAGATTGTTTGGAATTTTAACAGATTCTAATATGAACACGACGATTTTGACTATAAATAGTCAAAATTGTTTGTATTTTGACTCTCAGATTAGTCGAACAGACATTCTTGACTGATTCGTTATTTTTATAACGAATGAAGCATGATTCGTTATCTTTATAACGAATGTAGCTTGATTCGTTAAGACAGTTAATGAATGACTGTCTGATTCGTTAAGGTAACGAATGGATTGTTTAAATTCATAACGAATCAGAATGGATTCATTAAATTTGATTCGTTACTTGTAACGAATAGGTTAACGATTAAGGATAATTCGTTAAAGATAACGAATGAACCTTTTAATGTATAACGAATGTGATTGTCATTTGTTAAATAGTTTGATTATTTTGGAATATTTTACTAATGTATGTTTATTCTTAACAGAAATGGCACTGTCTTGGAATAAGAGTCACAACATATGTGCGTTTTTAGAGCCGAACTTTGAAGATACTCCTATATTTGGGGGTATGATTAGTTTTCTCATCCGCTCAAGAATCTACAAGGCCATCTCTACCCAAACAATCGTTTATCAGAAAATAATCAGGGAATTCTGGAATACAGCCAGAATTAATGAAGCGGAAAATCAGATTGAAGCGGTTGTTCAGAACAAAAGGGTAGTGATAGATGTTGGGGTTATATGAGACTCACTGGGTTTTAACGATACTATTGATGATAGGTGTGAGTTCGATCGAGTGTTGATCAGAGGATTATTCGGTCGAGTAAAGTATAATGGAGATTTGGGCAAATCAATGTACAACAAAGCGAACTTGTGTGAACAATACAAGTACCTGCTTCATATTCTTATTCATTGCCTGGGTGGTCGGAATGGAGGTTTCAACGAGTTCAGGGTGATCCTACAATCTGCCTTTGTGGCTCTAGTGCTGAATAAACCATTCAATTTCTCTGAATTAGTTTTTTATCATTTGAAAGAAAACATCACCAGCAGACATAAGTTCTTAATGTATCCCAGATTTTTACAAATGATGATAAATGATCTGGTGCCTGACTTGGAAAAAGATCAAAAAGATGTGATGAAGCTAGATCATATGAATGAAGAGACGATGCGACGTTTGAGATCGTACAGAGGTCAGAGTTTGGCAGATAGACCAAGGTATAAATGTTTGATTGGTCATCTAGCGAATATTGATTATGTCGCGCCACCTAATGATCGTTGGGCTCATGACGATTCCGATTCAGAACGTGAAAGTGGTGATGGTGATGATGGTGGAGATGATGGTGGTGATGGTGGTCCAGGACCATAAGCCGAGTTTAGTTATGAACAGAAGCGTAAGCGTAAAGGTATAGAACCGATGACGGAAAAGGGGAGAAACTCAAGAAACAACGAGTTAGAAGGGTTTCAGGTATTGAGATACCGAGTCAGCCGTTTGTGCCGTCTACTGCTGTTTCTACTCCTATTATTTCTTCTACTGCTTCTCCAGTTCCAGTTCCACAGATTCCACGATCTCCTACTCCTACTACAATGACAGATTTTCCTCGTTCTCCAACACCTGTGCAGATGCCTACGTCTCCAATGCCTCCAACTCTGACTTTGGCTACTACTGTGAGGCCTGATCCTCATTTTAGAGACATATTACATACTGTATTGGCACAAATGCCTACACCACAGCCAACGACATCTGTTACTCCTGTTACTCCAACACCGTTGCCGAGGCCTGAGCACTCTTTTATGTCATTCAGTCGTCCTCAGGGTACTATGCAACCAGTGCATCCTAATTTCTATCACATGGCTCCTCATGCTCAATGGTTTCACATGATGAATCTTTTGCATTTACAACACACTTAAATGCAAGCAGACAGAGCTGCAGATGAGCTAGCGCAACGGAATTTGCTGAGGCATCTTCTATCGGCTCAGCGTGATAATAAGGAACTTCGAGCCTTAGTTGCTGCTCAGGGGGAGAGGTTAGACAAACAGGATGAGATTATTCTTCAACTGACATGCAAAGAAGATGAATTAAAGAAGTTGAAGAAGAATGAAGACGATCAGGATGGTGCAGGGGGTGGGGTAGATCAGCAACCGGGGGGAAGTTCCACACCGTCGGCGGGTAATAAGACTGATGCGAGTGTTGGTGGTGGGTCTGAAGCTAGTAATCTACAGATTGTTCCATATAAAGATTACACAAGAGCCAAGCCAATAGATGTTATTTTGGCTAACATGCTTCTATTTGTAGGAATGGATGGGATTGTATACAGTATGGTGAATGCTGATAAGATCGAAGAAGGTGAATTTGTTGATCATTATTTAATGAAAGAACAAATTGCCTTGCTTCTGGATCTAAATGATGATGAGATTGAGGAATTGGGTAAGAACGTGGATGTGGAGATGGAAGATAGTACTGATACAGGTATTCCTCATGGGAATGTATCTGATTTTGAAGAAGTGGAAGTGGAAGATGTTACTGCTGAAAAATATCTGGAGTTTTACACAGATAATAACAATGACTCGGGTATTCCGTTCTTTACAACTGAGCATTTTAATGCGGCAGAGCGTCGATTACAGGAAGAAAAAGATAAGTTAAAAGCTGCAAAATCGAGCCATGTGTCCATTACAGAGAAGAAGCGGAAACGTGCTTTTGATGGTATGTTTGAGCATAACGTTGAGAAGATGAATAAGATGATCTAGACTTTCAGATATCATGACCGAGAAGATGTGAAAGTTGAGAAAGCTCGGGAATCTGCATACCAGATGAAGAAGTACAAGCCTGCTAAAGACGTTAGAGGTGATATGGTGGCCTGGCTGTACGATTCAGATCTTAAGGTATATATTGTAAGTGGGAGCACGGTATTTATTATTTCAAACACCCACACGATATTTTATCTATGCCTCGATGGGATGTACGAACCTTAGCTAATCATCCGTTTTTTTAATAGTGGAGACGATAAATGGGCTAGTTGGTTCTACTGGCAGTTTTTGCATGAAACCCGCTTTGGTTTCAAATTCTTCCAGCCTCAGGTGCCAACACACAAATATATTAACGAGATAGATGCACGCACGAGATGGAGGAAGTTAATCTTAATAGTGAAGCCGCCGAAGACGATGAAGAGGGTTCCGATGAAGATATTCCCTCAGAGTCTCTTCACCTCATTTAATTATTGGTATTATGATAATCGTACAGGTGAAGCGGTTATTGTTTATGGCCAGGTTCACGCACGAAGACGTTACGTGTATTTGATCCAATGTGGCTGGTCAATCTATCTGAGTCTGACAACGACGCGTTATTCACAAGTCAGATCAAATTCGCTAATGTAAAGGATTATGATCTTGCAATGCAGTTTCAGAGGGTTGTTCGTGTCTGCTCGCATACAAGATTCATAGCTGCGTTGATTGGAAGACAAAGATGTTTCAACGCTAAAGTATGATAAAGAGCTCGAGACGAGGGGGAGTTTGCTGATACGCGTTTTGTATGTCTCAGTCTTTATCAAGGCGTTAATGTAATTAGTTTAGAGTATTGGGATCTTAATGTAATTAGTTTAAAGTATAGGGATCTTAATGTAAATATGGCTAAATGGGCCATTCGCTCTAATGTAATGTTACATTCGTTACCCCGTAACGAATGTAACACATTCGTCTAATCTGTAAGCTCATTCGTTAACCCAGATTAACGAATGAGATAACGAATGAGGGCTATTCGTTATATGTTAAATGTATTAACGAATGAAGAGTTCATTCGTATGGTTTAATGTAACGAATGACACATCCGTTAACTGTTAAGTTAACGAATGTGGTCATCCCCTATATATAGTCTGTAAATTATTCATTAATGCAAGTTTCCAGTTTGTTTATTAATCCTCTCTCGTTACTCTAACAATTGATTCTCTCATATCATTCATATCGATGATAACGTATATCAACTTTAATCTTATACCTAAACATCATGTATCGTCGTATTCATAAGGTCTAGATCCTTTCCGTGCTCATCCCACGGATTTGGTGTCCGCAACTGTTCGAATAGGCTAGGGGTAGTTTAGTCTTTACACATAATGTATAAAGGCTCATTCGCTAAGCATGTTTAGCGAATGAGGCCTCATTTGTTAGAGACTAGGCTATTCGTTAATGTAAGAGCCCATTCGTTACTACAGTGTAATGAATGGAGGTTGATTCGTTAAGGTATACCCATTCGCTAAGGGTGTTTAGCGAATGGGGCTATGGAAAGACCTTATTCGTTAACCTTGTTAACGAATGAGAGGTCTCATTCGTTACTACAGTTATAACGAATGAGTCCAGCCTATAAATAGGCCTTCCATAGTTAGGATGCATAGAGATCTGTGCCATATTTATCCATTGTAACGTTACCATGCCGAATTCTCTCTGTAACTTATCCTCCATTAATGTATGAACACAAGCTTAACGTATCGATTTGCGACTAGTTCCTAGGCTCGTAAAACGTTCGTATAACGTATTCTCAACATTGTTATTTAACCAACTTAAATAACACTATGTAATGTCCTCTCTTCAAAATATAAATAATCCATATGATCTATTCATTTCACAAGTACAATGATTTAGAAACCCCTTTCCAAATAACGCAAGTGTTAATATTTATTTACATATGATCATATCATATATAAACAAATATAATTGGTGTTTGTCTAGCTTGTTATTGGGTATGACCCGACTTGGATCATAACGTACTAGCCACATCAATTATAATATGTGTCTTGGGCAGATCGAGTCCAACAATCTCCCACTTGCACAAGATACATAGAAGATTGATGCAAGTAGCAAATACTGCCTAACTACGGTTTACTACCCCTAATACGCATGACGAAGTGCCATTCAATAACATCATCCCCTTCAAGTCCCTTACTTGAAATGATTTAGTTGAATCTATTATTTATCCTTTTGTCTCAGATGTCATGTCAAATCCAGAGACACAGAGTGATCATTCTCTGTTGATTTAACTTAGCAGGCCTTAGACATCTTACTCTCAACAAATAAGAGGGACAAATCCCTTTTTGACTACATATGTCTCTCACAATCACCTTGTACCATACCTGATCTTACCCTTATGTACCCTCATGTTTCAGAGCAGCGAAGAACTAAGTCAAAGCTTAATACTTGGTGAATATCAAGACCCAATATGTATCTCAGGTCAGAGGATTCCATGTAAGTCAAAGCTTAATACTAAGTCAAAGCTTAATGCTTACTCAAATTTACTTATGATCAATCACAAGGATTCCATGTAGTAACATTTGAGGGCGGGTCAGTCCAATATTTATATCCCATAAATATCTATGAACCTTGGCAGCAACCTTTTGCTTTATATTCATACCTTATGAATATCCACCAATCCAAGTTCATAATAGTCTTACCTTCATATTCGCTCCCACAAATATGAGCGACTACAGACATTTAGAATAAGTGACTTATTCATGGATTTAAACATGCTAAAATGGAACATAACTCAAAATGTCATAATCATAAACCATAATCATATGATGAGTCAAATTACAATTGTTTCGATATCCAAATACAAAATTCGATCAAGTCCGATCACTAGAATATCGAAGTCCTAAGGCACAAGTGTGACCTTCATGCTTTGGCCTTTCAAGGAGCTTCGTGAGTGGATCCGCAATGTTTTGATCGGTGTGAACTTTGAAAATACATATCTTTACTTTATCAACTTCATCCCTTATGTAGTTGAACCACCGCTCAATGTGCCTCGTCTTTTGATGAGCACGAGGTTCCTTGATTTGAGCAATCGCACCCTCGTTGTCACAAAAGATTTCTAGAGGGTCCTGAATGCTTCGGACCACCCCTAGATCGGAAATGAATTTCCTTATCCACGCAGCTTCTTGAGCTGCCAATGAGGCGGCGATGTATTCCGATTCTGTGGTGGACAATGCTACCACATCTTGTTTCGAGCTCTTCCAAGAGACTGCCCCACCATTCATAAGGAAAACATATCTCGATTGTGATCGAGAATTGTCACACCCCGACTAGCACAGTGCGGAAGCGTAAAACGGGAATGTAACAGACACCTCTGATATCAACACATTGTTTATAAAGAAACATTACAAACTAATTTAGAATATATTACATTTCTTTGTTCTATCGTTGTTTTACAGTCAAAACTAGTTCGTTAACTAAACGTTCTTACTACTAACATCCTTGCCTCTATTCACATAGCATCAACCGCACACCTTGGGCAAATAACAGATAACCAAATCATTCCAATTTAGGTACACCTGAAAAGCAGTTTAAAACGGGTCAACTACTAGAGTTGGTGAGTTTCACGAGTTTCAAGAAATCAGTAATGAGTATTCACAAGTCAACACTTGTAATCATGAAATAAGTATGTATGTATGTAAATGATGTATGTGATGTAATTATGCTAAGCTACAGTGAAGCCTGGACTGTTCGTGCTGCATGCCTCCATTTCCCACCCTCAATCAACCACTGTGGCCCCTTTCCGCCCACAACATGCCCATGTAGCTATGTCTAACACTACATAACCTGTTTGTATAAATATGGTCATGTGCAAACGGCGCTATGTGACACGACAACCTGGCCGATTCCGTTTGGGTTTGTCAAACCAATAGTACTATTTACAAGTCACCGGCTCGAAGTTAATCACTGTGATCGTGGGGACTTTCGTGTGTTAGCACTTAGATAATTCACATCAATATATGTTTCAGGTATGTATATATAATCAAACATGATTTTTACCCCAAAAGTTTGTAAAACTGTTTAAAGAGTGAGGTCATGAAACTCACGGTTTAGTAGATAATCAGAACTGTATCGGCTCGTGGTTTGTTCGGTCCGCTATCAGTAGTTCCTATAATTAATATTATAATAATATTAATATTTTAATATTATTGTAATCTCAATACTAAACTGGGCTGTATAACTAATTTGGGTGTAGCTGGAACGCCCAGAAAGTGGCAATAGGCTTAGGTTGTGATGTTGTTCAATGTCTAATACTTAAAACCGAACTTGGATCAGACTCCCGATTTCCCAGCTGGGCCAAGTTGCTCGTTTACGCGTTCAGAAAACACTTATGGGAAAATAAGCTTGAGTAAATGTATTGGTTAATAAAATGATTAAATTATAAAGAAGGATCACATACTGGGGTTCCGGATTAGCCACGGGGCCTGTTTCCGTTTATACAGTTTGATTTAAGAAGAAACGCGCACAATCCATCCGGATTGTCCAGGTTTTTCATAGAAAAGTTCGTTTTTACTTAATTAGTCCAAAAATATGGTTTTTGATCACTCTTGGTGTTTTGATTTTCCCGCAAGTTCACTAGTCGCGAACTTGCCGGTTGTTATAAAAACTGAATTTGTTTAATATTCAGATTAGCATAATTAATTAACCGTTAATAATTAAATTATGAAAATTTATCCACTTATCAATTAAAATATGTAGATTTTAATAAAAATATTTCTGGAATTTATTTACTGATTTATTAATTTATAAAAATTCATTTTATCAGCTATATTTCGCCTGAAAATCGTCCGTTTACCCCAAACAATTTCCAAAAATTCCACAAAAATTCCTGAATACTCAAATCATGTCCCAAAACAACCTGTATTAATTCCAGAATGTAAAAAGCTTGTGCGATATTCTTTTAGGCCCAAATTCGGCTGTAAAAATTCACACGAACGCAAATAAACAAAACACCTTTAAATTTCTCCAAATGATTCCAACATTCATATGTGATCAAATTATATCAAATCTGAGTTCCCAGAAAAATTTCATAATTTTTGAAGTATTTTAGCTATTTTTCCCAAATAAACGTCCCAATTCGGTAATAAATTTGCCAAATATTCTCGGATGGTCGAAAAATTACCAAATTTAAACAGGGGCTCATTGACATGGTCCCTGATGTCCCTGCAAAATTTCAAGCCCTAAAAATATGCACATCACAACCTTAACCTAAATAGCCCGTAAGCGAGTGTTTCGGCATTACCTTAGCGGGTTTGGCTCGTTTCCGACCTTTTAATCAAGTTTTCAGGTTCTTGTGCTTCTAAGAAAGCTAGGTAAAAGTCCTATATCACAAACCAAGAAATATTTTATCAACATAACAGCCCTTAAGTTAGGGTTTCGGCTAGTGTACAAAAACGAACTTTTGAACCGTAAAAACGTCGTTTCAGCCCTTTAATCCGTGTTTATGGCAAAAAAAAAAACTGTCAAAACAGGTTCCTTACCATGTGTATGATCAAAACATGTTTATGGACCATTTTTAGGATTTTTACACGGTTAGGAATGATTTTTAGTAACCAAGACATGTTTTTATGGTATTAAACAAGTGTAAAAGTAGCTTATTTAAGTCGTTTACCTTAGGGTTTCTTGAGTTTTTGGCTGGAGAAGAAGTTTATGTCCAGAATTTTCAAGAAATAATGTTGAAAATATCTTGTATCTAGTTTAAATGTGAAAGAATAAACAGGGGGGGCTGCTGCGATCGGACAATCATGGGCCCACTTTGGGCCCATTTTGGCCCAAGTTTCTGATTTCTCAAGCCCAAACACGAAAAGCCCGGTCCAAATTTAGTTCGGGTTCGGTTTTTGGCGCGAAAAACTTATCGGGTGCGATAAACAGCGCGAAAACGAGTGTTTTTCACCTAGTTTTGTGTAAAATTATAAAAACATACTATACGTTTGTAAAAATCAAAAATAATTTCACGGATCGCTTAAAACATTTCAAATAAGTGTTTGGTAAGTCTTTTTCTGCTTAACGGATGATACAATGCTTGGTTTGTAACTATCTTTCGCGTTAATCGTTCGTTTGTTACGCATCAGGCGTTTATTTGCTTAATCGGTAAATACGTACTGAGGTGTACCTTGTTTTGGCTCAAATGTCACAAGAATCATCTCGATCGGTTTGGAAACTCACATCCGTGTAACCCTTTACAACGAGTTCCTCCTCACCCGAACCGTATATTAGAAACATGTTCTTAGTCCTTCTAAGGTATTTCAATATACTCTTGACAGCCATCTAATGGCTACTTCCCGGATTTTGTTGAAATCTACTTGTCATGCTTAAAGCGCATGACACATCCGGTCTAATACATATCATTGCATACATGATGGATCCTATAGCCGATGCATACGGGATTCCATTCATTTTCTCTTGCTCTTCCTTTGAGCTGGACATTGAGATGCACTCAATATCGTCCCTCTTTCAATAGGTACCAAACCTTTCTTAGAGTTCTCCATCTTGAACCTTTTCAAGATTTTGTCAATGTATGTACTTTGGTTTAAACCTATCAACCGTCTTGATCTATCCCTATAGATCTTTATTCCTAAAATATAGCCGGCTTCACCAAGATCTTTAATGGAAAAACAACTTCCAAGCCATGCTTTTACACCTTCCATGGTTGGAATGTCATTTCCAAATAGTAGTATGTCATCAACATACAATACTAAGAAAGTGATTATGCTCCCACTATCTTTCTTATACACACAAGCTTCATCACCATTCTTGATGAATCCAAATTTCTTAACTTCTTCATCAAAACGGTGATTCCAACTTCTAGATGCTTGCTTCAATCCATAGATTGATTTCATTAACTTGCATACTTTATTAGGATGTTGTGGACCGATAAAACCTTTGGGTTGAACCATATAGACCTCTTCCTCAAGATGCCCATTTAGAAACGCGGTTTTGACATCCATTTGCCATATCTCATAGTCATAATGTGCGGCTATGGCAAACAATATCCTAATAGACTTTAGCATTGCTACGGGAGAGAAAGTTTCATCATAGTCAACCCCTTGAGTTTGAGTGAAACCTTTTGCTACAAGTCTTGCTTTATAAGTATCCAAGTTTCCATGCATATTGGTTTTCTTCTTGAAAACCCACTTACTTCCAACAGGTTTGGAATTAAGAGGTGGTACAACCAAATCCCATACTTGGTTGTCATGCGTGGATTGCATCTCAACGTTCATGGCTTCAAGCCATTTGCCAAAATCGGATTGTGACATTGCATCACGGTATGTGGTGGATTCATCCGAATCTACCACATAGCATCCATCCATGAAAAATCCATATCTTTCGGGTGGATGACTAATTCGACCGGATTTGCGAACGTTTTGTGTGTCTTGATCAACCATTTGATCATTCTCAACATCCTCTTGTTGATTGCTAGTATCAACCAAACGTGTATCAGCTTGTGGTTCTCGATCCTCCTCGAGTTCCACCATTCTACTAGTACCTTCCATAAGGAACTTAGTTTCCAAGAACTCGGCCTTTCGAGCAACGAATAACTTTTGCTCGGTTGGGTTGTAGAAATAATATCCCATAGAATCTTTAGGATATCCTACAAAGATACACTTAGTGGATCGACTTTCAAGTTTGTTTTGGGTGTTGTTCTTGACATAAGCCTCACAACTCCATACCTTTAAATATGATAACGATGGAGCCCTTCCATTCCATATTTCAAAAGGCGTCTGGTCCACTATCTTGGTTGGGGCCATATTTAGAATACGGGTCGTGTTGAGCAAAGCGAAACCCCAAAATGATAGAGGCAATGTGCTTCTAGCCATCATAGATCGAACCATATCTAATAGAGTTTGATTCCTCCTTTCGGACACACCATTTTATTGTGGTGTTTCGGGTGGAGTAAGTTGTGAGATAATCCCACAACTTCTTAGATGATCTTGGAAAGCATCACTTAGGTATTCACCTCCTCTATCCGAACGAAGTACTTTGATGGTTTTATCGAGTTGATTTTGTACTTCATTTTGGAAGATTTTGAACATTTCAAAAGCTTCATCTTTGTGTCTTAACAAGTACACATACTCATAACGACTATAGTCGTCAATAAAGGTAATGAAGTATCTTTCACCATTCCTTGTCATTGTCTTAAAAGGACCACATACATCCGAATGTATGATACCTAATAAGTCTTTTGCCCTTTCATTTGTTCCACTAAAGGGGTCCTCGGTCATCTTTCCTAACATTCAAGATTCGCATTTATCAAATGAATCATCACTTGATACCAAAAGACCATCCTTTTAAAGTGTGTGTATGCGATCTTTGTTTATATGACCAAGGCGACAATGCCAAAGATTTGTTTTACTCAAATCCATTTTGAGTCTCTTGGTGCTTAATTGGTATAATATGTTATCTTAAGATGTGTTATTATGAACCAATTCATAAATGCCATTAGATGGCATTGCTTTAAAAC
The DNA here is from genome assembly GCF_021521415.1 of Bidens hawaiensis. NCBI lineage: Eukaryota > Viridiplantae > Streptophyta > Magnoliopsida > Asterales > Asteraceae > Bidens > Bidens hawaiensis. Next base: position 708,542 of record NW_027491022.1, read on the forward strand.
AAAATACATCATTCATGAAAACATAAATACAATCATCGATAAACTTAAAATCATAACCATATTATCTTAGAAGTGAAACGGAGATGATATTCCTAGTCAAACTAGGAGCATACAAAACATTATTTAAAATAACTTCCAAACCATTTGAAGCTTCAAAATGTAGTCCCCTCGGGCTTCTACAACAACCTTTTCTCCGTTGCCCATGAAGAGACTAAGATCTCCCTTCTTGAATCCTTCATTTCCTTGGAACCCCTGCAACAAATTGCAAATATGAGTTCCACATCCGGTATCCAATACCCATGTGTTAGAGGAAATAATATTAAGATCAATATGAATCATGAAAGTTGTATCCGAGGTTTGCCCAGCATCCCTCTTAGCTTTCAACTCTTTTAGATAGGTTAGACAATTCCTCATCCAATGCCCTACCTCCCCACATCCAAAGCACGGATCCTCCGCGCAAACCTTTGGCTTCTTTTCTTTCGGTTTGGGTGGCCCCGCTTTTGCCTTTCCCTTGAACTTAACCATTACTTGTCCCTTACCTTTGGCAACCTTTGCCTTAGGTTCTAGGTGATGCCTCTTCCTATTACCGCCTTCATTGATTGTTAGAACGGGTAAAAACCTTTTACCCATTCCCGCCTCGGCCGTCTTGAGCATTGCGTGAATCTCACCAATGCTCTTATCCCACCCATTCATGTTATAATTCATAACAAATGTCTCAAACTTTTTAGTTAAGCCATTTAGGATCAAATCCATGGCTAACTCGTATGAGACGCGACAATTAAGGCGCTCGAGACGATCAATGTGGCTTTTCATTTTAAGTACATAAGATGAAACCGATTGGGTTTCTTCCATACGACATCCATGAAGCGCTCGAACCGTTCCACCCTAGCTTGTGTAAGGAACATTTCCTTAAGTTGGGTGATCATGTCGTATACCCCATGAAGTTCAAAATCCTTTTGAAGTTCGGGAATCATAGTTCCCAACATGAGGCAAGAAACGTGCACGGAATCCTCATTGTGCTCTACCCAATTGTTATAGTTATCGGCATCGTCAACGCTAGGTTCTTCCGGAATAGGCTCGTCTATCTCATAATATTTCTTTTCTTGCTTGAGAACGATTCTCAAGTTTCGATACCAATCCATAAAGTTGGTATAGTTTAGACGATCCTTATCAAGAATAGATCTTAGTGATAGGTTGTTAACAGGTGGAATAATAACGTTAGGTGGATTGTTGATTGCAGCCATCTACAAATATAACAAAGCTCAATTTTAGTATTTTCAATATCAATAATTAATTTTAATCATTAATACACTTTATGTCTCCTAGACAATTAATGATTAAAATCTAGAACCCAACGTTACATTCAAATAGTAGTTAGGTTATCCTACTATTTAAATTAACAAGGTAGTCAACGCTTGACGATTGCAACCCTTTGCAACTTCTAGTTTTATGGGATCGGTTAAGCATCTTATACTTAGTTGGCATGTTTAATCCCATCAACACCATTGTATACCATGCTTCGGTGATCCTATTCACATGGATTCCAATTTAAGTTGTCCTACTTATACACACATGTGAGTTTACTCATACAAGTGGTTAGGTGACCTTTATCCCACAAATATGGCAAACCCACCTCAAACTCACAAGTTTCCTGCAATGCGGTTAGGTGACCTTTATACCACAGCGAGTTCCCAAGTGATTCGAGTGTTGTATAGAATGATGGTGTTCAACTTATTTTATAAAAGGGATTTTAGTTTTCTAAATTCTAGATTGGAAAACCTTTTATGTACCTTCCATTTGCATGCATTCAAATGTATGGTACTTAGTTGAAAAACCCATTTTCAAAATTCCTATTAATAAAACCCATTTTATTATGAAATCATTAGACTTTAATAAAATCAATTTTTTTTATTACCTAACGATTTCTAAGGAACCAATTTTATGCTAGTTGTTGATTTTAAGTAGTTAGCAATCCAAATTGTAATAACATACACAAAAGTAAATCAACCATGCAAACATAAAACATACAACCACAAGTTCATAACCATAGCCTCCTAATGTTGACTACACTTGTTGACCAAAGACAAGTGTGCCAAAAGGTCTCTCCTAAGGGACTCAAAAGGACATGAGCTTGTGTCGGTGAACTCCCACTTGATCCCTCATCCAAATGCTCCAAGTGTTCACCCCGTGTTGTGGTCTCCATCATTTTATTTGGGCTTCCTTCCTTGCATCTTCTTTTACAAAATATATCCTAATACATTTTTTCTAGTAAAAGAAAAGTATATAATCTACTTATTATTACAAACCAAATGAATGAATAAATAGATTACAAACCCAAAAAAATATTACAACCATATCGAATGAACAAACAACCACTTGAATGAACAAACACATCAACACAAACATTCAACCAAACACAAGGCCATGGCTAGGTTATGAACATCCAATACACATCCAAATATGCAATAATACAAGACCAATATGGTTCCCCTTTTTCCCTCAAAACTTTCGGCCATATCTAACCAAACCAAAAGTTTTTGGGTTTTGTCCAAACAATACAATCAATCATCCAAATGCCCTAGTTTTTCAAGATTACCACATGCATGTAAAGTATAACCTTGAAAAAACATGGGAAACCAAAACCCCAAAAACTTTCGGCCATATGGTGAAACTCACCATAAAACCAAAAATTTTTGGTTCTAGTGAAGCATGCATTCGTATAAGCGGCTCTGATACCATTGTTGGGTTTTAACAAGATTATCAAAGAGATAAAACCTTACTTTTACCAAAAACGCAGCGGATATATGTTTTAAATCTTGTTAATTTTAGGTGTATAAAACCAACTTTATACATGCAAAACCCAATCCCGGATCCATATACGAAATACATACTAATAATCACATGCATGTCACTATAAGTCCATGTATGTCAAGACTACCTTTCAAATCCAAGGAAGAATGAAAGAGATGATGAAATGGTAGGCAAGAACTTCAATGGGGGAGTTCCTCAAGCTTGTACACCCCAAGCCTTCCAAAAAATACCTTTTTTTTAGCTAGGATTTGCTTCAAAACTTTTTTTCTTCTTCCCTTTGGTCCCTTGGCCGAAATATTTGAGAGAGAAAAGGAGAGGATTAAGTTTTGTTACTTGTAAAAATGATAGTGTGAAAGAGAGAGTTTTAGTGGTCTTTCAAGGCACCACCCACTAGTACAATGAGAGACCTTGCATGCACCCACTAACTAGTAAATAATAAAAAAATAAAGACAATTGAAATCCAATTTTATTATTATTTGTTATGATATAAAACATTTTCATGTTTAATAAAAATGTTACGTAACATAAGACTAGTATACATGCAAATGAACAAGTCTTACACATTGTTATTTAACCAACTTAAATAACACTATGTAATGTCCTCTCTTCAAAATATAAATCATCCATATGATCTATTCATTTCACAAGTACAATGATTTAGAAACCCCATTCCAAATAACGCAAGTGTTAATATTTATTTACATATGATCATATCATATATAAACAAATATAATTGGTGTTTGTCTAGCTTGTTATTGGGTATGACCCGACTTGGATCATAACATACTAGCCACATCAATTATAATATGTGTCTTGGGCAGAGCGAGTCCAACAAATTCATCCTTATGGCGCGTTTATTCGTCGAAATTCGGTTGTTTTTAGGCTTGTCGGGTGGCTGTATCATCACTCAAGGTGCAGGGTATTGTGAAACTCCCTGGATCGGCCCTCTTCTCTGGTAACTTCTCTGGTAACCCTTTGTTCGAGAGAATATCCTTAAGGAACTTAGCGTGTTTAGGCATCTGAGTGAGTGCCTCAAGGAATGGGATATTGAGGTAAAGCTGCTTCAGAAGATCAAGGAATTTGGAGTTCTGCTCCTCATCTCTATCTCTACGAACTCTCCCGGGGTATGGCAATCGGGGTTTGTAAATTCTCGGTGGCTCGCTCGGTGACTGCTGTTTCTCGGCCTGTGCTGAACTCCCTGGGATGCTCCTCTGATGCACCTGGGCCGGCGGAGACTCCATCTGAATCTCCTCATCCACCTGCTCCTCTCCATCGACTGCAGGCTTCTCGACACTCCTCCTCTAGATCTCTGCTGAATCACGGACTCATCTCGTGCCCCTGCACCGCTCCTCGTCGTCACAGCCTTCACGAATCCCTTCGGGTTCTGCTCGGTGTTACTCGGTAGCGTACCCTGCGGCCTCTCATTTAACCGACTGGCAATCTCCCCCATCTGCCGCTCGAGATCCTGAATCGACGCTGCCTGATTACTCATGAATTGCTCGTGCTCGCGGAACTTCTCCTGCGTCTCTTTGTGTCGGGAATCCCCTCGTGCCATGAGCTGTGACAACATCTGTATCTGTTGTGCCATCATCTCCTCCAAAGTGGGCTTCCTCTCCCCACTGCTCGTTCCCTCACCGGCATCCTGAAATAAACTCGGGCGTTGCTGAAAACCGGGTTGGTTGCCGCTCCTCCAGTTGGAGTTCTGATTTCCTCTCCATCCTGAATTATAAGAATTGAAAGAATTTGGATTTCGGTTGGGATTTCCTATGAAGTCTACGGTATCATGCCCACCTCTGCAGATCTCACACAACTTGCTCTTCGTCTGCATGTCCTTTACCATCTTCGCCAACGCCTCAACCTGTGCCATCAGTGCGGTGGTGGTGTCCACCGAATGCATGCCTCGTGAGATGGAATCGACGGTCTTGCCTCCTCTGGCGGGTGGTCTCTGGTACCCACTCATAGCTAGCCCATTGAATAAAGCGATACACTCATCAGGGTCCTTTGTCGTCAACAGATTTCCTCCCGCCGCCGTGTCGAGCATACTCTGTGTCGCGTACGTCACTCCATTGTAGAACTTTTCGACGACCGCCCAATCTTGCAAGCTGTGGTTGGGGCACAACGCTAATAAATTCTTGAACCGCTCCCAGGTCTCGTAAAAACTCTCTGTGTCCTCCATCAGGAAAGAATGTATCTGGTTACGCAAACGAGCGGCCTTAGCCGGAGGATCGTATTTCTCAAGAAATTGGGTCTGCATGGCAGCCCAAGTAGCTATAGAGCCCTGTGGGAGGGACTCGATCCACAGACTCGCTTGGTCAGCGAGTGAAAATGGAAAGACGCGGAGCTTAACGGTGTCTTCGGAAACGCCCGCAAGATGGAAAGTGTCGCAAATACGCACGATGCGAGTGAGATGAGAGTGCGGGTTCTCATGAAGCAACCCGTGAAACTGAGTAGAATGAGCAATTGAATTTAGAATGTTCGACGGGATCTGCCAGTTCGTAGCAACTCCAATAGCGGGTGGTGCGATGCTGGATCTCACGCCAGCATTGGCCGGTCGGGCCCGGTCCGCAACTGTCCTCCTCGGTGGTGGAATGTCACCCATGATCCTATCCCTATCGTCGGGGTCAACGGACGAAGAAGTGGATGAAGGTGAAACGGGACGACGTCTCTCACGAAACTCTCTCTCTGGGTCGGGAAATGCTTCCGTGTCGGGTGGTTCTAGAGATCGAGTCTGTCGCATATAACTATAATTAGGAATAATATTATCTAAACTATTCTAACAAATAAGCAAAATAAAACAAAAATAATTACAAGTAGCACAAAAGGTAAGTCCTAACTCGGATTGCTCTCAAAATGCCTAAAACCGTGTCCCCGGCAACGGCGCCAAAAACTTGATGTGCGTCTAATAACCCTATAATAATGACCCTCACAACTAAGCTTTAATATTAAAACGAAAATCCTAAAACCACACACAACCGGCAAGTGTACCGATCGCAAGTAGTATAGACTTAGGAAGTCCGAGTATCGAACACGTGGACACGTCAGAACGCTAAAGATCACTAACCCTAGACGAGACCTACCTTAGAATAATAATTAATTGATTTTTGAATTCTTTTAACTTAACTGAACTAACTGGATTAACTAACAAAACTTACCAAAAATAGAAAACTTAACGGAAAACTAACTGTGTTAACTTCGGGTGGAGAAAAACGTCTACCTAGGTCTGAATCAAATTGTAGGCCTAACAAGCTAATGGATTGAATGATATATAGACACCGGTCCCTAAAGATGACACGACTAAGGATCGCTCGGGCTCACTGGATTACCTCTCGGTCTCACTCAACAAGCCTAAACTACTCAAAATCGCCTAAAACGACCAAACCGGGAAACAATTGCTAACGTGTTCTAATGCTAGATCACCTCTCGGTCTCACCAACACTCGACCCTAATGGTAATGAATACTACACAACCAAGGATAGAGGAACAATTCAACTTAAACCAAAATAGATCAACTAGTCGCTCAAACACCTAAACCTGACAAGAAACGAACTCGCTCTCGCGCAATCCTTATTCTAGCATGCAAAGGCAATGAGACAACCCTAAATTCCTATCACCTCTCGGTCTCAAAGAAGTTGTTTAACCTCTGTACTTAATCCAAATAATCACGCAACAAAACCCTATGGTGGTACCTACCGCAAACAAACCCTAAACACAAAGTCTAGAATCAAACAATGCACCGATCAATAAATACAAAACTAATCAATCAACACACGGGGTTTATGCAATGAATCACTAAAATTTCCAGCCACTAAACACAACCTATTTCATGTCTAAATCAAACTTTACAATAGCAATTCAAGTCCATTAATCAAACAATCCATTAAACTCATCAAAACTCAACAATTTTCATCTTCCCTAGGTAGAACTAACAAGTTTAGCCGAACATAGTTTTTGGACAGCAGCTAATGATCAAATAAAACATCATAAAACTCCTACTAATCATCTCAAATATCATTCAACAATCAACAATACTCATAAACAATTCAATCTATCAATCAATTGCAAAAACTAGTAAACAATTGAACAAGATAATCAAAGTAATGAACAATGTGAAAAAATGAAGGATATATGATGAATTCCCGGCCGTTCCTTGCTGTGTAAACTGATGTCGAACCTTCCAGAGGCTAGATTCTTATGTATTCTTCCTTCCCTAGCCGTCACACGATCAAACCCTAGCCGAACAACACTTTTTTTTCTTTTCTTTTCTTCCTGCTGCTATTGGCTGCTGTTGTGCTGCTGTTGGCTGCTGTTGTGCTGCTAAATCCGATCAGCAGCTCTATAGGCTGATTAGGGTTTTAATTTTTTTTATATAATATAATATAATATGGTCTTGGGCCTCCATGATGCATACGGGTCGGGCCTTGAGCTTTGTCTTGAACTTGTATGCGTAAAAGGCTCGTAAAAAGCTCGAAAAGTCCCGGTTTCTTCCTTTCTTTTACCCAAAACCTACAAGATTAATAAATGTATGTAAAACCTATCTAAAACAAGTTAAAACATATAAAATATAATATAATACGTAGATAAAACGTGCAGAAAATACGAGTGTTTAACAACACATCAATAACATCCACGTATAACATCAGGGTCGAGCAAACGTACAACCCAAACACGTAACATCAGTGCATGCAAACACGAAGTAGGCATACACAACATCAGTAGTCGAAACGACTACAACATCGCCAAATAGAGGCCAAGAAATAATGTATATACACATATATATATTTAACATCCAAGGCTTACCATATACTAGCAAGCCTATATAAAATCATTTTAAAAACATTTCATCAAATAAGAAAACATTTAGGTGCGCATGCTAGCCCAAAAGTAAAATGAGTAAAAGGGGCATCATGAACTCACCTGAGATCGATCGAATACTTGCAACGAGCTAGGAAGTTCCTAAGGGCAAAATCACAAGCAAGGGCCTGTAAATTATACATATCGCGTTACTAAACTAGACTGTAGGAACACTCTAGCTTAATAGGCCGTACAAGCCCAACACTTTGGCCCAAGGCCTAACAACTTGGCCCAAGGCCCAACAACTTGGCCCAAGGCCCAACACGTGGCCCAAGGCCCAATACCTGGCCCAAGGCCCAAAGATAGTCAAATCGGGTCGAATTCACGTGAAATAATCCTTAAAACCATTTGTTAACCGAATCAGCCCCGAATAGACCAAATTTTGTCTTAACTCTTTTCATTCATCATAATTATGTCACCCGAGTTGATAGGGTTGACGGTTCCTTTTTACAACACTTACTTTAACATTTAAACGAAAATTCGCGCATCGCCGACTCGATTGACGAAGCACTAACCACGACAGCCCCGAGCACCAAAAAAATAATTTTTCCACAGCCCTTAAACCTCCCTAGGGCTGCACAAACTGAATCGGTTGGTCACCCGATCAACTAACGCATCAAACTCAACAATTTGCAATTCTACACCCGATAAACCCTAGTTTTCGAACTAAAATCGATTGACCGACCTAAACACCTCCAATAACCATGAAATTTTAATATGATGTACATGTCATACCTAGTGGGATTTTGATGCGAAAACCTCACTCAAAACAGCCCCGGAAACGCTCAATTGGGCAGCCACCCGGTTAGCCTACAATAAGACGTTTTTCTATCAATACGCGCAATATGAGGGTCAATTAACGTGAAAAAGACTTGGGGAATCGTAGTACATACCTTGAATTGAAGTTCTAAGGCTTAGAATTGGCTGCACAAGAAAAAAAACGTGGGTCTTGGTCTTGAAGAAGTTGCCGATCGCACAACTATAGGTGGCTAGGGTTTTATTTTTTTTTATGTTATAACTTAAGATATTACAATCTAGTCCTTCTAGATTCAAGTGTAAGGCAAAATGGAAGGAATGGTTAGGTTCTTTAACGTACCGGGATGACGTGAAGGCTTCCGAGAAACGTTGGTTAAGTCCCAAGAGTTATACATACTCTACAAGCTTTAGTTCTTCAAACCGAAGTTAACGGGTGTTACAATTGCTTGGCCTATATTTGGCGATGTTGTAGTCGTTTCGACTACTGATGTTGCGTATGCCTACTTTGTGTTTGCATGCGCTGATGTTACGTGTTTGGGTTGTACGTTTGCTCAACCCTGATGTTATACATGGATGTTATGTATATATATACTGTTATATATATAGGGATGTACTTGAAAGGATGTTTATATATACGTTTTATATATGTATGTATGAGAATGTTTAGTTTTCGGTAATGATGATTTAATGGATGCACTCTTTTATTTTTAAACTTTTGGTATGACTATCATAATTGTTACTACTGATATATTTACTTAAAACTTGAACTCACTCAACTCAAGCTGACTTTGTGTGCATGTTAGTGTGAGTTTCAGGTTAGGAAGAGGATGCCTTATCGCTTGGATGTGCACGAAGCTACTTGGACGGTGAAGGGCATACGTGGATGGAAGAATGTAATTTGAACAATTTTATTTTAAATGGTTTTATGAATTATATTTAAAATTGGTTTTGGGCAAAATTCCCGGGTTTTAGGGAACTTACTTCACTATTTATGTTTTCCGCTGAATTTACACTCTGAGACGTTTGTTTTAATGGAAGAAACTGTTTTCAAGTTTAATTATTTTCATAAGTGTTTTGTATGAATACCAACTGTGTGGTTCCCGGGGTTCGGGGCCTTACAAGACCACGGCCGACTACCCCAGTCACTCCAGCTACTCCTACACAGTTGCAAAGACCTGAGCATTCCTTTATGTCTTTTAATCGTCCTCAGGGTCCAATGCAACCAGTTCATCCAAATTTCTATGGTATATCTCCTCAAGCTCAGTGGTTTCACATGATGAATCTGTTGCATCTTCAACAGACACAGATGCAAGCTGATAGAGTAGCCCATCAGTTAGCACAGAGGAATATGTACAGACATATTAAGTTCGTTCAACGAGAAAACAGGGAACTTAGAGCCCTTGTTGCTGTTCAGGGGGAGAGACTTGACAAACAAGACGAGATCATCCTTCGGCTCACGTGCAAAGATGATGAGTTGAAGAAGTTTAAGAATGATGAAGATGATCAGGATGGAACAGGTGGTATGGATCAGGCTGAGACAGCAACCGGGTGGTAGTTCTGCACCTTTGGCAGGTAATCAGGCTGAGACTGGTAGTGGTGGTAGGTCAGAGGGTATAAGTTGCCGATTGTGCCTTACAATGACTATTCTTAGGCTAAACCGATCGATGTGATTCCTGAGAATAGGATTATTTTTGTAGTATGGATGGGATTGTGAGGAGTATTGTAAATGCTGATGAGATCGAAGAGGGTGAGTTTGATGACTAAAGAACAAGTTGCCCTGCTTCTGGATCTGAATGAACAGGAGGTTGAGGAATTGCGAAAGAGTGTGGATGTTGATATTGAGTTTGAGAAAAGTACGAATCCATGCATTCCACACGTGAATATGCCTGAATATGACAAATTGGAGGTAGAGGATGTTACTACTGAGGAGTATCCTGATCTTTATTCTGACAACAACAACGACTCAGGTATTCCATTCTTTACTACCGAGGATTTTGATTCAGCATAACGTCGCTTACGAGAAGAGATCGAGAAATGGAATAAAGCGGCAGAGACAAGTCACCTGTCTGCTAAAGAAAGGAAACGGAAACGTGCTTTGGAGGGTATGTTTGAGCATGATGTGAAGAGAATGAACAAGTTGATTGAGGCCTTTCGTTATCATGAACGGGAGGATGTCAGATTGGCTAAGGCTCGAGCGTCTGCATACCAGATGAAGAAGTATAAGCCCGTCAAAAATATGAAAGGTGATTTGATAGCTTGGTAATATGATTTTGAGCTTAAGGTATATATCGTGAAATGGGAACACGGTATTTATTATTTCAAGCGCCCACACGATATACTATCTATGCTGAGGTGGGATGTTAGAACACTAGCCAACAGACCTTTAATGAATCGAGGAAAAGATCAATGGGCTGAGTGGTTCTATGCTCACTTATTACATGAAACCCGTTATGGTTTAAAATTCTTCAAGTCGCAAGTGCCAACTCACATGTATATAGATGAGATTGATCAACGCACTGGCTGGAGGAAAATGATCATACAGGTAAAGCTGCCGAAGACGATGAAAAGGACACCGATGAAGATATTCCCTCAGAGTTTGTTCACCTCGTTCAACTAATGATATTATGATAATCGAACGGGTGAAGCAGTTATTGTATTGGGCGCCGGATCAAACACAAGTATCATACGTGTGATCGATCCGATGTGGCTCGTAAACTTATCTGAGTCGGACAATGATGCTTTGTTTACTAGTCAGATCAGATTTGCTAATGTAAACGACTACAAACTTGCGATGCAATTTCAGAGGGTTGTTCGTGTCTGTTATGCATACAAGATTCATAGTTGTGTGGACTGGAAGACGAAGATGTTCTAGCAATAAAGAATAAAGAGCTCGAGACGAGGGGGAGTTTGTTGATACATGTTTTGTACATCTCGGTCTTTATTAGTTTGTTATTATATTATGTTTTAATGTAAAGGGCATTCTGGTAAATGTATAAGCCCATTCGCTCTATTGTAAGTTTCATTCGTTACCATGTAACGAATGTAACACATTCGTATTAATTGTAAGCTCGTTCGTTAACCTTGTTTAACGAATGAGGGCTATTCTCTATGTTTAATGTTATAACGAAGGAATGTCACATTCGTTAGTATTTAATGTAACGAATGACACATTCGTTAAGGTTAAATTAACAAATGTGGTCATCTCCTATATATACCCTATAAGATTATTCGTTAATGGAACAGTTCTGATTATTTTCTCTCTGAGTCGTTACTCTGCCAAAATTCACTCTCAACACACACAGTACACACACATAACGTAATCGACCTTAATCGTATATCATATTAACGAGTAACATGATGTCATCACAGATCTAGATCCTAACAGGCTCTTCTCAAATACAAAGATATCAATCAATTGATCTGAAACGCTTGTATTAAATTCTAATGAAATTTGGCCAGAGTTTCGTTTTGCTTTCGATGAATTCGTCTGCCTTGGGGTTATAAGCTTTAATAATTTCACGCGAATCGAGGTCATTCATTCAAATTTGAAATAACAAATGTCCTTATTCATTGAATTAAAGAACCTTATTCGTTAAAAATATAACGAATCTGATTCACTGTCAAAATTTAACGAATGATATATTAACATTCCATTCGTTGACCTTGAATATACGAATGTCTTCCATTCGTTAGGCTCAGCGGAAGTGAATGTCTTTTATAACAAATGAATTCATTCGTTATGTATAACTGACGAATGGCATGACATTCATTAAGCAAATGTCAACGAATTACCACTTATTATTAACGAATGAGATAAAATCTCATTAATGATTTAAATAATCATCTAAAAAACCATTAGGGTTTTAGAAAATGAATTAAATAGTGAATTAAATAATCAATTAAAACCAATTCGGGTTTTAAATTGAATATATTAAAATACCTGATCATTCACAAATCGGTAATGTTTAAATTAAACGGATTTTGACTTTTAAAAATACATTACGCATAAATTAACTTAAAAACTTTTTGGGGTAAAAATATGTCTTTTTAATTTGATACAATTCCCCAGCTCGGTAAATAAAAAATAAAGCAGAAAAAGTAAAATCTTTTTGGAATTTTTTTTCAATTTTTCAAAATAAAATAAAATGTAGTAAATGTAAAGCAGTAAACAACTAACATCTATCAATGCAGTATATATTTTTGTGAGTTCGAGCCGGGAATCATATTGACAAATAAATCTCTACGTAACACTTCAATTTCGATATTATTGTACACGTAACCCAGAGATGATTGCTGATATAGTTATCCTCTTAAACCGTAAACAGACTCTTCGGAAACTTTATGATATTATTAAGGTTTAGTTAGGCACGAATTTCATGTGGACCCCACCTATCCGATATAACATGTCTATCTCTTATACAGTGAATATCACATGTACATTTTTATTTTGACATATTCAATTTTCGATATACTGTGACTCATGCAAAAATAATAAAATGAAAATAAAGTAGAGCGTTAAAATTTTCCCTTAAGATCGGTATTACTACACCCAGATAAGGTTCCATTTTAACAAAATAAAAAGATAAAATAAGCAGAAGTTGCATAAAATCTTAACTCTCAATTCGGATAATCCTGTATTATCACGCGGAGAAAGTCTAAGATTTCATACGAAACACCAAGAAAAATAAAGTAGAATACTCAAATATTGTCAGGACCGGGAATCTGGTGCAACCTTAGGTAGGTTGACAAGAGCACACAGATCCAATACCCAAAGGCCTATCGAATATCCCGGCGGAATCAGAATATTCAACGTATGGGAATGAAGGTGTGATATAATGATAAACAAAACACAAGAATAATATTCAGTAAGAACATTTTCAAAGAAAAAGATTCACTGTATTAAATGTATCATTTAATGAAACAGTAAATGGAAGGTCTAGGGTTTTGTGACGGTGACGGCGGTACGCGGAAAACAAAAGGAATATAATTTTGGAATGTTTTCTCGTAATGCGTGTCCTGCCCGTCCCCTAAAATGGAAACCTAGGACGCTATTTATAGACCCTGACATTCCTTCTAGAATCCCTAATCATTACATAATGAAAGATAAATACAAATACAAGTGTAAGAGTCTTTGAGCATGATAAGTATCTTGCTCGATCAGACTTACTATGCAAGGTATGCTCGATGAGTGTTTTCGAGCATACTTTACTTAGAATATCTTCAGTGAAGATTGTAAGTCCCGAATCTAGATCACTACAATATGATATCAAGTATCTTAATGTTAGTGCGGAATCCTAACACAAGATGATTCAAGACAATAAGCGAGAACACGTAAAACACACGATGGAATGCTTCAAAACACACGTTATTATTAACGTCGGGTGCTTAAGCACTATGCTTACAATACTCGTTCTACCAACAACACAGTGAATGACTAATCTCTCTCTCTCTCAAAACGCCCACCCGAAACCCTATACAATATGATCTATATATAGGGTAGCCAACATACTAGCCCAACAAAAGCCCAAAGCCCACCAAGATCCATAAGGATCTCGGTTTACATAATGAACCCCAAAACTAAGCCCAAAGTACAAGCATAAACCACAAAATATAGCCCAACATTCTCCCCCTTGGTTTATTGCTTGATCACAACTGCTTCAGCTGTAGACGATCAGCATGCTTCTATACCTTCATTTAGACATTTCGGAGTATATAATGTGGCTCCTAAATAGACACTTGGAAGTTGAGTGTCTTATTTAGCGCCTTTATAAAACCTGGCTAGTAATCAACGCAGATCATGCTACTACCCATATGAAGTAGATGAACATGACTTTTGTCATCATGAATTGCAACAAGTGTTAGGCTTGATTGACTCAGGAAAGTCAAACACGATGTATCTTTGGTAGAACCAACAAGTCCTCGATCAAGGTTTGACCGAGAATGCTTCAAAACCTCTCCAACACGAAGATCTCTCTGATTGATCAAAAGAATCTTATCAGTCCATGCCAAGAACCTCATAGCACTACTCATCATCTTCATCATACCACCAATCACCATTTATGACCAAACCTGTAACTACAATCAATGACTAAACCGATAATCAGTAACTTCAACAGAGAACAAACAAACCTTCGGAATAATTAATCGATCAAATCTAATAACCACCGAAAACCCTTCAACCATACTAGATTTACTTACCTTTTAAAGATGTCTACTTGAAAGAACAAGCGGACAGGAAATGATGTATGGCGGCAAGTAGGTGAAAGATATGATGGTTATAATGAGAGAAGATTTTGAAAGATTATAGAAGTTGTGAGTTTCAAGAATAATCAATAAGTAGTAATGAGTGCCTTTGAAATTACCTGGTCACATCAAACTTGACCGAGAACACTTAATTACCGAAAACATATGGCCGAGAACCAAGTACTGAAAGTAGGGAACTCACAAAAATTGAGTTTTCTGGGCCAAAATGATCTAGCCGAGAACAAAGAAGAACCGAGAACACCATTAACACAAACAACTTGGGCCAGAGCTAACTGGATCGAGAATACAGAGATTATGGACACACTTTGCCCAACGGCCCATGACATTTTGCAACCGTCAAATAAAAAACAGATCCCGATCCATGTGAAAACGATTTCTTAAGACATTTGTTTTGACACGAGTAAACATGAGGTAAAAATTTAAAAATTAAAAATAAAATATAATTAGAATAAAAACTAAACAAAAACAAAAATGATTAACCTATCTGGCCTTCAGTAGAATTAACATATTTTGGGATCAAATTTTAGCTATTTTAAAACAAACAACACTTTTTTTATGAAAAGATCCGAACATGAAATCATATTGATTAAGATACTTTCACAATGATTCATTTCAGCATTATTGTGACATAGTGAGAAGGTTGATAGCATGTAATTTTCATGATTTTCATTGCGCCAGTGATATGTTTAGATTCAATTAGGCATAAAGCTTACATGGACATCACTTATGGACCTATGATGCCTCTTATCTATTCTCAAGGCGTATTTGGCTATCCCCATATCACCCCAATTTGACTCCAACCCCCTAGTACTTGATCAAAATACTTTTCTCTATACAAAATGATTTTAAGCTTTAAGGTTGAACGTTGGACTTACATACCATCCGGACTTACAAGCCTTAAATTCAGGATGTTTAGTACTTATGTGTATGCCCCACCCCTGTAGTTCCTTAGGACCCCTTTAAGCTTTTGGAAAACAATTTGAATGACAATAATTTTCATATATATATAAATATTGTATAAAATTATTATTATTATTATTATTATTATTATTATTATTGTTATTATTATTATTATTATTATTATTATTATTATTTTATTTATTTTTTTTTACTTCAAAAGAAATATAATACTTTTGGCAATCAAGACACTAACGGGCTCGTGTATGACTGGGTAATTGCTTTTCCGCCTATCATTCGGAGAGATGTATCTAGGGACATGCAAACATCTTCAAAATGACTCCCCACAATAAGTTTAGCAGATTTAGTTTATATCACTTCAAACTTTTAGTTATCATGGAAAGCTACCATACACATCAATGACTAATCAAAACCCTTTTTAGCCTAATAATTTCACACGTTAGGCACTCAAAATCGGCACACAAAATCAATTTATCTATCATTTCTCAAAGGTTGGATCAATTTTGTAACACCCCGTAACCGCAGCGGAAACGTAAACGGGATGCAACAGACACGTCTGATATCAACAGCATTGCTTATAAAGAAAACACCACTACATTAATTTACACCATATTACATTGTTCCGAGTTTAGTTACTGTCTAGGCGTTAGCACATAAGTTTTACCAACAGTACATTAACATATTTAATACAAAAAGATCATGAAGCTTCCACAAAAAAGCACGCATCGTCAAGCATGTAGCAATTATTTCAGTTTGGGGGTACCTAGAAAGCATGTAAAGAAAACGGGTCAACTACGAATAGTTGGTGAGTTTCACTAATTTAAATAAACAGTGACAAATCATTATAATAATCATATATTGGCGATGTAATTATGCTGAGTCCACAAGTGAAACCTCTGACTATCCACATACAACCCCGTGGCATACTCCGCCCACGAACCTGCCCCAAACAGCTATGCCTAACATTACATAGCAAAATAAATAACAACAAAATAGACATGTGCAACTGGCTGGGAAACATCAGCAAATCCATGCCGGACCAGTTGGGTTTGTCAGACCAATAGTACTATTCACACTCTACCGGCTTTTAGCTAATCACTCATGTTACGGGGCCCTACAATGTTAGCAACTCAGACAATTACCATCTTAGTACATTTCCGTACGATTCCCGTACAATAAAATATATATATAAATACACGCAAATCCATGCGTTCAGTATGTACTTAAACATTTTAATAGTAACATGCTTTCCGCCCCGATAAAATATTTAAAAACAATTCAGAAAAAGGGGCTCGTGAAACTCACCTTTCGCAAGCAAGTAGGTAACACAGTACGCAGCTACTAATCCGGATCTGTAATACGATCCCTAAGTTCGTTACTATACAATCACTATTAATATAACTTTAACCGTGTTAACCGGTACATCTGGGGACACTGTTAACCCAGTACTCTACCCGTTCCGGGGGCAATGTTAACCCAGAAACACTTCTCCGGACTCAGATTGTGATATCATTTAGAGTTCAATAGTTAAACTACTATTAGTTCGTTTTCCCCGTTTTGCGTGCCTAGCACGGTTATCCGTTTTTACGTTTCAAAAATGAGTTTGGTCACACGCGACCCGAAAATAGTTGTTGACTGATAATTTTATTAGGGTTGTGAAATTAGAGCTAGGTTTAGACGCCCTGTTTGGCCGCGGGACCCGTTTCCGTCTTTAGTATACCGGAAACTGTTAAATCGGATAAAATTACTCAAATCATCCGAATTATTTCCGGATGATTTATTTTTACCTGTTTAACTCAGTTATATGAAAATAGTTCATTTTTAGGGTTTTTATGCACCAGTCAGCTCGTTTAGGCGAACTTTACCGGTTTACCCGTTTTAGACTTTAAAAGTTTGTTTTTATTTTCTTTTTAGTACAAATAATTATCCGTTTAATCTCGGATCTTTAAATTTTGGACAAACCACTTTTTGACAGTGGGGAATTTTATAAAAATATTTCCAGAATTAATTTTTATATTTAAAATTTATTTATCTATTTTTAAACACCATTTAAACACTAAATATGTCGTAAATACCAAACGACCTTAGAAAAATCCCAAATTTTTCTTGGATGACCCCTGCCATCCACATGGTCCCCTGTAATATTTCCAGAACCAAAATCTTATTTTACATGCCATTTTCACTAAAACCGAGCTAGAAAACCCTAGAACTCGTTTAACCGAAAAGCCTACTTAGACTTCTCCAACTGACCTAAAATTTTGTGTGTGACTTTTACATGTTATAAAAAGCTTATCTGGAATTTACCAGAATTTATCATGATATTTAAATATTTTTCACCATTTTTAGCCAAAACCGAGCATTAAATTCACCAAATATTCATCCTTTGTCCAAAAATTACCAAATTTTCACAGATCTCATATTTTCATGTGTAGATCATCTCTGTGAAATTTTGTAGCCTAACTCTAAATGTACCACAATCTGTCCAAAACACATACACCATAAAAAAAAACCGAACTACCTTGTGTTTTTAGCTTCAAATCGCAAGGATCTTGCTTTCTAGCCTTTGTTAACAACTAGATACAACACCTAAAAGCACAATAACACCACACCAAGCAAGTTACACCCACAATCAAGCCATTTCTTTCATGGGTTCGGTTATGATTTAAAAACAAAGATTTAAACCGTAAAAATTCGTTTTTGGTTCGTTTAACTCCTTTCTTAGACCAAGATCCCTTGTATAACCCGTATACATCACTTGATCATGCAAGAATCGGTTTTCATCTCGGGTTTTCACCCTTTTTTACTTGAAACCTCATTTTCTTGCAAATAAACTCAAGAAAAGAAGATGAACACGTAAATAACTCGATTTTTACCTTGCTTTTCTTGCTACAATTCCGGGTTTTTAGTTCATAATGTTGAGAGAGAAGGAAGATCTTGCTATGTTGTTTACAAAAAAAAATAACAAAGGCTAGGGGTTATACCCCCAAGCCGATCGGACCAAGAGGGGAGGTGGGGTGGGACCCACCTTTCCATTTCTAGCCACACATTTAGATTTTGGAAATCCGGATAATGTTTTGGATAATCTGGTTCAGTTCGTTTTTCGGTTAAATGTTTAATTTAACTTAAAACGAGGCTAAAACGGTCGTTTTCGGCTTAAAAATGAAATTTATATAAAACCGATTTAAAAACTTTAAAAACTTAAACCATGACATTTATTAACTTAAAACATCATATTATTAATAATTGCGCATCTTTTTCGGCTTGATCGATCGTCTCTTGCTCGGTTTGGTATTAAAGGTTTCGTTTAACGTACCGACGTACCATTAAATCGAAAATCCTTTTTCTGTGCTTTAATTCACTTATCCCGAAGCTTTAATACTTCGTAAACATCACTAAATATCATATATCTCGTCTATAATGTAATCCTCGATTCATTCGGGCTTCAATAACCGTTAATCGGTTAATCGTATTTCAAATACGATTAACTGTATAATCGAGTATAATCTGTACTGTGAATCATACATACTCGTATAAACGCATTATAATTCATATATTCATTATTAAATAACACATAAATAGTATATACCGGCTAGGGTATACCTGATTTTGCCGGAATCGTTACAAATTTTCATTTGAAAATATTTTAAGCTTCTAAAAAGCTTTTAGATGAATAATAATATCACTTCCCAGAAGACACATATGTTAAGAACTCTGTCACCCTGGTCACTCTTTAGCTTTCATGTAAATGGCTATCCCGTATGATCACAAGTTGTTAACAGGACCAAACACACATGAGAATACGTGTCCCTCCAACTTGGAATTGCCGACATAATTTTATGTGAAAGAGTTCAAAACATAAAACACATCACAATCTCCCCAAATGCTTTCAGTGTTTAGATAAATGGCTATCCTGTGAATCTACGAGTAGATTACCGGACCAGACATATACAAGTATATGTCCTTCAAACTTGAGCAGTCGACATAATTTTAAGCGAGAGTGAATATAAACAAACACACACTATTTTTTTTTTATTTTTATAAAATGATAACAACGCACACACACTATTTTGTATTTTTCCTTTTTCTCCCCCTAAATTTGTACAAAAATTATGACACGAAGAAAAATTTATCTACACAATTTAAACCTCAAAACTACTCAGTCATCAAAACGCAGCATCTTAAGAAATCCCACAAACATATTAAATCTGGCTATTCCGACCAGTTTTGTAAATAGGTCCGCCACATTATTATCAGTGTGGACCTGTTCAAGATGAATCAGTTTCCGGTCGTAACAATCACGAATAAAATGGACTTTGATGTCAATGTGCTTGGTTTTGGAGTGCTGAACGAGATTTTTAACAATTGCAATAGCAGCATCATTATCACAAAAAATGGGAGTGTTAAGAAATTCCAAACCGTAGTCCAGCAATTGATGTTGCATCCAAATAACCTGTGAACAACAAGCTAACGCAGCAACATACTCCGCCTCGGCGGTCGAAGTAGACACTGTTTGTTGTTTCTTGCACTGCCATGAAATGAGACGATCTCCTAAAAACTGGCAGCCGGTAGATGTGGATTTCCTGTCAATGTCATCTCCACCATAATTGCTATCCGCAAAAGCATAAAAATCAAATTCTGAGTTTTTGGGATACCAAAGACCTAACTTCGGTTGTCCCTTCAGATATCTAAAAATGCGTTTAACAGCAATTAAACGAGAGAGTTTAGGATTAGCCTGGAAACGAGCAAATTGACAGACTGCAAACATGATGTCGGGACGACTGGCGGTGAGATACATCAGAGACCCGATCATCGATCAATAGTACGTTTGATCTACGGGACTCCCTTCAGGATCAGACGACAAAAGAGGCCTTTCTGCCATTGGAGTGGCAGTACTCTTGGAATCTTGAAATTCAAATTTTGCATGCATATCTTCAACGTACTTTCCTTTACGCAGCAAAATTCCCGTCAAGCTCTGACGAACCTGCAATCCTAGAAATGTTGTCATATCTCCCAACGAGCTCATCTCAAATCTCTTCTTTATAACCTCTTCAAATTCTGAACACAACTCAGCACTGGTAGACCCGAAGATAATATCATCCACATAAATCTGAACCAGAATCAAATCTTTCCCGACGGTTTTAAGGAACAGAGTTTGATCAATGGTCCCCCTTGTATAGCCATGACCGAGAAGATGTGCCGTCAACGTAGCATACCACGCCCGAGGAGCTTGGTGAAGACCATACAATGCTTTATCCAATTTGTAGACATGATTAGGATTCTTAGAATCCACAAACCCCGGTGGCTGGTCCACATAAATCTCTTCTTTGACTTCGCCATACAAAAACGCCGTTTTAACATCCATCTGATAGACCGTGAAAACCCATGAAAGACGCATAAGCCAGATAAATCCGAATGGCCTCAAGTCAAGCTACAGGAGCATATACTTCGGTGTAGTCTAAACCTTCAACCTGACGATGTAAGACCCCGAATCCCGGGAATCCTACAGTTGGTAATCACATCCACAATTTCATAAAAATTTAAAACCAAACAATTCTTTGTATTTAAAACCAATTCAGAGTAAAAAACAGCGGAAAAAGTTTAAGTATTAAAAATCCCAAACACGGGTACAAGTGTCCAAAATCGAATGTAGATAAAATATCCGTTTTATTTGAAATGCTTGACCAGAAATGCCTTAAACCTTCCGATTAGTCTCCAGCACGTCCAATCGGTAACCTCCAATCCTTAACCTGAAAGTCAAACTAACATACACACAAAGTCAGCTAGAGCTGAATGAGTTCAGGTATTCATAAACAATATTTCATACTTTATTTCAAAACTTATAATTCTAAACAATAGAGAGGATAATAATAAAATAAATAATATAATTCACCAAATAATACATTCATCGTCGAACACACGTACACGGGCCTATCCACCACGAGTCAAGACTATAGTAATATATTTGACCCGGACGCGGTAAGACCTAAGCATGTGACACAAGCCTCTCCACCACGGGTCAAACCCGAGTAATATATTTGACTCGGTCACAGCTTACACATCTAAGCACGTGATACGGGCCTCTCCACCACGGGTACAACCCGAGTAATATATTTGACCCGATCATGCCTCAACATACAACGAGCCTCTTCACTACGGGATTTTAAAACCCGATTAATATATTTGACCCGCCAAAATGATGATCACGCCACACGGGCCTCTCCACCACGGGATTTGAAAACTCGAGTAATATATTTGACCCGGCGGTGATCACCATGCACACACACATCAGTAAGCCTACTCATATCATTCTTAGTCACGAGGAACTAAATATCATCACACAACCGTAGGCTATAAGGTAACACATACTCATACATACATACCTCCATACATACATACATACATATATATATATATATATATATATATATATATATATATCATCCCAACGTGAACTAAGTAAATAGGTCTACTTGTATTCAATTTCTACCAAGCCTGTTAACTTCCTCGAGTCTAGACCATCAACGACGATGTAACCTCAAAGGATATAAGACCATAAACGAGTCTAAAATATCCTAAAGCGTAGCAAATAATTCCAATATAGCTTTCAAAATGCATAATCACGAGTAAAACCATGTAATACCATTCAAATCGTTGTAACGAGTAAAATCGTATAAAATTTGTATTTTGGTGTATATGCTAGCCCAAAACGTAAAAAGAGTAAAAAGGGCATCATGAACTCACCTGAAATGAGCCACACAAACACCAAAGAGTTTAAGAGCTTCAAAGCCAATCCACAGTTTACAAGCCTGTCGGATTGCACATAAAGATTACTAACAAAACGTACCGACTCGTTTTATCCTACGACACGTTCTAACATGATTTGATTGACCTAAAGCCTTGAAATTACCAAATTCAATTACATCAGCCCCTGAGGCCATGTATTTACCAAAACCACCCATAGTTATCCTGGGGACAAAGGGTTCCCAATTTACCCCCGAAAGTTGTTGACTCTATCGAATATGCGCATTAACGGGTTGTTTATGCACATAGATACCAACTCAGCCCCGTGTGGACCAAATTTAGTAAAATCATAGCCAACAAGTCCACACGACGCTACACGAGTTGGATGGCTCGGTAATTCGCAAGCACGATGCAAAAATTACCAATAAACGTGAACATCTCCAGTAGGGGATAAGTTTGCTGGCAACGTATTCATTTGGAATGACATCGGCAAGGTGCTCCTGAAGATTTGACGAATAGGACTCTCCCCCTCAACTGTTGAAGCATTTTGTGAAGAGTTTGGAGAATACACAGTTTCCGTAACTTCTTTCGGCTGATTGACGGACGCGGGTGAGTTGTCATCAAGTGGTTCTGTGACATCATCATCCAGAAGAGGAGAGATGTGGAGATACTGCATGTGGGTCTTCTTTCTCAGTATCTGCTGTAGCACCACATGAAGTTTCTTGTTGATGACCGGAAGCAAATTGAACGGTTTGAAGAGTTCATTGTAATCGAATAACCAGTCCGGACCAACACGAGCATCAGTCTCGTTTTCTTCCAACCAACGAACATCATAGGATTCTAGAATCTGTTTAGTTGACTTATTGTAGACTCTATTGGCGGTGTGACCAGCATACCCAACAAAATAACAATCAGCAGCTTTGGCCCCAAACTTCGGAGTAGACTAGAGATTCAGTAGAGTACACAGACAACCAAAGGCTCTGAAGTGTGCAACAGTAGGCTTATGACCATATACTATCTCATATGGAGTTTTCATTTGTGATTTGTTAATTATCACCCGATTCTGAACATTACAGGCCGTGTTGATAGCTTCTGCCCAGAAGAATAATGGCTGTTTAGAATCACACAGCATGGTCCTGCCCGCCTCGATAAAAGTCCTGTTTCTCCTTTCAGTCACACCATTCTCTGTGGTGTCCGAGCTGAACTGTATTGACGGAGCACACCCTTTTTGAGCAAAAATAATTCAATGATGCATTCTTGAATTCCGTACCATTGTCACAACGAATTCCTTTTAGTTTCAGATTCAGCTGATTTTCCATAAGCACCACAAATCTCTTGATCAGTTATGCAGTTTCACTCTTATTTGACAAGAAAAACACCCAAGTGAACCGTGAGTGGTCATCAGTAATAACGAGACAGTAAGAGCTGAGAGAAAGACTCAAAACATGATCCGAACAAAAAAGGTTCATATGCAATAGTTGAAAAACTAAAGAAATGGTATTAATCAATTTTGGCTTATGAGTTTATCGACGATGTTTACCCAAAGTACAAGCCACACATTTTTCAATAGTAATAAAATCTTTAACGGGTAATCCACGTACCAAATCATTTTAAGCAAGACGATTCAGATTTTTCATATTAGCATGACCAAGACGACGATGCCAAAGCATGGCATTATGTTCAGACACCTTTGAAAACAAACAGGTTATTTCATCAGGAACATTTTTGTTAATGTCGATCACGTAAGCATTATCTTTTCTTTGTGATCGAACAAGAATCCAGTCTTCTGGTATAATGATACCAGGTTTCAAATCAAGCACTCTTTCCTAGTAAAATGAGTTGAAAACCCTTTATCACAGATTTGTCACACGCTCAACAAACTGTGCTTCAGCTCTGGAACAAAATTAACATTTTCTAATATTAGGGCACCGTTACTTACAATACCCTTCTTCTCCACCCGCAAAGAACACATACCCACCATTAAAAATTTGAATGTCGTGTAGCTGGGAAATGTCTCCTGTCATGTGCCTGGAACAACCACTATCAACATACCAAGGTCTGATGATATTCCTCCATAGCTGCTCCTGCACGAAGTGCGGGATTAATTAACTTTGGCACCCAGTCCATAGTAACACTGGGTACACCTGACTCATCTACACTCGTTACAGGCTGCCATGAATTATCTTCTTGATTATCTAAAATGGATGAAGAAACCTTCTTTACCGGAGACTTAGGTATCCATTTATGTTTACCATTGTAAGATTTACTGTTGTTTGTACGAGTGGATGGTTCAGATTCTGGTTTGAGTGTAGAGGGAATAGAAGAATTTGTTCTCCCAACAGGCCGTGATCGAGTTAGTTTTTGAAGTCGAATCATGGTTTCTATTACTTCTACTGAACATTTTAGGCTTGGTCTGATGAGGACGAAACCTACCAGATTTGTACTTGTTCCAATCACCGTCAGAGGGATTTGCCTTATGATGCCCGAAATTTTGTCGATAGGTATCATGAGGCATATTCCTCTGATAAAATCCATAGTAAGGAACATATGGACGATGTGGACAGTTTCTAGCAATATGACCAGGAATCCCACAATTATAACAAGTTTGACGTTTTATATAAAAAACATTGTGGTGAACCTTTTGTCTTGACATTTTATATAAAAATCATCAAGTCTCTTAGCTTGATGTTTACCATTAGACCTGTTGTTCGGTTCGACACCCTTTTGTTCATTTAAGCATCCCTCTTTAATGAACTTGGGTAGTGGGTAGTTTTTAGCAAATGTTTTTTTTTTTATTTTTCTTATTAAAAACCACATCATCAGATTTCACAGTTTTAACAGAATTAACCACACAATTGTCTTTGCTCTTAAAACCAGAGCCCACACAAACAGTCGAACTAACAGAATTCAAAACATGCAGTTTTAAAGAAACATCAGAATTAATGTTTTTATTAAATGAAACACAAGAGTCATCATCCTCATCAGTCCATTCCTCAACAATTAATTTCTCTGCACATGAAGCAAACATGTTAGAATCTTTCACTTCTGAAGTGGATACATTGGTATTCATAGGATCAGACTTGTCATTCTTATCTTGTTTACTGTACTTCATGCCCTGTACCTTTTCTTCCTGTTCTTTGGTGACAGGAAGTCGAACATAGTTGTCATTGTAAGGTGGGGGTACCCAACTATATCCTATGCCCTCACCTTTGTTTTCCTTCCACCATAACTGATTATCAATCGTTGAACTAACTACTTTACTGGAACCCTCGAATTTTTTGAAATCAAGTTCAGCTCTTTCAAATTTAGTATTTAAATTCAAAATCTCTATTTTGGAGGCTTCTAGTTTAGCGGTTAATTCAGCAATTTCCTGCTTGGCATCTAAGTGGTGACAACACTTTGTGCTGAATTCAGATTTAAGCTTAGAAAAATCCTTTTGATTTGCTTCTATTTTATCTAAGAAGGCTTTTTCATTTTTCTTAAGTTTAATATTTTCAGATTTCACTCTTTCCATGTCTCTAATCAAGTTATCATTATGGAGTTTAAAATTTTCAGATTTCACTCTTTCCACTCTTGAGAACTTGGTTGAAAGCTAACCTCAGATGAGCTGGGAGGAGTGAAGGCCATGAATGCGAATTGAAGTTCCTTGATTTGCTCCTCAGCAGCATTTTCTTCTTTAGTGTCTTCAACATGAGCATAATTAGCAGTCTGATTGCTAATGTTGAGAGCAGCTATCTGATAAGCCCAAGAAAATTGTTGAGCAACCAAACCCCTTTCAGCATTTCCCGAACTACCCCCAACTTCTTCTCTAGCGTTTCCCATTAGAACCAGCACCCTTTCCGTGTTTCCTTCCTTTGCTGGATTGGTACATTCACGAGCAAAGTGACCCGGCTCGTGACAGTTGTAGCACCTTAGAGTGTCCTTGTTAAAACCCACCTTTTGATTATTCAACATATTCCAATTATTCCTTCCCGTTCTCTTCGTGAATTTCTTAGCCCGGAACACTGTCATGGAGATCTGCCAAGAGATATCCATTTCTTCAACATTATCTGGATGGATTTGATCAAGCTCAGTAGCAACAATAGGTTGAACCAAATCTCCAGCTAGGAATGCATTGTAGCAGTTCATGAATCCCGCCATTAAAGCTATGTCCTCTTGAGTTTCCTTTGGGATAGAGGGAATCTGACTGGTGTTCTGACTGGGTGAAACACCAGATGATTGGGGTTGAACATTTAGCAGCAGGAGATTGAGCAGGCTTAGTGAAGAAGACTGGAGCTTGTTGTGGTGAGGTGGAAGATGATTGACTCTGAGGGGATTTAAACATTTGGAAGTTGCTTTGAGGTTGAAATTGCGGTTGTCCCTGAGTAGTCTTGAACATTGAGAAGTTGTCTTGTGAGATGAGTGCATTATTGGAAGCAGCGTTGTACCAAGCTGCACTGTAGGAGTTAGCACGTTGCTTGTCATCCATGTCACATGCCTTAATGGTAGCCATCATCTCGGATATAGACATCCTGTTGAGATCTTTTGTCTTCTTGATAACGGCAACATTCATATCCCAACTTTTAGGCAGTGAGTTCACCAACTTGTTGTTTATTTCAGAAGTTGCCAGATAGATGCTTGCAGATCTCATCTCAGTCACAAGAGCTATGAACCTTTGAAGTTGAGTTTCCAACGACTCTCCCAAAACATGATTAAACATATTGAATTTCTGTCACAGCAGGTCTTGGCGACTTCTCTTCATGTCTTCGTTTTCTTCATACACCTCAATTAACGCCTCCCACAACTCCTTAGCAAATTGAAGTTCTCTAAAACACAAAGCAATCTCAGGTGAGAGTGCCATAGTTAATGTTGAGAACGCCTTTTCATCCTCTTCAATTTTAGCAAGATCATCATCATCGTACATAGCAATAGGCTTCACAACAACTTCAGTTGAGTTCTCACGTTGATACGTGATGATTTAGGGTCCCCTAACTATGCTTCTCCAGATTTTTGCATCTTTCATCTTGACATACTTCTCGAATCGGAATTTCCACTTGCTGAACCCCTTATGAGACAGTAGACGAGGCACACGAGTGGTGGTCCCCATTATGGAATCCAGTTCTTGATGGAGTGAAGCATTGGATGACCCATTATTATTCGTTAATTGATTCATTTTAGTTTTAATCAGTCCAAAACAAATCCTAAGTCCAGAAAACTCTAAAGTCCAATACACAAAGCCTAAATCAAATTGATCAGGTCCAACTACGTTCACAGAATGCGTTGACCAAGAACCAAAGATGACCGAGAACTGAAAGAGTTGACCGAAAACTAAACAACGTTGACCGAGAATAAAGGTTGGTGACCGAGAACAGAGATTGTTGACCGAGAACCACAGAATTTGGCTGAGAACCCATAAATCTAACCGAAAACGATCAGATTTTAGAAGAAAACTTGAACAAATTGCCAAAAACCTTCAAAACTAACCGAAAACCGATTTCCTTGGTCGAAAACTAGAGATTCAGTTGGATTTTGAGTATAAAAAACTCCCGAGTTTAGTGGGATTTGATTTGATTCCAAAACAAAATCAATCTTTAACTAAAAGCAATCCTTTCTCTTCTCCGATCAACAGTTCGCCGGAAATACAACCAAACCACCAAACACTTACATCTTGAATTCGTTGATATCACAATAACGAGCCTGAATACGTTAAAGGCTCTGATACCAATTGTAAGTCCCGAATCTGGATCACTACAATATGATATCAAGTATCTTGATGTTAGTGCGGAATCCTAACACAAGATGATTCAAGACAATAAGCAAGAACACGAAAAATACACGATGGAATGCTTCAAAACACAAGTTATTATTAACGTCGGGTGCTTAAGCTCTATGCTTACAATACTCGTTCTACCAACAACACAGTGGACGGCTAATCTCTCTCTCTCTCTCTAAACGCCCACCCAAAACCCTATACAATATGATCTATATATAGGGTAGCCAACATACTAGCCCAACAAAAGCCCAAAGCCCACCAAGATCCATTAGGATCTCGGTTTACATAATTGTCACACCCCGGCTAGCACAATGCGGAAGCGTAAAATGGGAATGTAACAGACACCTCTGGTATCAACACATTGTTTATAAAGAAACATTACAAACTAATTTACATTATATTACATTTCTTCGTTCTATCAATGTTTTACAGTCTAGGTTGTACAAACAAAACTAGATCGTTAACTAAACGTTCTTACTACTAACGCCTTTGCTTCTATTCACATAGCATCAACCACACACTTCAGACAAGTGACAGATCACCCAATCATTCTGATTTAGGTACACCTGAAAAGCAGTTTAAAACGAGTCAACTACTAGAGTTGGTGAGTTTCACGAGTTTCAAGAAAACAGTAATGAGTATTTACAAGTCAGCACTTGTAATCACGAGATAAGTATGTATGTATGTATGTAAATGATGTAATTATGCTAAGCTACAGTTAAGCCTGGACTGTTCGTGCTGCGTGCCTCCATTTCCCATGCTCAATCAACCACTGTGGCCCCTTTCCGCCCACAACATGCCCCGGTAGCTATGTCTAACACTACCTAGCTGATTCGTAAAAATATAATACGGATATGTGCAAACGGGATAATGTCTCAGCAAGCGTGCTGGCCCCGCCTGGGTTTGTCAAACCAATAGTACTATTCACAAGCCACCGGCTCGAAGTTAATCACTGTGATCGTGGGTACTTTCGTGTGTTAGCACTTAGATAATTCACATCAGTACATGTTTCAGGTATGTATATGTAATCAAACATGCTTTTCACCCCAAAAGTTCGTAAAACAGTTTAAAAGTGGGGTCATGAAACTCACGGTTTAGTAGATATTCAGTACTGTATCAGCTCGTGGTTTGTTCGGTCCGCTATTAGTAGTTCATATAATCAATATTATTATAATCTCAATACTAATCTGGGCTGTATAACTAATCTGGGTGTAGCTGGAACGCCCAGAAAGTGGCAATAGGCTTAGGTTGTGATGTTGTTCGATGTCTAATACTCAAAACCGAACTTGGCTCAGATTCCCGTTTTCCCAGCTGGGCCAAGTTGTTCGTTTACGCGTTCAGAAAACAGTTATGGGAAAATAAGCTTGGGTAAATGTATCAGTTAATAAAGTGATTAAGTTATAAAGAAGGATCACCTACTGGGGTTCCGGATTAGCCACGGGGCCCGTTTCCGTTTATTCAGTTTGATTTAAGAAGGAACGCGCACAATCCATCCGGATTGTCCAGGTTTTTCATAGAAAAGTTTGTTTTTACTTAATTAGTTCAAAAATATGATTTTTGATCACTCTTGGTGTTTTGATATTCCCGCAGGTTCGTTAGTCGGGAACTTGCCGGTTTTTATAAAAACAAAATTTGTTTAATCTTCAAATTAGCATAATTAATTAACCGTTAATCATTAAATTATGAAAATTTAACCACTTATCAATTAAAATATGTAGATTTTTATAAAATTATTTCTGGAATTTATTTACTGATTTATTAATTTATAAAAATTCATTTTATCAGCTATATATCGCCTGAAAATCGTCCGTTTATCCCAAACAATTTCCAAAACTTCTACAAAAATTCCTGAATGCTCAAATCATGTCCCAATTCAATCTATATCAATTCCAGAATGTAACAAGTTCGTGCGATTTTCTTTTCGGCCCAAATTCGGCTATAAATATTCACACGAATGCAAATAAACAAAACACCTTTAAACTTCTCTCCAAATGATCCCAAAATTCATATGTGATCAAAATACATCAAATCTGAGTTCTCAGAAAAATTTCATAATTTTTGAAGTATTTTAGCTATGTTTCCCAAATAAACGTCCTAATTCGGTAATAAATTCGGCAAATATTCTCGGATGGTCGAAAAATTACCAAATTTGAACAGGGACTCAATGACATGGTCCCTGATGTCCCTACTAAATTTCAAGTCCTAACAATATGCACATCACAACCTTAACCTAAATAGCCCGTAAGCGAGTGTTTCGGCATTACTTTAGCGGGTTTGGCTCGTTTCCAACTTTTTAATCAACTTTTCAGGTTCTTGTGCTTCGAAGCAAGCTAGGTACAAGTCCTATATCACAAACCAAGCAATTTTTCATCAACATAGCAGCCCTTAACTTAGGGTTTCGGCTAGTGCACAAAAACGAAGTTTTGAAACGTAAAAACGCCGTTTCAACCCTTTAATTCGTGTTTATGGCCAAAAAAACTATCAAAACAGGTTCCTTACCATGTGTATGATTAAAAAATGTTTATGGACCATTTTTAGGATTTTTACACGGTTAGGAATGATTTTTAGTAACCAAGACATGTTTTTATGGTATTAAACAAGTTTAAACAAGTACAAAAGCTACTTATTTAAGCCCCTTACCTTAGGATTTGAAGGTTTTCTGGCTGGAACAGAGCTTATGTCTAGAGTTTTAAAGAAAATAATGTTGAAAATATCTTGGATCTAGTTTAAATGTGAAAGAATAAAAAGGGGGTGGTGTGGCGGCTGCGGCCGGAGCTTCATGGGCTCATTTGGGCCCATTTTGGCCCAAGTTTCTGACTTATCAAGCACAAATACGAAAAGCCCGGTCCAAATTAGTTCGGGTTCGGTTTTTGGCGCGAAAAACTTATCGGCTGCGTTAAACAGCGCGAAAACGAGTGTTTTTCTGCTAGTTTTGTGTAAAATTATAAAAACATACTATATATTTGTAAAAATCAAAAATATTTTCACGGATCGCTTAAAACATTTCAAATAAGTGTTTGGTAAGTCTTTTTCGGCTTAACGGATGATACAATGCTTGGTTTGTAACTATCTTTAGCGTTTAAATCTATAGCGGGTAGTTAAACGAGCATGTTTCCGTTTAACTTGTTTGCTATCAAACTAAGATCATATTTCTAATATTTTAGCTTGTATAGATCATATATCACTTATAGATGGTCCCCCGAGATACCTGGGTCATAACCCGACCCGTTCGATTAATCGCTCGTTTGTTATGCAAAAGGCGTTTATTTGCTTAATCGGTAATTACGAACTGAGGTGTACCTTGTTTTGGCTCAAATGTCACATTCTCCCCCCGTTAGAAAATTTCGTCCCCAAAATTCGATTATTCAACTTTGTCTTTGTTTGGAAACAGGTGCGGGTATTTCTTTTTGAATTCGGATTTCCGCTCCCACGTGAATTCGGGTCCCCTTTGTGAATTCCACGGGGATACTTTCAGAAAAACTTTGTCGCATATTTCAAAGGATAACGGCTTTCTACGAACATCAGGGTAGCTTTTCTGTCGATCTCGGGCGATTTTCCATTTGCTTGTGATTTTACGGATTTTGTCGGTGGTTTCTTGAATCAAGTCAGATCATGTAATTTGGGTATCTCCAACCTCAGTCCAGCATAAAGGGTGATCTACATTTCCGTCCGTACAGCGCCTCATATGGTGCCGCTTGAATGCTACTGTGATAGCTATTGTTGTACGAAAATTCAACCAGTGGAAGATGTTGATCCCAGTTTCCACCGAAGTCTTGTACACAAGCGTGAAGCAAATCTTCTAAAGTTTGAATGGTTCGCTCAGATTGACCGTCGGTTTGGGGATGGTAAGCGGTACTTAGGTCAATTCGGGTTCCCAAAGCTTCTTGTACGGCTTGCCAAAATGAGAGGTGAAATGGCTATCACGATCAGAGATGATTGAAACGGGTACTCCGTGTCGGGATACGATTTCATTGATGTAGATGTGAGCAAGTTTTTCGGTTGTGTAAGTGGTTCGGATTGGAAGGAAGTGTGCGGATTTGGTTAGTCGGTCAATTATCACCCATATTGCATCATTTCCTTGGAAAGTTTTTGGGAGATGTGTTACAAAATCCATGTTAATTTGTTCCCATTTCCATTGTGGTATTTCCGGTTGGTGCAACATTCCCGAAGGTTTTTGATACTCGGATTTAACCCTCGCACAGGTTAAACATTTACTGACGTATGTAGCTATATCCTTTTTCATACCAGGCCACCAATAATACTCCTTCAAGTCCTTGTACATCTTATCTGTTCTAGGGTGAATGGAGTATTTGGGCTTGTAGGCTTCGTCCATGATCAAATCACGAAGATTGCTGAAAGTGGGAATCCAAACTCGATTTTTGTGGTATAGAATTTCGTCAGTTCTTTCTTCAAAGTTTTGTTCGGTTCCATGCAAGTTTTCATTTTCCAAGTGATCTCCTTTCAGAGCTTCGTTTTGAGCAATACGAATTTGCTCGGTGAGAGTGGTTTAAACGATCATTCCAAGTGCTCGAACCCGTAGTGGTTTGATCCTTTCTTTTCTACTCAAAGCATCTGCTACTATGTTAGCCTTGCACGGGTGGTATCGAATCTCACAGTCATAATCGTTCAGCAGTTCTATCCATTTTCTTTGCCTCATGTTTAACTCTTTTTGGTCAAAAATATGCTGTAGGCTTTTGTGGTCGGTGTATACTGTACATTTGGTGCCATACAAATAGTGCCTCCAGATCTTGAGTGCAAAAATAACCGCGCCCAGTTCCAAATCATGGGTGGTATAATTCTTCTCGTGCACCTTTAATTGTCGAGAAGCGTATGCTATAACTTTGTTTCTTTGCATTAGTACGCATCCCAACCCTTTCGGGGACGCGTCACAATAAACTACCAGATCATCAGTTCCCTCTGGAAGACTCAGTATCGGGGCATGGCACAGTTTCTGTTTCAGCAATTGAAAAGCCGCTTCTTGTTCTTCTCCCCAAACATAAGCACGTTCTTTTTGAGTCAAAAGAGTTAAAGGTTGGGCTATGCTGGAAAAATTTGCAATAAAACGCCGATAATACCCAGCTAAACCCAAAAATTGGCGATTTTCTTTTGGTGACTTTGGGGCTTGCCAATTTTTGATGGCTTCAATCTTACTCGGGTCTACATGGATACCGTGTCGGTTAACAACGTGCCCTAGAAATTGTACTTCTTGTAGCCAAAATTCACACTTCGACAGTTTGGCATACAACTTTTCCTGCCTCAACAGCTCCAAAATAGTTCGTAAATGTTGTTCGTGTTCCTCCTTGGTTTTCGAATATATCAAAATGTCATCAATAAACACGATAACGAATTTGTCGAGGTACGGTTTACAAACACGATTCATAAGGTCCATGAAAACTGCGGGAGCATTAGTCAGTCCGAACGGCATAACTAGGAATTCGTAGTGGCCTTAACGAGTTCGGAACGCCGTTTTAGACACGTCTTCCTCTTGGTTTTTAACTTGATGGTAACTGGATCGAAGGTCAATTTTCGAGAAATAGTTTGCCCCTTGGAGTTGGTCAAACAAGTCATCTATTCGTGGAAGAGGGTATCGGTTCTTGATGGTAACTTTGTTTAATTCACGATAATCGATGCACATTCTAAAACATCCATCTTTCTTCTTTACGAACAATACCTGTGCTCCCCAAGGAGAATAACTAGGACGAATGAAACCCTTATCTAACAACTCCTGCAATTGGTTGGATAATTCTTGCATTTCAGAGGGTGCCAGTCGATAAGGTACCTTAGCAATGGGGGCTGATCCTGGGATTAAGTCAATACAAAATTCAACCTGTCGATTCGGTGGTAATCCAGGTAAATCATCAGGAAAGACGTCGGGGTATTCACGTACAACGGGAATCTCTTCTATGTGTTTCTCATCAGGGTTCTTTATAGTCACGTTTGCCAAGAATGCCATACAACCTTGGCGTAAACATTTCAACACTTTAAGATGAGACACAAGAGGTAAAATTGAACCAGACTTCTCTCCTTGTACTACAATCACCTCACCATTCGAAAAGGGAATTTTAACCGTCTTGTCGTTACACACAATCTCCGCCTTATACTTGGTTAACCAGTCCATGCCAATGATTACATCAAAACTTCCTAACTCTACCGGGAGTAGGTCAATAAGGAATGGATGGTCATTAAGAATAATGGAACAGTTCTGGATTATTTGGTTGACAGTTATAGAGTTACCGTTAGCGAGCTCTATAGTATAGGGATTTGTTAGTTCACTAACTGGCATATTACACAGGGACATAAAACTAGTGGAAGCAAAGCTTCTATCGGCACCAGTATCAAATAACACAGAAGCATATTGATCAGAAACAACAAATGTACCTGTTACCACGTTCGGGTCTTGTCGTGCTTCTCCTGATCCAATAACAAACGCGCGTCCCCAAGACGCACTTGAAGTCGTTGCTTGGTTTCGACCGGTGACTGCTCCTCGATTCAGTTTGGGGCTGTCCCTTCTAAAGTGTTCCGTGCTCCCACATTCAAAACAAGTACGGCGATTCACTACAGTTGAGTTTTGCTGAGCTGGTTGCTGACGAATTGGTTGTGGTCTCGGAAGTTGGGGACGACGGGGTTGGGTTGTCTGGGCTGGTGGGTTTACAATCTCCATACCGATTCGGCAATTGGGACCACCATTGTGTCCAGTCCTTCCACACCTTTGACATATTATCGGTCTACACTCGCCCACATGATGAAAATTACATTTATCACATTTAGGCCATGGTCCCTTGTATCTGTCTCGTCAGAACTACTCATGACATAATTTTGTATTGTTGGGCGTGCACGTTTATTTGCTAGCCTTCCTTGTGATCCTGATCCATAATTGGTTCGCTTCATACCTGATGATTCCCCGTTCATTCTCAACGCTCCACTTCTTACCAAGTCAAAAGTCACAATGCCGGCTTGAGTCACGGCATTCTCGAACGAAGTGTAACCCACAGAATTCACCAAACTCCTCACTTCCGGGGCTAAACCCCAAATATAACATTCAACTCGTTTATTTTCAGGAGTTACTAACCATGATACTAAGCGGGCCAGTTCATTGAAGCGGTTCGTGTATCCCAAATGACCACTCCTTTCATCTCCAAACTCCAGAGTTTGTGTTCTAACCTTTGTATTTCGTTCTTTGGGCAGAAATGTTCCAGCATCAGTGTTTTGAGTTCAGCCCATGTCATGCGATTCACCGTATCTTGACCTTTTATTTGTACCGTAGTGTTCCACCACATTAACGCGTGATCAGTAAATGTTGTGGCAACATACTTGACAATGTTTTCGGGTGGATAATTGCTGATATTGAGGACAGATTCAGTCTTTTCAATCCATTTGATTAACCCGTTTGGCTCTTTAGTGCCCTTGAAATCAACCGGTTTACAGGCCATAAAGTTTTTGATCGAATATTCCCTTCGAGGGGGATTAGGGTTGTTATTGTTATTGTTTGGGTTCGGTGGGGGATTACTGTTGTTGACATTATTTGCATCAGGTGGGGGATTATTTGCATTGGTAGGGGCATTTGTATTAGGTGGGGGATTATTATTTGTAACTGTTTTATTATTGGTTGGGGGAGCATTATTGTTTTGTTGCTGGTTTGTTTGCATATTTGCGTTTACACCGGCAGTTACTTATGTTACGATAAGTGGGATTACTGCCTGCATTTGCCGAGCAATCATCTCGGCTATTTCTGCCTCAGTCATAGGGTTTGCTTTCTTTGGGGCCATTCTATAATGATAAACAAATATAAGCCAATTAGTACTAATTCCAGTCTACGGCACTGTGTAATAGTAATCACAATAAATGTTGTACAGGTAAACCAGATAACATACTAACATTTCACAAATTGTTCTGTACATTGATAT
Source organism: Bidens hawaiensis (assembly GCF_021521415.1). Taxonomy (NCBI): domain Eukaryota; kingdom Viridiplantae; phylum Streptophyta; class Magnoliopsida; order Asterales; family Asteraceae; genus Bidens; species Bidens hawaiensis. The sequence goes on from NW_027491022.1 coordinate 744,539, forward strand.
CAAAAAGTACATAGACTTAGCCTGATAAAGGCCAGTGCTTGCATGTATATATCAAAATATGTCACTAAGTGACTGTTAGACTTAACCCTAGAAGGGTCAGTGGTTGTAATAATGTACAAAGTGTGCTCCCCGTTAACATAACATACTACTATATACATACATGGAGTATCAAAAGATCATTTATACATAATTGTAATATTCCGCATCTATCCATACAGACGATAGGCTAACCACAAACATAAAAATAACAGCACCGTAATCACCCAGTAACAGTTCCACAGCCTAACTGTCACCCTATCCAAACAACAGTGGTGGTAGGCATCTGACTGCTGCAAGTTCAGTACTATCTGATGTAACGTCGATAAGTACTGGGTCACGTTCCTCCTCTCCTGGTTAATGTTAGCTAAGGCTATCGAGTGGTCTATCACACGGTCAGTCAGGACAGCCATCCAAGAGTTGTTTCCTGCGTTTGGAAGGTCAGGGCGAGGGGTTGGTATACTCAATGAACGGGAAGATGAAGTATCTATTCTAGGGCGTGAAAGTCCTCCCCGGTCATGGGTAGATCTGAATGGAATCGAGGTAGGGTCAATCGGGGTTACCCGAATACGAGCAGTCTGCCGGACTCGCGCAGTAGCTGAAGTTGTCAACGACAGGTGTATAGTTGGAGCGGGTAATCTGGCTACTCTAGCAGGTGAACGATACTGACTGTTAACTTCGTCTTGATCTGGATAGATCAGGCACATTCCTGGGTAGTTCTCTACAGATAACTTCTTCTTCCACCTCTTCCTCCTCCTCCTCCTCCTCCTCCGATTCCTCTTCTGGGTCCTCCTCTTCTGGATCCTCCTCTGATTCTTCCTCGGAATCCTCCTCAACAGAGATTACCGGTTCTTCTTCCGGTACGTAGTCGTTATTCCTTGACATGACTCTGCACAAAGGTTAGTTATAAGAATAATATCTATTGCTATTGCTAACTATTGTCGACGAGATTAATTAATTAAACCAAATTTAATATTAATTATATTAGAATATAATATTAGTTTTATTAAAATTTTAATTATTATCATTATTTAAATCAATATTGAATATAAATGAATATAATATTCATAGTAAAATTTTACCGTCATCAACAGTATCGTACGTACACGTATTCATACACTTTGTTCCACATAAGCACGTATGAGCGTTATATATATATACTTACACATTACCTTTTATACACATATGTTGCCATTTTTACCTAACCACACGTTCCGCGACTTCTCCCATAATTCCCTCGTACAAGCAAGTCTATTATTTTGTTCCGGACCATAATAACTCACTTGCCCTACAAGTTCATCCCGACATCCATCAGTATGTTATATTAATTTATTATTTAAATATTTCTCAAAGTTAATCGAGCCTACGGTTATATTTTAGGTACCCTAATGGATAACCTAATCTTTTATAACCAATGGCTCTGATACCAACTTCTGTCACACCCCGACTAGCACAATGCGGAAGCGTAAAACGGGAATGTAACAGACACCTCTGGTATCAACACATTGTTTATAAAGAAACATTACAAACTAATTTACATTATATTACATTTCATCGTTCTATCAATGTCTTACAGTCTAGGTGGTACAAACAAAACTAGACCGTTAACTAAACGTTTTTACTACTAACGCCTTTGCTTCTATTCACATAGCATCAACCACACACTTCAGGCAAGTGACAGATCACCCAATCATTCCGATTTAGGTACACCTGAAAAGCAGTTTAAAACGAGTCAACTACTAGAGTTGGTGAGTTTCACGAGTTTCAAGAAAACAATAATGAGTATTCACAAGTCAGCACTTGTAATCATGAGATAAGTATGTATGTATGTATGTATGTATGTAAATGATGTATGTGATGTAATTATGCTAAGCTACAGTGAAGCCTGGACTGTTCGTGCTGCATGCCTCCATTTCCCACGCTAAATAAATCACCGTGGCCCCTTTCCGCCCACAACATGCCCCGGTAGCTATGTCTAACACTACATAGCTGATTTGTAAAAATATAATATGGACATGTGCAAATGGGATAATGTCTCAGCAACCGTGCTGGTCCCGCCTGGGTTTGTCAAACCAATAGTACTATTCACAAGCCACCGGCTCGAAGTTAATCACTGTGATCGTGGTGACTTTCGTGTGTTAGCACTTAGATAATTCACATCAGTACATGTTTCAGGTATGTATATTTAATCAAACATGCTTTTCACCCCAAAAGTTCTTAAAACAGTTTAAAAGTGGGGTCATGAAACTCACGGTTTAGTAGACATTCAATACTGTATCAGCTCGTGGTTTGTTCGGTCCGTTATCAGTAGTTCCTATAATCAATATTATAATAATATTAATATTTTAATATTATTATAATCTCAATACTAATCTGGGCTGTATAACTAATCTGGGTGTAGCTGGAACGCCCAGAAAGTGGCAATAGGCTTAGGTTGTGATGTTGTTCAATGTGTAATACTCAAAACCGAACTTGGCTCAGATTCCCGTTTTCCCAGCTGGGCCAAGTTGTTCGTTTACGCGTTCAGAAAACAGTTATGGGAAAATAAGCTTGGGTAAATGTATCGGTTAATAAAATGATTAAGTTATAAAGAAGGATCACATACTGGGGTCCCGGATTAGCCACGGGGCCCGTTTCCGTTTATTCAGTTTGATTTAAGAAGGAACGCGCATAATCCATCCGGATTGTCCAGGTTTTTCATAGAAAAGTTTGTTTTTACTTAATTAGTTCAAAAATATGATTTTTGATCACTCTTGGTGTTTTGATATTCCCGCAGGTTCGTTAGTCGGGAACTTGCCGGTTTTTATAAAAACTAAATTTGTTTAATCTTCAAATTAGCATAATTAATTAACCGTTAATCATTAAATTATGAAAATATAACCAATTATCAATTAAAGTATGTAGATTTTTATAAAAATATTTCTGGAATTTATTTACTGATTTATTAATTTATAAAAATTCATTTTATCAGCTATATTTCGCCTGAAAATCGTCCGTTTATCCCAAACAATTTCCAAAACTTCTACAAAAATTCCTGAATGCTCAAATAATGTCCCAATTCAACCTGTATCAATTCCAGAATGTAAAAAGTTCGTGCGATTTTCTTTTCGGCCCAAATTCGGCTATAAATATTCACACGAACGCAAATAAACAAAACACCTTTAAACTTCTCCAAATGATCCCAAAATTCATATGTGATCAAAATACATCAAATATGAGTTCTCAGAAAAGATCCATAATTTTTGAAGTATTTTAGCTATTTTTCCCAAATAAACGTCATAATTTGGTAATAAATTCGCCAAATATTCTCGGATGGTCGAAAAATTACCAAATTTGAACAGGGACTCAATGACATGGTCCCTGATGTCCCTGCAAAATTTCAAGTCCTAAAAACATGTACATCACAACCTTAACCTAAATAGTCCGTAAGAAAGTGTTTCGGCATTACCTTAGCGGGTTTGGCTCGTTTTCGACTTTTTAATCAAGTTTTCAGGTTTTTGTGCTTCTAAGCAAGCTAGGTACAAGTCCTATATCACCAACCATGCAATTTTTCATCAACATAACAGCCCTTAACTTAGGGTTTCGGCTAGTGCACAAAAACGAACTTTTGAAACGTAAAAACGCCGTTTCAACCCTTTAATCCGTGTTTATAGCCAAAAAAACTATCAAAACAGGTTCCTTACAATGTGTATGATCAAAACATGTTTATGGACCATTTTTAGGATTTTTACACGGTTAGGAATGATTTTTAGTAACCAAGACATGTTTTTATGGTATTAAACAAGTTTAAACAAGTACAAAAGCTACTTATTTAAGCCCCTTACCTTAGGGTTTGAAGGTTTTCTGGCTGGAACAGAGCTTATGTCCAGAGTTTCAAGAAAATAATGTTGAAAATATCTTGGATCTAGTTTAAATGTGAAAGAATAAAAGGGGGGTGGGGTGGCGGCTGCGGCCGGAGCTTCATGGGCTCATTTTGGGCCCATTTTGGCCCAAGTTCCTGATTTCTCAAGCCCAAATACGAAAAGCCCGGTCCGAATTTAGTTCGGGTTCAGTTTTTGGCGCGAAAAACTTATTGGGTGCGTTAAACAGCGCGAAAACGAGTGTTTTTCGGCTAGTTTTGTGTAAAATTATAAAAACATACTATATGTTTGTAAAAATCAAAAATATTTTCACGTATCGCTTAAAACATTTCAAATAAGTGTTTGGTAAGTCTTCTTCGGCTTAACGGATGATACAATGCTTGGTTTGTAACTATCTTTCGCGTTTAAATCTATAGCGGGTAGTTAAACGAGCATGTTTTCGTTTAACTTGTTTGCTATCAAACTAAGATCATATTTTTAATATTTTAGCTTGTATAGATCGTATATCACTTATAGATGGTCCCCCGAGATATCTGGGTCATAACCCGACCCGTTCGATTAATCGCTCGTTTGTTATGCAAAAGGCGTTTATTTGCTTAATCGGTAATTACGTACTGAGGTGTACCTTGTTTTGGCTCAAATGTCACAATAATGCACCCCAAACTAAGCCCAAAGTACAAGCATAAACCACAAAATATAGCCAACAAAGATATTCTCCTCCAGAAGCCTTCATTCCTCTTGACCAATCCATGCTTTGCTCAAACTAGTCCATCGAGCAAACCCATTCTTCTTGATGCCTTCAGTCTTGTCAGAGAATTATTGAACAATCTTTAGCATGCTCGGATGTAAATCTTGCTCGGGGAACTGAACCATGCTCGAAGTCCTGGCTTTGAGCATATGACATCTTCTTATTGCATCCATGCTTGTCACCATGTGCTCGGACATCCTGTGCTCGGATCACTTGGTTAAAACTTGAATGATTTAAGTTGTTTGCTCGATTGGCAATCCATTCTTGATGAAGAACATTCTTGCTCGATGAAGTGTAGCTTGCTCGAAGGCTTAACACTCAGAAGAATTAACAACAAATGGTTCTGAAGACCTTGCTCGAGGTAGTAAACCATGCTCAATCGTCCAAGCTTGCTCGAAGTCCATACTTAGCTGATTTCCAGAGAAGGTTGAGAAGATTACAATCTTCCATAGCAATTATTCGACTCAACAATCTCCCCTGTATTGGAACAAGCTCAGATGCACCAAAACACACCTGCATATAGTTATACATGTATCAGCCTACAAAAGATAATCAATTTAGGCTTAAATATCATTTCATTACATAACGGAATTCTACCACTTGGGCATTACAAATCAAATTTTACGTGTCAACAATACAAATCATATAACAAAATACAAAGATAGTACAAAATAAATAATAGTTATTATGCTCCATTTTCTTCTATCTCCTCCTTTGGCTCCTTTCCATTGCTTTTTCTTTCTTTAGTTTAACAAAGGAAGCTTTTTGTTTTATCATGTCGTGCTCCACTGCATCAAAGGAATCAATAGGAAAGTGTGCATCCACAATGTCTTGAAGATCTTGAGGATGTATGAATTGAAGATCTTCATCATACATTACTACTGCAATTGTCCCTCATGATGCATTCCTCTAGGATACTGAATCATTTTGTTTGTTATAAGTGATATAAGCAATCCTTCCATTTTGTTGTACATAGGAGTTTGGCTCAAGAATCTCTCTTCTCATGACTAAGCACTCCCTCAATGTCTTCCTCTTTCCACGTGAGCTGCTTGCTTGAGTTTTTCTTTTCTTTGTATCAAACAGGGAGAGCTCCAAAGTATGTACTTCATTTATTCTTTTACGTATTCTCTCCCTCTCAGCTTGGCTATGGACCTCTCTCCTCTTCTGCTTGAGAAATGGAAATCCTTTCTCAGATTGTTCTTTGATAAATTTGGAGAGGTCATTCCTTTGCTGCCCAACCATTTTGATTCTGTCTTGATTGTCATATAGATCCAATTCAGCCATTTTCTTCAGTTGTTATTTTGAAAAATTCTCAAATCATCTCTAAAGATGATTAGAGTTTCTTCCTCACTCTCAGTAATCACCCTTAAGGTCTTGGATCTTTTTTCAAAGTAGAGATGTGTGGGAAGATTTAAAGTCCTTGACGGTTCGGGCCTCACAATCTCAGACCTTAAGGGGGCTCTGCTTGTGCTCACTGGATTCTTCTCTGTTCGTTCTTTCTCTAACTCTTCATACCACTTCTTGATTGTTTCATCTGTCTGCACCAACAATCTTCCCATGTTCGCACCCTTCTTATGCAGAGCACTCATCATCTCGGCTCGTACAACCTCCTCCATTCTTATCCTATCTTCTTGTAATCTTTTCTGTGTTTCCAGGTACAACTTCTGCTCTCTATTGTATATGTCAATCAACTGTTCATGAGGCATTCTTTTAAATTGTTCTTCAGACATTCCTTTCTCCATCACAATTTCTTTTAAAGTTTGTACTCTCTGTGGGTCTTCAAACCACTTTCTCACTTCTACTTTCTTTTGAGCCTCTTCCTTCTCTTTCTCCATTCTCATCTATAATTCCTTTTCTCTCAGGTAGTCTTCAGAAGACTTTTTGTCCTTGTAGGAGTCTTTTACCATTTGTACTTTTCTTTCAAGGTCTTCAAAGGATAGACAGATCAGTGCGTCATATTTGTAGCCATGCAATTGAAGAAATTTAATATCCTTGTGCTTGGCCCTCAACACTTCATATTCATTTTCAGCTCTGGCCTCTTCTTCTTTCTTCTTTTTGAGTTTCTCTACCTCAGCCTTTTCTTTTTCCTTCTTCTTGCTCATTTTTTCAACGCAATTGGCCACAACATCAACCAAAGCATTTTTATGCATCTAATCAAAAGTTCTGAATGACTGCAAGTTTAAGAATGTTGGTCTATGGCCAGCCTTCAGCATGAATTCTCTTTGAGTTTCTTGGCTTCTCCATTCTTCAGCCTCTTGTCTGATGCTTTCCTTTGACATTCTTTCAATGTACTTCTTGTCATATCCAAGGCTTAGCAAGCAGGCTTTATCTTCATTTTCTTTTTCATCATCCTTCAATGTTCTTTCTTCTTCATCATCCAGTTCAATTGATTCATCAAGATTGTGAAGTGCTCCAATCATTGGTTCTTCAACATGGATAGTTTGAGCCCCTTCAACATCAACTAGTTTAGCTTCTCGTCTTTTGTAAACTTTAACCATTACGGATTTTTGAGTTTTGGGCTTGGGTGTCACAAGTTCAGTGGTTTCTTTTCTTTTTAGGGAGTCTCTCACTTCAGCTTCTGATTCTGTTGGTTGAGAAATGATAGGTTCTTCCTGCACAGCCCTTTATTTTTCATAAACAGTTTATGTAATTATTGGCTGAGTGGTTTGTGTTACTAGCTCTTCATCAAAAATTTCTTCAACTATTGGTTCCTTGACATGAGTATCTTCATTCTCTTAAGTAACTTCATGTATGATAGGTTCAGTTGTTTCAACCCCCTCTTCTACTCTTGGTTCTTTTTGCATATCACTGCTGAGCTTGATAAAGTACTTTTGAGCCTTTTTGGCAGCTGATATAATTTAAGGATGATGTCCTCCTGGTTTATTTAGAATTTCTGTAAGAGTTTTTATTATCACTAACTTCACCATTGAACTAGCTGATATTTCAATTGTTTCTTCCTCAGAGGCTATTTGGTTTACTGGACCCAAACCAAGCTGTTGTCCTTTTGGTAATTCAGTTTCAAGTTCTTCAAGCTCATGTTCAGATTGTGTGGGCTCAGGTTCATCATTATTCTTTGTAGTTGGAGTTTGTTGATCAGTCTGTATTGCTTTTAATGACTCCAATGCAGCCCTTATAGCTTCATCAGCCTCCTTTCTCGTTCTTTCTTCTTCCTCCTCCTTCCTCCTCATCTCCATAAGTGCCTCAAGCACTTCTTGATCTATTTCCTTATCTTCTTCAACCATAACTCTTTTTCTCTCTTGATTTAACATTTTCATTACTTTATTCACAGACTCAACTTCTGCTACATCTGGATCCACTACATTATCCTTCTCCATAATTTCATCACCAGATGTTTCTTTATGAGTTGCTATTGGATGAAGATCATCATCAGTCAGAGCCACCCCTTTGCCTTGTCTTTTGTCAATTTGATCCAGGGTCTCTACTTCATTTTCAGTGTCTTTCTCTCCTGACTCCCCCTTAACTCCATCATCTCCCTCATGCTCTTCATTCATTTTCTTTGGAGCATCAGAGGTTCCAGCATCTTTAGCTTCCTTACTTGAACTGTCATATAAATCTTCAATCAATTTCAAGCCACCTACCTCTTCTACTATATTCTCCCCCTGTTTTGGTGTATCTGAGGTCTTCTCAACCTCAGAGTGCCCTAGGGTTTGAAGTTTCATTCAAGCCTGTCGCAGGGCTGATTCAAGTGCATTGTTCTTAATCTCCAAAACTGCATTTCTATTCTTCTATGTGACATTTTCAAATTCCAGTTATGCATTTTCTTTGATGAGGTCATAGATGTTTGGGCTAGATGGTGGTGTTTCTTGAGTGGGTTTAAAGACTGGTACTGATAGTGGTTCTAATGAGGAGGTTTCTGGGGAAGGTACGTTGTAGGATTCAGGTTCTGTGGGAATGGGTTGGGAAGGTTGAGGAATGTCAGTAAGTATCGGTTCGTGTATAGGTGAGGTTGGTGGTGTTGAGATGGTATTTCTTGAGTATTCTCAGCAGGTAGAGACAGAGGTGGTGATGTGATGATTGGTTCATGGAGAGGAGATGTGGGTGGAGTTGGAATGCGTGTCTCATAGATTGGCTCTGGCTCCGAGTTTAGTGGTTCTATTGTGGCCGGGGATGAGGGAATATCATCATTAGCAAGTTCAGTGTCATCATTGTTAACTATAGGGCTTGGTGAATTTGGTGGAGTGATATTTAGTATGGTTTCAGTCATATTGGATATCACATTGGCTATAAAATCATCTTCATCCATCTGCTTAGTTGCCATGTGACTAGGATCTACAACTGGTTCCTCAACCGGGATAGTAACTTCAATTTCTTGTCTTTTATCCCCTTCTTGATCTTCCCTGTGAACATCAGATTATGCACCAGTAAGTGTGATGAACTCATTCGCTATGGGATCAATAACATCTTCATTCATTGCAGCATCATGACCCATATCCTCAACATGCTCTACATCCTGGGCGATCGGTTCATTAATTGGTTCATTATCAGCACCAGCACCATCATTTCCCTGGTCATTATCATCATTTCCACCTTCATAATCTTCACCCTCATCGTCTGCATCCTCACTATTTCCTAGGGTGTGAGGTACATCAATGGCACCCAAAGCAGGAACTAGTAACCATGGAAGGACATCCTAATTATTATTCTCAATGAACTTACTCTTAGCATCTTTCATCCACTGACATATATTTGTGTCTTGCAACCTCAATACTTCGCCTGTCAGTTGTAGGTTCTATAAGGATCGATTGATGAGTATCTGCAAAAATCTTGGGTACATCAGAATCCATTGATTCACAGCCCTCTCAGCATTTGAGACCAAGCCATTAAAGATAAGTCTTGAAACATTGAATGGCTGCTGATACAGAATAGCTACACTCAGAGTAGCAAGCTCCCTGCTCAATAAGGTCCAAGTCCCTCTCCTTGGAGATAAAGACTGGATGACATGATGTATAAGGAATCTGTAGAGCATCGGAAAGCTCCCCTTTTGAAATTGTCCCTCATGAACACCTCCCTGATAGCCCATAGTTTCTTGAAAAATCCTCATCAATCGTGGGACTGAATATGATGGCTGCACCTCATGATTGTCGTTTAATTGTAGTGCTGTTCTGATTGAAGCCTCAGTAACTTCAACATCTTGATTCAAGACAGACGCCTCTATTCTCTTCCCATTGACATCATTAACATAAGTGGCTGAGTTCCAAAAGTCCGTGATATGATTCCTATAAATCGTTGGGTCACCTCTCAATGCCATTCTTAAGTTGGAGTTGTGTAGGAAATTGATCATAAGCTCTAATTCCCTGTTCTCATCGTCCACCTCCAACCGAGCACAAATATTGTGTCACTTTTTGAACTTTAACGCCATCAGTCCTACAAAACAAAGGAATAGTCAGTACATATAAAGCATAAACGATAGTCGTTGGTACCTAGAGAAGAATGGTGTCATTAGTAACCTGTTCCATAGTAATATGCGTACCTGCATAAACAAGTAAACGATTCATAAGATAATCAATTAGAAACCCTAATTCTAAAATTGGTGATACGATAATCGAGTATCGATATCTTACCAAAGTCGAAACAGAGCTAATGGCTATGTTTGAAGTACAATGGAGCAGTAATTGAGAATTCGAGTAAGCAGGGGATGCACGAGCAAGAGGTTTTTTCAGTTAGGTTGAGAGAGGGAAATGAAATGTGTGAAAAGGTTTCTAAGTCCCCTTTTTTATAGCTAACGTTTGGTTAGTACATTACTGTTTTTGTCGTCTATTGCAGACAGTTGTCATTTAATTCAAATTTAATGTACCTCTCTTGCTCGAGCATACAGCCAAAAGAACAGCTGTCTCCCACTGTACTCAAAAGACATAGTACAATTTATGCTCGACATACTTGTATGGTTATGATGCTCGAGACCCAGTATACCCGAGATAGTTTGCTCGAATACACTTGTGCTCGATGTCGTAAGCCAAATTGTTAAACCTCATACGCTCGAGTCTAAGAGTGTGCTCGTGATAGGTAGTGTGCTCGGGGTACTTTGCAAAATTCACTCAGCCATGTATATTCGAGACACACTTATTGCTTAACCTTACTCGACTATGCATCAGGCTCGACATTACTTAATCTATCATGACAAAACATATGCTTGTGATGCAACTTCTCTTAACTGTGTTGTAGCCTATGCTCGAATGACCTAGACTACTTCAACTCGATGTGCTCAAAGTACATTCATGATCGAAAGCCTTAGCAGATTCTATCCTTCCTATGTTTGTACTCAAAAACTCAAGCCTAAGAGTATAACTTATAGATTTGCTCGAACCACTTAACAAATTTTTCCATCAAGTTCCTAAGCTCGAACTCACAAATCTTGGTATCTAGCACACAACTTTGCTTGAAACACTTAACATCTCTTATTTTCCAAGCCCTTGTGCTTGAATACTTAGGTCTAAGCAGTCAACACGCAATCATGCTCGAAGCACATAAAATCAATTATCATAACATAGCAAGTGCTCAAAAGTAAGGCGCATGCTCGAACCTCTTAACAACAAATTTTCAGATCAATAAGTAAGCTCGAAAGTAACCTTCATGCTCGAAATACATAGATGAATGTAACAGTTCATTTAGCATACTCGAAGCAATGTATTCACACAAACAAGCAAGATTCGTTGCTCAAAACACTTAAAAGCTTTTCAGTTCTGATTTTGAAAACCAACAAATCATGTGTCTATCAGTCTAGACACTTTTACACACAAGCTTTGCTCACTTTACAATACTGCCTAAAAGATGATCATTTGAACATTGAGCTGACATAAGCATTTAGTTTATGTGAAATAAAAGATCAAATTTCAGTTGAATTTTTTTTAAGACATTTTCATAGAAAGATCTCAACATGGGATCATACTGTTTATGGCAATTTCACACCACTTCATGGTTAGTGTTATTGTGACATAAACCATACTTAGCATAATTTTCATTGCTTTCTGTGACACATATTAATGCTCAATTAAGGCATAAGTTAGGAATGGCTATCACTATACTTTAAGATTGCATCTAATCTCTTCTCAAGTCTTATTTAGCTTTCTCCAAGTCACCCCAAGTTGACTTAAACCCAATGAAGTATGGTTAGTACATTCTAAATTCTAAACTAAACTTAAAATTTGTGAAACTTTCAGAACAGTTTTTTTTTTTTTTTTGTTAATTGCATTCAGCTCCTTTTGTAACTCACATTGTGTGAATTTTATTAACAAAGATACATAAGTTCCTAATGACCAATACTTCAAGAGGCTTATGTATGACTGGATAATTGCCTTTCTGCCCATCATTAAGGGATATATGCTAGAGAACATACCTTATCTTCTAATGGTTCACAACATCAAACTTAGCAAGTTTTAGGTTTATATCACATAGGCAATTACTCATTATGGAAAGCTACCATACTATGCCAATGACTATGCTTCAAGCCTTTTAGACTTATAATCCATGGGTTAGTTGTCTTAAAAAATTTTCTATCATTTCCCATAAGGTCGGATACTGTAAGCCTTTGACTGGGATGAATAGCCCACAAAGAAGCATTCCAAAAATTTTGATTGGAATTTGTTGAGATAATCCTTTGTGTTCAGTAGTGAGCATCTAGATCCAAAAGGCTTCAAGAACTTCACATAAGGTTTTCTTTTAAAGATTATCTCATATGGAGTCTTGTTCAATAGAACCCTGTTTTGCATATAGCAAGCAGTGTTAATAGCCTCTGCCCAGAAAGTAACTAGCTGATTAGCATCAACTATCATGGTCCTTGCAGTTTCAATCAATGTCCTGTTTCTTCTTTCTGCAACACCATTCTGCTCAGGAGTTCTTGGAGCACTGTATTTTTGAAAGATCCCTTTAGAAGTGTAGAATTCTTCCATAAGTCCATTCTTGAATTCTGCCCAATTATCACTTCTAATCACTTTCACCCTTTTCTCAAGCTGATTCTCCATTTTCAACACATAAGTCTTGATTAGTTCTGGAGTTTCATCCTTGCTTCCCATGAAGAAGACCCATGTAAATCTTGAATAGTCATCAGTGATTACTAGACAAAATCTTTTCTTGCCAATGCTTGGAACACTTACACGACCAAAGAGATCCATGTGAAGTAGTTCCAATACCTCATCAATTGTGTTGATCAGTTTGCCTTTGTGAGAGGATTTGTGTTGTTTTCCCTTGAGAAATGATGAACATTTTTCTTCCAATTTAAATTCTCTTGTAGGAATACCCACAACATGTTCACCTTTTACTAGCTTGTTCATGTTCTTCAGATTGACATGACACATCTTCCTATGCCACAATTTTGATTCATTTTCAGTGGCTTTGGAAACAAAACATGAACTTCCTCTTGATATTGTAGTATTCATTCTTAGTTCATAGAGGTTGCCATTTCTTGGGGCCATCATCATGATCATTTCTATTGGATTTACAAATTCTGGCTTTAGAATCAGGCAATGCTCATCATTGAAGGCAACCTTGTAACCTTTGTCACAGACTTGAGAAATGCTTAGCAAGTTATATTGTAGTACTTCAACATGCATCACATTCTCAAAGGTTACTTTGCCATTGGTGAGAGTGCCTCTTCCTACAATCTTTCCTCCATTCTCATCACTCCCAAAGGTAACTGGTCCTTCATATTTTCTTTCATAATTGATAAGAGCTTCCTTATCACAGGTCATGTTCCTCGAACTACCAATGTCCATGTACCATATATCATTGCAATTCATGGACTGTTACTGCACAAATATACACAAACTTCATCAGTTTGCAAATCAGAGTCATTTTGAGTCTCTTCAGGAGTTGGAAGTGGATCTTCATAGACTACTTCACATTTAGAATCTGAGTCTGAGTCTACCACAACTGGTGACTTGATGCTATTCTCAATTTGCTCAATCACACTGTCTTTCCATTCATTCATCTCCTTCTTAGACTTCCACTGATAACCTCTAGGTTCAAATCCTTGTTTTAACAAGATTTTTTCATCACCATTAAGAACGCCAGGTCTCAGCTTTGATTTCTCTTTCTTCTCAGACCTTTTGTTCTTCACAATTTTTTTTAAACCTGTTCTCTTTCCTTAATTTTCAGAATAGTCTTTAGCCTCCTTTCCAGAATCAGCTTTTGTTCCTCATAGTCAGAGGAACTTCTTTCTCCATTCAAGTACTTCTCATACATTTCTTTATAACTATTCATGTCAAATCCACTCACAACATCAGGAATTTCAAATGTATCTTCAACAATCCATCAAGAATCAGTGTGATGTCTGTAGGCATCACACTTCTTACACCAAACTTTTGCAAAACTCCCCATGTCTTCAAGTTGTTTCATATCCTTGATTCTATCGCTTGGCTTTGGGAAGTCAAAACCTAGAGAAGTTTTTGGGCACAAAGAATTGGTGAGGTCCATCTTGATGGGCTTGCTGATGTCAGGTATCTGTGGATACTTTTCTTTTATAAAAATTATCTTCTTCAACTTAGATGGAGTTCTTGAAGAGCTTGACTCTTGCTTTGTTGAATATCTTTTCATGGGCACATAATCAACATCTCCAATGTCAAACAGTTCATGATTTGAAAATACTGGATAGATTGGAGGATGGGTTTGATAATATGAAGATTTTCTTGAAGCATCAGTGTTCTTTTTGATCTCAGATCTGTCGCAGATGTCAAACACCTTATGTTCTCTTCTTATATTTTCAAAGTTCTTTTTCATCTTGGTGGTTATCTTTGGCAACTTTGGAATTTTTGTAGCATCTCTTTTGTTTTTATTCTTCTTCCTTTGCTTGCCTTTTGAAGATTTGTCACTGTTGCAGCTGCATGTGCTCCCTTCACTAGAGTATTCACTCCATCTCTTCTTTTGTTCAACCTTGTTCACTTCTTTTTCATCAGTCTTCTCAGGCTCACTCATTACAAATTCTCCATATTTGCTTTCTGTTAGGTTCTCAAAATTGTTTCACAAACTCAAGTTTGTCCTCAAAGACATTCTTGAATTGCTTCAAGTATTCATTCCTGCTTTCCTTATCACCCTACAGAGGATATTTGTCATATAAAGGTGGTGGCAACTTCTTGTATTTCTCTTCTTCAGTCATCTTATCCACATACCCAACAATGTTACCAGTTGACACCAAATTCTTTAAGAAATCCGTATGTATTAACAACTCTGCATTCTTGAGTTTCTCATCAGCATACATCTTCTTTAATCCATCAATCTCAACACTCATTCTGGATTGAGTCATGTAGGCTTGCATACAGTCTTCTTCAAGACTCTTGACTTGATATTCATATGTGCCCTCACTTGACACAAATGCATTCAGAATGGCTTCTTTTCTTCCACATTCCGTTTTCCACTTTCCAATCTCCTGATTTAATTCATCAATGGTTAATATGAGATCAGATAGAGATTTCAGAATGTACCTTAGAACAAGAGGATTCTCCTTTCTCTTGAACCTTTGCCATAAAAGCAACATTTGCTTTTTCCATTTCTGCGGCATGGTTACTCCAATCAAATTCTTCATCCTGTGCTTGTAACAGCAACATTCCCTTGGTCTCTTGCTTGATTCATCACATTGGCATTTCCTCTGTTTTGGTTGTTCTGAATCTGCAATTGATTGTTTCTTTGAGGCTGAATCTGTTGTTACTGTGGTTTGTTCTGACTTTGATAAGGATTTTTATTGACCATCAGATTTCTTTGTTGAGATCCCTGGTAGTTTTGGTGTTGATTTTGATAGAACTGGTTTTGATTAACTTGATTCCCAAACTGCTTGGGCTGATTACATTCTCTGGCAAAATGTCCGGGTTGTTGGTAGTTGTAACATATTGCCTTTGACTTGTCAAACCCTATTTGGTCATTTGGCCTAGAAAATGATGATCTCCTAGTTCGGTTATACAATATCTTGCTTCTGATAGCCAACATTGCAGCCTGCCATTTAATGTCCATGTCCTCTAGTTCATCTACATTAATCTGTTCCAAATCTTCCTGCACTACACTTGTGTGAATGATATTCTTTGCCACAAATGCATTATAGGAGTCAGTGAACAGTGAGAATAAGGCCTGATAATCAGTTCCTCGGCTTGAATTATTTTGAGCATAAGAAGGATGTCCACTAGCTGTAGAGGCAACTTCATCCTCAATGAGTTGAACATTGAACCTTGATTGTCCCCCCCCCCCACACAGAGCCAGATTCAGAAGGCTCTTCTATAATAGGCTGTTGCTGAATCTTGACAAAGAGATTTCCCATTGGTGCTACTAGAGCATTAGTCATTGGAAAACTAGGCTTCTCTTCTCTTATCATGTGAATTTCTATCATTTCATGTTTAGCAGCCTTCAAAAATGTAATCACATCATCCAGTTTGAAGCTAGGAAAGCTGGCTTTCTCTTTGATGAACTTACTTGCGGTTTACCACTCTCCAGACAATGAAGAAAACAATTTCTTGTTCAATTCGAAATCAGAAATCAGTAAGTCAGTTGTTCTAATTTCATTTATTATGGTTATGAACCTCTGCAATACTGATTTTAGTCGTTCACATTCCTTGAACTTGAAACGGCCAAGTTGCTGCTTCAGTATGTCTTTCTTGATGTCTCTTAACTAAGTGTTTCCTTCAAACACATCAATAACAGCATCATACATCTCCTTAGTTGTTTTGTGAAGATTGACACTGGTCAAAATTTCCCAAGAAAGACCAAGTTTTAGCATAGACAATGCCTTACATCCCTTTTCTTCATTTTGAGTTCTATTGTGGCATTGTTGCCAGCTGCAGTGGATGGAACGTATTGTCCTTCTCGAATAGAAGTCCATAGTTCAGGGTCGTTGTAGTTCACAGCGGCTTCAAACAGCACCTCTTCCATTTGATGAAGTTTTCATAACCTAAAAGTCTTGAAATCTTATTGGTTGATACTTCTTGATCATCCATCTTGTTCAGATCTGAGATTTTACAGATGAAAACCTTGTAAAGCTTCAAGCTTTATCACAAACCTTCAGTCTCGTGGCTTCAGCGAACTAGTCAATCTCTGATACCACTTGTCAGGACCGGGAATCTGGTGCAACCTTAGGTAGGTTGACAAGAGCACACAGATCCAATACCCAAAGGCCTATCCAATATCCTAGCGGAATCAGGATATTCAACGGATGGGAATGAAGGTGTGATATAATGACAAACGAAACACAAGAATAATATTCAATAAGAACATATTCAAAGACAAAGATTCACTGTATTAAATGTATCATTTAATGAAACAATAAATGGAATGTCTAGGGTTTCGTGACGACAGCGGCGGTACGAGGAAAACAAAAGGAATATTCTTTTGGAATGTTATCTCGTAATGCATGTGTTGCCCGTCCCCTAAAATGGAAACCTAGGACGCTATTTATAGACCCTTACATTCCTTCTAGAATCCCTAATCATAACATAATGAAAGACAAATGCAAATACAAGTGTAAGAGTCTTCGAGCATGATAAATATCTTGCTCAAGCAGACTCACTATGCAAGGTATGCTCGATGAGTGTCTTCGAGCATACTTTACTTAGAATATCTTCAGTGAAGTATTCTCCTCCAGCAGGCTTCATTCCTCTTGACCAATCCATGTTTTGCTCGAACTAGTCCATCCAGTAAGCCCGTTATTCTTGATGCCTTCAATCTTGTCAGAGACTTATTGAACAATCTTTAGCATGCTCAGATGTAAATCTTTCCCGGGGAACTGAACCATGCTCGAAGTCCTTGCTTTGAGCATATGACATCTTATTGCATCTATGCTTATCACCATGTGCTCGGACATCCTGTGCTCGGATCACTTGGTTAAAACTTGAATGATCAAGTTGTTTGCTCGATTGGCAATCCATACTTGATAGAAGAACATTCTTGCTCGTTGAAGTGTAGCTTGCTCGAAGCCTTAACACTTCGAAGAATTAACCATAAATGGTTTTAAAGACCATGCTCGAGGTAGTAAACCATGCTTGATCGTCCAAGCTTGCTCGAAGTCATACTTAGCTTATTTCCAGAGGAGGTTGAGAAGATTCCAATCTTCCTTAGCAAATATCCGACTCAACAAATATTAACCCTCAAGTCGGATAATCTTATCGCACAGGAGAGGATCCAATATTTGAATAAAAATAAAGAAAAAATAAAGTTGAATTTCTTTGCAAAATTCAAGATAAAACAAAGCAGAATTTTCATCAAAAATGAACTCATGCACACACAGTAATCTTTTTGACTTTTATTAACTCAGATATAGTATCACACTTCAAGATGTTATACCACTAAATTCGGCATTTTTTATATTTATATCTTATCAGTTCCTATATAATCTGTCCGGCCTATCATTGCATATCATATTACTGGCCTTACGTCTTTTTTCATCTAATTTATTTATGTACCAGATCAAACTCGTCAATGTACTATCATTTTCCCATTTTGCTCAAAAACTTATTTTGAGGAGCATTTTTCAATGTTTTTGAATTTTTTCAATATTTGAATGTTTTTGGAGTTTTTAATTTTTCTGTACAAACAAAAACCACAATATTTTTGAAATTTTCTATTTTTCTCCCCCTAAAAATGACAAATAGAATAAAAAAAGGAAAAATGAAAATAAAATGATTCAACCGAGCTATTGAATATCAATTAACCTTTTTAATCCGTTTATACCAAGTAAGTTTTGAAAACGCGTTTTATCGAAAGCCTTGGTATGAAGGTCAGCCTTTTGAAAATCCATGTGAATTTTTTCAATATCTATTAATTTCTTTTCAAAACAATCACGTATGAAGTGATAACGGATTTCAATATGTTTAGTTTTTGAATGTTGAACCGGATTTTTAGTTATTGATATAGCGGCCGAATTGTCAATGTAAATGGGAGCAGTAAGAAACTCAATCCGTAATCTGGCAGATGCTGCTGGATCCAGAGAACCTGTGAACAGCAACTCGAGGTCACCACATACTCTGCTTCAGCTGTAGAAGTTGATACTGTTGTCTGCTTCTTACACTGCCAGGAAACAAGCCGGTTTCCTAAGAATTGACAACACGCTGTTGTAGACTTGAAGTTGATCTTGCATCCTCCGTAGTCCGAATCAGTATAAGCCGTGAGATCAAACTTATCTTCCTTGGGTACCACAACCCGATGTCGGAATTTCCCTTCAGATAATGTAAGATACGCTTAACTGCTGGTTGAGTGCAAGTGTATTGTGCAATGTTTGGAATCCCTGTTGAGTGAAAATCCACATAAGCACACAAAATCGGATCATCTGGAGGAGTTACATTACAATTAACCACATCGTCACATATATTAGCCAACTGGTATCTCGTTCGAACACCGTCGTTTACATCCCCAATTATCTGTTCCTGCGGATGATTAGTGTGAATCCTTAAAGAAGGATTTGAAGGTACAGATACATTTTCACCAAGATTGGTGATATTTTCCTCTACTGTGTCTAAAGAGACAGTTGATGATACATCATAAACTATAATTGGCTCGTTTGTTTCTTGAGCTTCATTCAATGGAATTGAAGGCGAGTCAACAAAGGCAGCATCATCGAAAGATTTAGAACCATCATTGGATGTCTCTGATATGTTAGGAGTGACGTTAACATCAACAGAAGAAGAGCTTGGAATAGGAAGACATCGTTCTTCCAAATACGATCGGACTAAGTCTTCAGGTATCTCATCAACTGCTTGTGTAAACGAGTTAAATAAACCATCATAGTCGAACATC
This sequence comes from Bidens hawaiensis, assembly GCF_021521415.1. NCBI lineage: Eukaryota > Viridiplantae > Streptophyta > Magnoliopsida > Asterales > Asteraceae > Bidens > Bidens hawaiensis. The sequence continues at coordinate 763,904 of NW_027491022.1, forward strand.
CAATCAGGACCAGTACCGGCTGGAGGTGTAGTGTAGCTTTGACAGTCTACGCGATACCATTCTTCTACACATCCAGAAGAGAGATTGAAGATTCGCTTCTTAGGAGAATTATATCCCAAAAAGTAACCCTCAAATGCCTTTTCATCAAATTTCCGGCATCTCAACACGGTACATGGACACCTGAATAGTTCCAAATACATTAGATTAGGATTACGGTTATTCAGAAGTTCATAACTCGTTTTCGTGTTTAACATGTAGTATTCACAGCTTCGTTCCAGAATTGAACGGGAAGCCTAGAACCAGCAAGCATTGTTCTAGCAGCTTCTATCAACGTCTGATTCTTCCGTTTAGAACGCCGTTTTGTTGAGGAACATACGGCGCACTGAATTCCTGATGTATTCTTTTTCGAATGCATAAGAAACCCAATACATTGTTTTTAAACTCAGTTCCATTATCACTACGAATTCGTCTCACTTTCAGTTTGTAAAGTGACTCGATCTTTGTGATAAGCTTCTGAATTAAAACAGGTGGTTGATCTTTAGAACCCATAAATAACACCCATGAGTACCTCGAGAAATCATCAGCTACTATCAAACAATACAAATCACCTGTAATACTGGCACGATTCACTGGACCAAATAAATTCATGTGCAGTCGTTCTAGTGGCGTGATAATCGAGTTAATCGATTTGCACGGGTGTGACTTCTTTTTCTGTTTCCCCGTCTTGCACGCGACACAATGATCATTCAGCTTGAAGTTTTTGAGGGTCACACCATCCACCAAATCATTGGTTATAAGATGATTCATCTTGCGAACATGGATGTGCCCCGTGCGTTGATGCCATAGAATCGAGTCTTTCTCCGTAGCCTTGGAGACAAAACACGTTTCAGAGGGTGAAACATTTACATTAATACTCATGTCGAGGACATAAATATCATTTGATCGAGGAGATCTTATGAGAACCATCTCTTCATGAATTGTGTATCCCGGTTGAAGGATAACACATTCCTTACATATGAAAATAGTAGTATATTTCAATCACAAGTCTGCGAGACACTTAACAGATTGTGGTATACTTTTTCATAACAATTCACTCTCTCAAATGTAATCATCCCATTTGAGACCTCTCCCTCTCTTGTAATCATTCCACCATTATTACCATCAAATGCAACATTACCTCCCTGAATATCTTTGACATTATTAAGAAGATCAAGGTTGCCGGTAATATGCCGAGAGCATCCGCTGTCTAATATCCATTTGTGACCTTATACAGACTTGGATTGTGACATTTGAGCCAAAACCAGATACACCTTATTACGTATTTACCGATTAATAAAATAACGCTTATTTCGTAACGAATGAATGATTAACCGAACGGGTTTGGTTATGACCCAGATATCCCGGGGGGGCATCTATAAGTGATATACGTTTAATATAAGCCAACATATTAATATTATGGCCTTAGAACGGTAGCATACCAGTTAAACAAAAACATGCTCGTTTAACTACCCGCTGTGAATTTAAACACGAAAGATAGTTACAAAACAAGCATTGTATCATCCTTTAAGTCGAAAAAGATTTACAAAATACTTATTTGGGATGTTTTAAGCGATCCATGAGAATATTTTCGATTTTTACAAACGTATAGTATGTTTTTATAAATTTATACAAAAATGCCCGAAATACGATTGTTTTCGCACTGTTTGCCGTACCCGATAAATTTTTCGCGCCAAAAACCAAACCTGAAATAAATTGGGACTTGGGATTTCACGTTCGGGCATGCAAATCGAGAAAAGTGGGCCAAAATGGGGCCCAAAGGGGGCCTAAGATGGGTCGGTCGCCAATTAGGACTTACCCCCCCCCCAAAGAATCTTTATATATATAATATTAAGTAAGACATTTTCGTATCTTCTTTATCAAAATTCTGGATACTAACTTCTGAAACTTCAGCACCACTCAAACCCTAAGTAAGTTAATCAAATTGATCTATTTTTTTTAGCTTATTTAATCATGTTTAAACACATATAAACATAGTTTGATTACCAAAAATCAATTCTAACCATGCAAAAATCCTAAAAATGATCCAAAAACATGTTTTGATCATACACATGGTTTGGAACCTGGTTTGATATTTTTTTTTCCATAAACACGGATTAGAGGGTTTAAACGACGTTTTTTCGGTTCAAAAGTTCGGTTTAATACCCTAGCCGAAACCCTAAGTTTCAAGGCTGCCATATTCATGAAACATGCTTGGTTTGTGATATAGGACCTGCACCTATCTTACTTAGAAGCACACGAACCCAGAAATTGGATTAATAGAGCGAAAACAGACGAAAACCGCAAAGGTAATGCCGAATTGCTCGATTACGGGCTGTTTTGGATTCGATTGTGAGGTTTTAAAATTTTTCAGGGACATCAGGGACAATATGATTGAATTCCTGTTCAAATTTGGTAATTTTTTGACCAACCGAGAATAGTTGGCGAATTTATTACCGAATTGGGGCGTTTATTTGGGAAAAATAGTTAAAATGCATGAAAAATTATGAAATTTTGTGGGGAACTCAGATTTGGTAATTTATGATCACATATGAAATTTGGGGTCATTTGGAAAAGCCTATGAATGTTTTTTTCATTCACATTTAATTGAATTTTCATAGTCGTTTTTGGCTTGGAAATTATATTTGGCAAGATTGTTATGTTTGAGATTTTTCCAAGTTGTTTTGGACATATTCTGATCACTCAGAAATTTTGGAGATCTTTTGGTATAAATGGATGATTTTCGGGCTAAATATAGCAGATAAAATGAATTTTTATAAATTAATAAATCAGTAAATAATTCCATAAATATTTTTATAAAAATCTACATATTTTATTTGATAAGTGGCTAAATTTTCATAACTTAATGATTAACGGTTAATTCATTACGCTAATTTGAAAACTAAACAAATTCAATTCTAATAAAAACCTACAAGTTCGTGATTAACGAACCTGCGAGAAATCAAACTAAACAAATCATATTTTTGTATTAATTAAGTAAAAACGAACCTTTTTATGAGAAACCTGGACAATCTTGATATATTGTGCGCGTTTCTCCTCAAATCAAACTGAATAAACGGAGACGGGCCATGTAGCGAATCCAAAACACCCAATGTGTTATCTTTCTTTATAACTTAATCATTTTATCGACCAACACATTTACCCAAGCTTAATTCCCCGTAATTTTTTTCTGAACGCATAAACAAACAACTTGGCCCAGTTGGAAAAACGGGGAAGCTGAGCCAAGTTCGGTTTTAAGTATTAGACATTGAACAACATCACAATCTAAGCCTATTGGCACTTTTTGGGTGTTCCAGCTATACCCAGATTAGATATACAGCCCAGTTTAGTATTGAGATTTATAATAATATTAAAATATTAATCTTATTATAATATTGATTATAGGAACTAGTGATAGCGAATCAAGCAAACCACGAGCTGACTAAGTACTGATTATCTACTAAATAGTGAGTTTCATGACCCCGCTTTAAACTGTTTTTGGGGTGAAAAACATGTTGATACATATCTGTATACTATGAGTTGTTTGTTGATGGGAATTATCTAAGTGCTAACACACAAAAGTCCCCACGAACATAATGATTAACTTCGAGCCGGTGGCTTGTGAATAGTACTATTGGTTTGACAAACCCAAGCGGGGCCAGCACAATTTGCTAAGACATTATCCCGTTTGCACATGACCATAATTATATAACCACGCTATGTAGTGTTAGACATAGCTACTCGGGGCGTGTTGTGGGCAGAAAGGGGGCCATAGTGGTTGATTAAGCGTGGGAAATGGAGGCTTGCAGCATGAACAGTCAAGGCTTCAATGTAGCTTAGCATAATTACATCATAAACATACAAACAAACATACTTGTGAACGTACATACATACATACTTGCGTATTTACAAACTATGATTGTTGTATGCACAACTGATTTCTTGAAACTCGTGAAAGTCACCAACTGTTTGTAGTTGACCATTTTAACATGTTTTTCAGGTTTACCAGACTTGGACTAGAAAGTCAATGTGCTACGTGTTTGACTTGCGATCAATGCTGGGTGAATTGATGCAAGTGTACTAGTAAGAAGTAAAGTCGCTTAACGCGTTGGATTTAGTTTGTATCACCTAGTTGTAAACAAAGTTAGATCGATGTAAAATATTGTAAACTAGTTTATATTGTTCTTTATATACAATGTGGTTGATACCAGAGGTGTCTGTTACATTACCGTTTTTACGCTTCCGAAAATCGCTCAACGGGGTGTGACATGGATGAACTCTACACAAAACGTAAAATGATTTGTTCAAAAAGGCAGCCCAAGCCTCAGTCTTGGGCTCTCCTTTTTAGATTTTCATAGATAAGTTTAATTTAACACCTGCGTTTGGCACTTGAGAATATGTGACGGGTTTCTTGGTTTTCTTCTTCAGGTAGCTGTCATGAATTATTCCCGAGTCTGTTTTTTTGCAAATAGGTTCAGCACGGTCAACAAAATTTGTTTATTACATTAGAAACTTCAACCCGAACCACTTTCCTTAGGTTGACGTTTAAATACATGATAAATGAATCATCAACTTAAGATTCTTTTGATTTATGATTCATTTCAACCATTGGAATAGATTTTTTAGATGACGACTTGATATTATCAACCTTGGCTTTGCATTTTTTAGCCACATGAACAGTTTCACCACATTTAAAACATGAGTGTCTAAACTTTTCTATGGTGGAACACTTGTCTTGTGTTCATGTGAAGGTTGATGAATATTAATTTTTGGTTTCTTAATAGTTACCGAATTTGAAACCTCATGAGTTAATCCCTTTTTATGTTTATAAAATTTAAGATTGGTGGTATTCAAAGAATTTTCTAATCCTGATGATTTTGCAAATTTTATAGGTTGAAAAATGTTTGTAACTGGTTTCACTTGAGCATTCGTAGATTTAGATTTACGAAATTTGTGTTCAATTTCGGCAACTTTTGAAGTGTCATCTTGAAAAACACTTTCAATTTCAGCAACTTAAAAAGATTCAATGGAACTTCTTTATCTGAAAACATTTTCGATAAGCCTTTTAATTTAAAAACCTTTCCTTTAGTTGTTTCATGTTGTGGATTGATGAATTTCATCAAATCCTCATTAGACACAGTAGGCTTGACTGATTTTGACCTCTTTACATTAAAAGTAACTTCGGCTTTTTCAAGGAATCACCCAATGGCTTCGAACCATACACAGCTTGTTCGAATTTCTTAGGTTCACACAAAATATGATTGTCAGAAGGTATGTTATCGTTTTTGACAATCACTTCCGGTTCGATTAATTACTCAATTGAACCGTCCAATTCGTTTTCAGTAAAGACTGGACTACTTTTAATATGAATCGGTTCTTGCTTTTTTGATTTAGTTGTATCAACATTTTCAGTTTTAATGGAATCAACACTGGGCATTTCTGGGTTTGTAGATTGCTCCACAACAGGAATGCTAGTGTAATCTCCTTTGAAAGGAGGAGGAATCTCAACATAACCCAACCCAACTTTACCATTTTTCTTATGATTATTCAATTCAATGATTTCGTTTAAGAGAAATGAAGAGTCTCGAAATTTTCCAAGTTTATTTTTTAAATCCAAAATTTCATTCTCTAAGTTGGTAATGCAGGTTCGGAGTTTGAGAATCTCCTGAAAATGTTGTTCAACTACCACAAGTTTATAGCTAACTTCTGCATTTAGATCATGATTGCTTACAGACAAATTTTTAATTTTAAGTGTAGATTGTTCCAACAATTTGGATTTTTGTCTGAAACATTCATTAATCATATTAAGTTTGTTCATGATTGTAGTGTTATGCTATAAAGCTGACTCAAGTTTGACTTTGAGTTCAACACAATCAGTACACTCAGTAACAACTTGGGTAGTTACTGTCTCTTGTGATTCATTCAAAGATACATTAAGTGAAGATTTGGTACATACCTCTTCAATCTTTGCCACGCTGGCAAAAGATTCGGTTTACTCAGGTGACAAATGATCAGAATCAGTCTCTGAATCAGACGTGTCACTCTCATCTGATAAGTTATCACCGCTCGCATCTTCAAATGCTATACCGGTTCTACCATAGCAAGGTTTGCTTGGTTTACCAGTAGTCGTTGAGACCAATCCAATTCTTCATTGGCAACGAGAGCATGTAATTTAGCCGGCTTATTCTGATCCCCTTATGAAGATTTCTTTTTGTCAGTTCCGAACGAACTTTTTCCTGAAGATTTCTCAGCATTACGAGGACCCGTGTATTCTTTCCTTGGCTTATCGCATTCTTTGGCAAAATGTCCAAAGTCTCCACAGTTGTAGCATTTGACTTTCAATTTATCGAACCCAGCCCTCTTGTTTAAAGTCGGTAGGTCCTTTCCGGTTCGTTGCATGAACCGTTTTACCTTAAGGACTATCATCGCCATGTTCCTCTTCAGATCCATTAGCTCTAGATCATCAGGGTCGATCTGGTCAAAATCCTCATCAGTGATTTCACTAGTTGTATCTTACTCAAAACAAGTTGTTCGTAAGATGACATAAACGCACTTAAAAATACGAACTGCTGCTCCGCTCCTTTCAAATTAACATTAGTCGGAGAGCTTGAGGAACTTGCACTTGAACCTGAGTTGGCACAGACGCCATGAAACATACATAAGGCGGGATATTACCATTAGGAAACTCTTCTTGTGATGTCTGTGAGAAGAAAGCTGTGATCGAGACTGAACTTGAAGAATTGTTTGCAGGCAATTACCCACCATAGAGAGTAGGATTTTGATTATCCATCAAAGAGTTTTGACATTTCAAAACATACTCTCTTTCTTCTAACTTGTTGATAAACTATTCCGAAGTGAGTTGATCATTAGGAAAATAACCATTCTTATTCAGCACAAGTAAGAAAGTTGAGTAAGAAGGTGATAATGCATTCTTCAAAGTATCAATCTTATCCACCTCAATTGGTTTCAGTTTAACAGTTGTCATTTCTGCAACAAGATGACAGAACCGACTGATCATTTCTTCCATGGTCTCATTCTTCAACAGAGTAAAATTTCTAAATTGAAATTTCACAAGAGTCTTCTTTCTCTCGAGAGTATTTCCTAGACTTCGGGTTTTCAAGCTAGCAAATAAAGAAGCACAAGTCTTTATATTGTTGTATTGATGAAAGTGTGTTCTGGCAATGCCATAGTGAGAGTTGAGTAAGCTTTGGTCTTACTCTCAGCATCCTTGGTCTCATGAGCTTCATACAAATGATGAGACTTTTCAGTCCATCCTAATGTTTCACTCCCCACAATTGGTGCCTTATACACAACATCTAGATATCTCACACTACTCGGATGTACGGAACCAAGATGAGCACGAAACCTTGGCTCCCAACGAGAGAAATCAGACAATTTCAGTAGTTTAGGACATTTATTGTGTAACCCAATTTCATTGTCCATCGATAACATCTGCTGCATCAAAGCGTTTTGTGAGGCAAAAACGTAATACGATGCTTGACTTTGATAAGCCATGATTTCACAAATTTTAATAGTCTAGAGACTAAACTTGTCAAATGGTAAAAATTATGTTCACTGTTCACGAATAAGCACTGTTTTAGCGAATGATAAGACACAAATGTGTAGCGAATGTGAATGATTAAGTCGAACGAATGAGTAATGAATGGAAAAGCTGAAAGGTTAACGAGTGAGGGTAGCAAATGTGATTGGGTAACGAATGAGTTGAACGAATGTTTGGTTAACGAATAAGGACTAAGCGAATGATGAACACTGTTTAAATGAATGAAGATTAACGAATGAATGATCAATTACACTGTTTAACGAATATGTTTTCAATCGTAACGAATCACCCTTCAAATCCTTAATGAATCAAACTAACGAATCAGATATCAGACTAACGAATCAATCTTCAACTGATAACGAATCAGCCTTCAAACATTCAAACCATTTTGAATATCAATCCTATGTCCAGAATGGTCCAAATTAGTCTGAATTAACCACAACCTATATCAAAACACTCGGAATCCAATTCCGAACCTCACTATGCCAGTCCGTTCTCACAGCACATCCAAATCCAAACTCAATTAAACCTGTTCAAACTTCACGTTAACCGCCATTAACGTTCTCAACACAAATTATACTTCAACCAATCCAATTAACAACCAATTCGAACTCAATTCGCCATTTAAAAGTCCAATTACCTTACTATTGAATCTAATTACCTTTATATCAACCCAATTACCATTAACAAGTAACCTTTGTTTCACCGAAACCTATCAATAGATGATTCACATCAACTCATGATGAAATCGATCAAATCAAGGATGAATCAATACAATATACCGATGAATAATCACGAAGGTTCGATCTAGTGGCTCTAATACCACTTGAGAGAGCGTATACGAATCTAGATCGATGATGACATCGTGATCTTCATTGTGTAATCAATACGATTAGGATGAATACTGTTAGTGTGTGTTTGAGTGTGCTCGGAGAGGATTTCGGCAGAGTAACGAGGCAAAGGATTAATAATAAAAGATCTGTTAAATTACTGATAAGTTTACAAGTATATATAGGAGATGACACATTCGTTAACTTAAATCTTAACGAATGTGTCATTCGTTACATTAGATCTAACGAATGAACAACCTCATTCGTATTACATTATACTTTAACGAATTGCCCTTCATTCGTTATTACATTCGTTAACCAGGGTTAACGAATGTGGCTTATTCATTACGGTGTAACGAACAGCCTTACATTAGAGCGAATAGGGTAATTACCAAAATACCCCTTACATTATCAAGTAATATAATAATAATATAATAATGACCGAGACGCCCAAGTCGTGTACCAACAAAAATACCCATAACCTTTGAATCTTGTTCAAGTTGATAAAGGTACGTTTTCATTAAAAAAAAAGGTTTATTAAATGAGCTCGTAAACCAGTGAAAAATTATAATTAGTAATCAGGCCATGATTTGGTGTAAAGTAGCAAACTTGGACTATGGAAAGCTTGAACCGTAGATCTCTTAAAAATGAGCCTCTAAAACCGGTTATGCTTTTAGAACCAGCCCAATAATATATGCGCCTCATAAGTCCCAAGTGTGGCTATAAATAGGTTTCTTGGTCTTTGTGTACATTTGTCCTTCTGGCCTTCTAGTTGAGTTAGTCCATGTTGTACCTGAGCTTTACACTGTCATATCAATTGTACTGACGAAGGGATGAGGAGATTAAAGAGATGTTTTCGTGTTTTTCACTTTGTTATGATTTCCACTCATAGCATCGTAGGGTAGATCTCGTCGTGGATGTTCTTACACGTCACTCTGAAGACCCATCCTGGACTTTTACAAAGTTACAGTTAAGCCTTGACTGTTTGTGCTACGTGGCCTCCATTTCCCACGCAACCACTGTGCCCTCCCCCCCCCCCCTTCCGCCCACAACATGCCCCAAGTAGTTATGTCTAATACTACATAGCTTGTTCGTATAATTATGGTCATGTGCAAACAGCGTTAAGTGTGACACGGCAACCAGGCCGATTCCGTTTGGGTTTGTCAAACCAATAGTACTATTCACAAGCAATAATATTTTAACATTATTATAATCATTATACTAGATGTAACACCCGTTAATTTCCGACAAAAGGTTTAATCTTGTAGTGTTATGTACACCTTTCAGGTTTGACCCATTCTCTCGGGAGCTCCTTGCAAACCTCGTAAACGTTCTCACTTAACTTTCCACCCAAGTTGCTACATACTTAAATTTGGAGGGACTTGGATGTAACTATTTTATATCATAAAACAAAAGAAAACTCAAACCCTAAACCAATTTGCAGCCGTCGGACCTGGACCCCCCCCCCCTGCTCGTTTTTCTTCTGCCCAGCCAAGTTTAAGCCATGAAAACTTCAATTCAAGGTCGGTTTTATGATTCCCCATGTCTTTTACACCTTAATTGATCATATTAACGCGTTTATTGGTCGTTAAGATTGAGTTTTGATGATAACAGCTTGCTGAAAGATTAGTATACGTTTATTGTAGGTTCTGTAACGTGATGTTAATCCACTGTTTTTGAACGATTCTTAATTCCATGATGTTCTACTTTGAGTCTAGTTTCCAGAAAGGTATAATAGGTAATTTCTGGACGAGATTTGAATAGTTTTTATGAATTTATAAAATCGAGTGTCAAAGCTGATGCGGGATGACGGATTCTGGTTTGTCTTCCCGACGTCATAACCTTTTTTCAACAAGTCCAAATTGGTTGGTTCCACTTCTGGAAGTTAGTGTTTTGAGTTAGGAACTAAACCCAATTAGAATCGTTTAATTTGGTTTTGTAATGAATATTATAAAAATAAAACCATTTTGTTGCGCGCTGAAATAGCTGCACATACCTTTCTGTATTGGAAGAATTTTTATGATTTTTGGGTCTTATAGAAAAATATAATAAAAATATTTTTATAAACCTAAGACAGTTATTAAAGTCTGGTAAAAATTTAATAATTTAATTCAAAGGTTATCCAATGTAATTAAATGCATCTTCGCATGCTAAAATCTGCACGTTTTACTCGTAATTAATCAACAAGTTCGTTTTAGGCTTAATCGGTGGTTTTGGTTAGTTGAAAAGTTTAAGGGGCCTCGGGCCAAGTGTTGGGCCTCGGGCCAAGTGTTGGGCCATGGGCCAAGTTTTGGGCCTAAGGCCAAGTGGTTGGGCCTCGGGCCAAGTGTTGGGCCTCGGGCCAAGTTGTTGGGCCTTGGGCCAAAGTGTTGGGCCTTGGGTCAAGTTGTTGGGCCTTGGGCCAAAGTGTTGGGCTTGGGCGGCCCATTAGGCAAGTGTGTCCTTGCGGTCTAGATTAGTAACGCGTTGTGTATAATTTACAGGCCCTTACTTGTGAGTGTGCACTTAGGGATTTCCTAGCTCGTTACAGGTGTTCGATCGATTCCAGGTGAGTTCATGATGCCCTTTTTACTCTTTTACGTTTTGGGCTAGCATACATACCGAAATACAATTTTAAATGATTTTACTCGTTACAATGATTTGAATAGTTTTACATGGTCTCACTCGTGATGGTGCATTTTGAAAGCTATATTTGAATTATTTTATATGCCTTAGTATATTTTAGACTCGTTCATGGTCTTGTGTCCTTAAGGTTACATACACTATTGATGGTCTAGACTCGAGGACGTTAGCAGATTTGGTAGTAATTGAATATGAGTAGACCTATCTAATTAGTTCCCGTATGGGATGATATATATATATATATATATATATATATATATATATATATTTATGTAGGAATATATATATGTATGTATATATGGAGGTATGTATGTACGTATGAGGATGTGTAACTTATAGCCTACGATTGTGTAATGATATTTAGTTTCTCGTGACTAAGAATGATGTATGTAGGCTTATTATTGTGTTTGTGCATGGTGATTCACGGTCGGGTCAAATATATTACTCGGGTTGTACCCGTGGTGAAGAGGCCCGTGTGACGTGATCATCATTTTGGCTGGTCAAATATATTACTCAGGTTTTAAAATCCCGTGGTGAAGAGGCCCGTTGGATGTTAAGCCGTGATCGGGTCAAATATGTTACTCGGGTTGTACCCGTGGTGAAGAGGCCCGTATCACGTGCTTGGATGTGTGAGCCAGGATCGGGTCAAATATATTACTCGGGTTGTACCCGTGGTGGAGAGGCTCGTATCTCATGCTCGGATGTATAAGCTGTGACCGAGTCAAATATATTACTCGGGTTTGACTCGTGGTGGAGAGGCTCGTGTCACATGCTTAGGTCTTACCGCGTCCGGGTCAAATATATTACTCGAGTCTTGACTCGTGGTGGAGAGGCCCGTGTACGTGTGTTTGACGATGATTGTATTACTTGGTGAATTATATATAATTTATTTTATTTATACCTTCTCTATTGTTTATAACTATAGCTTTGAAATAAAGTATGAATTGTTGTTTATGAAAACTTGAACTCACTCAGCTCAAGCTGACTTTGTGTGTATGTTAGATTGACTTTCAGGTTAAGAAGTGGATGCTACCGCTTGGACGTGCTGGATGCTACTCGGGAGGTTGAAGGCATTTCTGGTCGAGGAATTCAAATAAAACAAATATTTTATTTACAATTGATTTTGGACACCTGTACCCGTGTTTGGGATATTTAAATACTTACACTTTTTCCGCTGTTATTTACTCTGAACTTGTTTTAAATACAAAGAATCGTTTGGTTTTAAATTTTTGTGAATTTGTGGAGGTGATTACCAACTGTAGGATTCCCGGGATTCGAGGTCTTACAAGTTGGTATCAGAGCAATGGTTCGAGGGATCCGAGCATTCCCGAATGCTTGGACTCGAACTGTAAAAGAAAAGGCTAGAAATGCCGACCGCGAGTAGCTGCACGTCAAGAGGTAATTTTAATTGTTTAGTCATTCTTATAAGTTTTAGAATTTCATTATGTCTATAATTGATTACGTGTTAGATGGGTGCTAATATGGTTAGGGGCAGGGGGTGCTTAGGATGGGCGGGTAAAGTAAACAATTAATAACACCTGATCAACGTTATTAGCAGTTTACCGTTACCTACCATGTTCTAAACGCTACCTGTGCTTGACTATGTTAGGGTTCTGTCTTTGTAGGGATAAGATATGACTAATGCTCGTGTCATTAGCTTTAAAGTTCCTCTCATTTCTTATCCTCTCGAACGCTTTGCGTTTAATTATTTAGCTGAGGTTTAGCATACTATCACTCTAGGTTTCCTTACTACTTGTTGAGCTTTAAGCTTCGTTTCCTTTTGACTCAGGCGCTAGTAAAGGTTTTGTCGCTCTCATTTCTTATCCTCTCGAACGCTTTGCGTGTAATTATTTAGCTGAGGCTTATCATACTATCACTCTAGGTTTCCTTACTACTTGTTGAGCTTTATGCTTCGTTTCCGTTTGACTCGGGCGCTAGTAAAGGTTTTGTCGCTATCGTCCTCTTGTTCGTTAGATGATTAGGTTTCGTCTCCATCCGCATCCGTTCATGTTCCGACGGGATTCGGGGACGAATCCCATTGTAAGGAGGGTGGACTTGTAACGCCCGTTAATTTCCGACAAAAGGTTTAATCTTGTAGTGTTATGTACACCTGTCGGGCTTGACCCGACATTCTCTCGGGAGCTCCTTGCAAACCTCGTAAACGTTCTCACTTAACTTTCCACCCAAGTTGCTACATACTTCAATTTGGAGGGACTTGGATGTAACTATTTTATATCATAAAACAAAAGAAAACTCAAACCCTAAACCTATTTGCAGCCGTCGGACCTGGACCCCCCCTGCTCGTTTTTCTTCTGCCCAGCCAAGTTTAAGCCGTGAAAACTTCAATTCAAGGTCGGTTTTATGATTCCCCATGTCTTTTACACCTTAATTGATCATATTAACGCGTTTATTTATCGTTAAGATTGAGTTTTGATGATAACAGCTTGCTGACAGATTAGTATACGTTTATTGTAGGGTCTGTAACGCGATGTTAATCCACTGTTTTTGAACGATTCTTGATTCCATGATGTTCTACTTTGAGTCTAGTTTCCAGAAAGGTATAATACGTAATTTTTGGACAAGATTTGAATAGTTTTTATGAATTTATAAAATCAAGTGTCAAAGCTGATGCGGGATGACGGATTCTGTTCTGTCTTCCCGACGTCATAACCTTTTTTCGACAAGTCCAAATTGGTTGGTTCTACTTCTGGAAGTTAGTGTTTTGAGTTAAGAACCAAACCCAATTGGAATCGTTTAATTTGGTTCAGTAATGAATTTTATAAAAATAAAACCATTTTGTTGCGCGCTGAAATAGCTGCACATACCTTTTTGTATTGGATGAATTTTTATGATTTTTGGGTCTAATAGAAAAATATAATAAAACTATTTTTATAAACCTAAGACATTTATTAAAGTCTGGTAAAAATTTAATAATTTAATTCAAAGGTTATCCTATGTAATTAAATGCATCTTCGCATGCTAAAATCTGCTTGTTTTACTCGTTATTAATCAACAAGTTCGTTTTAGGCTGAATCGGTGGTTTTGGTTAGTTGAAAGGTTATAGGGGCCTCGGGCCAAGTGTTGGGCCTCGGGCCAAGTTTTGGGCCTTAGGCCAAGTGGTTGGGCCTCGGGCCAAGTGTTGGGTCATGCGCCAAGTGGTTGGGCCTCGGGCCAAGTTGTTGGGCCTTGGGCCAAAGTGTTGGGCTTGGGCGGCCCATTAGGCAAGTGTGTCCTTGCGGTCTAGATTAGTAACGCGTTGTGTATAATTTACAGGCCCTTACTTGTGAGTGTGCACTTAGGGATTTCCTACCTCGTTACAGGTGTTCGATCGATTCCAGGTGAGTTCATGATGCCCTTTTTACTCTTTTACGTTTTGGGCTAGCATACATACCGAAATACAATTTTAAATGATTTTACTCGTTACAATGATTTGAATAGTTTTACATGGTCTCACTCGTGATGGTGCATTTTGAAAGCTATATTTGAATTATTTTATATGCCTTAGGATATTTTAGACTCGTTCATGGTCTTGTGTCCTTAAGGTTACATACACTATTGATGGTCTAGACTCGAGGACGTTAGAAGATTTGGTAGTAATTGAATATGAGTAGACCTATCTAATTAGTTCCCGTATGGGATGATATATATATATATATTTATGTAGGAATATATATATGTATGTATATATGGAGGTATGTATGTACGTATGAGGATGTGTAACTTATAGCCTACGATTGTGTAATGATATTTAGTTTCTCGTGACTAAGAATGATGTATGTAGGCTTATTGTTGTGTTTGTGCATGGTGATTCACGGTCGGGTCAAATATATTACTCGGGTTGTACCCGTGGTGAAGAGGCCCGTGTGACGTGATCATCATTTTGGCGGGTCAAATATATTACTCAGGTTTTAAAATCCCGTGGTGAAGAGGCCCGTTGGATGTTAAGCCGTGATCGGGTCAAATATGTTACTCGGGTTGTACCCGTGGTGAAGAGGCCCGTATCACGTGCTTGGATGTGTGAGCCGGGATCGGGTCAAATATATTACTCGGGTTGTACCCGTGGTGGAGAGGCTCGTATCTCATGCTCGGATGTATAAGCTGTGACCGAGTCAAATATATTACTCGGGTTTGACTCGTGGTGGAGAGGCTCGTGTCACATGCTTAGGTCTTACCGCGTCCGGGTCAAATATATTACTCGAGTCTTGACTCGTGGTGGAGAGGCCCGTGTACGTGTGTTTGACGATGATTGTATTACTTGGTGAATTATATATAATTTATTTTATTTATACCTTCTCTATTGTTTATAACTATAGCTTTGAAATAAAGTATGAATTATTGTTTATGAAAACTTAAACTCACTCAGCTCATGCTGACTTTGTGTGTATGTTAGATTGACTTTCAGGTTAAGAAGTGGATGCTACCGCTTGGACGTGCTGGATGCTACTCGGGAGGTTGAAGGCATTTCTGGTCGAGGAATTCAAATAAAACAAATATTTTATTTACAATTGATTTTGGACACCTGTACCCGTGTTTGGGATATTTAAATACTTACACTTTTTCCGCTGTTATTTACTCTGAACTTGTTTTAAATACAAAGAATCGTTTGGTTTTAAATTTTTGTGAATTTGTGGAGGTGATTACCAACAGTAGGATTCCCGGGATTCGGGGTCTTACACTAGACTGGGCTGTTTATCTAGTCTAGGTATAGCTGTTATAGCTAGAAAGTGTCAGTAGGCTATTATGATGTTGTTCAATATCTAATAATTAAAACCGAACTTGGCTCAGTTTCCCCGTTTCACCAACTGGCCAAGTTGTTCGTTTACGTGTTTAGAAAATAGGTATGAGGACGTAAGCTTGGGTAAACGTGTTGGTTGATAAAATGATAAAGTTATAAAGAAAGATCACAAATTAGGGTTCTGGATTCGCTATGGGGCTCGTTTCTGTTTATTCAGTTTGGTTTGGAGAAAAATGCGCACAATCTATTCAAATTTTCCGAATTTCTCATAAAAAGTTCGTTTTTACTTAATTAATCCAAAACATAATTTTTTTATCATTCTTGATGTTTTAATATTCAAACAGGTTCATTAATCACAAACTTGTCGGTTTTTATCAGAATTGAATTTGTTTAATTTTCAAATTAGCACAATTAATTAAACCGTTAATCATTAAATTATGAAAATTTAGCAATTTATCAATTAAAAAACGTAGATTTTTATAAGAATATTTCTAGAATTATTTACTAATTTATTAATTTATAAAAAATCATTTTATACGCTATATTTATCCCGAAAATTGTGCGTTTATACAAAACGATTTCCGAAAATCCGCCAAAATTCCTGAGTGATTAAAATACTTCCCAAAACTACCTGTAAAAATTCCAAAACCTAACACTTTTACCAAATTACCTTTTCAAGCCAAAAAAGGCTTTGAAAACTTGATCGTAATATACTCAATCTAAATTCTCCACAAAATTTCATAATTTTTTAACCATTTTAACTATTTTTCCCAAATAAATGCCCCAATTCGGTAATATATTCGACAAATATTCTCGGGTGGTCCAAAAATTACCAAATTTGGACAAGGACTCAATCATATTGTCCCTGATGTCCTTGAAAAAGTTTACAACCTAACAACATCCACATAACAACCTTAACCTAAACAGCCCGTAATTGAGCAATTCGACATTACCTTTGCGATTTTCACCCGTTTTCGCTCTCCTAATCCAATTTCCGGGTTCTCATGCTTCTATATAAGCTAAGTACCGGTCCTATATCACAAAAAAAGAATGTTTCATCGATATGGCAACCTTGGAACTTAGGGTTTCGGCTAGGGTATTAAATTGAACTTTTGAACCGTAAAAACGTTGTTTAAACCCTATAATCCGTGTTTATGGCCAAAGAAGTATAATTCTAATTCCTAACCATGTATATGATCAAAACATGTTTTTGGAACATTTTTATGATTTTTTCACGGTTAGGAATGATTTTTGGTAATCAAACTGTGTTTATATGCAATTAAACTTGATTAACAATTTGAAAAACATGATTTAAATGAATGTTTGCCTTAGATTTTTGAAGGTTATTAGATGGTGCTGGTTTTAAATGTCCAGAAAGTGATGGAAGGCTATGAAAAAATATCTTTGATGTTATTATAATATAAAGGAAGCCTTTGGGGGTGGGGATCTCCCTTGCGTACGGAAAGTCAAAAAGACCTATCTTGGGCCTTATTTGGCCCACATACCTTGTTTTGCATGCCCAAACGTGAAAAGCCAAGTCCAAATTTATTTTTGGTTCGGTTTTTGGCGCGAAAAATATATCGGGTACGACAAACAGTGCGAAAACGAGTGTTTTTGGCTATTTTTGTGTAAATTTATAAAAACATACTATTCATTTGTAAAAATTGAAAATATTTTCAAGGATCGCTTAAAACATTCCCACTAAGTGTTTTGTAAACCTTTTTCAGCTTAACGGATGATGCAATGCTTGTTTTGTAACTCTCTTTCGTGTTTAAATCCATAGCGGGTAGTTAAACGAGTATGTTTTTGTTTAACTAGTTTGCTATCGAACTAAGGCCATAATACTAATATGTTTGCTTATATTCAACGTATATCGCTTATAGATGCCCCCTCGAGATATCTTGGTCATAACCAAAACCGTTTGGTTATCCGTTTTTTCATTACGCAATAAGCGGTTAAACGCTTATTTTGTAAATACTGAGGTGTATCCGGTTTTGTCACGAATGTCAAAGATGGTTACCATATTTCCAAAACCATAGAACTAAAATAAAGTAAAATTTCCAGATCTAAACTCTAACAAGAAAGTTAAGCAAGTAAATACATAAATATGTGTTTGAATGCCCACAATCCTTAAATAAAGATGAAAATGATTTTCTTAACATAAAATAACTGAAAATATCAAAAACATATACCAGAAACGGATTGAAGTGCAAGATTCGGTTCTGTTAACTTTTAAAGTCAAACTTAAGCAAAACTAGCTAGAACAACTTGCAAGTTCAAACAATTTGGAAGAGAATGATGAAGATGGGCAGAAGAAATGGCTAAGTTTAGATGGGTATTTAAGGAGAAGGATTAGGGTTTTAAGGATTGGATAAAAGCGTTGTCCGATGGATAAACCAATACACTTTGATAATTTATTTAAAAATGAGTTTTGAATTAAATAAATTATGACCATGTATAAAAACATGTTTGGAGGGTTCTAGAATAATTATGGGTTGAGTCTTGGCTGGTTTGGATGGTTACAATACGAGTTCGGGCCTTAAACGAGCTTAAACAAACAAAAAACGTTAAAAAATTGATTTTGTATAAATGAACTTTGGGCCATGCCACACAGCAGACTGAGATCAGCCCTACGCGCCACCTGAGGTGGGGTTCTCGGCCAAACTTTGTTTTTTGGCAAATTTAGTCCTTGTAGTTAATTTTAGGTCGTTTTATGCACAAAATAAGCGTTTTAAAAACCGTTAAAGAATTTGGAACGAAACTACAAGTATGAAACATGATTACAACATAAAATTCATTAATTTATTAATATCCGATGGTTAGGTTTACAATATAAAAACAAATACAAGTTGAAACAAAAACGACGAATGTCACACATACCCTAATTGTCGATAACTTGGAGAAAAATCCAAAAGTGGTGTAACATTTGGTTTTGCGAATCGCTAATAATAAATAAAGGATTTATTTACTAAGTCTATTGTTTAAAGAATTTATTTGGGGCTTAAAAAAGTAATTGGCTTGATTATGTGCTTGAATGAGGGTTATTATTATAAACACTAAGCTCTTAGTCATAAAAATCCTCTCACCATAATTTAGCACACACACACACACACACACACTCTTAAGCTTATCGCTCTCTAAGTTCAGGATTTCAGTTTCTATCCTGGATTCAAGAAACTATTAGATAATTTGCGTAGATCTATCAAATTCAACAAGAAAACGTAATGGAGCAAGATCAAAATACCTATAACCTCTGAATCTTGTTCATGTTGAAAAAGGTACATTTTCATAAAAAAAAGTTTATTAAATAAGCTCGTAAACTAGTGAAAAATTATAATTAGTAATCAGGCCATGAATTGGTGTAAAGTAGCAAACTTGGACTATGGAAAGCTTGAATCGTATATCTCTTAAAAATGAACCTCTAAAACCGGTTATGCTTTTAGAACCAGCCAAATAAATAGATAAGCCTAGATCACAAGCTTCTAGTTGACCTAAATCAAGCGGAAGTGAATTGTGTGATGTACTATAGATCACGAGAACTAGGTTCAGGCAATAAGTGATCTCGGGTTTAAAAGGCCATGCCAAAGAGCCTAGGATGGGAAGATGCAAAAGGACCAAGAACAATATCGCACATTTTAGGGTTTCTACGTGACGGGTCACATTTACTTGAATTTTAAGATAAATAAGATACATGCTTTTAGCATAATAGCCCTAGTGCGCAATAGATCTAAAGGCTGGGATCATGCTCTAAATTATGGATTATTTATATAAATATTTTTGACACTTTTGTTGGGTCAGATTTTCTAAAAGGAAGATTGAAATCTTCTAAACCTCCTGAGAAAACGGCTAAGTATGGACTTCGAGCAAGCCTAAACGATCGAGCATGGTTTTAATACTTCGAGCAAGGTCTTAAGAATCTTTAATGGTTAATTCTTCTAAGTGTTAAAGCTTCGAGCAAGCTACACTTCAACGAGCAAGAGTATTCTTCTATCGAGCATGGATTGCCAATCAAGCAAACAGCTTGATCATACAAGTTTTAACTGAGTGTTACGAGCACAGGATGGTCGAGCACATGGGGACAAGCATGGATGCAATAAGAAGATGTCATATGTTCAAAGCAAGGATTTGAGCGCAGTTCAGTTCCCCAAGCAAGATTTACATCCGAGTATGCTAAAGATTGTTCAATATGTCTAAGGACAAGATTGAAGACATCAAGAAGAATGAGCTTGCTCGATGGACTAGTTCGAGCAAAGCAAGGATTAGTCAAGAGGAATGAAGCTTGCTAGAGGAGAATATCTTCACTGAAGATATTCTAAGTAAAGCATGCTCGAGGACATTCATCGAGCATACCTAGCATACTGAGTCTGCTCGAGCAAGAGACAAACCTTGCTCGAAGACTCTTACACTTTTATTTATTTTGTCTTTCATTATGTAATGATTAGGGATTCTAGAAGGAATGTCAGGGTCTATAAATAGGGTTCTAGGTTTCCATTTAGGGGACAGACAACGACGCACGCAATACAAGAAACATTCCAAAAAGAATATTCTATTTTGTTTCCTTGTACCGCCGCCGCCGTCACGAAACCCTAGACATTCCTTTCACTGTTTCATTAAATGATGTATTAAATACAATAAATCTTTGTCTTTGATTGTGATCGTATTGATTATCTGTTATTGTTTCGTGTTTGCTATATCACACCTTCGTTCCCATTCGTTGGATATCCTGATTCCGCCGGGATATTCAATATGCCTTTGGGTAACTGAGTTAATGTGTTCTTGTCAACCTTTCCAAGGTTTGAACTTGACTCCCGGTCCTGACAAGTGGTATCAGAGATTTGGAAGCTCGTAAAAGGCCACGGGACTGAAGGTTTGTGAAAAAGCTTGAAGCTTTACTCTGTTTCTCTTCTGCAAAACTCAGATCTGCTAAAATGGAAGACCAAGAAGTTTCTACGAACAAAATTCCTAGACTTCTTGGACAAGAAAATTTTATTAAATGGAAGGTACTCTTTGAAGCCGCTGTGAACTACAATGACCCGAAACTGTGGACCTCTATCACAAATGGAAACTATGTTCCTTCAACTGCACCGAACAACAATGCCACTGTTGAGCTGAAAATGGAGAAAAGAAATGACAAGGCACTGTCTATGCTGAAGTTAGGTCTATCTTGGGAAATATTGACAACTGTCAATCATTACAAAAATTCCAAAGATATGTATGATGCAGTTATTGATATGTTTGAAGGAAACACAGAACTGAGAGACATTAAAAAGGATAGACTGAAGCAACAGCTGGATAGATTCAAGTTTAAAGATGGAGAAAGATTAAAATCAGTCCTGCAAAGGTTTATGGTGATTGTAAATGATATAAGAACAACTGACCTGCAGATCTCTGATTTTGAGCTAAACAAGAAGCTTTTGTCATCCTTGTCTGGTGAGTGTTATACTGCAAGCAAGTTTATCAAGGAAAATGCAAGCTTTCCCAACTTTAAGTTGGATGATGTAATAGCTTTTCCCAAGGCTATAGAACATGAAACGATCGAAAACCACATGATTAGAGAAGATAAGCCCAGTTTTCAAGTGAACAATGATCTTGTAGCTCCGATGGGAAATCTCTCAATCAAGAATCAGCAGCCAATCATTGAAGAGCCAGTTGAGACAAGCTCAACAAGTGGTAGGCAGCCAAGATTTAATGTTCAGTTGATAAAAGATGATGTTGCCTCAACAGCAAGTGGACAGTCCACATTTGTGCAGAACAATACAACTCAAGGAACTGATTACCAAGCATTGTTCTCTATGTTTACTGAGTTATATCATGCATTTGTGGCCAAGAACCTAATCAATACAAGCATTGTGCAGGAAGATCTTGAGCAAATTGATGCTGATGACTTGGAGGATATAGACATCAAATGGCAGGCTGTCATATTGGCTGTGAGAAGCAAGAGGTTATACAATATAACTGGAAGATCAAGCTTCAATGTGCCGAATGAAAGAATAGGTTTTGACAAATCAAAAGCAATCTGCTACAACTGTCAACAACCTGGACACTTTGCAAGAGAATGCAACATTCCCAAGAAAAGTGGAAACTAAGTGAATCAAAGTCAATTTTACCAAAATCAGAACCAGAACGTTCAACATCAAAGAAATCAGATCACCAACTAAAACCCATATCAAAACCAGAATAGGCCCCAGTAACAACCCTTTCAGCCTCAAAGGAACAACCAACTGCAGATTCACAATAACCAGAACAAAGTCAATCAAAACAATGTGAATCAGGTTAGGGATCAAGGAAACGTTGCAGTCACAAGGGTATCTCCGGATGGAGAGTTTGATTGGAGTAACCACGCAGCTGAGATTGAGAAGGCGAAGGTTGCTTTTATGGCTAAAGTGCAAGACAAGCCAGAATCTTCTAATGCGCAGGTACATTCTAATATTTCAATTCATGATCTTCTTGTCACAATTGATGAACTCAATCAGGAAGTTGGAAAATGGAAAACTAAATGTGGAAGAAAGGAAGCCTTCTTAAATGTGTATGAAGCCAGTGAAGCAACCTATGAGACTCAAATTAAGGGGCTTGAATAAGATTGTATGCAAGCATACAGAATTCAATCAAGAATGACAATTGAAATTGAGGGTTTTAAAAAGTTGTATGCTGAAGAGAAGTTGAAAAATGTTGATTTGTTGATTTAAATGGAATTCTTGAAAAACCTTGTGTCTACAAGAAATATAGTGGGACTTGTGGATAAAATGACAAAGGAAGAGAAATACAAAAAGGTGCCACCACCTTTCTGTGACAGCTATCAACTGAAAGTAGACAAGGAAAGTAGGAATGAATATCTGAAAAAATTTAAGAATGTGTTTGATGACAAAACTGAGTTTGTAAAACAATATGAAGATGTGATTGTCGATGAAAATGTAGAGTTTGCAGTGAAGTAGAATGAAAAATCAGAAGTCAAGAAAGCTGTAAAGAAGGATGGTGAGAAAAAGAAATAGAGTGAATACTCCAGTGAGGAGAGTACTTGCAGTTGTGGCAGTACCAAATCATCTGAGGGCAAGAAGAAAAAGAAGGGATCAAGCAAGAAGAAAAATGAAAAGACTCCTCTACTGCCAAAGATGACTCCAAAGTTGAAGAAGCATTATGAACAGATAAGAGAAGAACATGTGGTATTTGACATTTGTGCAAGACCATAGCCAGAAATCAAGAGAAGAAATGAAGTGGCAATGAAATCTTCTTATGATCAGTCTCATCCTCTAATCTATCCAGTTTTCTCTAATCATGAACTTTTTGATATTGGAGATATGGAGTATGCACCCAGGAGAAGATTTGTTGCAGAAGAAGGTAGCTGTTCAAAACTACCATCCAAGTTGAAACCAATTGTATTTGTTAAAGAAAAATATCATCTGGTGCCTGATCTGAACAAGCCAATCAAAATGGACTTCAGCAACTCTCTATGTCCAAAGACATCCCTAGGCTTTGATTTCCCTAAACCAAGTGACAGAATTAAAGATAAACAATTACTTGAGGATATGGGAAGCTATGCCAAGGTATGGTGCAAGAAGTGTGATGCTTATGGTCATCACACTGATTCTTGCTGGTTTTAAGAAGAAGAGTTTGTGGTCCCTAATGTGGTTTGTGATTTTGACATGAAAGGATACAAGCAGATGTATCAAAGATATTTGAATGAAGAGAAGAACAGCTCAAGTGATGAAGAGAAAAGAATCAATTCTGCGAAAGAGACTGAAAAAACTTTTGAAAATCAAGGATAATACAATAGTATCAAGCAAGCCTGTAAAGAACATAAAGTCAAATGACAAAGGAAAGGACAAAATGAGACCTGGTGTTCTTAATGGGGATGAAAAGTTATTGATGAAACAAGGTTTTGAACCTAGAGGGTTTCAGTGGAAGACTAAGAAGGGGTTGAATGAACAGAAAAAATTTGTGATTGAGCAAACTGAAAACATAATCATGTCACAAGTTGTGAAAGTTGGATCAGAATCAGACTCAGAAGAAGAATGTGAAGTAATCTAAGAAGATCCATTCCCAATTCCAGTTCCAACTCCTGATGAATCTTCACTTGAATCTAAATTGCAAACTGATGCAGTTTGTGACTCAGAGACCAACTGATTCTCTTTTGTGTATATGTGCAAGAACAGTCCTTGAACAGTAATGACTTATGGTACATGGACAGTGGATGTTCTAGGCACATGACCTGTGACAAAGGAGCTCTTATCAATTATAAAAGAAAGTATGAAGGTCCAGTTGCCTATGGGAGTGATGAGAATGGAGGGAAGATTGTTGGAAGAGGAACACTCACCAATGGCAAGGTATCCTTTGAGAATGTGCTGCATGTTGAAGGACTACAATATAATCTACTCAGCATTTCTAAAGTCTGTGACAAAGGGTACAAAGTGGCTTTCAATGATGAACACTGCCTAATTCTAAAGCCTGAATTTGTGATTCCAACTAAGATGATCATGATGATGGCTCCAAGAAATGGCAACATCTATGAACTGAGAATGAATACTGCTATGTCTAGAGGTGGTTCATGCTTTGTTTTCAAAGCCACTGAAAATGAGACCAAATTGTGGCATAGGAAGATGTGTCATGTCAACTTGAAGAATATGAACAAGCTAGTGAAAGGTGAACATGTTGTGGGCCTTCCCACAAGAGAATTTAAGCTTGAAAAAAAATGCATATCTTGCCTCAAAAGAAAACAACATAAATCCTCACACATAAGAGCAAAGTGATAAATACCATTGATGAGGTCATGGAACTACTTCATATGGACCTTTTTGGTCCAGTGAGTGTTCCAAGTATTGGAAAGACACGATACTACCTGGTGATCACAGATGACTATTCAAGATTTACTTGGGTATACTTCATGAGCAGCAAAGATGAAACCCCAGTGTTAATCAGATCCTATGTGCTGAAAATGGAAAATCAACTTAAAGGGAAAGTGATAGTCATCAGAAGTGACAATGGGACAGAATTCAAGAATGACATAATGGAAGAATTCTACACTTCTAAGGGGATATTTCATCAATATAGTGCACCAGAACTCTTGAGCAAAATGGTGTTGTAGAAAGAAGAAACAGAACACTAATTGAAGCTGCAAGGACCATGATTGCTAATGCAAATCTGCCAGTCACTTTCTGGGCAGAAGCAATCAACATTACATGTTATGGGCAGAACAGGGTTCTACTAAACAAGGCTCAAAATAAGACTCCATATGAGGTTTTCTTCAAAAGAAAACCTTATGTGAAGTTCTTAAAGCCTTTTGGATGCAGATGCTCACTGTTGAATACAAAGGACTATCTAAAAAATTTCGAGTCAAAATCTTTAGAATGTTTCTTTGTGGGATACTCATCTCATTCAAAAGCTTACAGAGTCTATGTGAAGGAGCACATGGTAGTCATTGAGTCTTCAGACATAATATTCAATGAAAATCACTTCAATAATGTTGAAGGTCCCAAATGGCTGTTTGACTTGGAGAAGATGATCAAGTCATTCAAGATTTATAATGAAGACATGGATGACATCATGTACAGAACTAGCTATGAAGATAAAGGAAAACAAAAACAAGTTAATCTGGACAAGCTATGGTCATCTGTTGTTCCTGAGCCAAATGGATTTAACTTTGAAAGAAGCAACCAGTGCACAGCTGAAGAAGAGATGAATGGACAAGAGACTGCAGTTGAAGTTTCTAATGAAGGTCCAAGTGATGTACATAGTGAACCCATACAAAGCCAGCAACCTATTCAGCCTGAAGTGACAAATCAATTTGAAAACAAGTTTCAGTCTTTGTTTGACTCTCTACAAATTGGATCAACTGAAGCATCATCATCTGTGATTGATCAAACTCAAGAAGCTGTTGAGACTCAAGAAAGACTTATAAATGAAACTGCTGAGATCAATATGACCAATCTTGAGATAGAAGTGTCATCAGAACAAATTGTGCAGACTAATTCTGTTGAAAGAAATCACCCTACAGAAAATATCATATGAGACTTGCATGAGAGAGTGATAAGAAGTTCATCTGAAAAGGCAAACATCTGTCTATATGCCTGCTTTCTATCCCAAGTTGAACCAAAGAATATCAATCAAGCTTTAAAAGAAAACAGTTGGGTAGAAGCTATGCAAGAAGAGTTAGCACAATTCAGAGACTTACATGTATGGGACTTGGTTGACAAGCCCAGAGGCAAGTATGCTATTGGAACCAAATGGGTGTTTAGAAACAAGAAAGATGAAAGAGGCATTGTGATCAAAAACAAAGCAAGATTGGTGGCTCTAGGATGCTTACAAGAAGAAGGAGTGGACTTTGAATAAGTATTTGCTCTAGTTGCAATACTAGAGGCCATCATAATCTTTCTAGCATATGCAGCATCAATGAACATAAAAGTCTATCAACTTGATGTGAAATCTGCATTCTTAAATGGAAAGATTGATGAGGAGGTATATGTGACTCAACCTCCAGGATTTGAAGATCAAGTTCACCCTAACAAGGTCTACAAACTCAGCAAAGCATTGTATGTACTTCATCAAGCAACAAGGGCCTGGTATGATGAGTTGTCAAACCATCTGTTGGACAATGGTTTCTGTAGAGGAGCTATTGACAAGACCCTGTTCTACAAAAGATGGAACAAGGATCTGCTGCTGTTGCAAGTGTATGTGGATGACATTATCTTTGGCTCTACAAATGGACAAATGTGCAATGAGTTTGAGCTAGTGATGAAATCCAAGTACAAGATGAGTTCAATGGGGGAAATGAATTTCTTCCTTGGACTTCAAGTATAACAAAAGGCTGATGGAATTTTTATCAATCAATCAAAATATGTGCAAGAAATTGTTAACAAGTTCA
The DNA here is from genome assembly GCF_021521415.1 of Bidens hawaiensis. NCBI lineage: Eukaryota > Viridiplantae > Streptophyta > Magnoliopsida > Asterales > Asteraceae > Bidens > Bidens hawaiensis. The sequence continues at coordinate 790,543 of NW_027491022.1, forward strand.
AGTGCCAAGACTTCAAGACAATGTCTACACCAATGGACACACATTAGAAAATGGTACTTGATGAGAAGGAGGAGCCGGTGGACCAGCATGAATATAAGGCCAAGATAGCATCACTGATGTATCTTACAGCATCTAGGTCAGATATTATGTTTGTTGTGTGTGTATGTGCAAGATTCCAAGCTAACCCCAAAGTCTCACATATGCTAGCAGTTAAGAGGATTTTCAGATATCTCAAAGGAAAACCAGATTTGGGGATTTGGTATCCAAAGAACCCTTCTTTTGACTTGATGGCCTACACAGATAGTTACTATGATGGTTGCAACATGAGTAGAAAATCAACTTCAGGAGGATGCCAGTTTCTAGGGAGCAGGCTGGTGTCTTGGCAATGCAAGAAGCAAACTGCAGTCTCCATCTTACTGTTGAAGCTGAGTACATTGCTGCTTCTGCCTGCTGTGCGCAGGTTCTGTGGATTCATAATCAACTGCTGGATTATGGTCTGAATTTTTTACTTACTCCTATTTTAATTGATAATATTGCTGCTATGTTCAAAGTTAAGAATCCATTCTAAAACAAAGCACATTGAAATTAGACATAATTTCATTAGGGACTGTCAAGAAAATGGCTTAATAGAAATGAAAAGGGTAGATACATCTATTAAATATGGCTGATTTATTCACCAAACCTTTAGATAAAATCAGGTTTCACTTTCTGTTAAAATGCCTAGGAATGATAAATGCTGATGAAGTTTGATTGAGGATGTGTGCTTGAGTGAGGTGCTTACTGATTATCTTTATTACTCACCTTGAATGTTTGCATGATGATTTGCTATACTTAATTGATCATTCTAATTGCATGAATCATGTATGTGACTGTCCTTGTGTGAAATATGTGTTATAATTGTTGATTACAACTTTCAGTACTTTGATATGTGCTTGCATGATTTAATTTTGTGAGTTAAGTTCTTCGAGCATAAATCTATGCTTGATACTATACTTGTTGCACCTCAAGAACAAGCAGGAGTACTTGGAAGACTTTTCTAAGTCTTTCCAGCACAGATGCCATAGCTCAGTTGCTCGAGCATAGATTCTTGTCTTGAAAAACCTTTTTTAAGTATTTCGAGCATGAATCTGTGTTTGCTGGGGTGTTTGATGTTCTTCGAGAACAAACAAACCGTACTTGATACCTCTCAAGTAATTCGAGCACAAATGATATGTAATTACTGACCGAGCAAGGACATGTGTTCTGCAAAACTTTTAGTATTCTGAGCACAAGTCTGTTGCTCGAGCACACAGTTATGTCTTTCGAGTAAAATCACTGAAAGGATAGACATTAAGGTTGCTCGATAGACTTCAGAGTATGCTCGATGAATTTCTGAGCATGCTCGACAGACTTGTGTGTTTATATGAATGATTTATGTTGTCTGACTGGATGTGTCTGATATTGTTGAAGTGTGTTCTTGTTAAATGTGCTTAAATGACAACACTGTTTTCAGAATCAATGTTTTAAATAAAGTTTCAAAGGAAATGATTTTGAAACTGTTAAATGTTTTTGACTAAGCAACACTGTTTTTGGTGTTCTCACATAAGAGATATGATAAGATTATTCATTTATAAGCTTTAAAGAAGCTTAAAGGTTTTTGGATAGGAATTGTATCCAACCGTATGGGAAATGATAGCATATTTTTTAAAATCTCTTACCCATGGAATATAGGCTTAAAGGATTTCTGTCCAGAAAATTGGCATTTTGCTATGAGTATCTTTTCATGAGTGTAGTGACATGAGTGATACAAATATAATGAATTGCTAAGTCTGATGTGGTGACTCATTTGAAGACCAAGGTATGTTTCTTTGCATATCTCTCTGAATGATAGGCAGAAAGGCAATTATCCAATCAAACACAAGGCTGTTGGTGTTTTGGTCACAGAAAATTCATTTACAAAGTTTCTGAGCAGACATAAAAATATAGATACAAAAAGAAAAAGAAAAGAAAAGAAAAAGAAAGTGAAGAATATAGAAAAAGAAAATTGCCTTAAAATAGAATATCAAATAATAATATATCATGACTTAAGGGGCACTAAGGGAACTACAGGGGTGGGGCATCCAAATAAGTCCTAAACACCCTGAATGTAAGGCTTGTAAGTCCGGATGGCATGTAAGTCCAACGTTCAACCTAATAGTCTAATATCTATATATATAATTTTCTAAATAAACTGCTCATAAAAACAAATTTTGACCAAGGCATCAGGTGGTTGAAGTCAAATTGGGGTGATTGGAAAAAGCTAAATAAGCTTTGAAAAGAGATAAGGAACAACCTGAAAACCAAAATGTAACCATTCTTCACTTAAGCCTTAATTGAACTTTAAGTATATCGCAAATGTCATGATAATCATGCTAAGTGCAACTACTTAATGTCAACCTAACATAAATTATAATAAGGCTTACTATGATATGGTGTGAAAGTTTTTGAACAATCTGATCCCATGTCTAGATCTTTCTATGAAAATGTTTTAAAAAGAATATTCAACTGAAATTTGATCTCTTATTCACCTTAAACAAATTGCTTAAGTCGGCTCAATGTTCTGAAATGATTATATTTTATGCAAAATTGCAATTTGAAGAAGAGGATGTGTGTGAACAAGTCCAGCCTTAGGGACATAAGTTTGTGTGATTACACTGCTTCGAGTATGCTATATGATGTGTAAGATTCATCTATGTATTTCGAGCATGCATCTTACTTTCGAGCATTCTGATGATCTGAAAATTGGCTGTTAAGAGTTTCGAGCATGCATCTTACTTTGGAGCACCTGCTGTGATATGGAAATTGATGTTATGTGTTTCGAGCATGATTGCATGGTAAGTAGTCATACCTAAATTCTCGAGCACAAAGAGTAGAATGATAGGAAACATTTAAGTGTTTCGAGCATAGTTGTGTGCTAGGAACTGTGGTTTGTGAGTTTCGAGCTTAGCAGGGCTGTGACAAAAAATTACTAATTGATTAGAGCATAGCTGTGTGCTAGACACTTCGGTATGAGGATTCGAGCTAAGGAACTTAATGGGTCAATTTGTTAAGTAGTTCGAGAAAACTTGTATGATAGACTCTTAGGTTGAGTGTTCGAGTAAAGGCATAGGAAGGATTAAATCTGCTAAGGCTTTCGAGCATGAAGTTACCTCAAGCACATTGAGTATCAGAAATCTAAGTAAGTCGAGCAAAGGTTATACCACTTCTAAGAGGAGTTGCATCTCGAGTATATGTCTAGTCACGATAGATCTCTAAGTAATGTCGCGCATGATGCATTTTCGAGTAAGGGTCAGCAATAAATGTATCTCACGTATCCATGACTAAGTGAATTTATCTAAGTATTGCCGAGTGCACTTCTTGTCGAGCATGATCATATACTCAAGAAAGCAAACTAATCCATTAGCATTTGGCTAAGGCATCGAGCAAAAGTATATTCGAGCAAACTATCTCAAGTGTACTAGTACTCATTATAATCATACAAGTATTTCGAGCAAGGATTGTACTATGTACTCGAGTACAGTGGGAGCCAGCTGTTGTTTTGGCTGTATGCTTGATTAAGGGAGGTACATTAAATTTGAAATTAAATGACAACTGTCGTGCACTAGACGACAAGCGAAGGTACTGTACTACCCAAACGTTAGGTATAAAAGGGGGACTTAGAAACTTTTTCACATATTTCTTCTTCTTTCTCTTAAACCTAGACACAAACCACTCTTGCTCGTGCTTTCCCTGCTTACTCGCAAACTCCGTTACTTGCTCGATTATCCTTCGAATACAACCATTAGCTCTGTTTCGACTTCGGTAAGACATCGTTATTCGATAATCGTCACACCGAGTTTGAAACTAGGGTTTCTTATTGAAATTTCTTACTGATTGTTTACTTGTTTTTGCAGGTACGCATATTACTACGAAACAGGTTATTGAAGAAGCTATTATCATCTAACGATCCTCGCATATTAGTTCTGCAACTTTGTGTACTGACATATTTTCTTATTTTGCAGAACTGATGTCCCTAAAATTCGAAAAGAGGCACAATATGTGCGCTCAGTTTGAGCTAGATGATGATAACAGATAGTTGGAGCTAAAGATCACTTTTCTAAGGAACTCCAACCTGAGAGTAGCTCTTACCGAAGGCCCTACAATTTACAGGAACCATATTTCAGACTTTTGGGGCTCGGCAACTTATGTGAATGATCTTAAGGGGAAAAGGATTGAGGGATCTGTCCTACATCATGACATTGAGATCACAGAAGCTTCAATAAGAGCTGCATTGGACCTAAACGACAATTTTGATGCTCAACCTTCTTATTCAACCCCAAGATTGTTAAGAGTCTTTCAAGAGACAATGGGTTACCAAGGAACGGTGAAGGAGGGCCAATTTCAAAAGGGTAGCTTTCCACTAATATACCGTTTCCTAATCCATCATGTCATCCAGTCCTTATCTCCAAGGAGAGGGACTTGGACTCTACTGAGCAGGGAATTGGGCACTCTCACTGTGGCCATTTTATACCAACAGCCTTTCAATATATCAAGATTCATTTTCCAAGGGTTGTTGTCAAATGCTGAGAAGGAAGTAAATCAGAGGTTCCTAATGTATCCTCGATTCCTAAAAATATTGATAAATAGGTCACTGCCAGACCTTCAAAGAACAGGAGAGGTTTTGAGATTACAAGATCCTAATATCTGCAAACGAATGAAAGAGGCAAAGAGTAAGTTTGAGGAGAATACTGATTGGGATGTTCTCCCATGGCTTCTTGTGCCAGCTTTAGGTGCCATTGATGTGCCTAGAACCCCGGGAAACAGTGACGATGAAGATGATGATGATGATGATGATGATGAAGATGATGATGGTGGAGATAATGATGATGATCAGAATGATGAAGGGGACAATGGTCCAAATGGAGATAATGCTATGGATGTGGCCAATGTTGATCATGCTCAAGATGTTATTGTTGGTAATATACCTATGATTGAACAACCTACTCACGAAGGAGATGATGCAGAGATGGAGGTCATTGAAGAAACTAATGAGCCGGTTGAGCGTCCGAGCAACAAAGCTACTGAACCTGTAGATGATGATGTGTTTGTAGCAAATGTAATATCAAATGTTGCTGATACCATACATAAGATCACTCCACCAGATTACCACCTCCTGAGGTGTACAATGATGATACTGATTCTGTTGAAGTTGATGCTGATAATGACAACATCTTTTCCTCACCTGCTACCACTGAACCAGCTTTATCTGACAATGAACCAATCCATGATACACATGTCCCTTCACCACCAACATCCCCACTACATGATCCAATTAATATCTCACCACCTGTTTCCTAACCTATTCAAGACACACACATTCCAACACCACCATCCTCCCCAGTACAAGCTCAACCACCTGCTACTACTATTGCTAAACCTACCCAACCCACCTCAAATGAACCTGAAACCTATAAGCCTCCATCTCCATAAACTTCTGAACAAGAACCCTACTCGGAACCTGACTTTAAGCCTACCCAAGAAACTCCACCATCCAGTCCAAATCTATATGATGTTGTTGTTCAAAATGCAGAACTGGAATTTGAAAACATTTTGCTAAGAGAAAAGAATTATGTGCTGACCTTGCGAAATAAAGCACTTGAAAAGGCGTTCCAGGAGGCTTTATTGAAAATTCGAACCCTAGAGGGGCACTCTGAGGTTGAGAAGACCTCAGATGCACCAAAACAGGGGGAGAAACGTGAAGATGCAGAGGGCTTAAAAATAATTGAAGATTTATATGCTAGCTCTGATGAAGAGGTTGCAGAAGTTGGAACATCAAATGCACTAAACATGATAAATCAAGAATATGAGAATGGAGATTTTGATGATGAGGGGGAGTCTGATAGTGAAGATGAAACAGAAGAAGACAAGTTGAAAAGGAAGCAAAAAGGTAAAGGGATTGCTTATACAGATGATGATTTACATCCAAAGTCCCTACACAAAGTTCAATCTTGTGATGACATACTTCTCAAAGACAATGTAATTGATCCTGATGTGGCTAAAGTTGAATCAGTCAAAACAGCTATAAGACTGATGAATGAAGAATTAGAGTCTATGGATTAAGAAAATGAGGAGGAAATCCCTCAAGAAGTGCTTGAAGCACTAATCAAAATGAAGGAGAAAGAAGAGGAGAATGAAAGAATGAGGAAGGAGGCAGATGATGCCATAAAGGCTACACTAGAGGCTCTAAATGCAAAACAAAATGATGATACACAAGAGCCTGCACAAATTGAGCCAGTGGTAACTGAGCCTACACAAGCTGAACCCGAGCCTACATTATCTGAGCCAGTCATATCTGAGCATGAAACTGAAGAACCTGAACAAGAAACACATAAAGAACAAGGGCTCAGCTTGGGTCCAGTACATCAAGAACAGGATGAAACTATTGAAGTGTCTGCAAGCACCACGGTGAAGCTAGTAATTATGAGGATTTTGACAGACATTCTAAACAAGCCAGAAGGGCACCATCCTGAAATTGTGTCTGCTGCAAAAAAGGCTCAAAAAGATTTCATAAATCTGAGCAGTAACACACAACCTGAGCCAAGAGTCGAAGAGGTTGTTGAACCTTCTGAACCACTAGTTGAGGAAATTTTTTATGAATAACCTACAGAAACTGTTGGCGATGAAGTGAAGAAGACTGCAAATAAAGAACAAATTGTCACTAAGCCAACAGAACTAGAGACTGAAGCTGAGGAGGGAGCAAAAAGGAAAGCAACATCTGAAGTTGACCCCCCTAAAGCTAAGAGACAAAAATCAGTCTATAAGAGAAGACCGAAGAAATCCAAGTTTGTATTCCAGTCCCCTGAACCTGAAACAGAAGAACCAATAATTGGGGCACTTCATAATTTGGATGAACAATTTGAAGAAAATGAGGATGAGGAAGGATCAAAAGACATTAAGAAGGAAAATGAAGATAGAGCTTATTTGATAAGTCGTGAATATGACTTGAAATATCTACAAAGACTATCAAAGGAAGAAATAGCCAAAGAAGTTGAAGGGTGGAAGATGAGGAATTAAAAAAGAGAATTTTAAATAAAGGTTGGTCACAAGCCTGCTTTTCTAAACTTGCAGTCTTTTGATGTTATTGACAAGATCTACAAGAGAGCTCTTGTAGACGATATTGCTAGTTTTGTAGAAAAGGCAAATAAGAGGAGAAGAGCAAGTGATGATGTTGAGTATGAGTCTGTGAAGGCTAAACATAAAGACATTCAATTCTTGCAAGTCCATGGATTTAAATACAACACATTGATTAAGCTTTCGCTGGAAGAATTGAAGAGAAAAATGCAAAGTGTCAAAGATTCTCATAAAAGTAAAAGGAGTTCTGATGATCTTAAGAGGGAAAAGAAATTAAAGGAGCAGGTGGAGTAAGAGAAGGTGGAGACTGAAAAGAAGAAAGCTGAGGCTAAAGAATGGTTCCAAGATCCTCTGAGAGTTCAAACTTTAAAGGAAATTGTGATGGGCAAAGGTATGACTGAAGATCAGTTCAACAACATGTTTCATGAACAACTCTTAGACATATACAATCGAGAGCAAAGTTTATATATGAAAACACAGAGAAGATTGGAAGAAGAGAAGAGAAAGATGGAGGAACTAGTTAGAGCTGAGATGCTGAGTGCCCTACACAAGAAAGGTGTGAGTATGGGAAGACTAATGACTCAAACTGATGAAACTTTGAAGATATGGTATGTAGAAGAAGAGCTTGTCAAGTCAAAGAAGACTCAGCAAGGAAGCACAACCTGAACACCCTTAAGGTCCAAGATTGTGAGGCCTGAGCAACCAAGGAACTTAAATCTGCACACACATCTCTTCTATGATAAAAGATCGAAGACCTTAAGGGTGATCACTGAAGATCAAGAAGAAACTCTTGTTATTTTTAGGGATGACTTTAGAAACTTCACTATAGAACAACTGACAAAGATGGCTGAATTGGAACTATATGACAATCAAGTCAGAAGCCAACCACCTAGACAACAAAGGAATGACCTCTCAAAATTCATTAAGGAACAATCATAAAGAGGGTTTCCATTCCTAAATCAAAAGAAAAGAATAATACACAGTCAAGCAGAGAAGGAGAGAAGGCGCAAAAGGATCAATGAAGTTCACACTCTTGAACTCTCTCTATTTGACACCAGCAAAAGGAAAACTCAAGCAAGTAGCTCACATGGTAAAAGAAAGACTCTAAAGGAGTGCTTGGCTATGAGGCAGGAGATGAGAGAACCAAATTCAGTTGTGCAGCATAATGGAAGAATCACCTTCATCACTTACAACCAGCATAATGGCTTAATCTCTTTAAGGAATGAATCGGGTATAACCATTGCTGTGATCCGGTATGATGGGGATCTTCAATTCATGCATCCTCAAGATCTCCAAGACATAGTAGATGCTGAGTTTCGCATTAACTCCTCTTACGCTATGGAACTTAATATGATTAAACAAAAGGCCGCCCTTGTCAAACTGAAAAAAGAAAAAGCTGACACAAGGAGCAGGAGGAGAAGATAGCAGAATGGTGCTTAATGGCGATTAATTTTATTTCTGTTTATCTTGGTAATTTTATTTGATTTGTATTTTGATGTAAACCAATTTGATGTGTAATGTCCAAGAGGTAGAATTCCTATATGTAATGAAATGACTTGTTCTTAAATGATTTTTACTTGATATTTGATACATGTGTAACTCTATGCATGTGTGTTTTGGTGCATCTGAGCTTGTTCCAATCTAGGGGAGATTGTTGGGTCGGATTTTCTATAAGGAAGATTGGAATCTTCTCAACCTCCTGAGAAAACGGCAAAGTATGGACGTCGAGCAAGCCTAAACGATCGAGCATGGTTTTACTACTTCGAGCAAGGTCTTCAGAACCTTTAATGGTTAATTCTTCTAAGTGTTAAAACTTCGAGCAAGCTACACTTCAACGAGCAAGAGTATTCTTCTATCGAGCATGGATTGCCAATCATGCAAACAGCTTGATCATACAAGTTTTAACCAAGTGTTACGAGCACAGGATGGTCGAGTACATGCGGACAAGCGTGGATGCAATAAGAAGATGTCATGTGCTCAAAGAAAAGACTTCGAGCACAGTTCAGTTTCCCAAGCAAGATTTACATCCGAGCATGCTAAAGATTGTTCAATAAGTCTAAGGACAAGACTGAAGACATCAAGAAGAATGAGCTTGCTCGATGGACTAGTTCGAGCAAAGCAAGGATTAGTCAAGATGAATGAAGCTTGCTGGAGGAGAATATCTTCACTGAAGATATTCTAAGTAAAGTATGCTCGAGGACATTCATCGAGCATACCTAGCATACTGAGTCTGCTTGAGCAAGAGACAAACCTTGCTCGAAGACTCTTACACTTGTATTTATTTTATCTGTCATTATGTAATGATTAGGGATTCTAGAAGAAATGTCAGGGTCTATAAATAGGGTCCTAGGTTTCCATTTAGGGGATGGACAATGATGCACGCAATACGAGAAACATTCCGAAAAGAATATTCTATTTTTTTTCCTCGTACCGCCGCCGTCGTCACGAAACCCTTGACATTCCTTTCACTGTTTCATTAAATGATGTATTGTAAGGCCCCGAATCCCAGAAACCCCACAGTTGGTAATCATTCAGAACGCTTGTAAAAAATTAAGCTTAAAAACAATTCTTTTCATTAAAACCAACATCTCAGAGTATAGTTCAGCGGAAAACATAAATAATAAAATAAGTTCCCAAAACCCGGGAATTTTGCCCATAATCAACATAATTATCTTAAAATAAAAACTATTAATAATAAATGTTTAATAGTAAAACTTCAGTTCTCGTATGCCCTTCACCGTCCAAGTAGCTTCGTGCACGTCCAAGCGATAAGGCATCCTCTTCCTAACCTGAAACTCACACTAACATGCCGACAAAGTCAGCTTGAGCTGAGTGAGTTCAAGTTTTAAGTAAATAACATCAGTATTAATAGTTAAGATAGTCAAACCAAAAGTTTTAAAAACTAAAAGGGTACACCCATCAAATCCTCATTACCGAGAACTAAACATCCTCATACATACATATACAAAATGTATATGTAAACATCCTTTCAATTACATCCCTATATATATCATAGTATATATATATAACATCCACGTATAACATCAGGGTCGAGCAAACGTACAATCCAGACACGTAACATCAGTGCATGCAAACACAAAGTAGGCATACACAACATCAGTAGTCGAAACGACTACAACATCGCCAGATATAGGCCAGGCAATAAAGTATATACATATATATATATATTTAACCATATGCTAGAAAGCCTATATAAATCGTTTAAAACATTTAATCCAGTAGGAAAACATTTAGGTGTGCATGCTATCCCAAAAGTTAAAAGAGTTAAAAAGGGGCATCATGAACTCACCTGAAATCAAACGAACACCTACAACGGGCTATGAAATTCCTAAGTGCGCGATCACAAGCAAGGGCCTATAAATTATACACAACACGTTACTAGACTAGACCGTAAGAACACTCTTGCCTAACAGGCCGTTCAAGCCCAACACTTTGGCCCAAGGCCCAACATTGGCCCGTGGCCCAACAACTTGGACCAAGGCCCAAGCCTTGGCCCAAGGCCCAACACCTTGGCCCAAGGCCCAACACCTGGCCCAAAGCCCAGCAACTTAGCCCAAGGCCCAACACTTGGCCCAAGGCCCAAGGACAATCAATCGGGTCGAATGTGCGTGTAATAAACCTTAAAACCATTAATTAAATGAATCAGCCCCGAATGGACCAAATTCCATTTTAAATCTTTTCATTCATCAAGATTATGTCACCCGAGTTGATAGGGTTGACGGTTCCTTTTTACAACTCTTACTTTAACATTTAAACGAAAATTCGCGCACTGCTGACTCGATTAACGAAGCACTAACCACAACAGCCCCGAGCATCAAAAAAATAATTTTTCCACAGCCCTTAAACCCCCCTAGGGCTATACAACCTGATTCGGTCGGTCACCCGATCAATTAACGCATCAAACTCAACAATTTGCATATCTACACCCGGTAAACCTTAGTTTTCGAACTAAAATCGATTGACCGACCTAAACACCTCCAAAGACCACGAAATTTTAATATGATGTAAATGCCATACCTAGGGATCTTTCTACACCAGAAAATCTAATTTTTATCCACGGAAAGTGGGTCAATTACACCTTGGCCGAAAATCTGTCCAACGAAACGTTTCCGTAAAATTGAGCATCAAAACGATTAGGGGTGGACAAAACGAGTGTTGGGGTTTGTAGTACATACCTTGAACTACTTCTAGGAGCTTGGAATAGATCAAAAAGTCGAAGCAAGGAAGGGAGGGGGTGGCTGGAACCTGCCGATCGCAATACAGCAGCTAGGGTTCCATCTTTTTTTTGTTTAATGATATATCACAAATATGTTTCATCCAAGTCCCTCGAATTTGCAAGATTTGGCGACTTGTACGGAAGGTTAAGTGTTTTAACGTAGCAGGGGTTACTTAAAGGTTCTCGAGAAACGTCGGATAAGTCCCGAGAGTTATACATATTTTACACGTGCTAAATTATTGAACCGGATGTTTGACGGGCGTTACAAGTCCACCCCTCTTACAATGGGATTGCTCACCGAATCCCGAGGCGACAGAAACAACTACGGATACAGCCGCATTATCTCATCTTTGGATTCCCAAGTAGCTTCGGAACCCCTACGGTGCCTCCACTGCACCTTCACTTGCTTAACCACCTTGTTCCGCAACCGCCGTTCCTGACGGTCAAGTATAGCAATAGGCTTCTCCACATAGTTCAGCTTACTGTCAAGCTCAATATCCTCAAGAGGCACATGGGCCTCCTCATCCGCTAAACACTTCCTCAAGTGGGACACGTGGAAAGTAGGATGAATCCCCGCGAGCTCCGCGGGCAAATCTATCCTATATGCTACCTCACCGACTGAGCTTCCCCCTCTTACGAAAATGAATAATGTCCTTCCAGGGAGAAACTTTAACATAACCCGATCCCCAGCCTCAAACACAATAGGCCTTCGCCTTTTTATCGGCATAAGACTTCTGACGATCCTGCGCGGCCTTCATAAATGCTTTAATCTTGTCGAGCTACTCAGTCGTAGCCTCGACCACTTCTAAAATACCCAACTGCTTTTGACCAATGGAACCCCAACAGACTGGAGTCCTAAACCTCCTACCATACAACATTTCAAACGGTGGCATCCCAATCATGGCGTGATAACTGTTATTATATGAGAACTCTACCAACGGTAAGTGATGGTCCCAACTACCACCAAAGTCGATAACGCAAGCCCGCAACATATCCTCAAGAGTCTGAATGGTCCTCTCAGACTGACCATCCGTCTGTGGGTGATAAGCAGTACTGATGAGGAGTTTGGTGCCCATCTCCTCATGAAACCTTTTCCAAAACCTGGACGTGAAACGCGTATCCCTATCCGAAACAATAGATACCGGCACCCCGTGCCTAGAGATGATCTCACGAGTAAACACATCGGCCAGTTGCTCAGAATTAAAAGTCTCTCGAATTGGCATGAAATGGGCGCTCTTGGTCAATCTATCCACGATTACCCAAATGGTGTCATAATTACCCCAGGAGTACGAAGCAGTTTAGTCACGAAATCCATAGTAAGATGCTCTTATTTCCACTCAGGCATTTCCAACGGCTGAAGTTTCCCAAATGACTTCTGATGCTCGGCCTTAACTTGTAGACACGTCAAACACTTACTCACGTATTGAGCCACCTCAAATTTCATCGCAGGCCACCAATAATTTTTCTTCAAGTCTTGGTACATCTTGGTCGCGCCCGGGTGAATAGAATAGCGCGACTTGTGTGCCTCATCCAAAATTTTATCTCTGAATCCCCCATACCGCGGTACCCATAAACGACCATCCTTATATTTCACCCCGTCACCGACGTCTTCCAACAATTTAACCTGACCCCAAACACGTTCTGACATAATCCATTCCACCTGTAACGCTTCATTCTGTACGTTGGCTATTTCTTTCAAAATGTCGGGTTTGAGAATAAGCTGGTAGGATTTCACACGAATCGGCTTCGGTCTCTCCTTCCAGCTCAACGCGTCGGCCACCACGTTAGCCTTACCGGGGTGGTACATAATATCCAAATCATAATCCTTAATCAACTCCAACCATCGACGTTGGCGCATATTCAGTTCCTTTTGTTCGAAGAAGTATTTTAAACTCTTATGGTCGGTATAAATAACTCAAAGAACACTGTACAAATAATGTCTCCATAACTTAAGCGTAAACACCACCGCCGCCAGCTCTAAATCGTGGGTAGGATAATTCGCCTCATGAGGCTTCAACTGCCGTGAGGCATAACCAATGACTCGACCTCGCTGCATCAAAACACACCGAAGCCCTTGATAAGAGGCATCAAAATACACCACCAAATCATCGGTGCCATCAGGTAAAGCTAAGATCGGGGCATGCGTCAATCTGTTCTTCAACTTGAGAAAAGCCTCCTCCTATTCCGTACCCCAAACGAACTTAACACTCTTCTTAGTCAGCTTGGTCAGAGAAGAAGCAATTTTCGAAAAATCGGGAATAAAGCGGCGGTAATAACCCGCCAAACCCAGGAAACTACGGATTTCAGTTGGAGACTTAGAAGACTCTCATTCATTCACGGCTTCCACCTTTGCAGGGTCAACCAAAATACCACTCGGGTTAATAACATGGCCTAAGAATTGAACCTCACGTAACGAGAAGGAACACTGATGTGTGTCTAATAACCCTATAAATATGACCCTCACAACTAAGCTTTAATATTAAAACGAAAATCCTAAAACCACACACAACCGGCAAGTGTACCGATCGCAAGTAGTATAGACTTAGGAAGTCCGAGTATCGAACACGTGGACACGTCAGAACGCTAAAGATCACTAACCCTAGACAAGACCTACCTTAGAATAATAATTATATTGATTTTTGATTTTTAAATACTTAACTGAACTAACTAGACTGACTGACAAAACTTACCAAAAATAGAAAACTTAACGGAAAATTTAACTGTGTTAACTTAGGATGGAGAAAAACGTCTACCTAGGTCTGAATCAAATTGTAGGCCTAACAAGCTAATGGATTGGATGACTTCAAGACACCGGTCCCTAAAGATGACATGACTAAGGATCGCTCGGGCTCACTAGATTACCTCTCAGTCTTACTCAACAAGCCTAAACTACTCAAAATCGCTTAAAAAGACCAAACCGGGAAATAATTGCTAACGTGTTCTAATGAAGGATCACCTCTCGGTCTCACCAACACTCGACCCTAATGGTAATGAATACTACACAACCAAGGATAGAGGAACAATTTAACTTAAACCAAAATAGATCAACTAGTCGCTCAAAATTCCTAAAACTGACAAGAAACGAACTCGCTCTCGCGCAATCCTTATTCTAGCATGCAAAGGTAATGAGACAACCCTAACTTCCTATCACCTCTCGGTCTCAAGGAAGGTGTTTAACCGCTGTACTTAATCCAAATAATCACGCAACAAAACCCTACGGTTGTTCCTACCGCAAACAAACCCTAAACACAAAGTCTAGAATCAAACAATGCACCGATCAATCAATACAAAACTAATCAATCAACACACGAGGTTTATGCAATGAATCACCAAAATTTCCAGCCCTTAAACACAACCTATTTCATGTCTAAATCAAACTTTACAATAGCAATTCAAGTCTATCAATCAAACAATCCAAAAAGCTCATCAAACACTAACAAGAATCATCATTCCTAGGTAGAACTAACAAGTTTAGCCAATAATCATCTTTGGACAGCCATGAACATTAAATAAAAGCATCATTAAACTCATCTTAAACATCAATTCAAACATTCAATAACCAATACTAATCAATAACAAGTCAATATCCCAAGTAATTGCAAAACTACTAATCAATTGAACAAGTAAATCAAAGTATATGAACAATGAAAAAGATGTAAGGATATGAATGAATTCCGGGCTGTTCTTGGCTGCTTCAGCTGATGAAAAACCTTCCCGAGGCTTGGTTCTTGTGTCTTCTTCCTTCCCTAGCCGCTACACGATCAAACCCTAGCTCCAAAAAACTTTTACTCCTTTTTCTTTCTTTCCTCCTGCTGCTATCGGAATCTGCCCAGCTGCTAGGGTTTTTATTTTTTTTTATATAATATAATATAATATAATATGGTCTTGGGCCTCCATGATGCATACGGGTCGGGCTTTGAGTTGTTTACTTGAAAACGTATGCGTAAAATGCTCGTAGAATGCTCGAAAAGTCCCGGTTTCTTCCTTTCTTTTACCCAAAACCTACAAGATTAATAAATGTAAGTAAAACCTATCTAAAACAAGTTAAAACATATAAAATATAATATAATACATAGATAAAACGTGCAGAAAATACGAGTGTTTTACAACACATCAAACACTTAGAAAATTTCGCATACAATTTGTTCTTCCGCAGAGCCTCCAACACTTCTCTAAGATGACCGGCGTGATCGGATACACTTTTAGAGTACACAAGAATGTCGTCGATGAACAAAATAACCGAACCATCGAGCATCGGTCTACACAATCGATTCATGAGATCCATGAACGCCGGTGCGTTGGTCAAACCGAAAGACATCACCAGAAATTCGTAATGTCCATACCGAGTGCGGAATGCAGTCTTAGGAATATCTTCCTCCCGAATCATCAGCTGATGATACTCGGACCTAAGGTCGATCTTCGAGAACCAATTAGCCCCTTGGAGTTAATCAAATAAGTCATCGATCCTCGGGAGCGGGTACCGATTTTTAACAATGAGCTTGTTTAATTCACGATAGTCAATGCACATCCGCATGCTACCGTCCATCTTTTTAACGAACAGGACCGGGGCACCCCAAGGGGAGATGCTCGGTCGAATAAAGCCCTTATCGAGCAAGTCTTCCAACTGAGCCATAAGCTCCTTCATTTCATTTGGCGCTAGGCGGTAGGGAGCTTGGGCAACGGGCTTGGTGCCCGGTACAAGGTCTATCTGGAACTCGACCTCGCAATCCGGCGGCACATCTGACAAATCATCTTGAAATACATCCGGGAAATCCCGAACAATAGGAACATCACCGACGGTAGCCACCTCGGTATTCACATTCATAGCATACGCCAGATATGCCCCGCACCCCCGCTGCATCAACTTTCCCGTCTTAAGCATGGATATAATATGTGGCGTCGCAACATACCGATCACCGAAGACCGTAATTCGAGTCCCATCCGGGGCCCTTAGACGAACGAGTTTCTGACCACAAATGATCTGAGCACCAACATTCGCGAGTCAATCCATCCCGAGCACCACATCGAAACAACCAAGCGGCATCAAATACAATCGCACCGGAAACCTATAACCAGACAACTCGATGGAACAACCCGGAATAGCCCTAGACACGGACACAGATTTTCCTACGGCGACCTCAACCTCAAACCCATCGACTACGCGCTCGGGTGATTTATCCAACAGGGAACAGAAAGCGGTAGACACAAAACTCCTACTGGCGCCCGAATCAAACAAAACTTAAGCCTGTAACTCATCAAGTAGGAAAGTACCTGGGACGATATTATACTACTGCTTAGCTACACGGTCAACACATACGATTTTAAATGAAGAAGAAATTATAACGGTGGAATGAAAGCTAAATAAGGAGAAAGTACCTGAGACGACATCCGCATCCTCTTTCGCTTCCTTCTTGGAGATGTTGAAGGCCCTCGCCCTGGCCATCTTCCCCCTCGAGGAAGTCCCTTGCCCGGACCCCCCCCCCCCCACCTTACTGGAAGGACAGTTTGATGCCAAGTGACCCGAACCCTTACAGCGGAAACAGGTCAATGTCGGGCACTCGAAATAAGGGTGTCCTACCTTATCGCAACGAAAACAAGTGTCGGACCCTATCCTACATTCCCCCTTGTGCGGATTCCCGCACTTCTTGCAATTATCGAACTCCGCACCCCTTTTAAACCCAGAAGTCTCAGTCTTTACCCTTTTCTCAGACGGATTAAAATTGCTTCCCCCGGGCCGCTTACCGTACGAATTTGAGTTCCATACCTTCCTATTCTCGGGCAGCGGTAACTTCTCCCTCTGATCATATAGCGTACCAGCTAAAGTGACCACCGAGTGAAAAGAGTTCATGTCGGTAGTCAACACACCCCTACGAATGTCCACCGGAAGCCCCTTCACGTACTTCTTAATCCTCTTGGTTTCGGGAGTAACCAAATCGGGACATAAACGAGCCATCTTGTTAAACTTGGTGGTATACTCTCGATGCGATATAGTACCAGCCTCCAAGGTCAAGAATTCCTGCTCTATCTTATCCAATTCATGCGGAGGACAAAACTGATCGAGAACCAATTTCTTCAACTCATCCCACGTCATCCTCCTAATCGAACGATCACCCATAGCTTGCGCTAAGTTATCCCACCAACATAGTGCCTCAGAACGAAACGAGGCAGTAGCATAAGTCACCATATCATCCCTCTTGCACTTACTAACCCTAAGAACAGACTCCATCTCTCTCACCCACTGATGTGCTGCCAATGCATCTTTAGTACCATCGAAAGAAGGGGGGTCGCACTTCTTAAAGTCACCATACGAGCAACCCCGAGTAGATACACTAATAGTCCGCACCTCATCTTCATCTCCACTCGGCACATATACTTCATCTTCCTCCTCTAGCTGGACCTCCTTACTCTTCCTTCCTTTATCCGAACCCTTACCAACCAGTGACTCCTCCATGGCCCTAACGGCCTCAGCAACGATCTCGGGAATGGCGCTATGGAGCACCTGGTAAACCTCATCCACGATAGCCGCGCGCATAGCAGGATCTAAGGCGGGGTTATCCCCCTCCTCATGAATCAGGGTGTCCTGATGGGAAGTAGGAATCTCACCCTCGGCTTCGGCACGTGGCTTACGACCACGACCACGACCACGAACACTAGAACCACCTCTCTTAGCTGCTAGAGTATTAACCATGACTTATCCCTACAAAGACAGAATTTTAATATGGTCAGGTACAAGTGGCATTTAGAACATGTAAGGTAAGGGTAAACTGCTAATGACGTTGATCAAGTGTAATTAGTCGTTTACTTTACCCGCTCGTCCTAATCACCCCCTGCTCCGATCCACATTAGCCTTCTATCTAATACTTAAACAGTTAATCACATACCGGGAACTTTTAAACTTAAAGGAATGACTTTATAATTAAAAGTTACCTCTTGGCGTGCAGCTACTCGCGGTGGGCATACTGGTCCCTTTTCTTACAGTTCGAGTCCAAGCATTCGGGGATGCTCGGATCCCTCGAACCAAGGCTCTAATACCAACTTGTAAGGCCCCGAACCCCGGGAACCCCACAGTTGGTAATCATTCAGAACGCTTGTAAAATAATTAAGCTTAAAAACAATTCTTTACATTAAAACCAACATCTCAGAGTATAGTTCAGCGGAAAACATAAATAATAAAATAAGTTCCCAAAACCCGGGAATTTTGCCCAAACTCAACATAGTTATCATAAAATAAAAACTTTTAATAATAAATGTTTAATAGTAAAACTTCAGTTCCCGTATGCCCTTCACCGTCCAAGTAGCTTCGTGCACATCCAAGCGATAAGGCATCCTCTTCCTAACTTGAAACTCACACTAACATGCACACAAAGTCAGCTTGAGCTGAGTGAGTTCAAGTTTTAAGTAAATAACATCAGTAGTAATAGTTAAGATAGTCAAACCAAATGTTTTAAAAAGTAAAAGGGTAAACCCATCAAATCCTCTTTACCGAGAACTAAACATCCTCATACATACATATACAAAATGTATATGTAAACATCGTTTCAATTACATCTCTATATATATCACAGTATATATATATATATATATATATAACATCAGGGTCGAGCAAACGTACAACCCAAACATGTAACATCAGTGCATGCAAACACAAACTAAGCATACACAACATCAGTAGTCGAAACGACTACAACATCTCCAGATATAGGCCAAGCAATAATGTATATACATATAAATATATATTTAACATCCCAAGGCCTACCATATGCTAGCAAGCCTATATAAATCGTTTAAAACATTTAATCCAGTAGGAAAACACTTAGGTGTGCATACTAGCCTAAAAGTTAAAAGAGTTAAAAAGGGGCATCATGAACTCACCTAAAATCAAACGAACACCTGCAATGGGCTAGGAAATTCCTAAGTGCACGATCACAAGCAAGGGCCTGTAAATTATACACAACACATTACTAGACTAGACTGTAAGAACACTCTTGCCTAATGGGCTGTTCAAGCCCAACACTTTGGCCCAAGGCCCAACAACTTGGCCCAAGGCCCAACACTTGGCCCGAGGCCCAACAACTTGGCCAGAGGCCCAACACTTGGCCAAGGCCCAACAACTTGGCCCAAGGCCCAAGGACAATCAAATCGGGTCGAATGCGCGTGTAATAAACCTTAAAACCATTAATTAAACGAATCAGCCCCGAATGGACCAAATTCCATTTTGAATCTTTTCATTCATCAAGATTATGTCACCCGAGTTGATAGGGTTGACGGTTCCTTTTTACAACTCTTACTTTAACATTTAAACGAAAATTCGCGCACCGCCGACTCGATTAACGAAGCACTAACCACAACAGCCCCGAGCATCAAAAAAATAATTTTTCCACAGCCCTAAACACCCCTAGGGCTGTACAACCTGATTCGGTCGGTCACCCGATCAATTAACGCATCAAACTCAACAATTTGCAAATCTACACCCGGTAAACCCTAGTTTTCAAACTAAAATCGATTGACCGACCTAAACACCTCCAATGACCACGAAATTTTAATATGATGTAAATGCCATACCTGGGGATCTTTCTACACCGGAAACTCTAATTTTTATCCACGGAAAGTGGGTCAATTACACCTTGGCCGAAAATCTGTCCAACGAAAAGTTTCGGTCAAATTGAGCATCAAAACGATTAGGGGTGAACAAAAAGAGTGTTGGGGTTTGTAGTACATACCTTGAACTACTTCTAGGAGCTTGGAATCGATCAAAAAGTCGAAGCAAGGAAGGGAGGGGGTGGCTGGAACCTGCCGATCGCAATACAGCAACTAGGGTTCCATCTTTTTTTCGTTTAATGATATATCACAAATATGTTTCATCCAAGTCCCTCGAATTTGCAAGATTTGGCGACTTGTAAGGAAGGTTAAGTGTTTGAACGTAGCGGGGGTTACATAAAGGTTCTCGAGAAACGTCGGATAAATCCTAAGAGTTATACATATTTTACACACGCTAAATCATTGAACCGGAAGTTTGACAGGCATTACATGTATTAAATACAGTGAATCTTTGTCTTTGATTGTGTTCTTATTGATTATCTGTTATTGTTTCGTGTTTGCTATATCACACCTTCGTTCCCATTCGTTGGATATCTTGATTCCGCCGGGATATTCAATAGGCCTTTGGTTTAACTGAGTCATTGTGTTCTTATCAACCTTTCCAAAGTTTGCACCTGACTCCTGGTCCTGACAACTTTGAATTATTTTTGGGTTAATTATTATTTGATATTACCCTATTTAGTTCGCATGTGGTTTTTAAAGATTTTTAAGTCAAAATAAAGAACTTTTTATTAAGTTTGACATCAATGAATGAGTCTTCAAATAGATTTTATATATTTTTATTAATCAATACATTTTAATTAAAAGTACCATCTATTAAATGTAAATATATATGGTACCCATACCTAATAATAAAAACAATCTTACATTAAATTAAAAGAATGCGCGGTTGCAAAGATGAAATGAAATCTTTAAAAGCTAAGAGCATTCTCAACTCGTTCATAAAAATGTGTGACGGAGATTTGCAAATTATATGGTTATAAGTGGTCATGAGTAGAGGAGAGAGAAAATATTATATGGAAAAGTTAAATTTAGAGTTGTAATGTTTATACCGTATAATTTTTAGTATTTGCTGAAAGTGGTAGTGAGTGGAGGAGAAAGAAAATAAATTATAAAGGTATAAAAATTATTATTTAATTAAACATGAAAGTGAAAAAGAAATTACCTTTAATGTAATTATATGACATATATGGATATATGGTAGGGAATGGTCAGGGAGTCTCAAAGGGGTTGAGTTGCTGATTGCAATGAGGGGTTTTCGAAGAAAAGGAATTGAGAAGTAAGCACACACACAAGTCTCAAAAGTCATGACTGGAAGACATTTAATAAGCTGACATCCATATATGCCAACTAATTTAAGGTAGCAGGCGAATAACTAAATTATGTTCTTTTCTTTTTCGACGAATTGTAACTTTTTTTGTCTTTTTTGTTTCGTTCTTGATTATGAGTAACTAAGCTCTTTGGAGCTGCTTAGGTAGATGAACTATACATATTGTTTTGTTTTATTCAATTTTTTTTTTGATTGAATGTTTTGATTTACATGTTAACGCTTTGTTATTGTTTTTTGAATATTGTGTGTTAGTGTTGATCGAATTTTTATTGGTTGTTTATGTTGGAATTACGTATGCCCGAGACACATACTTATATTAATGTGGCTAACTGTGTTTGATCCAAGTCGGGTCATACCCAATAACAAGCTAGACAACACCAAATGTATTCTTTTAGTGATTTGATCATTTAAACGAATACCGAACACTACGTGTTTAGAAAATTGGTTTTCTAAACAAACACACTTGAGGATTTAAATAAATTATCTGGATAATTTGTTTATATAAAATAATTATTTAATTGGTTAAATAATTACATAAATGTATGTGCATTTTATAAAAATGAGTTTTATAAAATAAATGGAGATGTTTTAAATGTTAAAACAAAACAACAATAAAAAAAAATAAAAAAAAAAAAAAAAAAAAAAAACCGGCCACCCCATGTGGGTGGAGGTTTTGGTCCAACCAAATGTTTTGTCCTTTTGTGTTGACCATCCCTTTATATCTCCATTCAAATTACATGCATTTGTGTCTTGTCCCCTTTTTGGATTCTCAAGTAAACTTTTGAATTTTTCAAACTCTCTTTCTCTCTACACACCCCACGGCCAACCTTGGCATTTTTGGGAGAGCTTGGTGAGCTTGTTTAAGTGTTCATAATTCCTAGCAATCAAGTTGGTGTTGTTGCAAAAGCTTGGGGTATCACACTCTTGAGGTCTTCTTCCTTGGAGGCTTGCCATTCATCCACCATCATCTTCAACATCTTGCTTGTTCTTCTAAAGGTAGAAGAAGGTACACTTACATTTTGTGAGCATTATGTTCTTGTAATTTTGATCCTTGTTAATTGGGTTTTAGTTTTAACATAATGGTATGTTCATAACAAGATTTATAATCTAAGCTTCCGTTGCGTTTTCTAGTTAAATATGGTTAACTTGACTTTGATAAACTTGTATAAACCCCAACAATGGCATCAAGAGCCGGTTACAAGGACTTATGCTCCTTGCATGTTCATAAATTTCGGGTTTTTTCATGGGTGAAAAAGGGGTCCGAAATTTTGGTGGATTTAACCCCCATGGTTTTGTAAGATCTTGACATGCATGGAAAGATCTTAGGAAACCATTATTAACATTTGCATGTTGAAAATTGTAAAATTTTGGGGGGGGGGGTTTGGGCCGTAGCCTCTTGGGGGGGGGGGGGGGGGGGCCGATTCCTTTGATGTTTTTGGGCAATGGTTGCTTAGGTTGCATGCTTAGAACATTTGGTATGTTTGGATGTGTCATAACCGAAACCGAGACCTTGGATGTGTTGATTGTTGTTATGTGTATGTTGGTTATATTTATTATTCAATATGGTTGTAATAATTCATATTTTAGGCTTGTGTAATTTATTTATTCATAAGTTGGTATGTAATAAATAGATTAGTTGCATTTTCTTTGTTTTAGAAAAATATGTATTAGGATACATTTTGTAAAAATTGAAGATGCAAGAATTGGTGGATTTGGGCCTTGGACCAAATTTTGGGCTTGTTGGGCCTCACCGGCCCATCATGGGATTCAAGCCCATTAGGCCCATAAATTTCACTCTTGGGCCCAAGAAGACTTTTGGAAGTTTGGAGCCCATTTACAAGCCCAACAAGAACACAACAACTTGGAAAGGATACTTGAAGCATTTGGATGCAAGATCAAGTGGGAGTCAACATTCCATCCTTGTGTCATGTTTTGTCCCTTAGGTGAGACTTATGACCTATACTTGTTTCGGCTAACAAGTATGGTCAAACTTAGCGGTTCTCGGTTATGACTATATTTTGCATGTATGCTTGGTTGTTTGTTTTACTTTATGTAACATGTGGTTGATAGATATTAGGATATCCAAACCGTCACATAGGAACGACAACTAGCATAAAACGGGTTCTATATATATTTGGTAATATCGCGTCAATTAGTTAATAAAATGGGTTTATTAAAACTAAGCGATTACTCACATATAATAAAATTGGTTTTATTATAACTTGAACCTTGAAAATTGGTTTTCAAAATCGCCATATTACTAAATGCATGTTAGGATATGGCATAATGTTTTTCAAACTAGAATATTGGAAAACTTAAAATCCCTTTTTCATAATTACCAAGGAAACAAGTCTAACACCATCCTTTTGTAAGACACTTAACGTATTAGGAAACTTTAAATGGGATAAAGGTCACCTAACCATTTTAGAGCAAACTAATATACTTAAGGTAATATTAACATATTTGTGGGATAAAGGTCACCTAACCACTTGTATGTTAATCTTACATGTTTATACAAGTAGGACGACTTGAATTGGAAACCATGTGATAAAGGTCACCTAAGCATGGGGTCCAATGGTGTTGATGGGATAAACATGCCAACACGAAATAAGGATTTCGAATGGTTCCATACCTCTAGAAGTTGCAAAGGGTTGCAATTGTCAAGGTTGACTACCTTGTTAAATCAAATAACGGGATAAAGGTCACCTAACCGAAATTTGATTTATCGTTGGATTCTAGAATTTAATTATTATTTTAAAATTTGGAATAAAAGGGTATTAATAATTAAATTGTTTATAATACTAAAATAAAACTTTGTTAAATTTTGTAGATGGCCGCTAACAATGCAAACACCTCTACCCATAACACCCGTAACCTATCCTTAAGAACCATCCTTGAAAAGGATCGTCTAAACCATAATAACTTTATGGATTGGTATCGCAACTTGAGAATAGTTCTCAAACAAGAAGAGATATCATATGTCTTAGACGATCCCATTCCCGATGAGCCTAACGTGGAAGATGAGGAGGCGTATAACGATTGGGTCAAGTACACCAAAGATTCGGTGCAAGCCTCTTGCCTCATGTTGGGGACTATGATTCCCGAAATCCAAAAGGATTTCGAGCATCATGGGGCATACGACATGATAACTCAATTGAAGGAAATGTTCCTTCAACAAGCTAGAGCGGAACGTTTCGAAACGGTTCGAGCGTTTCATGCATGTCGTATGGAGGAAACCCAAAGCGTCTCATCTTATGTCCTAAAAATGAAAAGCTACATTGAAAAGCTTCGTAGGTTGAATTGTCCCGTCTCTAATGAGTTGGCTACGGATTTGATTCTCAACTCTTTGACCAAAAGGTTTGAAACATTTGTCATGAACTATAACATGAACGGGTGGGACAAAAGCATTGGTGAGCTTCACGCAATGCTAAGAACGGCCGAAGCGGGAATGGGTAAAAGGGTTTTACCCGTTCTAACAATCAATGATGGCAAAAGGGGACATAACTCCAACCCCAAAGCAAGTGTTGCTAAGGGCAAGGGCCACGTCCAAGGAAAGGGAAAGAGAAAAGCCATCACGCCCATCAAACCGAAGGAAAAGAAGCAAAAGGTTGCGGCGCAAGATCCATGCTTTGAGTGTGGAGAGATAGGTCATTGGAAAAGGAATTGTCCGACCTATCTCAATGCGTTAAAAGATAAGAGGGATGCGGGGCATACCTCAGGTATTATCTTTACTATACATATTGAACTAAATGTTATTTCTTCAAATACATGGGTACTTGATACCGGATGTGGAACTCACATTTGCAATTTGTTGCAGGGGTTCAAAAGAAGTAAACAACTCAACAAAGGGGACATTAGTCTCTTTATGGGCAATGGAGCAAGAGTTGAAGTCCAAGCCCAAGGAGACTACATATTAAAGCTTCCAAGTGGTTTGGAAGTAATTTTGAAGAATGTTTTGTATGCTCCTAAGTTAAGGAGAAACATTATTTCCGTGTCTCTTTTAAAACAATGTGGCTTTGATCTTAAGTTTATTGATTATGATATTCATGTTTTGATGAATGGCATATTTTATTTTAAAGCTATACCCATGAATGGTATATATGAAATAGATCAAAGTGGTATGTCACATAATAGTTCAATGTATAATGTCAACACCAAGAAACTCAAGAAGGACTTGGGTGATTCCTATCTTTGGCATTGTCGCCTTGGACATATAAGCAAGAATCGCATGCAAACTCTTCGCAAGAGTGGTATTCTAGAAACCAATGAGTTTGATTCATTTGATGTATGTGAATCTTGTTTACAAGGCAAAATGACAAAGCAACCCTTTAATAAAACTTTTGAAAGGTCAAAAGAATTATTGGGTATCATACATTCGGATGTATGTGGTCCTTTTAGACCAATGACTAGGAATGGTGAAAGATACTTCATTACCTTTATTGACGATTATAGTCGATATGGTTATGTGTACTTAATGAAACACAAAGATGAAGCTTTTGAAATGTTCAAAGACTTCAAAACTGAAGTAGAAAGGCAACTCAAAACCACAATCAAAGTACTTCGTAGTGATAGAGGAGGTGAATACCTAAGTGGTGTTTTTCAAGATCATCTTAAGAGTTGTGGAATTATTTCACAACTTACTCCACCTGGAACACCACAACATAATGGTGTGTCTGAAAGGAGAAATCGTACCCTATTAGATATGGTTCGATCGATGATGGCTAGAAGCACTTTACCTCTATCATTTTGGGGCTATGCTTTACTTTCCGCTGTTCGCATATTGAATATGGCTCCAACCAAGAAAGTGGAGAAGACACCTTTTGAAGTATGGCATGGAAAGGCTCCATCGCTATCATTCTTAAAAGTTTGGGGTTGTGAAGCTTATGTAAAGCAATACACCCCAAACAAATTAGAAGTCCGATCCACTAAGTGTATCTTTATAGGTTATCCTAAAGATGATTTAGGATATTACTTTTACGATCCTAGTGAGCAAAATGTTATTATTGCTCGAAAGGGTAAGTTCTTGGAAACTAAGTTCCTTGAGGAAGGAACTAATAGTAGAACAGTGAAATTTGATGAGGATCAAGAATCACAAGATGATACACAATTGGTTGATACTAGCACTCAACAAGAGGTTGTTGAAAGTGATCAAGTGGTTGATCAAAACACACAAAACGTTCGCAGATCTGGTAGAATTAGCAATCCACCTGAAAAATATGGATTTTTTGTAGAAGGTTGCTACGTGGTAGATTCGGATGAACCAACCACATACCGTGATGCAATGTCCAAGAATGATTGTGACAAATGGCTTGAAGCCATGAACGTTGAGATGCAATCCATGTATGACAACCAAGTTTGGGAATTGGTTGAACCACCACTCAACTCCAAAGCTGTTGGAAGTAAGTGGGTTTTCAAAAGGAAAACCGATATGCATGGAAACTTGGATACTTATAAAGCAAGACTTGTAGCTAAAGGTTTCACTCAAACTCAAGGGGTTGATTATGATGAAACTTTTTCGCCTGTGGCAATGCTAAAGTCTATTAGGATATTATTTGCCATAGCTGCACATTATGATTATGAAATCTGGCAAATGGATGTCAAAACCGCTTTCCTAAATGGATATCTTGAGGAAGATGTCTATATGGTTCAGCCTGAAGGTTTTGTCGATCCAAAACATCCTAATAAAGTATGCAAGTTAAAGAAATCAATCTATGGATTGAAACAAGCATCTAGAACTTGGAATCATCGTTTTGATGAAGAAATCAAAAGTTTTGGGTTCATCAAAAACGCTGATGAGGCTTGTGTGTATAAAAAGGCTAGTGGGAGTATAATTACATTCTTAGTATTGTATGTCGATGACATTCTACTATTTGGAAATGACATTCCAACCATGGAAAGCGTTAAGGCTTGGCTTGGAAGTAGATTTTCCATCAAGGATCTAGGTGAAGCTGCCTATATTTTGGGAATAAAGATCTATAGGGATAGGTCAAGGCGCTTGATAGGTTTGAACCAAAGTACATACATTGATAAGATCTTGAAAAGGTTCAAGATGGAAAACTCCAAGAAAGGTTTTGTACCTATTCAAAGAGGGACCATATTGAGTTCAGCTCAATGTCCAAGCTCAAAGGGTGAGCAAGAGACGATGAAACAAATCCCATATGCTTCTGCTATAGGATCCATCATGTATGCGATGATATGTACTAGACCGGATGTGTCATGCGCTTTGAGCATGACAAGCAGATACCAACAGAATCCAGGAAACAGTCATTGGATGGCTGTTAAGAGCATATTGAAATACCTTAGGAGAACTAAGGATATGTTTCTGATATATGGATCTGGTGAGGAGGAACTCGCTATAAAAGGTTACACGGATGCGAGCTTCCAAACTGATCGAGATGATTCTCGATCACAATCTGGGTATGTGTTCACTCTTAATGGAGGAGCTGTCTCTTGGAAGAGCTCAAAACAGGAAGTGGTAGCATTGTCCACTACAGAATCAGAATACATCGCCGCTTCATTGGCAGCTCAGGAAGCTGCATGGTTGAAGAAATTCATTACTGATCTAGGGGTGGTCTCTTCCATTCAAGACCCCCTAGAAATCTTTTGTGACAACGAGGGTGCGATTGCACAAATCAAGGAACCTCGTTCGCACCAAAAGACAAGGCACATAGAGCGGAGATTCAACTACATAAGGGATGAAGTTGAAAAGGGAAAGATATGTATTCGCAAAGTTGGAACTGATCAAAATCTTGCGGATCCATTCACAAAACTCCTAGAAAGACCGAAACATGAGCGTCATGCGAGTGGCTTAGGACTTCGATATTCTAGTAATTGGATTTGATCTATTTTGTATTAAAGTTTAAAAGACTTTTGTAATTTAACTCTTTTATATGATTATGGAATCTTGAGTTAAATTCTAATTTTGCATGTTTAATCCATGAATAAGTTATCTTATTCTAAAAGTCCGTAGTCGATCACATTTGTGGGAACAAATATGAAGCAAGACTATTATGAACTAGGTTTGGTGGATATTCATAAGAAATGAATATGGAGCATAGGTTTGCTGCCAAAGTTCATAGATATTTGTGGGATACAAATATTGGACTGACCCGCTCTCAATATTACTACATGGAGTCGATTGACTTGATCATTAGTAATCTTGAGTAAAGGAGAATTTCATATTATCCTTAGACCTGAGATGTATATTGGGTCTTGATTTTCACCGAGTATTACACTTTGACTCTCCCCTTCGCTATTCGTAAAAGATGGTACATAAGGATGAGCTCAGGTGGAGTATAAAGTGATAGTGAGAGGCGTATACAGTCAAGACGGAATTTGTTCCTCTTATGTGTTGAGAGTTTAGATGTCTAAGGCCTGATAAAGTTGAATTGTAAAGAGAATGATCACCTATGTCTCTTAGATTCAACATGACATCTAGTAACAAAGGGATATAATGATAGATTCACCTAAATCATATCAAGTAAGGGACTTGAAGGGATGATGTTATTGAATGGCACTTCGTCAAACACATTAGGGGTGGTGAACTGTTGTTAGGCGGTATTCACCACTTGCATTAATTTTCTATGTATCTCGTGCAAGTGGGAGATTGTTGGAATTACGTATGCCCGAGACACATACTTATATTAATGTGGCTAACTGTGTTTGATCCAAGTCGGGTCATACCCAATAACAAGCTAGACAACACCAAATGTATTCTTTTAGTGATTTGATCATTTAAACGAATACCGAACACTACGTGTTTAGAAAATTGGTTTTCTAAACAAACACACTTGAGGATTTAAATAAATTATCTGGATAATTTGTTTATATAAAATAATTATTTAATTGGTTAAATAATTACATAAATGTATGTGCATTTTATAAAAATGAGTTTTATAAAATAAATGGAGATGTTTTAAATGTTAAAACAAAACAACAATAAAAAAAAATAAAAAAAAAAAAAAAAAAAAAAAACCGGCCACCCCATGTGGGTGGAGGTTTTGGTCCAACCAAATGTTTTGTCCTTTTGTGTTGACCATCCCTTTATATCTCCATTCAAATTACATGCATTTGTGTCTTGTCCCCTTTTTGGATTCTCAAGTAAACTTTTGAATTTTTCAAACTCTCTTTCTCTCTACACACCCCACGGCCAACCTTGGCATTTTTGGGAGAGCTTGGTGAGCTTGTTTAAGTGTTCATAATTCCTAGCAATCAAGTTGGTGTTGTTGCAAAAGCTTGGGGTATCACACTCTTGAGGTCATCTTCCTTGGAGGCTTGCCATTCATCCACCATCATCTTCAACATCTTGCTTGTTCTTCTAAAGGTAGAAGAAGGTACACTTACATTTTGTGAGCATTATGTTCTTGTAATTTTGATCCTTGTTAATTGGGTTTTAGTTTTAACATAATGGTATGTTCATAACAAGATTTATAATCTAAGCTTCCGTTGCGTTTTCTAGTTAAATATGGTTAACTTGACTTTGATAAACTTGTATAAACCCCAACAGTTTATTGGTCTAGGCACATAGGAATATTTCCTAGATTCGGTAAGATCATTCTAGCTAGTTAATCGGCATATTATCGATCAACTTCTTGTAATTCGAAATAATATAAGTTACAAATACTAAAATTAATCAACTAAGGTGTGCATTCCTTCTTGATGATTTGCACGATGATTTAAGGTTGATAGGTCATTAGCTAGGAATTTTTGATAGTTGGGTGGCCAATGACTCGAGTTTAGCTGTTTATTCGTGTTTAGAGTTTCTTAGGATTTCAGTTTATAGGATATCTTCAGCTTCACAATTAGCAGGTTTTAGTATACAAATTGCTTTATATCTGATAGTTGTGGGATTTGGTGTCGTTCGGGCGAGCCAATGTGTTTTATCACGTTTTCACTTGTCCTAACTTGAGCACAATTTATCATCCTTGGCGGGAGGTTTGTTGGGTTAGAGCCGAGTCTTCAGTCAGTAACCAGAATTATGATTTCATAGTATGTGTCTAGGGATTCACGCTTAAACAGCTCGTCTTTTTTCATATTAGAATTTCAAACCAGTTTTCCTGTTTCTTTCTTTTGTGTCAGTTTTAGTTTACTTTCTTAACTAAAGTCTTTATTTCATTATTTAATAATCAATATTTAAAATCTTTCAAACCTAAAATCATTTTAGATTAGTATTAGAAGTTTGTCCTTAATGTCCTAGATCCGATAGTTGGTCTTATATGCTTACTACACTGTGACCGACGCACTTTCCATTATGGTGTCTGGTTAATTGGTAACTCTTATTCTAAAACTTGTTTTTTTATGGTTATTTTATTTGCTTTCCAGATTTTATTTGCAACCGAATACATATTTGAAGTTCTTAATATCATATTTTTTTATCAGATACTTACATTCAAACTACTAATACAAATTAAACAACACATAAAAAAAACAGGACATTTATCGATTATGAGAGGCATTATCCAAATAATCTCTTAGGATCATCTAGAACATAAAACACTTAGAATATCTTGCCAACATCCTTCATTAATCCCCTGTTGGCATTATAAAATTCAGTAAACTCTTCATAGGAAATGGACCCATCTCCATCAGTATCGAGTTCGTCCATCATAGTTTGGACCTCTTCGACTGACACAGAGCCGAGCTTCTTCAATGATTCTCCCAACTCGGCTGAAGAAATTTTACCATCGTTATTGGTATCAAGCGCACCAAAGATTCGGTCACGCTCAGCCTTGTCTTCATCCTCGGCCATGATGGGTTCCTAACGGTTGAAATCAATAATAAGGATTAGAGCCTTATGTGTTCTTATGTATTTACTAATAGTTTTGTATTGGATTAGAAAGGTTGATATTAGAATGTTTATAATTGGTTGCAGAATAAAAGGATATATGGATGACCTATAAACATGGTTTACCTTTTGTTTCAAAGGTGTAAGAAATTCTGATATGTAATAAATAGGAGATGATTGTGGTCCTAAAAATAGCAAATACCAATTTTACAGAAGATAAATAAAGATGGGTTACATTAAATCTCTTATAGCATTCATGTTTCATTCATTATTTTTTATCCTATAATTTAACTAAAATTCATAATTTTCAAAATTTAATAAATATTTTTTAAAATATCCCACAACCTATTCATCATTTTTATCTTTATCTTATTCACAAACAATTATTTTATTATATTTCTCATTTTTATACACTCACAATAATTTAAAAAATGATGAATAGTGACTTTTAATATACAAAAGGTTGTTATAACAACTTATTATAATTTAAGGTTTAGGGTAAACAAATGGTGGATGAGATGAAGTTAGTTTTTATTAGATGTTTTTTTTATAATATAATGATGAGGGAGAAGATGATGGATGGGATGAGAATGCCCTTAGCACCTAATATTTTAACTTACACACAAAATTCCAGATTTTAATTATAGAATACTGGTTTCAAATAATCTCAACTATGTCCTATTAGCAAATAACGATCCCCACTTCAAAGTTGGCTGGTGGCATTGCAACTAAAGGGGTATTTGTTTTAAACGAACCACGACTAACGAAAATTAACTCCGTTAGTTATTTTCTGACGTGGCACGCCTAGTTGTCAAAAAATTGACTACATAAGCAGCTTACTTGGCATCTGATGATGATGAGTAGGCACATCATTTTTATACATTTGTCAACAATCCCTAATCAATATAAACTCTAATCATTCAAACCAAAAATCGAAGGATCAAAAGGCTCTGTCAATTAAAATTGACAGAGGGTTTTTGATCAAGGAATGAAGATGATTAGAATCCATAAAAATGTTTACCCCGATTGAAAACGAATTGAATTTATGGCTCATCGGAGTTCTGATGGTGCGGAGTATCAACAGAGGGCAAATCAATGGGGTCCATTTAAGTTGGGGGGGGAGTGAATGGCGACCGAAGTTTGTTGTGTTTGAAAACAAGTGACAACGTATGCTTTCATAGGATAAATTCCATGATTCCGTCGGTGATTTAAGACTAAATTATGAAACTATCTATAGCCTGTAAAAGCGTAATAGAGGTTGCGTCCATCTCGGCTTGGGGTTACGAATCAAAATATGTAATCAACCGGTCATTTCGGTCATTAATTTGGCGTTAAATGCTCGCCGGAGTAGATGCCGGAATCATCGGGCGGAAAAACGTGGATGAAATGATGAAAATGGAAGTTATGATTTAATGTTTCATTTCACACCATTGGACCTTGAAAGAAAACCAAAACCACCCTCAATTTTTTCCACGTAAGCATCCACGTATTTGCCACCTAAGAAGTTTTTGACAAGTATGCGTGCCACGTCAGAAAATCACTAAAGAAGTTAGCCTATGTTAGTCGCGGTCTATTTGAAACAAATAGCCATTTAATTTGTACCGTCACCAGCCAACTTCGAAGTTGGGACCGTTATTTACCAATAGGGCATAGTTGGGATTATTTAAAAACAATATTCCTTGAATTAATCATCAAGGTGTAGAATAAAAGGTCAAGGGTTTAAACCCTGTAAAGTGCAACATTTACTCGTTAAAAAAAACAAATTAATCATTTTACTATTTATTAAAATTACTTACAAGAAACTTTATGTTAAAGTCATGTTCAAATTTTTATAAATTTTAAAGAGGAGGCCACGCATAAAGTTTTAGATGCGGACTTTGTTGGTATATTTATCATTTTCTCACTTGTTCCTACTTATAAGATTGGTAATCTAAAGGATTGTTCTCATTAAATATTTATAGTATAAGTAAGGTTAAAAGCTTACAACAGTTAATGAGAATAATGAAGAAATATATTCCTATTACAAATATACACTATTAAACTCTTCATTCGATGCGGGAGGTGGACGACTGCTGAGACTGGAGTAGAATGTAACATTCGTCATTTTACGAACCCGAAAATCGACCCCTTTAAAATCCAAAGTTATTAATTTTCAACTAAACTACTTTATTATATTATATATAGTTCTTAAAAGATCAATTTAATTTATTTATGCAACTATAGGTTCTTTTTGTAGTTTACCAAAGTTAAATTATATTTATATAACTATATTATTATTTTAGTAAAAAAATAAAAACATCTAAAAGTTATTAATTTTCATCTAAAATACATTACTATATTATATAGTTCTTAAAAGATCAATTTAATTTATTTATGTAACTATAGGTTCTTTTTGTAGTTTACTAAAGTTAAATTATATTTATATAACTATATTATTATTTTAGTAAAAAAATAAGAATATAATAAAATATCATGGACTTTCGCTGTTGGATTTTAACAAGATTATCAAAGTCATATAACCTCTTTTTTATGAAAAACGCCATGGATAAAATAGTTTTAAATCTTGTTATTTAGATGAATATAAAACCGATTTCACAGGCAAAACCAAAAACCCGGATCCATATCGAACTACATGCTTACCAGCACAAACAACCATAAGATATACATGCATGTCAACCTTTTAAGGAGTTAAGAAGGTTGAAGAAGATAATGGTTGAATGAAAAGTTTTTAAATGAGAAAACCTCAAGCTTGTATACCCTCAAGCTTGCAACAAACACCTTGTATGCTAGGCTTTACACTTTAAAAACCCACCTCCTTGTTCTCCCTTCCATTGGCCGACATATGGAGAGAAAATGTTTTGTGTCTTGTGTGTTTTGAGAGAGAAGAGTAGATAATCAAAAGCACCACCCTTGTTGCCCAATATAAATTCTTGCATGTTGTCGTAATAAAGACAAAAGAGAAGGGTGGAACATGGGGGGGGGGGGGCACCTCCTTCCCAATTTGAAATTCAAATCAATTTTTTGTTATAAAATTTTATGTTATGTTTATTTAGTAAAAATGTAACCTAACATAAATAACATGCAAGAGTAATTAGCCTTATATATAGTTATTTAACCAACTTTAAATAACATTAACAAATGTCCTCTCTCAAAATATAAATCATCCATATGTTTTATTTATTTCACAAGTACAATGTATTTAGAAACCCTTTTCCAAATATCGTAATTGTTAATATTTATTTACTACGATCATATCATCTATAAACAAATATTATTTGATGTTTGTCTAGCTTGTTATTAGGTGTGACCCGACCTGGATCATAACGTACTAGCCACATCAATAATAATATGTGTCTTGGGCAGACCGAGTCCAGCAATCTCCCACTTGCACAAGATACATAGAAGATTGATGCAAGTAGCAAATACAACCTAACAACGGTTTACTACCCCTAATACGTATGACGAAGTGCCATTCAATAACATCATCTCCTTCAAGTCCCTTACTTGAAATGATTTAGGTGAATCTATCATTTATCCTTTTGCCTCAGATGTCATGTAAAATCCAGACATAGAGTGATCATTCTTTGTTGATTTAACTTTGCAGGCCTTGGACATCTTACTCTCAATGAATAAGAGGGACAAATCCCCTACAGAACTAAGTCAAAGTATAATATTTGGTGAATATCAAGACCCAATATGTATCTCAGGTCGGAGGATACTATGATATTCGCCTTTACTCAAATTTACTTATGATCAATCACAAAGATTCCATGTAGTAACATTTGAGAGCGGGTCAATCCAATATTAATATCCCATAAATATCTATGAACCTTGTCAGCAACTTCTTGCTCTATATTCATACCTTATGAATATCCACCAATCCTAGTTCATAATAGTCTTACCTTCATAATCGTTCCCACAAATATGAACGACTACGGACATTTAGAATAATTAACTTACTCATAGACTTAAACATGCTAAAATGGAACATAACTCAAAATGTCATAATCATAAACCATAGGTCCATAATCATATGAATGAGTGAAAATAACAACTGTTCCGATATCCAAATATAAACTAGATCAAATCTAATCATTAGAATATCGAAATCCTAAGGCACAAGTGTGACCATCATGCTTTGTTCTTTCAAGGAGCTTCGTGAGTGGATCTGCAATGTTTTGATCGGTGTGAACTTTGCGAATACATATCTTTCCTTTCTCAACTTCATCCCTTATGTAGTTGAATCTCCGCTCAATGTGCCTCGTCTTTTGATGTGCACGAGGTTCCTGGATTTGAGCAACCACACCCTCGTTGTCACAGAAGATCTCTAGAGGGTCCTGAATGGTACGGACCACCCCTAGGCCGTCAATGAATTTCCTTATCCACGCAGCTTCTTGTGCTGCCAATGAGGCGGCGATGTATTCTGATTCTATGGTGGACAATGCTACCACATCTTGTTTTGAGCTCTTCCAAGAGACTGCCCCACCATTCATAACGAAAACTTATCCCTATTGTGATCGAGAATGTAACATTTGTTACTTTTCAAACCCGAAAACCCGACCGATTTCGAATTTTCCATTTTGTTTATACATACATACATACATACATACATACATACATATATATATTATAATTAATTTCCGTTGCATGTATTTATTCGTCGATATTTTTGTTCGTATTTAACCCGACTCGTTGGGTCTTTTCGGTGTATTACATTATATAATATTCACAACGATTTAAAGTTTGTTATTCTTTCGTTTCTATTCAATGTGGTCAAATAACGAAACGCCGAGGTCGAAAGATTATTTAATCGACTCACAAACTATGGGGTATAATATGAAAATAATCCAAATACATATACTCTAACAAGTTTATATAACATACTAAAGGTCAAGGTTCAAATCGTAAGTATACATTAATTTAGTTTAAAAAGAAATATGAAACTTCACGGGCCGTTTATGTAATATATTTGAAATAATATATTAAATCATAAAAAGCAGCCATCCCCCCAACCTTACGTCTAGGTCGTTTTTCTGGCGACGGAAATTCCGGTGACCCTCAAAGTTCCAGTAGCCTCCAAAATGCATCAAATCGCGCGTTGTAATTTGATTAAATGCGTGAACCTCCTTAAGACCTTAACGAAGACTTTAAATCAATTGATAATGACCCGTAACAACAACACAATTCGTGCAATTTATCTCGAGAAACCGTCAGTAACGGCCGGATTAACCTCAAAACGCAATTATGATATTTAAACGATATATGCTCCAATTAAACTTATAAATAGCCTCTAAAACTTCATCTAAACTCGTTCACATCTTTATTTCCACTAAAACACTCTCAAAAATCAATAGTAATCCGTCAAGTTTCGTATTTCCGACCACCTTTGTTCTCTGTCAATACGTAACAATACCAAGTAAGTAATATATGGTTTTTGATCCTTTTGAGCCGATAAATAAAACCCTTAACACTAATTTAACGAACATGGAACTGTTTTCGTGAATTGAAAATCCATGATTCTTTTGTGTAGATGATGAACTTGAGTAATATTATAAATATCCTTGTTCCTATTGTTTAATCAATCAAGTAGTTAGTTCAGTTGGGTAAACACATTTGGTTTGGTCATGAAGACCCGGGTTCAAACCCGGGTCAGTGTACCAGTTTTTGCATTTTTTTAACATTGTCTTTTATCATATAAATTAACTAAAACTAATATAAATATATATTAGATTATTTAAAAAGCATAATAAATCAATAAAAATTATTTTTAAATCAAATAAAATTTTTATAAAATATAAATTATCATTTCCAACTAAAACCCAACTATCTGGTTCGTTAAACCATTGAAACTAACTTAATTTTATTCGTTACTTTGTTAACTTTAAAAATTTGTTAAACTGTTAAAAGTGAAATTATAAACTCCGTTGCATTAATTCATTCAAATTCAATAAACTTTTTATTCATTGGATTTTCATTCGTTAAACTGTATTCATTAGCCTATATTTCGTTAAACCTTATATTGTTAACTTTAAATCCGTTAGCTTTTAATTCGTTAGTTTAGTTTTATTTCGTTAACTTAGTAATAGTTGTACAGGATAAAATCATTATTTAAAACCTGTACCTTGAATTTATCGTAACCTTCATTTGAATGTTAAAATTATTATATTAAAAATAATACGAACAGCTAAAATTCCGTAAAACTTAAAATAATATTAATGCTTTAAGATATTGAAATAGTGCAACATATCTAAAACAAACATTAACTAAATCCAGATAGCTATCCTTAATTTTCTTTACATTTTTATTATAGTTCGCGAAGTTCGGTTACTTCGATTGCGTTATTGTGCTTTCGGCTTTATTACAAGTATACCTCCGATTTCATGAGTTTCTCACGCCCCCTTTTTTAAACGTTTTACTTTCTGGGGGTAGTATGCATATCCTACTTAAACGATTACGATTATTGCTTATTTACAAAACTTCAATTCGCATTATGGACTTGTGTTTACTTGCTTATGTGCGTTGTGCTATCTGAGTACGCTGATCGGCCTCAACTGGAAAGGACCTTGCGTGCGTTGTGCGATATTCCGAGTACGTTGGTTGTTACCAATTGAAAAGGACTTGACTTGCGTTGATTACACACTTCATAGAATTGTATACTTCTTATGTATTATGACAAACTGTGTTGATTCTCACCAACTACTTGTAGTTTACTTTATTTTATATTGTAACGCCCGTTAATTTCGGTTCCAAGAGTTAAAGCTTGTAAAGTATGCATTATTCTCGGGATTTAACCGACGTTTCTCGGGA
Organism: Bidens hawaiensis; assembly: GCF_021521415.1. Classification (NCBI taxonomy): domain Eukaryota; kingdom Viridiplantae; phylum Streptophyta; class Magnoliopsida; order Asterales; family Asteraceae; genus Bidens; species Bidens hawaiensis. Next base: position 828,427 of record NW_027491022.1, read on the forward strand.
GCCTTTACGTCATCTCGGTACGTTAAATTATCCAACATTTCCTTCCAAGTTACCATATCCCTTAAACTTTGAGGGCTAATGTGTAACATTTATTTTATATCATAAAATAATGAAAAACCCCGATCGGACCAGATCCCCCCCTGGCGATTTTTCTTCTATGCAGCCGGGTTTCAACCATAAAAACTTCAATTCTAGGTCAGTTTTATGATTCCCCATCTCTTTTACACCTTAATTGATCATATTAACGCGCTTATTGGTCTTTAAGGTTGAGTTTTCATGATAACAGTTTGCTGACAGATTCGTATACGTTTATTGTAGGGTTTGTAACGCAATGATAAACCATTTTTTATGATCGATTCTTGTTTCCATGAAGTTCTACTTTGAGTCTAGTTTCCAGAAAAGTATAATATGTAATTTTTGGATGAGATTTGAATGGTTTTTATGATTTTATAAGATCGAGTGTCAAAGCTGATGAAGGATGACGGATTCTGGTATGTCTTCCTGACGTCATAACCCTTTTTCGACAAGTCCAAATTGGTTGTTTTCACTTCTGGAAATTAGTATGTTGAGTTAGGAACCAAACCCAATTAGAATCGTTTAATTTGGTTCAGTAATGAATTTTATAAAAATAAAACCATTTTGTTGCGCACTAAAATAGCTGCACGTACCTTTCTTTGTTGGAAAAATTTTTATAATTTTTGTGTCCACTAGAAAAATATAATAAAAATATTTTTAAAAACCTAAGGAATTTATTAAATTCTGGTAAAAATTTAATAATTTATTTCAAAGGTTATCCTATGTAATTAAATGCATCCTCGCATGCTAAAATCTGCACGTTTTACTTGTTATTGATCGATAGGTTCGTTTTAGGCTTAACCGGTGGATGTTCAATTGTGTTCTTGTCGAGGCTGTTTAAAGTGGATTTTTGCACCGAAATCTTCATATGTATGTCTAGTATAACATACTTAAGTATCGTTTTTATTGGTGTTCGTTAGATTGGTCAACTAGTTGTAGCTTGATTGTTAGTGTTCGGTTGGCTTGAGTTGAAGTGATTAACGACCAATTCAGATCGGGGACACTCGTTTGATGTACGGGCTTTTCAAAATTCATTTTTATAAGTTATGGGGCTGAATTGGTTGTCGGTTACTCCAACGGGTCGGTACAACGCGTAATTGTGTTTACTGAATTGTTGGTGCGTTGTAGTTGCGGGTTACCGACCCATTTGACTCGTGTGGACTTGTTGGCTGTGATTTTATCATAATGGGTCCACACGGGGCTGAGTTGGATGATAACGGCCTAGACGACTCCTAAACGCGCATGTTAGTGTCACCTAGTGCTCCCGGGGGGGGGGAATTGGAATTATTTATTCCCGGGAGTACCTAAGGGTCTGTAAGGCCCCGTCACCGGTAACCCTACTTTCGTGTTGGATTTACTCATAAACGCAGTTCTAAATATCAGAGTTAATTAAAACATTCGCGGAATTTAAAAACTTTCATAAAACATTTCATAACAAAACACGTCTTGTCTTAAAACATCATTTTGTCTTTCAAAATAAACGAAACATTAAACTTAAACGTCTTGAGTCTTTCGATGCCAGCCTCTTATTCAGTGCCACGTGTCTCCTCAAGCGAGCTGCCTCATCCTACTCACCTGCGTGCATACTAAAAGTCAGCTATGCTGAGTGAGTTCTAGTTAATCACATAATCATACAATACATTCTTACATTTCATACTTAACCTCTTAACTTTCTTTCGTACACACCTAAGTGCATATACTTTCATTCTTACCTTCGTACTTTCTTTACATACATAATCATACGTTTTAAAGAGCCTTTCGCCCTATAACCTCACAGATATTATAAGGGTCTGGTCCCTAACATCACAGATATTATAAGGATCTGGTCCCTAACATCACAGATATTATAAGGGTCTGGTCCCTAACATCACAGATATTATAAGGGTCTGGTCCCTAACATCACAGATATTATAAGGGTCTGGTCCCTAACATCACAGATATTATAAGGGTCTGGTCCCTAACATCACAGATATTATAAGGGTCTGGTCCCTAACATCACAGATATTTTAAGGGTCTGGTCCCTAACATCACAGATATTATAAGGGTCTGGTCCCTAACATCACAGATATTATAAGGGTCTGGTCCCTAGTTCTCGAATATTCGTAGGGTTCGATTCCCTCTTCGTTACCATACAACCATCTTTTCCTTCTTTTATTAACTTTATTACGTTCATACACATAAGCATACATATCATACTTACCTTATACATAGCGTTACAACCTGACAGTACGTGCAATATCCGAAGATCGTTCACGTACCATCAAGCAATCATTCATACATATCACATATATCACATATGGCATACACTTATCACTTAGGATAAATGTATTAACAACACATCGAGTATGCACACAGCCCCGAAAACATAACAAGGAATGGGGCTAGAAACTCACCTGAACACGGTTACGTTCACCGTTAATCGTAATCCCTTTCTTCAGTTGTGCACGGCTGACTGTATAACAAGTATACGTATCAATTAACTATCACTTCTCATATTGCATTTCTATCTTTATATGACCCACAACGAACGGGGGTCCGGGGGCAGCGCCCCTGGCAGCGGGGTCTAGGGGCGGCAGCCCCTAGCAGGGTCCAAGGGGCAGAGCCCCTGGCTAGGGTCGAGCTGACCTGGCTGGGGTCAGCTTGGAAAAAATTTATTTCCATTAACTGTCTTAACAAATTTTTCATTAGGTTTTTAATTTATTTCCTAATCGAACTTGACTTTAAGCGAAGTTAAACCTTAGGCGAACTTAGCTTTAAGCGAAGTTAAACGTTAAGCGAATTTAGCTTTAGGCGAAGTTATCAGTTAGGTGAACTTGGCCGTAAGCGAAGTTATCAATTAGGCGAACTTGGCCTCAGGCGAAGTTACCAGTTAGGCGAACTTGGCCGTAAGCGAAGTTATCAATTAGGCGAACTTGGCCTCAGGCGAAGTTACCAGTTAGGCGAACTTGGCCGTAAGCGAAGTTATCAATTAGGCGAACTTGGCCGTAAGCGAAGTTATCAATTAGGCGAACTTGGCCTCAGGCGAAGTTATCGATTAGGAGAACTTGGCCTCAGGCGAAGTTATCGATTAGGCGAACTTGGCCTCAGGCGAAGTTATCGCTTTGAAGGCGAAGTTATCGCTTTGAAGGCGAAGTTATCGCCTTGAAGGCGAAGTTGCCCAGTTCAGCCGCTGTTTGGTTTCTATCAAGCATTTTTGGCGATTTTAACACCCTTGTTATGGTTCGACATCACCCACTACGCTCCCCAACCGTTTTCGGTCGTATAAACACTATAAAGCTTGGATCTTTAAACTTCAAAGATCAAGAATCATACCTTTTTGTGCTTGTTTGGATCTCGTTTAACTTGTTCAATCACAACTAATCGCTCACTCTCTCTCGGATCACGCTCGTTCCTCTCCCTCGGCCGCCGGCGGTGTGTGTGGTGTGGGTGTGTTTTGGAGTGTTAGAGAATAAGATGGAATGAGTGATGTTTAGGGTTTAGGGGATATTTATATCCCTTAAGCCCATGGACCTAAGGCCCATTCTCATTTAACCCATCTCAATTAATCCAAGTCCATGATCCGCTCCTTACTCGATATTAAATAATCAATAACGCGAAATCACTAAACATAACTTTCTTTATTCAACCTTAAAATTTTAGGATGTTACAGGGTCGTTTTGGTGAATGTGAGACCTCGGGGGCTGTTGTGATTAAGTTTGATGAGGTCGAGGGTTTAGGTAACTCGAACCATGATAGAACGTCTCGTAGGATAAATCTTGATGTCATTAATATTGATTGAATGTAAACCGACAGGTGTTTGAGTTTTGGGATTACTTATGGATTCTCTAGCTCGTGGTGAATCCGAATCTTGTGTCAGGTAAGTTCATGATGCCCCTGTTCACTCTTTTCAAGTTTTGGGTTAGCATGCACAACTAAGTGTTTTTCTTACTTGATGAAATGTTTTAAACGATTTTATAGAGGCTTGCTAGTATATGGTAGGCCTTGGGATGTTAAAATATATATACATTATTATTTGGCCTCTATTTGGCGGAGTTGTAGTCATTTCGACTACGGATGTTGTGTATGCCTACTTTGTGTTTTCATGCGTTGATGTTACGTGTTTGGGTTGTACGTTTGCTCGACCCTGAATGTTATACGTGGATGTTATACATATATATATATTGTTATATATAGGGATGTACTTGAAAGGATGTTTATATATATATATATATATATATATATATATATATATATCTTTGGTATATGTATGTATGAGAATGTTTAGTCTTCGGTAACGATGACTTAATGGATGCACTCTTTTTACTTTAAAAACTTTTGGTATGTCTACCATATTTGTTATTACTGATATTATTTACTTAAAACTTGAACTCACTCAGCTCAAGCTGACTTTGTGTGCATGTTAGTGTGAGTTTTAGGTTAGGAAGAGGATGCCTTATCGCTTGGACGTGTACGAAGCTACTTGGACGGTGAAGGGCATACGTGGATGGAAGAATGTACTTTGAACAATTTTATTTCAAATAGTTTCATGAATTATATTTTAAAGTTGGTTTTGGGCAAAATTCCCGGGTTTTAGGGAACTTACTTCACTATTTATGTTTTCCGCTGAATTTACACTCTGAGATGTTTGTTTTAATGGAAGAAACCGTTTTCAAGTTTAATTACTTTAATCTATATTTTGTATGAATACCAACAATGGGGCTCCCGGGGTTCGGGGCTTTACAAGTTGGTATCAGAGCCATGGTTCGAGGGATCCGAGCATCCCCGAATTCTTGGACTCGAAATGTAAGAGAAAAACTAGTATGTGCCGCCGGACCGCGAGGTCGAGTTCCAGATAGACCTTGTGCCATGCGCAAAACCCGTTGCTCGAGCCCCTTACCGTCTAGCACCGAATGAGATGAAAGAACTTATGGCCCATTTGGAAGACTTGCTCGATAAGGGCTTCATTCGACCGAGCATCTCATCGTGGGGTGCCCCCGTCCTGTTCGTTATGAAGAAGGACGGTAGCATGCGGATGTGCATAGACTACAGTGAATTGAACAAGCTCACTGTCAAAAATCGGTACCCTCTTCTGAGAATCGACGACTTATTTGATCAGCTCCAAGGAGCTAGTTAGTTCTCGAAGATCGACCATAGGTCCGGGTATTATCAGTTGAAAATTCGGTAGGATGATATTCCTAAGACCGCCTTCCGCACCCGTTATGGACATTATGAATTCCTCGTGATGTCTTTCGGTTTGACCAACGCACCGGCTGCGTTCATGGATCTTATGAACCGGGTGTGTAGACCGATGCTTGATCACTCTGTTATTGTGTTCATCGAAGTCATTCTTGTGTATTTCAAAAGTGAATCCGATCACGCCGGTCATCTCACAGAAGTTTTGGAAGCTCTGTGAAAGAACAAGTTGTATGCGAAGTTTTCTAAGTGCTCTTTTTGGTTGCGCAAGGTTCAGTTCTTGGGTCATGTTATTAACCCGAGTGGTATTTTGGTTGACCCTGCAAAGGTGGAAGACGTAAACGAATGGGAATCTCCTAAGTCTCCATCTGAAATCCGTAGTTTCCTGGGTTTGGCGGGGTATTACCGCCGCTTTATTCCTGACTTTTCGAAAATTGCTTTGTCATTGACCAAGTTGACTAAGAAGAGCGTCAAGTTCATTTGGGGAATTGAGCAAGAGGAGGCATTTCTCGAGCTGAAGAACCGGTTGACGCATGCTCCGATTTTAGCTTTACCTGATGGCACCCATGATTTTGTAGTGTATTCTAATGCCTCTTATCAGGGGCTTGGGTATGTTTTGATGCAGCGAGATGCCTCACGGCAGTTGAAGCCTCATAAGGCGAATTATCCTACTCACGACTTGGAGCTGGCGGCGGTTGTGTTTGCGCTTAAGTTGTGGAGGCATTATTTGTACGGGGTTCCTTTCGTTATCTATACGGATCATAAAAGTTTAAAGTATTTCTTCGAGTAAAAGGAACTAAATATGCGACAGCGTCGATGGTTGGATTTGATTACGGACTATGACCTGGAAATTATGTACCATCCCGGTAAGGCTAACGTGGTAGCCGACGTGTTGAGCCGGAAGGAGAGACCAAAACCTATCCTTGTGAAATATTACCAGCTCCTTCTTAAACCCGACATTTTGAAACAAATAGCCAACGTCCAGAATGAAGCATTACAGGTGGAATGGATTATGTCAGAACGTATTTGGGGTCAGGAAAAGTTGTTGGAAGACGTCGGCGATGGGGTAAAGTATAAGGATGGGCGTTTATGGGTGCCGAAGTATGGGAATACCGGGGTAAAATTTTAGATGAAGCGCATAAGTCGCGCTATTCCATTCATCCTGGCGCGACCAAGATGTACCAAGACCTGAAGAAAAATTATTGGTGGCCTGCGATGAAGTTGGAGGTAGCTCAGTATGTGAGTAAGTGTTTGACGTGTCTACAAGTTAAGGCCGAGCAACAGAAGCCGTTTGGGAAACTTCAGCCGTTGGAAATACCTGAGTGGAAATGGAAACATCTTACGATGGATTTTGTGACTAAACTGCCTCGTACCCTTAGGGGTAATTATGACACCATTTGGGTAATCGTTGATAGACTGACCAAGAGCGCTCATTTCTTGCCAATTCGAGAGACCTTTAATTCTGAATAGCTGGCCGATGTGTTCATTCTTGAGAACGTTTCTAGGCACAGGGTTCCGGTATCTATTGTTTCGGATAGGGATACGCGTTTTACCTCCAGGTTTTGGAAAAAGTTTGACGAGGAGATGGGTACCAAATTCCTTATCAGTACTGCCTATCACCCGCAGACGGATGGTCAATCCGAGAGGACCATTCAGACTCTTGAGGATATGCTGCAGGCCTGTGTAATCGATTTTGGTGGTAATTGGGATCGTCACTTACCGTTGGTAGAGTTCTCGTATAACAATAGTTATCACGCCACGATTGGGATGCCACCGTTTGAGATGCTGTATGGTAGGAGGTGTAGGACTCCAGTCTGTTGGGGTTCCATTGGTCAGAAACAGTTGGGTAGTTTGGAGGTGGTTGAGGTTACGAACGAGAAGCTCGATAAGATAAAGGCATTCATGAAGGCCATTCAGGATCGTCAAAAGTCCTATGCAGATAAAAGACGAAGACCTATTGTGTTTGAGGCTGGGGATCGGGTTTTGTTGAAAGTTTCTCCTCGGAAGGGTATTATTCGTTTTCGTAAGAGGGGGGGAGCTTTGTCCGAGGTTCATTGATCCGTTCCGTATATTGTCCCGTGTTGGTGAGGTAGCGTATAGACTGGAATTACCCGATGAGCTCGCGGGGATTCATCCTACTTTCCACGTGTCCCATTTGAGGGAATGTTTAGCTGATAAAGAGGCCCATGTGCCTCTTGATGACTTTGTGTGCACTCTTTTTACTTTAAAAAATTTTGGTATGTCTACCATATTTGTTATTCCTGATATTATTTACTTAAAACTTGAACTCACTCAGCTCAAGCTGACTTTGTGTGCATGTTAGTGTGAGTTTCAGGTTATGAAGAGGATGCCTTATCGCTTGGACGTGCACGAAGCTACTTGGACGGTGAAGGGCATACGTGGATGGAAGAATGTACTTTGAACAATTTGATTTAAAATAGTTTCATGAATTATATTTTAAAGTTAGTTTTGGGCAAAATTCCCGGGTTTTAGGGAACTTACTTCACTATTTATGTTTTCCGCTGAATTTACACTCTGAGATGTTTGTTTTAATGGAAGAAACTGTTTTCATGTTTAATTACTTTAATCTATATTTTGTATGAATATCAACTGTGGGGCTCCCGGGGTTCGGGGCCTTAATATGCATGCTACAGGTGCTGTGATTAGATGTTGATTGCTTATGGAATACACTAGCTTAGGAATAAAAGAAATAAATGGAGTTATTGAAATAAATTGCCTTTGTATGAATTTGTTTGATTTTTACTTGGAGACTTGGGTATTATGATGCTTTGAAATGAATTAATGATATTATGGTCACTTAATAGTGCCACGTGTGTTTGAGCAATCTGTACGTCACATTCTGGCACTTACACTTAAGCCGGAGTGTTACAGAGTGGTATCAGAGCCGTGGCTCTAAGATAGGACATTAGACGTAGTTTTCTAGTTTACCAATAGCTTAATTGTTTAAATATCTAGGTTGCATGATTAGAAAATTGTGCGAGCCTAACTTTATCTAGGTTGCATGATTAGAAAATTGTGTGGGCCTTACTGTTTCGCCTAATGTACACAATTTTTCAAATGCCTTTACTATTACTGTACTACTGAATTCATTTACGCCTCATGTACATAAAGCAAACACAAGTCCAAGGCTTATGCCTAAAATAAAGATTTGTTTATACATTTTAATTTATGTGTTTTAACTAAAGTCTGACAAGTCGTGGTGATACACGAATAACCAGCTTTTGGTTCGATTTGATTACGCATTTTTTTTATTTTTATTGGAATGTACAAGATATGATAATTCATACAACATGTAATTCCAAAGACTCAATTGTTTATATTGCGGTTTCGAAAAGTCATTGGATTATGTGAATAGTCGAGTTTTTAATTCGTTTTTCTATGTTTATATATTCATAGAAATTTCTAAAATTTATGCTATTACATGAATTGTTAAGTTTCAACCCGTTTTCTTTATTTAGAATTTCTATCATTATAATTTAAAAAAAAATTCGAAAGGTCATGGTGATACATGAATCGTCGAGTTTCAATTCGTTTTCTTTATTTACATATTCAATTACTGTTCTGGGTTTTGAATTAAACTACGAAAAGTCATGGTGATATATGAATCGTCGAGTTCCAATTTGTTTGCTTTATGAATATATTCATTTAATGTTTTGGACTTAAAAATCAAAAATTCGAAAAGTCATGGTGATGCATGAATTGTCGATTTTCAATTCGTTGTCTTTATATAATTTGTTTATTATTATGGTTTTAATTGAAAATTCGAAAAGTTATGGTGGTACATAACCTCTCGATTTTCAATTCAATTTCACTACTTATATTAAGCTAATGTTAAATTAATATTTTATTTCAAAAGTTGATATATTTTTTTCATGTGTTTATTTAAGGATTTATTAGATTATTGTTGAAATGCTTAAACTCATGAGCATTTCAACGTCGATTTCAAATTTTGCTCCATGCGATTTAATTTCTTATAATTTATATAAATGAAATCCGATTTTAGGAATCTTTCATGTAATATTTCTTTTGGTTATTAAACAAATTTCATATTTACGACTCATGTCATATGAATTCTTCACACTTCATGTCTTCTTGTTCTCCGCGACGTTACCCTCGAACCTCAACCCACAAAACGATAACCCAGATTATCAAGCAATTGACTTTCGTGATCTCGACCATGATTGCCCAAAATTCATTACCAACCACAACAAATCATTCAAACCCCAAAGCTATGTCTTTATCAATCCAAACCCAACACCACACTTGGATACTCAAACCTAACCCAACGAAAATACTTACACGGGGACCCACCCTATTTTGTACGTGTGATTCCACAACTCCGCCACCGCAATGTCGAAATGCTCCATATGGTGATAAATTCGGCCACCTCATCAACCCTTGTCACGTAACTACGCATACTCAACACAACCCACTTGTTCCTACGACCGAAACATGCGGGGACCACCTCCTTCCCAATTTAAAATTCAAATCAATTTTTTGTTATAAAACTTTATGTTATGTTTATTTTGTAAAAATGTAACATAACGTAAATAACATGCAAGAGTATATAGCCTTACATATAGTTATTTAACCAACTTTAAATAATATTATGAAATGTCCACTCTAAAAATATAAATCATTCATATGATTTATTATTTCACAAGTACAATGTAGTTAGAAACCCTTTTCCAAATATCGTAAGTGTTAATATTTCTTTACTATGATTATATCATCTATAAACAAATATTATTTGGTATTTGTCTAGCTTGTTATTGGGTATGACCCGACTTGGATCATAACGTACTAGCCACATCAATAATAATATGTGTCTTGGCCAGACCGAGTCTAACATTCGAATGTCCATGAATGTTTATTTTTAATCCAAACATAACTATAAATACACCCTCCTCATACTCATTAATCTCTACCTCTCTTCCTAAAAAATATTATTCCAAGTAGGCTTTAATTTATGTTCTTTATATTTTCTTGTTTTCTTTTTGTTATAAGGGTTACACCTTAACAAATTCTTAAATTCTTGAGGTTTTTGTTTTGTTTAATTTAAGAACCATAAGGATTTTGATGATACATGATCAAACATATTGCATTCATCATACGACAAATGGTTCATAATTTTTCTTCATCAAAATCCATTCCAAAACACAACAACATTCTTATTTTTAATGTTTCAGATTTGACAGCAAGAATGATCTTCAAAGATTGAGCCATATCAAGGGTCATAACAAATAGGATGATTCAAATGACTTAATTTTTGTTAATTGGAAACTCAAACACCCAAATTGAAACATTGTTTCGCCGTTATGATCACCGTTTCGAGATAAGTTCTACATCGGTCGACTCGTATCGTTCTTTCAATCAAAATCACTACCAGCGGTCCCAACTTTCAACTATTTTTATCTCAATGGTCCTCCGTTAAAAAACACATAACTCCGTTACATGCTAATTGGTTATGTGTTTATTTTTGTTGTTTGACGGTTGGGCCACCTCATCCTCATTGAGTATGCATATCTTTTCCCGGTATGTTGGCTTTGTGCTAGACCGAAATGGTCCACATCTATTTTATTTAGTAATTGTTATATATCATCAATGTTATGATTGTTTATATTCACATACGAATTGTTCGTTTTACAATATAATAATACATCCAAACTTGTGTATTGCTCACTCAACTTTATATTGATCAAACTTTATTTTTACGCATGTTACAGGTTTGTTAGTTGAAGAATTAGAAGTTCGAGAAGACATTTAATTGAACTTTAGGTTGTTGAAGAAATAAACAATTTATTTGGATAATCTTTGTAATAGAATTTGTGATGTATTTAGATTATATGAAATTAAGTAATTAGTTATGGTCATTATTATTAATAATGTCTTGTGAGCTACTGTGCAATTAGTTGTGCCCCAACATATTTCACCATAGGTTGGTGTGTGACAGGTTGATATCAGATCCGAAGGCCATAATATAGGTTGTTAGACTTGATGACCTAGTAGTCTGCTAAGGGTCCCATACGTGCATATGTGTTTGCCCTAATTAACTGTATTTGATTGCTCATAGCTTTTTTAATTAATTAATTGTTATTATATAATTAATGTACACAAGCATACATTACTCCGAGGCTATGCCTCATTCTCAAAAATATTTTTCAAAATCCTAGTTATTATTATTATTATTATTATTATTATTTTGGGAAATTCCAAAAGCCCAAGGTTTTATTTTCCCCTCTTATTGAGGATGATTCGTGTGGAGGATATGTAGTATCTGGAAGGGGGGCACACTTGTTCTCCGAACCCTTGATGCTAGCCTAAGTAAATGCAATGCATATAAATCTCAATCAGCCGTGAGATTCGGTTGCTTTCCTGGAGGGTTCAGCGAGGGTCATGAAACCTATTAGGCCAAAGCATATCACACCAAACGTCATACGAATCTACTAATCTCATTTAATCAACGTGGTTATGTGATTACATTATTCGGTTTAACCGAATTCACTATGATTCGTGGCTTAATTCGGTTTTCTCATTATTATTACTATTTTTTTATTGAATGAATGAGTGAAGTAAAAGTGTGATTCCTAAAATACTTCAATTATCCACTTCAACACCCTCTTCTCAAAATTTTTGATTTAATTATGAAATATTTTCAAAAACCCAAATTTTGATTTTTATGGTTTCATTTTTTTGTTGTAATAGTCACGGCGATTCATGGATATTTCAACGATCCATTTTATATTGTATATATTTTTGAAATTAACGGAACAGGACAGTCCCGGTGATTCTAGCATATCTGTCTCCAAATTTAATATCTTTCAAAATTTTTTAAATAGTTACATATATTATTTTAATGTATCAAGTATCCGCTTAAAGTTATGTTTAACATTTAAATTTTCATACTTCACCAATAATTATCCTTTAAATTTATGTTGCAATTTTTAATTGTAATCTTATTATTGAAATATTTTCATTTCAATCATAGATTTTCAATTTCTATATAAAAATATGTTTGTTTAAATTTTATTTATCATTTTGCCCAAATTGATCCTCAACCTCAATATCAATTTGCTAAATGGTTAAAATTTCATGGTTTATTTATTCATTACAATTAATTGCGCATGCAACCACATGAAAGTCAATATTCACACCTCAACTCTCAAATTTCATCACATATTCACAATTTTAATGAATGTTTTAATTCCAATAACATTACAAACTACCCCCTCAGGGTTCGCAAATTATTTCATATTACTTAATTTTCATTGTGGTCATATTTTTAGTCTTATGTGATGTTTAATTATTTTAAAATTTCGATTACAAAGAGTTTGAATTTTACGAGTTACTACACTACACCCACATGCTTTCACGAATGTTTCTCATATCTTCATTATTTTTCCATATTCTCATAAATTTCAAAATGTCTTCCTTTCCCTGCATCCGTCGTTGTACTAACAGTCGTCCCGCTGGAACTTCCCATCGCCGTATGGCCGCTTAGAAAGGAGATCGCTACTTTACCCCTAAATTCATGAACCAAATCCAAATCATCAATGACAACAGCTCGTCATCCTCAACCACTAATCCCACTATTAGCAACTACAAATAAATAACCAAACCACTTCAACAATCATAACCCCAAGAACCTAAAGAACTTTACTGTAACCAACACTACCCCACCTAAAGCTCCTCAAGCTTCTTATAAGAAATTTTATTCGGGTCCCTACCCATTTTGCGACACTTGAAACGCCATCATCGCGTTGGTATCTGTAACGCTCGTTAATTTTGATTTCAAGGATGAAAGATTGTAGAGTATGTATAATTCTCGGGATTTATCCGACGTTTCTCGGAAGCCTTTACGTCATCTCGGTACGTCTAATCGCTTAACATTTCTTCCAAGTTGCATTATTATTATTTTACGGGGCCTAGAATGAAAAAGTTTTATGATATAACACTAAACAAAAAAAAAATAAACCCTAGTGCAGCCCCCTGTCCGATCGCCCACTTCCAGCCCCTCCCCCCTTTCATTGCTTCGACTTTTTGATCGATTCCAAGCTCCAAGACGTAGTTCAAGGTATGTACTACAATACCCAACACTCTTTTTGTTCACCCCTAATCGTTTTGATGCTCAATTTTGCCAAAACTTTTCGTTGGACAGATTTCGGCCAAGGTGTAATTGACCCACTTCCCGTGGATAAAAATTAGAGTTTCCGGTGTAGAAAGATCCCCAGGTATGGAATTAACATCATATTAAAATTTCGTGGTCATTGGAGGTGTTTAGGTCGGTCAATCGATTTTAGTTCGAAAACTAGGGTTTATGGGGTGTAGAATTGCAAATAGTTGAGTTTGATGCGTTAATTGATCGGGTGATAGACCGAATCAGTTGTACAGCCCTAGGGGATTTAAGGGCTTTGGAAAAAATTATTTTTTTGATGCTCGGGGCTGTTGTGGTTAGTGCTTCGTCAATCGAGTCGGCGGTGCGCGAATTTTTGTTTAACCGTTAAAGTAAGAGTTGTAAAAAGGAACCGTCAACCCTATCAACTCGGGTGCCATAATCTTGATGAATGTAAAGATTTAAAATGGAATTTGGTCCATTCGGGGCTGATTTGTTAATAAATGGTCTTAAGGTTTATTACACGCGCATTTGACCCGATTTGATTATCCTTGGGCCTTGGGCCAAGTGGTTGGGCCTTGGGCCAAGTTGTTGGGTCTCGGGCTAAGTGTTGGGCCTTGGGCCAATTTTTTGGGCCTTGAGCCAGAGTGTTGGGCTTGAACGGCCCATTAGGCAAGAATGTTCTTACGGTTCAGTCTAGTAATGTGTTGTGTATAATTTACAGGCCCTTGCTTGTGATCGTGCACTTAAGATTCTCCTAGCTCGTTGCAGGTGTTCGATTGATTTTAGGTGAGTTCATGATGCCCTTTTTACTCTTTTACTTTTGGGCTAGCATGCACACCTAAATGTTTTCTTACATGATGAAAGGTTTTAAACGAATTTATATAGGCTTGCTAGCATATGGTAGGCCTTGGGATGTTAAATATATATATATATATATACATTATTTCTTACCCTATATCTGGCGATGTTGTAGTCGTTTCGACTACTGATGTTGTGTATGCCTACTTTGTGTTTGCATGCACTGATGTTACATGTTTAGGTTGTACGTTTGCTCGACCCTGATGTTATACGTGGATGTTATATATATACTGTGATATATATAGAGATGTAATTGAAAGGATGTTTACATATACATTTTGTATATGTATGTATGAGGATGTTTAGTTCGGTAATGATGATTTGATGGATGTACCCTTTTACGTTTTAAAACTTTGGTATGACTATCATAACTATTATTTAATGATGTTATTTACTTAAAACTTGAACTCACTCAGCTCAAGCTGACTTTGTGTGCATGTTAGTGTGAGTTTCAGGTTAGGAATAGGATGCCTTATCGCTTGGACGTGCACGAAGCTACTTGGACGGTGAAGGGCATACGGGAATTGAAGCTTCACTATTAAACATTTGTTTTTAAAAGTTTTTATTTAAAGATAACTATGTTGATTTTGGGCAAAATTCCCGGGTTTTGGGAACTTATTTTATTATTTATGTTTTCCGCTGAATTATACTCTGAAATTGTTATTTTAATGAAGTGATTTGTTTTTAAGTTTAACTATTTTTACAAGTGTTTTGAATGATTACCAACTGTGGGGTACCCGGGGTTCAGGGCCTTACAGTATCCATGCCGTTAATGCTCCAATCGAGTCATCTTCGCAATGAATGTTCTAGACTTATGCACGTGAATCAACCTCAATTCTATCCGAATCAAGTTAACCCAAGTCAAACTGGAACACCCTAATTTATGAGATTTCAAATATGTGTATGTTTTTGCTCTATAAAATATATATACATTAAACTGAGATATTATTTATCGAAATATGATAACTTAACGTTTTAAAAGAGGCTTCGAGTATATGGGAAATGCATATATGACAAATTCAGTTTATTTTTTTATAGGAATTTCCTTAAACTTGTATTACCAAGTGTGCTATGGATTAAATTTAAAATAAAATTTATGAGGACCGAACTTGTTATTTTAGAAAACTAGAGGTAAAGGGGTATTTGAGAAATTAATCAAAACAAAAAAAAGGTCGATCAGTTTATAACAAGGAGGCGACGCCCATGGTCTTCGATCATAGCAGAAAGGGGGAGAAACGAAGAGTGGAAGCCAAAAATCCATCACCTACGTCGCAAGTTCAAGGGATTCAATAGTGATTTTGTTAGTTTCCATCGATCTCTAGAGTTACAAGTTGGTAATTTTTTATCTTTGTGTTAACAAATTCATGGAGTTGGGTTCTTGAGTTTTGTGGTCCCAAACCTGCAAATTTTGGGTTTCTGATGCTTGATTTTGAGGAGAAAACCATTAGTTGTATGTTAGAATAATTGAATTTAACTTTTGAGTCATGGGTTTAATTACATGTCATGGAATAGGTGTTAATTTCATAAATTTGCGAGTAAGGTGTGAATGCAAGATGAGCCATGATAAGATTTTGTTGATATAACTCTATATGGTGAAATTTGATTTACTAAAGTGAGATTATGAATGTGGTTAGAGAGAGACTAAACATAATTGAAAATGATAGTTAGAGAAGTCTAAATTGATATTACAATGATGAATTATAGTTCATGCCCACAAGGTGTTCGATGAAATGTCTAAGCTACTAAATAGTGAAAACGTGTATGAGTCGTATTTACTTGGGTGCCATAATTTGTGTTAAGAGTTAAGCTAGTGGCATAAGGTTATGAAAAACCCAATTAGTGTCGGTGAGTAATATGCGCTCTAATTGATAATGAGATTGACTTGTTGTCAAGATAGGCATGGCGTAGCTTGGATGATAACGAGTCAAACGGGTGACAAAGCAACAAACTCCTACAGGCGAAGGTGAGTGACTCAAATGTGGTTGGTGAAACTAGTGTGTTGTAACTATTTTTATATAACGTGGATTATTATTACCACTTTGTATATTTTATACAAGGAGTAAATTAGAATAATGAATGACTTGGGTCATATTGATTAAAATTCTTATGGTTAAAATGGTTCAATACAAATTGTTGAGTATGGTAAAACTTAATAATAGCGTATGTTTTGGGGTTTTAAAGTCATAGAGAAAGAAAGGAAATTGGTAACTGGTAGAGTGCCCAAGTGCTGAAAAATTCAGCTTGTTTCGAAATTTTAACCGGTTTTAAAAAATTCATAGTAAATTAACCGAGCATCCGTTCATGGTGTATTATATATCAAGGGAAAGCTCTATAAGTCTACCTTTCTATGAATTTTGTTTGAAGTAAAGCAGCCGCTGCAAGTAAATTACTACAGCTGCAAAAAATGTTTATAAATAGAAGTTTTATGGTATTTATAGAATCATTAGGAATTAACCAATAACTCGTTGGGGATATCTTTGGTATAATTGTAAACTTCAAGGTGACTAAAATACTTTACATGAGTTGGGGATAAGGTATGGGTTGATTTAGAATAAACTAAATGGTGGAATTTTGGTTAAGTTGTGGGGTTTGATGTAATCATAGTGTCACAATTTTGTAGCCGTTTTAAACATACTGTTACCGTATGCGGTGTTTAATATGATTTTAAACTAAAGGCGGGTGAATATTACAAATTTAATAATGGTGTGTGACGTGGATAATAATAAGTTGTTAATCTAACGGGTTGTGGTGTGTTATACAATTAATATCTGCCTGTTATGTTGTTTAATATTTACGGCGTGAATTAACCCACTAATGATGTTTTGTAGTGTTTTCAGTTTGTATCAATAGAGATATCATAGGTAAAACAAACTACTGTCAGGTTCGGGAGAAGTAAGGGAGCATGGACGCATAAAATGGAGTTTTAAACCGTTGTGGGGGTCATGCCGCGGGAGTGAAGCTTGACACATTTTGAGTTTTTATGAATCATATTTGTATATTCATATGTAGAATGTGAGTCATCACTTAGCTTCGTCTAATTAGTTGTGGTGTTGATGATATGCAGGTATAAAGAGTCTTTTATACATGGATGCGCTTATGATATGGGAATTAAGCGGGTCGGCTTGGATTGCATATCTTATTGGGAAATTAATTGGGGATATTTAACGGAGTGTCGAAGAAATGGCTTAACCCGACTTAAAAGATAAGTGAACAATTAAGCCATTTTCATTCATTTGCTTTAGATGATGACCACATATTTACGTGTATATGTATGGTGATTAAACCATAGAAATATTGAATTATGAGATGACTAATCATTGGGTGATGTCATGTGATAGTTTTGGATGGTGAAAGGCTTTGGTGATCAAGTCAATGGACCGGGTTAACGGGATGGGGACGTGGAGTTGGTGCGGTGCATGATTTTGCATAGTTGTTTTGTAAAGTCTTTCTTTTACATTATGATTGTATTGGTGTTTTGGAGTATAAGCTCCATATTGGTTTATTAAGAATCGGAGTGTCCACGTATGTTTGGGTCACTTTTGTATTGCTTTCGTTGGGTGTCTAAACAGGTTTATGTATCGTAAGAGTTATTTATTTTACCAATAAGTCATGCTGAAATTTTATAAAAAAAAACTTAAGTGTGTCAGGAGTATTATATTAGTTGTATGTCAAGGTAATATTCTAATTGGTGGTATTATCAATTATGATTGGAGTTCTTTATTTACAATAAGAAAAACAAATGGGCCAAAATTCTGCAAAAGTCTTAAAAAAATGTGTTTACGAAATTTTAGTGTTAAGTTGGTATCAGAGCCATAGATTGAGGATTTGAATATGACGTGATATTCAAACTCAACCTTTGTGCTCTTGATGGGGGGTTAACGTTGACCTGGGACTTGATCACAAAGCTGAAGACACGAGGTTAGTATGAATTTATTGGGTTATTTTGTTATATGTGTTATATCAACTTTATGTTTATGAGATGATGTATAAAACAAAGTATGAGTATGTAATATTAGTTATGAGTTGAGTTGATATAGAAAGTGAAATTATTCATATGTGCATTGACCGGTATATAAACCGAAATTTATTATTTTTCAAATGTTGTGGTAATAATAAGAACGCACTTAATAGTGTGTAGATTAGTATACATGGCCAGTGCATTAATCCACAGATTGCACTTGACTGTTCTTAGCATTATCATAACTGTGTTAGAAGTACTGAAAATTAGTTAAGTATACCATACTGATCGAGTTGATTTTTCAGTACAGACAGGATTGATGATGGCTGGTGGGCAACCTTCGAGTGGCATTGTCATTAATGTTTGACTTTTAGATTGAGACATGTTATGTGAGAGTCATTGGTTGTGACCATTCGGTTTATGCGGACTGATCATCCGCGGTGGATACTACGGGTTGATCACCCGTAGGTGGCTACTGGGGGTTACAAAGATGTGATGAGACTCTGGTAGCGGAGATAACCCGTAGGTGGCTACTAGGGTCACAAAGATGTGATGAGACTCTAGTAGTGGAGATAACTCGTGTGTGGCTACTGGGGTCATAGAGATCTGATAAGACTCAAGTAGGGAAGATAATGTGTGGGAGTCACAGATGTGTTGAGACATGTAATGGGGATATCACATGGGAGTTGCATAAGTGAAGAGATCCAATGTTTGCGCAAAGATAGTAATCTATAAAGCTAGGGACGGTGATCCTAAGGAGTATTGAAGGGGGAAAAATGGTGGTCTTCAAACACAAATTGTGTATAAGTAACTTATCTTAGTTTCTTACAACATTACCATTAGTTATTGAGTATGTGTTTATGCTACGTTATGTATGATAGAAAGAATCCATTGTGTGACAACTAACAAGTGATGAAAACGTGTTAAGTGAAACTGTTAAATTGTGTGGGAGTCCTACATGGTCAAAGGACATGTTCTTCCAATAAATCAGCTGAGCAGTTTAGAAAAGTGAATCGGTTCATGAAGAACAAGTTATGCCTTAATTATATTAGAGTTATGTGTGGTTTATGATATATATATTTTTGTACATGAGTAACTGATTGAAATGCGGTGTTGTGATAATTGGTGATTAAGATTCAGAATTAATTGCTGAAAAGCGGAATTGAGAAACAAAAGCATGGTATGACTTTTCTAAATTGCCAAATGGATATGAAATTGTGATTCAAAGTGTTATGTTATCAAATGAATTGTGTTTGTAGGTGACGTAATTGCTATGATATTTTGTGCATGCCTTAGTTGCCTAAACTGCTATGAGAATCTTATAAGAATGTTAGTAAAAGTATAGTTTTGTAAAGTGACATTAGTACCACGTGGCCTTATCACCTTGCGTGCAAATAATAATAATAATAATAATAATAATAATAATAATAATAATAATAATAATAATAATAGGAACTAATACGAAGACATGCACTTTTAGCATATGCAATTTTAAATGTGTGGTTTAAAGGTTCATAAAGAAAACATGAAATAGAATGAATTCCCTTGTGATTAAATAGACCCATGTTATGTGTGACATTTGAGCCAAAACATGGTACACCTTAGTACGTATTTACCGATTAAGCAGATAAACGCATTTTGCGTAACAAACGAACGATTAACCGAACGGGTCGGGTTATGACCCAGATATCTCGGGGGGGGGGGGGGGGGCATCTATAAGTGATATACGATCTATACAAGCTAAAACATTAGAAATATGGCCTTAGTTTGATAGCAAACAAGTTAAACGAAAATATGCTCGTTTAACTACCCGCTATAGATGTAAACGCGAAAGATAGTTACAAACCAAGCATTGTATCATCCGTTAAACCGAAAAAGACTTACCAAACACTTATTTGAAATGTTTTAAGCGATCCGTGAAAATATTTTTGATTTTTACAAACGTATAGTATGTTTTTATAATTTTACACAAAACTAGCCGAAAAACACTCGTTTTCGCGCTGTTTAACGCACCCAATAAGTTTTTCGCGCCAAAAACCGAACCTGAACTAAATTTGCACCGGGATTTTCGTGTTTGGGCTTGAGAAATTAGAAACTTGGGCCAAAATGGGCCCAAAGTGGGCCCATGATGGTCCGATCGCAGCAGCAGCCCCCCCCCCTTTTTATTCTTTCACATTTAAACTAGATACAAGATATTTTCAACATTATTTCTTTAAAATTCTGGACATAAACTTCTTTTCCAGCCAAAAACTCAAGAAACCCTAAGGTAAACAACTTAAATAAGCTACTTTTACACTTGTTTAACTTGTTTAATACCTTAAAAACATGTCTTGGTTACTAAAAATCATTCCTAACCGTGTAAAAATCCTAAAAATGGTCCATAAACATGTTTTGATCATACACATGGTAAGGAACCTGTTTTGATAGTTTTTTTGGCCATAAACACGGATTAAAGGGTTGAAACGACGTTTTTACGGTTCAAAAGTTCGTTTTTGTACACTAGACGAAAACCTAACTTAAGGGCTGTTATTTTGATGAAATATTGCTTGGTTTGTGACATAGGACTTGTACCTAGCTTGCTTAGAAGCACAAGAACCTGAAAACTTGATTAAAAGGTCGGAAACGAGCCAAACCCGCTAAGGTAATGCCGAAACACTCGCTTACGGGCTATTTAGGTTAAGGTTGTGATGTGCATATTTTTAGGACTTGAAATTTTTCAGGGAAATAAGGGACCATGTCAATGAGCCTCTGTTTAAATTTGTTAATTTTTCGACCATCCGAGAATATTTGGCGAATTTATTACCGAATTAGGACGTTTATTTGGGAAAAATAGCTAAAATACTTCAAAAATTATGAAATTTTTCTGGGAACTCAGATTTGATGTATTTTGATTACATATGAATTTTGAGATCATTTGAAGAAGTTTAAAGGTGTTTTGTTTATTTGCGTTCGTGTGAATTTTTACAGTCGAATTTGGGCCGAAAAGAATATCGCACGAGCTTTTTACATTCTAGAATTGATACAGGTTGTTTTGGGACATGATTTGAGTATTCAGGAATTTTTGTGGAATTTTTGAAAATTGTTTGGGGTAAACGGACGATTTTCAGGCGAAATATAGCTGATAAAATGAATTTTTATAAATTAATAAATCAGTAAATAAATTCCAAAAATATTTTTATAAAAATCTACATATTTTAATTGATAATTGGTTAAATTTTCATAATTTAATGATTAACGGTTAATTAATTATGCTAATCTGAATATTAAACAAATTCAGTTTTTATAACAACCGACAAGTTCGCGACTAGTGAACCTGCGGGAAAATCAAAACACCAAGAGTGATCAAAAATCATAGTTTTGGACTAATTAAATAAAAATAAACTTTTCTATGTAAAACCTGGACAATCCGGATGGATTGTGCGCGTTTCTTCTTAAATCAAATTGTATAGACGGAAACGGGCCCCGTGGCTAATCCCGGACCCCAGTATGTGATCCTTCTTTATAATTTAATCATTTTATTAACCAATACATTCACCCAAGCTTATTTTCCCATAACTGTTTTCTAAACGTGTAAATGAACAACTTGGCCCAGCTGGGAAATCGGGAATCTGAGCCAAGTTCAGTTTTAAGTATTAGAAATTGAACAACATCACAACCTAAGTCTATTGCCACTTTCTGGGCGTTCCAGCTACACCCAGATTAGTTATACAGCCCAGTTTAGTATTGAGATTATAATAATATTAAAATATTAATATTATTATAATATTGATTATAGGAACTACTGATAGCGGACCGAACAAACCACGAGCCGATACAGTACTGATTATCTACTAAACCGTGAGTTTCATGACCCCACTTTTAAACTGTTTTACGAACTTTTGGGGTGAAAAGCATGTTTGCTTATATCTATATACTTATCTGAAACATGTGATGATGTGAATTATCTAAGTGCTAACACACGAAAGTCCCCACGATCACAGTGATTAACTTCGAGCCGGTGGCTTGTGAATAGTACTATTGGTTTGACAAACCCAGACGGGGCCAGCATAGTTGCTGAGACATTATCCCGTTTGCACATGTCCATATTTTTACGAACCAGCTATGTAGTGTTAGACATTGCTACCGGGACATGTTGTGGGCGGGAAGGGGCCACAGTGGTTGATTGAGCGTGGGAAATGGAGGCACGCAGCACGAACAGTCCAGGCTTCAGTGTAGCTTAGCATAATTACATCACATACATCATTTACATACATACATACTTATTTCATGATTACAAGTGTTGACTTGTGAATACTCATTACTGTTTTCTTGAAACTCGTGAAACTCACCAACTCTAGTAGTTGACCCGTTTTAAACTGCTTTTCAGGTGTACCTAAATCGGAATGATTTGGTGGTCTGTTACTTGCCTAAGGTGTGTGGTTGATGCTATGTGAATAGAAGCAAGGGCGATAGTAGTAAGAATGTATAGTTAACAAACTAGTTTTGTTTGTATCACCTAGACGGTAAAACAATGATAGAACAAAGAAATTTAATATATTGTAAATTAGTTTGTAATGTTTCTTTATAAACAATGTGTTGATACCAGAGGTGTCTGTTACATTCCCGTTTTACGCTTCCGCATTGTGCTAGTCGGGGTGTGACATTATGTATAAAACTTAGGGATCTAAGGCTTAGAGTGCTAACGAGTGTTGCTATGTGAGTAATCTTGAAACTTAACTTGTGTAAGTGAAAACTTAGAACTTATTTTTTTAAAAATTGTTTGGTGGGGCAATTAAATTTAATTCGTAAGCCAATAAAGAGCAGCGAAATTGCATAAGTTATATGTGATCCATGCTGGAACTATTTATTTATTTTCCAGCATCTGGCATCATATGGGTAAGTAAATAACTATGCAATTTGCAAGTAAATGTTATGTTCTATAATATTAAACTTTTGTGAATACTTAAGAATTTTGGTGAGTACACCCATCCGTGCTATCTCTAGGGTAATAACTTGCTTGGGCATAATGACTTTTGTCATTATTTTGCATGTGGATTGAGTGTTATGAATACAATTATGACCGAGTATGATGAAAGATATTTCCATATGTAATTGTGTAGAGTATTGTATTTAATTTGTTGTCAATTTGATTTTGTGAGTTACAAGTGAAATGTGCCATCTATAATATGGATGTTTAATATTGCTTAAGTAATTGTATGAGTGCTTATATATGTGGTTGTGGGTAAACCGATTATTGTGCAAATTCTTGTTTGATTAGTTAATAATTGATGAGATTAAGATTTTGGGGTTGTAACATTTGAGATTGTCATATAATCGTCAAGTAAGTAAAAGAGAAGTATGGGTATGTATGCATAATTCCTACTATTCTATGTATATCATTTGATTTTTGAGATAAGTACAGGTTCAATGGTAATTCAAGAGTTCGAGTTGCCATTAAATTGGCACACTAGTTGAAGAGTAATTATGGGAAATGTATATTGGGAATTCCGAGAAAAAATTATCAAGCAATTAATGTATGCGACTGGCGAGAAAACTTGAGAAATGAATGTGTGGATAACAATGAAAAGTTCTATTAAAGGACAGGAACCGTTGGGAGGTTTGAGCATAATTAAGGAAAGGACTTCTATAACGGGGAAGTTTAGGTGTGAAGATGTTTGGGAGACCACCCTAAAATCGTTAAGAAGAGTGAAGGGGGAGTATAGACCAAAAAGAGGGACAAATAATTTCGTTGAGTAATGAGGTATGCGTTTATTTACTACATAATGTTTTACGAACCAATTGTCATTGTTTTAAGAGCTATATGATAACGAGTGATTGACGACTTAAGAGATGTGTATAATTGGGTTTCAGGGATGAAACCTATTTATCGGGTGTAGATTTGTAACACCCAAATTTATGAGATTTAAAATATGTTTATGTTTTTACTCTATAAAATATATATACATTAAACTGATATATTATTTATCGAGATACGATAACTTAACGTTTTAAAATAAGCTTCGAGTAAATGGAAAATGCATATGACAAATTCAGTTTATTTATTTATAGGAATTTCCTTAAACTTGTATTACCAATTGTGCTATGGATTAAATACAAAATAAAATTTATGAGGACCGAACTTGTTATTTTAGCAAACTAGAGTTAAAGGGGTATTTGAGAAATTAATAATAATAAAAAAAAGGTCGACCGGGGCCCCTGGTCTACGATCATAAGAGTGGAAGCCAAAAATCCTTCACCTATGTCACAAGTTCAAGGGATTCAATAGTGATTTTGTTAGTTTCCATCGATCTCTAGAGTTACAGGTTTGTAATTTTCTATCTTTGTGTTAACAAATTCATGGAGTTGGGTTCTTGAGTTTTGTGGTCCCAAACCTGCAAATTTTGGGTTTGTGATGCTCGATTTTGAGGAGAAAACCATTAGTTGTATGTTAGAATAATTGAATTTAACTTTTGAGTCATGGGTTCAATTGCATGTCATGGATTAGGTGTTAATTTCATAAATTTGCGAGTAAGGTGTGAATGCAAGATGAGCCATGATAAACTTTTGTTGGTATAAGTCTATATGGTGAAATTTGAGTTACTAAAGTGAGATTACGAATGTGGTTAGAAAGAGTGAGTAAACATAATTGATAATGATATGGTTAGAGAAGTCTAAATTGATATTACAATGACGAATTATAACAAGGTGTTCGATGAAATGTCTAAGCTACTAAATAGTGAAAATGTGTATGAGTCGTATTTACTTGCGTGCCATAATTTGTTTTAAGAGTTAAGTTAGTGGGCATAGGGTTATGAAAAACCCAATTAGTGTCGGCGAGTAATATGCGCTCTAATTGATAATGAGATATACATGTTGTCGAGATAGGCATGGCATAGCATGGATGATAACTGGTTAAACGGGTGACAAAGCAACAACACTCCTATGGGCGAAGGTGAGTGACTCGAATGTGGTTGGTGAAACTAGTGGGTTGTAACTAATTTTATACAACGTGGATCATTATTACCACTTTGTGTATTTTATACAAGGAGTAAATTAGAATAATGAATGAGTTGGGTCATATTGATTAAAATTCTTACGGTTAAGATGGTTTAATACAAATTGTTGAGTATGGTAAAACTTAATAATAGCGTACTGTTTTTGGGTTTTAAAGTCATAGAGAAAGAAAGCAAATTGGTAGAGTGCCCAAGTGCTGAAATATTCAGCTTGTTTCGAGATTTTAACCGGTTTTAAAATATTCATAGTAAATTAATCGAACATTCATTCACGGCGTATTATATATCAACGGAAAACTCTATAAGTCTACGTTTTTCAGAATTTTAGTTTGAAGTAAAATAGCCGCTGTAATTTGGGGAAAACAGTAAATTACTACAGCTGCGCAAAACTGTTTATAAACAGAAGTTTATGGTATTTATAGAATCATTAGGAACTAACCAAGAACTCGTTTGGGATGTCTTTGGTATAATTGTAAAATTCAAGGTGACTAAAATACTTTACATAAGTTGTGTAACGTCCTCGATTTGAGATTTATTATATAAGATAATACAAGTTTATTTTAGTCGTATGTCGTGTA
This sequence comes from Bidens hawaiensis, assembly GCF_021521415.1. NCBI lineage: Eukaryota > Viridiplantae > Streptophyta > Magnoliopsida > Asterales > Asteraceae > Bidens > Bidens hawaiensis. Next base: position 854,197 of record NW_027491022.1, read on the forward strand.
ACGTTATTTAATCTAATTAAATAATATGGAATGAAAGAATGAGGTTAAAGTTGATTATGGACTTAGATTTAATATGGGCCTATAAGCCTTGGGCCTAGCCTATATAAACTAACCTAAGACCCTAATCCTAATCCTTATCATCATTCCCTCATCATCCTTCCAATCATCAGACAATCACACGCATACACATCCTCTACTCATACCCAAACATTCCTATCCTTACTATCTATCCTAGATCTAAGGAAGCTAATAGTTGATTTCTTGTTCATTCATTTGCCATAGAAGAATCATGAAGATCCAACCTAAAAAAATCTCTAAGGTATGTATTATGTTAGGAACCTATCACTTTATTCATCTTTATCCTACTTTTATTTTGATAAGATGTAATAATGAAATAAATGGATCTTGAAAGTTTTGAAACGAAACGAACCGATGAACCCGACATAAATGAACCCGATTTAGATAAGCTTTAATTGAACCAAGTAATCCGACTTAAATGAACACTATTCGAACCATGAAAGTATGTTAGATTCGGTTCTAAAGGCTTGACAAAAATATATTTGTAATAACAATAATAGATATGCCGACTCGAGTGGATGGTTGGGTCTTGACCCGAAAGGCTTGAATCGAACCAATGTACTCAACATGAATGTTTATTCAAATGAACTATGGGATTTGATTCCCATTCGGATCGGCTAAGGCAAGGTTTCGAATCAAATGGATGGAAGGGGCTCGGCCCAAAGTTTGACTCGAATGAAGCATGGGACTCGGGTCCCCCTTTGGCTCAACTCCCAACGTTTCAAGTGACATATGATACTCGACTCATTTAGTCGACTGGAATGGAAAATCTGACTCGAGTCGAGTCAACTAGAAGCAGCATTTGGCTCGACCGAGTATAAAGGGACTCAGCCGAGATATTGACTTGAGTGGGAGACTCGATCACATTCGAATCGAGTGGTGGAAAGGAGTGGATCCAGAAACTCAAACCGAAGGAGGATATGGGTGGGGTCGACTCGATTGGGAAGCGAATAAGGGGATGGGAATCGGCTGAGCATGATTGGAATTTGTCAGGATCGTGAGTCGGGTGAAACCTTAGAAAGGTTGACAAGAACACAACGACTCTGTAACCCAAAGGCCTATTGAATATCCTAGCGGAATTAGGATATCCAACAAGTGGGAACGAAGGTGTGATATAGCGAACACGAAACGATAATGAATAATCAATAAGAACACAATCAAAGACAAAGATTCACTGCATTTAATATATCATTTAATACAACAGTGAAAGGAATTTCTAGGGTTTCGTGTATGACGGCGGCGATGGTTGTACGAGGAAACAAATATAATTTTCTTTTGGAATGTTTCTCGTATTGTGTGCGTCGTTATCTGTACCCTAAATGGAAACCTATGACCCTATTTATAGACCCTGACATTCCTTCCAGAAGTTCCTAATCATTACATAATGAAAGACAGAATAAATACAAGTGTCGAGTCCTCGAGCAAGGTAACAATCTTGCTCGAGCAGAATCACTATTCTAGGTATGCTCAATGAATGTCCTTGAGCATACTTTAGTTAGAATATCTTCAGTGAAGATATTCTCTTCCAACAAGCTTCATTCCTCTTTACCAATCCTTTCTTTGCTCGAACTAGTCCATTGAGCAAGCTCATTCTTCTTGATGTCTTCAGTCTTGTCCTTAGACTTATTGAGCAATCTTTAGCATGCTCGGATGTAAATCTTACTCGGGTAACTGAACTGTGCTCGAAGTCTTTGCTTTGATCACATGGCATCTTCTTATTGCATCCATTCTTGTCCCCATGTGCTCGATCATCCTGTGCTCGTAACACTTGGTTAAAACTTGTATGATCAAGCTGTTTGCTCGATTGGCAATCCATGCTTGATAGAAGAATACTCTTGCTCGTTGAAGTGTAGCTTGCTCGAAGCCTTAAAACATAGAAGAATCAACCACTAAAGGTTCTGAAGACCTTGCTCGAAGTAGTAAAACCATGCTCGATCGTCTAGGCTTGCTCGAAGTCCATACTTAGCCGTTTTCTTAGGAGGTTAAGAAGATTCCAATCTTCCTTATAGAAAATCCGACCTAACAATCTCCCCTAGATTGGAACAAGCTCAGATGCACCAAAACATACCTGCATAGAGTTACACATGTATCAGACATCAAGGATATATCATTCAATAGCATGTCATTTCTTTACATAAATAGGAATTTTGCCTCTTGGGCATTACACATTAAATTTTTACATCAAAATACAATTTAAACAAAATTACAAAGATAAACAGAAATCAAATAATCATCATTAAGTGTCTTTTCTGCTATCTCCTCCTCCTGCTCCTTGTGTCAGATTTTTCTTTCTTCAGTTTGACAAGGGCTGCTTTTTGTTTAATCATATCAAGCTCCACAGCGGAGGAGTCAATTGGAAACTCAGCATCTTTTATGTCTTGGAGATCTTGAGGATGCATGAATTGAAGATCCCCATCATACCTGATCACAGCTATGGTTATACCCATTTCATTCCTTAAAGAGATTGAGTCGTTTTGCTAGTTGTAGGTGATGAAAGTGATTCTTCCATTATGCTGCACCACTGAGTTTGGTTCTCGCATCTCCTCCCTCATAGCCAAGCACTACTTTAAAGTATTCCTTTTGCCATGTGAGCTGCTAGCTTGGGTTTTCCTACTACTGGTGTCAAATAGAGATAGTTCAAGAGTGTGAACTTCATTTATCCTTTTTCTCCTTCTCTCCTTCTCAGCTTGACTGTGTATTATTCTTTTCTTTTGATCTAGGAATGGGAACCCTCTCTCTGATTGTTTCTTAATGAATTTTGAGAGGTCATTCCTTTGTTGTCTGGCCAGTTGTCTTCGATCTATATTATCGTATAAGTCCAGTTCGGCCATTCTCTTCAGCTGTTCTTTTGAAAAGTTTCTCAAATCATCTCTAAAGATGATTAGTGTTTCATCTTTGTCTTTAGTGATAACCCTTAAGGTCTTGGATCTTTTATCATAGAAGATATGTGTAGGGAGATTTAAGTTCCTTGGTTGCTCAGGCCTCACAATCTCAGACCTTAAGGGTGTTCGGCTTGTGCTTCCTTGTTGATTTTCTTTGTCTTATTAAGCCCCTCCTCTTCATACCATCTTTTAATTGTCTCATCAGTTTGAACTATCAGTCTTCCCATACTCACACCTTTCTTGTGTAGTGCACTCAGCATCTCAGCTCTAACTAATTCCTCCATCTTTCTCTTCTCTTCTTCCAATCTTCTCTGTGTTTCCATATATAACCTTTGCTCTCAATTGTATTGTTGGACTCGGTATGCCCAAGACACATATTATTATTGATGTGGCTAGTACGTCATGATCCAAGTCGAGTAATACCTAATAACAAGCGAGATAAACAACAATAATATTTCTTTATATATGATATGATCATAACAAATGAATATTAACACTTGAGTTATTTGGAAAGGGGTTTCTAAATAAAATACACTAGTGAAAAAATAAATCATGTGGATGATTTATGCTTTGAGAAAGAGCATTCCACATTGTTATTTAAAATGATTAAGTAATAATATGTTAAGCATGTTACCTATAATGTGTTATTGTTGTGTATGACACAACATAAGTGTGAATAACACAAAGCATTGTGTATGACACAATATAAGTATGTATAACACAAAGCATTGTGTATAACATAATATTGTTGTGCATGACACAATGCAAGATACATGACACATTACAAGTTATATTACACAATGGTATTTGTGGAAAGTTTGATAATAATAATAATAATAATAATAATAATAATAATAATAATAATAATAATAATAATAATAATAATAATAATAATAATAATAATAATAAGAAAGGAATGAGCCCCCCTCCTCTCTCTCCCTCTTCTTGTCTTTATTTTATTATTATCTCAAGTTAGTGGAGGCATGCAAAGGAGATTATTGGACAACAAGGGTGGTGTCTTTCAAATCTCCCATGACTCTCTTTCTTTCATTCTAACACAACACAAGTAACACAAAAAAATCTCTCTTAACTCTTCCTTTTCTCTCTTGGGTTTTCATCCAAAGGAAGGAGCAAAGGAAGGAGTGCTTTCAAGTGTAAATCCTAGCTAATCAAGGGGTATTGTAGGAGGCTTGGAGTATGCAAGCTTGAGGACCTTCCAATTGAAGATCTTGCCTTCCAACCATCCTCTCCTTCACCCGGATTTGTCATCTTGAAAGGCAGTCTTGACATGCATGGACTTATAGTGACATGCATGTGTTTGATAGTATGTATTTCGTATTTGGATCCGGGCTTGGGTTTTGCATGTGTAAAATCGGTTTTATACATATCAACTAACATGATTTAAAACTAATTTCCGCTGCGTTTTTCATAAAATTGGGATTGTATGACTTTGATAATCTTGTTAAAACCCAACGATAGCATCAAGAGCCGCTTATACGGATGCATGCTTCATTAGACCAAAAAATTTTCGGGTTTATGGTGGGGTTTACCATATGGCCAAAAATTTTAGGGGTTTTGGTTACCCCATGGTTTTCAAGGTTATACTTTACATGCATGTGGTAATCTTGAAAAACTAAGTCATTTGGATGATTAATTGTGTTGTTTGGACAAAACCCGGAACTTTCGGTTTTGTCAAGTTTGGCCGAAAGTTTCAAGGGGTGAAGGGGAACCATTTTGGGTCATTGTGTTATTACATATTTGGAAGTATAATAGATGTTAGTAACCTAGCCATGGCCTTGTGTTTGGTTGAATGTTTGTGTTGTTATGTTTGTTCATTCAAATGGTTGTTTGTTCATTCGATATGGTTGTAATATTTATTTGGGTTGTGTAATCTATTTACTCATTTCAATTGGTTTGTAATAATAAGTAGATTAGATGCATTTCTTTTACTATAAGAATGTATTAGGATATATTTTTGTAAAAGAAGATGCAAGGAAGGAAGCCCAAATAAAATGGATAGAGACCACAACACGGGGGTGAACACTTGGAGCATTTGGATGCGGGATGAAGTGGAAGTTCACCGACACAAGCACATCTCCTTTTGAGTCCCTTAGGAGAGACCTTTTGACACACTTGTCTTAGGTCAACAAGTGTAGTCAACATTTGGAGGCTATGGTTATGAACTTATGGTTGTATATTTTATGCTTGTGTGGTTAATTTACTTTTGTTGTGTTATTGCAATGTGGTTTGCTAACAACTTAAAATCAACAACTAGCATAAAATTCGTTCCTTAGAAATAGTTAGGTGATAAAAATTGGTTTTATTAAAGTCTAATGATTTCATAATAAAATGGGTGCTATTCATAGGAACTTTAAAAATGTGTTTTTCAACTAAGTACCATACATTTGAATGCATGCAAATGGAAGGTATATAAAACGTTTCCCAATCTAGAATTTAGAAAACTAAAATCCCTTTTTTAAAATAAGTCAAACACCATCCTTTTATACAACACTCGAATCACTTGGGAACTCGGTGTGGGATAAAGGTCAACTAACCGCATTGGAGGAAACTTGTGAGTTTGAGGTGGGTTTACCATATTTGTGGGATAAAGGTCACCTAACCGCTTGTATGTGTAAACTCACATGTGTGTATAAGTAGGACGACTTAAATTGGAAACCATGTGAATAGGGTCACCAAAGCATGGCGTACAATGGTGTTGATGGGATTAAACATGCCGACTTAACATGAGATGTTTAACCGATCCCATAAAACTTGAAGTTGCAAAGGGTTGCAATCTTCAAACGTTGACTACCTTGTTAATTTAAATAGTAGGATAAAGGTCACCTAACTACTATTTGAATGTGACGTTGGGTTCTAGATTTTAATCATTAATTGTCTTGGAGACATAAAGGGTATTAGCGATTAAAATTATTGATATCGAAAATACTAAAATTGAGCTTTGTTATATTTGTAGATGGCCGCAATCAACAATCCACCTAACGTTAATATTCCACCCGTTAATAACCTATCACTAAGATCTATTCTCGATAAGGATCGTCTAAACTATACCAACTTTATGGATTGGTATCGAAACTTGAGAATCGTTCTCAAGCAAGAAAAGAAATACTACGTATTAGAGGATCCTATTCCCGATGAACCTAGTGTTGACTATGTCCATGACCATAACGATTGGGTTAAGCATAATGAGGATTCGGTGCAAGTTTCTTGCCTCATGTTGGGAACTATGATTCCCGAGATTCAAAAGGATTTTGAACTTCATGGGGCATACGACATGATCACCCAACTTAAGAAAATGTTCCTTACACAAGCTAGGGTGGAACGCTTCGAAACGGTTCGAGCGCTTCATGCATGTCGTATGGAAGAAACTCAATCGGTTTCATCTTATGTACTTAAGATGAAAAGCCACATTGATCGTCTCAAGCGCCTTAATTTTCCCGTCTCAAAGGAGTTAGCCACGGATTTGATCCTAAATGGGCTAACAAAGAGGTTTGAGACATTTGTTATGAATTATAACATGAATGGGTGGGACAAGAGCATTGGTGAGCTTCATGCAATGCTCAAGACGGGCGATACGGTAATGGGTAAAAAGGTTTTACCAGTTCTCACGATCAATGAAGGAGGCTATAAGAAAAGGCATTACCCGGAACCCAAGGCAAAGGTTGCCAATGGTAAGGGACAAGCCTAGGGCAAGTGCAAGGGAAAGGCTAAAGTGGAACCACCCAAACCAAAGAAGCTAAAGGTTAGCTCGGAGGATCCATGCTTTGAATGTGGGAAGATTGGGCATTGGATGCGGAATTGTCCAACCCGTATCAAAGTGTTGAAAGCTAAGAGGGATGTGGGGTAAACCTTGGGTACAACTTTCATGATTCACATTGATCTTAATATTGTTTCTTCTAACACATGGGTATTGGATACCGGATGTGGAACTCATATTTGCAATTTGTTGCAGGGGTTCAAAGGAAGTGAACGATTTAAGAAAGGAGATACAAGTCTCTTCATGGGAAACGGAGCAAAGTTTGTTGTCGAAGCCCAAGGAGACTACACATTGAAGCTTCCAAATGGTTTGGAAGTTATTTTGAAAGACATTTTGTATGCTCCTAGTTTGACTAGGAATATTATCTCCATTTCTTTGTTATGACAATGTGGTTTTGATTTAATGTTTGTGGATAATGGAATTTATGTTTTCATGAATAATGTCTTTTATTTTAAAGCAATGTCGTCTAATGGCATTTATGAATTAGTTCATGATAACACATCCTTTGATAACATGTTGTACCAATCAAGCACCAAGAGACTCAAAATGTATTTGAGTAAGACTTATTTTTGACATTGTTGCATTGGTCACATAAACAAAGATCGCATACATACACTTCAAAAGAATGGTTTTTTGGAATCAAGTGAAGATGATTCATTTGATAAGTGTGAGTCTTGTTACTAGGGAAGATGACCGAGGACCCCTTTAGTGGAACAAATGAAAGGGCAAAAGACTTATTGGGTATCATACATTCGGATGTATGTGGTCCCTTTAAGGCAATGACAAGGAATGGTGAAAGATACTTCATTACCTTTATCGACGATTATAGTCGTTATGGGTATGTGTACTTGTTAAGACACAAAGATGAAGCCTTTGAAATGTTCAAAGTCTTCCAAAATGAAGTACAAAATCAACTCGATAAAACCTTCGAAGTACTTCGTTCGGATAGAGGAGGTGAATACCTAAGTGATGCTTTCCAAGATCATCTTAAGAGTTGTGGGATCATCTCACAACTTACTCCACCCGGAACCCCACAACATAATGGTGTGTCCGAAAGGAGGAATCGAACTCTATTGGATATGGTTTGATCTATGATGGCTAGAAGCACATTGCCTCTATCATTTGGGGTTTTGCTTTGCTCACCGTGGCCCGTAGTTTAAATAAGGCTCCAACCAAGAAAGTGGACAAAACACCTTTTGAAATATGGAATGAAATGGCTCCATCATTATCATATTTAAAGGTATGCGGTTGTGAGGCTTATGTCAAGAACAACACCGAAAACAAACTTGAAAGTCAATCCACTAAGTGTATCTTTGTAGGATATCCCAAGGACTCTATGGGATATTATTTCTACAACCCAACCGAGCAAAAGGTGTTCGTTGCTCGAAAGACCGAGTTCATGGAAACTAAGTTCCTTATGGAATGTACTAGTAGAACGGTGGAACTCGAGGAGGATCGAGAACCACAAGCCAATACACATTTGGTTAACACTAGAAATCAACAAGAGGGTGTTGAGAATGGTCAAATGGTTGATCATAGCACACAAAACGTTCGCAAATCCGGTAGAATTAGTCATCCACCCGAAAGATATGGATTTTTTATGGATGGATGCTAAGTGGTAGATTTGGATGAACCCATCACATACCGTGATGCAATGTCACAATCCGATTGTGACAAATGGCTTGAAGCCATGAACGTTGAGATGCAATCCATGAATGACAAACAAGTATGGGATTTGGTTGTATCACGTCTTAATTCGAAACCGGTTGGAAGTAAGTGGGTTTTCAAGAAGAAAACTGATATGCATGGAAACTTGGATACTTGTAAAGCAAGACTTGTAGCAAAAGGTTTCACTCAAACTCAAGGGGTTGACTATGATGAAACTTTCTCTCCCGTAGCAATGCTAAAGTCTATTAGGATATTGTTTGCCATAGCCGCACATTAGGACTATGAGATATGGCAAATGGATGTCAAAACCGCTTTTCTAAATGGGCATCTTGAGGAAGATGTCTATATGGTTCAACCCGAAGGTTTTGTCGATCCACAACATCCTAACAAAGTATGCAAGTTAAAGAAATCAATCCATGGATTGAAACAAGCATCTAGAAGTTGGAATCACCGTTTTGATGAAGAAGTTAAGAAATTTGTAATCAAAAATGGTGATGAAGCTTGTGTGTATAAGAAAGCTAGTGGGAGCATCATTACCTGTAAAAGCATGGCTTAGAAGTTGTTTTTCAATCAAGGATCTTGGTGAAGCTGCCTATATTTTGGGAATAAATATCAATAGGGATAGATCAAGGCGGTTGATAGGTTTAAACCAAAGTGCATACATTGACAAAATCTTGAAGAGGTTCAAGATGGAGAACTCTAAGAAAGGTTTGGTACCTATTCAAAGAGGAACGATATTGAGTGCGTCTCAATGTCCACGCTCGAAGGAAGAGCAAGATAGAATGAATGGGATCCCATACGCATCGGCTATTGGATCCATCATGTATGCAATGGTATGCACTAGACCGGATGTGTCATGCGCTTTAAGCATGACAAGTAGATTCCAACATAATCCGGGAAGTAGCCATTGGATGGCAGTTAAGAGTATATTAAAATACCTTAGAAGGACTAAGGACATGTTTCTAATATACGGTTCGGGTGAGGAGGAACTCGTTGTAAAGGGTTACACGGATGCGACTTTCCAAACCGATCGAGATGATTCTCAATCACAATCGGGATATGTTTTCATTATGAATGGTGGGGCAGTCTCTTGGAAGAGCTCGAAACAAGATGTGGTAGCATTGTTCACCACAGAATCAGAATACATCGCCGCCTCACTGGCAGCTTAAGAAGCTACGTGGATTAGAAAATTCATTGCCGACCTAGGGATAGTCCGTACCATTCAGGACCCTCTAGAGATCTTTTGTGACAACGAGGGTGCGATTGCTCAAATCAAGGAACCTCGTGCATATCAAAAGACGAGGCACATTGAGCGTAGGTTCACTACATAAGGGATGAAGTTGAAAGGGAAAGATATGTATTTGCAAAGTTCACACCGATCAAAACATTGCAGATTCACTCACAAAGCTCCTTGAAAGGCCAAAGCATGAGGGTCATACTTGTGCCTTAGGACTTCGGTATTCTAGTGATTGGATATGATCGAATTTTGTATTTGGATATCGGAACAATTGTTATTTTGACTCATTCAAATGATTGTGACATTTTGAGCTATGTTTCATTTTAGCATGTTTAAATCCATGAATAAGTTACTTATTCAAAACGTCCGTAGTCGCTCAAATTTGTGGGAACAAATTTGAAGGTAAGACTATTATGAACTAGGATTGGTGGATATTCATAATGTATGAATATAGTGCAAGGGTTGCTGTCAAGGTTCATAGATGTTTATGGGATATAAATATTGGACTAACCCGCTCTCAAATGTTACTACATGGAATCCTTGTGATTGATCATAAGTAAATTTGAGTAAAGGCGAATATCATAGTATCCTCCGACCTGAGATACATATTGGGTCTTGATATTCACCAAATACTATACTTTAACTTAGTTCTTCGCTGCTCTGAAATATGACAGTACATAAGGCTATGATCAAGTTTGGTACAAGGTGATTGTGAGAGACGTATGTAGTCAATAGGGGATTTGTCCCTCCTATTCATTGAGCGTAAGATGTCTAAGGCCTGAGAAGTTAAATTAACAGAGAATGATCACTCTGTGTCTCTGGATTTAACATGACATCTGTGGCAAAAGGATAAATGATAGATTCACCCAAATCATTACAAGTAAGTGAATTGAAGGGGATGATGTTATTGAATGGCACTTCGTCATGCGTATTAGGGGTAGGAAACCGTAGTTAGGCGGTATTTGCTACTTGCATCAATCTTCTATGTATCTTGTGCAAGTGGGAGATTGTTGGACTCGGTATGCCCAAGACACATATTATTATTGATGTGGCTAGTACGTCGTGATCCGAGTCGGGTCATACCCAATAACAAGCTAGACAAACACCAATAATATATGTTTATATATGATATGATCATAACAAATGAATATTAACACTTGAGTTATTTGGAAAGTGGTTTCTAAATAAAATGCACTTGTGAAATAAATAAATCATGTGGATGATTTATGCTTTGAGAAAGAGCATTCCATATTGTTATTTAAAATGGATAAGTAACAATATGTTAAGCATGTTATCTATAATGTGTTATTGTTGTGTATGACACAACATAAGTGTGAATAACACAAAGCATTGTGTATGACACAATATAAGTATGTATAACACAAAGCATTGTGTATAACATAATATTGTTGTGCATGACACAATGCAAGCTACATGACACATTACAAGGTATATTACGCAATGGTATTTGTGGAAAGTTTGATAATAATAATAAGAAAGGAAGGAGGGCCCCCCTCCCCTCTCCCTCTTCTTGTCTTTATTTTATTATTATCTCAAATTAGTGGAGGCATGCAAAGGAGACTATTGGACAACAAGGGTGGTGTCTTTCATATCTCCCAAGACTCACTTTCTTTCATTCTAACACAACACAAGTAACACATAAAAAATTCCTCTTAACTCTTCATTTTCTCTCTTGGGTTTTCGGCCAAAGGAAGGAGCAAAGGAAGGAGTGCTTTCAAGTGTAAATCCTAGCTAATCAAGGTGTATTGTCGGAGGCTTGGGGTATGCAAGCTTGAGGACCTTCCCATTGAAGTTCTTGCCTTCCAACCATCCTCTCCTTCACCCGGATTTGTCATCTTGAAAGGCAGTCTTGACATGCATGGACTTATAGTGACATGCATGTGTTTGATAGTATGTATTTCGTATTTGGATCCGGGCTTGTGTTTTGCACGTGTAAAATCGATTTTATACATATCAACTAACAAGATTTAAAACTAATTTCCGCTGCGTTTTTCATAAAATTGGGATTTTCTGACTTTGATAATCTTGTTAAAACCCAACATGTATACGTCTAAGAGTTGTTCATGAGGCATGTTGTTGAACTGTTCTTTTGTCATACCTTTACCCATCACTATTTCCTTTAAAGTTTGAATTCTCAGAGGATCTTGGAACCATTCTTTAGTCTCAGCTTTCTTCATTTCAGTCTCCTTCCTCTCTTTCTCCTTTGCTTTTTCAGTTTCTTCTCTCTTTCAATATCAGCAGAGCTCTTTTTACTTTTATGAGAATCTTTTACATCTTGCACTTTTCTTTTTAATTCTTCCAGAGAAAAGTTGATCAGAGAGTTGTATTCAAAACCATGGACCTGCAGAAATTGAATATCCCTGTGTTTAGCCTTCAGAGATTCATACTCAGCATCTTCACTTGCCCTTTTTCTTTTGTTTGTCTTTTCAACAAGATTAGCCATGTCATCTACAAGAGCTTTCTTGTAGAGTTTATCAATAGCATCAAATGATTGTAGGTTTAGAGATGCAGGCTTGTGACCTACTTTTATCAAGAACTCTCTTCTTGTTTCTCTTTTTCTCCAACCATCAGCTTCTTCGGCAATAGCTTCCCTTGATAGTCTTTGTAGATACTTCAAGTCATAGTCAAGACTTATCAAGTAATCTGTATCTTCATTTTCCTTCTCAACATCCTTTGATCCCCTTTCATCCACTTCATCATCTTCATCAGTTTGTTCATCAAGGTTGTGGAGTGCTCTAATCATTGGCTCTTCAACATTCACAGGTTGAGCCCTTTTTCTTTCTTCAAGTTTAGCAAGTCTTCTCTTGTACACCATCACTTTCACCGATTTTTGTCTCTTGGATTTTGGTGTTTTAACTTCAGATTAATCTATTCTTTTCAGTGCTTCTCTCACTTCAGGTTCTGATTCAGATGGGTCAGAAGATTTAGAAGATTCAGATGGTTCGGATGGGATGTGTGAGATAGGTTGTGTCACTTGAATTTCTGGTTCTTTATCAACCATTTCTTCAACAATAGGTTCATCAGTCTTGGGTTCTTCATCAATGATATCTTCTGTGAATGTAGGCTCAGCAGTTTCAGTTGCTGTCACATCAAAGTTTATCTCTTCAACTACTGGCTCCTTCATCGGAATATCATCATTCTCTTCAGCAACTTCATTAATAACAGGTTCAGTGGTTTCAATTGGTTCTTCAATCACTGGTTCTCTTTCTTTACTCATGTCAACAAAATCTCTTTGTGCCTTCCTGGCAGCCATTACTATCTCAGGATGATGCCCTTCTGGCTTGTTTAGAATGTCTATCAGATCCTTCATTATAACCTGTTTCACCATTGAGCGGCAGATATTTCAATAGTTTCATCCTCTTCTTGATTAACTGGACCTAGTCCAAGTGCTTGTTCTTTATCACTCTCAACCTCTGGATTTGTAGGTTCAGTTTCAGTTTCAGTTTCGGTTATCACTGGTTCAGATATGATTGGCTGAGATTGTGTGGGTTCAGGTTCATCTTGCACTGGCTCTTCAGGCTTAGTTACCACTGGCTCATCAGTTTGTGTATGCTCTGGATCATCAACATTTTGTTTTGCTTTCAGAGCTTCCAGTGTAGCCTTGATAGCATCATCTGCCTCCTTCCTCAGTCTCTCATTCTCCTCTTCTTTTTCTTTCATTTTAATTAGTGCTTCGAGCACTTCTTGAGGAATTTCGTCATCTTCTTCTTGAGCCTTTTGGTTTAATGTATCCAGATCTTAATTCATTAGTCTCATTGCTGTTTTGACATATTCCACCTCAGCAATGTCAGGATCAATCACATTATCCTTTTCTAGGATCTCATCACCAGATCTATCTTTATGGGTTGGAATAAGTTGAAGATCTTCTTCAGATAGAGCCACCCCTTTGCCTTTGATTTTTCATTTAGCTATTTTCTTAGGGGTCTTTTCTTCCACCTCTGCATCTTTCTCTCCTACCTCCCCCTTATCACCAGAATCTACATCCTCATACTCTTGATTTAACATGTTTAATGCATTTGATGTTCCAACATCTGCAACCTCTTCATCAGAGCTGGCATATAAATTTTCAATTATTTTTAGGCCCTCTGCATCTTCACATTCATTTTTCTCCCCCTGTTTTGGTACATCTGAGGTCTTCTCAACCTCAGAGTGCCCTTCTAGGGTTCGAATTTTCAATAAATCTTCATTCAATGCAGTCTCTAATGCCTTGTTTCTTGTTTCCAGAACTGCATTTTTCTCTTTTAACAAGATATTTTCAAATTCCAGGTTCATGTTTTCATTAATAAGATCATAGATGTCTGGACTTAATGGTGGTGTTTCCTGGGTAGGCTTTGGGGAAGGTTCAGAGAAAGATCCAGATTAAGCTGTTCTGGAGATGGTAACTTATATGGTTCGGGGTCTGTAGGAATGGATTGAGTTGGTTGAGCAGGTTGGTCTTTTTATTGGGGAAGATGGTGGTGCTGAAGTATGTGTATCTTGTACAAGTTGGACCGGTTGGGAAAACGGTGTTGAGGTAGTAATAGGTACAGTGAATGGTGATGTTGGTGGTGAAGGGACATGTGTGTCATGAATTGGTTCAGTATCAGATAAGGCTGGTTCAGTGGTAGCAGGTGAGGAACAGGCATTGTCATTGGCATCATCAACTTCAATAGAGTCTGTGTCATCATTGTATATCTCAGGAGGTGGTGAATCTGGTGGAGTAATCTTATTAATGGTATCAGCAACATTTGATATAACATTTGCTACAAACACATCATCGTCCATAGGCTCAGTAGCTTTGTTGCTCGGACCCTCAACCGGTTCCTCAGTTTCATCATTTACTACCAACTCTACAGCATCTCCTTCATGAGTAGAATGTTCAATCATAGGCACGTTACTAATAACAATATCTTGGGCATGATCATCATTATCCACAAGCATAGCATTATCACCATTCGGACCATTGTCCCCTTCATCATTCTGATCACTATCATCATCTTCACTATCATCATCCACATCATCATCCTTGTAACGCCCTGAAATTCGATTGGTAAACTAGGATCGTGAAATCATCGGAAACTATAGACTTTGGGATTCTGGACGATAAGTTTGGAACCCATATCATTGGAAAAATCTGCTTTTATCATTTAAATTGTTTATTTTATAAAACGACATTTACGCCTGAAAAATATTAATTTTTATGCTTTCGAAAAATTAAATGTTCTTATTTAAAAAGATTTCAAATAATTATTCGGAAAATGGTTTTATAAAAGTTTTGCTGAAAAAGTTTTAGTTTGTTTAAAAACTTATGAACTCGACTAGTCTTGACCCGTCGGTAGCCTAAACCCGAACCCGAGTCACCCGAGTATTTAAGCGGAAAATCAAGTATTCTTACACCATCTCTTTCATTTCCACCAACACTTCCCACCCAAACACTCTCATTCTAGAGAGAGAAACTAGAGAGAGAAAGTCTTCAAACTTCAAATCCGAGTCCACAAATCTGTTTGTTGTTATTCTTGGTAAGATCTTCTTGAAAATCATCCATTTTCATAACCATTTTCGGCCTCAAATCGAGCAAAAACACCCATTTTCGTTTCTAGAGTTTTCGGGTCAAAAACCGTCTTGTTTTGGTGTCAAAATGCAGGCTTTTGTGTTTAAAATCACTAGGAATCGATAGCCCTTTCAATCCCGAGCATTTCCATGTCAAAAACTTCGATTTTGGGTCAAAAATCTGGAAAATCTGAAAAACCCGTAGGTTTCTCCGTCGCCCAGCTTGAAGGAGTCGAATCAGACTCATTCGATCGAACCAGTCGATCGAATCAGTCCAGTCGATCGAATAGGAAAGCAACCGAATGGTCTCCAACTCATTCGACCGAATGAGTTTCGTATTCGATCGAACGAGTGTCTATTCGATCGAACAAGTTCCATGTTCGACCGAACGAGTTTTTCCAACTGGTTCGACCAAATGTGTTTCTAGTTCGATCGAGTGTGCCTCAGATTCGACCGAATGTGTGTCTATTCGATCGAACGTGTTCCTATTCGATCGAATCAAGCCAGAACCAAGCTGTTTTCGTCTTTAAAACCCAGTTTTTGCTCGAGGCCGCGTAAGCTCGTTTTCTTAGACTTATAGCACGTTGTTAACCTTATATATATGTTCAACTCTAGGCTAAGGAGATCTATTGTAGCACCATCCTAACCCGAGATCAAGGTGAGTTCATAGCCCCTATTTAAGCTTTTCAAAACTATGGGGTGGAAACATGGTAACTTTACACGTTTGGATAAAATCATTTATGCAAACACTCTTTAAACTATAAACTTTTGGATTTCTACACACGTGCGGAAATCCACAAGCTTTTTAAGAATCTATAAACTTTGGAAATCTATGAACATGGGGAAAACCCATCAACTTATGGAGATCTAAGAACATTGGAAATCAATGAGTATGGGAAATTCTATGAACATTGACATCATGGGAATGGGAATCATATTCATATCATCATAGTCATTGTGTCAGCATGAAAATCTAGAGATCAAAGCATCATGAGTTGAATTGGACGCGAGAGTCTATTCTACTCTCGGTAGAACTCGCGACCATGAGTGGCATTCTATTCTCGGTGGCACTCGTAACTCTTGGGATTTCATACTAGTCTCGGTGAAATCCATAACTCTTGAGGACCTATACTAGTCTCGGTAGGGACCAAGGGAACCCAGGATTCTTTGGGGAGTCTATCCTACTCTCGGTAGAACCTAGCTGAGTCCTGGATGACAAGAACGAGGTAGTCTTGGTCTAAGTCTTGCGTGGGATCAATCAAGTCTTGTGTGATCATTGAGTTTCATCATCATTCATCATCATCATCATTTATTCACCATCATCTTGGATACTAGTAAACAGTGGGATCTTGGTGTTGGTTTATCTAGTAAACTTAGCATGCTCAAATCTATATGTCCTTATTTATGCTTAACTGCTATGTGCTACATGTACCGTTGGGAGACCACAAATCTTTGAGTAATCTTATCACAAACGACTCTAATGGGAGAATAATAAGCCCGCTGAGAGTCCAGGAGAACATTTCATGTTTTACTTACTACAAAAACCTCTTTGGGAAAACCAAGAGACCTTTTCTTACAAACCATCTTAAAACCGGGTATTATATCCAAACATAGTAGTATAAGTTGTAGGAGTGGTGGGTTAGCCGCAGGTACACCCTATATATAAACCCCTACAACCTATACTAGTATGTTTGTGTATAAACTCTTTTTCTTTAAACCTATGAATTCACTCATCTACTTTATGTAGTTGACAGTTTGTTACATGTTTTCAGGAAATAATGCAGCAAGAAATCCCTAGCAAGTTTAGAGGCCTTAGAGAGATGAAGGCTAGTCTAGGAGTTGTTTGGAAACTTGATATTTTGTATTAAAGCAATTTGTTTCATGTTACCTGGATGGTGTAGTATTTGACATTTTGGTTATGTTTATGCATTTAGACTTTTATACTATTGTGCTCAACAATCACGACTTAGTCGCCGCGCCTCGATTATTCCGCCATCACGATCGGGGTGTGACAGATTGGTATCAGAGCCAGGTTATAGGGAATTAGGAAACCGACCTAGACTATAACCTAGGATCCTTGACTCTAGATAGCTCATGCATCACAATCACATGTCTACACTTATATACGTGCTGCGTGCTTATGTGTTGTATATTAACTGTTAATCTCTTGAGCCATGTCATTCTGTGTTCTTGGTATAATCTATGTCCTCTATTCTTAATCTTTGGCGTGTCATTGATTCTATTTAACGCTCGTTTTTTTTTTTTCGTTTTGTCAAGAATGCCTCCCAGACGTGCACCCGCCCCCTTGGACTCCGCTGATCTAGCCAACCTTATAGCCCAGCAGATCGCGGCTGTGTTACCAGGCATGGTAACAGCCATCAGCCAGGGGCTGAGGCAAGAAGGAACCTCTGGGGCCAACCAAATTCCAGCTCAGAACGCAAATGAACCAGCAAATAAGCCATACAAGGACTTCATGGCTACCAAACCCACCAGCTTCAGCGGTTCAGAAGGCGCCGTTGGTCTCCTCCAGTGGATCGAAAAGATGGAGGCTGCCTTTGTTATTAGCTCGTGCCCTGAGACACTGAAAGTCACGCACGCGGCAAGCATGTTGTCTAAACGCGCGCTGACCTGGTGGAACAACGAGATAAGAACCCGCGGGCGTGAGGCTGCCTTGGCCATGACCTGGTCGGAATTTGTAGCTTTGGTTACCCGCGAGTTCGTACCTCGCAGTGAGGTGCAGAAACTTGAAGCTGAGTTTTGGGTGCACAGAATGAAGGGCGCTGATCACCAAGGGTACACGGAGCGTTTTCACGAGCTCTCCCTTCTCGTACCACACTTGGTCACCCCTCCCTCCCGGGCTATTGAGCTTTCCATCAATGGCCTACCTGACACTGTCCGTGGAATCGTTATCGGGGCTGACCCATCAACCCTACAAGCGGCCATTGAACTAGCTGCCCAACTGACCCAGGACCAGGTTAAGACTGGGGTCCTAGCCAAAGGTACGGGCAAGGCCGCTGAGGGCTCATCCAAAAAGATCAACCGCATCAAAAAGCGTAAGGCTAGCAGTTACGCGATGGTTACTCCCGCAACCCCAATCAGCTCTGTCGCTCCTGCTCCCACCCCTTCTGGAAGGCCAAAGAGGGAGTACACTGGGGTTCACCCCAAGTGCGGCACTTGCCAATTTCATCACCCTTCCGGAACCCCGTGCTGGAAATGCACGAACTGTGGACGTTTGGGGCACCTAGCGGAACGCTGCAGATTTCAAGGTAATCAACTGGCAATACAGAGCAGCAGTTCCCAACCCAGCAACACTCGAAGCTGTTTCGAGTGTGGAGCCACGGACCATTTCAGGAGCAGGTGTCCTCGTCTTGCAAATCTTCCTCCGGCCCGAGGCCGAGCCTTTACTATTGGCGCTGCTGAAGCTCGCCAAAATCCTGACGTCATTACTGGTACGTTCATCCTTAACAATCTCTGGGTTTCTATTCTATTTGACACGGGTGCAGATAGGAGTTTTATTTCTAGCGAGTTGGTCCCATTGCTTAATCTAGGAACCTCTGTCTTAGACCCCGCTTTCTCTGTCGAAATGGCAAACGGAGAGTCTACCCAAGTGAACAAAATCGTTCGCAATTGCACGCTTACGTTTGATCAGACGTCTCTTAACATTGACCTCATCCCTATGCAATTAGGAAGTTTCGATGTAATTGTTGGGATGGATTGGTTGTCCATCAACCACGCGGAAGTGGTGTGTGCTGAGAAGCTCATTCGCGTTCCTTGTTCTTCTGGCGAGTCCATAATTATTCAAGGAGAAAGATCAGGCAGATGTCTGAAATTAATCTCCTGCTTTAAAGCTCGGCGATGCCTTCGAAAGAAGTGTCTCGCCTTCCTAGCTCATGTCTCCATCAAGAAATCTTTGGGGAAGAAGCTCTCTGATGTCCCCGTTGTGCGTGAATTTCCAGACGTTTTTCCTAAAGACTTACCCGGACTACCTCCTAGCCGACAAGTCGAATTCCACATCGAATTAGTTCCCGGTGCAACCCCCGTGGCAAAATCTCCGTATCGTTTGGCTCCGTCAGAAATGCAGGAATTATCGAGCCAGCTACAGGAACTACTAGACAAGGGTTTTATTCGCCCTAGTTCATCTCCATGGGGAGCTCCAGTCCTCTTCGTCAAGAAGAAGGACGGATCTTTCCGGATGTGCATAGACTATCGTGAGCTTAACAAACTCACGGTCAAGAATCGGTATCCATTACCAAGGATTGACGATCTTTTCGACCAGCTGCAAGGAGCCACTTACTTTTCCAAGATCGACCTACGCTCAGGTTATCACCAAGTACGCGTCATGGAGGACGACATCGCGAAAACCGCTTTCAGAACTCGTTATGGACACTACGAGTTCCTAGTCATGCCTTTTGGTTTGATGAATGCCCCTGCGGTGTTCATGGATCTCATGAATCGCGTTTGTCGTCCATACCTGGACCAGTTTGTTATCGTCTTCATTGACGATATTCTCGTTTATTCCCGCTCTAAAGCCGACCATGAGCTTCATCTCAGGCTTACCTTGGATCTGCTGAGGAAAGAGCAACTCTACGCCAAATTCTCCAAATGCGAATTCTGGCTAAGGGAAGTTCAATTCTTAGGTCACATCATTAACAAGGAAGGCATTCATGTCGACCCTGCCAAGATTGAAGCCATCAAAAATTGGGGAGCGCCTACAACGCCAACCGAAATTCGTTCATTTCTTGGTTTAGCTGGGTACTACCGTCGATTCATCTCGAACTTTTCAAAGATCGTATTGCCTCTCACAATGTTAACTCAAAAAGGGGAACCATTCATTTGGAACCAAGAGCAAGAAGAGGCTTTCCAAACATTGAAACATAAACTCTGTCATGCACCAATCCTGTCACTTCCTGAGGGTAACGATGATTTTGTTGTTTATTGCGACGCCTCGAGCCAAGGTCTAGGCTGCGTCTTAATGCAACGCGGTAAGGTCATCGCTTATGCCTCGCGCCAACTCAAGAGTCATGAGAGGATTTATGTCACCCACGACTTGGAATTGGGTGCTGTGGTCTTTGCCTTAAAAATATGGAGACACTACCTATACGGTACGAAATGTGTCATCTTCACCGACCACAAGAGCCTACAACACATCCTCAACCAAAGGGAGCTAAACATGCGACAACGTCGATGGGTTGAACTCCTAAGTGACTACGACTGCGAAATCCGCTACCACCCTGGAAAGGCTAACGTAGTGGCTGACGCGTTAAGTCGCAAGGAAAGGACCCAGTTGCATGCGATCCGTATTCAGTCCAATCTTCCCTCCTTGGTTCTTGAAGCTCAAAAGCAAGCGATTGCTGGTGGTGATCTCAAAAATATGCTATCTTGCGGTGCCGAACGGAAGTTTGAAACCAAGTATGATGGTATACTTTACTACTTAAATCGCATGTGGATTCCAAACTCTGAACCACTTCGAGAACTTATCCTGAACGAAGCGCACAAATCCAGATACTCTATTCACCCGGGCAGTGATAAAATGTATCAGAATCTCAAGTCTCACTTCTGGTGGCCGGGTATGAAGAAAGTCATAGCTTTGTACGTCGGTAGGTGCCTAACATGCTCGCGGATCAAGACTGAACATCAGAGACCATCTGGCCTGTTACAAAAACCGATCATACCGCAGTGGAAGTGGGACGAAGTCGCTATGGACTTCATTACCAAACTCCCGCGGACACCCAGCGGTTATGACACGATTTGGGTTATCGTGGATTACTTGACCAAGTCTGCCCACTTTCTCCCTGTCCGCGAGGACTACACTACGGAGAAGCTGGCGCGGATTTACATTCGTGAGATCGTAACCCGTCACGGTGTGCCTAAGGGCATCACGTCTGACCGTGACCCCTCTTTTGCGTCAAGGTTCTGGAAGTCATTTCAGAAAGCCTTTGGGACAAGTGTGAAACTTAGCTCTGCCTATCATCCTGAAACGGACGGACAGAGCGAAAGGACCATACAAACCCTGGAGGATATGCTCAGAGCCTGTATCCTTGAATTCGGTAGTAGCTGGGAGACTCACCTTCCTCTTGCAGAGTTCTCATACAATAACAGCTATCATGCTACCATCAAATGCGCACCATTCGAGGCACTCTATGGCAGGAAATGTCGTTCTCCACTGTGTTGGTCCGAGACCGGAGATTCTCAAATCCTCGGCCCGGAACTGATACAGGAAACCACTGACAGTATCGCCATCATCCAGCAAAGACTTAAGGACGCCCGCTGTCGACACAAGTATTACGCTGACAAACGCCGCAAACCTCTGGAGTTCCAAATAGGCGATCGCGTAATGCTCAAAGTTTCCCCCTGGAAGGGCATTGTTCGCTTCGGGAAAAAGGGAAAGTTTGCTCCAAGGTACGTAGGACCTTTCAAGATCATCGAAAAGGTCGGACCCGTAGCCTATCGCTTGGAATTGCCTCCAGAACTCAGCCGTGTTCACAACGTTTTTCATGTGTCGCAACTCAAAAAGTGCCTCGTTGACGAGACCGCTCAAATCCCGATCGACACGGTTCGCATCGACGACAAACTACACTTTGTTGAGGAACCTGTCGAGATCCTAGATCGAGAAGTCAAAAGGACTAAGCGAAGCCGGATACCCATAGTCAAGGTACGTTGGAACAACCATCGTGGACCCGAGTTCACATGGGAGCGAGAGGATAAGATGAAGGAGGAATACCCTCATCTGTTCGCATAGTCATCATCTTTGTAATTCTAGAAATCTTGGAGTCTATGTAATCGTAATCATGTAATCAGGGACCAATATCAATCAATGAAGTATCATGTTGTTCCTATTTGCTTATAAATATTCTCTTATTTGCATAACACCAAGTTTGGCTACCCATGACTCGTGCTGGAAAACACAAGTTGTGCATACTTAATCATGTAAACATTGGGGTAAACTATGTATCATTGAGCCAAAATTTGTCATCATTCTAGCATTCATGAAGCATGGTTGTGTGTGTGTGTGTGGTGTCGTGTCGATTTTTCTAGCCGCACACAATGGAGTTTATACATTGATACAAGGTGAACTCGTAATTATAGTCCGGAATATAATTACATCAAGTTCACAGGTGTATACGTGTATAAACAATATGCTATTGTGTAACTATGAGTCGTGAACTCAAGCTTCGTGTAGGGAATTAATCAATGAATGTTGAAGGAGTGGTGGGTTAGCCGCTGGTACACCCTATACATAAACCCCTTCGGCACAAGTTGATTATGTCTGAAGCGAGACTTGGAATTAGGGACTCATAGTTAGCGTGGCAGCTGTGAGGCGTTAAATTCAAGAGTTATTGAGGGAATTATTCATTGGAGATTGAAGGAGTGGTGGGTTAGCCGCTGGTACACCCTATATATAAACCCCTTCAATCCGAAATGAATATGTCTGATGTAAAGCTTGAAGGTGATGCCTTGTAGTGGAAAATAGTGTGTCGTCCTGTGTGTCATTGAACTAATAGGAGTCGAAAGAAACACCCAAGTGGAGTTGAGGGAGTGGTGGGTTAGCCGCTGGTACACCCTATATATAAACCCCTTCAACTTGATTTGGGTGGTATCCAAGACGAAAATTAGGGGTAGTGGCGCATAGTGGTCATCATGGGATCATTTGATCTAAAACATCATTGCATCAACTATACTAAGTTCTAAATTTCGGGACGAAATTCCTCTAAATTGGGGAGGATGTAACGCCCTGAAATTCGATTGGTAAACTAGGATCGTGAAATCATCGGAAACTATAGACTTTGGGATTCTGGACGATAAGTTCGGAACCCATATCATTGGAAAAATCTGCTTTTATCATTTAAAATGTTTATTTTATAAAACGACATTTACGCCTGAAAAATATTAATTTTTATGCTTTCGAAAAATTAAATGTTATTATTTAAAAAGATTTCAAATAATTATTCGGAAAATGGTTTTATAAAAGTTTTGCTGAAAAAGTTTTAGTTTGTTTAAAAACTTATGAACTCGACTAGTCTTGACCCGTCGGTAGCCTAAACCCGAACCCGAGTCACCCGAGTATTTAAGCGGAAAATCAAGTATTCTTACACCATCTCTTTCATTTCCACCAACACTTCCCACCCAAACACTCTCATTCTAGAGAGAGAAACTAGAGAGAGAAAGTCTTCAAACTTCAAATCCGAGTCCACAAATCTGTTTGTTGTTATTCTTGGTAAGATCTTCTTGAAAATCATCCATTTTCATAACCATTTTCGGCCTCAAATCGAGCAAAAACACCCATTTTCGTTTCTAGAGTTTTCGGGTCAAAAACCGTCTTGTTTTGGTGTCAAAATGCAGGCTTTTGTGTTTAAAATCACTAGGAATCGATAGCCCTTTCAATCCCGAGCATTTCCATGTCAAAAACTTCGATTTTGGGTCAAAAATCTGGAAAATCTGAAAAACCCGTAGGTTTCTCCGTCGCCCAGCTTGAAGGAGTCGAATCAGACTCATTCGATCGAACCAGTCGATCGAATCAGTCCAGTCGATCGAATAGGAAAGCAACCGAATGGTCTCCAACTCATTCGACCGAATGAGTTTCGTATTCGATCGAACGAGTGTCTATTCGATCGAACAAGTTCCATGTTCGACCGAACGAGTTTTTCCAACTGGTTCGACCAAATGTGTTTCTAGTTCGATCGAGTGTGCCTCAGATTCGACCGAATGTGTGTCTATTCGATCGAACGTGTTCCTATTCGATCGAATCAAGCCAGAACCAAGCTGTTTTCGTCTTTAAAACCCAGTTTTTGCTCGAGGCCGCGTAAGCTCGTTTTCTTAGACTTATAGCACGTTGTTAACCTTATATATATGTTCAACTCTAGGCTAAGGAGATCTATTGTAGCACCATCCTAACCCGAGATCAAGGTGAGTTCATAGCCCCTATTTAAGCTTTTCAAAACTATGGGGTGGAAACATGGTAACTTTACACGTTTGGATAAAATCATTTATGCAAACACTCTTTAAACTATAAACTTTTGGATTTCTACACACGTGCGGAAATCCACAAGCTTTTTAAGAATCTATAAACTTTGGAAATCTATGAACATGGGGAAAACCCATCAACTTATGGAGATCTAAGAACATTGGAAATCAATGAGTATGGGAAATTCTATGAACATTGACATCATGGGAATGGGAATCATATTCATATCATCATAGTCATTGTGTCAGCATGAAAATCTAGAGATCAAAGCATCATGAGTTGAATTGGACGCGAGAGTCTATTCTACTCTCGGTAGAACTCGCGACCATGAGTGGCATTCTATTCTCGGTGGCACTCGTAACTCTTGGGATTTCATACTAGTCTCGGTGAAATCCATAACTCTTGAGGACCTATACTAGTCTCGGTAGGGACCAAGGGAACCCAGGATTCTTTGGGGAGTCTATCCTACTCTCGGTAGAACCTAGCTGAGTCCTGGATGACAAGAACGAGGTAGTCTTGGTCTAAGTCTTGCGTGGGATCAATCAAGTCTTGTGTGATCATTGAGTTTCATCATCATTCATCATCATCATCATTTATTCACCATCATCTTGGATACTAGTAAACAGTGGGATCTTGGTGTTGGTTTATCTAGTAAACTTAGCATGCTCAAATCTATATGTCCTTATTTATGCTTAACTGCTATGTGCTACATGTACCGTTGGGAGACCACAAATCTTTGAGTAATCTTATCACAAACGACTCTAATGGGAGAATAATAAGCCCGCTGAGAGTCCAGGAGAACATTTCATGTTTTACTTACTACAAAAACCTCTTTGGGAAAACCAAGAGACCTTTTCTTACAAACCATCTTAAAACCGGGTATTATATCCAAACATAGTAGTATAAGTTGTAGGAGTGGTGGGTTAGCCGCAGGTACACCCTATATATAAACCCCTACAACCTATACTAGTATGTTTGTGTATAAACTCTTTTTCTTTAAACCTATGAATTCACTCATCTACTTTATGTAGTTGACAGTTTGTTACATGTTTTCAGGAAATAATGCAGCAAGAAATCCCTAGCAAGTTTAGAGGCCTTAGAGAGATGAAGGCTAGTCTAGGAGTTGTTTGGAAACTTGATATTTTGTATTAAAGCAATTTGTTTCATGTTACCTGGATGGTGTAGTATTTGACATTTTGGTTATGTTTATGCATTTAGACTTTTATACTATTGTGCTCAACAATCACGACTTAGTCGCCGCGCCTCGATTATTCCGCCATCACGATCGGGGTGTGACAATCCTCTTCATCATCACTGTTTCTGGGGGTTCTAGGCACATCAATAGCACCTAGAGCTGGCACAAGCAGCCATGGGAGAACATCCCAATCATCATTATCTTCAAACATGCTCTTTGCATCTTTCATTCGCTTGCAGATGTTAGGATCTTGTAATCTCAAAATCTCTCCTGTCCTTTGAAGATCCGGTAATGATCTGTTTATCAAGATCTGCAGGAACCTTGGATACATACATAAGGAACCTTTGATTTACTTCCTTCTCTGCATGTGACACCAATCCTTGAAAAATGAATCTTGATATATTGAGAGGCTGCTGGTCTAAGATCGCCATAGTGAGAGTCCCAAGCTCTCTGCTAAGTAGTTTCCAAGTCCCTTTCCTTCGAGATAAGGACTGGATGACATGATGGATCAGGAAACGGTATATCAGTGGAAAACTTCCCTTTTGGAACTGTCCCTCCTTCACACCTCCTTTGTAACCCATAGTCTCTTGAAAGACTCTTAATAATCTTGGGACTGAGTAAGATGGTTGAGCATCAAAATTGTCATTCAAGTCCAATGCAGTTCTTATTGAGGCTTCTGTAATCTCAATATCATGATTTAAGATAGAGGCCTAATCCTCTTCCCGTTAACGTCATTGACTTAAGTAGTGGACCCCCAAAAAATCCGAGATGTGGTTCATGTAAATTGTGGGGCTTTCGGTAAGAGCTACTTGCAGGTTGGAGATCCTTAAAAAAGTGATCATTAGCTCCAATTCTCTATTATCGTCGTCAACCTCCAACTGAGCGCACATATTGTGCCTCTTCTCGAATTTTAAGGCCATCAGTTGTCACACCCCGACTAGCACAGTGCGGAAGCGTAAGACGGGAATGTAACAGACACCTCTGATATCAAAACATTTTTTATAAAGAAACATTACAAACTATTTACAATATATTACATTTCTTTGTTCTATCGTTGTTTTACAGTCTAGGTGGTACAAACAAAACTAGTTCGTTAACTAAACGTTCTTACTACTAACATCCTTGCCTCTATTCACATAGCATCAACCGCACACCTTGGGCAAATAACAGATCACCAAATCATTCCAATTTAGGTACACCTGAAAAGCAGTTTAAAACGGGTCAACTACTAGAGTTGGTGAGTTTCACGAGTTTCAAGAAAACAGTAATGAGTATTCACAAGTTAACACTTGTAATCATGTGTATGTATGTAAATGATGTATGTGATGTAATTATGCTAAGCTACAGTGAAGCCTGGACTGTTCGTGCTGCGTGCCTCCATTTCCCACGCTCAATCAACCACTGTGGCCCCTTTCCACCCACAACATGCCCCGGTAGCTATGTCTAACACTACATAGCTGGTTCGTAAAAATATGGACATGTGCAAACGGGATAATGTCTCAGCAACCGTGCTGGCCCCGTCTGGGTTTGTCAAACCAATAGTACTATTCACAAGCCACCGGCTCGAAGTTAATCACTGTGTTAGTGGGGACTTTCATGTGTTAGCGCTTAGATAATTCACATCATCACATGTTTCAGGTATGTATATAGATATAAACAAACATGCTTTTCACCCCAAAAGTTCGTAAAACAATTTAAAAGTGGGGTCATGAAACTCACGGTTTAGTAGATAATCAGAACTGTATCGGCTCGTGGTTTGTTCGGTCTGCTATCAGTAGTTCCTATAATCAATATTATAATAATATTAATATTTTAATATTATTATAATCTCAATACTAAACTGGGCTGTATAACTAATCTGGGTGTAGCTGGAACGCCCAGAAAGTGGCAATAGGCTTAGGTTGTGATGTTGTTCAATGTCTAATACTTAAAACCGAACTTGGCTCAGACTCCCGATTTCCCAGCTGGGCCAAGTTGCTCGTTTACGCGTTCAGAAAACACTTATGGGAAAATAAGCTTAAGTAAATGTATTGGTTAATAAAATGATTAAATTATAAAGAAGGATCACATACTGGGGTCCCAGATTAGCCACGGGGCCCGTTTCCGTTTATACAGTTTGATTTAAGAAGAAACGCGCACAATCCATCCGGATTGTCCAGGTTTTTTATAGAAAAGTTCTTTTTTACTTAATTAGTCCAAAAATATGATTTTTGATCACTCTTGGTGATTTGTTTTCCTGCAGGTTCACTAGTCGCGAACTTGCCGGTTGTTATAAAAACTGAATTTGTTTAATATTCATATTAGCATAATTAATTAACCGTTAATCATTAAATTATGAAAATTTAACCACTTATCAATTAAAATATGTAGATTTTTATAAAAAGTTTTTTGGAATTTATTTACTGATTTATTAATTTATAAAAATTCATTTTATCAGCTATATTTCGCTTGAAAATCGTCCGTTTACCCCAAACAATTTCCAAAATTTCCACAAAAATTTCTGAATACTCAAATCATGTCCCAAAACAACCTGTATCAATTCCAGAATATAAAAAGCTCGTGCGATATTCTTTTCGGCCCAATTCGGCTGTAAAAATTCACACGAACGCAAATAAACAAAACACCTATAAACTTCTCCAAGATCCCAAAATTCATATGTGATCACAATACATCAAATCTGAGTTCCCAGAAAAATTTCATAATTTTTGAAGTATTTTAGCTATTTTTCCCAAATAAACGTCCTAATTCGGTAATAAATTCTCCAAATATTCTTGGATTGTCAAAAAATTACCAAATTTAAACAGGGGCTCATTGACATGGTCCCTGATTTCCCTGCAAAATTTCAAGTCCTAAAATATGCACATCATAACCTTAACCTAAATAGCCCTTAAGCGAGTGTTTCGGCATTACCTTAGCGGGTTTGGCTCGTTTCCGACCTTTTAATCAAGTTTTCAGGTTCTTGTGCTTCTAAGAAAGCTAGGTACTAGTCCTATATCATAAAACAAGCAATATTTTATCAACATAATAGCCCTTAAGTTAGGGTTTCGGCTAGTGTACAAAAACGAACTTTTGAACCGTAAAAACGTCGTTTCAACCCTTTAATCCGTGTTTATGGCCAAAAAACTATCAAAACAGGTTTCTTACCATGTGTATGATCAAAACATGTTTATGGACCATTTTTAGGATTTTTAAACGGTTAGGAATAATTTTTAGTAACCAAGACATGTTTTTATGGTATTAAACAAGTTTAAGCAAGTTCAAAAGCTACTTATTTAAGCTCTTACCTTAGGGTTTTCTTGCTGTTTTTGGCTGGAGAAGAACTGGTGTCCAGAATTTTCAAGAATTGGTGTTGAAAATAGCTTGAATCTAGTTTAAATGTGAAAGAAAAACAAGGGGGGGTTGCTGCTGCGATCGGACCATCATGGGCCCACTTTGGGCCCATTTTGGCCCAAGTTTCTGATTTCTCAAGCCCAAACACGAAAATCCCGGTCCATATTTAGTTTGGGTTCGGTTTTTGGCGCGAAAAACTTACCGGGTGCGTTAAACAGCGCGAAAACGAGTGTTTTTCGGCTAGTTTTGTGTAAAACTATAAAAACATACTATACGTTTGTAAAAATCTAAAATATTTTCACAGATCGCTTAAAAAATTTTAAATAAGTGTTTGGTAAGTCTTTTTCGGCTTAACGGATGATACAATGCTTGGTTTGTAACTATCTTTCGCGTTTAAATCTATAGCGAGTGGTTAAACGAGCATGTTTTCGTTTAACTTGTTTTCTATCAAACTAAGACCATATTTCTAATATTTTAGCTTGTATAGATCGTATATCACTTATAAATGGCCCCCCGAGATATCTGGGTCATAAACCGACCCGTTCGGTTAATCGTTCGTTTGTTACGCAACAGGCGTTTATTTGCTTAATCGGTAAATACGTACTGAGGTGTACCTTGTTTTGGCTCAAACGTCACATTAGTTCTGCAAAATAAGAAAATATGTCAATACACAAACATGTAGAACTAACATTCGAGGATAGTTAGATGATAATAGCTTCTTCAATAACCTGTTCCGTTGTAATATGCGTACCTGCAAAAACAAGTAAACAATTAGTCCGTAAGTCAATTAGAAACCCTTATTTCAAACTCAGTATGACGATTATCGAATAACGATGTCTTACCGAAGTCGAAACAGAGCTAATGGCTGTATTCGAAGTATAATTGAGCAAGTAAAGGAGTATTCGAGTAAGTAGGGAAAAGCACGAGCAAGAGGGGTTAGCGTCTAGGTTTAAGAGAAAGAAGAAGAAACATGTGAAAAATTTTCTAAGTCCCCCTTTTATACCTAACTTTTGGGTGGTACAGCACTTCCTTTTGTCGTCTAGTGCACGACAGTTGTCATTTAATTCAAATGTAATGTACTTCCCTTGCTCGAGCATACAACCAAATAAACAGTTGTCTCCCACTGTACTCGAGTACATAGTACACTCCTTGCTCGACGTACTTCGAATATAATGCTCTTGAGCACTAGTATACTCGAGACAGTGTGCTCGAATAGACTTGTGCTCGATGCCTTAGCCAAAGGTTTAATGATCATCAGGTTACTTGCTCGAGTATTGGGTCATACTCGAGAGGTAGTGTGCTCGAAAGTACTTGTCAAACTTTACTTAAATATATATACCTGGGACACACCTGTAACCTAACCCTACTCGACTATGCATCATGCTCGACACACTTAGAAAGAAATATATCATGACCATAACATATGCTCGAGAGACATTCTTAGCATTGTTGAAACCCTTGCTCGACCAACTTAGATTACTACAGCTTAATGTGCTCGAGGTACCCTTATGCTCGAAAGCCTTAGTAGATTTAATCCTTCCTATGCCTATACTCGAACACACATCCTAAGGGTCTAGCATACAAGTTTGCTCGAACTACTTAACAAATTGATCCATTAAGTTTTTAAGCTCGAACCCTCATACCTAAGTGTCTAGCACACTTCTATGCTCGAAACACTATTTATCAGTCATTTCTTTGTGCTTGAATATTTAGGGCTGACAGTTATCATGCAATCATGCGAAACATGCAACATCAATTTTCATTTCATTGCAGGTGCTCGAAAGTAAAATACATGCTCGAAATACATAGATGATCATACAATTCATATAGCATACTCGAAGCAATGTGATCACACAAGAAAGCAAAGTTTCTTTGCTCGAAACACTTAATTGATTTTCAGTTTAGCTATTGAAATCACAAATATTATGTCAAAAGTCTGGACATGTTCACACATATCCTTTGCTCGAATTGCAATTTTGCATAAAAGATAATCAGTGAGCTGAACTAAGCAATTTGTCTAAGGTGAGATAAGAGATCAAATTTCAGTTGAATATTCCTTTTGTAAACAATTTCATAGAAAGATCTCAACATGGGATCAGACTACTTAAGGCAAGGTCACACCACTTCATGGTCAATGTTATTATGACTTAAGTTAGGTTGACAGCAGGTGAACTTAGCATAATTGTCATTGCTTTCTTTGATACATTTAAGATTCAATTAAAGAATAAGTTATTAATGGTTATCACTATATTTTCAGGTTGCTTCTAATCTCTTCTCAAAGCTTATTTAGCTTTCTCCAAATCACCCCGAAGTGACTTCAACCCCCTGATGCCTTGGACAAAATTGTTTTTAGTATAAAGAGCAGTGTATGTATTTATGTATATGTTTGTTTAGATAACAGACTATAAGGTTGAACGTTGGACTTACATGCCATCCGGACTTACATGCCTTACATTCAGGGTGTTTAGGACTTATTTGGATGCCCCACCCATGTAGTTCCCTTAGTGTCCCTTAAGTCACGATATCAGACAACTTATTTCTTTATACTATTTTTGAGCTTTTTATACTTTTCAATAACTTTGTTTTTCCTTTTCTTCTGATGAATTTTCTATTTAGCAATAATTTATATCTATTCAAATATTGATTAAATATTTTGTTACACCAAAAAAATCAACAGGCTCGTATATGATTGGATAATAACATTTCTGCCTATCATTCAGAGAGATATGCTAGAGAGCAGATTTAGCAGATTTAGATTTATATCACATAAGACAACTACAGATTATGGAAAGCTACCATACAGTGCCAATAACTGTACTCAAATCCTTTTAAACTTATAATCCATGGGTTAGTTATCTTAAATAGTTTTCTATCACATCCCAAAGGTTGGATACTATTTCTTGTTGGGTTTGATGTTCTTGGGTCCAATGAAGCATGCATCCGTATAAGCGGCTCTTGATGCCATTGTTGGGTTTTAACAAGATTATCAAAGTCATAAAATCCCAATTTTATGAAAAACTCAACGGAAATTAGTTTTAAATCTTGTTAATTGATATGTATAAAACCGATTTCACACATGCAAAACCCAAGCACGGATCCAAATACGAAATACATACTATCAATCACATGCATGTCACTATAAGTCCATGCGTGTCAAGACTACCCTTCAAGATGAAAAATTCGGGTGAAGGAGAGGAGGGTAAGATGGCAAGAACTTCAATTGGAAGGTCCTCAAGATTGCATATCCCAAGCCTCCGACAATACACCTTGATTAGCTAGGATTTCACACATGAAAGCACCTCCTTCTTGTTCCTTGTTCTCTGGCTGAATTCAAAGAGGGGAAGAGAGGAGAGTGTTTTTATGTCTCTTGTGTAATAGTCTTGTGTGTTATGTGAGAGAAAGAGAGTTGGGAGAGTTATGAAAGGCACCACACAAGGCATCCAATCACCTCTCTTGCATGTACCCACCCACTTTTAAATAATAATAAAATAAGACAAGAAGATGGAGAAGGGGAGGGGGGCGCCCCCTCTTCTTTCCTTTCTTATATTTATTATTTGCAAGGTTTCCATATATATATATATATATATACCTTGTATTGTGTCATAACTTGTATTGTGTCATATACACTTATATTGTGTTATACAAAATGACACATTATAGGTAACATGTTTAATATATTGTTACTTAACCATCTTAATTAACAATATGAAATGCTTTCTCTCAAAGTATAAATCATCCATATGATTTATTTATTTCACAAGTACATTTTATTTAGAAACCCCTTTCTAAATAACTCAAGTGTTAATATTCATTTGTTATGATCATATCATAGATAAAAAAATATTATTGGTGTTTGTTTAGCTTGTTATTGGGTATGACCCGACTTGGATCATGACATACTAGCCACATCAATAATAATATGTGTCTTGGGCATATCAATTCCAACAATCTCCCACTTGCACAAGATACATAGAAGATTGATGCAAGTAGCAAGCCGCCTAACTCCGGTTTACAACCCCTAATACGCATGGCGAAGTGCCATTCAACAACATCATCCCCTTCAAGTCCCTTACTTGAAATGATTTAGGTGAATCTATCATTTATCCTTTAGTCTCAGATGTCATGTCAAATCTGTTGGGTTTTAACAAGATTATCAAAGTCATAAAATCCCAATTTTATGAAAAACGCAGCAGAAATTAGTTTTAAATCTTGTTAATTTCATATGTATAAAACTTATTTTACACATGCAAAACCCAAGCCCGGATCCATGTACAAAATACATACTATCAAACACATGCATGTCACTATAAGTCCATACATGTTAAAGATACCTTTCAAATCCAAGGAAGGGGAGTAAATGATGATGAAGAAGGCAAGAACTTGATTATGAAGCTCCTCAAGCTAGCATACCCCAAGTTTTCGAACAAACACCACTTGTAGCTAGGATTTGGTAACACTTGACAACTCTTCCTTGTTCTTGTTCTTGGCCGTCCAAGAGAGAAAAGAGAGTGAGAGTGTGCAGAGGATCTTTCCATTGTACTTGTGTTGTTCTTGTGTGTTATTTTGAGAGAAAAGAAAGAAAGAAATGAAATAGTCTTTCAAAATTAGGCACCACCCAATTCCACTAATGGACTTCAATGCATGTACCCACTAACATAAAGATAATAATAAAATAAAAGAGGAGAGTGAGAGAGGGAGGGGGGGGGGGGCGGCCACCTCCTTCTTTTCTTAATTTTACTATACAACCTTTCAATATATATATATATATATATTATAACTTATATTATTGGTAACATGCTTGGTAACCATTATTCGCATATTGTTATTTAACCATCTTAAGTAACAATATGGAATGTTCTCTCATAAAATATAAATCATCCATATTATTTATTTATTACACAAGTACATTGTATTCAGAAACCCTTTCCAAATAACATAAGTGTCAATATTTGTTTACTTGTGATCATATCATATATAAACAAATATAATTGGTATTTGTCTAGCTTGTTATTAGGTATGGCCCAACTTGGATCATGACATACTAGCCACATCAATAATAATATGTGTCTTGGGCATATCGAGTCCAACAATCTCCCCCTTGCACAAGATACATAGAAGATTGATGCAAGTAGCAAATACCGCCTAACTACGGTTTACTACCCCTAATACGCATGGCGAAGTGTCATTCAATAACATCATCCCCTTCAAGTCCCTTACTTGAAATGATTTAGGTACATCTATCATTTATCCTTTTGCCTTAGACGTCATGTCAAATCCAGAGACATAGAGTGATCATTCTCTGTTGATTTAACTTTCAGGCCTTTGACATCTCACTCTCAACGAATAAGAGGGATAAATCCCCTTTTGACTACATACGTCTCTCACAATCACCTTGTACCATACCGGATCTTAGACTTAAGTACTGTCATGTTTCAGAGCAGCGAAAAACTAAGTCAAAGTACAATATTCGGTGAATATCAAGACCCAATATGTATCTCAAGTTGGAGGATACTATGATATTCGCCTTTACTCAAATTTACTTATGATTAATCACAAGGATTCCATGTAATAACACTTGAGAGCGGGTCAGTCCAATATTTATAACCAATAAATATCTATTAACCTTGGCAGCAACCCTTGCTCCATATTCATATCCCATGAATATCCACCAATCCATGTTCATAATAGTCTTACCTTCATATTTGTTCCCACAAATATGAGCGACTACGTACATTTAGAATAAGTAACTTATTCATGGATTTAAATATGCTAAAATGGAACATAACTCAAAATGTCATAATCATAAACCATAATCATATGAATGAGTCAAAATAACAATTGTTCCGATATCCAAATACAAAATTCAATCATATCCAATCACCAGAATACCGAAGTCCTAAGGCACAAGTATGACCCTCATGCTTTGGCCTTTCAAGGAGCTTCGTGAGTGGATCCTCAATGTTTTGATCGGTGTAAACTTTGGGAATACATATCTTTCCCTTTTCAACTTCATCCCTTACGTAGTTGAACCTCCGCTCAATGTGCCTCGTCTTTTGATGTTCACGAGGTTCCTTGATTTGAGCAATCGCACCATCGTTATCACAAAAGATCTCTAGAGGGTCCTGAATGGTATAGACTACCCCTAGATCGGCAATGAATTTTCTAATCCACGCAGCTTCTTGAGCTGCCAATGAGGCGGCGATGTATTCCGATTCCGTGGTGGACAAAGCTACCACATCTTGTTTTGAGCACTTCCAAGAGACTGCCCCACCATTCATAATGAAAACATATCCCGATTGTGATCTAGAATCATCTCGATCGGTTTGGAAACTCGCATCCGTGTAACCCTTTACAACGAGTTCCTCCTCACCCGAACGTATACTAGAAACATGTCCTTAGTCCTTCTAAGGTATTTCAATATACTCTTAACCGCCATCCAATGGCTACTTCCCGGATTATGTTGGAATCTGCTTGTCATGCTTAAAGCGCACGACACATCCGGTCTAGTGCATACCATTGCATACATGATGGATCCAATAGCTGATGCACATGGGATCCCATTTATTTTATCTTGCTCAACCTTTGAGCTTGGACATTAAGATGTACTCAATATCGTTCTTCTTCGAATAGGTACCAAAAATTCTTAGAGTTCTTCATCTTGAACCTTTTCAACATTTTGTCAATGTATGCACTTTGGTTTAAACCTATCAACCGCCTTGATCTATCCCTATAGATCTTTATTCCCAAAATATAGGCGCCTTCACCAAGATCCTTGATTGAAAAACAACTTCCAAGCCATGCTTTTACACCTTCCATGGTTGGAATGTCATTCCCAAATAGTAGTATGTCATCAACATACAATACTAAGAAGGTAATGATGCTTCCACTAGCTTTCTTATACACACAAGCTTCATCACCATTTTTGATTCCAAATTTCTTAACTTCTTCATCAAAACGGTGATTCCAACTTCTAGATGCTTGTTTCAATCCATAGATTGATTTCTTTAACTTGCATACTTTATTAGGATGTTGTGGATCGACAAAACCTTCGGGTTGAACCATGTAGACCATCTTCCTCAAGATGCCCATTTAGGAAAGCAGTTTTGACATCCATTTGCCATATCTCATAGTCATAATGTGCGGCTATGGCAAAAAATATCCTAATAGACTTTAGCATGCTACGGGAGAAAAAGTTTCATCATAGTCAACCCCTTGAGTTTGAGTGAAACGTTTTGCTACAAGTCTAGCTTTATAAGTATCCAAGTTTCCATGCATATCGGTTTTCTTCTTGAAAACCCATTTACTTCCAACCGGTTTGGAATTAAGAAGTAGCACAACCAAGTCCCATACTTGGTTGTCATGCATGGATTGCATCTCAACGTTCATGGCTTTTAGCCATTTGTGACAATCGGATTGTGACATTGCATCACGGTATGTGGTGGGTTTATCCGAATCTACCACAAAGCACCCATCCATGAAAAATCCATATATTTTGGGTGGATGACTAATTCTACCGGACTTGCGAACGTTTTGGTGTGTCTTGATCAACCATTTAATTATCCTCAACACCTTCTTGTTGATTGCGAATGTGTATCGGCTTGTGGTTCTCGATCCTCCTCGATTTCAAACGTTCTACTAGTACCTTCCATAAGGAACTTAGTTTCCATGAACTCGGCCTTTCGAACAACAAACACCTTTTGCTCGGTTGGGTTGTAGAAACAATATCCCATAGAGTCCTTGGGATATCCTTCAACGATACACTTAGTGGATCGACTTTCAAGTTTGTTTTGGGTGTTGTTCTTGACATAAGCCTTACAACCCCATACCTTTAAATATGATAATGATGGAGCCCTTCTATTCCATATTTCAAAAGGTGTTTTGTCCACTTTCTTGGTTGGGGCCATATTTAAACTATGAGTATTATTCGCAACAATGTTCGTATTTATCATGAAAATAGCATTTGTAACTGCATCAGTATTGGGTGGCGAAATAGTATTTGCGACGTATTAGTGTTTGGCATTTAATTTGTATTCATTGCTATATTAATGCCAACAGCGAATCGTGCTGCGATTGTCAGAGTTACTATCTGCAGTTGCCGAGCAATCATTTTGGCCACAACTACCTCAAATCACAAGTTTGTTTTCTTCGGGGCCATTCTATAATGATAAACAACTGTAACGTCCGTAAATTTCGTTAATCGGCTCGATTGTTTATAAATGTTGGTCAAAAAGCCGGGGTTTCATCTTTCTAATTTAGAGCCTTGTAATACGTTTTAAAAGTCCGTTTGTCCATCCTTTTTTCCCAAAACATCCCCTCTTACGGCTTAAAGTATTATACTAGTATGTAGCACCCGACATTTTCGTTTATCGGCATGCACGTTGTAGAGTTTGTATATTTATCGGGTTCGAACCGGCTTACTTCGGGGACCTCCTTGTCATACCCATAAGTGGGATTACTTAAGTTTTATTGAAGTGTCGCAATTTTCAACTTGGAAGGGCCAGAACGTAACATTTTATATTATAATCAAAACCTAAAACCCTAGCTCCCTGTCCTGCGATCGGCAGCAACAGCACCCCACTTTCCACCTCGTTTTGCGTGCAATCAGCCACTGTCCGGCCGTCCAAACTTCAATTCCAGGTCGGTATTATATGTATACAACTCTTTTTCACCTTAATTCATCCTTATGGCGCGCTTATTGGTCGTTAAGATTGTGTTTTGATGATAACAGCTTGCTGACAGATTCGTATACGTTTATTGTAGGTTCCGTAACGCGATGTTAATCCACTGTTTTTCATCGATTCTAGATTCCATGATGTTCTACTTTGAGTCTAGTTTCCAGAAAGGTATAATACGTAATTTTTGGACGAGATTTGAATAGTTTTTATGAATTTATAAAATCGAGTGTCAAAACTGATGAGGGATGACGGATTCTGGTCTGTCTTCCCAACGTCATAACCTTTTTTCGACAAGTCCAAATTGGTTGGTTCCACTTCTGGAAGTTAGTGTTTTGAGTTAGAAACCAAACCCAATTGGAATCGTTTAATTTGGTTTGATAATAAATTTTATAAAAATAAAACCATTTTGTTGCACGATGAAATAGCTGCACATACCCTTTTGTGTTGGATGAATTTTTATGATTTTTTTTTGTCCAATAGAAAAATATAATAAAAATATTTTTATAAACCTAAGACATTTATTAAAGTCTGGTAAAAATTTAATTATTTAACTCGAAGGTTATCCTATGTAATTAAATACATCTTCGCATGGTAAAATCTGCACGTTTTACTCGTTATTAATCAACAAGTTCGTTTTAGGCTTAACCGGTGGTTTTGGTTAGTTGAAAGGTTTTAGGGGCCTCGGGCCAAGTGGTTGGGCCTGGGCCAAGTGTTGGGCCTTGGGCCAAAGTATTGGGCCTTGGGCCCAGTTGTTGGGTCTTGGGCCGGAGTGTTGGGCCTGAACGGCCCATTAGGCTAGAGTGTTGTTACAGTCTTATTTAGTAACGCGTTGTGTATAAGTTACAGGCCCTTGCTTGTGATTGTGCACTTAGGGATTTCCTAGCTCATTGCAGGTGTTCGGTTGATTCAGGTGAGTTCATGATGCCCTTTTTACTCTTTTACGTTTTGGGCTAGCATACACACCGAAAAACAATTTTAAACGATTTTACTCGTTACAACTATTTGGATGGTATTACATTGCCTTATTCATATTTGTGCATTTATGAAACTATTGGTGAACTATATTTTATGCCTTAGGATATTGTAGACTCGTTTATGGTCTTATATTCCTCAAGGTTATATACCTGAATATGGTCTAGACTCGATGATGTTAATAGGCTTGGTAGTAATTGAATGCGAGTAGACCTATTTAATTAGTTCATGCATTGGACGGATTAATATATATTACCTTATGGCCCATAAGCTTACTTGTAATTTGGAATGTCTTGGGATGATATATATATATATATATGTATGAATGTATGGAGGTATGTATGTATGTATGTACTTAACAATTATGTCATAATCAAGCTAGTTGGTTTAGTTATAGCAAAACTTGGCTCATAGGCCATACTCAACTTTAGTTTATTAAGTTGCAGCAAAACTTGGCTCATAGCCAAACTCAACTTTAGTTTGGTACTATTGTGGCCGCCCTTCCGCCTACAATAGCCCCATGGTCATCACAGACCACTTTATTCACCCATGGCCATTACAGACCACGTTATTCACCCATGCCCGTTTCAGACCACGTTATTCACCCATGGCCGTTACAGACCACGTTATTTACCCATGGCCGTTTCAGACCACATTACTCACCCATGGCCGTTACAGACCATGTTATTCACCCATGGTCGTTACAGACCACGTTACTTTTTAACAGTATACAGCATATTTGTATAAACGTGTTGTCACGTGTAATTTCATTATGTTTTGGTATTCGTA
Organism: Bidens hawaiensis; assembly: GCF_021521415.1. NCBI lineage: Eukaryota > Viridiplantae > Streptophyta > Magnoliopsida > Asterales > Asteraceae > Bidens > Bidens hawaiensis. Next base: position 893,310 of record NW_027491022.1, read on the forward strand.
CCATATTCACTTAATTTGTCATTCAAGAATACTATTCACCATTCATTCGCACGCAATCAGTCGTTATGTTTGTAGGGACTTTTTGTATGTAAATGTTCAAAGAATTCATATCCTGAACCGTTTCCAGGTAGATAAAGTATATAAATATGCTTTTCACCCCAAAAAGTTCGTAGACAGTTTGAAAAGAGGGGTGATGAAACTCACGGTTTTGTAGGCACTCGGTGCGAGGTCAGCTCGGGGTTCGTTTCCCTTGCTATCACTTAGTCCCTATAATTAATATTATAATAATATTAATATTATTATAATCCTCATACTAGACTGGGCTGTATAGCTAATCTGGGTATAGCTGTTACACCCAGAAAGTGTCAGTAGGTTTAGATTGTGATTTTGTTCAATGTCTAACATTTAAAATCAAACTTGGCTTAGTTTATCCGTTTCACCAGTTGGGCCAAGTTGTTCGTTTATGCGTTCAGAAAACAGTTATGGGGATGTAAACTTGGGTAAACGTGTTGGTCGATAAAATGATTAAGTTATAGAGAAAGATCACAATTTGGGGGTCCGGATTTGCTACAGGGCTTGTTTCCGTTTATTTAGTTTGAGTTGGAGAAAAACGCGCACAATCTACCCAAATTGTCCGGATTTCTCACAAAAAGTTCAATTTTACATAATTAAGCTAAAAATATGCTTCTTGATCGTTTTTGATGTTCTGATATCCCAACAGGTTCGTTAATCACAAACTTGGCGGTTTTCGTTAGAATTGAATTTGTTTAATCTTCAAATTAGCATAATTAATTATCCGTTAATCATTAGATCATGAAAATTTAGACACTTATCATATAAAATATGTAAATTTATATAAAAATAATTTTGGAATTATTTACTTATTTATAAATTTATAAAAAATCATTTTATTTGCTATATTTAACCCGAAAATCATCTGTTTATACCAAATGATTTCCGAAAAATCAGCCAAAATTCCTGAGTGACTAAAAAACTTCCCAAAGTAACCTGTAGCAATTCCAGAAGCTAACAATCTAGCCAAATATCATTTTTGAGCCAAAAAGGACTATGAAAATCTGAATAAACACAAATGCACAAAACATACCTAGTGTTTTCTAAATGACCCAAATTTTATATGTGATCATAATATATCAAATCTGAGTTTCCCAAAAACATTCATAATTTTTCAAGCATTTTAACTATTTTTCCCAAATAAACGCTCAAAATCGGTAATTAATTCGCCAAATATTCTCGGATGGTCGAACAATTACCAAATTTGGAAAGGGGATCAATGATAATGTCCCTCATGTCCCTGAAAAATTTCATGGCCTAAAAATATGCACATCATAACCTTAACCTAAACAGCCTATAATCGAACATTTCGGCATTACCTTTGCGGTTTTTGCCCGTTTTCGCTCTCTTAATCCAATTTACGGGTTCTCATGCTTCTATATAAGCTAAGTACAGGTCCTATATCACAAACCAAGCATGTATCATCAAGATACCAACAATTAAAGTTAGGGTTTCGGTTAGGGTTCTAAACCGAACTTTTGAACCGTAAAAACGTCGTTTAAACCTTCTAATCCGTGTTTATGGCCAAAAAACTTATCAAAACAGGTTCTTAACCATGTGTAGGATCAAAACATATTTATGGACCATTTTGAGGAGTTTTACATGGTTAGAAGTGATTTTTGGCAATCAAACTATGTTTATATGAATTTAAACATGTTTAAACAAGCATAAGATTGATCAAAATAGATGTAGTACCTTAGTTTTTGTTGTGTGTGTGAAAGAACAGCAGGTTTGGCTGTTTAGAATTCTGGAATTATGTTCTAAAAATATCTTATGTTACTTAGTGTTAAAGAAAGCAAATAATAATACTATAAAGGGATTTTAAGTCCACTTTGGCGGGCTGGACCTTTTGGGCCCTCTTTGGGCCCAATTTGGCCCATTAGTCTCGTTTTGCGTGCCCGAACGTGAAATCCCGAGTCCAAATTTATTTCGGTTTGGTTTTTGGCATGAAAAATATATCGGGTACGGCAAACAGCGTGAAAACGAGTGTTTTTCGGCCAATAAGTTGCAAAATTAGAAAAACATAGTATTTGTTTGTAAAAATCGAAAATATTTTCACAGATCGCTTAAAACATTCCAAATAAATGTTTTGTAAGTCTTTATCAGCTTAACGGATGATACAATGCTTGTTTTGTAACTATCTTTCGCGTTTAAGTTCATAGCGGGTAGTTAAACGAGCATGTTTTCGTTTAACTGGTTTGCTATCATACTAAGGCCATAGTACTAATATGTTGGCTTATATTAAACGTACATCACTTATAGATGGGCCCCCGGGATATCTGGGTCATAACCAGACCTGTTCGGTTATTCGTTCGATCATTACGCAATAATCGGTTAAACGCTTGTTCGATTTGTAAGTATTGAGGTGCATCCGGTTTTGTCACGATTGTCACAGCAGCAAATTCTCAAAGGATACCTTGCCATTGGTAAGTGTTCATCTTCTAACAATCTTCCCTCCATTTTCATCACTCCCAAAAGTAACTGACCCTTTATACTTTATTTCATAATTGATAAGAGCACTCTTGTCACAGGTCATGTGCCTGGAACATCCACTGTCCATGTACCATAAGTCATTACTGTTCAAGGACTGTTCCTGCACATATACACAAAAAGGAATCAGTTGGATTCTGAGTTACAAACTGCATCAATTTGTAATTCTGTCTCAGGTGAAGATTCATCAGGAGTTGGAACTGGAAGTGGAAGTGTGTGACATTTGAGCCAAAACAAGGTACACCTCAGTACGTATTTATCGATTAAGCAAATAAACGCTTTTAGCGTATCAATCAAACGATTAACCGAACGGGTCGGGTTAAGACCCAGATATTCCGGGGGGGGCATCTATAAGGGATATACGTTTGATACAAGCTAAAATATTAGTAATATGGCCTGAGTTTGGTAGTAAACAAGTTAAACGAAAACATGCTCGCTTAACTACCAGCTATAGATTTAAACGCGAAAGATAGATACAAACAAGCATTGTATCATCCGTTAAGCCGTAAAAGACTTACCAATCACTTATTTGAAATGTTTTAAGCGATCCGTGAAAATATTTTGATTTTTACAAACATATAGTATGTTTTTATAATTTTACTCAAAACTAGCCGAAAAACACTCGTTTTCGCACTGTTTAACGCACCCGATAAGTTTTTCGCGCCAAAAACTGAACCCGAACTAAATTTGGATTGGGCTTTTCGTATTTAGGCTTGTAAAAATAGATTGTTGGGCCAAAATGGGCCCAAGGGGGCCCAAACCATCCTTCCGGTCACAGTCCACACCCCACCCCCATTGTTTTTTATAAAACTTACTCCTTAAGCTTGTTTATTCATTCTGTTTGATAAAGAGTTGAGGTCCAAGCAGCTGCAATCAAAATCTCCCGTTTTTTTCCACAAACCTAAGGTAACAACTTAAATAAGAAACTTTTATACTTGTTTAACCTTGATTAATACCATAAAAATATGTCTTAATTGCTAAAAATCATTCTTAACCATGTAAAAATCCTAAAAATGGTTCATAAACATGTTTTGATCATACACATGGTAAGGAACCTATTTTGATAGTTTTTTTGGCCATAAACACGGATTAAAGGGTTGAAACGACATTTTTACGGTTCAAAAGTTCGTTTTTGTGCACTAGCCGAAACCCTAAGTTAAGGGCCGTTATGTTGATGAAAAATTGCTTGGTTTGTGATATAGGACTTGTATCTAGCCTACATAGGAGCACAAGAGCTTGAAAAGTTGATTAGAAAGGCGGAAAAGTTGACTAGAAAGAGCTTGAAAAGTTGATTAGAAAGTTCATATGATTATCACATATGAATTTGGAGATCATTTGGAGAAGTCTAAAGGTGTTTTGTGTATATGCGTTCGTGTGAATTTTTATAACCGAATTTGGGCCGAAAAGAATATTGCACGAGCTTTTTACATTCTGGAATTGATACAGGTTGTTTTGGGACATGATTTGAGTATTCAGAAATTTTTGTGGAATTTTTGGAAATTGTTTGGGATAAACGGACGATTTTCAGGCGAAATATAGCTGATAAAATGAATTTTTATAAATTAATAAATCAATAAATAATTCTAGAAATATTTTTATAAAAATCTACATATTTTAATTGATAAGTGGCTAAATTTTCATAATTTAATGATTAACGGTTAATTAATTATGCTAATTTGAAGATTAAACAAATTTAGTTTTCATAAAAACCGGCAAGTTCGCGATTAACGAACCTGTGGGAATATCAAAACACCAAGAGTGATCAAAAATCATATTTTGGACTAATTAAGTAAAAACGAACTTTTCTATGAGAAACCTGGACAATCCGGATGGATTGTGCGCGTTTCTTCTTAAATTAAACTGAATAAATGAAAACGGGCCCCGTGGCTAATCCGGTACCCCAGTATGTGATCCTTCTTTATAACTTAATCATTTTATTAACCAATACATTTACCCAAGCTTATTTCCCCATAACTGCTTTCTTAACGCGTAAACGAACAACTTGGCCCAGCTGGGAAAATGGGAATCTGAGCCAAGTTCGGTTTTAAGTATTAGACATTGAACAACATCACAACCTAAGCCTATTGCCACTTTCTGGGCGTTCTCGCTATACCCAGATTAGTTATACAGCCCAGTTTAGTATTGAGATTATAATAATATGTTGGGTCAGATTTTTGATAAGGAAGATTGGAATCTTCTCAACCTCCTCAGAAACGGCTAAGTATGGAATTCGAGCAAGCCCAGACAATCGAGCATGGTTTTTACTACTTCGAGCAAGGTTCTGAACCTTAAATGGTTGATTCTTCTAAGTGTTGAAGGCTTCGAGCAAGCTACACTTCAACGAGCAAGAGTATTCTTCTATCGAACATGGATTGCCAATCGAGCAAACAGCTTGATCATACAAGTTCCAGCCAAGTGTTACGAGCATAGGATGATCGAGCACATGGGGACGAGCATGGATGCAATAAGAGGATGTCACGTGAATCTAAGCAAAGACTTCGAGCACAGTTCAGTTACCGAGCAAGATTTACATCCGAGCATGATAAAGATTGCTGAATAAGAAAAGCTGAAGACATCAAGAAGAATGAGCTTGCTCGATGGAATAGTTCAAGAAAAGCATGGACAAGTCAAGAGGAATGAAGTTTACTTGAAGTGAATATGTATTCTTCGAAAGAGAATATATTCTAAGTAAAGTCTGCTCGAAGACACTCATCGAGCACACCTAGTATAGGAAGTTTGCTCGAGCAAGGTATGTACCTTGCTCGAGGACTGAAACACTTGTATTAGATTTATCTTTCATTATGTAATGACTAGGACTTATAGAAGGAAAGTCATAGTCTATAAATAGACGTCCTAGGGTACCTTTAGGTAACAGATTTCGAGACGGAATTGGCAGGCACTCACTGATTACGAAAAACGGCCGCCGTCACACAAAACCCTAGACATTCCATTCATTGTACCTTTGACGTATCATTAAATATATGAATCTTTGTCTCTGAATAAGCCTTTACTGATTATCACTTACTATTTCGTGTTTGACATCTGTTCACAATTCCTCATTCTCAATCATTGAATATCCTGATTCCACCAGGATATTCAATCGGTCTTTTGAGTATTTGAGTCGGTGTGTTCTTGTCAAACCTTTGCTAAGGTTTCACCCGACGGACGGTCCTGACAAGTGGTATTAGAGCTTGAGTAAGCTCACTGAAGACCACGGGACTAATGGTTTGTGAAGAAGCTTGAAGAATCACTATGATTTGCTAAGTTAAAACTCAGATCTGGTGAAATGGAAGACCAGGAAGTGTCAACCAACAAGATTCCAAGGTTGCTTGGTCAAGAGAACTTCATAAAATGGAAGATACTATTTGAAGCAGCGGTGAACTATAACGATCCAGAACTTTGGATGGCTATCACTGAAGGGAACTATATTCCTTCAGCAGCTCCAAACAACAACATTGCGGTCGACTTGAGAATGAAAAAGAGGGATGATAAACCACTGTCAATGCTGAAGTTGGGGCTTTCGTGGGAAATTTTAACCACTGTAAATCATCATGAAAACGCAAAGGATATGTATGATGCAGTGATTGAAATGTTTGAAGGAAACACTGAGTTGAGAGACATTAAGAAAGATCGACTGAAGCAGCAATTGGACATATTTAAGTTTAAAGAAGGAGAAAGGTTGAAGTCAGTGTTACAAAGGTTCATGACCATTGTAAATGAAATTAGGACCACTGATTTGCAGATTTCCGATTTTGAGCTTAACAAGAAGCTTTTGTCATCTCTATCTGGCAAGTGGTATACTGCCAGCAAGTTCATCAAAAAGAAGGCCAACTTTCATAACTTCAAGTTAGATGACGTGATAGCTTTCCTCAAGGCTGCTGAACATAAAATGATTGAAAACCTTATGATTCGAGAGGAAAAGCCAAGCTTTCAAATGAACAAGGCTCTTGTGGCACCCATGGGCAATCTCTTAGTCAAGAATCAACAGCCTATCATTGAGGAACCCTCAGAAGCAAACTCATCTTGTAACAGGCAGTCAAGATTCAAGGTGCAGCTGATTGAAGATGAAAATCAATCTACTGGAAATGGGCAGTCTACTTTCACACAACATAATCCAACTCAAGGAACAGATACCAGGCATTATTCTCAATGTTCACTGAGTCTTACCATGTCTTTGTGGCCAAGAATCTGATAAACACAAGCAACGTGCAAGAAGACTTAGAACAGATAGATGCTGATGATTTAGAAGATATGGACATCAAATGGCAAGCGGCTATGTTGGCAGTAAGAAGCAAAAGGTTGTATAACAGAACTGGCATAACTAGTTTCAATGGACCAAATGAAAGGATTGGATTTGACAAATCCAAAGCCATCTGTTATAACTGTCAGCAACCGGGACACTTTGCAAGGGAATGCAACATGCCAAGGCAGTCTGGGAATCAAGTTAACCAGAATCAGTTCTATCAGAATCAAAACCAAAACTTTCAGCAGCAAAGAAATCAAATGCCCAACCAAAATTCCTATCAAAATCATAATAGAACCCATCAACAAACATTTCAACCTCAGAGAAATAATCAGATGCAGGTTCACACAAATCAAAACAGACCATCTCAAAATGGTGCGAACCAGCAATGGAATCAAGGGAATGTAGCTGTAGCAAGGGTGGCTCAGGATGGAGAGTTTGGCTGGAGTAATCATGCTGCTGTGATGGAAAGGGCAAATGTTGCATTCATGGCCAAAATAAATGACAAGGCTGAATCTTCCAACACTCAAGAAAATTCTGACACTTCTATTTCTGATCTTCTTGCTGAAATTGATGAATTAAATCAAGAGGTTGGAAAATGGAAAACTGATTGTGGAAGCAAAGTTTGAGTGTGATCTTTGTCTTAACTTCTAGGCAAATGATATTGAGTGTTATCTGTGTTTGTTCTCAGTATTTTCGAGTATGATCTAGGAATTAGACTGTATTTTGAGCTTACTTTTGATGTGTTGTTATCTTTGATCTTCGAGCACGAAGATATACTTTGTTGTTTTACTAAGTATCTTCGAGCATGATTGCATGTGTAAGTATGATTTCAAGTCTACGAGCACGAGAATTGAATGATAGGAAACATCTAAGTGTTTCGAGCAAGGTCTGTGCTAGGTGTCTTAGTGAGCGCTTAGAGATGATTGAGTTAGAATTTAGAGAAGAGGAAAGATGATTCTATTGCTATGAAATTTTCGAGCACACTAGGGTACCAGTTTCTGTGCTCGAATGCGGGATTAGGAAAGATTTAGTTAAGGTTTTCGAGCACTGTACTTCGAGCACACAGAAATGCATCTCGAGCATAGGGAACTGATGATATATTTTTAAGTATACTCGAGCAAGAATTCTACCATGTCCTTATGTACAGGGGGACCCGGCTTTTATTTTTGCTGTATACTCGAGCAAGGGAGGTACATGTAAATTTGAAATTAAATGACAACTGTCGTGTGCTAGACGACAAACCAAGGTACTGTACCACCAAATCGTTAGGTATAAAAAGGAGACTTAGAAAGTTTTTCACACATCTTTCTCTAATTAAACCAAGACGAAAACCCTCTTGCTCGTGCTATCTTCCCCTTGCTCGCTGTTCTATTACTTGTTAATTTCTCTTCGATTATAGCCATTAGCTCTGTTTCGATTTCGGTAAGACATCACAGGTCGATAATCGTCGCACCGATTTTGAAATTAGGGTTTCCAATTGACCAAATTGACTAACTGTTTACTTGTTTTGCAGGTACGAATATTACTACGGAACAGGTTAATTGAAGATGCCATCAATCATCTATCTATTATCCTATATTAGTTCTGGAACTTTGTGTACTGACAACTATTCTTGTTTTTGCTGAACTCATGGCTTTCAAATTCGAAAAACGGCATAATATGTGTGCTCGATTGGAGATAGACGATGACAACCGTGAGTTGGAGCCAATGATAAACCTTTTGAGAAACTCCAATTTGAGGGTGGCTTTAACTACCGACTCCACAATATACAGAAATCATATTTCAGATTTCTGGGGCTCTGCAACACATGTCAATGATGTCAATGGGGAAAGAATTAAGGCGTCGATTCTAAATCATGACATTGAGATAACTGAAGCCTCAATCAGAGCTGCTCTGGAACTTATTGACAATCTTGAGGATCAGCCGTCTTACTCTGTCCTAAGGTTACTGAGAGTCTTTCAAGAGACTATGGGATATCAAGGAGGAGTTAAGGAGGGACAGTTTCAAAAGGGAAGTTTTCCTTTACTTTACAGGTTCCTGATTCATCACGTGATCCAGTCCTTATCTCCTCGGAGAGGGACCTGGACATTATTGAGCAGAGAGCTTGGGACTCTCACTGTCGCCATTCTTTACCAGCAACCCTTCAACATTTCAAGACTTATCTTTCAAGGGTTGATTTCAAATGCATAGAGGCCAGTACATCAAAGATTCTTAATGTATCCACGTGTTCTGCAGATCTTAATAACCAGAGTCTTACCAGACATTCAAAGGACAGGGCAAATTTTGGGGTTGCAAGACCCAAATATATGCAAACGTATGAAGGATGCTCAGAGTAAGTTTATTGAGAATGCTGACTGGGATGTACTCCCATGGTTACTCGTACCTGCACTGGGTGCCATTGATGTACCGAGGACCCCTGGCAACAGTGATGAGGAAGATGATGATGGTGATGATAATGATAATGATGATGATGGTGCTGATGGAGGAGATGAGATGGTTATTGACAATGCTGCTGATGCGTAGGTTGCAATGGACGAGACTATGTATGAAATTGGTCAAGAAGCTCATGAGCCAACTGATAATGCTGATATTTGTTCTTCACCCGTCACAACTGAGCCAACTGAACAAGACATACCTATCCATCCTCAACCTACTATAGAACCAACTGAACCTACTCTCCCAACCCAAATCCCAGAACCATACACAGTTCCATCCCCTGAAACTGAAGATACTGAACCATTCTCTGAACCAGCTCCAAAACCTACTGCTGAAACCCCTCCATCAAGTCCAAATCTTTATGATATTGTGTGTGAAAATGCCAAACTGGAGTTTGAGAACATCATGCTGAGAGAGAAGAATGCCATTTTGGCTGCAAAGAACTCGGCTCTGGAAGCTGCACTGCAGGAGGCGTTATTGAAAATTCAAACTCTTGAGGGGCAGTCTGAGGTTGAGTAGACCTCAGATGCACCAAAACAGGGGGAGAATATTAGTGTTGAAGAGGAAGTTGGACCATCTGATGCTTTAAACATGCTAAACCAAGCATATGATGATGGAGAATCAGAAGGTGAGGGGGGAGAAAAGTGGAGAAGATGAATCTGATAAGGAAAAGTTGAAAAGGCAAGAAAAGGGAAAAGGGATTGCCCACACAGATGAAGACTTACATCCTTTACCCAAGCATGCAGTTCAGTCTGATGATCTATTGTTTAAAGAAAATGTTGTTGATCCGGACGTAGCTGAAGCTGAGTCTGTGAAAACTGCAATTAATTTAATGAATGAAGAGTTGGAAGCTCTAGAGAGGGAAGAAATGGTGGGAGAAGAGGAGGAAATCCCACAAGAAGTCATAGAAGCCTTAATAAACATGAAGGAAAAGGAAGAGGCAGAAGAGAGGAAATTAAAGGAGGCTGATGATGCTATTCAAGCTACATTGGAGGCTCTAAAAGCAAGACAAAATGATGATACACAAGAGCCCACATCAGTTGAACAAGATGAAGTTGAGCCTGAAGTGGCTGAAGAGCCTGCAAAGAATGAACAAGAAAAAGATGCAGAGCCTTTGATCACTGAGCCTGAAGAGGATGAAGTAAATGAAGATGAACTGGGATTGGGACCAGTTATTCATGAAGAAGATGAAACCATTGAAGTCTCAGCAAGAACTATGGTTAAGTTGATTATAATGAAGGATCTTACACTGATTCTGAATAATCCAGAGAGACATTATCCAGAGATTGTGATGGTAGCAAGAAAGGCTCAACTAGAATTTATAAATCTGAGCAAAGGAGAACCAAGACTTGAAGACCATGTTGAACCAAGTGAACCTATCATTGAAGAGGTTACTGAAAAACCTGTTGACACACAAACAGTTGAAACTAAAAATGAATCTGAGTCTGTTGATGAAGAAATAATTCTAGAAGAACCAGAGGAAATACAACTCAAAAGAAAACCTTCATCTGAAATTGAGACCCCAAAGCCAAAGAGACAAAAATCTGTGAAGAAAATGGTCTACAGACTGAGGTCAGAGATGCTTGAAGAAAGAAGAAGAGCTCAATCCAAACAAAATGATGAACCAATGATTGAGGCTCTTCATAGTCTTGAAGAAGTGGTGGACTTGGATGGTGAAAGTGAAGATGAGGAAGAATTGAAAGAAGCTGAAAAGACAAATGAAGATGTTGAATATTTGATCAGCTTGGGTTATGATCCTCTATATGTTCAAAGACTATCAAAAGAGGATGTGGCAAAAGAAGGTGATGGTTGGAGAGTAAGGAAAGGTAAAAGGGAAGTGTTGATAAAGGCTGGTCACAAGCCTGCTTTCCTGAACTTACAACCATTTGACAAGATTGATAGTTTGTACAAAAAGGCCTCTCATGGAGAATCTATCTGACTATGTGAGAAAGGTGTCTGAAAGGAAGAAAGAGAAAGAAAAAGAATTCAAAGAATCAGACAGTAGCAGGAAAAGGACTGAAAGGAAACAAAAAGATGAAGAAGAATATGAGTCCTTAAAGTCAAAACACAAAGATATCAAATTCCTTCAGCTGTATGGCTACAGCTACAACTTCTTGATAAATCTCTCTCCAGAAGAACTGAAAAGAAGAATTCAACAGATTAAAGACTCTCACAAAGATCAAGAAAGTCGAGAAAAGTTTGAAAGAGAGCAGGAGTTAAAATTGAGATTACAGAAGGAAAGGGAGGAAAAAGAAAAGAAAGATTAAGAAGCAAAGTGGTGGTTTGACGACCCTCAAAGGATGGAAATGTTGAAAACTTTTGTAACTGATAAAGGGATATCACAAGAACAGTTTCAGAACATGCCTCTTGCTGAGCTAATGGAAATATACCACAGGGAGCAGAGGATGTATCTTGAGACACAGAAGAAACTGCAGGAAGACAGAAGGAGGGCAGAACAAGAAGTTCATGCAGAAATGATGAATGCCCTCCACAAAAAGGGAGTAAAAATGTCAAGACTGTTAATGCAAACAGAAGATACAATAAAGAGATGGTATGTTGAAGAGGGTCTTGATAAGATTAAGAAAGTTGAAATGGGGAGATCAAGCAGAACCCAGAGGTCAGAGAGTGTGACGCCTGTGCATCCAAGAAACTTGAATTTGCCCACACATCTCTATTTTGACAGAAGATCAAAGACCTTAAGGATTGTGACTGAAGATGAAGCAGAACATCTCATCATCTTCAGAGATGATTTGAGAAATTTTTCAAAAGAACAACTGACCAAGATGGCTGAGCTGAATTTATATGACAATCAAGAAAGAAGTCAACCATCTGGTCAACTGAGGAATGATCTCTCCTAGTTTTTAAAAGAATATGCAGAAAAGGGATTCCCATTTCTACAGCAGAAGAAGAGAGAGATCAGAAGTCAGGTAGAAAGAGAGAGGAGGAAAAAGAGAATCAGCGAAGTACACATTTCTGAGCTTTCCCTCTCTGAATCAAAGAAACAAAGAACTCTAGCAAGTAGCTCTCACCAGAAAAGGAAGACCTTAAAAGAGTGCTTGGCTACGAGAGAAGTGATGAAGGAACCCAACTAAAGAGTACAACAATTTGGAAGAATAACATACATAACGTACAATCAACTTGATGATTCGACCACTTTGAGAAACGAGTATGGGATACCTATTGCAATCATAAGGGAGGATGGAGATCTGCAATATATGCATCCACAAGACTTACAAGATTTAATTAATTCAAGATTCCCAAGTGATGCCTCTGACTCCTCTGAACTGGACATGCTGAAGCAAAGAGCTGCATATGTGAAGAAACTAAAAGAAAGAGCTGAAGCCAAGAACAGAGGAAGAAAATAACAGAATAGAGCTAATGAATGATCGATCTTTATTTCTGTTTATCTTTATACTTTGCTTGAGTTGTAAAAATTTAGTTTGTAATGCCCAAATGGCAAAATTCCAATTATGTAATGAAATGACATGTTCTTAAATGATTTATCTAGAAATCTGATACATGTGTAACTCTATGCAGGTATGTTTTGGTGCATCGGAGCTTGTTCCAATCTAGGGGGAGATTGTTGGGTCAGATTTTTGATAAGGAAGATTGGAATCTTCTCAACCTCCTCAGAAATGGCTAAGTATGGAATTCGAGCAAGCCCAGACAATCAAGCATGGTTTTTACTACTTCGAGCAAGGTTCTGAACCTTAAATGGTTGATTCTTCCAAGTGTTGAAGGCTTCGAGCAAGTTACACTTCAACGAGCAAGGGTATTCTTCTATCGAGCATGGATTGCCAATCGAGCAAACAGCTTGATCATACAAGTTCCAGCCAAGTGTTACGAGCACAGGATGATCGAGCACATGGGGACGAGCATGGATGCAATAAGAGGATGTCACGTGAATCTAAGCAAAGAATTCGAGCACAGTTTAGTTACCGAGCAAGATTTACATCCGAGCATGCTAAAGATTGCTGAATAAGAAAAGCTGAAGACATCAAGAAGAATGAGCTTGCTCGATGGACTAGTTCGAGCAAAGCATGGAAAAGTCAAGAGGAATGAAGCTTACTTGAAGGGAATATGTATTCTTTGAAAGAGAATATATTCTAAGTAAAGTCTGCTTGAAGACACTCATCGACCACACCTAGTATAGGAAGTTTGCTCAAGCAAGGTATGTACCTTGCTCGAGGACTGAAACACTTGTATTAGATTTATCTTTCATTATGTAATGACTAGCACTTATAGAAGGAAAGTCAGAGTCTATAAATAGACGTCCTAGGGTACCTTTAGGTAACAGATTTCGAGACGGAAATGGCAGGCACTCACTGATTACGAAAAACAGCCGCCGTCACACAAAACCCTAGAAATTCCATTCACTATACCTTTGACGTATCATTAAATATAGTGAATCTTTGTCCCTGAATAAGCCTTTACTGATTATTACTTACTGTTTTGTGTTTGATATCTGTTCACAATTCCTCATTCTCAATCGTTGAATATCTTGATTCCGCCGGGATATCCATTCAGTCTTTTGAGTATTTGAGTTGGTGTGTTCTTGTCAAACCTTTGCTAAGGTTTCACCCGACGGACGGTCCAGACATAATATTAAAATATTAATATTATTATAATATTGATTATAGGAAACTGTGATTACAAGTTACACAAACCTCGAACCGACGTACTACTGATTATCTACTAAACAGTGAGTTTCATGACCCCACTCTTTAAACAGTTTTACGAACTTTTTGGGTGAAAAGCATGTTTGATTATGTATACATATCTGAAATCTGTAATGATGTAAATTATCTAAGTGCTAACACACGAAAGTCCCCACGATCACAGTGATTAACTTCGAGCCGGTGGCTTGTGAATAGTACTATTGGTTTGACAAACAAAAACCGAATCGGCCTGGTTGTCGTGTTACATAGCACCGTTTGCACATGACCATGTTTATATATACAGGCTATGTAGTGTTAGACATAGCTACCGGGGCATGTTGTGGGCGGAAGGGGAGCCACAATGGTTGATTGAGCGTGGGAAATGGATGCACGCAGCACATACAGTCAAGGCTTCACTGTAGCTTAGCATAATTACATCATTTACATACATACATACTGATATCATGATTACAAGTGTTAACTTGTGAATATTCATAACTGTTTTCTTGAAACTCGTGAAACTCACCAACTCCAGTAGTTGACCCGTTTTAAACTGCTTTTCAGGATTACCAAAATCGGAATAGAGTGATGTCGTGCTATCTATTGTGGAACATGCTCGACGCTATGTGAATAGATGCAAGGTTATTAGTACGAATAGATTAGTTTAACGAACGTATTTTGTTGTAACACCTAGTTTGAATGCAAAGATATATCTATGTAATATAATGTAAATTAGTTTGTAATGTTTCTTTATAAACAAAGTTGTTGATATCAGAGGTGTCTGTTACATTCCCGTTTTACGCTTCCGCATTGTGCTAGTCGGGGTGTGACAGAAGTTGGTATCAGAGCCATTGGTTATAAAGGATTAGGTTATCCCTTAGGGTACCTAAAATATAACCGTAGGCTCGATTAACTCTGGGAAAATAACTAAATAATAAATTAATATTATATTCTGATGGATTCCAGGATGAACTTGTAGGGCAAGTGAGTTATTGTGGTCCGGAACATAATAATAGACTTGCTTGTACGAGGGAATTCGGGGAGAAGACGCGGAACGTGTGGTTAGGTAAAAGTGGCAACATATGTGTATAAAATGTAATGTGTAAGTATATATATATATATATATGTAACACTCATACGTGCTTATTTGGAACAAAGTGTATGAATACGTGTACGTACGATACTGTTGATAACGGTAAATTTTATTATGAATATTTTATTCATTTATATTCAGTATTGATTTTAATAATAATTAAAATTAAAATTTTAATAAAACTAATATTATATTCTAATATAATTAATATTAAATTTGGTTTAATTAATTAATCGTCCCGACAATAGTTAGCGCTAGCAATAGATATTATTCTTATAACTAACCTTTGTGCAGAGTCATGTCAAGGAATAACGATTACGTACCGGAAGAAGAACCGGTAATCTCAAATGAGGAGGAGGATCCAGAGGAGAAGGTGTGACATTTGAGCCAAAACAAGGTACACCCCAGTACGTATTTACCGATTAAGCAAATAAACGCCTTTTGCGTCATAAATGAACGATTAACCGAACGGATCGGGTTATAACCCAGATATCTCGAGGGGGCCATCTATTAGTGATATACGATCTATACAAGCTAAAATATTAGAAATATGGTCTTAGTTTGATAGCAAACAAGTTGAACGAAAATATGCTCGTTTAACTACCCGCTATAGATTTAAACGCGAAAGATAGTTATAAACCAAGCATTGTATCATCTGTTAAGCCGAAAAAGACTTACCAAACACTTATTTGAAATGTTTTAAGCGATTCGTGAAAATATTTTTAATTTTGACAAACATATAGTATGTTTTTACAATTTTACACAAAACTAGCCGAAAAACACTCGTTTTCGCGCTGTTTAACGCACCCGATAAGTTTTTCGTGCCAAAAACTGAACCCGAACTAAATTTGGACAGGGCTTTTCGTATTTGGGCTTGAGAAACCAGATTATTGGGCCAAAACAGCCCAAAGGGGAGGCCCATGGGGTTCCGATCGGACTAGCCCACCCCACCCCCCATTTTTTTAATAAAACTTATTCCACAAGCTTGTTTATTCATTTTGGTTTATAAAAGTTGAGGTCCAAGCAGCTGCAAGCTGATTTTCCAGAAATCCTTCAAACCCTAAGGTAAGGAAGCTTAAATAAGTAGCTTTTGTACTTGTTTAACCTTGGTTAATACCATAAAAACATGTCTTGATTACTAAAAATCATTCCTAACCATGTAAAAATCCCAAAAATGGTCCATAAACATTTTTTGATCATACACATGGTAAGGAACCTGTTTTGATAGTTTTTTTGGCCATAAACACGGATTAAAGGGTTGAAACGGCGTTTTTACGGTTCAAAAGTTCGTTTTTGTGCACTAGCCGAAACCCTAAGTTAAGGGCTGTTATGTTGATGAAAAATTGCTTAGTTTGTGATATAGGAATTGTATCTAGCTTGAATAGAAGCGCAAGAACCTGAAAACTTGATTAGAAAGTCGGAAACGAGCCAAACCCGCTAAGGTAATGCCGAAACACTCACTTACGGGCTGTTTAGGTTAAGGTTGTGGTGTGCATATTATTAGGCCTTGAAATTTTTCAGGGACATCAGGGCCATGTCAATGATCCCTGTTCAAATTTGGTAATTTTTCGACCATCCGAGAATATTTGGCGAATTTATTACCAAATTCGGACGTTTATTTGGGAAAAAATAGCTAAAATACTTCAAAAATTATGAAATTTTTCTGGGAACTCATGTTTGATGTATTTTGATCACAAACAAATTTTGGGATCATTTGGAGTAGTTTAAAGGTGTTTTTCTTATATGCGTTCATATGAATTTTTATAGCCGAATTTGGGCCGAAAAGAATAATGCACCAACATTTTACATTATGGAATTAATACAGGTTGATTTGGAACATGATTTGACCATTCAGGAATTTTTGTGAAATTTTTGGAAATTGTTTGGGGTAAACGAACGATTTTCAGGCGAAATATAGCTCATAAAATGAATTTTTATAAATTAATAAATCAGTAAATAATTCCAGAAATATTTTTATAAAAATCTACATATTTTAATTAATAAGTAGTTAAATTTTCATAATTTAATGATTAACGGTTAATTAATGATGCTAATTTAAAGATTAAACAAATTCTGTTTTTATAAAAACCGGCAAGTTCGCGACTAACGAACCTGCGGGAATATCAAAACACCAAGACTGATCAAAAATCACATTTTTGGACTAATTAAGTAAAAACGAACTTTTCTAAGAAAAACCTGGAAAATCCGGATGGATTATGCGCGTTTCTTCTTAAATCAAACTGAATAAACGGAAACGAGCCCCGTGGCTAATTCGGGACCCCAGTATGTGATTCTTCTTTATAACTTGATCATGTTATTAACCAATACATTTACCCAAGCTTATTTTCCCATAATTGTTTTCTGAACGCGTAAACGAACAACTTGGCCCAGCTGGGTAAACGGGAATCTGAGCCAACTTCAGTTTTAAGTATTAGACATTGAACAACATCACAACCTAAGCCTATTGCCACTTTCTGGGCGTTCCAGCTACACCCAGATTAGTTACACAGCCCAGTTAGTATTGAGATTATAATAATATTAAAATATTAATATTATTATAATATTGATTATAGGAACTACTGATAGCGGATCAAACAAACCACGAGCTGATACAGTACTGATTATCTACTAAACCATGAGTTTCATGACCCCACTTTTAAACTGTTTTACGAACTTTTTGGGTGAAAAGCATGTTTGATTATATATACATACCTGAAACATGTATTGATGTGAATTATCTAAGTGCTAACACACGAAAGTCCCCACGATCACAGTGATTAACTTCGAGCCGGTGGCTTGTGAATAGTACTATTGGTTTGACAAACCCAAACGGAATCGGCGTGTTGCTGTGTCACATAGCGCCGTTTGCACATGACCATATTTATACAAACAGGCTATGTAGTGTTAGACATAGCTACCGGGGCATGTTGTGGGCGGAAAGGGGCCATAGTGGTTGATGGAGCGTGGGAAATGGATGCACGCAGCACATACAGTCAAGGCTTCACTGTAGCTTAGCATAATTACATCATTTACATACATACTTATTTCATGATTACAAGTGTTGACTTGTGAATACTCATTACTGTTTTATTGAAACTCGTGAAACTCACCAACTCTAGTAGTTGACCCGTTTTAAAATGCTTTTTAGGTGTACCTAAATTGGAATGATTTAGCGATCTGTTACTTGCCTGAGGAGTGTGGTTGATGCTATGTGAATAGAAGTAAGTGCGTTAGTAGTAAGAACTTTTAGCTAACGAACTAGTTTTGTTTGTATCACCTAGACTGTAAAACAATGATAGAACAAAGAAATGTAATATATTATAAATTAGTTTGTAATGTTTCTATATAAACAATGTGTTGATACCAGAGGTGTCTGTTACATTCCCGTTTTACGCTTCTTCATTATGCTTGTCGGGGTGTGACAGGAGAACCCAGATGAGGAACCAGAGAAGGATGAGGAAGAGGTGGAAGAAGAAGTTATTTGTAGAGAGCTACCCAGAAATGTGCCTGATATGTCCGGCTACAGATGCGATAGGTATCCACCCAGGTCACCACGCAGGGATCAAAACGAAATTAACAGTCAGTAACGTTCACCTGCTAGAGTAGCCAGATTACCCACTCCACCTATTCACCTATCGCCGACGACTTCAGCTACTGCACGAGTCCGACAGACTGCTCGTATTCGGGTAACCCCGATTGACTCTACCTCGATTCCATTTAGATCTACCCACTACCGGGGAGGACCTTCACGTCCTAGGGCAGATACTTTATCTTCCCGTTCATTGAGTATACCTACTCCTCGCCCTGATCTCCCAAACGTAGGAAACAACTCTTGGATGGCTGTCTTGAGTGACCGTGTGATAGACCACTCGATAGCAATAGCTAACATTAACCAGGAAATGAGGGACGTGACCTAGTGCGTATCGACGTTATAGCAGATAGTACTGAACTTGCAGCAGTCAGATGCCTACCACCGTTGGTGTTTGGATAGGGTGACACTTCTACTGTGGAACTATTACTGGATAATTACGGTGTTTGTATATTATTGCAAGCACTGACCCTTATAGGGTTAAGTCTAACAGTCACTTAGTGACAGATTTTGATATATACATGCAAGCACTGGCCTTTATCAGGCTAAGTCTATGTACCTTTTATTATCAATATACAACATAATTTGTGAAATGTCAGTATGTTATCTGGTTTACCTATACAACATTTATTGTGATTATTATTACACAATGCTGTAGACTGGAATTAGTATTAATTGGCTTATATTTGTTTATCATTATAGAATGGCCCCAAAGAAAGCAACCCCCATGACTGAGGCAGAAATAGCCGAGATGATTGCTCGGCAAATGCAGGCAGTAATACCACTTATTGTAACACAAGTAACTGCCGGTGTTAATGCCAATATACAAACAAACCAGCAACAAATCAATAATGCTCCCCCAACCAACACTGAAACAGACACAAATAATAATCCCACACCTAATACAAATGCCCCTCCCAATGCAAATAGTCCCCCACCTAAAACAAATGCCCCTCCCAATGCAAATAGTCCCCCACCTGATACAAATAATGTCAACAACAATAATCCTCCACCGAACACAAACAATAACAATAACAACCCTAACCACCCTCGAAGAGAATATTCGATTAAAAACTTTATGGCCTGTAAACCGATTGATTTCAAGGGCACGGAAGGGCCAAACGGGTTAATCAAATGGATAGAGAAGACGGAATCTGTTCTCAATATTAGCAATTGTCCATCCGAAAACATTGTCAAGTATGTTGCCTCTACTTTTAAGGATCATGCTTTGATGTGGTGGAACACTACAGTTCAGATAAAAGGGCAAGATACGGTTAACCGCATGACTTGGGCTGAACTCAAAACATTAATGCTAGATCATTTCTGTCCAAAGAACGAAATACAAAGGTTAGAACACGAACTCTGGAGTCTGGAAATGAAAGGAGCGGATCATCTGGGGTATACCAACCGCTTCAATGAACTGGCTCGTCTAGTACCATGGTTAGTAACTCCCGAAGACAAACGAATTGAACGTTATATTTGGGGTTTAGCCCCAGAAGTGAGGGGTTTGGTAAACTCCGTGGGTCACACATCGTTCGAGAATGCCGTGACTCATGCCGGCATTGTGACTTTTGACTTGGTAAGGAGTGGAGTATTGAGAAAGGCTAGAGAATCAGTGGGTATGAAACGAACCGACTACGAGACGAGAGCACAAGGAGGACAATCAAGCAAACGTGCACGTCCGACAATAAGAAATTATGCTATAACAGGTTCCGATACGAAGCAGGACAGGTATAAGGGACCCTTGCCAAAGTGTGATAAATGTAATTACCATCATATGGGAGAATGCAGATTCCCGGAATGCCAGAAATGTGGTCGAACTGGGCATTATGCCCCTAATTGCAGAGCAGGTACAGAAATGGTGAACCAATCAACCTAAACAACTCAACCTCGTCATCCACAGCCACCCAGACCTCAGCCAATTCGACAACAACCTATCCAGCAGACTGCAGCCGCAACCACCTACAGTGCCTGCTATGAATTTGGCAGTACAAAACGTATTAGAAGAAACTGCCCCAAGTTGAATCCAAGAGCAGTTACTAGACCGAACCAAGCATCGACGTCTGGTGCGCCTAGAGGACGCGCGTTCGTTATCGGGTCAGGAGAAGCACGACAAGACCCGAACGTAGTAACAGGTACATTTGTTGTTTTTGATCAATATGCTTTTGTATTATTTGACACGGGTGCCGATAGAAGCTTTGTTTCCACTAGTTTTGTATCCCTGGGTAATATGCTAGTTAGTGAACTAACAAATCCCTATACTATAGAACTCGCTAACGGTAACTCTATAACTGTCAACCAAATAATCCAAAACTGTTCCATTATTCTTAATGACCACCCGTTCTTTATTGACTTACTCCCGGTAAAGTTAGGAAGTTTTGATGTCATTGTCGGCATGGACTGGTTAACCAAGAATAAGGCAGAGATTGTGTGTAACGACAAGACAATTAAAATTCCCTTTTCGAATGGTGAGATGATTGTGGTACAAAGAGAGAAGTCCGGTTTGATATTACCTCTCGTGTCTCATCTCAAAGTGTTGAAATCTTTACGCCAAGGTTGTATGGCATTTTTGGCAAACGTGACTATGAAGAACCCAGATGAGAAATGCATAGAAGAGATTCCCGTTGTACGTGAATAACCCGATGTCTTTCCCGATGATCTACTTGGATTACCACTGAACCGACAGGTTGAATTCCGTATTGTATAGGGCTCTAGGGCTATACGGACTCGAACCGTAGACCTTCTCGGTAAAACAGATCAAACTTATTATTCAAAAAAAGCAATTCCACCGGGGAAGGATCCACGAAAGCCCTCGCTTGCTACCGCTTTACGTTGCCTTCCAATCGTACTTCTATCGAGAAGAAAATGTCCCTATGAACCTTTATTCGCACTTTATGTCGCTAACCCGTGGCGGGTACTGATACCATTAACAGAACACCCAATAATTTATTGGGTACTGTACGAAGTATTTGAAATACGGGAAAGAAATACCACCAACAAAACAAATTCGTTTAGTTCTTCACTACTCGTACAGGAAGGCCTCTCTTTCTGTATGGGGGGGAATCCTTTATTCTCAATCAAGATGCCTCAACAACCAAAACCTAACAGTATATCAGATCTATCCTATAAAGGTAGTCCAACACAAGTAATCGATACTACGCCTTCGCCTTTCCGGACTCGTAAAAGACGGCTAGGAACAAGAATAGGGTCAGTAGTCTCTGCCGTTGCAGTTCCTGTACTCTTGTTGACTGAAGTAAAGTAGTCCGGTGGACGGGACCCGCCTCACCACTCCCATCTATGAACGAGAACCCGCTCTTTACCCAAAAGCACCCATTTCTGTACCGGTTCCGAAAGAGCGAAGAAAAAGGGGTTGACTTAATCCCAGGATCAGCCCCTATTGGTAAGGCACCTTACCGGCTGGCACCTTCTAAAATGCAAGAATTATCCAACCAGTTACAAGAGTTGTTAGATAAGGGCTTCATACGTCCTTGCTATTCTCCATGGGGAGCACCGGTATTGTTCGTAAAGAAGAAAGATGGAAGTTTTAGAATGTGTATTGATTACCGGGAATTAAACAAAGTTACCATCAAAAACCGATACCCTCTTCCACGAATAGACGACTTATTTGATCAACTTCAAGGGGCAAACTATTTCTCGAAAATTGACCTTCGATCCGGTTACCATCAAGTTAAAGTTTAAGAGGAAGGCGTGTCTAAAACGGCGTTTCGAACTCGTTATGGCCACTACGAATTCCTAGTTATGCCGTTCGGACTAACTAATGCTCCCGCAGTTTTCATGGATCTTATGAATCGAGTTTGTAAGCCGTACCTCAACAAATTTGTTATCATGTTTTTTGATGACATTTTGACATATTCGAAAACCAAGGAAGAACCGAGCAGCATTTACGAACTATCTTGGAGCTGTTGAGGCAAAAAAAGTTGTATGCCAAGCAGTCAAAATGTGAATTCTGGCTACAAGAGGTACAATTTCTAGGGCACGTTATTAACCGACACGGTATCCATGTAGATCCAAGTAAGATTGAAGCCATCAAAAATTGGCAAGCCCCAAAGTCACCGAAAGAAATCCGCCAATTTTTGGGTTTTTTTGGGTATTATCGGCGCTTTATTGCTAACTTTTCGAGCATAGCCCAACCTTTAACCCTTTTGACTCAAAAAGATCGCGTTCATGTGTGGGGAGAAGATCAAAAAGCTGCTTTTCAATTGCTAAAACATAAACTATGCCAAGCCCTGATACTGAGTCTTCCAGAGGGAACTGATGTTCTGGTAGTTTGTTGTGACGCGTCCCGGAAAGGTTTATGGTGAGTACTTATGCAAAAAAACAAAGTCATAGCATACGCTTCTCGACAATTAAAGGTGCACGAGAAGAATTATACCACCCATGATTTGGAACTGGGCGCGGTTATTTTCGCACTTAAGATCTGGAGGCACAATTTGTATGGCACCAAATGTATAGTATACACCGACCACAAGAGCCTACAGCATATTTTCGATCAGAAAGAGCTAAACATGAGGCAAAGGAGATTGGTAGAGCTGTTGAACGATTATGACTGTGAGATTCGATACCATCCGGGCAAGGCTAATATAGTAGCAGATGCTTTGAGCAGAAAAGACAGGATCAAACCACTACGGGTCCGAGCACTTGGAATGATTGTCCAAACTAGTCTCACCGAACAAATCCGTATTGCTCAAAACGAAGCCCTAAAAGGAGATCACTTGGAAAATGAAGGCTTACATGGGACCGAACAAAACTTTGAAGAAAGAACTGACGAAATATTATATTACAAAAACCAAGTTTGGATTCCCACTTTCAGCAATCTGCGTGACTTGATCTTGGACGAAGCCCATAAGTCCAAATATTCCATTCACCTTGGAACAGATAAGATGTACAAGGACTTGAAGGAGTATTATTGGTGGCCCGGTATGAAGAAGAATATAGCCACGTATGTCGGTAAATGTTTAACTTGTGCGAGGGTTAAGGTCGAATATCAAAAACCTTCGGGAATGTTGCACCAACCGGAAATACCACAATGGAAATAGGAACAAATTACCAGGGATTTTGTAACACACCTCCCTAAAACTTCCCGAGGAAACGATGCAATATGGGTGATAGCTGACCGACTAACTAAATCAGCACACTTCCTTCCAATCTGAACCACTTACACAAACGAAAAACTTTCTCACATTTACATAAATGACGTCGTACCCCGACACGGTGTACCCGTTTCAATCATCTCTAATCGTCATAGCCATTTCACCCCTCGTTTCTGGCAAGCCGTACAAGAAGCTTTGGGAACCCGAATTGACCTAAGCACCGCCTACCATCCCCAAACCAATGGTCAATCTGAGCGAACCATTCAAACCTTAGAAGATTTGCTTCGCACTTGTGTACTAGACTTTGGTGGGAAATGGGATCAACATCTCCCACTGGTTGAATTTTCGTATAATAATAGCTATCATAGTAGCATTCAAGCGGCATCATATGAAGCGCTGTACGGGCGGAAATGTAGATCACCCTTGTGCTGGACTGACGTTGGAGACGCCCAAATTACTCGATCTGACTTGATTCCAGAAACCACCGATAAAATCCGTAAAATTTCTAATAAATTGAAAATCGCCCGAGATCGACAGAAAAGCTACGCTGATGTTCGTAGGAAACCGTTGTCTTTTGAATTAGGCGATAAAGTATTCCTCAAGGTATCCCCATGGAAAGGCGTTATTCGATTCGGAAAAACCAGTAAACTAGCTCCGCGATACATTGGACCGTATAAGGTAATTTCTAAGATCGGTCCTGTAGCCTACCGACTGAAGTTACCTTTGGAGTTGAGTTCTATTCACGATGTCTTTCACGTATCAAACCTGAAAAAGTGCCTTACTGACGAAACCAAAATTGTGCCATTAAAAGACTTAAACATAAACGAAAAACTGAATTTCGTTGAAGAACCGGTGGAAATATTTGAGGAAAAAATAAAACAATTAAGACACAACAAAATCTCTCTGGTCAAAGTTCGGTGAAATTCAGAACGGGGACCCGAATTCACGTGGGAACGGAAATCCTAATTTAAAAAGAAATACCCGCACCTGTTTCCAAATAAAGACAAAGTTGAATAATCAAATTTCGGTGATGAAATTTTCTAACGGGGGGAGAATGTGACATTTGAGCCAAAACAAGGTACACCTCAGTACGTATTTATCGATTAAGCAAATAAACGCTTTTAGCGTATCAATCAAACGATTAACCGAACGGGTCAGGTTAAGACCCAAATATTCCGGGGGGGCCATCTATAAGTGATATACGTTTAAAACAAGCTAAAATATTAGTAATATGGCCTGAGTTTGATAGCAAACAAGTTAAACGAAAACATGCTCGTTTAACTACCCGTTATAGATTTAAACACGAAAGATAGTTACAAACCAAGCATTGTATCATCCGTTAAGCCAAAAAAGACTTACCAATCACTTATTTGAAATGTTTTAAGCGATCCGTGAAAATATTTTTGATTTTTACAAACATATAGTATGTTTTTATAAGTTTACTCAAAACTAGCCGAAAAACACTCGTTTTCGCACTGTTTAACGCACCCGATAAGTTTTTCGCGCCAAAAACCGAACCCGAACTAAATTTGGATTGGACTTTTCGTATTTGGGCTTGTAAAAACAGATTGTTTGGCCAAAATGGGCCCAAGGGGGCCCAAACCATCCTTCCGGTAGCAATCCACACCCCACCCCCATTTTTTTTATAAAACTTACTCCTTAAGCTTGTTTATTTATTCTATTTGATAAAGAGTTGAGGTCCAAGCATCTGCAATCAAAATCTCCAGATTTTTTCCAAAACCCTAGGGTAACAACTTAAATAAGCAACTTTTATACTTGTTTAACCTTGATTAATACCATAAAAACATGTCTTAATTGCTAAAAATCATTCCTAACCATGTAAAAATCCTAAAAATGGTTCATACACATGTTTTGATCATACACATGGTAAAGAACCTATTTTGATAGTTTTTTAGCCATAAACACGGATTAAAGGGTTGAAACGGCATTTTTACGGTTCAAAAGTTCGTTTTTGTGCACTAGCCGAAACCCTAAGTTAAGGGCCGTTATGTTGATGAAAAATTGATTGGTTTGTGATATAGGACTTGTATCTAGCCTAAATAGGAGCACAAGAGCTTGAAAAGTTGATTAGAAAGGCGGAAACGAACCAAAACCGCTAAGGTAATGCCGAAACACTCGCTTACGGGCTGTTTAGGTTAAGGTTGTGATGTACATATTATTAGGAATTAAAATTTTGCAGGAACATCAGGGACCATGTCATTGAGTCCCTGTTCAAAATTGGTAATTTTTCGACCATCCGAGAATATTTGGCGAATTTATTACCGAATTGGGACATTTAATGGGGAAAAAATAGTTAAAATGCTCCAAAAATTGTGAACTTTTTCTGGGAACTGAGATTTAATGTATTTTGATCACATATGAATTTGGAGATCATTTGGAGAAGTCTAAAGGTATTTTGTTTATATGCGTTCGTGTGAATTTTTATAGCCGAATTTGGGCCGAAAAGAATATTACACGAGCTTTTTACATTTTGGAATTGATACAGGTTATTTTAGGACATGATTTGAGTATTCAGGAATTTTTGTGGAATTTTGGAAATTGTTTGTGATAAACGGACGATTTTCAAGCGAAATATAGCTTATAAAATGAATTTTTATAAATTAATAAATCAGTAAATAATTTCAGAAATATTGTTATAAAAATCTACATATTTTAATTGATAAGTGACTAAATTTTCATAATTTAATGATTAACGGTTAATTAATTATGCTAATTTGAAGATTAAACAAATTTAGTTTTCATAAAAATCGGCAAGTTCGCGATTAACGAACCTGTGAGAAAATCAAAACATCAAGAGTGATCAAAAATCATATTTTTGGACTAATTAAGTAAAAACGAACTTTTATATGATAAACCTGGACAATCCGGATGGATTGTGCGCGTTTCTTCTTAAATCAAACTGAATAAACGGAAATGGGCCCCGTGGCTAATCCGGTACCCCAGTATGTGATCCTTCCTAATAACTTAATCATTTTATTAACCAATACATTTACCCAAGCTTATTTCCCCATAAATGTTTTCTGAACGCGTAAACGAACAACTTGGCCCAGCTGGGTAAACGGGAATCTGAGCCAACTTCAGTTTTAAGTATTAGACATTAAACAACATCACAACCTAAGCCTATTGCCACTTTCTGGGCGTTCCAGCTACACCCAGATTAGTTATACAGCCCAGTTTAGTATTGAGATTATAATAATATTAAAATATTAATATTATTATAATATTGATTATAGGAAACCGTGATTCCAAGTTACACAAACCTCGAACCGACGTGCTATTGATTATCTACTAAACAGTGAGTTTCATGACCCCACTTTTTAAACATTTTATGAACTTTTGGGGTGAAAAGCATGTTTAATGATGTATACATATCTGAAATCTGTAATGATGTAAATTATCTAAGTGCTAACACACGAAAGTCCCCACGATCACAGTGATTAACTTCGAGCCGGTGGCTTGTGAATAGTACTATTGGTTTGACAAACCCAAACGGAATCGGTCTGGTTGCCGTGTCACATAGCGCGGTTTGCACATGACTATGTTTATATATACAGGCTATGTAGTGTTAGACATAGCTACCGAGGCATGTTGTGGGCGGAAGGGGAGCCACAATGGTTGATTAAGCGTGGGAAATGGATGCACGCAGCACATATAGTCAAGGCTTCACTGTAGCTTAGCATAATTACATCAATTACATTCATACAAACTTATATCATGATTACAAGTGTTAACTTGTGAATATTCATAACTGTTTTCTTGAAACTCGTGAAACTCACCAACTCCGGTAGTTGACCCGTTTTAAACTGCTTTTCAGGATTGCCAAAATCGGAATAGAGTGATTTCGTGCTATCTATTGTGGAACATGCTCGATGCTATGTGAATAGATGCAAGGTTATTAGTATGAGTAGATTAGTTTAACGAACGTATTTTGTTGTAACACCTAGTTTGAATACAAAGATATATCAATGTAATATAATAGAAATTAGTTTGTAATATTTCTTTATAAACAAAATTGTTGATACCAGAGGTGTCTGTTACATTCCCGTTTTACGCTTCCGCATTGTGCTAGTCGGGGTGTGACAAAGTGGGTCTTCATAGACAACATCACATTCTTCTTTTGAGTCTGATTCTGACCCAACTTTCACAACTTGTGACATGGTTGTGTTTTCAGTTTGCTCAATCACATAGTGTTTCTTTTCAGTCAACTCCTTCTTAGTCTTCCATTGAAACCCTCTTGGTTCATAACCCTACTTCATCAAGAACTTTTCATCTCCATTGAGAACACCGGGTCTCATCTTTGCCTTTCCTTTGTCAGTTGACCTATTGTTCTTTGCTGGTTTGCTTGATACCTTTGCACCATCCTTGATTTTCAAAACTTGTTTCGGTCTCTTTTCCAAGACTGATCTCTTCTCTTCATCACTTGAACTTTTCTTTTCTTCACTTAGGTATCTTTGATACATCTCCTTGTATCCTTTCATGTCAAATCCGCACACCACATCAGAAACCACAAACTGTTCTTCTTCAAACCAGCAAGAGTCAGTGTGATGACCATAGGCATCACACTTCTTGCACCAAACCTTGGCATAACTCCCCATGTCTTCAAGCAATTGCTTGTCTTTAATTCTGTCACATGGTTTTGGGAAATCAAAGCCTAGGTCTGTTTTTGGACATAGAGAGTTGCTGAAGTCCATTTTGATTGGTTTGTTCAGATCAGGCTCCAGATGATATTTCTCTTTAACAAACACTATTCGCTTCAACTTGGATGGGGCTCTAGAACAGCTTCCTCCTTCTTCTGCAACAAATCTTCTCATTAGTACATACTCCACACCTCCAATGTCAAATAATTCATGATTTGAGAAGACTAGATAGATTGGAAGATGGGACTGATCATAAGAAGACTTCATCTCCACTTCATTTCTTCTCTTGATTTCTGGCTGTGGTCTTGCACAAATGTCAAAAACCACATGTTCTTTTCTTATCTTTTCATAGTGGTTCTTCAACTTTGGAGTCATCTTTGGCAGTAGAGGAATCTTTTCATTTTCCTTCTTGCTTGATCCCTTCTTTTTCTTGCTCTTAGATGATTTTGTACTGCCACAACTGCAAGTACTTTCTTCACTGGAGTATTCACTACACTTCTTTTTCTCACCATCCTTCTTTACAGCTTTCTTGACTTCTGGTTTCTCATTCTTCTTTACTGCAAATTCTCCATTCTCATCCACAATCACATCGTCATACTGTTTTACAAAATCAGTTTTGTCATCAAAAACATTCTTGAACTGTTTCAGATATTCATTCCTGCTTTCTTTGCCTACTTTTAATGGGTAGCTATCACTGAAAAGTGGTGGCACCTTTTTGTACTTCTCTTCCTCTGTCATTTTATCCACAAATCCCACTATATATCCTGTAGACAAAAGGTTTTTCAAGAATTTCATCTGAATCAACAAATCTGCATTTTTCAACTTATCTTTAGCACACAACTTCTTCAAACCCTCAATTTCAACTGTCATTCTTGATTGGGTTCTGTAAGCTTGCATATAATCTTCTTCAAGCCACTTAATTTGATTCTCATAGGTTGCTTCATTAGCTTCATACACATTTAAGAACGCTTCCTTTTTTCCATATGCAGTTTTCCATTTTCCAACTTCCTGATTGAGTTCATCAATTGTAATAAGAAGTTCAGATATTGAAATATCAGAATGTACCTGCGCATTAAAAGATTCTGGCTTGTCCTGCATGTTGGCCATAAAGGCAACATTCGCCTTCTCAATCTCAGCTACGTGGTTACTCCAATCAAACTCCCATCCTGAGGCACCCTTGTCACCACAACGTTCCCTTGATCACTAACCTGATTCACATTGTTCTGATTGACTCTGTTCTGATTAGTTTGATTCTGCAGTTGGTTATTCCTTTTAGACTAAAGGGTTGTTGCTGGGGTCTGTTTTGGTTTTGATAGGGTTTTGGTTGGTGATCTAATTTCTTTTATGCTGGAAGTTCTGGTTCTGATTTTGGTAAAATTGATTTTGATTTACTTGGTTACCAGCTTGCTTAGGCATGTTGTACTCTCTTGCAAAGTGTCCTGGTTGTTGACAATTGTAGCAGATTGCTTTTGATTTGTCAAAACCAATTCTCTCGTTCGGTCCATTGAAGCTTGATCTTCCAGTTCTATTGTATAATCTCTTGCTTCTCACAGCCAACATGGCAGCCTGCCATTTTATGTCCATATCCTCCAAATCATCAGCATCTATTTGTTTGAGATCTTCCTGCACAATGCTTGTGTTTATCAGATTCTTGGCCACAAATGCATGATATGACTCAGTAAACATGGAGAACAAAGCTTGGTAGTCTGTTCCTTGAGTAGTATTGTTCTGCACAAATGTTGACTGACCACTTGCTGTTGAGGCTACATCATCTTTTATTAGCTGAACATTAAATCTTGGATGACCACCAAATGTTGAATTTGTCTCAAATGGCTCTTCAATGATAGGCTGCTGATTCTTGATTGAAAGATTCCCAAAGGAGCTACTAGAGCATTGTTCACTTGGAAACTGGGCTTATCTTCTCTATCATGTGGTTTTCGATCATCTCATGTTCTGCAGCCTTGAGAAATGCAATTACATCATCCAACTTGAAGTTGGGGAACTCACCTTTTCCTTGATGAATTTGCTGGCTGTATACCACTCACCAGACAAAGATGAAAAAAGTTTCTTATTTTGCTCGAAATCAAAAATCTTCAGGTCAGTTGTTCTTATATCATTAACAATCACCATGAACCTTTGTAGGACTGATTTTAGTCTTTCTCCATCTTTAAACTTGAACCTATCAAGTTGTTGCTTCAGTCTATCTTTCTTGATATCTCTCAGTTCAGTATTTTCTTCAAACATAACAATAACTGCATCATACATTTCTTTAGCAGTTTTGTGATGGTTGACGGTTGTCAGTATCTCCCAAGACAGACCTAACTTCAGCATAGACAGAGCCTTATCGTCCCTTTTCTTCATTTTTAGCTCACCAGTGGTGTTGTTTTTCGGAGCAGTTGAAGGAACATAGTTTCCGTCAGTGATAGAAGTCCAAAGCTCTGGGTCATTGTAGTTTACAGCTGCTTCGAAGATCACCTTCCATTTGATAAATTTTTCTTGTCCAAGCAATATGGGAATTTTGTTCGTAGAGACTTCTTGGTCTTCCATTTTAGTAGATCTGGAATTAGCAGCTGTAGTTTTCGCTCTTAAGATCTGGAGGCATTACTTATATGGAGAAACATGTGACATTTTCACCGATCATAAAAGTCTCAAGTATATTTTTACTCAGAAAGAGATCAATATGAGACAAAGAAGATGGTTGGAACTTCTGAAAGACTATGATGTCAACGTTCAATATCATCCCGGCAAGGCAAATGTGGTGGCAATGCATTAAGCAGGAAAAGTTCTGGAATTATGGCATGTCTCACTATACAGCCTGAGATTATTACAGATCTAGTTAAAATGGGAATTGACATTCAAGTTGGTAAGTCTGTTGGTTACTTAGCTAAAATGAAAATCGAGTCTGATCTTATTTCAAAAATAAAGGAAGCCCAGAAGGAAGATGGTGAATTATGGGAAATCTTTCAAAATCTGGAGATAAGCAAACAATCAGAATTTTGGATTGACGAACAAGGTGTCGTTTGGTGTGGAAAGCGATTGTGTGTCCCAGCTGACTCCACCCTCCATGAATCATTGTTATCAGAGGCACATAGTTAACCTTTTTCTATTCATCCAGGATCAACAAAAATGTATCGTGATTTGAAGCAAAATTTTTGGTGGAATGGCATGAAAGAAGATGTCGCCCAGTTTATGGCAAAATGCCTTACCTGCCAACAGGTGAAGATTGAACATCAAAGGGCTAGTGGGTTATTGCAGCATCTTGATATCCCTGTTTGGAAGTGGGATGACATTACTATGGATTTCGTGATAGGTCTACCAAAGACCTTTAAAAAGAATGATGCTATATGGGTCGTGGTTGATAGATTAACTAAGTCAGCTCATTTCATACCTATTCAACAAGGTTACTCTATTAGTAAGTTGTCAGGAATATTTCTTCAAGAAATTATTCGTTTACACGGCACACCATCATCCATCGTGTCAGATAGAGATCCAAGATTTACATCACAATTTTGGAAAGGTTTTCAAAATGCTTGGGGTACGCGTCTAAAGTTCAGTACTGCATTTCACCCTCAGATCCAAGATTTATATCACAATTTTGGAATTGTTTTTATATAAATAATATATTTCTTAAAAGGGACAGACATATTTTCATATACGTAGTTATATAAATGTAAAACTTTGACAAAACAAAATATGTAAATAAACTCTCGTCAATTAATTTATTTACATAACGAAAATTGATTAAACTTAAATAATACAAAATAAATTATAAACTAATAAAAAAAAATCTTGAAATATTATTCTAATTATAGTGCAACTAAATATATAGGTAATTACGAAGGCTCGTAAACAAGTGGCTATTCATTTCGGACATCACAACTTATAAAGGTGTGGATATCTTTCTTTACTATTTGCATAGTATAGGTTTTTTTTTTAACTTCATTCGTTAATCCTCTTTTACAAGTAATTATCTCATATTATATACTCGTTCGTGTCGTATTCTGATTCGGGCATTTGCCAGTCTCCATTAGCTTGACTCTGAAAATCAATTTAGAACCATATTACATGCGATATTATTTTAAATTAAATTGTATTCACTATCGCATTCCGATATAAAATAGGATTGGCATGACACATTGAATTAGGTTCTTTAATATATTGAAGAACTATATATACATTAATAGTTTTACCCCTGTACTCCGATACCCGAGCACGCCCCTACTTGTGGGGGTGACCACAAGCATGTCATTGCGGCATTGATGGCGTGGCACCGATTGTGACGGTGAGCCTAAATCACAGCGTCTCGCCTGTTTAATTTAAACTCTACGGAGTGCCGGTTATATGTTTCGAGGCGTACACCATCGCACATAGGTTCTGGACTAGCTACTCGGTTCCTTCTGTTCTGTTATATTATGTATCGGGCTCAATGGGTATTCCGTATATAATAATAAGATTATTTAATTCTGTCAAGTAATTATAATTATTTTATTATTATTATTATTATTATTATTATTATTATTATTATTATTATTATTATCTGCTTGTGGCATTTTGCGTCCTCGCATTTCTTTCTTTTCAGCAGGTTATCAGGGATGAAGGGACTGTGTGAAGAGAGATAAATAAATAAGATGGAAGCATATTATTATGTTTAATAATGTATGAAATAAATCGCTAGGAAAAAATTTTGTAACAAAGTTCAATTATATAAAAATATGTCTTTTGTATATGATTCTGTAATAGTGACACGTCAGCCCATAGCCGGGTTGGGTGTTACAATAATAATAAGTTGGGGTGTTATACAATTAATATCTGCGTGTTAAGTTTTTTAATATTTACAGCGTGAATTAACCCACTAATGATGTTTTGTACTGTTTTTAGTTCGTATCAATAGAGATATCATAGGTGAAACGAACCACTGTTGGGTTCAAGAGAAGTAAGGGAACATGGACGTATAAAATGGAGTTTTAAACCGTTGTGAGGGTCGTGCCGCAGAAGTGTAGATTGACACGTTTTGAGTTTTTATGAATCATACTTGCATATTCATATGTAGAATGTGTGTCATCACTTAGCTTCGTCTAATTAGTTGTGGTGTTGATGATATCCAGGTATAAAGAGTCTTTTATACATGGATGCGCTTATGATATGGGAATTAAGAGGGTCGGCTTGGATTGCATATCTTATTGGGAAATTAATTGGGGATATTTAACGGAGTGTCAAAGAAATGGCTTAACCCGACTTAAAAGATAAGTGAATAAATAAGCCATTTTCATCCATTTGCTTTAGATGATAACCACATATTTACGTGTATATGTATGGTGATTATACCATAGAAATATTGAAATATGAGATAACTAATCATTGGGTGATGTCATGTGATAGTTTTGGATGGTGAAAGGCTTTAGTGATCAAGTCAATGGACCGGGTCAACGGGATGGGGACGTGGAGTTGGTGCGCTGCATGATTTTGCATAGTCGTTTTGTGAAGTCTTTCTTTTACATTGTGATTGTATTGGTGTTTTGGAGTATAAGCTCCATATTGGTTTATTAAGAGTCGGAGTGTCCATATATGTTTGGGTCACTTTTGTATTGCTTTCGTTGGGTGTCTAAGCAGGTTTATGTATCGTAAGAGTTGTTTATTTTACCAATAGGTCATGCCGAAATTTTATATAAAAAAATTGAAGTGTGTCAGGAGTATTATATTAGTTGAATGTCAGGGTA
The DNA here is from genome assembly GCF_021521415.1 of Bidens hawaiensis. Classification (NCBI taxonomy): domain Eukaryota; kingdom Viridiplantae; phylum Streptophyta; class Magnoliopsida; order Asterales; family Asteraceae; genus Bidens; species Bidens hawaiensis. The sequence goes on from NW_027491022.1 coordinate 927,380, forward strand.
GTATTATAATTTGTGGTATTATCAATTATGAATGGAGTTCTTGGGGTTAGGTTATAATAGGAAGTATAGTCTCTGTAGAAAGGATAGGAAGTAATATTGTCCATTGATTTTAAACATGAAGGGTTGAGATTAGTTTATTGGGAAATCAAGTGTGAACATAAGGGAAAGGGTATAAAATGAATAACACATTTGTTGTTTTCTCTCTCCACATGCAAGGCACATGGCAAATGCCCCCATCATTTTTAAACGTTCATAACTTTTTTTATGACATTTTTATTGAAAAACAAATTCACCATAATAACGAGTGTCTTTTTATCTTTTATATGAGTACCATATTATTACATATAAATTGAAAAAAAAATAAGTGGGTTTTACCAAAATTGTGTTTTACCAAAATTGTGTTTTATAAAATTGTTTTATACAATAGTATTTTTTTATTGTGTTTTTTTTAATTGTGTTTTTTCCATTGTGTTTTTTACATTGTGTCATACAATTGTGTTTTTATCATTGTGTTTTTTTTATAGTTTTTTCCATTGTGTTTTTTACATTGTGTTTTTCATAGTGTTTTCCATTGTGTTTTTCTGAACTTTTCCGGCGAGGTTGTGGCGGTGGGTGACGGTTATGGTGGCGATGAGCGGTGGAGTGGTGGTGGTTGTAAGAGATAAGTGAAAATGTAATTGGGTTTTATGTAAGTGGGTTTTTGAAATTAATGTAAGTGGGTTTTGAGATTATAGTAAGTGGGTTTTGATATTAAAGTGTTAGACTAAAATACCCTTCTTCCTAGCCTTTTTGGGAAAATCAAACTTCTTATTTGAACCTAACCATGGAGTTCTTTATTTACAATAGAGAGAACTTCGATTTTGGTCCATGTGGTTTCTTAAAATTATCAATTTTAGTCCAATAGTTTATTTTAGGCTTTTATGGTACAATAGTTTCAATTAACTATCAGTTTTAGTCTAACTCATTAACCTCATCCACCAACCATTAGTTAATACAACTTTGAGAAGCTTTTTTTTATTTTTCCCAAACTTTGAATCATAAGAATTTTTTGTTTCTCTACAAAATATAAGTTTTATACTTTCTGTTATTTTTTAGTATTATGGTTTATTATATTTGTTTATATATAAATATCTACACACATTTTATTTTTAAAAAATATATTTTTTTTCAAAACTAAAGCTTTTATGCAAGTGTATAGTTATTTATTATATTTAGATACTTATATTTTTTTAACCTTTTATAGCTGTAATAGTATGTCGATTTTAAAAACAATGCATTTAGTTTTATTTTGATGTAAGATTTTAAGTTAAATTATGTACCATTATTAAATACAAACCAATAAGTCATTCATATTTTGATAGGCGGGTAAGATGATTAATATATGAAATATAGACTACATTTTTGTTCGAAAAAAAATATACAAACCAAGAATTAAAATTAATAAACAGATTTTCAATAACCCTTCGTCAATTGAAAAGTTAAAAGAAAAACAATATAAAATCAATATATGCTCTTTTTACCACTGAGAAATAAAAGCAGAAAAGTTAATTTTTCTAAATTATTTATAGTTAATTAGTGTATAATTAAAATGACACTCAAAAATAAATATTCTGCCTTTTAAAGCCTATATACTATTACGGCTACAAAAAGTAAAAATAAAATATTCAAATATAAATAAATAAATATACAGTTGCATAAAAGCTCCGATTTAAAAATATATATTTTTGAAAAATAAAAAAGTATATATTTATATATAAACAAATATAATAAACCATAATAGTTAGAAAATAACAAAAAGTATAATTATATTTAGTAGAAAAAAGAACTATTCGTATGAATTAAAAGTTTGTGAAAACATAAAAAAAAAAGAAAAAGCCCATCAAAGTTATATTAACGGTTGGTGGTTGACACTAGTGGTTTGCACTAAAACTGATAGTTAATTGAAACTATTATACCATAAAAGCCTAAAATAAACTATTGGACCAAAATTGATAATTTTAAGAAACCACAAGGACTAAAACCAAAGTTCTTTCTTTACAATAAGAAAAAAATTGAAATATCTAGAAAATAGACATATGATAATAATATAAAATAATTGAGTAATAAAAGTAATCTGAAAGATTATTAAAATTGTATTATGCATGAATATAAAAAAAAGAAAAAAAAAAGAAGAAAACTATAAACAGAAGAAAATAAACAAACAAATAAATAATATAATAATCTAAAACAAATGAAACTATGTTGTATGTAAAAGATATTTTAATAAAATAATATTATATTAGAAATATGAAGTTTGAAATAGAAGCTTCACACCCTGCAACCGTCAATCTGTTTCGCCGCAAACTGCCACCTAAGCCGCCGACAAGCCACAACCTACAGTCATCTAGAAAGTTCAGATCAATATTATAAATTAAACCAATTTTCTTAACAGCTCTCATCTTACCCTCACTCACTCATTCATCTCTCACCCTTCCATTTCTTTTAATATTCCGGCAAACATATGGAAATTTCAGCCAAGAAAACAACATTACAAAACTCCAAAACCGACAACACCACTTGCAACCTACACCGTGCGCCGCTTGCATCAACCAATAGGACCAGTGTCGAAACCTCTGACCGTCATTACACGTTTTTTTTGGCATCACTTGTTTCTCGAATACATTAAATTTCGCGAGTAAGGTAACCAAATCAAAACTTTAAACCTTCATTTTGAGACTTATACGTTTATATAAGAATAAGAGTTTACTGAAGCTAAGTCATAGAAATATAATGAAGAAGATGAGTTGCTCTCACTATAAATAAAACTTAAATAATGAAACATTATAAAAACTGAGTATGTTTACTTTCACTTGAATGTGGATGTAACAAGAGTTCATTATTTTGGTTTAAAGTGGACCCACTAATTTCTAGCATGATATCATATTACTGTATGAGAAATAATTAAAAACCACTTGTAAACACTCTAAATAAAATCGTTATTAATGTTCTAAAAACCTACATTTAAACTTCCCTTATGTTTTCTATATCTATTACTTGTATAAATACGAGACGTAATTAAAATTGTTATGAATCATACTGTAATATACTATTTTCGTAATATATATTATTAAGTTTTTTTTTTACATTCTGTTAATAAATAAATATTTACAAGAATGATAGTTACCTTAAAATTGGTTTAAACGACAGAAGCTTATAAAACTAATATAAATACATTTAGTTGATTAAATAAACAAATAAGTAAATAAAATAAATAAATAAATAAAATAAAAGTTATGGGTGATCTTGACATAATAACTTAACCTTTGAAATTAAGTATCTAAATCTCAACAATTTTATTTTAGGTTATCAACACCCTTAAAAGAACGAGTCTAACATTCTAGTGGATCTTTCAAGGTACGGATTCTTACCCCTCCCCTTGTTATTATCGTGCCCGATTGTTTAAACCCTATTGATGTTTTGCGTTCTTTTGGAACCCGTAAACGTCTTTGGAATATTAATCGGATCCAAATTTATTTTGCTTCAAGATCCGGTTATGGTCGTTTGAACTCAAATATAGATTATATTGTACGAATGCGATACTTTTTAAGTTTGTACTTAATATCGCATGTTCCGTTACTTGGTATAGATATTTGTTGGCATTGTTTTTACTTTGAGCGCGTTACCTTTATTTGCTTATACTCTGGTACCCTGAGTTCTACGCTTCCTGTGGAGTGTCCCACAGGCACAACATTGTGACATCGATGTTGTGTGCTCCTTCCGTGACGGAGAGATTAGTCCACGGCGTCTCTTAAGGGCAAGTGTGGCCCATAGCTACTAGGAGGCGTATGGATCGATCCTAGGTTTATATGTATTTGATATTTGTGGATGGTCGGTGTATGCTAACACCCACCATTGCACTATTGGGTACATAGTTTGCAACCTATGTAGCCCTACTGGTATGTTATATGTTTCGGCTCATGGGTACCATCCATATGATACGATTTACTTTATTAGCTTGCATACTTGCATCGTATCATTTTACATCATGACATGCTATATTTTTTTATTGTTATAAATAAATTGTTACTTAATTATTTGTTAATCTTTTACTTAATTAGTGATAAATCTTTTACTTGAGCCTTTTATCCATACTGGGCATTCGGCTCATTTTATAAATCTTTTTCATAGCAGGTTCACAGGTTACTCCGGGTGGGGTGTGAAGAGAGAGAAATGTAAAAGAATTGAGCTCTAGGATTTGAACGAAAAATGCTAGCCACTTTTGTAGCATACTCTACTTCAGCTAGATTTGGCAATTATATAATATGTAACAAATAATTAACCCTAGGGCTCTGTACTTTTAACATTTGATAGTGGAATGATGTCTTATGTTTTGAATACTATGATTAGTGACACGTCACCCCTCTGTGGGGTGGGGTGTTACAAAAATGAGCCTAAATTCCTCAAAAGTCTTAAAAAATGTGGTTACGAAATTTTAGTGTTATACAAACTTATTAAATCAAACCTACCAAACTCAAGGACAGCAAACCCAAGTTACACAGGCCATTTTAACCCAGCATAATTGATGCAGCCCATTCAAGCCCAACCTAATCCTCTCAATCAAGTTCAAGGAGATCAAGCCACTTAAGGTGCTCAAGGATGAATGTTGTATGTTAATGAATCCAAGTAATCAATACCTAAGAATTTAAAGTATTTATCGCTATCCTTTTATTTATTTATTTTTTTTTCATTTGTCTTTTCAATAATTCCTTGTATCCAAAATTTTCAGGATTTATGTTTTGTCTATTTTCAAATACTTCGATCAATTTACATGATCAATCCAGTTATAGTATTTTCCTCATTATTTTTTTGTATGGTTGCTATTGCATTCATTTTACACAATCTAGTAGGCTATCTATGACCCGCAACGAAACTTAATTGTTTACTCATAACCAGGTGATAGAAGTCTCATCTATTCAATATTTTCATGATTTTCTCAAATTTTACATCTCAATGCTCATATTGTTTGTTTTCATACATCTCATCAAAATTAGTGTGGCTTTATTCAAATCGATATTCTCAGTATTTAAAATTTGTCATTTCGATCCCGGAAGTTTAAGTTGATTTAAAAGTCTTATTTACTTCAGTTGTTCTACAAGTTTTGTTTGTTTCATTTGATATCCTTAAACTTTAAAAACATTATATTTTTCTGTTTTGAAAGTTCACGTGTCTTAATTCATTATTAAAATTTTATCATTAAAGGTTTTATTATGTACCCATAATAAAAAAAAATTGAACCTTCACTAAAAAAATGAACTAAGCGGATCATACGACGATCTAAGTAATTATGGATGCATACGTAATTAACGAAATCCTCGCATGAGAATCATGGTAAGTATGGTTGTATGTCGAAACTCGGAACTTATGGGCTTTGGATAACGGTACAAATGTGATATGATATGGGTATGGTGGGTACGCCGCTGGTACATCCTATATATAAGTGTCCTTGTTATATCTTATTTTGTAACGTTTTTTTGGAATCATTCGAAGGTCTGCGTTATGTGATTTTGATATAGAAATTGTTTATTTTATTAAATAATTTCTTTTATAGTTTTTCCTTAATTTCGAGACGAAATCCCAAAAGTAGGAGATATTTTAACATTCGTCATTTTTCGAAGCCAAAAACCGACCCGTTTAAAAGCCAAGGTTATTAATTTTCAACTAAAATACTTTACTATATTATATAGTTCTTAAAAGATCAATTAATTTCATTTATGTAACTAAAAGGTTCTTTTCATAATTTACCAATGTTGAATTATATTTATATAACTATATTATTATTTTAGTAAAAAAAATAAAAATAACAATATAATAAATATCATGGACGGGAGGTCCATGAATGTTTTTTTTTTTTTGATATTTTATTTTTATTTATTATTATTGTTACTCAAAATTTTTCCCCAAAATTTCCTTAAACTTTTTATCTAAATACCCCCTCCTCTTACTCATTAATCTCTACCTCTCTTCCTAAAAATCATTCTTCCAAGTAAGTTTTAATTTATGTTCTTCATACTTTCTTATTTTCTTTTTGTTATAATGGTCACACCTTAACAAATTCTTAAATTATTGAGGCTTTTGTATTGTTTAATTTAGTTTGATTCAAGAACCATAAGGATTTTGATGATACATGATCAAACATATTGTATTCATCAAACCACAAAAAGGTTCATCATTTTTCTTCATCAAAATCCATTCCAAAATACAACATTCTTATTTTCAACGTTTCAGATTTGACAGCAAGAATGATCTTCAAAGATTGAGCCATATCAAGCTCATAACAAACAGGAATGATGCAAGACCAAATTCTATCATTAACTTTACTGAGTTATGGTTCTAATGACTATTTATTTGTATTTTTATTATTTCATATGGATTCACAACCGTTATTCCAAAATTAGTGCGCAGATATGTACCCTTTGTGAAGATCGGCTATTTTACCCTATCTCGGGTCTGAATATGGGCAAACTTTCTAAAGACAATTTGTTTCTTACATGCTAATTTAGTATACTGGAGATTGTTTATAATTTTTGAGAATTTATTGATAGTTTTAAACATTTATGCAATCGGTGAACAGAAATTTGTCCAAAACTGATTTCGTTTTCCTTGATTCTTTTTCAAACTCTAGTTATGTTATTTCAATAAATATCTTTTTCTTTGACCTTTATTTATCAAACACATGCTAAAGAAGCTCTATTTACTTGTATTTGGGGATTACTCATTAGGATTCACCCAAGCTTAACCAAGATCTTAATCTTTCAACTCACCAAATTCAAGGTGAGTAATTCACGCCCCTTTTTCATGTTTAATTTTGGGGGTAACATGCGTACCATATTTATCAAAATTTTATTTATTTACGTCTATACCTCATCAACCACAGTTCGATAATATGTGTTTATGGATTTATTTTTCATTGATGACATGCTATATGGTTATGTATTTATTTTTATTTTTTGATGGTTGGGCCACCTCATCCTCATCAAGTATGCATACCTTTCCCCGGTATGCTGGCTTTGTGCTAGTTAAAAAGGTTCCACATCTATTTTGTTTGGTAATCGTTATATATCATCATTGTTGTGATTGTTTATATTCACATACGAATTGTTTGTTTTACAAAATGATAATACATCCAAACTTGTGTATTGCTCACTCAACTTTATGTTGATCAAACTTTATTTTTACACATGTTACAGGTTTTGCTAGTTGAATAATTAGAAGTTCGAGAAGACATTTAGTTGAACTTTAGGTTGTTGAAGAAATAAACAATTTATTTGGATAATCTTTGTAGTAGAATTTATTAGTACATGAAATTTGACAAGCGCTGGGAGTTGAACCGACGAGTCGCTTTGTTTGGGTATCAGATACAAAAGACAAAGAATGGAAACAAGAAGCTTAACGAATGTGCATGTGTGTGACGAATGAAGAGCTTAAGGAGGATTCATTCGTTATTATGTGCATTCATGAAAATGGCATTGGAATGCAAATCAACGAATGGGAAATCATTTGTAACGAATGGTATGATCTTAACGAATGAGTATGTAAGCAGCTTAACGAATGTGTTAGTTCTAGTAACGAATGCGGTCTTAGTATATATAGTTCACATATTAGTTACACTTAGTTAGTTACAACAACCAATCTTCTTACGAGACACATATTTTAATGATACTCTACCGAATTTATAATAGAGCTTCAACGAATTAATATTTACCTATTGTCTACGTGCTCGGTCGTTTTTCGTTCATTGATTAGTACCGAAACGCACCGAAACAAACACCGTGCATTTTCAGTTTCGTAGATCAATATCGAGTTTATCGATCCTCATCAGGAAAAACAAGTGGTATCTGTTGCTCGTGATACGTTCGTTCGTGTTCTTCGTGTTAATTTACTGCTTGAACAGATTTTGGAAGATTTATGAGATGAATGATGAAATAGATGACATATTCATGTTCCAAATGAAAATCCAATGCATAGTAATGTATTTTGGTAGTTCAATTGACCGTTTAATCAGAATTCGCCATGGGTAGCCATGGATGAAGCTTTGACTTGCAGATTAAAATTGACATGGATTTATTGTATTGTTGATAAAATTGATGGTTGAATCAGATTCCTGTTGTAAATCCGAGTATTCGTGTGAAATCTGGTGGTTAATTATGAAACTTTGATCAATCTTCCATTGCTAGAGCTTGAAGATATGAGTTTTCCGGCGATTGTAACCCTTTTTTCGGGCGAAAATTGGTTTTCTGACTACAGTAACCGCTCTAAGGGCTCATTCGTTAATTTAAACTCATTCGTTAACGGAGGTTTAACGGATGAGCTCATTCGTTAAAGGGTTTAACTGTGAGATTCATTTGTTATGTGCTTATTCGTTACAGAGATGGACTCATTCGTTATCAATACTCATTCGTTATTTTTTTTCTGACATCCATCAGTTGCATAGCGAATGAGGAGTAACGAATGTTCCTATTCGTTCAAGATTTAACGAATGTGGAAGGTTAGTTATTTATAACGAATGTGATTCACTTGTTTAAGGGTAACGAATGAGGACAAGGTGCCATTCGTTGTATACTGTTGTAGAGAAAGAGGACAAAGGATAACGTATGAGGATAAAAAAATTTTGGTGACATATTTTCCGGGAAATTTTCTTAAACGAAATTTTTGGGGATATTTCAAATATGCAGGGCACTCTTCTCAAAAATTTTGGTGACATATTTTCTGGCGGACTTTTCATTCATATCGAGGGGCTGAGGGGGAGTTATCCGATTAAGTTAAAGAGGCTTTTATTGAAGATTTTAGAAGATTTGTTCAAGACCTTGCCGAATTTGTCAAGAAAAGGGGGAGATAAAAACTTCAAGGAGTTCACTCGATTGGTATCTTCCTATGTTTGCAAGGATTTCTTGAAAATTACTGCAATTCAGGTGGTAATTCATGATTGCAAAGGTACGTTTGATTGAGTTCGAGACTTCAAGTATTCTTAGATTCTTGATTGATTTGTTCGAGATTGAAACCTGACTATGTGGGATACGAGTGTTTGTCCATTTACTTCTTTCTGAGGGACTTTGATCTTGACTATGTTGGCTACGAGTATTCGGCGGATTACTTCTGTTGAAGGGGATAATTCTTGAATGGGTTGATCTTGTTGAGGAATATATGGGTCTTGTTATTGGAACTCTGAATCATATGCCCAAAACAGTAGCGCATCCTAACGAATGGGGTGCCGAAGAGCTTCAAAGAGTGATAATATGGGATAAACGATATCGAGAGAATGAAGACCGAAGTGAAAGATGTTGAGTAATCGGGTTGGTCATGAAGATGTGTGACGAGGTCAAATGTAAAGACATTTTTACTTTACCAGTGCTGATAGATAGCTGATGACTTGTAGTTGATTGCTGATTGTTGAAAGATCAATCCATATCATATGCCAGTTGGATGATCAGGATGATCACCTGGACATGCTTATTTGAGGGGGAGATCTAATATTAGATGCTACAAGTTGTTGGTTTGCTTACAAAGAGTTATATTTTGTCTTTGCACAAGCCCGAGAATCATCAGCCAATGGGGAGTTAAAGTATTACGGCTGATGATTTGCAGTTAAATTATTCATACCTAAAGTAATCAACTTTAACGTATTCATCGTTAGCGTATTCAACGTTAACGTATTCGTCGCTAAAGTATTGGATGCTAAAGTATTGGAAAGCATTCGACAGCTACGGAAAGGGGGAGTCTGTTATTGCATATATTTGGTGTCCACAGTTGTTCGAATAGGATAGGGGTAGTTTAGTCTTTACATTTAATGTATAAAGGCTCATTCGCTAAGTATGTTTAACGAATGAGGCCTCATTCGTTAAAAACTAGGGCTATTCGTTAAGGTATACCCATTCGCTAAGGGTGTTTAGCGAATGGGGGGTCATTCGTTAAGGGGAAGCCTCATTCGTTAGTACTGTTCTAACGAATGAGAGGCCTCATTCGTTAATACAGTTTAACGAATGAGCCCTGCCTATATATAGGCCTTCCATAAAGAATTACCTAGAGATCCGTGCCATATTTATTCATTGTAAAGTTATGCTGCCGGATTTTCTCCTCACCATTAATGTATCATCCTCCATCATAAAGTATTCCTTTAACGTATTGATTGATCACGAACTTAACGTATCAGTATAGTGACTATATCAATAGGCTTAACAGCGTTTTACAGTATCGATCATCCTTTAATGTATATTGTCTCGTTTACAAATTGGCGTATCCTATGCGACTAGATCTTGGCTCGAATAATGTATTAACACCATCGTCTCTGAATTCCAACGGTCCCTTACGATTTTGAGGAGCTGATCTGACTGAATGATTATCGCCTCCTCAACCTATCCGGTTGTTTTTGTTTTGCCCTTCATAAAATATTTGGCCGTGGTAATTGTGAGGCTTGAAGTTCTGGTAGGATAAAGGATCATTGTTAAGGGTAAGGGGTTGTCTCTGATTCTGTTCACCACCACAGTTTACTCAGTTTCGGTGTTGGTTTTGACTTTGACCGGGGGGTGGTGGTGGTGGATCATTATGTGGGATTGGGTATTCTTGATTGGCGGGTTGGTCTTGGTTTTCGGGTAGGTTAATGGTTGGGTCTTAATTGTATAGTTGACTCATGCATTCGGATTTGGGTTTTGATGATTCAGTATCGGACTGTCTATTCAATCCTATTTTGTGAGCTGCTCGGTTTCTCTTAGCTGTTTTCTCAATTTCTGGATCAAACTGTAGCGGCTCCTTCTTCTTGAATGCCTCGTATGCATAAAACTGACAGATTACCTACACACACAAAAACACTGACACCCCGTGTAAAACTGACAAAAAAAATTAAACTAAAAACTGAAAACAAACAAACTAAACTAGCACATTTCACGTTGATTCCCCGACAACGCGCCATTTTAATCGATTCCGAAAGGTCAATCAAAAACATTTAAAAAATTGCCTTTACTAGCTAGGGCAAGCAAGGTGTCGAATCCACAGGGAATCAGTTGAAAGTGCTAATCAAGTTTAATGCTTTTTAATTAATTATACTAGGGTGGACAAATGATGTCAAGCAGCTTGAATAATGACTTAATTGTAAAACAATTTGAGAAAACAGTGACTAACACTTTAGGTTCGGGATATGCAATAAACTGATTGACGATAATTTATACCAATTGGGAAATCACATAGACATGATTCTTTTACTAGACTAGATAAATGATTACTAGACATAATAGTTTGGTTATGATGATTCACAGAACTTACTCCAAAGAATTTACACAACTGAACACAGTCTACCTAATTACCAGTTCATTAATACAAAACTAAGTATCTATCAATGATTAATGTAAAACGTTCAAATGATGATAAGAACTTAATCCTAAATGTTGATGAACACAAACCAAATAATTGACGATAAAACGAAAGTCCTAGAGAAACAATTGTTTAATCCGTTCCAATAAAAAATATGGATTCAATCAACCAAAAGATTAATCAAAACTAAATCACAATACATGTAATGTTCATAAAATATAACCAGTTCATATGCAAGCCCTACAACTGAAGTGGTCACGAGTGGTTTAGCCTTGCCTCTGCATCATGATTAACTCGATTACGGATTAGAAGGATGAAACTATGGAAGAATTGGTGATTAGAAGGTATTAAGATGATGAATCCAAGCCTCGAAATCGTCCAAGGTGGCGAGGGTATGAAGAATAATTGATCTTAAGGTTTCTTAGTCTTAAATATTAAGTTAAATAATAAATAAACCCAAAATCCCCGTTAGCCCAGCTGTACGCTACCGCTGCTACAATAATAGAAAACCGTTTTTTTCATAACATCTTCATTCCAACTCCGTCTTCCTTCACGTTTTCGGCCACGTCTTTGTATTTCAATTCTATATCTTATAATATATCATTACTTTCATTTCTGCTCCATCCTAAATACTCCAAATTGGTTTCTTTAAGCCCTGATCACCTACAATCATAAAATCAATCAATGTACTCATGTTCGATACATATAAACAATTGAATAACACCATATTAAGCACTTAGAACACATTTTTTCACCCATGCATCAATATAACAACAACAAAAATATATAACTAATGCTAACTGATGGTTCATGAAAGATTCAAAGCTAAAAGAAGATGTTACATACCACCGAGGATGATCGTAATGGGAAGGTAATCATTTTTTTTAAATGTATGTGATCATACAAATATCCAGAGAAGTGGAGAACCTAGGAGACTTCCAAGAATAATTTATTGGGAATGGTTACTTAGGAGTTACGCTTTAAATAGAAGATGGCTAATCGTATGAGGACCGACATTTTATATTGGTATCACCAGGAATTCAACAAGAAGAAAATAGAGATCGAAGAAAGTGAAACTAGCGAGCAAGATAGCAAGGAAGAAAAGCTTATTAGTTGAAGAATTATGCAAGAGTGATGATGATGGAGAAACTAAAATCAAGAGGAAAAAAAGCTATGGCAGGATGGAAAGATTGGATGCCAAGTTTAGGGGAGGCATTGTTGCAAATTAAACCTTGGCATCTGAAAACATTGGATTGTTTTAGTTGTACTTGTATTTTGTCATTTAAGCATAGATTATGTAATAGTTAATTGCACCGGTCATATGCAGGGGGTGAAACTTATTGAGGGGCAGGGTGGCCCCGTCCCCTTGTTCTCTTGCGCAACAGTGTAAATTAACTCGTTTTTCGCCATAAAATTTGTATACATGGTATAAATTTACCCGTTCGTGGCCGAAAATCTAACCCCCTCCCCCTTGTTTATGAAAATTTTCATACAATTTGAGTTCCCCCCCCCCCCCAACCCTCCCACACATACATTTCGTCCAAGGTTCGCCACTGAACTCATATAACAGTTACTTAACCCGTCGATCAAAACCATGGTCACAAATAGCCAGTGTAATCCCATTTGTATTTTTTTTTAAAGGCGGAATAAAAGTAACCGTGCCAGTATTTTATGAGTATGTTTTGGTGTTTGTAAACATCTGCAAGTTTTGTGTTTTTTTTTGTTACCACCAAATCTCAGAGTCTGTTCGCATGGCCAAATACAACCGTATGATCAACTTCACATGTTATACATGTATATCCTCATATATAATAAGATTAAATAAAACAAAACCTGCAATAATATCAATCCATTCAAGCTAACATTCCTGTTTCTGAACATGTTGTTCTTATTATCACCTAATTCAAGATCACCCTTTTCTTACAAGACTTATGTCCTCTGGTTCTTTGAAGCAAAACGAAGAACGATATAAAAGAAGATCCTATACAGGACCGCCCATCCCAACATTATGTAAACCTTGACCCATTTCTGATCCTTTCCATGATAAATGTTCAGTGACTTTAAAATATCAATTCCAGTCACGTTTGTCCCTAAAAGTGTCTGACCAAAAACTTCATCCCTCTGATACTCGTTTATCAAAAGCCCCTCATACGGGTATGTCATTGTCGAAACCTTATTCATCCAACTCCAATAAGCAGGAATATCGTGGCTATTCAAGAAATAACCACAAAACAAGAAAAACAAAGCGGTAAAAGCAATAACCACCGCATACCCGAGAATATAATTGGGGACAACAGAGCTTACAAACATCACAAATGAGTTTGTGGTGAGGAGAGAAACATAAAGGATGACCAAGAAATAAATAAAAGGGCCTTCTAGCTTTAATGCAAACCATGTGATAACCGCATATGCCGCAGCCTGAAGTAATAAAAAGGGTAGATAGGTTATTAATCCCGCAATCGTGTATGATGATGCACGATATGCGTTATGAGAAGTCTCCCGAATGAATATAAACCGTTCCTGGATAAATGCAGGAACGGCATCATTTGATGAGAAGAATAATAGGGAAACTGTGAAAATAAAGTAGCTGAGGCGACTGGTTATTCCTTGCATTGTTCTTTCGGGTTTCAAGAACAAAGTGGCCATCATGAACCCCATGATGGTCAACACCATTAGCCGTGAAAGAAACAACTCCGGGGTCCTTCGGATGTTTATGAAGTTTCTTCGCATGAGAACCCATGTTTCTTGAAAGAAAGAGTTTGCAAATTTGGGACCTAAATGGCTATATTTTGAAGCATTTGGTGCATTGTTTGGGGTGAGATAGTCATCTTCATTGACTGTGTAGTCACTGCTATGTGGAGTTGGGGTTCCTGCTATAATGTCACTTGAGTATGTGTAGCCGGGAGATGCACTGTATTAGAAGCAACAGAAAAAGTTTCAGAAATTTAGATATTAAATTTTGGGAAACACTACTGACTACGCTTCACTTGTATGACCGTTTCAAAAACAACATAACGTTAGAAGTAATTTGAAAAGAAAAAAACAATATACTTATAAAACTGATGATTTAAAACAAAACTAGTGAAATATCCTAAGAAATATAGTTGTCAAATGCTAAAAAGGATAATGTTTATATCGATTAAAAACTATAGAAACTAGTAAGGTCAAGGTATGTTAAAAAAAAGAAGACACCAACATGTGTTTTTATCAATCCAAGAAAAAAAACATCGGTACCGATTTCTTTATCGGTTATGTTCGTCACAAAATTAATAGCAGAACAACAAAAGAAACAAACTACGTCTATAGCTTTTTTTTAATCAAAATTAAAAAATAAAAGCTTTGTGTTAAATTTTAAATTGTATAACTTTTGAAATAAAAATAAAAACTTTATTGATTTATATTTTGGCCAAACGTTAAGAGTAAAACTTTTGTGTTCAATAAGAAAAAAAAATAATGCATTAATTTAAATAAAAAAAACACTTGTAGTTAAACTTTAAAAAACAAAACTTTTTTTTTAATGTCTAGAAAAAAGAGAACTTACTATTAATAAAAATACTTTGGTGTAACTTGACAATGATAATATACACCAGCAATGTTAATGTATATGAACTATGAAAAATATAAATATACATTTTATGAAAAGATATCACCCATTATACATATTATAAACTTCAGCAAAGATGCTTTTAAATTGAAGAGTGCGGCGGTAAAAAAAATCGTCTTCTTAAAACTAAAAAAAATTGGTTGTCGTCTTTGTAAAGACAACCTTTTAATGTTAAAGTAAGAGCACTACCTTAGAGAAGTGGAATTTTTTAAGACCTAGAGGGGTACCCGTACTAACACAACAAATAGACTTGTCTAATGGGAGGTTTGGATGCATTATTTCAACCTCTTAACTTCTCGAAAAAGGTGATTACTCATAAAATTTTAAATTATAACTTATCCCCTCAGACTTTTTAAGTAATACAAACACCTTATACAACTTATATTATTTTTTTTAAAAAATTTTATAAGTTGGGTAAATTAAGCAATCTCAAACAATCCCCTATATAAAGGAGTCTATTAGAACAAAATGAATAGATAGAATGAGATTTGAGAATGAAAAGAAAAAGGAAAAAAAAAATGAAGAAGAAGCTTTAACTCCAAATCGCCGATTTCAAATAAAGGCAGTGCAAATGGACTCAACAGGCTGGTAATGTAGTCGGTTTAGGTTCGGCCGATGGTCCGGTCTGATTTTTAAAGTTGCTAGTGGGTTGTTCTCTATTGTGTAATTATTATTTTTGGGACACAAAAAACTCACAATTTCATTAAACTGATAAATGAATAAACCCTACCTCGCAGGACGTTGTGTTTTGTGATCACTTCGCTTACTTGTAGGAGTGAATTTAATGGACTCCATGATTCCACTTTGGCTCCATGATTTATTAGTATTCCAAGGGCTTCTTACACTATGATCAAAACCATTTTCTTGATCTGACCGCCCAACGGTTTGTAGGTGAAGCCTCTTTCCAGAGGCGCCTTGGTCATGGCTCGGTTTGCCTCGTCGCGGTGGTGGTGTTGGAGACGGAAGGATAGTCGAAAATGACAACTCATTTTCGTAAAGTTTAGGAGGTTTCATACCCGTAAGAGCAAATTCAGCCATCGCATCGACTCCATATTCAGATTGATCATACTGTTGAATCACATCAATTAAAAACTCTATAGGGTTTTCGCCTTTTGGAAGTTTTCGGCCCATGCGGCCTAGATAGAGCCCCACGTCTTTCGGGGATCCTTGGTACATGAGTTGGCCGCGAGCCAATATAATCAGGTGGTCAAGGAGAAGCAAGATACGGTGTGAAGGCTGATGGATGGTCAGAACAACTGTGCTTCCGGTTCGGGCAATGTCGTGAACCTTCTCGATCACGCTTTGTGCACTAGTTGAGTCTAAACCTGAAGTGGGTTCGTCAAGAAAAAGCAAAGACGGTCCGTGGATGATGTCTACACCTATAGACACCCTACGACGTTCACCCCCTGAAACCCCTCGAGTTCCTTCATCCCCGATGTATGTGTTCCTCGCGGTCTACAATTACACAATTTAATCTGTAAGTGTTGGTGTATGTACCTTCAGTTGGTTTAATCTAGCTGATTGTGTTATCATGATTCTAAGATTAGTTATATTTATAGAAATCAATTTTATCATCTACTGTAACCAATTTGCTAAAATCATATTGATTTTTGTGAAATTGTTATATAAATGAATATATGCTAAGATTCTTACATATAAGCCGAGCTGATCGATCAAAGTCTCTACACGCTGCCTCTTTTCAGACCGTAGGATTGACCCTAACCGAAAATCAGCCGCAAACAATAAAGTTTCATAAACCGTTAGCATTGGGAAGAGCCGATCGTCCTGCATGATGTACGCTGAAGTTCTCTTGATCAGGCTCGGGCTCATCTCGTTCCCATCCAATGACACCTTTCCCTTGAGACTGCCACTAGCAATCCGCCCGGCTAACCCATCCAAAAGAGTGGATTTACCCGCACCACTAGGACCCATAACCGCGGTGATGCACCCTTTTGGTGCATAACCTGTGATCTTATTCAACAAGTCAGCTTCTTGCTTCTCCCATTTTCCATCATCACACTTCTTCCTCTTCATCACCGTATAGGTTAGGCTCATGAATTCTAACCCACCCGTAAAATTCATGGGCTTCACCATATCGATCACCGTATCAGGGCGACTGCCCCTATAATTATGATTCATTTTGAGAGATCTGATATCGAACTTGATTCTATATTTCTTCAAGATTTTTTTACAAAACCTTCTTAAATGTTGAAAATTTTTATGAAGATGAAGTTGAAGAAGGAATTAAAAAGGCTTCTTTATTACAGTTGGATATGTGCATAGAATGATTAGGAGGCAGTTCCAAAGCTTCATTGTTTTATCCGTTACCAACAAATTTCTTGTTTTCTTCATTGCCTGTTTTTGTTACTTTCTTAAAAAATTACCCGCACTAGTTGACAATATTTGGGCTGTTCTAAATGGCTGTCGATAATGAAAACTACGCGATTTTGATAACATCCGCGACGTACGTTAGAAAGAATATTTGTGACAGCATCATTTTCACCGATTGTTTGTTAAAAGTACAAATGAAAAGAAGCAAGTATTTCAACTTCAGATGTAGCTGTCAGCAATTTATTTTTCTAGTGGGGTATTTATGATATTTTGGCAAAAACATTTGGATGTTGTGAAATGGAAGAAGGCAATAAGGTGTTGACACTGAACATATCTTTTATAAATTGAAGCTCTCTTCTAACTTGTTCTGTAACAGGTTTGTTGGCTCAAATTGTTGTCCTTAGATGATATATATGCCAAGGAAGTGTTGGCATCAGAATAATTACAAGGATGAGAGATTTGAAATAATCAAGCAAATACTCTGATTAATATCTGAAGAAACGTGGATCGACTCACTGGTAGACGATCTACTTTCCTCGGGTGTGATTATGCAATTTCACCGATGGTTTCTCTTGGATCTGGGTTCTTCCACCTACAAAATGAACAGCACCGTCAACTTACCCCTCAGAAAGGGACAGAGGGGTCCTCTTTGGGGTAACCCTCCGGTGTGAGAATAAGTATTTTGTGGAGAAGATAATGATGTGTGTAAGGAATTCTGAGAGTATTGCTTAATAGCTGAATACTCTGTGTGATTGTGTTACTGGATGTAACTGACTGTGAGTGAATGTAATTCAATATGATTGAATGTGATATTACTGGCTGTAACTGTCAATGATTGAGTATCCATCCTTGTGGAGTTGATGCTGTATTTATAGTGCTAGGGTTTCCACTGATTGGGCTCAGCCTTGTTGGCCTCCTCCAATCACTCTGCGCCACGTGTCCTCTGGGACACCTGGCGCTTTCTCGTTGGTTGTAATCACGTGGTAGCACTTGTGTCATGCTGAGTTGTCGACCTTTCATTTGGCAGCTGTCAACATCAGCATATTCTTATTCCTTAAAAAGATACCTTCTGGAAGGTTGTCTGACGTGCACAATCAGGGTTGCCCTAATCCTGATTTGGATAAGGATGATGTTGATTATGTGCATGTGTGATACGCGCCAATCCTTAGGATGCGCGAGGTCTTCTCTTTATTCTCACGCGCAGATGTTTCATGCGCAGATGTGATATGCGCCGCGCGCTAACGCGACGCGCGCATATGTGACGCCTGGGCATATGATGCCTGAGCATATGTGGTGCCTGGGCATATGATGCCTGAGCATGTTTTGTATGCGCCATGCGCATATGTTTTGGCTTTGTGCCTTCGTAATGTCTTGGTTTCAAGCCTGTTGTCTATATCTTGTGGGTTGACCCGCCTTGCTCCGTGTTGAGGCGGGTACATACCTCTTCAAGCCCCCCCAGTCTAATGTGTGTCTTGTCTCGCGCGAGCGAGGTAAGATAGAAGTTAGACTAAATAGTTTGCTCTTTTAATAGGTGTTTTGTCTTTTTCTTCTTATTATTCACCGTTGCGCGAAATTCTATCCTCTTGGGTGCAAACGAATCGTCCCTGGACGTGGTTGGTTGTTGCTGACGTGGGTCAGTGATGGAGACGTGTCAGACCTTTTCGTGTGCTCGAGGTGCTACAGTTGCCTTTCGTGTCCCCTCACATGCTGTCAGGGACACGTGTCGCGCTTACGTTGGTCCGTTCCTGCGAGTGGTGGCGCGTGGACTCTGGCAGCAGCCGTCTAGTTTCCTTTCATGTCCCCTCACACAGTGTCAGGGACACGTGTCGCGCTCGCATTGGCCAAGACCTGCGAGTGGGGGCGCGTGAGGTCCGTTCAGCAGCAAAATTTCTCTCTCCTGGGCCTATAAAAGCCAGCCCTTAGAGTTTTTTATCCTTCATCTTCTTGTTTATTCTTCTGAGCTTTTCTTTCTTTTGTCTTCTGATTATCTTTGTTCTGCTTCCCAAATATCTGTTGTTCAGAGGCATCATTTGTTCTTTGTCACCGTTGTATGTCTGATAGTTCAGACAACACGATCACCCCCATACCTTGCCGTAGAAAATCGTTAGTAATGTCTACATTGAAGAAGACCGGCAAGGGGAAGAAGGCTGCTGAGGGCTCATCGGAGGAGGTAGGGAGGACCAAGGCGGTGAAGAGGTGGAATGAAATCCCCTGCAAATTGAGGCAGTCTGATCTTGACCGCCTTATCACCTCTCAGGGTTTTCCCACCCTGTTTGGCTGCATGTTGCCTGGTGCCGGGCAAACGGCGGCGGACCCGCCTACCGGCTATATATCCCTATATAGCCATTTTTTTCACCCACTGCAACTCGTCTCCCGATGACAAGGTTTGTGGGTGCACTGCTTCAGTTTTATGGGATTCATATATCCCAAGTCCATCCGTTTGGACTCGTGCGCATGACTCACTTTGAGTTTATGTGCAAATCCCAGCGCGAGGAGCCCACCCCTCGGCGCTTTCAGTATTTTTACAAGCCCAAGATCCAAGACAATTGGTTCTCTTTTATTCCTCGCAGTCAGAAGGTGAAGTGCTCCACTGTTTCATTCAAGAGCCTTCATGACTGGTCTGAGAGGTTCTTTTACATAAGGGCTGGTGTGATCCCCATCCGCATGACCATGCGCGCGATTTCTTCTGCGCCTGCGGATGTGGGTGTCCTCAAGAACCCAACTGGCGCCTGGGTTAATAAGCTGACCGCTGATCCATCCCCCGCCAAGAACATTTGTGAGGAGGCGCTGGTGGGGGTTGGTATGAGCAAGAGGTGGGCGGACAGCGCGCTTGAGCCCGTTATCCAAGTCGACGGGTTATGTAAGTTTTATCTCATTGCTTTACTTCTGCGCTTATATAATTATTTTTGCTGAACTCATTTGACTTGTTTTGTGCAGTCACCAAGGAGTATATCCATGCTGCCTATGATGAGCACATGGAGGGTGGCTCCGTCGCGCTTGGCGCTGGGGAGGTTGGTTTCCCGGATCGCTTTGATGACATGTTCATCCCTGTTGATCTGGGATTTGTCTTCGACAGCGATGCGCCTGGTAAGCCTTTGTACTTATTCATTTTTCTTTATAAAACCAAATTTTGCTAACACTTGTGTTGCATGTATTGTAGATGCGCTGGAGAACTACGAGCTGGAGCTCGCGGAAGAGGAGGAGGAGGAGGAGGCGCCCCAACTAAATCGTAAAGCTAAGGGGAAAACTGGCGCAGGGGCCAGTAAGAAACAGAAGAAAGATGTTGCCCATGTTGTTCAGGATCCTCCTACTCGGGCGGGAGGATTTGGGAAAACCCAGGAATTTACCACCAAGGTTTCCTTGTCTTCCCTGCCTCAAAAAGTGGGCAGACCTCCTGTCCATCTGAGGCATGGTGCCACTACCTCCTCCCTTCGCGCGGCTGAAACGCCCGCGACAGGTAAACTTTGCTTATCCTTTATGTTTCTATGAGCGCGGTCCTTATAGGATTACTAATGAATCTTGTCTTACTCAAATGTTTGTAGAGCCGGCGACAGCGTAACAATATGCCGAGGCTGCGCCGGAGGTCGCTTCGAAGTCCCCCGTTTTACCCTCAAAAAAGGGTAGAATGGACTTCATGGCGATGTTTGCTGCGCGAACGGAGTTGTGCCTAGGTACGTATTGCGCTCTTTTTTTTCTGACTTTCTTTTAGATCAAGTCCTTAACCATTTCTTGTTGTTGATTTTCATAGAAGCCGTAGCTGGTGCACAAGCTTCTGGCGGCACTCCCGGCGCCGTTCCCAGCGCCGTTGGCTCTGCTCCTGCTCCTGCAAGCGATGAATCTCCCCTCATCGGCATTACTAAGGAGCAGGAGACCGTTTTGCGCGCTGACTTGGCGGCGTCGAGACCTCCCTCACCTCCTCCTGCACACAGCCCTCCCAGCGAGACCGATTTTGATTCTAGGTCGCAGGAGAAGAGGCCTATTTCAGAGGAGGGTGAGGAGTTTGAAGTTGAAGACTCCGCGGGCGCCCGCGCCAGCCCTGCTGCGCCACGAGGTTTCGCGGCGGAGCCTTCTCGTAGGGCTGGCGATGACTTTTCTGCTTCATCCCCGCAGGTATAGGTTATTTTTTGTTCCGCTGCGCGGACTTCCATCTTAGTTTTTTGATAACTTAGATAATTACTTTGCTTTTGCAGGAATCCGATCACATTTACCGCCCGAGATGGAATATAACTGAAGACAGCACCTTTCAGTCCATGGGTGTGTGTGCGGAATTCTGGGCTCATGCTGTGCCTCCAACTGAAAGGAGGTTCCAGGAGGTCCGCGCTCGCGACGACCTGCTCAACGACCATATGTTTGCTGGGTCGGCCTTCTTTGCTGCCTCCCAAGAGCTTCGCTTTGATTACGTAAAAGTACGTGATGCTCTTGCGGAAGCCAAGCAAGAGGCTAAGGTGTCTGCTTGGCATCTTTCTGATGCTCGCGAGAGAGCTGAGAAGCTCCAAGCCGAGCTCAGCGAGAACAGAGCCAGTGCCAACAGCGCCTTCGTGAAGCACGGTCATGAGCTTCAGGCTGCGCGGGAGAAGCTGCAGGCGGCGGAGGCGGACGCGACCAAGTACTCACGCCGAGCGCACGACTTGGAGCTTGAGGCGGAGGCGCGTGACGAAGCTCTTGTCCAGTCCATAACTGAAAAATCATCACTGGAGAGTGAGGTTGCGCGCCTGAAGAGGGAGCTGGCGGCCGCGCAGGCCGACAAAGATGAAGCCCAGGCGACGGCAGCGTCTAGCCAGGAAGCACTTGATGCTGCGCTGGTAGAAAAAGAAGAAATCTTGGCGGCAGCAGCGTCCGATAAAGAGGAGCTAACCAAGACCAAAGAAACTGTTGAGTTTTTAAACTCTCAGGTTCCTGCCCTCGAGACGTCTGTTGCTGACCTCGCGCAGGATCGCCAATGGCTGATCTCACAGGGCATGACTCGTTGCGCTTACGCGATGAAATACTCAAACGAGTTTCAGGCCCTGGTGATGGATTGCAATGCTGCCGCGCGCGTTGTGGGCCGAGCTGAAGGGTTCACGGATGGTTATGAATATGGCATGTTGAAGAAGAACCCATCCGAGTACCCTTATCAGAGCAACGCTGCCAGCGCGGAAATGACCGCGATGGGGGAGAAGTACATGAACACTCCCATTCCCATCCTTGCGCAGGTATTTTAACCTTAATAAGATTGCCTTGACTTATTTTCTAAGTCTTTTTGTACTCATATTTTTGCCTATGATTTGCAGATATCCGCGCTTGCTGACCAGCCCGATCTCGCCGCCCTAAAGAAATTACTTGATGAGTGCGAAGGGGCTGGCGGCGACAATGGCGCGGAGAATGCTGGCGCTGCTAGCGGGTCTGGCGTGGCCAAAGGATCCGCTCCTGATACTGTCATGGTAGAAGACTCCATTCAAGATGAAGAACTTGACTATGGTCAGTTTGGAGATGAAGAGGAGCAGGCTGCGCCAGATGCCGAGGGCGATGATGAGGGTGATGAAGAGGCTAATGTCAACGTGGAGACTTGAGAAGCCCTTCATGTTTTTATTTTTATTTGTAATTTGTATCTCATCTTGTAAACTTGTAAATTTCAATGCTTCTGAATGAAATTCTGTTTTTCCCTTCTTCGCATCTTGCGCATTCCCATTCATCTCTTTATATCGCATGTTTGTTTGTTGAATATGAGATATGCTTGCACGTTGGAATAAGAACAAGGTTGTAAGGAATTTATTATACTTAATCCTTGTCATATTGTAAGTGATATTTTCATATCTTGATTATGTTGACACGCTCCTTGGCGTTTTCATTATTCCTCTTTTGCGCTTCGTTTTCGCGCATGGAATTATGAAATTTTTAGCCTTTACGTGTCAATATGTGTTACTCAGATATCCATTACATTTTCATGCGCGACCTCGACCTGAGACCTTAACAACTATGTTTTGGCATTTGCTTTGCCTTAGTTGTGTTAAGGTATTTTTATGGTCAGGGTGCGCAGTATGTAGGTTGGATGTTGTGAGTGATTTGAGCTAAGGCTCACATTATTGGGCTAAGGCCCTGACGTTTTAGAGTTAAGACTCTTTAAAGCGTTTGCGCATGTATGTTTTACTTCGTTTTATTTTGTTTTGATGTCAATACACTGTTGTCATATTGCTCAAAATTAATAAAGGGAAGTGTGAAACATGTATGCAAAAGGTAGTAGAATTGGGCTAAGGCCCTGACGTTTTGGAGTTAAAACTCGTTAACGCGTTTGAGCTTGAAGCTCGCGCATGTATGTTTTACTTCGTTTTTATTTCATTTTGATGTCAATACAATGTTGTCATATTGCTCAAAACTAATAAAGGGAAGTGTGAAACATGTATGCAAGAGGTAATAGAATCCATATTAAGAGAAGATAGCGCGTATCATTATTCATAATGGCTTAAAAGGCCTTTATTACAAACTTGATATTTTTTACATGAAACATTTTCTAAGCTGTGCTGCGTTCCATGCGCGCGGGATCTTCTTTACATTCAAATCTTTTAAAGCATATGCGCCTTTCCCCAATTCTTCTGAGATTTGATAAGGTCCCTCCCAGTTTGGGGACATTTTCCCCGGGGGTATCGCGCGGCTAGCTTCATTATTTCGAAGGACAAAATCATTTTTCTTAAAGTGGCATTCTTTCACACGCTGGTTGTAATATTTTTCCAGTTTTTTCTTGTACTTGGCTTCACTGATAATAGCTGCCTCTCTGCGCCCTTCAAGTAAGTTGAGATCCAATCTTCTTTCGCGCTCGTTATCAATTTTGCTCATCATGAGCACTCTATGGGATGGGCATCCAATTTCCGCTGGAATCATTGCCTCTGTTCCATAGGTTAGGCTGAACGGGGATTCGCCATTGCTGGTTTTGCTTAATGTCCTGTGTGCCCACAGGACATTAGGTAGCTCTTCGACCCAAGAATGGGATTCTCCCTCCAACCTTTTCTTCAGCCCATTTAACAAGCTTTGGTTCGCGCGTTCCACTTGTCCATTCCCCTGAGGGTGATAAACTGAAGTGAAAATTTGGTTGATGCGCAATTCCTTGAGCCAGCTGGATATCTTCTTATCAGTGAATTGTTTGCCATTATCGCTCACAATTTCCATGGGCAAGCCAAAACGGCATATGATGTGGCTCCAGATAAACTGCTTCATCGCTTCGGCTGTTATTTTTGCTAGTGGCTTCGCTTCAACCCATTTTGTGAAATAGTCTACTGCCACTACCAAAAATTTTACTCGCCCAGGCGCTTGCGGTAGGGGACCCACAATGTCGATTGCCCATTTGTGGAAAGGCCATGCGGAGGTCACCGGAATCAAGTTGTTTTTTGGCCGCATGGTGTTTGGCGCATAGCTCTGACATGCTTTGCATTTTTGGATCTCTTTTAGAGCGTCCAAGTACATGCCAGGCCAATAGTAACCTGCGCTCATTGCCTTGGCAACTACCATGCGCGGGCCAGCATGTATTCCACAGATTCCTTCATGTATCTCTCTGATCACATAGCTTGCTTCCTCAGCATCTAGGCATTTCATGAGCGGCCCAAGATAAGAGCGTCGATATAATGTACCATCAAGCAGTTCATAGTTCTGCGCGTTGTGTCTTATCTTCCTCGCTTGTGCGCGATCATCTGGTACCTTTCCCTCCTTCAAGAATTCCATTATTGGAGTTATCCATGATGAAGGGGTTGTATGAGTTACCAGGACAGACTTCGCTACCACCGACGGGGTGCTCATTACTTCTACCCTGACATCTTTGCCAAAGTGATCAAAACTGGTTGATGCCATCTTACTCAGCGCGTCTGCAGATTTATTTTCACTGCGCGGAATATGAATGATTCTGAAGCAGTCAAATTGCTCGATGAGCTTTTTCGCCTGCTCTAGATATAGAGGCATGGTGTTCTCCTTGGCATCATAAAGGCCATTGACCTGTGCTGCTACCAAGTACGAATCAACATGGGCCTCTAGCTTTTTAACCCCGAATTTGTGCGCGATGCGCAGGCCAGCCAGCAGGGCTTCATACTCAGCCTCATTGTTGGTGCTTTTGAAGTCCAACCTGATGGAGTAAGTATATTCTTGATTCTCTGGATCCACCAGTTTTAGGCCTGCGCCGGACCCTTCGTTGTTTGAAGCTCCGTCAGTGAACAATCTCCAAACCTTTTCTTCATCACTGGCTCGCGGAGGTTCTACCTCGCGCTGAGCCTCTTCGATTTTTCCTTCGGGGACCTCGGCAATGAAATCAGCCAAGATTTGTCCCTTTATTGTTGGACGGGGCTTATAGGCGATCGTGTGCTCGCCTAATTCCAGTGCCCACTTTGTCAGCCTTCCTGAGAGCGCGGGACGGCGCAAGACTTGTTGGATGTTGTATCCAGTCAGAACTTCAATGGGATGACCATTGAAATATCTATGAAGCTTGCGCGACGCGTGTGTTAGTGATAAAACTAACTTTTCCATGATGGAGTAGCGCGTCTCAGGATCCGTCAGCACCCGACTCACATAGTATATTGGCGTTTGGATTCCCTTGCGATCCACCAATAATACTGCGCCGATGGCGCGCTCTCCTGCTGATAGATATAATGTCAATGTTTCACCAGGAAGTGGAGCTGTGAGCGCGGGTAGATTTATCAAACATTCTTTAATCTCACTGAAAGCTTGCTCGGCCTCAGGAGTCCATTTGAACTGACTTTTCTTTAAGCAGTTTCTCAATGTATTGACAAATGGGGTAGATTTGGTTGCATGGTTCGCTAGGAACCTGTTGATTGATACCAATCTACCATTCAGCTTCTGAACTTCTTTCATGGTGGATGGCGAGGGCATGTCAAGGATGGCCTCCACCTTCTCAGGGTTCACCTTAAAACCATCCTTGGTGACCATTACACCTAGAAATTTTCCCTCTTGCACGCCGAAAGCGCATTTGCTCGGATTGAGCTTCATGTTGACTTCCGTTAGGCGTCCAAGGGTTTCTTCGATGTCTTTGAGCATTTGTTTTTCCTCCCTACTTTTGATCACCAAATCATCCACATAGACTTCTAGGTTTCTTCCGATTTGCTCGCTGAAAACGGCATCCATAAGTCTTTGGTAGGTGGCGCCCGCATTCTTCAAACCAAAGGGCATTTTTGTGTAGCAAAAAACACCCTTGTCAGTTCTGAAGGCGGTCTTGTCCTCATCTTGTGGTGCCATTTGAATCTGGTGATAGCCTTTGTAGGCATCCAGAAAACATTTTAGCTTGAATGGCGCCACGGAGTCCACCTTTGCGTCGATGTTTGGGAGGGGGTAACAATCCTTTGGGCACGCTTTGTTGAGGTCTTTGAAGTCAATGCACATCCTCCACGACCCGTTACTTTTCTTTACCATCACAGGATTGGCTACCCACGTTTGGTATCGTATCGGGCGGATGATGTTTGCGCGCAGTAAATCCTCAACCTGCTCATTCATGGCCCTCGCCTTTTCATCCCCCATGACTCTCTTCTTTTGAGCAATTGGCTCTACAGACTTGAAGGTGTTGAGAGAATGTTGTGCCAGGTCTCGCGGAACCCCAGTCATATCAGAGTGTTGCCACGCGAAGACCGACATATATGCCGTGAGCAATCTTTTCATTCTCACCCTCGTGTCGTCTGATATCGTTGCGCCAATTGTGATCTTCTGCTCCGGGAATTTTGGGTTGAGAATCCATTCCTCTGGCGCGTTTTCTGCCATTGGAGTTTTCATTCTCCCCTCCCGCGGAGTACTTGTCACTGCGCACAAATGATCCCAGTATACAAAAGTTACACCCGTTGGTGTTGGGAACCCCAATGCGCCATGCGCTGGCGACGGTATGGCGTTGAATTGGGCAATCGTTTCCCTACCCAAGATCATATTGTGGCATGAAGTGGTGGGCAAGACCAAGAAGTTGACAACTTCGGCTCGCTTGTGTTTTTCATCCCCCATAGTTAGCTCAAATTGTATTTGACCTAGGGGATGAATGATTTCATTGGAAACACCAGAGATCGGCGCATTCACAATTTCAAGCCTCGCTTGGTCTGCCGGATCCAGTTTCTTGAAACATTGCTCATACATGATGTCTGACTCGCTGCCAGTGTCCACCAGGACTTTTGACACTTCGTAATGAGCAATGTGTGTAGTGATGACGAGAGGACTGCTGATGGAAGGGCCTCCCCTGATTCTTGGGAAGATGACTTGTTGCTCGCGCCAATCTCCTTGGATTTGCGTGCTTCTCTTTCTTGATGTCTGCCCTTGCCTTCCTCCCTCGGCTACACAGATTCTTTTGTACTTTTTGCTGGCTGAGCCTCCTGATTGTTCATCATCTGGTCTTGAGTTTTTCACCAGGTGAGCCAGCTTGCCTGATTTCACGTCCTTTTCAATTGCATCCTTCAAGTGGTGGCATGCATCAGTGTTGTGCCCTGTGGACTTGTGAAATTCACAGTACTTGCCACTGTCTGATGGTCCCTTGTAGTGTAGTGGCTTAGGGCTTTTGAATTGGACATTCTCACTGCTTAACACCTGCGAAGGCGTTTTAGTGAGGGGAGTCCATATTCTTGGCAGAGGTCTGCTCGGATCTCTGCCGCCCTCCCTCTTGTCACCCTCCCCGCGATTACGAACATCTTTTTGGGGCTGGGGTGAGCTTGGTTGCGCCTGCTTTTCCGCGGAGGAAAAACTGGTTGGTTGTAACCTGGACCATACAGAGTTCTGCTTGCCCCTCTTTTCTTTGCTGCGCGGTGACTCAGCTTGATGCGCTCTTTCTCTTGCCCTATCTTGGGCAATTTGTTTTTCGTTCCTCGCGAAAACTCGCGATGCTTCCATTAACTTGGCCCACGTGGTGGGCATGCCATCTTTGCTTACGAGAGCCCGGCGGAGTTGATCACTGCGCGCGCCTTGTATAAAGGCCACGCGCAGGAGTTGCTCAGTTATACCTCCGATTGCCAGAGACTCCTGATTGAAACGAGTGATGTAGTCTTCAATCGTTTCATCATTCTTGCGCACGCAGTGCATGATGTCATCCTGATCGCGCGTGTGTCTGCGCTGCTGTACGAAGTGGGCTTGGAACTTTTCCAATAGTTCCTCGAACCCATCAATTTGCCCAGTCGGCAAGCTCTCGAACCAGACACGCGCCGCGCCCGTGAGGCAGCGAGCAAACATGTGACACCATGTTGGCATCGTCCAGCTCTCTAGGTCTCCCGTGTTGTAAAAACCTTGCAAGAAATCGTCTGGATCTGTTGTGCCGTCATATTTACCCAAACCACTTGGCATCTTGGTTTTGTGCTGGATGGGAGCCTGCGCGATGCGCGCAGTGAACTTTGAATGTTTCACCAAGATGGCTGGTCTATACGGTGTGGTTACGTCCACTTGCCCTCTAACTGGTGGGCTGTACGGCATGTGCAGATCCATATCGGCTCTGGCTCCAGGAGCTGTGAGCCTCCTGCATGAGTGTCTCGTGTCTTCCTCATGATGTGCACTTCTTCATCACTGAACTCAGTGTGTGCAGTGTGAACAGAATGTCCTTCTTCCGGCGCGCGCGGCCTTTTTGTTCCATGAACAGTTTGCTTATCAAGCGCTTGCCTTTGTGTTAAGTCGGCTAGCTTTTTCTGTTTGACCATCTCATTATACTTGTCCATTAGACGCCGCTGCTCGTTTATGAGCCATTCTTTAGGATCATTTGCTTCCTCTTCTGGACCCATTGGTCCTTTTTGCTTCGCGCCGGCAAGATTTTGTAACGTAAGATCGTCTGGAGGAGTTTCAGTCTGGCCGTGAGGAGTTGTGATGAAGGGACGGTTACTGGTGGCGCGCGTAGAATCACGTTGTGCCCTCAGAAACTGTTGTCCCTCATTAACGTCCTCACGTTCAATATCCTCCAGAGCTTGATCAACGTTATGAACGCCAGAAACCATGGTGATTTTTTTTTTATATATAGATCTGATGAGATCTGATTGCCGTTGTAACAGTGGATGGCGCCAATGAAGAAACGTGGATCGACTCACTGGTAGACGATCTACTTTCCTCGGGTGTGATTATGCAATTTCACCGATGGTTTCTCTTGGATCTGGGTTCTTCCACCTACAAAATGAACAGCACCGTCAACTTACCCCTCAGAAAGGGACAGAGGGGTCCTCTTTGGGGTAACCCTCCGGTGTGAGAATAAGTATTTTGTGGAGAAGATAATGATGTGTGTAAGGAATTCTGAGAGTATTGCTTAATAGCTGAATACTCTGTGTGATTGTGTTACTGGATGTAACTGACTGTGAGTGAATGTAATTCAATATGATTGAATGTGATATTACTGGCTGTAACTGTCAATGATTGAGTATCCATCCTTGTGGAGTTGATGCTGTATTTATAGTGCTAGGGTTTCCACTGATTGGGCTCAGCCTTGTTGGCCTCCTCCAATCACTCTGCGCCACGTGTCCTCTGGGACACCTGGCGCTTTCTCGTTGGTTGTAATCACGTGGTAGCACTTGTGTCATGCTGAGTTGTCGACCTTTCATTTGGCAGCTGTCAACATCAGCATATTCTTATTCCTTAAAAAGATACCTTCTGGAAGGTTGTCTGACGTGCACAATCAGGGTTGCCCTAATCCTGATTTGGATAAGGATGAGGTTCATTATGTGCATGTGTGATACGCGCCAATCCTGAGGATGCGCGAGGTCTTCTCTTTATTCTCACGCGCAGATGTTTCATGCGCAGATGTGATATGTGTCGCGCGCTGACTCGACGCGCGCATATGTGACGCCTGGGCATATGATGCCTGAGCATATGTGGTGCCTGGGCATATGATGCCTGAGCATGTTTTGTATGCGCCATGCGTATATGTTTTGGCTTTGTGCCTTCGTAATGTCTTGGTTTCAAGCCTGTTGTCTATATCTTGTGGGTTGACCCGCCTTGCTCCGTGTTGAGGCGGGTACATACCTCTTCAATATCGAATCAGAGTGCCTACGTAAAGAAATAAACTAGATCTCTTAATCAGAATGACCCGGACATAACAACCACGCCGAGCACTATGGCTCATGATCTATTATCTAGTATTTTGGTACCGCAAGGCATATAATAGGCCAAGAGACGGAACCATATTGATCCTCGAATTTGTTTTTAATTTTTAGTTACAACACCGTAACGAACGTAATAGAAACTGACCGAACACCAATTTCTTTTTGTTTTAGTTTCTGTATGAATGTGACGAAAACCAATTGAGGTCACATAGTCTCATCACCTCAACACCGAGGACCGACAACACTCAAATTTAACCAATTTCCGAGTTTGACAGACCGATGTCATCCCATTATATATATATGTGTGTGTGTGTGTGTGTTTGTGTGTGTGGGAAGCATAAAATGAAAACTCACTTGAGTTGTGAAAACCCGTGAAAATCCTATGTAACATCGTTTTTTTTTGTTTTTTTTTGTTACTCACGTAATATATGTTGTTAAATTTAATACAAAACATCAAAAAATAAAAAAAAAAACATTTTTTTGCTATTTTTTAACATTTTTTTACTAATTTTTTTATATGTTTTCAGGAGAGAGAAAATGTTATATATATGTTTATATTTTTTATTAACTTTAATTATGAACCACAAGATTTAAAATTTAATTAAAAACATGTGATTGGGAATGGGTTTTTAGAATTTTCACAACTCAAGTGGGTTTTTATTTTAACCTAACCCTATGTATATATATATATATATAGGGGAAGGATCAAGAGAGAACTCCTTTTTAGGGAGGGAACTATATAACTCCTAATTAAAGGGTTATTTTTGTAAATGTGCTTACCAATTACATCTAATACATCGTGAGAACCCCTCTGCCTCTTCTTCCCCATCTCCCCTGCAGCAACCATTGAATATCGATTCTGAACCATAATCATCGATTCTAACCTAATTGGTGATAGATATTGAAGATCAATTCTCTCAATGCATCATTACATGTATGTATTGTTGAAGATCGACTCTTTAGCTTTGATTTCAATTGTTAAATATGGTAATTGAAGATTTTCATTCGTTTATCTGTGTGACATTTGAGCCAAAACAAGGTACACCTCAGTATGTATTTATCGATTAAGCAAATAAACGCTTTTTGCGTAACAAACGAACGATTAACCGAACAGGTCGGGTTATGACCCAGATATCCCGGGGGACCATCTATAAGTGATATACGTTTAATATAAGCTAAAATATTAGTAATATTGCCTTAAACGAAAACATGCTCGTTTAACTACCCGCTATAGATTTAAACACGAAAGATAGTTACAAACCAAGCATTGCATCATCCGTTAAACCGAAAAAGACTTACCAAACACTTATTTGAAATGTTTTAAGTGATCCGTGAAAATATTTTCAAATTTTACAAACGTATAATATGTTTTTCTAAATTTACAATAAACTAGCCGAAAAACACTCATTTTCGAACTGTTTGTCGTACCCGATAAACTTTTTGTGCCAAAAACTGAACCCGAAATAAATTTGGACTCGGGATTTCACGTTCGGGCACGCAAAATGTGAAAAGTGGGCCAAAAATGGGCCCATGTGGGCCTTCCTAGTTCCGGCCGCAAGTAAGGGGGGGTCCACCTCTTGATATTTTGTTAAAAAGATCTTGTAAACTTATCCTTAGACCATGTATCTTCCCAATCAACCTATTCCCTGCTGGTTCCCTTCTATTCCAGCCAAAAACCAAGGTGAGGGTTCAAAATTTTGGTGATTTACACTTGATTAAACATGGATTATGCATAAGGATGATAGGTTGATTAGTAAAACTCATGATTAACCATGAAAAACTCTTTAAAATCATCCAAAAATATACTTTGATGCTAAAGCTAGATGGAAATCTGAATCATGATCTTTTTTTTGTCATAAACACGGATTAGAGGGTTTAAATGACGTTTTTATGGTTCAAAAGTTCGGTTTTGTACCCTAACCGAAACCCTAAGTTAAGGGGTTGTTTGGTTGATGAAACTTGCTTGGTTTGTGATATAGGACTTGTATCTAGCCTACGTAGGAGCACAAGAGCTTGAAAAGTTGATTAGAAATGTGGAAATGAACCAAAACCGCTAAGGTAATGCCGAAACACTCGCTTACGGCCTGTTTAGGTTAAGGTTGTGATGTGCATATTTTTAGGTCTTGAAATTTTTCAAAGACATCAGGGATCATATCATTGAGTCTCTGTTAAAATTTGGTAATTTTTCGACCATCCGAGAATATTTGGCAAATGTATTACCAAATTGAGATGTTTACTTGAGAAAAATAGTTAAAATGCTTGAAAAATTATGAAATTTTGTGGGGAACTCAGTTTTGGTATATTTTGATCACATATAAAATTTGGGATCATTTGGAAAAGTTTAAGGGTGTTTTGTACATATGCGTTCGTATGAATTTTTATAGTCGAATTTGAGCCGAAAAGAATATTGAACAAGCTTATTGCATTTTGGAATTGATACAGGTAGTTTTGGGACATAATTTGAGTATTCAAAAATTTTTGTGGAATTTTTGGAAATCGTTTGGGGTAAACGGACGATTTTCAAGCGAAATATAGCTGATAAAATGAATTTTTATAAATTAATAAATCAGTAAATAATTCCAGAAATATTTTTATAAAAATCTACATATTAATACACCAAGAGTGATTAACGAACCTACGGGAATATTAAAACACCAAGAGTGATCAAAAATCATATTTTTGGACTAATTAAGTAAAAACGAACCTTCTTATGAGAAACCTGGACAATCTGAATAGATTGTGCACGTTTCTTCTCAAATCAAACTGAATAAACAGAAACGGGCCCGTAGCTAATCCGGGACCCCAATATGTGATCTTTCTTTATAACTTAGTCATTTTATTAACCAACACATTTACCCAAGCTTATTTCCCCATAACTGTTTTCAGAACGCGTAAACGAACAACTTGGCCCAGCTGGGAAAACGGGAAACTGGGCCAAGTTCGATTTTAAGTATTAGTCATTGAACAACATCACAACCTAAGCCTATTGCCAATTTCTGGGCGTCCCAGCTATCCCCAGATTAGTTATACAGCCCAGTTTAGTGTTGAGATTATAATAATATTAAAATATTAATATTATTATAATATTGATTATAGGAACTAGTGATAGCGAATCGAACAAACCACGAGTGAACACAGTGCTGATTATCTACTAAACTGTGAGTTTCATGACCCCACTTTTAAACTGTTTTTACGAACTTTTGAGGTAAAAAACATGTTGATACATATGATACTTGAAATTGTTTGATGATGGGAATTATCTAAGTGCTAACACACGAAAGTCCCCACAAACACAGTGATTAACTTCGAGCCTGTGGCTTGTGAATAGTACTATTGGTTTGACAAACCCAAACGAAATCGGCCTGATTGCCATGTCACATAGCGCCGTTTGCATATGACCATAATTATACAAACATGCTATGTAGTGTTAGACATAGCTACCGGGGCATGTTGTGGGCGGAAGGGGAGCCACAGTGGTTGATTGGGCGTAGGAAATGGATGCACGCAGCACAGACAGTCAAGGCTTCACTGTAGCTTAGCATAATTACATCATAAACATATAAACAAACGTACTTGTGAATGTACATACATACATATATACATACATACATGCGTATTTACAAACTATGATTGTTGTACGCACAACTGATTTCTTGAAACTTGTGAAACTCACCAACTATTTATAGTTGACCGTTTTAACATGTTTTTCAGGTATACCAGACTTGGACTAGAAAGTTAATGTGCTACATGTTTAACTTGCGATCAATGCGGGGTGAAATGATGCAAGTGTGCTAGTAAGAAGTAAAGCCGCTTAACGGGCTAGATTTAGTTTGTATCACCTAGTTGGAAACAAAGTTAGATCGATGTAAAATATTGTAAACTAGTTTGTATTGTTCTTTATAAACAATGTGGTTGATACCAGAGGTGTCTGTTACATTTCCGTTTTACGCTTCCGCAAATTGCTTAACGGGGTGTGACAGAATTTGGTATCAGAGCCATTGGTTATAAAGGATTAGGTTATCCCTTAGGGCACCTAAAATATAACCATAGGCTCGATTAACACTGGGAAAATAAATATTAATTTAATATTATATACTGTGGATGTCGGGATGAACTTGTAGGGCAAGTGGGTTATTGTGGTCCGGAACATAATAACAGAATTGCTTGTACGAGGGAATTCGGGGGGAAGTCGCGGAACGTGCGATAGGTAAAACTGGCAACATATGTGTATAAAAGGTAATACTGAGTATGTATATATATATGTAAAATACATACGTGCTTATCTGGAACAAGGTGTACGAATACGTGTACGTACTGTACTATCGTTAATACTAAGTCTCCATGTAACGAATATTATATTCGATTATAATCAATATTAAGTTTAAAATTGTATTTTATCGTAATTAATATCGGACCTGACTATAACAAATAATATATACTTCATTTCGCCTTAAGTAATAATATCCCTTGCTCTGATTCATACTATCGAAAAACATTATGTTTATGAAAAATCGTTGAACTGAAAGATGTCGAAATTGGTAGCCCCATATCGGATGAAGAACTGATGCGCCTGCAAACAAGAATGCGAGGACGTTCTAGCAAGTTCAAACTAAACCTTATTGTATAATTGAACTATAGACTGAGCGTAAATTCAAGGCCCAAAAAGGAACCGTGGAATGTATGATATACATTTGTCCATTTCAAGGGAACACAACACTTCCCGATCCGAGCTTAATCTTTATCTCACTTACTAGTTTCTAACAGCAAATCGAACTACTTTCTAGCCGTCTCTTCACTTCCATTGTTTAAAAACTAAGCACTACTCCCAAGAAAATACTTAAGAAAAAGTTTGGTTTATCAAACTGTAACTCTAATAGCTATCCTATTAATTTTCAATAATATAACAAACCGTGACCACCTACCTATATCATCCACCAGCTACGACAATAATAATTGCTCTATACCTCACCAGTACCACCAACCTTGACGAACTCTCTTTAACTAATAAATTTATCAAATCATCTGGGTATGAGTATCTCCAACCATTCATACATTATTGCCACTCTGACCAATTTATTACAAAAGAGAACCCTCACGCTCGTGGGCCAGTGATGTATCTTGGCTAACAAATTATCACTTCTATTAAACCCAACATGCTTGTGAGTACTAAACAACCTAATAAAAGAATTCTCTATAGTTACATTTAATAGCTTCGAAAGGTTAAGAAGAATACGCAAATGTCTCCCGGCTACAACACACTGTTTAAACTCATAACGAACAAATGTCTATTAACGGGAGAGACAGGATAAAATAGTTACCCAATGGTAGGGTTACATTTGTATAATTGTGGTACAAGTTGTGAACTATTCGTGATTATTATACTATGTGCTGGGATAGACAAGGATAGTATGACACTATTGTGTATAGTTTTGATACGCATTCAAGCATTTGGTAGGGTGCTATGCTGATATGGGAGAAGATTTGGATCTAATAGTACGAACATTGACCCTTACCGGGTTAAAATTACTTGTCACGGAATGACAATTTTCAATGCATACATGCAAACAATGGCCTTATTAGGCTAAATCTATGTACTATCCGGGGGAGAATGTGACATTTGAGCCAAAACAAGGTACACTTCAGTATGTATTTATCGATTAAGCAAATAAACGGTTTTTGCGTAACAAACGAACGATTAACCAAACGGGTTGGGTTATGACCCAGATATCCCAGGGGACCATCTATAAGTGATATACGTTTAATATAAGCTAAAATATTAGTAATATGGCCTTAGTTCGATAGCAAACAAGTTAAATGAAAACATGATCGTTTAACTACCCGCTATAGATTTAAACGCGAAAGATAGTTACAAACCAAGCATTGCATCATCCGTTAAGCCGAAAAAGACTTACCAAACACTTATTTGAAATGTTTTAAGCAATCCGTGAAAATATTTTCGAATTTTAAAAACGTATAATATGTTTTTCTAAATTTACAATAAACTAGCCGAACAACACTCGTTTTCGAACTGTTTGTCGTACCCGATAAAATTCTTGCGCCAAAAACCGAACCCGAAATAAATTTGGACTTGGGATTTCACGTTCGGGCACGCAAAACGAGAAAAGTGGGCCAAAAATGGGCCCATGTGGGCCTTCCTAGTTCCGGCCGCAAGTAAGGGGGGTCCACCCCTTGATATTTTGTTAAAAAGATCTTGTAAACCTATCCTTAGACCATGTATCTTCCCAATCAACCTATTCCCTGCTGGTTCCCTTCTATTCCAGCCAAAAACCAAGGTGAGGGTTCAAAATTTTGGTGATTTACACTTGATTAAACATGGATTATGCATAAGGATGATAGTTTGATTAGTAAAACTCATGTTTAACCATGAAAAACTCTTTAAAATCATCCAAAAGTATACTTTGATGCTAAAGCTAGATGGAAATCTGAATCATGATCTTTTTTTTGTCATAAACACGGATTAGAGGGTTTAAATGACGTTTTTATGGTTCAAAAGTTCGGTTTTGTACCCTAACCGAAACCCTAAGTTAAGGGGTTGTCTGGTTGATGAAACTTGCTTGGTTTGTGATATAGGACTTGTAATAATGACCCTCACAACTAAGCTTTAAAAACAAAAAATCCAAACTTGCTTGGTTTGTGATATAGGCTTGATTCTTGTGTCTTCGTCCTTCCCTAGCCACCACAAGTCCAAACCCTAGCTCCACAAAACTTTTTCTTCTTTTCTTTTCCTGCTCAAACTGCCGATCGGAACTTTCTACTGGCCTAGGGTTTTTTTATTTTTTTATATGTTATAATATAATATGATCTTGGGCCTCCATGATGCATACGGGTCGGGCCTTGAGCTTTTTCTTGAACTTGTATGTGTAAAAAGGCTCGTAGAATGCTCGAAAAGTCCCGGTTTTCTTCTTTCTTTCACCCAAAACCTACAAGATTAATAAATGTATGTAAAATCTATCTAAAACGAATTAAAACATATAAAATATAATATAATACGTAGATAAAACGTGCGGAAAATACGAGTGTTTTACAACACATCAGGAATCGGCCTGGTTGCCGTGTCACATAGCGCCGTTTGCACATGACCATATTTATACAAACAGGCTATGTAGTGTTAGACATAGCTACCAGGGCATGTTGTGGGCGGAAGGGGAGCCACAGTGGTTGATTGGGCGTGGGAAATGGATGCACGCAGCACAGACAGTCAAGGCTTCACTGTAGCTTAGCATAATTACATCATAAACATACATACAAACAAACGTACTTGTGAACGTACATACATACATACATACATACATACATACATACATACATACATACATACATGCGTATTTACAAACTATGATTGTTATACGCACAACTGATTTCTTGAAATTCGTGAAACTCGCCAACTATTTGTAGTTGACCGTTTTAACATGTTTTTCAGGTATACCAGACTTGGACTAGAAAGTCAATGTGCTACGTGTTTGAATTGCGATCAATGCGGGGTGAATTGATGCAAGTGTGCTAGTAAGAAGTAAAGCCGCTTAACGGGCTGGATTTAGTTTGTATCACCTAGTTGTAAACAAAGTTAGATCGATGTAAAATATTGTAAACTAGTTTGTATTGTTCTTTATAAACAATGTGGTTGATACCAGAGGTGTCTGTTACATTTTCGTTTTACGCTTCTGCAAATCGCTTAACGGGGTGTGACAATCTGGTAAACTGATCATGTGCTGCTTTGTCTAAAATTCTTACAAACAAAATTGATACCGTGATTCTAGATACAGGAGATTCTAGGTCAAAACTGGTAGCATCTTAATTTATTTTTATTAGAGTGCCCACCTGAGTTCATCTGTTGATGCTAATTCAAGTTCTAGCAAATCTAATTGTATTCTATTGCAATCTGCTGGCATTGATGAACAAGGTAAAATCTTAATTATATACTACATATATGTAATATATGTTATGTATTACATATAAGTAATATAAACTACGTATGATGTATTTGTTTTAGAATGACTAATCGAGCTCCTATGCGAACTCCTATGCTAATATTGCTTCAAGTTATAGAAATTCTACTCATAATATCTTTGCAAATTTATGGTGTCGAATAATAAGATAACATCTTATTTTTGTACACTACATATATGTTAGTGTTACATGTTGTATAAATTAGCATAATATTAATATATATGCAGTACATCTCTTCTAGCATATTTGATATGTAATTGAATATATAATCGTATATGCTGCGTACAGGTCCATCGACATGTTCTCCGATAACTCTTTAATTTGATAGGAATCACTCCAATAAAAGAGGTCGGTAAATCTCTTATTCAGGTTGCAGCAAGCCTAGTTGCTGAGTATATGACTGAATTAATGACATGCACAGTTGGACTTTTATTTTTATGGTGACTCTTACAATTAGTGGCATGTGTAGTTGAAACACAACAAGCCAAAACTGGACCGTTTACTTATAACGAGTTCCAAATACAATTTCATCAAGGATTATTGTTTATGTGATTTTGAAATACGTCGGTCAGGTTACATGTCAACATGACAGATTTTTACACTAGTTAGAGTTAAGATGGCCAGAAACACACTTTTCCCACAATTGCTTTTATACTAAGTTGATAGCTGCAATACCACAGTGTTAAGCATGTTTGGATATTACCTTTTGTACGTCTATTCAAAATATATTATTTACCTTTTGTGACTATAGTTTATTTTTTCACAGGGTGAGGAAATATGTGTCATGTTACAAACACACATAAACGATGACATATTGTGCCGATACTCAAAAGCGTGTTCCGCATCCAAGCCAGGGTAGATTAGTGGTGATATTAGGAATTGAACAACCTTGTAGTTTGAATTTTACAGAAAACTTGTTTAAATTTGCTAGCGTAGGTGTCACAATGCACGGGCTAAATTGCTAGTGTAATTAAACAAGTTTAGTTTAATTTGTTTGAGGATGTGTTCTGTTTGCTGGATATGTATAAAATTTCCAGATTTCATATAAATTTGAAGCTGGTTTCTACTGCATTTTAATGAAATTATTATTATTTAACTTTTGGCAGTTCTTTAATGGCGACATGGTTTCATTCATTTTGGTTTCTTATTTTGGGCGGTTCCATTTGGTATTGTCATAGTGTTTATCGGCGAGCTACAACCTATCTTAAGTTCAAAGACATCTGTTTTAGTGGTCTCTAAACCGCCTAAAAACATAAAACTCACCGCAAAAATGTAAGTAGGATATATATTACACATATGTAATACAAATAATTAAGCTTGTGTTGGGGTTACAATTGAGTGCAAGAAAGCACCAACAAGCAAACAAAGAGATACAATTTATAAAATGTAAGTAAAATATGCATTGCACATATGTAATACAAACATATAAGCTTGAATTAAGGTTATAATTTGAATATGAAGAAACACCAACAAATAGTTAGCACAAAGACAAACAAGATTGTATTCTAGGTTATCCTTTAGTATTATTAACTCCTTTTTTTTCAACACTGCCTTTTCTTTTTCTTTGTACTTTCCTTGATATTCGATCTTCATAGCCTGGTTATATTTAAAGCAAACAGTTAGTATTCACATCTAATAAAGTACTAATACATATACACTAGTGCTGCATATATGCAATACAACATACAATAACACCACACATATGTAATACAACTTGGTTAATATGGTGTAGTAGCTAAGCAATGCATGCACGTGAGACAACAAACAATAAAGCTGCATGTATGTAATACGACACACCTCATATACATGTAATAGCTAATCATTGCATATATGCAATATAACATACAATAACACTGCACATATGTAATACAACATGCCAACATGGTTCATTACCCTTACGTTATTCAACAATACATATATGCAGCAGTACTGCACACACATTGTATATTTGTATTACTGCATTCATGTGATACAATAGTAATACATATATGCAAAACTACTATATATATGTAATATGATAGTACTGAGCATATCTTATACAATATTACTGCGTATATATATTCCAGCACTTGGGTTTTTTTTATCTTTGCTTTAATTTTTTTTAACCTAATTAAAAAAATTAAATCAAACGGTAACTATTTGTATGCGATACAATAGTAACATATATACAATACATTAGTGCTATAAGGTCGGACAAAATTACATGGTTAAGAGCAACAATTGTCCATTAATACTACTTGTTGAGATGTTTGTGTATTTTATCAACTTATCAAGGATACGTATATTAAAATTAATTGTCACTAAGTTTGATTTCAATGCACGTATCACAATTTAGATAGTATTTTTTAGAATTAAACTAAAAACATAGATCAAAACGAGGGAACAACATATCTATCTAGCGTCTAAAATTGTTAAAAAAAAGTGTTGTATAATAAGAAAACCTACAACTTATGAGGATAGGTGGCCTAAGATTCTAACGATGCATTGCTATCATCTACTCTGCCATGCTCCTGCATATTCTCGAGAAATTAGTGACTAATAAAATTTACAACGAATTATGATTCAATACTAAAAATTGAAATGTACAACTGCGACCATAATAAGATTTTTTTCAATGTGTTTTATCCTGAAGAATAAGTTAAGTCTTAAACAAGAATTTTGTTGTCACACCCCGTTAAGCGATTTGCGGAAGCGTAAAACGGAAATGCAACATATACAACTGGTATCAAATACATTGTTCATAAAGTAACATTATTAACTAATTTACAATATATTACATCGTTCTAATCTCTTTTACAAACTAGGTGATACAATCAAACCGGTTCTTCAATTACTTTACTTCTAACTCTAATGCCGACGACATCAATCATCAGTCAGACACGTAATGCACAGGAAATTACTTCTCATATCTGATTACCTGAAAAGCATGTTAAAATAGGTCAACTACGAATAGTTGGTGAGTTTCATAAGTTTAACGAAATCAGTTCTGCGTACCACACAGTCATAGTTTGTATGTACGCGCGTATGTAAAAATATGTATTTATGTTTGTATAAATATGTACAGCCATATCCTTGTGTGTGCATATGCACATATGTAAGTTTATAATATAAATTCGAAATTTCGGTAAAATCGTGATTGTTTGTTCGTACTACCTGTTTCCAATTTCCGTGTTTAACCAATCACTGTGGACCCCCTTCCTCCCACAACGGTTCCACATAAACTCAACCACTGTGGCCCCCCTTCCGCCCACAACGGTTCCGCGTTAACATCAACCACTGTGGTCCCCCTTCCACCCACAATGATTCCACGTGAACTCAAACATTATATAGTGTACACGCAAATAATTAGTATATTCTACACATAGTATTTCCTACGGCTAATCACATAGCATGTATATAGACACATATACATATATAGTATTTATCACGTATCACCAAATACTGTGGCTCCCCATCCGCCCACAATACGCATAATCACATTATTTTCTTAACATTAATGTCATAATCAAGTTAGTTCGTTTAATAAGTTGCAGCAGAACTTGGCTCATAGGCCATACTCAACTTTAGTTTAGTAAGTTGCAGCAGAACTTGGCTCATAGGCCATACTCAACTTTAGTTTATAAGTTGCAGTAGAACTTGGCTCATAGGCCATACTCAACTTTAGTTTATAAGTTGCAGCAGAACTTGGCTCATAGGCCATACTCAACTTTAGTTTATAAGTTGCAGCAGAACTTGGCTCATAGGCCATACTCAACTTTTGTTTATTAAGTTGCAGCAGAACTTGGCTCATAGGCCATACTCAACTTTAGTTTACTACTATTGTGGCCCCCCTTCCGCCCACAATAGCCCCATAATCATCACAGACCACGTTATCCCCATGGCCATTACAGACCACGTTGTTTCCCAAATTGGTTATGTTTAACATTACATAATGTGTTTGTATAAACATGCTGTCACGTGTAATTTCATTATGTTTTGCAATTCATATTAACTCCACTAAATATATCAATCAACGATAATAATCATCTTTCATCAGCACGTAGTCAATCATTATGTTTGTAGGGACTTTTCATATATAAATGTTCAGATATTTTATATCCTGAACCGTTTTCAGATAGATAACGTGTATAAACATGCTTTCCACCCCAAAAGTTCGTAAAATAGTTTAAAGAGTGGGGTCATGAAACTCACAGTTTTGTAGGCACTGAATGCGAGGTCAGCTCGGGGTTCGTTTTCCTTGCTATCACTTAGTCCCTATAGTCCATATTATATTAATATTTTAATATTATTATAATCTCAGTACTAAACTAGGCTGTATAACTAATCTGGGTATAGCTGGAACGCCTAGAAAGTGGCAATTGGCTTAGGTTGTGATGTTGTTCAATGTCTAATACTTAAAACCGAACTTGGCTCAGATTCCCGTTTTCCCAGCTGGGCCAAGTTGTTCGTTTACGCGTTCAGAAAATAGTTATGGGAAAATAAACTTGGGTAAATGTATTAGTTAACAAATGATTAAGTTATAAAGAAGGATCACATACTGGGGTCCCGGATTAGCCACGGGGCCCGTTTCCGTTTATTCAGTTTGATTTAAGAAGAAACGCGCACAATCTATCCGGATTGTCCACGTTTCTCATAGAAAAGTTCGTTTTCACTTAATTAGTCCAAACATATGATTTTTGATCACTCTTGGTGTTTTGATTTTCCCGCAGGTTCACTAGCCGCGAACTTGCCGGCTGTTATAAAAACTGAATTTGTTTAATATTCAGATTAGCATAGTTAATTAACCGTTAATCATTAAATTATGAAAATTTAACCACTTATCAATTAAAATATGTATATTTTTATAAAAATATTTCTGGAATTTATTTACTGATTTATTAATTTATAAAAATTCGTTTTATCCGCTATATTTCGCCTGAAAATCGTCCGTTTACCCCAAATAATTTCCAAAAATTCCACAAAAATTCTTGAATACTCAAATAATGTCCTAAAACAATCTATATCAATTCCAGAATGTAAAAAGCTTTTTCAATATTCTTTTCGACCCAAATTCGGCTATAAAAATTCACACGAACGCATATACACAAAACACCTTTAGAATTTTCCAAATGATCCCAAAATTCATATGTGATCAAAATACATCAAATATGAGTTCCCAGAAAATTTTCATAATTTTTGAAGTATTTTAGCTATTTTTCCCAAATAATTGTCCCAATTCGGTAATAAATTCGCCAAATATTCTCGAATGGTCGAAAAATTACCAAATTTAAACAGGGACTTATTGACATGGTCCCTGATGTTCCTGAAAAATTTCAAGGCCTAAAAATATACACATCACAACCTTAACCTAAACAGCCCGTAATCGAGTAAATCGGCATTACCTTTGCGGTTTTGGTTCGTTTTCGCTTTCTTAATCCAATTTTCGGGTTCTTGTGCTTCTATATAAGCTAGGTACAGGTTCTATATCACAAACCAAGCAATTTTTCATCAACATAACAGCCCTTAACCTAGGGTTTCGGCTAGTGCACAAAAACGAACTTTTGAACCGTAAAAACGCCGTTTCAACCCTTTCATCCGTGTTTATGGCCAAAAAAACTATCAAAATAGGTTCCTTACCGTGTTTATGATCAAAACATGTTTATGGA
The DNA here is from genome assembly GCF_021521415.1 of Bidens hawaiensis. Lineage (NCBI taxonomy): Eukaryota > Viridiplantae > Streptophyta > Magnoliopsida > Asterales > Asteraceae > Bidens > Bidens hawaiensis. Next base: position 971,275 of record NW_027491022.1, read on the forward strand.
CCATTTTTAGGATTTTTACACGGTTAGGTATGATTTTTAGTAACCAAGACATGTTTTTATGGTATTAAACGACTTTAAACAAGTACAAAAGCTACTTATTTAAGCTCCTTACCTTAAGGTTTGAAGGTTTTGTGGCTGGAGCAGAACTTGTGTCCAGAATTCTCATGAAAAATATATCACAAAATATCTTAGAACTTGTTTAAATATGAAAAGGGTTTAAGGGGGAAAAGTCTTCTTTGGCGGGCTGGGCTCGTTGGGTCCCCTTTTGGGCCCATTTGGCCCAATTTTCTCGATTTACGTGCCCGAACGTGAAATGCCGAGTCTAAATTTTTTTCGGGTTCAGTTTCTGGCGACAAAAATATATCGAGTGCGACAAACGGAGCGCAAACGAGTGTTTTTCGGCTAGTTTTGTGTAAAATTATAAAAACATACTATACGTTTGTAAAAATCGAAAATATTTTCACGGATCACTTAAAACATTTCAAAGAAGTGTTTGGTAAGTCTTTTTCGGCTTAACGGATGATACAATGCTTGGTTTGTAACTATCTTTCGCGTTTAAGTTTATAGCGGGTAGTTAAACGAGCATGTTTTCGTTTAACTTGTTTGCTATCGAACTAAGGCCATATTACTAATATTTTAGCTTGAATAGATCGTATATCACTTATAGATGGCACCCTGGGATATCCGGACCATACCAGACCCGTTTGGTTATTCGTTTGTTCGTACGCAATAAGCGGTTAAACGCTTATTCGAGTTTGTAAGTACTAAGGTGTACTCGGTTTTGCCACGGATGTCACATTTGTACAAAAAATAATCGATCAAACATGTGATTAGCAAAACGAGTTCATTTAGACATTTCATCAAAAAGTTGGAGGGCATACGAATCAAATAGTAAAGCAAGCATATGTTAATCAATTAAACACCAAAATTGGACAACTGAATATGCAATATAACTAAAATGACTTCATTTAAGCATATGTAATATAACTAAACCTATACAATTACATAAGCAATACTGCATTTAACACTACATTTATGTAGTTTAACTAAAAATATGCAGTAACGCATATGTGTAATTTGTCAACTATGCATATACATGCATTTACAACATCACTGCATATATGTAATACACCAGAATTGCATATATATGTAGTACAACAGTGATACATATAGGTAATTCTTGGTAATTCATGAACACATGAACTAATTAATATGCTCATCGTTCGTAGCTATCACTTGTAGTTAGTAAACAAATTAGATTAAACAAAATAAAATGAACACATAGCCTATTGAACGTGATTGCCTCTGTTTTGCTCGATTGAGTGTATAATACGCTATCGGTAAGTTAATATGTGATATTGAAGATTAACATTGTTTACCTGTTATTGTTCTTCTAATTTGTGCTCAATTTTGCAGCAGATCTGGATGAATTGAAACCCTATATTACTGATTTGAAGATAAACGATGAACAACATGAGTTAGTGTATAGGGGTGGAAACAAGTGGAAGTTAAGAGACGATTTTACCCTTCTTCATTAAAAACGCCCCTTCATTTCCTTTTTCCCCTTCCTTTATTCATCCATTGATCAAGTAAAATCATTGGTTCTTAATGGAGTTCTCGGGTTCTCTCTTTAAGATTAGTTATCTCTTGATCCCACCCCATGATACAACATACTATATATGCGTATAATAGATAAGTGTTGCATACAAATTAATACGCATAATATAACACCGGCTATATATGCATCAGATAGATGACTAATGCATCGATTATAAGTACTGCATATATGCAACACAACATACTACATATGCATATAATAGATAACTGCTACATATATGTAATACAATAGATTTTCATACATATGTTATACACAAGTGTTGCAAATATTTAATACAAAAGACTTCATATGCATGTATTAGACAAATGTTGAGTATATGTAATACAACAGACATTATATGTATGTGATTGATTTGTGTTGCATATACGTAATAGATAACTGATGCATATATGTAAGACAACATATTGTGCATATAAATAATAAACAAGTGCTGCATATGCATTTAATAGATAAGCAATGTATACATGTAAAACAGCGAACTACATATGCGTATAATAAATAAGTTTTGCAAATATATAATATAACCGACTGTATATGTACTTAACAATTTAAGTGACACATCAGTTATGCACTGCATAATGTAGTACTTGACAAGTTATGAAAAATACACAAACTGATATCAATACGCGCATCGTCATAGCTTAATCAGTGTACAAATTAATATTCGTCGACACTCTAATACTACATTCAACACTTTATATATGCAATATATATAGAAATATGCAGTAAAATACATCATTTATGAACCACACACACACACACACACACATATATATATATATATAATATTCGTCTAATCATGTAAGACACCTAAATTGATATCAATATCTGATACTTAATTCATATACATTCGTTCAAAACTCACACGAAAAAACAGAGCATCTACACTATATGAATGTAGTGCACATAATTGACACTTATGACATATGAATTCAACAATTACGAGTATGTACCTAATGTTTTTCTTAAATTTCCTGCTTAATTTCGTGATTGGCTGGACGTGTTAGATTATCGAACCTCCAACACCTGATTGACACTAATAATGTTTGAATTGAACGGCAATTGGAAATGTATATATGTAATGCATATATGCAAACGTCATAACTAATGTATGTAATGCATCAAAATTGTATATATACATGTAGTACAACAGTAATACATATATGCAATACTTGAAAAATCATGTAAATTATATGAACCAGTCAATATGTGCATCAATCTACCAATTAATGTTCAACTACGCTATATCATTATTCGATTAAACCAAACAAACAAACAAAACAAAAACAGAGTCTATCGAACGCGATAGCCTCTGATTTGTGCTCGATTGGTGTATAATAACCCAAATTGACACGTAAAATACCCTATTTGTGTTCTTCAGATTCATGCTTGATTTTGTAGTCAATTTGGATGAATCAGACGATCGATTGACGAAAAATTGAAACCCTAGATCAGGGAATAAGTGAATCGATGTGAGTGTGTGATAAAAGGGAAGAAAGAAACGCTTGTACTTTCATAATTCCAATATTACCCTCACTCAATACAAAAACCCAGATGTTTTTATTTCCCCCTTCCCTTTTATTAAGCCTTTGGTCTAATAAAATCAATGGTATTAATGGAGTTCTCTACTTCTCTCTTTAAGAGAAGTTTTCTCTAGATCCGACCCCTATATATATATATATATATATATATATATATATATATATAGGGGTCGGATCTAGAGAAAACATAAGAATTAAAATTCGGTTTTTTTAATGAAACCGGAATGAAATATAAGAATTTTGGTTTTTTTACTTTTTTAAAATTTTTGTTTTTTTTTGTTTTATAATTTTTAAGGATTTTTTAGAGGATTTTTTTAGTGGTCAAAATGGTTCTCAAAGTACTCAATTTGCTAAGGGTTCTCTTAGGATTCTTACCCTATATATATATAGGGTATAGGGTAAGAATCCGAGGTCGGATTCTTACCCTATACCCTATATATATATAGGGTAAGAATCCTAAGAGAACCCTTAGCAAATTGAGTACTTTGAGAACCATTTTGACCACTAAAAAAATCCTCTAAAAAATCCTTAAAAATTATAAAACAAAAAAAAACAAAAATTTTAAAAAAGTAAAAGAACCAAAATTCTTATATTTCATTCCGGTTTCATTAAAAAAACCGAATTTTAATTCGTATTATACCTATACATATATGTATACTTTCATTTAATCTTTAGTTACGTAATATATACATATGTACATTATCATTTACCTTAAATTATACATATGTGTATAGAAAAAAAACATATGTGTGCATATTGTACATATTATAAATATATGTATAATTTAGCTAAACCGAATTTTTTTTTTAATTCGTATTATATCTATACACATATGTATAATTTCATTTAATCTCTGGTTACGTAATGTACACATATGTACATTATCATTTACCTTGTAGTATACATATGTGTATTGAAAAAAACATGTGTAGATATTATACATATATGTATAATTTAGCTAAACCGATTTTTTTTTTTTTTTTTTGAAACTGGAATGATAAATAAGAACTTTGGTTTTTTTACTTTTTTTATTTTTGTATTTATTTTTTGTTTTATGATTTTTTTTATTTTCGGGTTTTTTTTTAGTCCAAAATGGTTCTCAGAGTTCTCAATTCTCAAAAAGTTCTCACATGATTTTGATCCTATATATATATGTGTGTGTGTGTGTGTGTGTACACGTACACACTAGTAGAAGAGCCCACACGTTGCAGCAGGGAATGCAACATATATTCGATCAGTGTTGGTCAAGTTGTTATGGCATCGCCATTGGCTATAGCAAAATTTATATTCAGTATAATTAATGATAAAAAAATTACCAAATTTTTTTAACATTAACAAAAAATGTGATGAGTTTGCAATAAACTTACAATATGCGATGATATAGTTTGTAATAAACTGACAATATGCGATGATAAACAAATCAAATTATTAAAGGAATTTGAACTTAGTTCTCTTAATCAAATCTCTCTTTGGAAACCGAAAGAATACATCCTCAAAGTTAACATTCTATGCTTGATAAATGGATAAAAGCAAGTACTTGGTTAGAATAATAAGGAAACATGTCATAGTCGGCTAGGAGATTACAATTGATGTTTGGCATTGATTAAAATAAAGTGAAGACAATTATTTATTGTAAAACTTTCATCAAATTATGCAGCGGGATCTGTGTAACGCCATGTTAAGAAGGCAATTGTATCATTGTAAAGTGTACAGAAATTGTTCATGTTGAGTCTAGTCAGAAGAAGAAAGCATTAAGCTTGATCTGAGGTAAACAATATTTTTTTTTTTTCAATTTGAAAATGAACCACTTTTTAGTTGCTTTATAGAGTTCATTGGAGTTTCTACAAAACGATAGATTACTTACATATACTTACATATTGTTTTAGTCCTACGACGGTACGAACCACCATCTTTTGTCATTTACAAAAAGTTATTGTTCGTTCCGTGGTCGATATATTAAGTTTAAGTTCTAGACAGTTATTTACAAAAAAAAGCCACGAATGGAGACTGTCTTCATCTAGTTGCCACGCCAAAGCTCATCATTTTTGTAATTAAATGATGTTCCTTTCATATTGAAAGCCGAATCACCCCGCCAACATACGGATCACAACAATTTTGTTTAGATCAAAAGAAACATTTTCATTTCAATGTCATCGTGACAACCATTGTTGTACGAATCTGCCAAAAAATAAAACTGGAATAAAGACAACTAAAAATTATCATTTCAAACGTACGTATCAAACTAAAAAAAACTAAGGGGGTGTTAGGGATTTCTTATTTTTACCTCCTTATAAGTTATAACTTATGGTAAGTTAAAAAAAAGTGTTTGGGTTTCCTTATTATGTGAGAGGAAATGTTAATAAGTTACACATTTGTAACTTATGACTTCTTCTTATAAGTTATAAGGAGGTAAAAATAAGGAATCCTAAACAGCCCCTAATAAAAACTAGAACCAGACTAAAGCAAATATGCCTACAAAACTTTGTCGACGATAGGAAGGAAGAGAGTAGCGCGGATTTGAAAGGTGTAACACCGACTAAAAATATTTGGTTGTCACCGTCCCCTTCCGCCACCGCCGTAGACAGCCGTTAAGCCGCAGCAGGGCAACAACAATGTCTTTCTCTGTCTCTCTCTCTCTCTCTCTCTTTCTCTATCAGCACGCTACGTGAAATCGAAGCCCCCAGTGTAAATTGCATGGTGGAGCAGGTGTAATAATGAAAGAGAGATATGTAAGCATAAAATGAAAAGCCAAAAACAAAGAACATCTGCAAGCTCAACACGTGTAATCGGAGGAACTGAAACGTGGAGAAAGATTTACAAACAAATAACCACAGTTCATAATAAAAAGATGCAATACATTATAAAGGAAAAGGTACAACAAACACTTCAGTATGTACAAACAAATAATGCACAATTAAAGGAACAGTGTATTTGTGAGTAACACCGAAGCGGATCATCCGACGATAAGAGTAATTATGTATGCATACATAATTATCCAAGTCCTCACATGGAAATCATAATACATACAATTGTGTGTCATAATCTAGAACCAAAGATAGTTTGAGTAACGGTACAAATGACGAGATGATAAGGATACGGTGGATACGCCGCTGGTACATCCTATATATAAGTGTTCATATCGGATTGTCATTTGAAGCGTTGCTTTGGTTATTAGAAGTTCTCTATTATGATATTTTCCTTGAAAGTATAAATTAATTTCAAAATGATTATGTTTTAGTTTTCCTTAATTTCGGGACGAAATTCCCTAAAGTAGGGGAGACTGTAACATTTCGGATTTTCCAAACCCGTATTCGTTTACGAACGAAACATTTTTAGACCTTTATTATTATTAAAAATCAAGTGTTTATAAATAATTAAGTTTATAATGTTCACTTTAGGCCCCATATACTTTATATGTTGTTCAAATCTTAAACTATGCATAAAAAGTTCGTTAAATGACCTAAATCCAAACTATAGGGACTGAAATTGACAAATGATGATACTTTTCCTCCTTTTGGCCGGAACACCACGTGGTGGGTGGCCTAGGCCCACCACGCGGCGCTATGGGCTACCTGCACAGCTCGTTTCGTTTATTATTGTTTCCTAGTTCGTTTTTGGCTCAAAATCGCTTATTTTAGGTCATAATCGAGTGTTTAAAGACCCAAGAAGACTAATATATCTTAGATACATGTCCATACTCATTAACCCTTGATCAAGAACGAAATTTACTGGTAATAATGTTGATTTGATCATTAAAGGCCCATCCAGTTCTAAAACGAGTAAGTTACCATATTTAGTTCGATTTAGCGTATCCTATATAAACATCATTTTTTCTCTACCACAAATCATCCCTAAACCCTAATTCACAATTCCTAGCCATCACCTACCTCCAACCTTCAACATCTTCTTCGGTTTTTGCATTATTGTTGAAGATAAACTCATAAGTGGTTGACTTTGCTTATGCACCGACCTTTGACTTCTGTTTCTCATCGATCCTTTCACTTTCGGGTAAGTTGTAAACATAGGAAACATTCATATATATATTCCATAGTCAATAAACTTCAATCAATTTCGGTGGTTGAAGGATATTGACTGGTCAATTCGTTTAAAACTCGTTAAAGGACAAAATAGTCAACAAGTTTGACTATCTGTTTTCTCATACTTCTGGTCAGATTCAACGTTCGGTCCAGAAGACTTTTATTCTCGTAACGTGATTTTAAGGCTACTGACCCAAATCCGACTTCCGACTCGCTGTTCGGATTCTGGTCAGTACCAGCTCGCTTAAACGTTTATTTCAACATAACTAGAGTTCTACTCATCCGTTTGGATTGATTCCAGCGGCATTAAGTTTGTTTTTATTTATAGTTTTATATCACAAAGTTTCAGGTTCTTATTAGTTATCTCGTTTGACGCGTATTGGACGACTCACTTATCCGTTTACTCGTTTATTCGTAATTATATTCACTTGCCTTCCATCTAAGGTGAGTTTTATCATTCCCCTATTTTACTCGATTTTCATAAACATTTTGGGGACATATGCGTACATAATACTATATATACATATCAAAAATAGCAAACGTGTAATTGTGTGTGATTAATCAAATCTACTTGTAATGTGCTTATGTGTTATTGTATTCATTCGTTTGACATATCCCCTTGGAGAGGGTTCTCATTCTATTGACCACCGCCCGATTTGCTTGGCAACGATCTTATTCTATTTATTTGCTCATGGTTGATTTAACAGCACCCAATTCGCTTGGCAATGATTTAATCGACAACTTATTTGCTTATGGTTTGATTTCATTACCGCATTTGTTACGTTTTGCTTATTTATTATATTAACATTATTTTTGGTGTCAAAACTTGGTGGTAAATTCACTCAACATGTTTGTTGACAAAACTCCATTTTCTACGCATATGCATGTTGCCTGAGTTGAAGGATGGACACTTAGAAAGACCTTAGGGTTATATTGAAGACAAACTTGAATTTAAATGATTGTACTTATTTATTTGAATGGTTTTGTTGTATTTGGTTATTGCGTGTATTATTTGAATAAATATAATTAATTAGATATTGTCATTTATAATTATGATAGTATCTTTGAGCTGTGAGCAATCGGATCACGCCCTGGCATTTCCGCCTTAGGTTGAGGTGTGACAGGACGCACTCGCGGTCACTTATGGTAGTTGGAAAGATAAGCTTCAAGCATTCGATTTATATGTCAAAGCAAACGAGACTGAAGGAACAGGGTTTCAATCGAATCGGCAACGCCGGTCAGACCAAATCGGCCATGAAAAAGGCAAAAAAAAACATGGGGTGAAAGACCACTGCCGCTGTAGGCAAGCTAGAAGTCACCTATAGCGGTGGCAATGGAGAAAGTCGTGGTGGCTCCGGCAGATAAGGTGTCGCTACAGAGAACTGCAATGGAGGTATTGGTTTTTCAAGCCCTTCATTTTTATGCTCTAAATACTTGAACCCTATATTCTTAAACATAACAAATAACTCCCCTGATGTTTCTATTAACCAACATGTTGACCAAATTACACAAAGTATTTGCATTTTGCCAAATAAACCCTCCCGGAATTCTATTTTTACAAATACAATCTAAATAAAACTATGAGAGGGTCTGAAACAATCAATTTTTTTTAACTCTACTGGTCAAGTGTATATGGCTAAAAATGGTGAAATTTTGAAAAATTTTGGATTTTTTATTGTGATGCTATTGACACCATGACTTATGAATTATCAGATATACTTTTAAAATCTAAACCCAAGATTAATCATATTTAAACCGCAAATGGAGGAATAGTTCCTGTCAAAGGGGGAGGAACTATTGAAATCTCCCCGACTTGAAAACTACAAATTGTCTTTATGTCCCATCCTTGTCGCACAAATTATTGTCTATTAGCCATGCCATAAAAGAATTAAACTATTCCGTATTGATGCATCCCACTTTTTGTATACTACAAGACATCAGGACGGGAGTGATTATTGGGCGTGGCACTGAGGGCCAAGGATTGTATTATGTGGACGAAGTGACTCAACATGGTACTGTGATGCTTGCTTAGGTAACTTTAAATAAAGAAGCTTGGTTATGGCATCGAAGATTGGGGCATCCTTCTATCGGTTATATACATCTTTCATTTCCAAAATTATTTCCTTTAAATAAAATGTTAGACTATAAAGCTTGTATTTTAGCTAAAAGTCACCGACATACATTTAAACCAAATAACACGAAAGTGACTTTACCTTTTTCTCTTATCCATTCGAACGTTTGGGGGCTAGCGAAAAGTATTGGGAGACAAAACTTTCTTTTTTTCGTCTTATTTGTTGATGGTTGCATGCGCATGACGTGGATTTATTTTTTAAAACACAAATCCGAAGTTTTTGATAAACTTACTAATTTTTATACTATGAAACAAACACAATATAAAGTCAGCATCCAAATTATTCGATCAGATAGGGGGGGGGGGGGGGGGGGGGGGGGAGGGGGAGGGATTAGTTAACACCACAGTTGAACATTTTTGTTAAGAAAGAGTGATAATTCACCAAATATCTTGCATCCACACTCCCGAACAAAACGGGACGGTCGAACGAAAAAATCGAATTCTCTTGGAGATTACTCGAGCCCTTCTTATTAAATCAAAATCACCCACGTCCTTCTGGCCAGATGCCCTCGCTACTGCCACTTATCTTATCAATCGGCTTCCGACCAAAAGCCCCTGACCTTAAAACCTCACTTCAAACTCTTTCTGAATTTACCAAACTCCCGCCCGAAATTTCACTTCAACCACGGATTTTGGGTGCTCTGTATTTGTCCATATTCCAAAAGTAAATCGATTCAAACTCGACCCTTGTGCTGAAAAATGTGTGTTTGTGGGCTATGGTATCGAACAAAAAGCATATTGGTGCAACAATCCAAAAACGCATCATATGCACACTACAATGAATTGTGATTTCTTAGAAACCGAATTCTTTTACACCTCCCAGAATAGTGGTCAAGGGGAGAAAGAGAATAATGACACACTAAGTTTGCTAAAATGGGTTTCTAAATGGGCCTAATCATTAGAAAAAGCTAATCAAAGTACCAAATTATCATAAGAGAAAAGGCACAGTACCCAGTATGAGTCACTAGATTCACAACAATCAAATAGTCCAACCGTCAGTGTTCCACACCAAATCCTCTCAACCTGAGTTCTAAGGTAAGTAATCATCAGACACACAAAGAATCCTACATAGATCACAATATTGATGCATCTTATAACTGTGAGATAAAGATAGAACAAACAGTTCATAAGGAACAACTATAAGAAGAAACAATACAACAAAAAGTGCAAGAGGAATAACTACAAGAAGAAACAATACAAAAAACAGTACGAGAGGAACGTATACAAGAGGAAACATTACAAGAAGAAACTATTGGGAAATATGTTCTTCCACCAAGAGCCAACCGAGGAGTACCAGCTAAACGGTACTCCCCAGAAAAACAATCTAGGTCCTCTAGATATCCCATGGCAAACATACCTAAAGGAAACTTATCCCAAGAGGCCAAAGCCTTCACTTCATCACTGTATGTTGAACAAATCCCAACCTCTATCACACAAGCCCTAAAATAAAAAAAAATTGGAAGAATGCTATGGAAGCAGAAATGAAGGCATTGTTGAGAAATAACACATGGAAAAAATGTAACCTCCCTCCAGGAAAGAAACCAATTGGATGGTCGACGGGTGTTCACTGTTAAACATAAACCAGACAGAAACATTGAAAGATATAAAGCCCGACTAGTGGCTAAAGGTTATATCAAAACATATGGGATTGACTACTCAAAGATGTTCTCCCGGTAGCCAAAATTGACACAATTCGGGTACTTTTTTCCATTGCCACAAATGAAGGATGACCTCTTCATCAATTTGATGTTAAGAATGTCTTCTTACATGGAGAGTTAATAAAAAAAGTATGCATGGAAGCCCTACCTGGATTCACAAATAATTTGAAGACGAAAGAAGTATGTCTGCTTAAAAAATCACTATACGGGCTTAAACTATCTCCTCGTGCGTGGTTCGACAAATTTACTCTTGCAATGAAAACATATGGCTTCCAACAAAGAAACTCTAATCATACGTTATTCCTTAAACGAAGAGGTAAGCTTGTTACTTGTTTAATTATATATGTTGATGACATGATCATTACAAGGAATGACGAGGAAGAAATTAAGAAACTGAAGGCAAATATATTCACTGAATTTGAAATGAAAGAATTAGGAAGACTGAAGTACTTCCTTGGAATAGAAGTGCTAAGATCGAAACAAGGGATCGTATAGGTCAGAAGAAGATCTTCTAGCTGAGACAGGAATGATCGATTGCAAGCCTGTCGACACCCCAATAATTGTCGATCATAAGCTCCATATGATAGAAGACAGAGAATTATGCACCAACCTCAAGTTACCCACATGAAGGCAGTATTGAGGATTATCATTTATCTTAAAGGAACAATAGGCTATGGAGTTCTCTTTCAGCAAAACAAACATTTGAATGTACAGCTGTATACTAATGTAGACTGGCGGGATATCAAGATGACCGAAGATCTACGTCAGGATATTTCACTTTTGTTGGCGGAAACTCGGTAACATGGCGGAAACTCAAGTCCATCCTTGTGGTTGTTTGTGTGTTATTACTCCGTGACCCTTTCGGTCTTGCTAGGCTCTAGCAAGATCGAACAATTATTGGCCATATAGATTGACATGTTTATTTATTGCTATTGTGGTTGCTTATTTTTATAATTGTTATATAATAACCAACCTCACACCAATATATATATATATATATATATATATATATATATATTTTAAAAGAAGTTTTAAAATATTAAAAAACAATCATAATAAAACAAGTTCTAAAAGGGGTTATACAACTTGTCAAATTTTGTTTTTAAAACAAAGTTTGATTTAAAACAAATTATAACCAATTATGTTTTGCAAAATGAAACTCAATTTAATTTTCCGAAACTAAATAACTTAATAGGTAACTATTAACTTAAAGTTGGTTATTTATATCGCGACAAATTTAGTTTTAATAGGTTGTATAAAACTAAGTGTCCTGAGAGATAGAAAGGGTTTTTCAAGTTGTCCCGATTAATACAGTAAAACTGGAATTTTACTCTATTCGGTAATATTTAAAAATAATCCCAATTTTAAAATCAATAGTCTATGCCATCCTACTATAAGTCACACTTGAGGCATACTACGAAACTTCAAGTGTTTGGAGCTACAGCACCGCACTTAATTTCTAGCATATCTCTTCAAGGTGAAAGTTGACACATTTTATTACTTTACTCTCATATTACGGGCTACAGCTGTCTGGAGACTAAGGTGGGTATAGATGAGGCTAAACATATCTACTTAGGCAAGTGTTGTCTTAATAGGCCTCATAAACGAGAGTTGTGCTCTATTCACAATCGACAATCATTGTATGTCTGCCTAATCACTTACTAATGTTGTGTGCTACAGCTAACATTAGTAACTGGAAGCCAGATTCTCAAGTTCCTATTTACTAATGTTATTAGGTCATTGATAATAGGATTAAAACATTAAAAATATTAATTAAAATTTACTTTTGCTTATTTAAACAGATGTCAACTAATAATAACTCCTTATTCACCCTCAAGGCTATCCTTGAGAAAGAAAAGTTGAATGGCACCAACTTTCTTGAGTGGCACCGCACCTTGGGACTTGTTCTCAAGATGGCAAAGAAGCACTATATTCTCGATGGACCTGTTCCAACCGAGCCTAAAAACAATATTGTTGATGCCAAGAGGATTCTTGACAAACATATGGACGACTCTGCTGAAGTCGCCTGTATTATGCTAGCCACCATGTCTTATGAGCTTGCTAAGGGCTTGGAAGACTTTGGTGCCTATGAGATGCTTGAGCATCTCAAGGGCATGCTCCAGAAACAAGCCCGTCAAGAATGCTATGAGACCATGAAGCAGCTTATCAGCTACAGAATGGAACAGGGATCCTCTGTTAGTGCGTATGTCATCAAGATGAAAGGGTACATCGACCAGCTGAAGAAACTTGATTATCCCCTGTCGGATGAAATGGCAGCGGATTTCATCTTAAACTCTCTTCCCAGCTCTTACGACCAGTTCGTAATGAATTTCAATATGAATGCCTAGGTGAAGACATTGTCAGAGCTTCATGGTATGCTCAAAACGGCTGAGATGAATATTCCCACCAAGACTAATCAAGTTCTTTTGGTTCGATCTGCTGGTGTCAAGAAGCCTAAACCCAAGAACCGGAGTAATAATGGTAAAGGCAAGAAAAGAGTTATTGTTGCTGCCAAGTCTGCCACCAACACTAACAAGGCTGTTGCAAAGATACCACCGCCGCCTCCTGAGGAACGCCAGTGCTACAGGTGCAACAAAATGGGACACTAGAAGCATAACTGTCCCGACTATCTTGCTGAGTTGAAAAGGCAGAGGACCAATGGTGAAAGCTCCTCTAAAGGTATTTCTATTTACGTTATTGAACTTTTCACTGTATTTAGCAACACATGGGTATTTGATACCGGATGTGGTTACCACATCGTTAATGTCTTGCAGGAGCCTGAAAACTGGAAGAAGCTTAAACAAGGCAGCATGAAACTCATCGTTGGTGATGGGAAGAGAGTCCCAGTTCTTGCAACTGCCACATGTCATTTTGCTTGTTCATCTGGCCTTGTAGTTACTTTGAATAACTGTTTGTTTGCACCTAGTTTGACGTGAAACATTATTTCAGTTTCTTTACTATTTGAACAAGTATTTAAGTACGCTTTTAATGGTATTGTTATTTCTGCCTACTTGAATGATGTCTTTTATTTTGAGGCTAAACCTCGAAATGGTATTTATGAGATTGATGCTCAAATAAATAATAATGTATATAATCTTTCTAAAGGTATCAGATCTGGCATCAATGATACATTTCTATGGCATTGCCGACATGGCCACATAAGCAAAGCACGAGTTAAGAGACTCCAATCCGAATGGATTCTTGAATCTATAGGGCCGGACTTTGTTGATGACCGCGAATCTTGCTTAGTTGGTAAACTCACCAAAGTCTCCTTCACTCACAAGAATGAACGAGCAAATGATCTGCTAGGAATCATACATACTGATGTATGCGGTCCTTTCAGAACCATGTCTAGAAATCATGAAAGATACTTCGTTTCGTTTATTGACGATTATAGTCGATATGCTTATGTGTATCTTATGAAACACAAGCATGAAACTTTTGAAAAGTTCAAAGAGTTTCAAAATGAAGTGGAAAACCAACTCGGGAAAACTATTAAAATGCTTCAATCAAATCAAGGTGGAGAGTATCCCAGCTCAGAATTCATAAATCATCTAAAAGAGCGTGGAATTGTTTCATAGCTCATTCGATCCGGCAAACCCAACACAATGGCGCGAGCGAGAGGAGAAATCGAACCTTGCTAAACATGGTCCGATCGATGATATGCAGAACTAACTTTCCTCACTCCTTTTAGAGCTTTGCCCATAAGACCGCCGCCCGCATTTTCTTTCTGGCTCCAACTAAAAAGGTAAGCAAAACCACATATGAGATATGGCATGGGCGCAAACCTAATTTGTCTTTCCTACCCCTTTCACGCTCATGTCACGTCGAGGTACTGTAGAAGAAAAAACTGCAAAATCCGATCCAATTTATCGTAATCGATTAGTTAACATGTTGGTTAACCGTATTCTGAAACACGGAAAAAAATCGTTGGCTTATCAAATTATCTATCGAGCCGTGAAAAAGATTCAACAAAAGACAGAAACAAATCCACTATCTGTTTTACGTCAAGCTACATGGAGTAACTCCGGGTATAGCAGTAAAAGCAAGACGTGTAGGTGGATCGACTCATCAAGTTCCCATTGAAATAGGATCCACACAAGGAAAAGCACTTGCCATTCGTTGGTTATTAGCGGCATCCCGAAAACGTCCGGGTCGAAATATGGCTTTCAAATTAAGTTCCGAATTAGTGGATGCTGCCAAAGGGAGTGGCGATGCCATACGCAAAAGGGAAGAGACTCATAGAATGGCATAGGCAAATAGAGGGAGTATGGGGATGTGATGCATATGTCACCAGTGATTCTGATGACAAGCTCGATCCTCGCGACGTAAAAGTTGTTTTCGTCGGATACTATAACCAAAGCGGATATTATTTCTTCCATCCTGATACAAATAAGATTTCTATCAAAAGGAAGGGCCACTTCCTTGAGAAGGAAATTCTCGATTGAGGAACTGGAAATAATATTGTCGAACTTGAAGAAATTCAAGAACGAAAAACGACCGTTGAGGAAGTTGGAACGTCCGATCAACAAGCCGTTGTTGCTAATACATCAGACATAAACACAAGCGGGTTCGCAGAAGTAATAGGACTCGTGTACCAACTTCTAAATACCTATGGCATCTATATGGTCCCGAAGTCCTCTTAATAGCCGAGTCAAGTGACGAACCTACTAATTACAAATCTGTTATCTTAGATCCGGAATCTTAGAAATGGCAAGATGCCATTAACGCCGAGATGCAATCTATGCATGACAATCAAGTCTGTAATTTTGTTGAGCTACGCCCCGAATGTCGGGCAATAGGGAGCAAGTGGATCTTCAAAACAAAACCAACATGCATGAAAATGTATACACCTATAAAGCACTGCTAGTAGCGGAAAAGCTTTACTCAAACTTAAGGTGTGGACTTTGGTGAAACCTTCTCGTCCATCGCTATGATCAAATCGATCAAGGTGTGCAAACTGAATAAGTTCATTTATGGACCCAAACAAGCATCTCGAAGATGGAATATTTTGTAACATCCTAAAATTTAATGTCGAGTAAAGAAAGTTATGTTTAGTGATTTCGCGTAATTAATTAATATCGGGTAAGGAGCGGATCATGGACTTGGATTAATTGAGATGGGTTAAATGAGAATGGGCCTTAGATCTATGGGATTTCAGGGATATAAATATCCCCTAAACCCAAAATATCTTTCATTTTCACCAAACTCCCTAACACTCCAAAAACACACACACACCACCAACTTCGCCGGCGGCCGGAAGAAGGAAGACCGAGATCTGAGAGAGATAAAGAGAGATTAGTTGGGGCTAACAAGTTAAACAAGATCCAAACAAGCTCAAAAAGGTATGATTCTTGATCTTTGAAGTTTAAAGATCCAAGCTTTTTAGTGTATAAACAACCGAAAATGGTCGGGAAGCGTAGTGGGTAATATTGAACCATAGCAAGGGTGTTAAAATCGCTCGAAATGTTGGACAGAAACCGAAACAGCGGCTGATCTGGGCAACTTCGCCTGCAACTGGGCAACTTCGCCTTCAAAGCGATAACTTCGCCTTCAAAGCGATAACTTCGCCTGAGGCCAAGTTCGCCTAATTGATAACTTCGCTTACGGCTAAGTTCGCCTGATGACAACTTCGCCTAGAGCTAAGTTCGCATAAGGCTTAACTTCCCCTAAAGCCAAGTTCGCCTGATGACAACTTCGCCTAAAGCCAAGTTCGCCTGATGACAACTTCGCCTAAAGCTAAGTTCGCCTAAGGTTTAACTTCGCCTAAAGCTAAGTTTGCCTAAGGTTTAACTTCGCCTAAAGCCAAGTTCGATTAGGAAGTAAATTAAAAACCTAATGAAAAATGTGTTAAGCCAAGTTCGCCTAAAGCCAGCTCGACCCCAGCCAGGGGCTCTGCCCCTTGGACCCTGCTAGGGGCTGCCGCCCCTAGACCCCGCTGCCAGGGGCGCTGTCCCCGGACCCCCGTTCATTGTGGGTCATATAAAGATAGAAATACATTATGAGAAGTGATAGTTAATTGATACGTATACTTGTTATACAGTCAGCCGTGCACAACTGAAGAAAGGAATTACGATTAACGGTGAACGTAACCGTGTTCAGGTGAGTTTCTAGCCCCATTTATGTGTTATGTTTTCGGGGCTGTGTGCATACTCAATATGTTTGTTAATACGCTTATCCTAAGAGATAAGTGTATGCCTTATGTGAATAATGTGAAATGTATGAATGATTGCTTGATGGTACGTGAACGATCTTCGGATATTGCACGTACTGTCAGGTTGTAACGCTATGTGTAAGGTAAGTATGATATGTATGCTTATGTGTTTGAACGTGATAAAGTTAATAAAAGAAAGAAATGACGGTTGCATGGTTGTATGGTTACGAAAAGGGTACCGAGCCCTAATAATACTCGAGGTATGATGTATGGTTGTATGGTAACGAAGAGGGAATCGAACCCTACTAATATTCGAGAACTAGGGAACCGAACCCTACTAATATTCGAGGAAAGAGGGAAACCGAGCCCTAATAATACTCGTGGAAGGAGGGTACCGAGCCCTAATAATACTCGAGGAATGTAGGGCGTAATACTCTTTATAATGTAAGATATGAAGGTAAGTTAATACAAAAGAAAGTATGAAAGTATGAAAGTATGAAAGAAAGAATATAAGTTTATGTGTATTGTATAGTGTATGATTAACTAGAACTCACTCAGCGTAGCTGACTTTTAGTATGCACGCAGGTGAGTAGGATGAGGCAGCTCGATTGAGGAGACACGTGGCATTGAACAAGAGTCTGGCGTCTGAAGACTTATGATGTTTAAATTTTAATGCTTTAATGTTGAAAGACAAAGGATGTTTTGAGACAAGTTATGAATTATGTAATGTTTTATGAAAGTTTTATATTCCGCGTAAATGTTTTAATTAACTCTGATATTTAGAACTGTGTTTATGAGTAAATCTGACGCTAAAGTAGGGCTACCGGTTACGGGGCCTTACATATTTGTTTTGATTAGAAAATCAAAGAGTTTGGTTTTATTAAAAATGAGGATAAGCCTTGTGTTTACAGAATGGCTAGTGGAAGCACTATATCATTCCTCATCCTATATGTGGATGATATACTAATTATTGGAAACAACATTCCTATGCTTAAGGAAGTTAAGCACTGGTTGGGATCTTGTTTCGCAATGAAAGACATTGGTGAAGCTGCTTATATTCTTGGAATAAAGATCTACCGAGATAGGTCTAAGCGACTTCTAAAGCTGAGTCAAAGTACATACATAGACAAGTTAATGACACGCTTCTCAATGGATAACTCCAAGCAATGATATTATCCGTACGTCAACCAACACTTACGTCAATTGATATTATCCGATCAGTGTTGGTATCTATGTATTGATACTGCCATTACGGCTGGAACTAATTACTATATATTGATTTCCAATTGATATTTCCTATTTTCGTTTGCAATAAATTGATTTCCAAATTTAAACCGGGCATTATATGGAATGATTAATGAGCTATAAATGGATATGATATGTGAGCTATAAATTAGTTTTGAAGCTTACGTATATAGACAGACGGCTTAAACCTGTTTTTGACTAACCGGTTCCAAAATATCTTTCTTATTGTAACATATAAGCAATTGTTAATATCATATTATAATTACAATCATATTTTCATTTACAATAAATTGATTTTTCAATGGGGGCATTACATGGAATGGTTAATGAGTTATAAATGGATATGATATGTGACCTATAAATTAGTTTTGAGCTACAAACGGGTTTTAAACCAGACGAAACCTGTTTTTGTCTAATCGGTTCAAAAATATCGGGAGCAAACCGGTTTTAGCTAAAAAAAACTCCAACCCAGTCCTAACCCGGTGGTTAATAACTACAAACCGGTTTTTGTAATATCGGGTTCAAACCGGTGTTCCTGTTATGCTTCTTAGAAATCTTAACCAGAAAGAAGGCTTATGCAACGGTACTCGACTACAAATTATATCTTTAGGTACTCGTGTAGTTGAAGAAAAAATTATTTCTGGAACTAACATTGGACATAGAGTTTTGATCCATAGATCATCACTGACTCCAACAGACAACAAAATATCATATAAGTTTCAAAGACAACAGTTTCCCCTTGCAGTATGTTTTGCGATGACCATAAACAAAAGCCAAGGTCAATCATTGTCTAGGGTTGGTTTGTACGTGAAAAAACCCGTGTTCTCACATGGACAGCTATATGTCGCCTTGTCAAAAGTTACAGGCAGGTGTGAGCTAAAGATTCTGATTCTTGATAAACAAGGTAATCTGACCAATACAACCACAGATGTAGTGTACAAGGAAATTTTCTTATTTGTAAAATAGTTGCGCAATATTTGTTTTGTAATTTCTGTAATTTTAACGTAATTTGCAATTGTATTAATAATATATGATAATTGTGTTATGTATTATTGATTGTATTTTGCTTAATGTTTAAATATTATAATTTTTATTAATTCTCTGTATAATACTCGGGTCTCAAACTAGTATCCATTATATATAGTAATAGATAATAGATAATAGATATATTAAACGGGTGCCCGCGCGATCCAATGGGAAACGCGGACTTTGGTAATCACATTACAATTTATGTGCGTTCATTGTTTGGTTTAAAACTGTGAAACCGTTCAAACCGGTCATTGGTTTGATTTCACAATTTTTTTCTTTAACTTTTGGCCTGCCGATTTCTATTTTCAACGGGGTTGTTTCGGTTTTCGACGACAAAAATCAATACTAACGATTTGTCTCACGATTAATTTAAAAACCATCAAAATCAGACCGCAAACACCCATACGTAAAATGTAATTTTTTTTGACTGAAAAAATTATAGCAATATGATACTCAAATTAAAGATAATAAAATGCTTGTTTTTATGGTGCAATGGTTTATAAAAAAATTAGAAAATTGGATTTTAATAATCCAAACTACTAACCATTGGCTACTAATAATCGCAACTAATAATGTGACTAGTAACACTTCCAACTTTCAAATTTATTACCAACAACAATCCTAGTCTAACAAATCATTAGCCCCGCTAGTTATTTTCGTTAAATTAGTGTGAAATTACTCACATATCCCTTTGTTTAAAAACAAAATAAATTTGTTAGGAATATTAAAACAATTAATTCAATTAAATGTGTTTTATTAATAATAATACCCCATCCCCTCGTTCTCTATCCCGTCGTCTCCCCCACTGGCAACCACCACACCGAGCCTTCTCCCACCGGCCGGCCGGCCAGCCACCACCAAAGACAAACCTCTCTCCGAGGATGTTTCTAAATCACCGGCCAACGGTGTTAAATTACAGGAGAAACATCGATAAATCCATAGGCGATGAAGATAATATATGGAATCTGAAGAATCAAACCCTAATCGATGAAATCTCCGATCGATTAATCAGTCATTATAACCAAAACTCAAGCCACCAGGGAGACCAAGATGTCTATTCGTAGTTCCGCCGGAAAGTTTCGCGTCAAATACGCCAGCACCGACGTTATCCAGCCCCTTGTTCATATGCTCCGTTCATGGTTGTGAAGATATCAATTGAGAGGAAAGCTACAAGGAGATGGTTTCTTGCAGTCTGGGTTGAGGAGATAGGTCCGATTTGGTGTTATAGTTCGATTCTTAGTGGTGGCGGGCCAGTGAATTGGTTGTCTACGGCGATGGTCGCCGGTGGGTGAGACAACAGAGATGAAGAAAGAAGAAACGAGGGGGGGGGGGGCATTAATAAAATACAATTCAGTTTATTATTTTAATTGTTGGGTTTTAGCAAGTTTATCAAAGTCATAAAATCCCATTTTTATGAAAAACGCAGCGGAAATTAGTTTTAAATCTTGTTAATTTGATATGTATAAAACCAATTTTACACATGCAAAACCCAAGCCCGGATCCAAATACGAAATACATACTATCAGACATATGCATGTCACTAAAAGTACATGCATGTTAAAGCTACCTTTCAAGAGAATCAAATCAGGGTGAAGGAGATGATGGATGGAAGGCAAGGACTTCAAAGGGAAGGTCCTCAAGCTTGCATACCCCAAGCCTCCGACAATACACCTTGATTAAGCTAGGATTTTACACTTGAAAGCACTTCCTTCTTGCTCCTTCCTTTGGCCGAAATCACCAAGAGAGAAAGAAGAGTTGAGAGGATTTTTCCTCTATTGCTTTTTGTTACTTGGTGTTGTGTATGTGTTGTATGTTTAGAGAGAAATCAATGAAAAAAACAAGTAGTCTTTCAAAATAAGGCACCACCCCAAGTAACCAATAGGAAACTATGCATGTCTCCACTAAGGTGTAAATAATAATAAAATAATAGAAGTGGAAGAGAAGGGGGGCCCTTCCTTCTTGGTTCTTATTATTATTATTTTTATACAACTTTCCTTTTATACATATATATATGTTATAATTTACTCCATAATAAACATAACACATTATATGTAAGATGCAATGTAACCATTTTTCACATATTGTTATTTAACCATCTTAAATAATACTATGGAATGTTCTCTCTTAAAATATAAATTATCCATATGATTTATTCACTACACAAGTACATTGTATTTAGAAACCCCTTTCTAAATAACTCAAGTGTTAATACTTATTTGTTATGAACATATCATATATAAACAAATATTGTTGGTGTTTGTCTAGCTTGTTATTGGGTATGACCCGACTTGGATCACAACGTACTAGCCACATCAATAATAATATGTGTCTTGGGCATACCGAGTCCAACAATCTCCCACTTGCACAAGATACATAGAAGATTGATGCAAATAGAAAATACCGCCTAACTACGGTTTACTACCCCTAATACGCATGACGAAGTGCCATTCAATAACATCATCCCCTTCAAGTCCCTTACTTGAAATGATATAGGTACATCTATCATTTATCCTTTTGCCACAGATGTTATGTCAAATCCAGAGACACAGAGTGGTCATTCTCTATTGATTTAACTTTTCAGGCCTTAGACATCTCACTCTCAACGAATAAGAGGGACAAATCCCCTCTTGACTACATACGTCTCTCATAATCACCTTGTACCAGACCTGATCATAGCCTTATGTACTGTCATGTTTCAGAGCAGCGAAGTACTAAGTCAAAGTATAATACTTGGTGAATATCAAGACCCAATATGTATCTCAGGTCGGAGGATACGATGATATTCGCCTTTACTCAAATTTACTTATGATCAATCACAAGGATTCCATGTAGTAACATTTGAGAGCGGGCCAGTCCAATATTTATAACCCATAAATATCTATGAACCTTGGTAGCCACCCTTGCTCTATATTTATATCCCATGAATATCCACCAATCCTAGTTCATAATAATCTTACTTCATATTTGTTCCCACAAATATGAGTGACTACGGACATTTAGAATAAGTAACTTATTCATAGACTTAACCATGCTAAAATGGAACATAACTCAAAATGTCATAATCATAAACCATAATCATATGAATGAGTCAAAACAACAATTGTTCCAATATCCAAATACAAAATTCGATTATATCCAATCACTAGAATATCAAAGTCCTAAGGCACAAGTATAACCCTCATGATTTGGCCTTTCAAGGAGCTTCGTGAGTGGATCTGCAATGTTTTGATCGCTGTGAACTTTGCGAATACATATCTTTCCCTTTTCAACTTCATCCCTTATATAGTTGAACCTCCGCTCAATGTGCCTTGTCTTTTGATGTGCACGAGGTTCCTTGATTTGAGAAATCGCACCTTCATTGTCACAAAAGATCTCTAGAGGGTCCTGAATGGTACGGACTACCCCTAGGTCGGCAATGAATTTTCTAATCCACGCAGCTTCTTGAACTGCAAATGAGGCGGCGATGTATTCCGATTCCGTGGTGGATAATGCTACCACGTCTTGCTTTGAGCTCTTCCAAGAGATTGCCCCACCATTCATAACGAAAACATATCCCGAATGTGATCTAGAATCATCTTGATCGTTTTGGAAACTCGCATCCATGTAACCCTTTACAACAAGTTCCTCCTCACTCGAACCGTATATTAGAAACATATCCTTAGTCCTTCTAAGGTATTTCATTATACTCTTGACCGACATCCAATGGCTACTTCCCGGATTATGTTGGAATTTACTTGTCATGCTTAAAGCGCATGATACATCCGGTCTAGTGCATACCATTGCATACATGATGGATCCAATAGCCGATGCGTATGGGATTCCATTCATTCTATCTTACTCTTCCTTCGAGCTTGGACATTGAGAGGTACTCAATATCGTTCCTCTTTGAATAGGTACCAAACCTTTCTTAGAGTTCTCCATCTTGAACCTCTTAACGATTTTGTCAATGTATGCACTTTGGTTTAAACCTAACAACCGCCTTGATCTATCCCTAGAGATCTTTATTCCCAAAATATAGGTGGCTTCAGCAAGATCCTTGATTGAAAAACAACTTCCAAGCCATGCTTTTACCCCTTCCATGGTTGGAATGTCATTCCCAAATAGTAGTATGTCATCAACATACAATACTAAGAAGGTAATGATGCTCCCACTAGCTTTCTTATACACACAAGCTTCATCACCATTCTTGATGAATCCAAATTTCTTAACTTCTTCATCAAATCGGTGATTCCAACTTCTAGATTCTTGTTTCAATCCATAGATTGATTTCTTTAACTTGCATACTTTGTTAGGATGTTGTGGATCGATAAAACCTTCAGGTTGTACCATATAGACATCTTCCTCAAGATGCCCATTTAGGAAAGCGGTTTTGACATCCATTTGCCATATCTCATAGACATAATGTGCGGCTATGGCAAACAATATCCCATTTGCCATATCTCATAGTCATGCATGGATTGAATCTCTACGTTCAAGGCCTCAAGCCATTTGTCACAATCGGATTGTGACATTGCATCATGGTATGTGGTGGGTTCATCCGAATCTACCACATAGCATCCATCCATGAAAAATCCAGATCTTTCGAGTGGATGACTAATTCTACCGGATTTGCGAACGTTTTGTGTGTCTTGATCAACCATTTGATCATTCTCAACAACCTCTTATTGACTGCTAGTATCAACCAAACGTGTATTGGCTTGTGGTTCTCGATCGTCCTCGAGTTCCACCGTTCTACTAGTACCTTCCATAAGGAACTTAGTTTCCATGAACTCGGCCTTTCGAGCAACAAACACCTTTTGCTCGGTTGGGTTGTAGAAATAATATCCCATAGAGTCCTTGGGATATCCTACAAAGATACACTTAGTGGATCGATTTTTAAGTTTGTTTTGGGGTTGTTCTTAACATAAGCATCACAACCCCATACCTTTAAATATGACAATGATGGAACCTTTCCATTCCATATTTCATAAGGTGTTTTGTCCACTTTCTTGGTTGGGACCATATTTAGAATACGGGCCGCGGAGAGCAAAGCGAAACCCTAAAATAAAGGCACCACCCCAAGGAACCAATAGAAAGCTATGCATGTCTCCACTAAGGTGTAAATAATAATAAAATAATAGAAGTGGAAGAGAAAGGGGGGGGGGGGCTTCTTTCTTGGTTCTTATTATTATTATTTTTATACAACTTTCCTTTTATACATAATACATACATATATATATATATATATATATATATATATATATATATATATAAACATAACACATTATATGTAACATGCAATGTAACCATTTTTCACATATTGTTATTTAACCATCTTAAATAACACTATGGAATGTTCTCTCTTAAAATATAAATCATCCATATGATTTATTCACTACACAAGTACATTGTATTTAGAAACCCATTTCTAAATAACTCAAGTGTTAATACTTATTTGTTATGAACTTATCCTATATAAACAAATATTGTTGGTGTTTGTCTAGCTTGTTATTGGGTATGACCCGACTTGGATCACAACATACTAGCCACATCAATAATAATATGTGTCTTGGGCATACCGAGTCCAACATTAATATTCCCTAACTAATTTAATTTGTTTTTTAAATAAAGGGTATTTAGGTAATTTCACACTAATTTAATGAAAATAGCTAACGGGGTTAATGATAACAATGTTGGGATATTTATTGGTAATAAAATCGAAAGTTGGGTGTGTTGCTAGTCACATTGTTAGTTCGGATTATTAGTGGCCAGTGATTAATAGTTTCGATTATTAAAATCCAATTTTCCTAAAAAATTTTAGCGTACAAAAAAGTTATGACCGTTCAAATTTCGTAGGGGAATTTGGGTTAAAAGTGAAATAAAAAGATTATATAGATAAAAGATTAAGGGCTACAGTTGTAAGTATTGTTTAAATTTACAAAAGATTATTAAAGTTAAAGGATTAAAATTGTAACTATATTTAATGATTTGAAAGTGCACGAGATATTTATCATTCAAAAGACTATATTACCCTTTTCAACATGCTTTTTTGGGTTGTAACTTATTTATTAAATTTTGTATTTTACTTAAAAACAAACGTCTTAAATCTGCCCATCTTTCACTCATTATATATATATAGAGTGTGTGTGTGTATATAAGTAAGTATATAGATATAGATTTGTTATTTTTTTTAGAGTTAAGTGCCATTTTGGTACCTGTGGTTTGACCAACTATGCAACTTTAGTACCTATACTTTATTTTATGCAAATGACTTCCTCAGTTTCAAAAAACTTGCATTTTTAGTACTTTTTTTTAACTCCGTCTATTTTTTCAGTTAAGTCAGGGGTACTTTGGTAATTTTCTTAAATTTTTCTTTTCTTTTAAATGCCTTCCCCCCTTATAAGCAGGTATATGAAATGAAAGCCGGCGACATTCACCCCCACCGGAAATCCACTGCCAGAAACTACTTCAGCTGGTCAGCGAACGCACATTAGGTAACCCGAGCTTGAACGACTCTAAGACGATTCAGGCTATGCGAACCGCCGGGTTCTCATTATTCAACCCGATCTTGTTTTCCGAGATTTTAAATGGGAGTGAATCCGGGTGAGAGAATAGTTTCGGGTCTGGTTCTTTGTCTAACCGAACGAATCAGCCACTAGAGTTCGGAGTAATGTCGACGATCCGTCCACGTGTGAACTGAACCATTGATACCGAACAACAAGTGTGAAACTTCAGTAGGTGGTTCGTGTGTTTGGGGAATATTCGGGTGGAGATGCCAATATTCGGGTGCGGTCGACAGGCATGAATTAGGTTGGCGGCGTAAGGCGGAGAGAATGATAGAGGAGGCTGAAAATAGAAGGAAAACAAGGAGGGTTAACTTGATCGACTATATTATGACTGTGTTCTTGTAGTGACAACAGTTTGTCATTTCTTGGATGTTCCTCGTATCTAGAATCAGTATCTGACAAGGTTTGCCAGAAATGAGCTGAATTAGTTTCCAGCAGTGGACTTCCGGTGGAGGTGAATGTTCTCGGCTTTCGTTTCATATACCTGTTTAAAAGGGGGGGGGGGGGGGAAGGCATTTAAAAGAAAATAAAAAATTAAGAAATTTAAGAAATTACCAAAGTACCCCTGACTTAACTGATAAAATAGACGGAGTTAAAAAAAAGTACTAAAAATGCAAGTATTTTGAAACTGAGGTAGTCATTTGCATAAAATAAAGTATAGGTACTAAAGTTGGGTATCATTATGCAAAGAATAACAAATGGGGTTAAACGGATCATGTTTGTGTCAACCTGCGAATATGCGTGCCACGTTCAGGTTCACGTATCTTGCATACTTTTGGTCCTTGCCATTTTCAAGTTCATGTGTCTGACACTTTTTTCAGGTTTGTGTCAAGTTTGTCTCGTAAACCCAATAAGATGACCCGTTTGCCACCACATACAATACAACCCATAAAAAGAAAAAAATAAATAAAATAATCTGACCTATATAAAATATTGGCTGCCAATTGTTGGACCTCTTGATGAAAACATAAAGCATGTAATGCAACATGACATCTCAGACGATATTCTTCAAGATCTAAAGGACGCATCGCTTGTGAAACATACACCACAATCACAAAAATAAAAGTGAATATTAAGTTCGATCTTTTATTGTAAATGTGAAGTAACTTATAAATAAAATTGCAATAATGTCATTACCTGCAAGCTTCCACCATCAGAAACGGCAAGCTCAACCCCCAAGTGCCGTTTCAAAACCAGGAGAACATGCTGTAAAAAAATAATATGGAGATCGTGAGTTAGCATTTAAATGAAGGGATTTCTTTCTTTCTTCTAGCTCTTGGCTTTATGGAAGAATTTTCACTACTGTGATATCATTTTTTAGTGTTGTTATGAACTGATCCACATGGTAAAGATAAGCGAAACTCTTGAACGGAGCATTGAAAAACATATTAACCAAATTTTAAGCATTTACAAACACAATCTATTAAAAATAATTAATATTTTGAAATATAATATACTTGGCTGAATTTCGGTTACTACGAGTTTAGCATGGAGGAGCCAAGCAGTAACAACCGCATCACATATTTACAAAAAATGCAACCTTTTATGATCAACTACACAAAAAGATGCATAATGTTCTTGATAGAGCTCGTATGGATCTAGATCTACGATGACATCGTGTTATTTATTGATAGATTGAAACTATTAGCTTGAATACGATTAGTGTGGAATGTGTGTGTGTTGTGAGGGAATTCGGGCAGAGTAACGAGTCAGAGAGGATAAAAGTAAGGAACTTGTTACATTAACAATAATGTTACAGGTATATACAGGGACGATGACACATTTGTTAACTTAGCCTTAACGAATGTGTCATTCGTTCATTCATTACATTAAATCTAACGAATGAACATCCTCATTCGTTATACATTAGTTACTAAAGAATGCCCTTCATACGGGGTAACGAATAGCTTTACATTAGAGCGAATGGGGATATATTTAACAAAATACCCCTTACATTATCATTAATATAATAATACTATTATAAAGATCGAGACGCTCAAGTCGTGTATCAACAAACTCCCCTTCGTCTTGAGCTCTTTATACTTTTATCTCTGGAACATTTACGTCTTCCAGTCAGTGCAGCTATGTATCTTGAATGCATAACATACTCGAACAACTCGCTGAAACTGCATCGCAAGATCGTAGTCGCTTACGTTAGCAAATCTGATCTGATTATGAAATAAAGCGTCGTTATGGGACTCAGATAAATTAACGAGCAACATCGGATCGATCACACGTATAACATTCGTGTTTGATCCGCTGCCTGTAGGTTCCCAGCCAGATCAACACAGGAGTATCTCGTAACACGAGGGTGCGGAATCCCCTACGTATACGATATGAGTATTTAATCGAGAGACACGTAACACGTTGGATAAAGGTTACTTGTTATTAGATGTTAACACCAAAACACCAAAAGCCTAGCTATAGCTTACAAAACAGATCCTTATATTCAAACGGCGTAAGTTAGGTTTATATAATACGACAACTTCGCCTAATACCCTAGGCGAAGTTGTCCCTAACATCGCCAGAACATAAGTTCCAAAACCAAATAACCAACCAACTAGTTCATCAAGACATAACAAGCAACGTAACGATTACTGACACGATAGACTCGAGACAAATGAACTACTGGCATAATGCACCAACAGACTCCCCCTTGGCAGTAGCTTCATTTCTCTTACACCTTCGCCTCGTCTTGTAATCCAAAAAGCCGTACCTTCCATCTTCAAGCATGTACACCTTGTCTCACACAAACTGAGACCACCCTTTGATATTTCTTCGCTTTATCTTTCCAAGCAGGAATATAAAAAATCTTCTTTTCATTTAGTACCTGCAAATCAGCTTGAGACAAGTTAACCAAGTGCATATGATCATACACCCTTAAGATTTCCTGTTCATCTTGATCTTCCATCACGGCTTCAGCAGTCTGGCAATCAACATACCACCATTTATGATCTTTCAACACATCTTGAGCCATAGTCTTCATTGGAACCTCTTTCATACATCGAATCGGTTTTACTTTATCACCATCCAGGGCTTGCCATCAGCCTGCATTCCTCGTTCTGTATCTTCAATCAACTTCCTCTTTTGAGGCTTCAATAACTCAAACTTTTTCTCCTTAACAACTTCAGTCCACATTATTTTACCAACCCAACTAGCAAACTTGTCCCCACTCCTATTAATCAACCTTAAACAAGCCAAATCCTTCAACTCACACTCAGGTAACGTATTGAACGATCTCAACTCCTTAGGAAAATACTGAATCCCATCATATCTTTTCACCACAAACACTTTTAGCTGATCATCATACAACCAACAGATAATACCTTATTTTGATTCAGCATACCCCTTGATATTATAACTCTTCTTGAACATCATAGGTACCATTGGCTTCTTTGTCTTGATAAACCAATGAGCACATTCTTCTTTCCACCTTGGCTGTTCCTCCCACTCAGAATCACCCGACACATTATCATCTTGACCCACACGTTCTTGACAAGCACTTGGAATATCATGTTCAACACTATCATCAGGTATCTCACCTTCCTCTAAGCCACTGTCAATCTCAATCTGTTCACCAAGCTTTTCAATCTCACTAAGAGGCAACACATCTTCATCCATATCATCCTCATCATCCACCACAACCGTCTCACCACTTGCACTGCCAGATGGATCAGTAGACTCCCCCTGAGATGTGGAAGCTCCAAGAGTTTGTTCAGTTCTTGGCAGCTCACCACCTGCATCTTTCGAAGCATTGGGATCATCATCTCTGTCCTCTCCCCTCTTGGTTCTCAACTCATCCCCTTTGCAACTGGTCTCCCAATTGTAGGTTCCCAGCCGGATCAACACAGGAGTATCTCGTAACACGAGGGTGCGGAATCCCCTACGTATACGATACGAGTATTTAATCGAGAGACACGTAAAGAAACACGTAACACGTTGGATAAAGGTTACTTGTTATTAGATGTTAACACCAAAACACCAAAACACCAAAAGCCTAGCTATAGCTTACAAAACAGATCCTTATTTTCGAACGGCGTAAGTTAGGTTTATATAATACGACAACTTCGCCTAACACCCTAGGCAAAGTTGTCCCTAACTTCGCCAGAACATAAGTTCCAAAACCAAATAACCAACTAACTAGTTCATCAAGGCATAACAAGCAACGTAATGATTACAGACACGATAGACTCGAGACAAATGAACTACTGGCATAATGCACCAACAGACTCCCCCTTGGCAGTAGCTTCATTTCTGTTACACCTTCGCCTCGTCTTGTAATCCAAAAAGCCGTACCTTCCATCTTCAAGCATGTACACCTTGTCTCACACTGATGTGTGTCTAATAACCCTGTAATAATGACCCTCACAACTAAGCTTTAATATTAAAACAAAAATCCTAAAACCACACACAACCGGCAAGTGTACCGATCGCAAGTAGTATAGACCTAGGAAGTCCGAGTATCGAACACGTGGACACGTAGGACGCTAACGATTACTAATGCTAGACAAGACCTACCTTAGAATAATATTTAATTGATTTTTTGATTTTTAATTACTTAACTGAACTAACTAGACTGACTGACAAAACTTACCAAAAATAGAAAACTTAACGGAAAACTAACTGAGTTGACTTCGGATGGAGAAAAACGTCTACCTAGGTCTGAATCAAATTGTAGGCCTAACAAGCTAATGGATTGAATGACTTCAAGACACCGGTCCCTATAGATGACACGACTAAGGATCGCTCAGGCTCACTGGATCACATCTCGGTCTCACTCAACAAGCCTAAACTACTCAAAATCGCCTAAAACGACTAAACCGGGAAACAATTGCTAACGTGTTCTAATGCTAGATCACCTCTCGGTCTCACCAACACTCGACCCTAATGGCAATGAATACTACGCAATCAAGGATAGAGGAACAATTCAACTTAAACCAAAATAGATCAACTAGTCACTCAAAACACATAAACCTGACAAGAAACGAACTCGCTCTCGCGCAATCCTTATTCTAGCATGCAAAGGCAATGAGACAACCCTAACTTCTTATCACCTCTTGGTCTCAAAAAAGGTGTCTAACCGCTGTACTTAATCCAATAAATCATGCAACAAAACCCTACGGTGGTACCTACCGCAAACAAACCCTAAACACAAAGTCTAGAATCAAACAATGCACCGATCAATCAATACAAAACTAATCAATCAACACACGGGGTTTATGCAATAATTCACCAAAATTTCCAGCCCTTAAACACAACCTATTTCATGTCTAAATCAAACTTTACAATAACAATTAAGGTCTATTAATCAAACAATCCTTGAAACCTATCAAACACTAACAATTTTCATCATTCCTAGGTAGAACTAACAAGATTAGCCGAGAATCATTTTTGGACAGCAACAAACAATTAATAAACACATCATTAATCCCATACTAAACATCTTAACAATCATCCAATGATCAACAATAATCAATAACAATTCAATCTCTCAAACAATTGCAAAACAAATTAAGCAAGAAACTAAAAGTGTATGAACAATGAAAAAGATGTAAGGATATTGGGTGTTTCCGGGCTATTCTTGCTGTCAAAAACGATGGGGATTCAATCCCGAGGCTGGGTTCTTGTGTCTTCTTCATTCCCTAGCCGCCACAACCTTCAAACCCTAGCCAAAAAAACTTTTTTCCTTCTCCCCTCCTTGCTGCCTGGTCCGATCGCAGCAGTAGTCAGCAGCTAGGGTTTTTTATTTTTTTTATAATATAATATAATATGGTCTTGGGCCTCCATGATGCATATGGGTCGGGCCTTGAGCTTTGTCTTGAACTTGTATGCGTAAAAAGGCTCGTAGAATGCTCGAAAAGTCCCGGTTTTCTTCTTTCTTTCACCCAAAACCTACAAGATTAATAAATGTATGTAAAACCTATCTAAAACGAGTTAAAACATATAAAATATAATATAATACGTAGATAAAACGTGCGGAAAAATACGAGTGTTTTACAACACATCAGTAAAAGATTTGGGGAAACATAGAACTAACCTTCAATTGAAGTTTTAGACCCTAATCTTGGCTGCACAAAAGAAAAATGAATGGTTTAGGGGCTTGCCTGCTACCGATCGGACATAGGAGAGGGGAGGGGTTAGGGTTTGTATATGATATAAAAAATTTTACACTCTAGCCCCTAAAATTTTATTGAAGCAACATCTTGGTTGAAAAGTTAAATAATTTAAAGTACCGGAAAGGTGACAAGGTCATCGAGGAACGCCGGATAACTCCCGAGAAATATACATACTTTACAAGCTTTACATCTTTGGACCGAAAATTAACGGGCGTTACAAAGTATTCGACGTTAAAGTATTGAAGACTAAAGTATTGGATGATAAAGTATTGGAAAGCATTCGACAACTACGGACAAGGGGGAGTCTGTAAGTCCACGAATTTGGTGTTCGCAGCTGTTCGAATAGGCTAGGGGTAGTTTAGTCTTTATATTAATGTATAAAGGTTCATTCGCTAAGGATGTTTAGCGAATGACACCTCATTCGTTAGAGACTAGGCTCATCCGTTAAGTTAGGAGCCCATTCGTTACTGCAGTGTAACGAATGGAGGCTCATTTGTTAAGGTATAGCCATTGGCTAAGGGTGTTTAGCGAATGGGCTATGGAAACACCTTATTCGTTAGAATAGTTAACGAATGAGATGCCTCATTCGTTACTACAGTTCTAACGAATGGGACATGCCTATAAATAGGCCTTCCATAGTAGACTTGCATAGAGATCTGTGCCATATTTATCCTACCATGCCGGATTCTCACTAGACATCTTAATGTATTCATCATCCTTCATAATGTATTGATTCATTAATGTATGAACACGAGCTTAAACATATCGATTTGCGACTAGATCTTGGCTTGTAATAATGTAAGTCCGGTGACGGATCTTTCAATTGTGTTATCAATATACTCGATGATTCGACGGAGACTAATCATCAAGATGATTCAATAAAGCAATCAAGAACAAAAGCAAAACACACAAAGAAGCTTCAAAACACATGTATATTATACGTAGGCTGCTTAAGCCCTTAACTTACACGGTTGAATGATAATGAACGAACAACCTAATATCGATGACGTAAGTTCTATATATATCCTACCAACTAGGCCCAAACACAACTAAAGCCCACCGAGATCACCAGATCTCGGTTTACGTACAAAAGCCCAAACCAACAAAGCATAAACCAAAACTACAAGAATAAACCACAGAATACGACCCAACATTCTCCCCGCTGGTTTATTGCTTGAATTTAGCTATTATAAAAAAAAGGCCAACCGTAGACATCTAGAATGCTTCTACACCTTCATCTCTTCCCTTCGGCGTATATACTGTGGCTTCTAAATAGACACTGGGAAGTCGAGTGCCTTATTTAGTGCCTTTATTTCGGTTGTGACAATCGTCAATTTCAGGTTAACTCCGTTAACTCAACTCCGTCAATTCAAACTTAAGATCATTGAATCTATAACGCACACTTCATTACATTTAAACTAGGGTTTAAATGACGCTTAACACTTACTACATGTGTAGTCTTTCGGGAATTACACCGAAACGCAAACGAGTTGACGTAAACGATTGGTGAATAAACGAAAAACGTCAAAACAGTAATTATGTGATAATTATGGGTTAGACTTATGTGTTATGTGATAACATGGTTATAAATGTTAACTCAAGATGTAAACAAGTTAGTTTAAGCTAGTTAAGTAGTACTTAGAAGTGGAGGGGCCAAAGTGTAACATAGTATTATTATAAATACTAATAATAATAAACCCTAACTATTATTTTCTTTTCTCCCTAAACCCCGATCGGACCTCTCCCACTTCTCCCTTGGCTGCCGCCACTTATACACACACATACAACTAGGATTTCAAGCTTTTGATTGAAGATTAAGGTGCTAGAAAGGTATAATCGACTATCCTATGCATCCTTTATACTTGATTTTGATGTTTAATGGGTTAATTGAAAACCCTAGATGGCCGATTCTATATGTGTATGAAATTAATATGATTGTTGTTGATTTGATGATGATTTGATAACTAGATTGGATATTGTTACATGTTAATTGTTGTGTCTTTGAATTGAGTTCAAACAAAAACCCTAATCATGTATGTAATGTGTAATTGATGTATATGGATAGTGTTCATGGAGTCTAGAGTGTTATATGAATGCATGATGGTCTATAGATAGTTAATATGTTGAGTTTGGATGCAAACAGTTTCTGGACAGATTGTGTTATTGATGTTTAACTGACTGTAACGAAGTGTAAATGTGAAAATTGGTTGCGATTATTGATACTACAGTAAACTAGGTTGAGTCTAGTTTCTAAGGAATATAAATTTGCAATTTTTGGACGTGTAGAAGTTAACTTTTATGATTTTACAAAAACGTTGTGCAAAGCTGAGCTGTTAGACCTGCTGTTAGGTTGTTTTGTAAATGTTATATCTCATGAATTACGAGACCAATTGGGTTGGTTCCACTTCTGGAAGTTGACTTATTGAGTTAGGAACCTAAACCAAGTGGTCTTGCATTTATTGGATTTTTTGTTTAACGAGAATTGCAAATAACATTCTGTTGCGCATGAATTTGACTGTTATGAGTTTGCTGTAATGATTTGATGATTGTGAGAAACCTATGTGGAATAAAAATATAATAAAATATGTTATGGAAACCTAAGACATATATGCTTTTGTGATGATTTTTGGTAAATTAATTGTGATGCTATGATCGGTGAGATAGTACAATCTTTCAAGTAGAATTTCTGTCTCGGTGAAACTAGCTGCTGAGATTTGTGAAAATGAATGAAACATGATACTTGCTATATAATTGTTATGTTTTGACCAAATTGCCCTTGCGGGGAATAATTGCTAATTGATTATCATGATTTGACCAAATTGCCCTCGTGGGGATTAATGGCTAGTTAATTGTTATGTGTTGACCAAATTGCCCTTACGGGGAGTAATTGCTAGTGATGTACTTTATGAATACATGACACGTAAATGATTGCTTACACATGTAACGTATCACAAATACACATGTTAAAGTCACACACGATTCACAAACGAAACACGAAACATGTTATGTGGATAGGTATTATGTGCCGGGTCTAGAGACTCGATAATATTCCGACACTTAGAAAAATCTCTTTACTGTTTTAGAACGCTAGAGAGAGTTTTTCTGTGACGCGCATCTTGGTGAATTATTTTGGGA
Source organism: Bidens hawaiensis (assembly GCF_021521415.1). Taxonomy (NCBI): domain Eukaryota; kingdom Viridiplantae; phylum Streptophyta; class Magnoliopsida; order Asterales; family Asteraceae; genus Bidens; species Bidens hawaiensis. The sequence goes on from NW_027491022.1 coordinate 1,006,484, forward strand.
ATACTTCGCAAACAGTGAGTTTCACTTTCCCCTTTTAAACTTTTTAAACACTTTTCACTTGGGGGAGATAACATACTCCGAAAACGCATTTAAGATTTTGTTAATATAGATTATATATCACTTGTAAAGACTAAGTGGCAAACGCGTTAACTAAAGTCCTTCATTCACATCTAACCGTTTAATATTGGATAATAGCGAGTCATTGTTGAGTAGTACTACTGGGTTTGACAAACCCCACCCAACGCTAAACTCGACTGGAGGTCGAGTGGGTGTAATCTTGGCTAAACACATACCATGGTCTGGATGACCTGGCGGCAAGGCAAATGATAAACAGTCAGCTTCGGTATCGAACACTTAGTGATACTTGTTTTATAGGCTAGCTACCTATAGATATATTGACATAACATTATCTGGTAACGCAAAACGCTGTAACGCAAAACGCTGTAACGCAAAACGCTTAACGCAAAACGCTGAACGCAAACGCTAAACGCTTTATTTTATATAACTTGTGAACTCACCAACCTTGTGTTGACACTTTTAGTATGTTCAGGTAGCCGAGGCGGGCGCGCTGTTTAGGAACATGCATTGCTTGAAACACTTTTAACTATGCAAACTTATTTTTAAACTGTATCATTGGGTTTTAAGTCGTCCTGCGTGACGTAACATTGGTTTCTATGGTTTTTACGCTTCCGCGTTTAATTACTTTCATGGTTTTGAAACTTTGTTTTATGGTTTGATTATAACTAATGATTCCGATCCTGTTAGTTCACACCCTCTGACGGTAAAACTCCGTTAGTGGATTTTGAGGGTGTGACAGATTGGTATTAGAGCCATTGGTTATAGCGAACTAGAAGCTGCATGCATACTAGACTATAACTGCGACGACCCATTAGTTATAATGATACGCACTGCATAGATTTGTGTAGTCTTTGTTATCTTATCTCTTTACCTCTTTCACTCATACGCGCGCGCATACACGGCTTACCTGTAGAAATGTCGACGCCGCCACCCTCATCATCATCTGATCCGATGACTCATGCTCACGGGAAGGAACCGCAGTTACCCACCGCATCGCCACCCCGTGTAGTCCCGGAACTCGAAGCTCCCGCACCGAAGAGGTATCGCTTATCCGGAGGCATGTACGAAAACGACGTTAGCTGGGATTGGTTCCCTAACATGATCAGACGTATGGTCTATCGCGAGCAAGTTCCCCCGTTACCTCACCCGAACCATCCTGCTTACCCCAACACCCTACCACCCATAACCGAACCTGTAGAGCGAGTTCTCGCAGCTGTTGTTTCATGTTTGGAGCGTGATGTGGGTTACATGCGCTATACGAGAGCGAACGTTTCCGGACTGTTAAAAGACGGAACCGAGACTAAGGAGGAGATTGCCCGCATGGCAGCGGCAATGAAGGAAATGCAAGAGGCTAGTGATCAACAGATGAAGATTATGAGAAAGATGCAAGCCGAGATGATAGACTTGCAAGAGAAACTCCAAGTAGCAAGGACCCGAACCGAGATAGCTATAGAGCGTTGCGATGTCTTACAAATGCAACTTGCTCAGAATGCAGCCGAACCTGAAGCAGAGCCTGAGGCCGAGCCTGAGGCAGAGCCTGGAGAGGAATCTGAAGAAGATCCCGAAGAGGAGCCTGAGGAGGATCCCGAGGAAGATCCCGAGGAAGAACCCGAAGAAGAACCGGAGGAGGGACCGGCTGAGGAGGAGGCACACTCAGAAGTGTCCTCAGACGATGACATCTGAGAATGATAACACCTAGATGTCTGGAAGAAACGCTAGACACGGTCGCGGTAACATCAACTTGACTGCAGCTGAACTCCAAACTCTGCTGAACGACCATGCGGCGGCCGCTCTAGCCGCACACGTTCAGAATCAGACTGGAGGTCCAACTGGATCGTGTACATTCAAGAATTACCTCGACTGCAAGCGCAATTCATTTAAGGGCACTGAGGGAGCTATAGGCTTCCTGCGTTGGGCTGAGAAGGCCGAGTCGGCTTTTGAAATGTGTAATTGTCCCTCTGCCAGTAGGGTCAAGTTCGCTGCTGGAACACTTGAGGATTCTGCCCTCACTTGGTGGAATTCGAACGTGCAGATCCTTGGATTGGAACTGGCTAACGCGATGAACTGGGAGGAGTTCAAAAACATGATGCGAGAGGAGTACTGTCCGAGAGAAGAGATTTCGAAGTTATAGTCAGAATTTTGGTCACTGAAGATGGTGGGCTCAGAAATTGAAGCCTTCACTACCTGTTCTCAGGAGTTGGCTGTGATGTGTCCGCGGATGGTGGGTCCGCCGAGTAAGAGGATTGAGATGTATATCGATGGGTTAGCACCGCAGATTCAGGGTATGGTGACGTCTTCCAAACCAGCCACGATTCAACAAGCGATCCGTTTAGCTCACAAACTGACGGATCAAGCTGTGACCCAAGGTGCGTTACCACCTAGGGGTTCAACCGCCAAAGCCCGTGACAACCCGAGTAATGACAACAACAGCAACAACAACCCGAGCAGTGGAAAGAGAAAGTTTGACAACACCAGATCCTCATCCTCGAACCCCCCACAGCAGCAACACTAACGAAAGACCGAATTCACCCGGAGCTTTAACAATCAGAGTCACAACAACAATAAAAACGGTAGCGGGCAGGGTTCGAGCGGATATGCTGGGAAATATCCGAAGTGCAATAGGTGCAACTATCATCATACTGGCCCGTGTGACCGTGTCAAGTGTCAGAGATGCGGAAAGACGGGTCACCAGGCGAAGGAATGTAGAGGAGACCTTGCGGAAAAGGGTGCTCCTAAACCACCTATGACGACGAAAGGATGTTTCGAATGTGGGCAGGAAGGTCATTTCAGGAAAGATTGTCTCAAGCTGAAACAGAACGACAACAATGGAGGTACTGGAAGTGGCAGTAGTGGTGGAAGCAATGGCAAGGAAAGAGCTTTTGTAATTGGGTCGGGTCAAGCCCACAATGATCCGTACGTGGTGACTGGTAAGTTCCCTGTGAACGATTGTTTTGCTTCTGTATTGTTTGACACTGGAGCTGATAGGAGTTTTGTGTCGAAAGCCTTTAGTCAACTCTTAGACCTAACTCCAACCCCGTTAGATGCTAAGTTTCCTGTTGAATTAGCTGACGGTAAGACTATAGTAACGACTCATGTACTTGCGGGATGTAAGTTAAAACTGTCTGGTCATGTCTTTGATATCGACCTTATTCCTTTTACGCTTAGTAGTTTCGATGTCGTGGTCGGCATGGACTGGTTATCCGAGAACCGAGCGGAGATTATATGTCACGACAAGATAGTCCACATTACTACCCCTTCCGGCGAGATCATTTCGGTCCGAGGTGAGAGAAGCGGCATGACCACCAGTGTCATTACCCTCATGAAGGCGCAGAAGTACCTACGAAAGGGTCATCCGGCAATTTTGGCGCAGATTGTTGAGAAACCCGCGGAGGAGAAGCGAATTGAAGATATACCGATTGTGCGAGATTTTCCGGAAGTTTTCCCGGAGGATTTGCCTAGACTCCCTCCTATTCGACAAGTCGAATTCCAAATCGAGTTGACCCCCGGTGCAGCACCCATAGCACGAGCCCCGTATCGGCTCGCACCGGCGGAGCTTCAGGAGTTGTCCACTCAGTTACAAGATTTGTTGGATAAGGGTTTTATCCGACCTAGCTCATCGCCATGGGGAGCCCCTGTCTTATTTGTCCGAAAGAAGGACGGGACTTTCCGCATGTGTATCGACTACCGGGAGTTGAACAAGGTGACGGTCAAGAACCGTTATCCTTTACCCCAATTGATGATTTGTTCGACCAGCTTCAAGGATCGAGTTAGTACTCGAAGATCGATCTGCGATCCGGTTACCACCAACTAAGAGTGCGCGAAGAAGATATCTCAAAAACGGCTTTCAGAACACGGTATGGTCACTAAGAGTTTTCGGTTATGCCATTTGGCCTAACCAACGCACCAGCCGTATTTATGGATCTCATGAATCGAGTATGCAAGGCGTACCTCGACAAGTTTGTGATTGTTTTCATTGGTGATATTCTCGTCTACTCCAAGGACGAAGCTGACCATGAAGAACACTTAAGGGAAATTCTGGAATTATTGAAGAAGGAGCAACTGTACGCTAAGCTCTCGAAATGCGAATTTTGGCTTCGCGAGGTTCACTTTTTAGGACATGTGATCAACGAGAACGGTATCCATGTCGATCCCGGTAAGGTAGAGGCCATCAAAAACTGGGAAGCACCTAAGAATCCGACTGAGGTGCGGCAATTCCTAGGACTGGCCGGCTACTACCGGCGTTTCATCGAAGGATTTTCAAAGATTGCCCAACCCCTCACCGCTTTGACTCACAAGGGTACTAAGTACAATTGGGGAGACGCGCAAGAATCCGCTTTTCAACTATTGAAAATCAAACTCTGCAGCGCCCCTATTCTGGCCCTCCCCGAGGGAACAAAGAATTTTGAGGTACATTGTGACGCATCGATACAAGGTCTCGGTTATGTGCTGATGCAACTCGAGAAGGTTAGCCTATGCCTCTCGACAACTACAGGTTCACGAGAAGAACTACACGACCCATGATTTGGAACTCGGAGCTGTGGTGTTTGCCCTTAAGATATGGAGGCATTACTTGTACGGTACCAAGTTTACCATTTACACCGACCACAAGAGTCTCCAGCATATCTACGATCAAAAGGAGCTGTACATGCGACAGCGTCGTTTGGTCGAGCTGCTCAAGGATTATGATTGTGACATCAAGTACCACCCTGGAAAGGCCAATGTAGTGGCCGACGCCCTCAGTAGAAAAGAGACAGATAAACCCAGGCGAGTGCGAGCATTGCAACTCACGATTCATGCAAACTTACCCGACCAGATTCGCGATGCCCAACTAGAAGCTTTGAAAGATCATAATCTTCCATCGGAACTCATGCGGGGCATGAGCAAGCAACTTGAAACCATATCGGACGGGGTCCGATATTTTGAGAACCGGATTTGGGTTCCACGGTTCGGAGAGTTGAGAACTCTGGTGATGGACGAAGCACACAAGACCCGATATTCTATCCACCCTGGGTCAGATAAAATGTACCATGATTTAAAGGCACTTTACTGGTGGCCGAACATGAAAGCCGACATTGCCACCTATGTGAGCAAATGCTTGACTTGTGCCAGAGTCAAAATAGAATACCAGAAACCATCTGGTCTACTACAACAACCGGAACTCCCAATGTGGAAATGGGAACATATCTCAATGGATTTTATTACGGGTTTACCTAGGACACCGACGGGATGCGATACCATCTGGGTGATTGTTGACCGGTTGACTAAGTCTGCACACTTCTTAGCGATTAAGGAATCAGACAAAATGGAGAGACTGACTCGCGTCTACATGAAGGAAGTAGTGTCTAGACACGGAGTGCCTGTCTCAATCATTTCTGATCGAGATTCTCGTTTCACTTCGCACTTTTGGAAGTCGCTGCAAAGCGCACTAGGCACCCGTCTTGATATGAGCATAGCATACCATCCCCAGACGGATGGGCAAAGTGAACGAACTATTCAGACCCTGGAGGATATGTTGCGTGCATGCGTGTTGGATTTCGGAAAAAGTTGGGAACCTTACTTACCTTTGGTAGAGTTTTCGTATAATAACAGCTACCACGCAAGTATTAAAGTAGCGCCGTTTGAAGCGCTGTACGGACGGAAGTGTCGATCACCACTCTACTGGGCAGAGGTGGGTGACAGCCAAATCACTGGTCCAGAACTGGTACTCGAAACTTCGGAAAAGATTGTTCAAATCCGAAATCACATGGCAGCAGCACGAGATCGCCAAAAGAGTTACGCCGACAAGCGCCGAAAACCTCTCGAATTTCAAGTGAATGACCAAGTGTTACTCAAAGTCTCACCTTGGAAAGGTGTGGTTCGCTTCAGGAAACGAAACAAACTCAACCCACGATACGTTGGTCCTTACCGGATAACTGAGCGCATTGGTCCGGTGGCGTACCGACTGGACTTACCAGCGGAACTCAGTGGCGTACACAATGTATTCCACGTATCCAATTTGAAGAAATGCTTATCCGATGAAACCCAAGTAGTCTCTTTGGAGGAACTGCAAGTTGATGAACAATTACGCTTCATTGAAGAACCAGTCGAGGTTTTGGATTGGGAAACCAAAACGCTCAAGCACAGCAAAATTCCAATCGTTAAGGTTCGTTGGAACTCGAGACGTGGACCGGAGTTCACGTGGGAACGCGAGGATCAAATGACGAAAAAGTATCCTCACCTTTTTGAAGGGCTGACCAAACACAGAAAACCGCGAAACCCGACAAACCGTCAGAAATCACCGGAGGTATGAATTAAATTTCGGGACGAAATTTCTTTCTACTAGGGGATGATATGGCAAACTGAAAATTTTTCTTACTTTTTCAGACACTCATCACGACTTGACTCAAATTTTCGAGACGAAAATTCTTTAACGTGGGAATGATGTGACAATCGTCAATTTCAGGTTAACTCCGTTAACTCAACTCCGTCAATTCAAACTAAGATCATTGAATCTATAACGCACACTTCATTACATTTAAACTAGGGTTTAAATGACGCTTAACACTTACTACATGTGTAGTCTTTCGGGAATTATACCGAAACGCAAACGAGTTGACGCAAACGATTGGTGAATAAACGAAAAACGTCAAAACAGTAATTATGTGATAATTATGGGTTAGACTTGTGTGTTATGTGATAACATGGTTATAAACGTTAACTCAAGATGTAAACAAGTTAGTTTAAGCTAGTTAAGTAGTACTTAGAAATGGAGGGGCCAAAGTGTAACATAGTATTATTATAAATACTAATAATAATAAACCCTAACTATTATTTTCTTTTCTCCCTAAACCCCGATCGGACCTCTCCCACTTCTCCCTTGGCTGCCGCCACTTATACACACACATACAACTAGGATTTCAAGCTTTTGATTGAAGATTAAGGTGTTAGGAAGGTATAATCGACTATCCTATGCATCCTTTATACTTGATTTTGATGTTTAATGGGTTAATTGAAAACCCTAGATGGCCGATTCTATGTGTGTATGAAATTAATATGATTGTTGTTGATTTGATGATGATTTGATAACTAGATTGGATATTGTTACATGTTAATTGTTGTGTCTTTGAATTGAGTTCAAACAAAAACCCTAATCATGTATGTAATATGTAATTGATGTGCATGGATAGTTTTCATGGAGTCTAGAGTGTTATATGAATGCATGATGGTCCATAGATAGTTAATATGTTGAGTTTGGATGCAAACAGTTTCTGGACAGATTGTGTTATTGATGTTTAAATGACTGTAACGAAGTGTAAATTTGAAAATTGGTTGAGATTATTGATACTATAGTAAACTAGGTTGAGTCTAGTTTCTAAGGAATATAAATTTGCAATTTTTGGACTTGTAGAAGTTAACTTTTATGATTTTACAAAAACGTTGTGCAAAGCTGAGCTGTTAGACCTGCTGTTAGGTTGTTTTGTAAATGTTATATCTTATGAACTACGAGACCAATTGGGTTGGTTCCACTTCTGGAAGTTGACTTATTGAGTTAGGAACCTAAACCAAGTGGTCTTGCATTTATTGGATTTTTTGTTTAACGAGAATTGTAAATAAAAGTCTGTTGCGCATGAATTTGACTGTTATGAGTTTGTTGTAATAATTTGATGATTGTGAGAAACCTATGTGGAATAAAAATATAATAAAATATGTTATGGAAACCTAAGACATATATACATTTGTGATGATTTTTGGTAAATTAATTGTGATGCTATGATCGGTGAGATAGTACAATCTTTCAAGTAGAATTTCTGTCTCGGTGAAACTAGCTGCTGAGATTTGTGAAAATGAATGAAACATGATACTTGCTATATAATTGTTATGTTTTGACCAAATTGCCCTTGCGGGGAATAATTGCTAATTGATTGTCATGATTTGACCAAATTGCCCTCGTGGGGAATAATGGCTACTTAATTGTTATGTGTTGACCAAATTGCCCTTACGGGGAGTAATTGCTAGTGATGTACTTTATGAATACATGACACGTAAATGATTGCTTACACATGTAACGTATCACAAATACACATGTTAAAGTCACACACGATTCACAAACGAAACACGAAACATGTTATGTGCATAGGTATTATGTGCCGGGTCTAGAGACTCGATAATATTCCGACACTTAGAAAAATCTCTTTATTGTTTTAGAACGCTAGAGAGAGTTTTTCTGTGACGCGCATCTTGGTGAATTATTTTGGGAATACTTCGCAAACAGTGAGTTTCACTTTCCCCTTTTAAACTTTTTAAACGCTTTTCACTTGGGGAGATAACATACTCCGAAAACACATTTAAGATTTTGTTAATATAGATTATATATCACTTGTAAAGACTAAGTGGCAAACGCGTTAACTAAAGTCCTTCATTCACATCGAACCGTTTAATATTGGATAATAGCGAGTCATTGTTGAGTAGTACTACTGGGTTTGACAAACCCCACCCAACGCTAAACTCGACTGGAGGTCGAGTGGGTGTAATCTTGGCTAAACACATACCATGGTCTGGATGACCTGGCGGCAAGGCAAATGATAAACAGTCAGCTTCGGTGTCGAACACTTAGTGATACTTGTTTTATAGGCTAGCTACCTATAGATATATAATTGACATAACATTATCTGGTAACGCAAAACGCTGTAACGCAAAACGCTGTAACGCAAAACGCTTAACCCAAAACGCTGAACGCAAACTCTAAACGCTTTATTTTATATAACTTGTGAACTCACCAACCTTGTTTTGACACTTTTAGTATGTTATTCTCAGGTAGCCGAGGCGGGCGCGCGGTTTAGGAACATGCATTGCTTGAAACACTTTTAACTATGCAAACTTATTTTTAAACTGTATCATTGGGTTTTAAGTCGTCCTGCGTGACGTAACATTGGTTTCTATGGTTTTTACGCTTCCGCATTTAATTACTTTCATGGTTTTGAAACTTTGTTTTATGGTTTGATTATAACTAATGATTCAGATCCTGTTAGTTCACACCCTCTGACGGTAAAACTCCGTTAGTGGATTTTGAGGGTGTGACACCGGTAATAGTAACCCTGGCCGGTAATCCAGCACAGGTTATGCTACTTCCCAATAGAAGTAGATAACCATGATTTTGGTTAGTGAAAGCAACACCAACTATTAGACTTGATTGACTTAGAAACGTCAAACATGATATATCTTTGATAGAACCAACGAATCCTCCGTCACGGTTCGACCGAGAATGCCTCAAAACATTTTTTATCCGAAGATCTCTCTGGTTGACCAGGAGAATCTGATCAGTCCACACCGAAAACCTGAGAATACTATTCATCATCATCATCATCATCATCATCATCATCTCCATATCGCCAATCACCATTTATGACCACACCTGTAACTGCAACTGATGACTAAACAACATTCAGTAACTTCAAAGGAAATCAAATCAAACACATGAACCGATTACATTTAATATTTCAACATCACCACAAATCCTTCAACCATACTGCTTTTGGATATACTAGAGGTAGATTTCTTTACCTTTTAAAGAAATCCACTTGAAAACGGAAGGGGACAAGAAGAGATTGATGGCGGCGAGAAAGTGAAAGATTTGATGGTTAAGAAGATTTTGGAAGATGCAAATTTCAAGAATGATTAATAGAGAGTAATGAGTGGCTTTTAAACTTATAGACCGAGAACATGTATAGGCCGAGAACAGTTATCATGAGCCGAGAACTCATTTAAGTGAAGTTTTCCAGACCAACATGATTTGGCCGAGAACAGGGAAATTCGTTAAAGAATCCCCTGGGCTAATCTAACCAGGCCGAGAACCAGGACATCAGTTGGGCTAAAAGATTGGTCCACTCATTCTGAGAAATAATCCGGATTGAAAAATTGATTTCTTAAAAATGTTAGTTTCAACATGAGTAAATATGAGGTAAATAAAATAAAATTAAAAAATTAAATAACATAGAATAGAAACTAAACTAAAACAAAAATAATTTATCTATCCAGTCTTCAGAAAACTCAACATATATTGAGATCAAATTTCAGCTGTTTGAAAACAAGCACTCCTTTTGAGAAAAGATCTGAACATGAAATCATATTGATTAAGATACTTTCACAATAATCCATTTTCAGCATTATTTTTACATAGTGAAAAGGTTGATAGCAGGTATTTAGAAACTTAGTATGATTTTCATTGCGCCAGTGATATAATTAGATTCAATTAGGCATAAATCTAATATGGACATCACTTATGGACCCATGATGCCCCCTATCTCTTCCCAAGGCACATTTGGCTTTCCCCAGATCACCCCAATTTGACTCCAACCCCCTAGTACTTGATCAAAGAATTTTCTATATACAAAATAAATATTTCTTTTTGGCTTTAAGGTTTAACATTGGACTTACACGCCGTCCGGACTTGCAAGCCTTTTATTCAGGGTGTTTAGGACTTACTTGTATGTCTCACCCCTGTAGTTCCATGGAGCCCCTTTAAGCCTTTTTACAAAAAAATGATACAAGCTAATAATTTTTTTTTAAATACTTTTGGCAATCAAGACACTAACCGGCTCGTGTATGACTGGGTAATTACTTTTCTGCCTATCATTCAGAGAGATGTAACAAGATACATGCACACATCTTCAAAATGACTCTCCATAAAAAGTTTTGCAGATTTAGTTTATATCACTTCAAACTTTTACTTATCATAGAAAGCTACCATACACATCAATGACTTATCAGAGGCCTTTTTAGCTTAATAACTTCACACGTTAGGCACAAAAAATCAATTTATCTATCATTTCTCAAAGGTTTGATCAATTTTCGTTAGAAAATATTTTGAGCTTCTAATAAGCTTTTAGCTGAATAGTATTATCACTTCCCAAATGGTAACCCTGAAGACAATCTTAAATTCAATCACCCCAGTTACCTTCAGTTTTTGTGTTCAGTCGCCCCAGTCACTCTCAGTCCTAAAGTTAATGGCTATCCCGTGAGTCAAAAATTGATGACGGGACCAAACATATGAAATATGTCCATTGAACTTGAGTAACCGGCATGATTTTAAGCAACAAAACAAAACGTTTTTTTTTTTTTTTTTTTTTTTTTTTTTAAGCACACACACTCTTTTTGTATTTTTCTTTTTCTCCCCCCTAAATTTGTACAGAAATTATGACAAGAAAAAAATTTTTGTACAAAATTTAAACCTCAAAAATACTCAGTCTTCATAACGTAACATCGTAAGAAACCCTACAAGCACATTGAATCTGGTTGTTCCAACCGGTTTCGTAAATAGGTCCACCACATTATTATCTGTGTGGACCTGTTCAAGATGGATTAGCTTCCGGTCGTAACAGTCACGGATAAAATGAATTTTGATATTGATGTGCTTGGTTTTAGAATGTTGGACCGGGTTTTTCACAATGGCAATCGCATCATCATTATCACCAAAAATAGAAGTGTCAAGAAATTTCAAACCGTAGTCCATCAATTGATGTTGCATCCATATGACCTGAGAACTGCAAGCAGAAGCAGCAACATATTCAGCGTCAGCAGTGCTTGTGGACACCTTTTGTTGTTTCTTGCGTTGCCACGAAATGAGCCGATCCCCCAAAAATTGATATCCGGCTAACGTTGATTTCCTGTCAATATCCTACCAGCAAAAGCATAAAAATCAAATTCTGAATTCTTTGGGATGCCAAAGACCAAGCTTCGGTTACCCTTTCAGATATCTAAAAATTCATTTAACAGTAATTAAATGAGGGAGTTTAGGATTAGCCTGGAAGCGAGCACACTGACAGACTGCGAACATGATGTCAGGACGACTGGTAGTAAGATACATCAGAGACCCGATCATGGATCGATAGTACGTTTGATCTACGGGTTTTCCATCAGGATCTGAAGAAAGAAGAGGTCTCTCAGCCATAGGAGTCGCCGCACTTTTGGAGTCTTGAAATTTGAACTTTGCCAACATATCCTCGACATATTTCCCTTGATGAAGCAGAATGCCTGTTGAGCTTTGGCGAACTTGCAAACCCAGAAACATGGTCATCTCTCCCAACGAGCTCATCTCAAACTTTTTCTTCAACACCTCTTCAAACTCAGAACATAGAGAAATGCTAGTAAAACCGAAGATAATGTCATCCATATAAATCTGAACCAAGATCAGATCCTTTCCGACAATCTTTATAAACAGTGTCTGATCAATGGTTCCATGCTTATACCCATGCTCCAACAGATGAGTAGTCAACGTCGCATACCATGCACCAGGAGCCTGATGAAGGCCGTAGAGAGCCTTATCCAACTTGTATACATGCGACGGATATTTGGAGTCCACAAAACTCGGTGGCTGATCCACATAAATTTCTTCCTTTACTTCACCATATAAAAACGTTGTCTTGACATCCATCTGATAGACTGTGAAACCCATGTACGATGCATATGCCAAGAAAATCCGAATGGGCTCAAGACGAGCCACTGGAGCATACACCTCGGTATATTCCAAACCTTCAAGTTGACGAAAACCACAAACCACAAGCCTTGCTTTGTTTCTAATGATAACACCCGAGTTATCCTGCTTATTACGAAAAACCCATCTCGTATCTAGTGACTTCTTTCCTGCTGGTAGTTCAACCAACCTCCAGACCTTGAGTTTCTCATGCATGGTGTCAACCCAGCTCGGTTCTTGCAGAGTCATGTCAACCGTCTTAGGCTCAATTTGTGAAATGAAGCAAGAATACAAGCAGTTGTTCATTGTTACAGTCTGACTTCTGGTTGAGACGCCAGCCTCAAGGGGACCAATAATACTGTCAATGGGATGATCCTGTTGATTTCTAGATGGAATGGAGTAATCAGGAACAGAACAGTTTGCCACTAAATTAACTGGATCTTCGAGAGCTTCAGTGAGAGGGTTCCTCTATCCCGATGCTGCAGTACTCTGCGAGTACGAGGTACTGGCAACATATTCGTTTGGAATGGCATCAGGGAATAGAGTACTACCGAATATCTGACGAATAACACTCTCCCCCTCAACCGGTGACAACTCTACTAGAGAAGGTCCTTGTGTCGATACAGTGTTAGTGATATAATCTTCCAGATCTTCAAATGACGGTTGAGTGGTGTCTGAGGGTTCGGACGGGTCCGCACTCAACATAAGAAACTCTTGAGTACTAGAGGAAAATCTTCTTCATCATCGACAACAACAGTAGTTCCTCCCCCTGAATTATTAGAATCACTCATAGGAACCAGATTGAATGGCTTGAATAGAGTGTCATAGTCAAATAGTTAGTTAGGCCCCACACGAGCATCTGTCTCATTTTCTTCCAACCAGCAAACATCATATGACTCTACAATCTGTTTTGATGCCTTGTTGTAGACTTTGTAGGCAGTTCGACCAGCATAACCAACGAAGTAACAATCATCTCCCTTGGCTTCGAATTTAGGAGTCGACTCAAGATTCAACAAAGTGAACAGACACCCGAAGGCTCGAAAGTGTGCGACTGTGGGCTTATGACCATAAACAATTTCGTTCGAAGTCTTCATCTGAGATTTGTTGATCAACACCCGATTTTGAACATAAAAGGTGGTGCTGATTGCTTCAGCCCAGAAGAATAGTGGTAACTTTATATCACGTAACATCGTTCTTTCAGCTTCAATCAAAGTGCGGTTTCTTCTCTCAGAAACACCGTTCTGCTGCGGGGTACGAGCTGAACTGTACTGGCGAGAAATTCTATTTTCGGCACAAAAATGGTTCAGTGTAGAGTTCTTGAACTCTATGCCATTGTCACAACAAATTCCCTTGAGCTTTAAGTTCAACTGATTTCCATGAGCACCACAAACTTCTTGATCAAGTCAGCTGTTTCACCCTAATTTGATAAGAAAAACACCCAAGTGAAATGGGAGTAGTCGTCAGTGATGACCAGACAATGATTATTTCGAGATAGACTTAAGACATGGATAGGACCGAACAAGTCCATGTGAAGCAACTGAAAGACACTGGAGGTGGTATTTGTCAAATTTGGCTTGTGTGATTTCCGATGATGCTTTCCTAACGCACAAGCCACATACTTCTCGATAGTCACGAAGTCTTTAACTGGCAAGCCGCGTACAATATTGTTCTTTGCAAGACGATTCAGGGTTTTGACATTTGCATGGCCAAGACGACGATGCCACAGCATGGCGTTATGTTCCGATACTTTAGAGAACAAGCATGTAATTTCGTCAGGAACGTTCTTGTTCATGTCAATCAGGTAGGCATAATCTTTTCTCTGACTTCTAACCAGGACCCACTCCTCTGGTATGATAATGCCAGGTTTCAGAATCAAACATTATTTGTTGGTGAAGTGTGTAAAAAAGCCCTTATCACAAATTTGTGACACATTCAGCAGACTATGCTTTAGTTCAGGAATATAATTAACGTTTTCAAAATTTAAAGCTCCATTACTCACGGTACCCTTTTGAGTAATCTTCCCTTTTCTCCTCCCGCAAAGGAAACATATCCGCCGTTAATATTTGAATGTCACTCAGCTGAGATATATCCCCCGTCATGTGCCTGGAACAGCGACTACCAACAAACCATGGTCTGATAATATTCCTCCATAGCTGTTCCTGCATAGTATGCGAGATTAGTTAGTTTTGGGTACCCAGTCCATAGTAGTTCTGGGTAAGTTTGACTTGGTTAACCGTGTTACGGGTTGCCATGACATATCCTCATCATTATCAAAAATTGAACTTGAAGAGGTTGAAGACTTTGTTACCAGAGACTTGGGCACCATTTGTAATTTGGTTTGAAAACTTTGTGATTTACACAAGTGTTTGTCTTAGTCTCTGGTTTGCGAGCAGAAAACTCGGTCGGCTTTGTCTTTTTAGACGTTTTTGGTTCAGAGACCCACTTCGGTCTTGGAATCGAATTCGAGTTTCCATTCCGCCTTTGAATCACAATGGGCTTGGTCTGATGAAAGCTTGACCTGTCAGCCTTGACTCTTCTCCATTTACCTTCAGAGCACCTTGTTTCATAATGCCTTGAATTATTTGAATGAAAATTTTTGTAGTCATGATGAGACATGGTCCTCTGATGGCGTTTATAATATGGAACGTAAGGGAGACGAGAGCAATTTCTAGCAATGTGACCGGGAATGCCATAGTTGAAACAAGTTTGTTTCTTAACATAAAAATCGTTGTGGCCGATTCCCAGTCTTGCTCGGTTGTGTAAGCTTGTTTTTCCATCCTTGAACTTATCATTAGAAACTTCACATTTAGCATTACAGGAATTTCTTTCTTTCATAAACTTAGGTGACAAAAGTTTATTTTGTTTTTTCAATTCATCCATTTTATTAAAGGACAAATCACTTCCTTTAGAAGTTCTAGAAAAAGTAACCAAACGATTGTCTTTGCTCTTAAAAACAGAGCCCACACACACATCAGTAGCATTGTTTAAAACAGATAAAACAAGCAAATTCAAAGAAATAAAAAAGTTGGTAGGTGATTCATCATCTTCCTCAGTCCAGTCCTCAATTATTACTTCATATGCGCACGAACTAGACATGTTAGAATCGTTCACCCCTGAGGTTGATTCAGTTGCCGAGTCTGTATCAACCATACCTTTGCGAGTTGCAGTTGACTTACCATACTACAAACATTTTTCCTTTTTTTCCTCTTCCTTGGTAATAGGAAGACCCGTATAATTATTGTTGTATGGAGGGGAACCATATTATATCCAATACCCACACCCTTGTTTTCTTTCTATTTCAATTGATTTTCTATCATTGACTCAACAACAGCACTAGAGACATCAAATTTTTTAAATTTGAATTTAGCATTATCAAATTTATTTGTTAGTTTCACTATCTCCAATCTCGATGCTTCTAACTCGGCAGTTAGTTCATCGATTTTCTTTTTAGCATCGATATGGTGACAACATTTTATGCTAAAATCAGGTTGCAGCTTGGAAAAATCTTGTTTTTGTGCCTCTATTTTATCTTTTAATGCTTGTTCAAGTTTTTTAAGTGTTGACTTTTCATATTTTACACCCTCCATTTCCCTCATCAAATTACTCTTATATACTTTAAAAAATCCTTACTTTATCGATGCACGTGAAGGCCAAGAAAGCATGCTGAAGATCCTTGACTTGCTCCTCAGCCTCATTATCTTCTTCATCAACAACCACCTCAGCAAAATTTGCAACTTCATTGCTCAAATAAAGTGCGACCATTTGATCTTCCCAAGAGAAATTTTGAACCACCAAACCTCTCTCACCCGTGCTTGAACCAGCCACATTTTCTTCTCTTCGACCATGTACTGGAACCATTGCTCTCTCTCGATTTCCTTCCTTGGCCGGATTGGTACATTCACGAGTAAAATGACCCGGCTCATGACAATTGTAGCACCTTAGAGAGATTTTGTTGAACCCCACTTTATGATTAGCAGGCACATCCAGTTGTTCCTGCCTGTCCTCTTGGTTAATTTCTTGGCTCTAAAAATAGCCATGGCATTTTGCCAAGAAATATCCATCTCCTCCACATCATCAGGATGTATTTGATCTAGCTCAGCAGCCACAACAGGTTGTACCAGGTCTCCAACAAGAAAAGCATTATAGCAGTTCATAAAACCTGCCATTAGAGCAATGTTTTCTTGAGTCTCTTTGGAAATAGTAGGAATTTGAATGGGAGACTTGCTGGAGGTTACCATCGAAGCTTGCGATTTTAGTGCAGGAGCTTACGATTTTAGTGCAGGAGACTGGCTGGAGGTTACCATCGAAGCTTACATTTTGGAATGGATACAGGTTGTTTTGGGAATGATTTGAGTATTTAGGAATTTTTGTGGAATTTTTGGAAATTGTTTGGGGTAAACGGACGATTTTCAGGCGAAATATAGCTGATAAAATGAATTTTTATAAATTAATAAATCAGTAAATAATTCCAGAAATATTTTTATTAAATCCACATATTTTAATTGATAAGTGGCTAAATTTTCATAATTTAATGATTAACGGTTAATTAATTATGCTAATTTGAAGATTAAACAAATTTAGTTTTCATAAAAACCGGCAAGTTCGCGACTAACGAACCTGCGGGAATATCAAAACACCAAGAGTGATCAAAAATCATATTTTTGGACTAATTAAGTAAAAACTAACTTTTCTATGAGAGACCTAGACAATCCGGATAGATTGTGCGCGTTTCTTCTTAAATCAAACTGAATAAACAGAAACGGGCCCCGTGGCTAATCCGGGACCCCAGTATGTGATCCTTCTTTATAACTTAATCATTTTATTAACCAATATATTTACCCAAGCCTATTTTCCCATAACTGTTTCTGAACGCGTAAACGAACAACTTGGCCCAGCTAGGAAAACGAGAATCTGAGCCAAGCTCGGTTTTAAGTATTAGACATTGAACAACATCACAACCTAAGCCTATTGCCACTTTCTGGGCATTCCAGCTATACCCAGATTAGTTATACAGCCCAGTTTAATATTGAGATTATAATAATATTAAAATATTAATATTATTATAATATTGATTATAGGAAACCGTGATTGCAAGTTATACAAACCTCGAACCGACGTGCTACTGATTATCTACTAAACAGTGAGTTTCATGACCCGACTCTTTAAACAGTTTTACGAACTTTTGGGGTGAAAAGCATGTTTTATTACATATACATACCTGAAACATGTATTGATGTGAATTATCTAAGTGCTAACAGACGAAAGTCCCCACGATCACAGTGATTAACTTCGAGCTGGTGGCTTGTGAATAGTACTATTGGTTTGACAAACCCAAACGGAATCGGCCTGGTTGCCGTGTCACATAGCGCCGTTTGCACATGACCATATTTATACAAACAGGCTATGTAGTGTTAGACATAGCTACCGGGGCATGTTGTGAGCGGAAGGGGAGCCACAATGGTTGATTGAGCGTGGGAAATGGATGCACTCAGCACATACAGTCAAGGCTTCACTGTAGCTTAGCATAATTACGTCATTTACATACATACATACTTATTTCATGATTACAAGTGTTAACTTGTGAATAGTTATAACTGTTTTCTTGAAACTCGTGAAACTCACCAACACTAGTAGTTGACCCGTTTTAAACTGCTTTTCAGGATTACCAAAGTCGGAATAGAGTGATGTCGTGCTATCTATTGTGGAACATGCTCGATGCTATGTGAATAGATGCAAGGTTATTAGTACGAAGAGAATAGTTTAACGAATGTATTTTGTTGTAACACCTAGTTTGAATACAAAGATATATCAATGTAATATAATGTAAATTAGTTTGTAATGTTTCTTTATAAACAATGTTGTTGATACCAGAGGTGTTTGTTACATTCCCGTTTTACGCTTCCGCATTGTGCTAGTCGGGGTATGACCCACGTTAGAACATCTCGTAGGATAAACGAGTCCTTACGGTGTCGTTAGTAATGATTGTATGTAAACCGACAGGTGTTTGAGTTGTGGTGACACTTAGGTGTTCTCTAGGTTGTGGTGAATTTGTGCCTTGTGACAGGTGAGTTCATGATGCCCCTTTTTACTCTTTTCATGTTTTGGGCTAGCATACACATTTAAGTGATTTTACTTGATGAACTATTTAAATTATTTTACATGGGCTTACTTATATAGAGTAGGCCTTGGGATGATATTATTGTATGCTTGGATGTATGTTTTTACATGTATTGTTGTATGGCCAATAATTGGCGATGTTAATTAGTCGTTATCGACTAAGGATGTTTACGTATACCTACTTTGTGTTTGCATACGTTGGATGAGATGTTACGTGTTTGGGTTGTACGTGTGCACGACCCTGATGTTATTAATTGGATGATATTTATAGGGATATAATTATATAGATGTACGTATATGTAAGTATGACTATTTATTGTTGATGATGGCCTAACTGTTCCTATCCCGTTTTATTTTAAAACTCTAGGAATGATTATTATAAATGTCAATTATTAAAACTTGAACTCACTCAGCTCAAGCTGACTTTGTGTGTATGTTAGTGTGAGTTTCAGGTTAGGAGGAGGATGCTTACCGCTTGGACGTGCTTAATGCTACTGGGACGGTTGAAGGCATATCTAGTCGGAAAGTTTTGTTAATGAACATTTTCCATTTCAATTAATACTTAATACATTCAAATTTGGTTTTGGGCATAATTCCCGGGTTTTGGGAACTTGTTTAAATAATTATGATTTTTCCGCTGATTTATACTCTGAACTGGTTTTTGAAATGAAATGAATTGTTTTGAGTTTATGAATTTTGTAAGTTTCTTGTATGATCACCAACTGTAGGATTCCCAGGATTCGGGGTCTTACAAGCTGGTATCAGAGCCATGGTTCGAGGGATCCGAGCATCCCTGAATGCTTGGACTCGAACTGTAAGGGGAAAAGACTAGTATGCCAACCGCGAGTAGCTGCACGCCAAGAGGTAACTTTAATTGTTTAGTCATTCCTTGAGTATTAAAGTTCCAGTATATGATTAATTGTTTAAGTGTTAGATAGAATGCTAATGTGGTTAGGGGCAGGGGGTGATTAGGACGGGCAGGTAAAGTAAATGACTAATTACAGCTGATCAACGTCATTAGCAGTTTACCCTTACCTTACATGTTCTAAACGCCACTTGTACTTGACCGTGTTAAAATTCTGTCTTTGTAGGGATAAGTCATGGTTAATACTCGTGCGGCTAAGAGAGGTGGTCCTAGTGTTCGTGGTCGTGGTCGTAAGCCACGTGTCAAAGCCGAGAGCGAGATCCCTACTCCCCAGCAGGAAGAAACCCCGATTTATGAGGTTCTATGCGCCATTCCCGAGATCGTTGCTGAGGTTGTTAGGGCCATGGAGGAATATTTGGTTGGTAAGAGTTCGGATAAGGAAAGGAAGGGTAAGGAGACGCAGGTCAAGGAGGAAGAGGTGTTTGTGCCGAGTGAGGATGAAGAGGAGGTCCGTGCTATTAGTGTATCTACCCGGGGTTGTTCGTATGGAGACTTTAAGAAATGTGACCCTCCTTCTTTCGATGGTACTAAGGATGCATTAGCAGCACATCACTGGGTGAGGGAGATGGAGGCCGTTTTGAGGGTTAGTAAATGTAAGGGGGAGGACATAGTGGCTTACGCTACTGCCTCGTTTCGTTCCGAGGTACTGTGTTGGTGGGATAATCTAGCGCAGGCTATGGGTGATCGTTCTATTAGGAGGATGCCTTGGGATGAGATGAAGAAATTGGTTCTTGATCAGTTTTGCCCTCCACATGAATTTGATAAGATTGAACAGGAATTCTTGACCTAGGAGGCGGGTAATATGACCCCTCGGGAGTATACCACGAAGTTTAATAAGATAGCTTGTTTATGTCCGGATCTGGTTACTCCCGAAGCTAAGAGGATTAAGAAGTATGTGAAGGGTCTTCCGGTGGATATTCGTAGGGGTGTGGTGACCATCGACATGAGCTCGTTTCACTTGGTGGTTACCCTAGAGGGCACATTGTATGATCAGAGGGAGAAATTGCCGCCGACCGAGACTAGGAAGACGTGGAACTCAAATTCATACTGTAAGCGACCCGGGGGAAACAACTTTAATTCGACTAAAAATAGGGTAAAGACTGAGACTTCGGAATTTAAGAGGGATGCGACGTTTGGTAATTGCAAGAAGTGCGGGAAACCGCACAAGGGGGAATGTAAGATTGAGTCTGGTTCCTGTTTTCGATGTGATATGGTTGGACACCCCCATTTCGAGTGTCCGTCGTTGACTTTTTTCCACTGTAAGGGGGCCGGCCACTTGGCATCAAACTGTCCTACCAGCAAGGCGGGGGGATCCGGTTAGGGGACTTCCTCGAGCGGGAAGATGGAAGAAAAGCCGAAGGTCAGGGTGAGAGCCTTCAACATCTCCAAGAGAGAGGCAAACGATGATGCGGATGTTGTTTCAGGTACTTTTTCCTTATTCATCTTTATAATCTACTGTTATGATCTCTCATTCTTTCGAAATCGTATGTGTGATCGTGTAGCTAAGCAGTAGTGTAATACTATCCCAGGTACCTTTTTACTTGATGAATTACAGGTATCGGTCTTATTTGATTCGGGTGCGAGTAGAAGTTTTATGTCTACCGCTTTCTGTTCCTCATTGAATAAATCACCCGAGCGCGTACTTGATGTATTTTAGGTTGAGGTCGCCATAGGAAAGTCTGTTTCTGTGTCTAGGGCTATTCAGGGTTGTACCATCGAGTTGTTTGGGTATAGATTTCTGGTGCGGCTGTACTTGATGCCGCTTGGCTGTTTCGATGTGGTGCTTGGGATGTGCTGGCTCGCAAGTGTTGATGCTCAGATCGTTTTGTGGTCAGAAATTTGTACGTCTATTGACCCCGGATGGGACCCAAATTACGGTCTTCGGTGATCGGAATGGTGCAATGCAACATATCATATCTATTCTTAAGGCGGGAAAACTGATGCAACGGGGGTGCGAGGCGAATCTGGCGTATGCTATAAACGTGAAAACCGAGGTGGCTACCGTCGGTGATGTTCCTATTGTTCGGGATTTCCTGGATGTATTTCCTGATGATTTGTCAGATGTGCCGCTGGATCGTGAGATCGAGTTCCAAATAGACCTTGTGCCGGGCACAAAACCCGTTGCTCGAGCCCCTTATCTAGCACCAAATTAAATGAAACAACTTATGGCTCAATTGGAAGACTTGCTCGACAAGGGCTTCATTTGACCGAGCATCTCACCTTGTGGTGCCCCAGTCCTATTCGTCAAGAAAAAGGACGGTAGTGTGACGTTTGAGCCAAAACCAGGTACACGCTAATATACAGTTACCGATTTAACGATTAAAAGCTTATTACGTAACGATCGAACGATTAACCGAACGGGTCTGGTTATGACCTAGATATCCTAGGGGGGCCATCTATAAGTGATATACCATTAATATAAGCTAATATATTAATATTATGGCCTTAGTTCGATAGCAAACAAGTTAAACGAAAACATACTCATTTAACTACCCGCTATTGATTTAAACTTGAAAGATAGTTACAAAACAAGCATTGTATCATCTGTTAAGCTGAAAAAGACTTACAAAACATTTATTTGAAATGTTTTAAGCAATCCATGAAAATATTTTTGATTTTTACAAAAAAAAAAATGTTTTTATAAATTTACACAAAAATAGGCGAAAAACACTCGTTTTCGCGCTGTTTGTCGTACCCGATATATTTTTCGCGCCAAAAACCGAACCCAAAATAGATTTGGACATGGGATTTCACGTTCGGGCATGCAAAAAGAGGCAAATGGGCCAAAATTGGGCCCAAAAGGGTGCCCAACAAACCCAGCCCGCCAAAGTGGACTTAAAACCCCCCTAAATCATTTTTTTTATTTAAACCATTTAGGAGATATTTTTCACACATATTTATCACACATTCTGGATGTTTGAACCCTTTTCCAGCAAGCTAAGCTAAAACCCTAAGCTAAGATCATTGATTTGAACATTTAAACCCTGCTTAATCATGTTTAATCTTATATAAACGTAGTATAATTTCCAAAAATCATTCCTAATCATGCAAAAATCCTAAAAATGGTCCAAGAACATGTTTTGATCATACACATGGTTAGAAATCATAATCATACTCTTTTTTGTCCATAAACACGGATTAAAGGGTTTAAACGACGTTTTTACGGTTCAAAAGTTCGGCTAAGAACCCTAACCGAAACCCTAATGTTCATGGCTGATTTCTTGATGATACATGCTTGGTTTGTGATATAGTACTTGTACCTAGTTATGTAGATGCACAAGGACACGAAAATTAGATTAAGAAAGCGAAAATGGGCGAAAACCGCAAAGGTACTGCCGAAATGTTCGATTACGGGTTGTTTAGGTTAAGGTTGTGATGTCCATATTGTTAGGTCATAAAATTTTGCAGGGACAACAGGGGAAATATGATTTGATTGTTGTTCAAATTTGGTAATTTTTTGATCATCCGAGAATATTTGGCGAATTTATTACCGAATTGGGGCATATATATTTTGGGAAAAATAGTTAAATTACTTAAGAAATTATGAAATTTTGTGGGAAACTCAGATCTAGTATATGATGATCACATATGAAGATTGGGAGCATTTGGAAAAGTCAAAGTTGGTTTTGTGCATTCATGTTTATTTGAATTTTCGTAATCGTTTTTGGCTCGAAAAGAACAATTGGCAAGGTTTTTAGATTTTGAAAGTTTTCCAGATTATTTTGGTATGTATTCTGGTCACTTAGAAATTTTGGTGGAATTTTTGGAGATCGTTTGGTATAAACGGACAATATTCTGGCTAAGTATTGCAGACAAAATGAATTTTTATAAATTAATAATTCAGTAAATAATTCCAAAAATATTTTTATAAAAATCTACATATTTTAATTGATAAGTGGCTAAATTTTCATAATTTAAGGATTAACGGATAATTAATTGTGCTAATTTAAATATTAAACAAATACAATTCCGATAAAAACCGACGAGTTCGTGATTAACGAACCTGTTGGAATATCAGAACACCAAGAGCGATCAAAAATCATAATTTTGGATTAATTAAGTAAAATCAAACTTTTTATGAGATACCCGGACAATTTAGATAGATTGTGCGTGTTCTCAAATCAAACTGAATAAACGGAAACGAGCCCCGTAGGGAATCCAGAACTCCAATATGTGATCTTTCTTTATAACTTGATCATTTTATCAACCAACACCTTTATCCAAGCTTACTTCCCCATAACTGTTTTCGAACACATAACCGAACAACATGGCCCAGCTGGTAAAACGGGGAAACTGAGCCAAGTACGGTTTTAAATATTAGACAATGAACAACATCACAATCTAAGCCTATTGATACTTTCTGGGCATAGCAGCTATACCCAGATTAGATACACAGCCCAGTTTAGTATTGACATTATAATAATATTAAAATATTAATATTATTATAATATTCATTCTAGGGACCAGTGAACGAGTCAAACGAACTACAAGCTGACGCTGTACTGAATCCCTATTAAACCGTGAGTTTCATGACCCCACTTTAACCTATTTTTATGAACTTTTGGGGTGTAAAACATGTTGATACATATCTATATACTATGAATTGTCTGATGATGGGAATTATCAAAGTTCTAACACACAAAAGTCCCCACGAGCACAGTGATTAACTTTGAGCTGGTGGATTGTGAATAGTACTATTGGTTTGACAAACCAATCGGAGCCGGCATGTGTTTTTAAGACTTTACCCCATTTGCACATGACCATAATTATACAAACACGCTATGTAGTGTTAGACATATCTACTCGGGGCATGTTGTGGGCGGAAAGGGGGCCACAGTGGTTGATTGAGCGTGGGAAATGGATGCACGCAGCACGAACAGTCAAGGCTTCACTGTAGCTTAGCATAATTACATTATAAACATACAAACAAACGTACCTGTGAATGTGCATACATACATACTTGTGTATTTACAAACTAAGATTGTTGTACGCACAACTGATTTCTTGAAACTCGTGAACTCATCAACTACTTGTAATTGACCCGTTTTAACATGTTTTCCAGGTACTGGATTGGATTAGAAAGTCAATGTGCTACGCGTTTGACTTGCGATCAATGTTGGGTGCATTGATGCAAGTGTGCAAATAGGAAGTAAAGCCGCTTAACAAGCTAGATTTAGTTTGTATCACCTAGTTTTAAACAAAGTTAGATCGATATAAAATATTGTAAAGTAGTTCGTATTGTTCTTTATAAACAATGTGGTTGATATCAGAGGCGTCTGTTACATTTCCGTTTCACGCTTCCGCAAATCGCTTAACATGGTGTGACAGAAGTTGGTATCAGAGCCAGGTTATAAAGGATTAGGTTATCCCTTAGGATACCTAAAATATAACCATAGGCTCGATTAACACTAGGAAAATAAATAATAATAATTTAATATTATATATTGATGGATGTCGGCAAGAACTTGTAGGGAAAGTGAGTTATTGTGGTCCAGAACATAATAACAGACTTGCTCGTATGAGGGAATTCGGGGAGAAGTCGCGTAACGTATGGGTAGGTAAAAATGGCAACACATGTGTATAAAAAGTAATATTGAGTATGTATATTTATACATATATGTGTAACACGCATATGTGCTTATCTGAAACAAGGTGTGCGAATACGTGTACGTACTTACATTATATTCGATTATAATCAATATTAATTCTATTTATAATTAAAATCAAATTTTAATAAAACTAATATTATATTTTATCACACTTAATATCGTACCTGACCATAACAGATAACATATTTTACTCGGCCTTAAGTAATAATATTCTCTACTCTGATTCCTGTTATCGAAAAATATTATTTTTGTGACAAATTGTTGAACCGTTAGATGTCGAGATCGATAGCCTCATATCAGATGAAGAACTAGTGTTACCTAGAAGCGAGAATTTGGATAAAGCTTTATCGAGACCAAATTGAATCTTATTTTATGATTGAACCATCGACTGAGCGTAAACTCAAGGCCCAAAAAGGAACCGTGGAAGGTGATATACATATGTTCATCTCAAGGGAACACAACACTTCTCGATTTGGGCCTAATATTTATCTCATATACTAGTTTCTAACAGTAAACTGAACTGTTTTCTAGGTATCTTTCCACTTCCGTTGGTCAAAAATAAACACTACTCCTAAGAAAATACCTAGTAAAGAATATGATTTATCAAATTATAAAGAAAATAGCTATCCTATTGAGTTTTCAATAATATAACAAACCGTGACACCCTACATATATCATACACCAGCTACAAAAATAATAATTTCTTTATACCTCACCAATACCACCGACCTTGAGGAACCCTCCTTACCTAATAAATTTATCAAATCACCCATCTACGAGTATCTCCAACCACTTCTATATTGTTGCCACTCCGATTGATTTATCATAGAAGAGAGACCCCACGCTTGCGGACCAATGATGTGTCTTGGCTTGTAGAGAACAAACTTACTTACAACTAATAAATGACCATTTTTCGTAGATTCATTATGCTTGCGGGCACCGAATGACCTGATGAAAAAATATTCTATAGTTAAATTTAATAGCATCCAAAGGTCAAGGGAAGTATACAAATGCCTCTTACTACAGCATACTGTTCAAACTCTTAACGAACAAATGTCTACTTACAGGAGAAACATGATAAAACAATTACCCAATAAGTGGGATTACATCTCAATAATTGTTGTACAAGTTGTGAACTATTCGTGATTATTATAATTTGTGTTCGGATAGACAAGGATAGTATGATAACGTTGTGCATAGTTTCGATACTCCATACAAGCATTTGGTAATGTGCTATGCTGATAGGGGAGACGATTTGGATCTATTAGTACAAACATTAACCCTTACCGGGTTAAAATTACTTGTCACGGGATGACAATTTTCGATACATACATGCAAACAATGGCCTTATCAGGCTAAATCTATGTATTATTCTGGGTATATGGAAACATGATTCGGTGTGTGTAATACGCATTTGTTATTCGAATTACCTGACTGTTAGCTAATGTGATTCCCCGCGTAATAAGTTATAGGGAAAAATTACTATTATGTGAAGTCTATTTGTTTATCATTATAGAATGGCCCCGAATAAAACAAACATGTGATTTGAGGCAGTTGTGGCCGAAAGGATTATCGGTGACTGCAGATAGTAACTCTGACAATCGCAGCAAGATTCGCTGCCAGCATTAATACAAAAATGAATACAAATCAAAAGCCAAGCACTAATACGGCCGCGAATATTATTTCATCGCCCCGTACTAATACACCTACAAATGTTATTTTGTTGATAATCACGTACATTGTCACGAATAATACTCTCTCACTGAAAATGATGAGACTGCCAATAACAATAATTTCCCCCACTAAATGCCATTGGCAACAAAAGTCTTTTACCGAACAGGAATACTAGTCGTAAAAACCGTGATCCTTCACGACAGGAATACTCGATTAAACGATTATAGTCGTACAAACATGTAAAATTTAGTGGTACTAAAGAATCAAAGGAGTTAGTGAAATGAATCGAACCAATAAAATCTGTTATTGATACTAGGAATTAATCATCACATATGTGATAGATAACGATTGTACAAATTTGGGAATAAGAGGCAACCAATTGTATTACTTGAGCAAAACTTAAAACCCTTTTATTAAAACATTTTCGTCCAAGGAATGAAATCTAGAAATTAGAATGCGAACCTGGGCAACTGAAAACAAAAGGTGTTGACTAATTGGGATACGCAAACCATTTTAACGAACTTTTTCGACTGATGCCAGGCTTAGTAGCACCGAAGTAGAGACTTTCGTTAATTCAGTTAACCATTAACTTTTGAGAATACAATGACCCAAGCCGGTGTGGTCGCTTCGGATTTGGTCATAAAAGGGGTGTTGAGAGTACTGGGGATTCTTCCAGTACAAAACGAGCAAATTACGTAACAGGGGTACAAGAGCTATTATAAATTAAATGTGCGCGTCCTACGACTCAAAACGGCAAGGCGATCAACTTTAGACCTGAACGAAAAATATACGGTGAACATTCACCAATGTGGGGTTATGTAATTATTATAAAGGTATGTCATAAAAGCGGGAATATTAGATACTATGCTTGTAGCTATGGAATCATTATGAGCACTATAAACCAACCGTTCTATCCTCATTATTCATAGTTATCTCAATTGTAACCAATTCACTCACAACCTATGACAAATCCTCCTCCTTGCTATGAGTGTGGAAGTATGAAAAGCTCCAAAAATAATGTCCCAAATTAAACCAAGAACGAACATTGACGTATAACTTGGCTAGAGGTCGCGGTTAGTGACCGGAACCGATAAAACACGATAAGACTTAAATGTGGTGAAGGTACATCTGTAATTCCTGATTAATATGTTTAACATAACATGACGTGTTTGTATAAACATATTGTCACGTGTAATTTCATTATGTTTTGTCATTCGTACTATCTCCACTTAATAATATACCGATCAATGATAATAATCACCTTTCATCAGCACGTAGTTAATCATTATGGTTGTAGGGACTTTTCATATATACATGTTCAGATAATCTATATCCTGAACCGTTTTCTGATAGATAATGTATATAAACACGCTTTTCATCCGAAAGGTTTGTAAACAGTTTGAAAAGAGGGGTCATGAAACTCACGGTTTTGTAGGCACTCAGTGCGAGATCAGCACGGGGTTCGTTTCCCTTCATATCACTTAGTCCCTATAGTCCATATTATAATAATATTAATATTTTAATATTATTATAATTTTTATACTAAGCTGGGCTGTATAGCTAGTCTGGGTGTGGTTGTAACACCCAGAAAGTGACAATAGGCTTAGGTTGTGATTTTGTTCAATGTCTAATACTTAAAACCGAACTTGGCTCAGATACCCGTTTTCCCAGCTGAGCCAAGTTGTTCGTTTACGCGTTCAGAAAACAGTTATGTGGAAATAAGCTTGGGTAAATGTATTGGTTAATAAAATGATTAAGTTATAAAGAAGGATCACATACTAGGGTACCGGATTAGCCTCGGGGCCCGTTTCCGTTTATTCAGTTTGATTTAAGAAGAAACACTCACAATCTATTCGGATTGTCCAGGTTTCTCATAGAAAAGTTTGTTTTTACTTAATTAATCCAAAAATATGATTTTTGATCACTCTTGGTGTTTTGATATTCCCGCAGGTTCGTTAGTCGCGAACTTGCCGGTTTTTATAAAAACTGAATTTGTTTAATCTTCAAATTAGCATAATTAATTAACCGTTAATCATTAAATTATGAAAATTTAGCCACTTATCAATTAAAATATGTAGATTTTTATAAATATATTTCTGGAATTATTTACTGATTTATTAATTTATAAAAATTTATTTTATCAGCTATATTTTGCCTGAAATTCGTCCGTTTATCCCAAACAATTTTCAAAAATTCCAAAAAAATTTTTGAATACTCAAATCATGTCCCAAAACAACCAGTATCAATTCCAAAATGTAAAAAGCTTATTCAATATTCTTTTCGGCCCAAATTCGGCTATAAAAATTCGCACCAATGCATATGTACAAAACACCTTTAGACTTCTCCAAATGATCTCAAAATTCATATGTGATCAAAATACATCAAATATGAGTTTCCAAAAAACCTTCATAATTTTTGGAGCTTTTAACTATTTTTCCCCATTAAACATCCCAATTCGGTAATAAATTCGCCAAATATTCTCGGATGGTCGAAAAATTACCAAATTTGAACAGGGACTCATTGACATGGTCCCTAATGTCCCTGAAAAATTTCAAGGCCTAATAATATTCACATCACAACCTTAGCCTAAACAGCCCGTAAGCGAGTGTTTCGGCATTACCTTAGCGATTTTGGTTCGTTTTCGCCTTTCTAATCAACTTTTCAAGCTCTTGTGCTCCTATGTAGGCTAGATAAAGGTCCTATATCACAAACCAAGCAAGTTTCATCAATAAAACAGCCCTTTAACCTAGGGTTTCGGCTAGTGCACAAAAACGAACTTTTGAACCGTAAAAACGCCGTTTCAATCCTTTAATCCGTGATTATGGCCAAAAAAACTATAAAACCAGGTTCCTCACCAAGTTTATGATCAAAACATGTTTATGGACCACTTTTAGGGTTTTTACATGGTTAGGAATGATTTTTGGCAATCAAGCTATGTTTATATGGTATTAATCGAGTTTAAACGAGCCGAAAATTGATTATTTATGACATGTTTACCTAGTTCTTGCTGGGTTTTGTGTAAGGCCCCGTTACCGGTAACCCTACTTTCGTGTTGGATTTACTCATAAACACAGTTCTAAATATCAGAGTTAATTAAAAACTTTACGCGGAATATAAAACTTTCATAAAACATTACATATCGATTCATAATCATGACTTAAAACATTCCTCTTGTCTTTCAAAATCAAAACATAACTTATAAAACATATCAGATCTTCAGATGCCAGGCTTTAGTCTTCTGCCATGTGTCCTCCACTCAAGCCAGCTGTCTCAACCTACTCACCTGCGTGCATACTAAAAGTCAGCTACGCTGAGTGAGTTCTAGTTAATCATACAATACTATACAACATCTTCTTACATCCATACGTACTTAACCTCATAACTTTCTTTTATACACACATAAGTACTCATACCTTCATTCTTACTTACATACTTTCTTTCTTACTTACATACTTTCTTTACATTCATAATCATACGTTTTAAAGAGCCTTTCGCCCTATAACCTCACAGATATTATAAGGGTCTGGTCCCTAACGTCACAGATATTATAAGGGTCTGGTCCCTAACATCACAGATATTATAAGGGTCTGGTCCCTAACATCACAGATATTATAAGGGTCTGGTCCCTAACATCACAGATATTATGAGGGTCTGGTCCCTAACATCACAGATATTATTAGGGTCTGGTCCCTATCATCACAGATATTATAAGGGTCTGGTCCCTTGCTTTCGAATATTAGTAGGGTTCAGTTCCCTCTTCGTTACTATACAACCATGCAACATACCTCGAGTATTATTAGGGCTTGGTACCCTTTTCGTAACCATACAACCGTCATTTCCTTCTTTTATTAACTTTATTACGTTCATACACATAAACATACATATCATACTTGCCATATTTATAACGTTGCAACCTGACAGTACGTGCAATATCCGAAGATCGTTCACGAACCATCAAGCAATCATTCATACATATCACATATATCGCATATGGCTTTATAACGTTACAACCTGACAGTACGTGCAATATCCGAAGATCGTTCACGAACCATCAAGCAATCATTCATACATATCACATATATCACATATGGCATACACTTATCACTTAGGATAAATGTATTAACGACACATCAAGTATGCACACAGCCCCGAAAACATAACAAGGAATGGGGCTAGAAACTCACCTGGATCCTGTTACGCTCGCCGTTGATCGTAATTCCTTTCTTTAACTGGGCTCGGCTAACTGTATATTAATTACACATATCAATTAACTACTACTTCTCGTTTTGTATTTCTATCTATATATGACCCACAACGAACGGGGGTCCGGGGGCAGCGCCCCTGGCAGCGGGGTTCTAGGGGCGGCAGCCCCTAGCGGGGTCCAAGGGGCAGAGCCCCTGGCTGGGGTTAAGCTGCCAGGTCAGCTTGGAAAAATTTTATTTTCGATAACTGCCTTAACACATTTTCCATTAGGTTTTTAATTTATTTTCTAAGCGAACTTCACTTTAGGCGAAGTTAAACCTTAGGCGAACTTGGCTTCAGGCGAAGTTAAACCTTAGGCGAACTTGGCTTCAGGCGAAGTTAAACCTTAGGCGAACTTGGCTTTTAGGCGAAGTTAAACCTCAGGCGAACTTGGCTTTTAGGCGAAGTTAAACCTTAGGCGAACTTGGCTTTTAGGCGAAGTTAAACCTCAGGCGAACTTGGCTTTTAGGCGAAGTTAAACCTCAGGCGAACTTGGCTTTTAGGCGAAGTTACCATTTCAGCGAAGTTGCCGTCAGGCGAACTTGGCTTCAGGCGAACTTATCATCAGGCGAACTTGGCTTGCAGGCGAAGTTCATCAGGCGAACTTAGCTTGCAGGCGAAGTTCATCGCTTGAAGGCGAAGTTGCCCAGATGAAGGCGAAGTTGTCGCGCTGCAGATCTGTTTGCCCATAACTCCTTCGTTTCTTAGCCAAATAACTCGATTTTGGTACCCACGGAATCGTATGATGGGCGCCTACAAATCCCAACCATCAAATCGGCCTAAAATCGACGTTTTAGGGGTCCGATTTGGGCAGTTGTGTTTCGGGTCCGATTAACCCGTCAAATCCTAACCATTTTCAGTAATATTAGCTTTGCGGGATTAGTTCTTACCTTTCCAACTCAGATCTACCAGCAAAATCTCGGGTCTCGACTTCGGATCTCGGTCGGTTATGTGTGTGTTTTTGAGTGTGTAAAAGAGAAAGATGGAAATAAAATGATATCTTGGGCTTGGGATGGGTATTTATATCTCTCAAGACCACGGACCCAAGGCCCATTCTCATTTAACCCATCTTACGTAATCTAAGCCCATGACCCGTTCCTTACTCGACATTAAATAACTAAAACGTGAAATCACTAAACATAACTTTCTTTTATTTAACATTATAAAAATTTTAGGATGTTACAAGTCTTCCCCCCTTAAGGAGGTTTCGTCCCCGAAACCTAACTATTACATAAACAAACTAGGGTAAAACTTGCGCATCTCATCCTCGACTTCCCAAGTAGCATCTGATCCCTTGCGGTGATTCCATATCACTTTTACCAAGGGTATAATCTTGTGACGAAGCTGCTTCTCCTTGCGATCAACGATCTTTATCGGTTGCTCGATGTAGTTCAATTGTTCATCAACCTCGATGTCCATTAATGGCACGTGAGACGTGTCATCAGCTAGACACTTCCTCAGATGAGAAACATGGAAGGTTGAATGAATTCCTTCTAACTCATCGGGTAAATCCAGCTTATAAGCTACTTCCCCCACACGATACAAAATTTTAAATGGTCCAATGTACCTCGGACTTAGCTTCCCTCTCTTTCTAAAACGGATAATTCCTTTCCAAGGCGAGACCTTAAGCATCACATAGTCGCCAACGTTAAACTCAATTGGTCGTCGCCGCTTATCCGCATAAGACTTTTGTCTGTCTTGAGCGGCTTTCATTCTTGCTTTGATCTGATCGAACTTTGATGACGTTTCTTGAACCACTTCTATACTTCCCATTTCCTTCTGACCAATCTCACCCCAACACACCGGGGTTCTACATCGTCTACCGTACAGCATCTCAAACGGTGGCATACCAATACTCGAATGGTAACTGTTGTTATAGGAGAACTCTGCCAGATGCAGATGATCATCCCAACTTCCACCAAAATCTAAAACGCAAGCACGTAGCATATCCTCAAGGGTTTGGATCGTCCTTTCAGACTGTCCATCGGTTTGAGGATGATACGCCGTACTGATGTTCAACCTCGTCCCCATAGCTTCATGAAATTTCTTCCAGAACCTCGAAGTAAACCGTGTATCCCTATCAGACACGATCGATAGCGGTACTCCATGCTTGGTTACCACTTCCTTGATGAACAAGCTTGCTAACGTTTCTGACGAGATGGCCTCTCGTATGGGCAGAAAGTGAGCACTCTTGGTCAAACGGTCCACAATCACCCAGATGGTATCATGATGCTTAGCTGTACGAGGTAGCTTAGTTATGAAATCCATGGTGATGTGTTCCCATTTCCACTCAGGTATCTCTAGCGGTTGCATCTTCCCATAAGGCTTTTGGTGCTCGGCCTTGACTTGTAAGCAAGTTAAGCACTTACTAACATAATCCACTACATCATTCTTCATTCCTGGCCACCAGTAATCTCTTTTCAAGTCTTGGTACATCTTTGTAGCTCCAGGATGGATTGAGTACCTTGACTTATGAGCTTCATCTAAGATTCGACTTCTAAGATCACCATGGCGTGGAATCCACATACGGTCAAATCTAGTTTTAACTCCATGAGTGTTTTCCATCAACTCATCTTGCTGGCCATAAATCCTTTCTTTCTTTAATAACCCTTCGTCTACTAACACTTCTGACTGCACTTTGATGATTCCTTCAAAAAGACTTGAGTTCATGATCAACTTATATGACTTCACGGTTACAAGGACTTCCTCATTCTTACGACTTAACGCATCAGCGACCACGTTAGCCTTACCGGGGTAATACTTAATCTCACAGTCGTAATCCTTTATCAATTCTAACCATCTTCTCTGTCTCATGTTCAGTTCTTTCTGCTCGAAGAAGTACTTTAAACTCTTATGATCGGTATAGATAGTACACTTAGTGCCGTATAGATAATGCCTCCATATCTTAAGAGCATGCACTACAGCTGCTAACTCCAAATCATGCGTCGGATAAGTACTCTCATGGACCTTCAACTGTCTAGACGCGTAGGCTATCACCTTCCCTCGTTGCATCAACACGCAACCTAACCCTTGATGCGAGGCATCAGCACAAACAACAAAATCCTCATCACCATCGGGTAAAGTAAGGATTGGAGCTTGCGTGAGTCTCTTCTTCAATTCTTCAAAGGCTTCCTCCTGAAACTTTCCCCAATTGAATACTATCGTCTTTCGGGTCATACCGGTCAGCGGTGCGGCTATCTTGGAGAAACCTTCGATGAATCTCCTATAGTAGCCAGCTAACCCTAGGAAGCTTCGTATATCAGTCGGATTCTGCGGAGTCTTCCAATTCGTTATCGCTTCAATCTTAGCTGGGTCCACGGTAATCCCCTCCAGATTAACCACATGACCTAAAAATTGCACTTCTCTTAACCAGAATGCGCACTTCGAAAACTTGGCGTACAACCTTTCTTTCTTCAGAACTTCCAATACCTCTCTCAGATGCTCGGCATGGTCAGACTCACTCTTTGAATAAATCAATATATCATCGATGAAGACGATAACCGACTTATCCAACATCGGTCGACACACCCTATTCATCATGTCCATAAATGCTGCAGGAGCATTTGTTAGACCGAATGACATTACAAGGAACTCGTAGTGTCCATACCGCGTTCGGAACGCTGTTTTAGGGATGTCTACCTCTTTCACCTTCAGCTGATGGTAGCCTGATCTGAGATCTATTCGTGAGAACCAACTCGAACCTTGCAGTTGGTCAAACAGATCGTCAATCCTAGGCAAGGGGTATCTATTCTTTACCGTAAGCTTATTCAACTCACGATAGTCTATGCACATTCTCATACTTCCATCCTTTTTCTTCACAAACAAAACCGGTGCGCCCCACGGAGAAACACTCGGTCTGATAAAACCCTTGTCGAGGAGTTCTTGCAGTTGGGACATTAATTCCTTCATCTCGGACGGTGCTAGACGGTAAGGCGCTTTCGCGACGGGCTGGGCTCCTGGTATTAAATCTATCTGAAATTCTATCTCTCGCTCAGGTGGCAACCCCGGAAGATCCTCAGGGAATACTTCTGGGTAGTCGCGCACAATAGGAACATTATTCATTTCTTTCGTCTCGGCCGTAGCGTTGACAACATACGCCAGGTAGGCACCGCACCCTCGCCTTAACAAACCCTCGGCTTTTATCATCGAAATGACATTAAGCCCATAACTCTCCTTATCACCATAAACCGTCACCGCACTACCATCCAATGACTTTAACCTTATCATCTTACTTTTACATACTATCTGAGCCTCAAACTCAGACAACCAATCCATACCCAAGACTACATCGAACCCTCCTAAGGCCATAACATACAAAGTAACAGGGAACTCATGTCCCTCTAACACTATCTTACAATTCTTAACCATTTTTGTTATTTTCACCGAAGTGTCACTTGCGGTTTCTACTACAAAAGTTTCAGACACTCGGCAGCCTTTCATTTTAGCTAGTTTACTAAACGTCGTAGCTACAAAACTTCTATTCGCACCAGAATCAAATAATACAGAAGCGGAAACATCGTTCACTAGAAACGTACCTGTGACGACATCC
This sequence comes from Bidens hawaiensis, assembly GCF_021521415.1. Taxonomy (NCBI): domain Eukaryota; kingdom Viridiplantae; phylum Streptophyta; class Magnoliopsida; order Asterales; family Asteraceae; genus Bidens; species Bidens hawaiensis. Next base: position 1,042,126 of record NW_027491022.1, read on the forward strand.
GGAATCTGCCTGGCTTGTTCCTGGGTCAGCATGTAGGCTCTAGTTCTGGGCCTAGCTTGATCGGCATCCTTCTTTCCCGTACCTCCAGCTACACCTTCAGTGCACTCCCTTGACATATGGCCTGTCTTGCCACATTTGTAACATGCTGGCTTCGCACTGCACTCATTGGCATAATGCCCTACCTTCCCGCACTTATAACAGGCATTCGACCCCATTCTGCATTCTCCACCATGAGCCTTTCCACATTTGAGACAAACATTAGAACTTTTACCCCACTTGCACTCACCACCATGCCTCTTCCCGCAGGTCTTACACGATATCTTCTCCCACACTTTCTGTTTCTTATCCTTGGAGTTCCATAACTGAGTACCGGGTCGTTTAGCAGGAGTGACCCCTTTCTTCTCTTTCTCTTCGTCCCTTTCCACCCTATCATCCGCGGCCACGTCAGCATAGACCATTTCCGCGAGTCCAACAGCCGAATCAAAAGTAGCAGGTTGAATCGCCCTGACTAACATGCGGACCTTTTGTGGCAACCCCCTCACATAACATTTGATTCTCTTGACCTCAGTGTCAACCATGTCAGGCACCAACCTAGATAGTCGGTTGAACTCCGTGGTATACTCACGATGCGTCATCATACCGGCTATTAAATTCTGGAACTTCATCTCCGTTCTTTCAACCTCGGCATCTGCACAGAACTTTTTCATTACCAACTCTTTCAAATCTTCCCACTTCATCTCTTTGATCTCTTCACGGGTCTTCCTCTGCTCCACACTCTCCCACCAATACATAGCCTCATCTACGAATGACTGAGTAGCATAACCCACAGCTTGGTCGGGACGGCATTCGCTAATGCGGATAACCTTGTCCATAGCGGTTATCCACTGGAGAGTAGCGATTGCGTCTCCTAAACCAGTCAGCTTAGGCGGGTCACAACCTTTGAAGGACTTATAGCTGCACCCACCTTGTCCTCCTCTCCTATCATCGACTTTCACAGACTTATCCCCACTCGAGGCCCCTCTTTCACCTTCCCCATCCTTTCTACCATCACCACCCGCCCCTTCAGCAGTTCGCTCACGGCTTCCAGCAGATCCTTCGGGATTCAGGTTCTTCACAGCAGCAACTACAGCCTGAACGATGGCTGCTTGAACTGCGGGGCTAAGTTGAACTTCTTCGTTGTTGTTCTGGTCTCCTCCAGCTGCGCTTCCTTCATCTTCGGTGTGGGAAGCTTCTTCCACCGAGGGTTGCCGGACAAGACGAGGCCTGCCACGACGCCCAGTGCGACCCCCAGTTTCAACAAATTCTCCAGCTCCAGCCATTAGTATTCTAAAGGGGAAAACACAAACATCATCACTCAAGGAACTATCTAGTACAAGGATAGTAAGGCTAACAGGTAATAACAGTGGCCAGTTGTGATTAGCTGATCACGTTACTTTCCGCGTCCTATACACTTCCTTTTATGAGTCTATTTGTGCCGGTTCTACTTAAGTAGTTAGTCAATTCAAAACAATCAATTATTCCTATCCGTACCATTCTCATATCTTTTCTTTCTCATTAACGTATATCATTTAATCATACCTTTCACCTTTACTGATCTTGCTTGAGCGACACATGGCATTCTTGAACTGGCATCTTCTTTCTTTTCTTACTTAAATCCCATTCTCTGTTCGAGTCTAAGCATGTATGATGCTTAAATCTCTCGAACTTTGCTCTGATACCAACTTGTAAGGCCCCGTTACCGGTAACCCTACTTTCGTGTTGGATTTACTCATAAACACAGTTCTAAATATCAGAGTTAATTAAAAACTTTACGCGGAATATAAAACTTTCATAAAACATTACATATCGATTCATAATCATGACTTAAAACATTCCTCTTGTCTTTCAAAATCAAAACATAACTTATAAAACATATCAGATCTTCAGATGCCAGGCTTTAGTCTTCTGCCATGTGTCCTCCACTCAAGCCAGCTGTCTCAACCTACTCACCTGCGTGCATACTAAAAGTCAGCTACACTGAGTGAGTTCTAGTTAATCATACAATACTATACAACATCTTCTTACATCCATACGTACTTAACCTCATAACTTTCTTTTATACACACATAAGTACTCATACCTTCATTCTTACTTACATACTTTCTTTCTTACTTACATACTTTCTTTACATTCATAATCATACGTTTTAAAGAGCCTTTCGCCCTATAACCTCACAGATATTATAAGGGTCTGGTCCCTAACGTCACAGATATTATAAGGGTCTGGTCCCTAACATCACAGATATTATAAGGGTCTGGTCCCTAACATCACAGATATTATAAGGGTCTGGTCCCTAACATCACAGATATTATGAGGGTCTGGTCCCTAACATCACAGATATTATTAGGGTCTGGTCCCTATCATCACAGATATTATAAGGGTCTGGTCCCTTGCTTTCGAATATTAGTAGGGTTCAGTTCCCTCTTCGTTACTATACAACCATGCAACATACCTCGAGTATTATTAGGGCTTGGTACCCTTTTCGTAACCATACAACCGTCATTTCCTTCTTTTATTAACTTTATTACGTTCATACACATAAACATACATATCATACTTGCCATATTTATAACGTTGCAACCTGACAGTACGTGCAATATCCGAAGATCGTTCACGAACCATCAAGCAATCATTCATACATATCACATATATCGCATATGGCTTTATAACGTTACAACCTGACAGTACGTGCAATATCCGAAGATCGTTCACGAACCATCAAGCAATCATTCATACATATCACATATATCACATATGGCATACACTTATCACTTAGGATAAATGTATTAACGACACATCAAGTATGCACACAGCCCCGAAAACATAACAAGGAATGGGGCTAGAAACTCACCTGGATCCTGTTACGCTCGCCGTTGATCGTAATTCCTTTCTTTAACTGGGCTCGGCTAACTGTATATTAATTACACATATCAATTAACTACTACTTCTCGTTTTGTATTTCTATCTATATATGACCCACAACGAACGGGGGTCCGGGGGCAGCGCCCCTGGCAGCGGGGTTCTAGGGGCGGCAGCCCCTAGCGGGGTCCAAGGGGCAGAGCCCCTGGCTGGGGTTAAGCTGCCAGGTCAGCTTGGAAAAATTTTATTTTCGATAACTGCCTTAACACATTTTCCATTAGGTTTTTAATTTATTTTCTAAGCGAACTTCACTTTAGGCGAAGTTAAACCTTAGGCGAACTTGGCTTCAGGCGAAGTTAAACCTTAGGCGAACTTGGCTTCAGGCGAAGTTAAACCTTAGGCGAACTTGGCTTTTAGGCGAAGTTAAACCTCAGGCGAACTTGGCTTTTAGGCGAAGTTAAACCTTAGGCGAACTTGGCTTTTAGGCGAAGTTAAACCTCAGGCGAACTTGGCTTTTAGGCGAAGTTAAACCTCAGGCGAACTTGGCTTTTAGGCGAAGTTACCATTTCAGCGAAGTTGCCGTCAGGCGAACTTGGCTTCAGGCGAACTTATCATCAGGCGAACTTGGCTTGCAGGCGAAGTTCATCAGGCGAACTTAGCTTGCAGGCGAAGTTCATCGCTTGAAGGCGAAGTTGCCCAGATGAAGGCGAAGTTGTCGCGCTGCAGATCTGTTTGCCCATAACTCCTTCGTTTCTTAGCCAAATAACTCGATTTTGGTACCCACGGAATCGTATGATCGGCGCCTACAAATCCCAACCATCAAATCGGCCTAAAATCGACGTTTTAGGGGTCCGATTTGGGCAGTTGTGTTTCGGGTCCGATTAACCCGTCAAATCCTAACCATTTTCAGTAATATTAGCTTTGCGGGATTAGTTCTTACCTTTCCAACTCAGATCTACCAGCAAAATCTCGGGTCTCGACTTCGGATCTCGGTCGGTTATGTGTGTGTTTTTGAGTGTGTAAAAGAGAAAGATGGAAATAAAATGATATCTTGGGCTTGGGATGGGTATTTATATCTCTCAAGCCCACGGACCCAAGGCCCATTCTCATTTAACCCATCTTACGTAATCTAAGCCCATGACCCGTTCCTTACTCGACATTAAATAACTAAAACGTGAAATCACTAAACATAACTTTCTTTTATTTAACATTATAAAAATTTTAGGATGTTACATTTTGAGAGTACCAGGGAGATATCCAGATTTTTCCACCAGAAAATGACCTTGAAATATCATGAATTTGTTTTTATATTTAAAGAAAAACCAAGGGGGGGGGGGAAAGTCTTCTTTGGCGGGCTAGGCTCGTTGGGTACCCTTTTGGGCCCATTTGGCCCACTTTTCTTGATTTACGTTCCCGAACGTAAAATTCCAAGTCCAAATTTATTTCGGGTTCGGTTTTTGATACGAAAAATATATCGGGTACGACAAACAGTGCGAAAACAAGTGTTTTTCGGCTATTTTTGTGTAAATTTATAAAAACATAGTATACGTTTGTAAAAATCGAAAATATTTTCACGGATCGCTTAAAACATTTCAAATAAGTGTTTGGTAAGTCGTTTTCGGCTTAACGGATGATACAATGCTTGGTTTGTAACTATCTTTCGCGTTTAAATCTATAGCGGGTAGTTAAACTAGCATGTTTTCGTTTAACTTGTTTGCTATCGAACTAAGGCCATATTACTAATATTTTAGCTTATATTAAACGTATATCACTTATAGATGGCACCCCGGGATATCCCGACCATAACCAGACCCGTTTGGTTATTCGTTTATTCGTTACGCAAAAAGCAGTTAAACGCTTATTCGAGTTTGTAAGTACTAAGGTGTACTCGGTTTTGCCACGGATGTCACACGTAACGATCGAATGATTAACCGAACGGGTGTTGTTATGACCCAGATATCCCGGGGGGGCCATCTATAAGTGATATACGATTAATATAAGCTAATATATTAGTATTATGGCCTTAGTTCGATAGCAAACAAGTTAAACGAAAACATACTCGTTTATCTACCCGCTATGGATTTAAACTTGAAAGGTAGTTACAAAACAAGCATTGTATCATCTGTTAAGCCGAAAAAGACTTACAAAACATTTATTTGAAATGTTTTAAGTGATCCATGAAAATACTTTTGATTTTACGAACAAATACTATGTTTTTTATAAATTTACACTCGTTTTCGCGCTGTTTATTGTACCAGATATATTTTTCGCGCCAAAAACCGAACCCAAAATAAATTTGGACTTGGTATTTCATATTCGGGCATGCAAAAAGAGACTAATGGGACTAAATTGGGCCCAAAAGGGGACCCAACAAACCCAGCCCGCCAAAGTGGACCTAAAACCCCCCTAAATCATCTTTTTATTTAAACCATTTTGGAGATATTTTTCACACATATTTCTCAAACATTTTGGATGTTTAAACCCTGTTCCAGCAAGCTAAGCCAAAACCCTAAGGTAAGATCATTGATTTGATCATTTAAACCATGTTTAATCATGTTTAATCTCATATTGTATAATTAACAAAAACCATTCCTAACCATGAAAAAATCCTAAAAATGGTCCAAAAACATGTTTTGATCATACACATGGTTAGAAATCATAATCATACTCTTGTTTTGGCCATAAACACGGATTAATGGGTTTAAACGACTTTTTTACGGTTCAAAAGTTCGGCTGAGAACCCTAACCGAAACACTGATGTTCATGGCTGGTTTCTTGATGATACATGCTTGGTTTGTGATATAGTACCTGTACCTAGCTTATGTAGATGCACAAGGACCCGGAAATTGGATTAAGAAAGCGAAAATGGGTGAAAACCGCAAAGGTATAGCCGAAATGCTCGATTACGGGCTATTTAGGTTAAGGTTGTGATGTCCATATATTTAGGTCATAAAATTTTTCAGGGACATCAGGGGAAATATTATTTTGTTCCTGTTCAAATTTGGTAATTTTTTGACCATCTGAGAAAATTTGGCGTATTTATTACCGAATTGGCGCATATATTTTGGGAAAAATAGTTAAATTGCTTAAAAAATTATGAAATTTTTTGGGGAACTCATATTTGGTATATTATGATCACATATAAAATTTGGGAGCATTTTGAAAAGTCTATGTTGGTTGTGTGCATTCACGTTTATTTGAATTTTCGTAATCGTTTTTGTCTCAACAAGAACAATTGGCAAGTTTTTAGATTTTAAAAGTTTTCCAAGTTATTTTGGTATGTATTCTGGTCACTCAGAAATTTTGGTGGAATTTTTGGAGATCGTTTGGTATAAACGGACAATTTTCGGGCTAAATATAGCAGACAAAATGAATTTTTATTAATTAATAATTTAGTGAATAATTCCAAAAATATTTTTATAAAAATCTACATATTTTAATTGATAAGTGGCTAAATTTTCATAATTTAAGGATTAACGGATAATTAATTGTGCTAATTTAAATATTAAATAAATACAATTCCGATATAAACCAACGAGTTCGTGATTAACGAACCTGTTGGAATATCAGAACACCAAAAATCATAATTTTGGATTAATTAAGTAAAATAGAAATTTTTATGAGATACCCGGACAATTTAGATAGATTTTGCGCGTCGTTCTCAAATCAAACTAAATAAACGGAAACGAGCCCTGTAGCGAATCCAGAACCCCAACATGTGATCTTTCTTTATAACTTCATTATTTTATCAACCAACACATTTACCCAAGCTTACTTCCCCATAACTGTTTTCTGAATGCATAAACGAACAACTTGGCCCAGCTGGGAAAACGGGAAAACTGAGCCAAATTCGGTTTTAAGTATTAGACAATGAACAACATCACAATCTAAGCCTATTGACACTTTCTAGGCATAGCAACTCTACCCAGATTAGATACACAGCCCAGTTTAGTACTGATATTATAATAATATTAAAATAATAATATTATTATAATATTGATTATAGGGACCAGTGAACAAGTCAACCGAACTACAAGCTAAAGCTGTATTGAATCCCTATTAAACCGTGAGTTTCATGACCCCACTTTAAACTATTTTTACGAACTTTTGAGGTGAAAAACATGTTGATACATATCTATATACTATGAATTGTTTGATGATGGGAATTATCTAAGTGCTAACGCACAAAAGTCCGCACGAAAACAGTGATTAACTGTAAGACCCCGAATCCTGGGAATCCTACAGTTGGTAGTCACATCCACCAATTCACAAAAATTTAAAACCAAACGATTCTTTGTATTTAAAACAAGTTCAGAGTAAATAACAGCGGAAACGTTTAAGTATTAAAAATCCCAAAACACGGGTACAGGTGTCCAAAATCAATTGTAAATAAAATATTCGTTTTATTTTAAATCTTGTAAGGCCCCAAACCCGGTAGCCCTACTTTCGCGTCGGATTTTCTCATAAACACAGTTCTTACAAATCAGAGTTCATTAAAACTTTCGCGGAATATAAAAACTTTCATGAAACGTTACAGCAATCCAAAACTTGCCTTAATTAAACATTCTTGTCTTTCAAAATAAACGTCAATTACATTAAATCATTTTGAGTCTTCAAATGCCAGTCTCCTATTCGCCCACCATGTGCCCACTCAAGCTAGCTGTCTCATTCTACTCACCTGCGTGCATACTAAAAGTCAGCTACGCTGAGTGAGTTCTAGTTAATCAAGCAACTTATCATACAACCACTACATACAATATATACGTATCCGAAGACACATAGTCCACAGTCTAACATGCCACTGCTTAACCACTTAATTACCCCTATAGCTTAGCCTATTAATTACCCCTACAGCTTAGCCACTTATGCCACTTTATGCCACTTGATGCCACTTTAATAAAGAATATCGTTACGCCACTTTGCCACTTTAATAACGAAGACACGTATAGGCTTACCCTACCACGTACTATCGTCATGCCACTAACACTCTTACTAGACTCTGCCACTTCTATCACAATCTACCCCTACTTGTCTACAGCACACTTTATATCAATACAATATTTACATAATAAGCAAGTCATATCATAGAATACATACACACTAACAACCACTTGACAATCACTATCCTTGGCGATACGTGCAATATCCGAAGATCGTTCACGTACCGACAAGCATTACATAATTGCTACTCGTATAACATCTATACACTTACCACTTAAGGTAAGTGTATTCACACTTTCACATCTAACCTGCTTACCTTACCACTTAGCCTCTTATTTACACCTACCACCTTGCCACTTTAATAACGTATAACGTTATGCCACTTTGCCTCTTTAATAACGTATAACGTTATGCCACTTTGCCACTTTAATAACGTAAAACGTTATGCCACTTTGCCACTTTAATAACGTATAACGTTATGCCACTTTGCCACTTTGCCACTTTAATAACGTATAACGTTATGCCACTTTGCCACTTTAATAACGTAAAACGTTATGCCACTTTGCCACTTTAATAACGAAGGCACGTATAGGCTTACCCTACCACATACTATCGTTATGCCACTAACACTCTTACTAGACTCTTGCCACTTTTAACACACTCTACCTCTACCTGCCTATATCACACTTCATATCAGTTCGGTATTTACGTATTAAACAAGTCACATCATAACTTTCATACACACTATCAACCACTTGGAATTTACTATCCTTGGCGATACGTGCAATATCCGAAGATCGTTCACGTACCGACAAGCATTATAAAACATATACTTCGTATAACATCTATAGCATACACTTACCACTTAAAGTAAGTGTATTCACACTTCACATCGAGTATGCACACAGCCCCGAAAACATAACAAGGAACGGGGCTAGAAACTCACCTGAACTCTGCTTCTTCCTCTGATAGTTGTAAATCCCTTCTTTAACTGAGCTCGGCTGACTGTATAAGTTACACGTATCAATACTCGCCTGATTTAATCTGGTGGCCTAGTATTAGCTTACTTTTACTTATCGTTTTTAATCTATTTTCTAATCGAACTTGACTTTAGGCGAAGTTAAACCTTAGGCGAACTTGGCTTTAGGCGAAGTTGTCATCAGGCGAACTTCGCTTTAGGCGAAGTTGCCATCAGGCGAACTTAGCTTTAGGCGAAGTTGGCATCAGGCGAACTTAGCTTTAGGCGAAGTTGCCATCAGGCGAACTTAGCTTTAGGCGAAGTTGCCATCAGGCGAACTTAGCTTTAGGCGAAGTTGTCATCTGGCGAACTTAGCTTTTGGCGAAGTTATCAGTTAGGCGAACTTGGCCGTAAGCGAAGTTATCAATTTGGCGAACTTGGCCTCAGGCGAAGTTACCAGTTAGGCGAACTTAGCTTTAGGCGAAGTTGTCATCAGGCGAACTTAGCTTTAGGCGAAGTTGCCATCAGGCGAACTTAGCTTTAGGCGAAGTTATCAGTTAGGCGAACTTGGCCGTAAGCGAAGTTATCAATTAGGCGAACTTGGCCTCAGGCGAAGTTACCAGTTAGGCGAACTTGGCTGTAAGCGAAGTTATCAATTAGGCGAACTTGGCCTTAGGCGAAGTTATCGCTTTGAAGGCGAAGTTGCCCAGTTCGCGGCGAAGTTGCCCAGTCCAGCTGTTTGGTTTCTATCAAGCATTTTGACGATTTTAACACCCTTGTTATGGTTCAACATCACCCACTACGTTCCCCAACCGTTTTCGGTCGTTTATACACTATAAAGCTTGGATCTTTAAACTTCAAAGATCAAGAATCATACCTTTTTGAGCTTGTTTGGATCTCGTTTAACTTGTTTAATCACAACTAATCGCTCACCCTCTCTCGGATCTTGTTCGTTCTTCTCCTCGGCCGCCGGCGGTGTATTTGGTGTGTGTGTTTTGGGTGTGTGTAAAGATATGGATAAATGGATGGAATGGAATGGATTGGGGTTTAAGGGGGTATTTATACTCCCTCAAGCCCGTGGACCGAAGGCTCATATTTCCTTTTGGTCCATATCCAAACCCATCTAATTATCCTACTAAGTCTTCATATTATGCTGTTCCACTAACTCGTTTATTTCACCCGACAAAATAATATATTAAATATTACTTAGAAATTTCGGGATGTTACAAGTCTCTCCTCCTTAAAGAGGTTTCGTCCCCGAAACCTAGCTTATTTCTCCAAAAGGAATACCTTTGTAAAAGGAATACCTTTTTCTTTATAATCGCACACTTTATTTGAATCACCTTTGCTTTCTGGGTTATCCTACTTACTCCTGACTTGTAGTCATCGAGCGGTGATCATGTGTTTTAGCTATTAAGGTAGCTTGTCCATGAGGCCCTCAATGTGCCAAATCTCATCTCACCTTCCCGAGGAACCTTGTTTTATATAACAACGCTAACTCCTAAGGCGACGCTTTACCCTCACACAACTATTTATCATAACCAATACGCATTCAAGATAAATTCATAGGTCGTTCATACAAAATCACAAGAAGTCACAAGTACTTCATAACATAAAAGGAAATCATTCAAGCTTGCTAAACAAACATGGGTTCAACTGTAACATAAAACACTCTTTAACCATTAACATAAAACAACTGTGACATGCCACTTATTCTCCTGCAACCTCCTCAGCAGCTAATAGACCATCCTTTCACGCGTCTCCTCTTCCTCCCCCCACTGCCACGGCTTTTCCACACTCCCTAGCTATGTGACCTGACTTACCACACTTGTAACACTTCTGGTCCTCGGTGCATTCACGGGAGATGTGCCCCTTCCTCCCACATCGGTAGCACTGATTTGGACCAGCCTTGCATTCCCCCAAGTGCATCTTCCCGCACACCTTACATGCTTCCTTTCCTGCCATCTTCTGTGTCTTTCTCCCTGCACGCTCCACGACATCCCTAGCTCTTTTAGTTCCTTTCCCTTCTTCCTCATCTTCCACTTCCACATCATCCGCCTCCAGATCAACATAGACCATCTCCGCCAACTCGACCGCAGACTCAAAGGTAACAGATTTGTTGGCCCTGACTAACATGCGGACCTTCTGGGGAAGTCCTCTAACGTAGCACTTGATCCGTTTCGCCTCGTTGTTCACCATGTCAGGAACCAGCCTAGACATGCGGTTGAATTCAGTGGTGTACTCACGATGTGTCATCTTGTCCGCCTTCAGATTCAGAAATTTCATCTCGGCCCTCTCAACCTCAGCATCAGCACAGAACCTTTTCATCACTAACTCCTTAAGGTCATCCCACCTCATGGCCTTAATCTCCTCTCGGGTCTTCCTTTGTTCCACAGTTTCCCACCAGTACATGGCCTCATCTTCAAATGACTGAGTGGCATAACCCACTGCTTGGTCGGGACGGCATTCGCTAATTCGGATTTTCTTGTCCATTGTGGTTATCCACTGGAGAGTAACGATTGCGTCTCCCAGCCCAGTCAGCTTTGGCGGGTCGCATCCTTTGAAGACTTATAGTTGCACCCATCTTGGCCTCTTTTCCTGTCATCGACCTTCACAGACTTATTCTCACTCGAGGCCTCTCTTTCTCCTTCCCCATCCTTCCTACCATCACCACCCGCCCTTTCAGCAGTTCGTTCGCGGCTTCCAGCAGATCTTTCGGGATTCAGGTTCTTCACAGCAGCAACTACAGCTTGAACGATGGCTGCTTGAACTGCAGGGCTAAGTTGAACCTCTTCGTTGTTGCTCGAGTTTCCTACAGCTGGGCCTCCTTCGTCTCCGGTGTTGGAAGCTTCTTCTACCGAGGGTTGCCGGACAAGACGAGGCCTGCCACGACGTCCAGTGCGACCCCCAGTTCCAACAATTCCTCCAGCTCCAGCCATTAGTATTCTAAAAGGGAAAACACAAACGTCATCACTCTAGGAATTATTTAGCACATGATTTGTAAAGTAAGTAGTTAATGACGTTGATCAAGTGTAATTAACTATTTGCGTTACTCCTCAGGTTCTACATACTTCCCTTCATGATTTCACTTGTGCTTGTTTATACTCTTAAACAGTTAATCAGTTAAGATCAATTAATCCTATCCCTAACCTGCACTCATTCTTCATTTAGCAAATAAGCCAACATTAACATACACCATTTACCATACACTTTACCTTTACTGAGCTTGCTTGAGTGACACATGGCTATCTTGAACTGGCATATTCTTTCTTTCTCATTTTAATTCTCATTCTCTGTTCGAGTCTAAGCATGTAGGATGCTTAAATCTCTCGAACTTATGCTCTGATACCAACTTGTAAGGCCCCGAACCCGGTAGCCCTACTTTCGCGTCGGATTTAATCATAAACATAGTTCTTACAAATCAGAGTTCATTAAAACTTTTGCGGAATATAAAAACTTTCATGAAACGTTACAGCAATCCAAAACTTGCCTTAATTAAACATTCTTGTCTTTCAAAATAAACGTCAATTACATTAAATCATTTTGAGTCTTCAGATGCCAGTCTCCAATTCACCCACCATGTGCCCGCTCAAGCTAGCTGTCTCATTCTACTCACCTGCGTGCATACTAAAAGTCAGCTACGCTGAGTGAGTTCTAGTTAATCAAGCAACTTATCATACAACCACTACATACAATATATACGTATCCGAAGACACATAGTCCACAGTCTAACATGCCACTGCTTAACCACTTAATTACCCCTATAGCTTAGCCTCTTAATTACCCCTACAGCTTAGCCACTTATGCCACTTTATGCCACTTGATGCCACTTTAATAAAGAATATCGTTACGCCACTTTGCCACTTTAATAACGAAGACACGTATAGGCTTACCCTACCACGTACTATCGTTATGCCACTAACACTCTTACTAGACTCTGCCACTTCTATCACAATCTACCCCTACTTGTCTACAACACACTTTATATCAATACAATATTTACATAATAAGCAAGTCACATCATAGAATACATACACACTAACAACCACTTGATAATCACTATCCTTGGCGATACGTGCAATATCCGAAGATCGTTCACGTACCGACAAGCATTACATAATAGCTACTCGTATAACATCTATACACTTACCACTTAAGGTAAGTGTATTCACACTTTCACATCTAACCTGCTTACCTTACCACTTAGCCTCTTATTTACACCTACCACCTTGCCACTTTTATAACGTATAACGTTATGCCACTTTGCCTCTTTAATAACGTATAACGTTATGCCACTTTGCCACATTAATAACATAAAACGTTATGCCACTTTGCCACTTTAATAACGTATAACGTTATGCCACTTTGCCACTTTAATAACGTATAACGTTATGCCACTTTGCCACTTTAATAACGTAAAACGTTATGCCATTTTGCCACTTTAATAACGAAGGCACGTATAGGCTTACCCTACTACATACTATCGTTATGCCACTAACACTCTTACTAGACTCTTGCCACTTTTAACACACTCTACCTCTACCTGCCTATATCACACTTCATATCGGTTCGGTATTTACGTAATAAACAAGTCACATCATAACATTCATACACACTATCAACCACTTGGAATTTACTATCCTTGGCGATACGTGCAATATCCGAAGATCGTTCACGTACCGACAAGCATTATAAAACATATACTTCGTATAACATCTATAGCATACACTTACCACTTAAAGTAAGTGTATTCACACTTCACATCGAGTATGCACACAGCCCCGAAAACATAACAAGGAATGGGGCTAGAAACTCACCTGAACTCTGCTTCTTCCTCCGATAGTTGTAAATCCCTTCTTTAACTGAGCTCGGCTGACTGTATAAGTTACACGTATCAATACTCGCCTGATTTAGCTTTAGGCGAACTTAGCTTTAGGCGAAGTTGTCATCAGGCGAGCTTAGCTTTTGGCGAAGTTGCCATCAGGCGATCTTAGCTTTAGGCGAAGTTGCCATCAGGCGAACATAGCTTTAGGCGAAGTTGTCATCAGGCGAACTTAGCTTTAGGCGAAGTTATCAGTTAGGTGAACTTGGCCGTAAGCGAAGTTATCAATTAGGCGAACTTGGCCTCAGGCGAAGTTACTAGTTAGGCGAACTTGGCCGTAAGCGAAGTTATCAATTAGGCGAACTTGGCCTTAGGCGAAGTTATCGCTTTGAAGGCGAAGTTATCGCTTTGAAGGCGAAGTTGCCCAGTTCGCGGCGAAGTTGCCCAGTCCAGTCGCTGTTTGGTTTCTATCAAGAATTTTGGCGATTTTAACACCCTTGTTATGGTTCAACATCACCCACTACGTTCCCCAACCGTTTTCGGTCGTTTATACACTATAAAGCTTGGATCTTTAAACTTCAAAGATCAAGAATCATACCTTTTTTAGCTTGTTTGGATCTCGCTTAACTTGTTTAATCACAACTAATCGCTCACCCTCTCTCGGATCTTGTTCGTTCCTCTCCTCGGCAGCCGGCGGTGTATGTGGTGTGTGTGTTTTGGGTGTGTGTAAAGATATGGATAAATGGATGGAATGGAAAGGATTGGGGTTTAAGGGGGTATTTATACTCCCTCAAGCCCATGGACCGAAGGCCCATATTTCCTTTTGGTCCATATCCAAACCCATCTAATTATCCTACTAAGTCTTCATATTATGCTGTTCCACTAACTCGTTTATTTCACCCGACAAAATAATATATTAAATATTACTTAGAAATTTCGGGATGTTACAAATCTTCATCTCATTAAAATCGTTTCAGAGTAGTAAACAGCGGAATAGATAACATCAAAATTCCCAAAACCCGGGAAAGTGACCAAAATCAAAATTTAAATACTTATGGTAATAATTTAAAATAAACAGTTTACGTTATTAATTCTTCAACTAGATGTGCCTTCAACCATCCGAGTAGTCTCTAGCACGTCCAAGCGGAAATCTCTAATCCTCAACCTGAAAGTCAATCTAACATACACATAAAGTCAGCTTGAGCTGAGTGAGTTCAAGTTTTCATAAATAATAATTCATACTTTATTTCAAAGCTATAGTTATAAACAATAGAGAAGGTATAAATAAAATAAATTATATATAATTCACCAAGTAATACAATCATCGTCGAACACACGTACACGGGTCTCTCCACCACGAGTCAAGACTCGAGTAATATATTTGTCCCGGACGCGGTAAGACCTAAGCATGTGACACGAGCCTCTCCACCTCGAGTCAAACCCGAGTAATATATTTAACTCGGTCACAGCTTATACACCCGAGCACGAGATACGGGCCTCTCCACCACGGGTACAACCCGAGTAACATATTTGACCCGATCTCGGCTCATACATCCAAGCACGGGATACGGGCCTCTTCACCACGGGTACAACCCGAGTAATATATTTGACCCGATCCCGGCTCATACATCCAAGCACGTAATACGGGCCTCCTCACCCCGGGTCTTCCCCAAGTAATATATTTGACCCGATCAGGGCTCAACATCAACGGGCCTCTTCACCACGGGATTTTAAAACCCATGTAATATATTTGACCCGCCAAAATGATAATCACGTCACACGGGCCTCTCCACCACGGGTACAACCCGAGTAAATTATTTGACCCGGCCGTGAATCACCATGCACACACATCAATAAACCTACAAACATCATTCTTAGTCACGAGAAACTAAATATCATTACAAAATCGTAGGCTATAAGGTACACATCCTCATACGCACATACATACCTCCATATATACATATATATATATACCATACGAGAACTAAGTAGATAGGTCTACTCATATTCAATTACTACCAAGTCTATTAACGTCCTCGAGTCTAGACCATCAATAGTGTATGTAACCTTGAGGACACAAGACCATGAACGAGTCTAAAATATCCTAAGGCATATAAAATAATTCAAATATAGCTTTCAAAATGCACCATCATGAGTGACACCATGTAAAACTATTCAAATCATTGTAACGAGTAAAATCGTTTAAAATTGTATTTCGGTGTGTATGCTAGCCCAAAACGTAAAAGAGTAAAAAGGGCATCATGAACTCACCTGAATCAATCGAACACCTGCAACGAGCTAGGAAATCCCTAAGTGCACAATCACAAGCAAGGGCCTGTAATTATACACAACGCGTTACTAAACTAAATCGCAAGGACACACTTGCCTAATGGGCCACCCAAGCCCAACACTTTGGCCCAAGGCCCAACAACTTGGCCCAAGGCCCAACCACTTGGCCCAAGGCCCAACCACTTGGCCCAAGGCCCAATACTTTGGCCCAAGGCCCAACAATTTGGCCCTAGGCCCAACACTTGGCCCTAGGCCCAACAACTTAGGCCAAGGCCCAACCCATACCCAATTACTTTTACCTCAACCCTAAAACTCTTCAACAAACCAAATCCATCATACGATTATGGCCGGGGCTAACCATGATGCACAACTCACCCGCCGGTAATCAAATCCAGTCGAATACGCGCGTAATAAATTTTAAAAACAATTGTCAAACGAATCAGCCCCAAATGGACTAAATTCCCATCTTAACCTTTTCTTACATCATAATTATGTCACCCGAGTTGATAGGGATGACGGTTCCTTTTTACAACTTTCAATTTAACATTTAAACGAAAATTCGCGCACCGCCGTCTCGATTGACCAATCACCAACCAAAACAGCCCCGAGTATCAAAAATATAATTTTCCCACAGCCCTTAGACTCCACTAGGGCCATGCAAAATCATTCAGTTGGTCATGCAAAAGGTTATGATGTCGGGAAGACAGACCAGAATCCGTCGTTCCGTATCAGCTTTGACACTCGATTTTATAAAATCATAAAAAGTATTCAAATCTCGTCCAAAAATTACGTATTATACCTTTCTGGAAACTAGACTCAAAGTAGAACATCATGGAAACAAGAATCGATCAAAAACAATGGATTATCATCGAGTTAAAGGCCCTACAATAAATGAGTACGAATCTGTCAGAATTTGTTATAATTAAAACTCAACCCTAACATGTTCAACAAAGGTTTTAATGGTGGAAAAGAGTTATATTTTGATAGAACCGACCTTTAATTAGACTCGGGAGGGCCGGAAAGCTGCTGGAACTGCACGGAAATCGGGGAGAATCCTTGCTATGCTGCTGCCAAATCAGAATATGGGGGGGGGGGGGCTTAGGGTTGTAGGTATAAACATTTTACATCTAAGTCCTCCCACTTATAAATTGTGATGTCTTGGATCAAAGGTTAAACAAATAGGCTACAAGAAAGACAAAGAGGTCCCCGAGGACTGCCGGGTCAAACCCGATAAATATACAAACTCTACAACGTGCGTGTCGTTAAACGAAAATGTCGGGTACTACATACTAGTATAACACTTTAAGTCGTAAGAGGGGATGTTTTGGGAAAAAAAGGATGGACAAATGGACTTTTAAAACGTATTACAAGGCTCTAAATTAGAAAGATGAAACCCCGGCTTTTTGACCAACATTTATAAACGATCGAGCCGATTAACGAAATTTACGGGCGTTATATTAACTTCGAGCCGGTGGCTTATGAAAAGTACTATTGGTTTGACAAACCCAAACGGAGCCGGCATGTGTTGCTGAAACTTTACCCCATTTGCATATGACCATAATTATACCAACACGCTATGTAGTGTTTGACATAGCTACTCGGGGCATGTTTTGTGTGGAAAGGGGGCCACAGTGGTTGATTGAGCGTGGGAAATGGATGCACGCAGCAGGAACAGTCAAGGCTTCACTGTAGCTTAGCATAATTACATCATAAACATACAAACAAACGTACTTGTGAATGTACATACATACATACTTGCATATTTACAAACCGTGATTGTTGTACGCACAACTGATTTCTTGAAACTCGTGAAACTCACCAACTACTTGTAGTTGACCCGTTTTAACATGGTTTTCAGGTACTGGATTGGATTAGAAAGTCAATGTGCTATGTGTTTGACTTGCGATCAATGCTGGGTAAGTTGATGCAAGTGTGCTAATAGGAAGTAAAGCCGCTTAACAGGCTGGATTTAGTTTGTATCACCTAGTTGTAAACAAAGTTAGATCGATGTAAAATATTGCAAAGTAGCTTGTATTGTTATTCATAAACAATGTGGTTGATATTAGAGGCGTCTGTTACATTTCCGTTTTACGCTTCCACAAATCGTTTAACAAGGTGTGACAGAAGTTGGTATCAGAGCTAGAAGTTGAGCAGCTCTAATGAGTTAGTTGGTTCTTGAAGATCGACCATAGGTCCGGGTATCATCAGTTGAAAATTCATGAGGAAGATATCCCTAAGACTTCCTTCCGCGCTCGTTATGGGCATTATGAATTCCTCGTGATGTCTTTCGATTTGACCAACGCAACGGCTGCGTTCATGAATCTTATGAACCAGATGTGTAGGCCGATGCTTGATCGTTTTGTTATTGTGTTCATCGACGACATTTTTGTGTATTCGAAAAGCGAATCCGATCTTGCCTGTCACACCCCGACTATTACAATGCGGAAGCGTAAAACGAGAATGTAACAGACACCTCCGATATCAACACATTGTTTATATAGAAATATTACAAACTAATTTACAATATATTGCATTTCTTCGTTCTATCATTGTTTTACAGTCTAGACGATATAAACAAAATTAGTTCGTTAACAATACATTCTTACTACTATCACCCTTGCTTCTATTCACGTAGCATCAACCACACACCTCAGGCAAGTAACAGGTCACCAAATCATTCCAATTTACGTACACCTGAAAAGCAGTTTAAAACGGGTCAACTACTAGAGTTGGTGAGTTTCACGAGTTTCAAGAAAACAGTAATGAGTATTCACAAGTCAACACTTGTAATCATGAAATAAGTATGTATGTATGTAAACGATGTGTGTGATGTAATTATGCTAAGCTACAGTGAAGCCTGGACTGTTCGTGCTGCGTGCCTCCATTTCCCACGCTCAATCAACCACCGTGGCTCCTTTCCGCCCACAACATGCCCCGGTAGCTATGTCTAACACTACATAGCTGGTTCGTAAAAATAAAATATGGACATGTGCAAACCGGATAATGTCTCAGCAACCATGCTGGCCCCGCCTGGATTTGTCAAACCAATAGTACTATTCACAGGCCACCGGCTCGAAGTTAATCACTGTGATCGTGGGGACTTTCGTGTGTTAGCACTTAGATAATTCACATCATCACATGTTTCTGATAAGTATATAGATATAAGCAAACATGCGTTTCACCCCAAAAGTTCGTAAAATGGTTTAAAAGTGGGGTCATGAAACTCACGGTTTAGTAGATATTCAGTACTGTATCAGCTCGTGGTTTGTTCGGTCCGCTATCAGTAGTTCCTATAATCAATATTATAATAATATTAATATTTTAATATTATTATAATCTCAATACTAAACTGGGCTGTATAACTAATATGGGTGTAGCTGGAACGCCCAGAAAGTGACAATAGGCTTAGGTTGTGATGTTGTTCAATGTCTAATACTCACAACCAAACTTGGCTCAGATTCCCGTTTTCCCAGCTGGGCCAAGTTGTTCGTTTACGCGTTCAGAAAACAGTTATGGGAAAATAAGCTTGGCTAAATGTATTGGTTAACAACATGATTAGGTAATAAAGAAAGATCTCATATTGGGGTCCCGGATTAGCCACGGGGCCCGTTTCCGTTTATTCAGTTTGATTTAAGAAGAAACGCGCACAATCCATCCGGATTGTCCAGGTTTTTCATATAAAAGTTTGTTTTTACTTAACTAGTTCAAAAATATGATTTTTGATCACTCTTGGTGTTTTGATATTCCCGCAGATTCGCTAGTCGCAAACTTGCCGATTTTTATAAAAACTGAATTTATTTAATCTTCAATTTAGCATAATTAATTAACCGTTAATCATTAAATTATGAAAATTTAACCACTTATCAATTAAATATGTAGATTTTTATAAAAATATTTCTGGAATTTATTTACTAATTTATTAATTTATAAAAAGTCATTTTATCAGCTATAATTCGCTTGAAAATCGTCTGTTTACCCCAAAAAATTTCCAAAAATTCCACAAAAATTCCTGAATACTCAAATCATGTCTCAAAACAACCTGTATCAATTTCAGAATGTAAAAAGCTCTTGCAATATTTTTTTCGGCCCAAATTCGGCTGTAAAAATTCACACGAACGCAAATAAACAAAACACCTTTAAACTTCTCCAAATGATCCCAAAATTCATATGTGATAAAAATAAATCAAATCTGAGTTCCCAGAAAAATTTCATAATTTTTGAAGTATTTTAGCTATTTTTCCCAAACAAACGTCCCAATTCGGTAATAAATTCACCAAATATTCTCAGATGGTCGAAAAATTACCAAATTTAAACAGGGACTCATTGACATGCTCCCTGATGTCCCTGAAAAATTTCAAGTCCTAAAAATATGCACATCACAACCTTAACCTAAATAGCCCGTAAGCGAGTGTTTCGGCATTACCTTAGCGGGTTTGGCTCGTTTCCGACTTTTTAATCAAGTTTTCAGGTTCTTGTGCTTCTAAGCAAGCTAGGTACAAGTCCTATATCACAAACCAAGCAATATTTCATCAACATAACAGCCCCTAACTTAGAGTTTCGGCTAGTGCACAAAAACGAACTTTTGAACCGTAAAGACGCCGTTTAAACCCTTTAATCCGTGTTTATGGCCAAAAAAACTATCAAAACAGGTTCCTTACCATGTGTATGATCAAAACATGTTTATGGACCGTTTTTAGGATTTTTACACGGTTAGGAATGATTTTTAGTAACCAAGACATGTTTTATGGTATTAAACAAGTTTAAACAAGTATAAAAGCTACTTATTTAATCCCTTACCTTAGGGTTTGAAGGTTTTATGGCCGGAGCAAAGCTTGTATCCAGAGTTTTCAAGAAAATAATGTTGAAAATATCTTGGATCTAGTTTAAATGTGAAAGAATAAAAAGGGGGGGGGCTGCTGTTGCGATTGGAGGTCCATGGGCCCATCTTGGGCCCATTTTGGCCCAAGTGTCTGATTTCTTAAGCCCAAATACAAAATGCCCGGTCCAAATTTAGTTCCAGTTCGGTTTTTGGCGCGAAAAACTTATCGGGTGCGTTAAACAGCGTGAAAACGAGTGTTTTTCGTCTAGTTTTGTGTAAAAATATAAAAACTTACTATATGTTTGTAGAAATCAAAAATATTTTCACGGATCGCTTAAAACATTTCAAATAAGTGTTTGGTAAGTCTTTTTCGGCTTAAGGGATGATACAATGCTTGGTTTGTAACTATTTTTCATGTTTAAATCTATAGCGGGTAGTTAAACGAGCATGTTTTCGTTTAACTTTTTTGTTATCAAACTAAGACCATATTTCTAATATTTTAGCTTGTATAGATCGTTTATCACTTATAGATGGTCCCCCGAGATATCTGGGTCATAACCCGACCCGTTCGGTTAATCGTTCGTTTGTTATGCAAAAGGCGTTTATTTGCTTAATTGGTAAATACATGCTGAGGTGTACCTTGTTTTGGCTCAAATGTCACATTGCCGGTCATCTCACGGATGTTTTGGAGGCTCTGCGAAAGAACAAGTTGTACGCGAAGTTTTCCAAGTGTTTTTTTTGGTTACGCGAGGTTCAGTTCTTGGTCATGTTATTAACCCGAGTGGTATTTTGGTTGATACTGCAAAGGTGGAAGCTGTAAACGAATGGGAATCTACAAAGGTGAAAATGTAGTTTTCTGGGCTTGGCGGGGCATTACCGCCGCTTCATTCCCGACTTTTCAAAAATCGCTTCGTTGTTGACCAAGTTGATTATGAAGAGCGTTAAGTTTTTGTGGGGTTCTGATCATGAGGAGGCTTTCCTCGAATTAAAGAGCAGGTTGACGCATGCTCTGATTTTAGCTTTACCGGATGGCACTGACTATCTGGTTGTTTATTCTGATGCCTCTTATCAGGGGCTTGGGTGTGTTCTGATGCAACGAGGCTGAGTCATAGCTTATGCCTCATGGCAATTAAAGCCTCATGAGGCAAGTTATCCTACTCACGATTTGGAGCTGCCGGCGGTTGTGTTTGCGCTTAAGTTGTGGAGGCATTATTTGTACGGTGTCCCTTGTGTTATCTATACCGATCATAAGAGCTTAAAGTATTTCTTCGAACAAAAGGAACTAAATATGCTTCAGCGTCGGTGGCTGGAATTGATTAAGGATTATGATTTGGAGATTATGTACCATCCTGGTAAGGCTAACGTGGTAGCCGACGCGTTGAACCGGAAGGAGAGACCGAAACCTATTCGTGTGAAATCTTACCAGCTTATTCTCAAACCCGATATCTTGAAACAAATAGCCATTGTTTAAAATGAAGCTTTATAGGTGAAATGGATTATGTCAGAACGTATTTGGGGTCAGGAAAAGTTTTTGGAAGACGTTGGTGACGGGGTGAAGTATAAGGACGGTCGTTTATGGGTACCCCGGTATGGGGGATTCAGGAGTAAGATATTGGATGAAGCACACAAGTCGCGCTATTCCATTCATCCAGGCGCGACCAAGATGTACCAAGACCTGAAGAAGAATTATTGGTGACCTGCGACGAAGTATGAGATGGCTCAGTACGTGAGTAAGTGTTTGACGTGTCTACAAGTTAAGGCTGAGCACCAGAAGCCTTTTCAGGAAACTTTAACCCCTAGAAATACCTGAGTGGAAGTGGGAGCACCTTACGATGGATTTTGTGACTAAGTTGCCTCGTACTCCTAGGGATAGCTATGACACCATTTGGGTAATCATGGATAGATTGACTAAGAGCGCTCACTTCTTGCCGATTCGAGAGACTTATAATTCCAAGCGGTTGGCCTATGTATTTATTCGTGAGATTGTTTCTAGGCACAGGGTGCCAGTGTCTATTGTTTCGGATAAGGATATGCGTTTTACCTCCAGGTTTTGGAAGAAGTTTCATGAGGAGATCGGTACCAAACTCCTCATTAGTACCGCTTATCACCCGCAGACGGATGGGCAATTAGAGAGGACCATACAGACTCTCGAGAATATGTTGCGGCCTTGTGTTATTGATTTTGGTGGTAGTTGGGATTGTCATTTACCGTTGGTTAAATTTTCTTATAATAACAGTTACCATGCCACTATTGGGATGCCGCCATTTGAGATGTTGTTTGGGCGTAGGTGTAGGACTTTGGTCTGTTGCGGGCTCCATTGGTCAGAAACAGTTTGGTTGTTTGGAGGTGGTTGAGGCTACGACTGAGAAGCTCGATAAGATTAAGGCTTTTATGAAGGCCGCTCAGGATCGTCAAAAGTCCTATGCGGACAAAAGGCGGAGTGTAAGGCCCCGTTACCGGTAACCCTACTTTCGTGTTGGATTTACTCATAAACACAGTTCTAAATATCAGAGTTAATTAAAACATTTACGCGGAATATAAAACTTTCATAAAACATTAAAATATTTCATAACTTGTCTCAAAACGTCCTTTGTCTTTCACATTAAAACATTAAAATTAAAACATCGTAAGTCTTCAGATGCCAGGCTCTTATTCTTCTGCCATGTGTCCCCGCTCAAGCCCGCTGTCTCATCCTACTCACCTGCGTGCATACTAAAAGTCAGCTACGCTGAGTGAGTTCTAGTTAATCACATAATCATACAATACATTCTTTACATTTCATACTTAACCTCTTAACTTTCTTTCATACACACTTAAGTGCTTTTACTTTCATTGTTACCTTCATACTTTCTTTACATACATAATCATACATTTTAAAGAGCCTTTCGCCCTATAACCTCACAGATATTATAAGGGTCTGGTCCCTAGTTTTCGAATATTAGAAGGGTTCGATTCCCTAACATCACAGATATTATAAGGGTCTGGTCCCTACCATCACAGATATTATAAGGGTCTGGTCCCTAGTTTCGAATATTAGAAGGGTTCGATTCCCTAACATCACAGATATTATAAGGGTCTGGTCCCTAACATCACAGATATTATAAGGGTCTGGTCCCTAGTTTTCGAATATTAGTAGGGTTCGATTCCCTCTTCGTTACCATACATTATACCCCGAGTATTTTTAGGGCTCGGTACCCTTTTCGTAGCCATACAACCATACATCATACCTCAAGTATTATTAGGGCTCGATACCCTTTTCGTAACCATACAACCATACATCATACCTCGAGTATTATTATGGCTCGGTACCCTTTTCGTAACCATACGACCATACATCATTATTTCCTTCTTTTATTATCTCTATCACGTTCATACGCATAAGCATTCATATTATACTTACCTTATACATAGCATTACAACCTGACAGTACGTGCAATATCCGAAGATCGTTCACGTACCATCAAGCAATCATTCTTACATAACACATATATCACATAGGGCATACACTTATCACTTAGGATAAATGTATTAACAACACATCAAGTATGCACACAGCCCCGAAAACGTAACAAGGAATGGGGCTAGAAACTCACCTGAACACGGTTACGTTCACCGTTAATCGTAATTCCTTTCTTCAGTTGTGCACGGCTGACTGTATAACAAGTATACGTATCAATTAACTATCACTTCTCATAATGTATGTCTATCTTTATATGACCCACAACGAACGGGGGTAGAGGGACAGCGCCCCTGGCAGCGGGGTCTAGGGGCGGCAGCCCCTAGCAGGGTCCAAGGGGCAGAGCCCCTGGCTGGGGTCGAGCAGGAAAAATTTTATTAGATTTTATTTCCATTAACTGTCTTAACACATTTTATTTCCATTAACTGTCTTAACACATTTTTCATTAGATTTTTAGTTTACTTCCTAATCGAACTTGGCTTTAGGCGAAGTTAAACCTTAGGCGAACTTAGCTTTAGGCGAAGTTAAACCTTAGGAGAACTTAGTTTTAGGCGAAGTTAAACCTTAGGCGAACTTAGCTTTAGGCGAAGTTGTCATCAGGCTAACTTGGCCGTAAGCGAAGTTATCAATTAGGCGAACTTGGCCTCAGGCGAAGTTGTCATCAGGCGAACTTAGCTTGCAGGCGAAGTTCATCAGGCGAACTTAGCTTGCAGGCGAAGTTCATCGCTTTGAAGGCGAAGTTGCCCAGACAGCCACTGTTCGGTTTCTTTCCAGCATTTTGAGCGATTTTAACACCCTTGCTATGGTTCAATATCACCCACTACGCTTCCCGACCATTTTCGGTCGCTTATACACTAAAAAGCTTGGATCTTTAAACTTCAAAGATCAAGAATCATACCTTTTTGGGCTTGTTTGGATCTCGTTTACTTGCTAGTACACTAATCTCTCTCTCTCGGACCTGCCCGACTCTTCCCTTGGCTCGGCCGGCCGGCGGCGGTATGTGTGTGGTGTGTGTGTGTTTTAGGGTGTTAGGGAGTTTGGTGAAAATGAAGATATTTTGGGATTTTGGGGGTATTTATATCCCTGAAATCCCATTCTCATTTAACCCATCTCAATTAATCCACGTCCAAGACCCGCCCCCTACCCGATATTAATTAATTACGAGAAATCACTAAAAATAACTTCCTTTATTCATCATTAAAATTTTTAGGATGTTACAAGTCTTCCCCCCTTAAAGAGGTTTCGTCCCCGAAACCTAACTATTACATAAACAAACTAGGGTAAAACTTGCGCATCTCATCCTCGGCTTCCCAAGTAGCATCCGATCCTTTGCGGTGTTTCCATATCACTTTTACCAAAGGTATAATCTTGTGACGAAGCTGCTTTTCCTTGCGATCAACGTTCTCTATCGGTTGCTCGATGTAGTTCAATTGTTCATCAACCTCAATATCCATCAATGGCACGTGAGACGTGTCATCAGCTAGACACTTCCTCAGATGAGAAACATGGAAGGTTGAATGAATTCCTTCTAACTCATCGGGTAAATCTAGTTTATAAGCTACTTCACCCACACGATATACAATCTTGAACGGTCCAATGTACCTAGGACTCAACTTTCCTCTTTTCGTAAAACGGATAATCCCCTTCCAAGGCGAGACCTTGAGCATCACATAGTCACCTACGTTAAACTCAATTGGTCGTCGCCGCTTATCTGCATAAGACTTTTGTCTGTCTTGCGCGGCTTTCAATCTTGCTTTGATCAGATCGAACTTTGAAGACGTTTCCTGAACCACTTCTAGGCTTCCCATTTCTTTCTGACCAATCTCACCCCAACACACCGGGGTTCTACATCGTCTACCGTAAAGCATCTCAAACGGTGGCATACCAATACTTGAATGGTAACTGTTGTTATAGGAGAACTCTGCCAGATGCAGATGATCATCCCAACTTCCACCAAAATCTAAAACACAAGCACGTAGCATATCCTCAAGGGTTTGGATCGTCCTTTCAGACTGTCCATCAGTTTGAGGATGATACGCCGTAACGATGTTCAACTTCGTCCCCATAGCTTCATGGAATTTCTTCCAGAACCTCGAAGTAAACCGTGTATCTCTATCGGACACGATCGATAACGGTACTCCATGCTTGGTTACAACTTCCTTGATGAACAAGCTTGCTAACGTTTCTGACGAGATGGCCTCTCGTATGGGTAGAAAGTGAGCACTCTTGGTCAAACGGTCCACAATCACCCAGATGGTATCATGTTGCTTAGCTGTACGAGGTAGCTTAGTTATGAAATCCATGGTGATGTGTTCCCATTTTCACTCAGGTATCTCTAGCGGTTGCATCTTCCCATAAGGCTTTTGGTGTTAGGCTTTGACTTGTAAGCAAGTTAAGCACTTACCAACATAATCCACTACATCGTTCTTCATTCCTGGCCACCAGTAATCTCTTTTCAAGTCTTGGTACATCTTTGTAGCTCCAGGATGGATTGAGTACCTTGACTTATGAGCTTCATCTAAGATTCGACTTCTAAGATCACCATGGCGTGGGATCCACATACGGTCGAACCTTGTTTTAACTCCATGAGTGTTTTCCATCAACCCATCTTGCTGGCCATAAATCCTTTCTTTCTTTACTAACCCTTCGTCTACTAACACTTCTGACTGCACTTTGATGATTTCTTCAAAAAGACTTGAGTTCATGATCAACTTGTATGACTTCACTGCTGCAAGGACTTCCTCATTCTTACGACTTAGCGCATCAGCGACCACGTTAGCTTTACCGGGGTAATACTTAATCTCACAGTCGTAATCCTTTATCAATTCTAACCATCTTCTCTGCCTCATGTTCAATTCTTTCTGCTCGAAGAAGTACTTTAAACTCTTATGATCTGTATAGATAGTGCACTTAGTACCGTACAGATAATGCCTCCATATCTTAAGAGCATGCACTACAGCTGCTAACTCCAAATCGTGCGTCGGATAAGTACTTTCATGGACCTTCAACTGTCTAGACGCGTAAGCTATCACCTTCCCTCGTTGCATCAACACGCAACCTAATCCTTGATGTGAAGCATCAGCACAAACAACGAAATCCTCGTCACCATCGGGTAGAGTAAGGATTGGAGCTTGCGTGAGTCTCTTCTTCAATTTTTCAAAGGCTTCTTCCTGAAACTTTCCCCAACTGAATACTATCGACTTTCGGGTCATACCGGTCAGCGGTGCGGCTATCTTGGAGAAACCTTCGATGAATCTCCTATAGTAGCCAGCTAACCCTAGGAAGCTTCGTATATCAGTCGGGTTCTGCGGAGTCTTCCAATTCGTTATCACTTCAATCTTAGCTGGGTCCACTGTAATCCCTTCCGGATTAATCACGTGACATAAAAATTGCACTTCTCTTAACCAGAACGCGCACTTCGAAAACTTGGCATACAACTTCTCTTTCTTCAGAGTCTCCAATACCTCTCTCAGATGCTCAGCATGGTCAGACTCGTCCTTTGAATAAATCAATATATCGTCAATGAAGACGATAACCGACTTATCCAACATCGGCCGACACACCCTATTCATCATGTCCATAAATGCTGCAGGAGCATTTGTTAGACCGAATGACATTACGAGGAACTCGTAGTGTCCATACCGCGTTCGGAACGCTGTCTTTGGGATGTCTGCCTCCTTCACCTTCAGCTGATGGTAGCCTGATCTGAGATCTATTCGTGAGAACCAACTTGAACCTTCCAGTTGGTCAAACAGATCATCAATCCTTGGCAACGGATACCTATTCTTTACCGTAAGCTTATTCAACTCACGATAGTCTATGCACATTCTCATACTTCCATCCTTCTTTTTCACGAACAACATTGGTGCGCCCCACGGGGAAACACTCGGTCTTATGAAACCTTTGTCGAGGAGTTCTTGCAGTTGTGACATCAATTCTTTCATCTCGGACGGTGCTAGACGGTAAGGCGCTTTCGCGACAGGTTGGGCTCCTGGTATTAAATCTATCTGAATTTCTATCTCTCGCTCCGGCGGCAACCCTGGAAGATCCTCAGGGAATACTTCTGGGTAGTCGCGTACAATAGAAACATCTTTCATTTCTTTCGTCTTGGCCGCAGCGTTGACGACATACGCCAGGTAGGCACGACACCCTCGCCTTAGCAAACCCTCGGCTTTTATCATCGAAATGACATTAAGCCCAGAACTTTCCTTATCACCATAAACCGTTACCGCACTACCATCCAATGACTTTAACCTTATCATCCTACTCTTACATACTATCTGAGCCTCAAAATCAGACAACCAATCCATACCCAAAACCACATCGAACCCTCCCAAGGTCATAACGTACAAGGTAACCGGGAACTCATGTCCTTCCAATTCTATCTTACAGTTCTTAACCATTTTTGTTATTTTAACCGAAGTGTCACTGGCGGTTTCTACTACAAAAGTTTCAGACACTCGGCAACATTTCATTTTAGCTAGTTTACTAAATGGTGTGGCTACGAAACTTTTGTTTGCGCCCGAATCAAATAATATAGAAGCGGAAACACCGTTCACTAGAAACGTACCTGTGACGACATCCAGAATCTGCTTGGCTTGTTCTTGGGTCAGCATGTAGGCTCTAGTTCTTGGCCTAGCTTGATCGGCATCCTTCCTTCCACTACCTCCAGCTTCACCATCTGTGCACTCTCTCGCCATGTGGCCTGTCTTGCCACATTTGTAACATGCTGGCTTTGCACTGCACTCATTGGCATAATGCCCTACCTTCCCACACTTATAACACACATTAGACCCCATCCGGCATTCCCCACCGTGAGCCTTTCCACATTTGAGACAAACACCAGAACTTTTACCCCACTTGCACTCACCACCATGCATCTTTCCACAGGTCTTACACGATCTCTTCTCCCACACTCTCTGCTTCTTATCTTTGGGGTTCCATAACTGAGTACCGGGTCGTTTAGCAGGAGCGACCCATTTCTTCTCTATCTTCTAGTCTCCCACCACCACATCATCCGCAGCCAGGTCTGCATAGACCATCTCTGCGAGTTCGACAGCAGAATCGAAAGTAGCAGGTTTACTTGTCCTGACTAACATGCGGACTCTCTGTGGTAATCCTCTCACATAACACTTGATTCTCTTAGCCTCAGTGCTGACCATATCGGGTACCAACCTAGACATTCGATTGAACTCTGTAGTGTACTCACGATGTGTCATCGTCCCAGCTTTCAAGTTTAGGAACTTCATCTCCGCCCTTTCAACCTCGGCGTCAGCACAGAACTTCTTCATTACTAACTCCTTCAGATCGTCCCACTTCATCTCTTAGATCTCTTCTCGGGTCTTCCTCTGCTCCACACTCTCCCACCAATACATAGCCTCATCCTCGAATGATTGAGTAGCATAACCTATCGCTTGATCGGGACGGCACTCGCTAATGCGGATAACCTTATCCATGGCGGTTATCCACTGAAGAGTAGCGATTGCGTCTCCTAAACCAGTCAGCTTAGGAGGGTCACAACCTTTGAAGGACTTATAGTTGCAACCGCCTCGGCTCTTCTTCCTATCATCATCTTTCACAGACCTTACCTCACTTGAGTCACCCCTTTCCCTCTCGTCATCCTTCCTACCATTACCACCTGCCCCTTCAATAGTTCTTTCACAGCTTCCAGCAGACCTTCCCGGGGTAATATTTTTCACAGCAGTGGCTACAGCTTGAACAATAGCTGCTTGAATTGCAGGATCCAGTTGAACTCCTTCATTGTTTTTCGGGTTCCTTCCCGCTGCGCTTCCTTCAGCTTCAGTGTTGGAAGCGGTCTCAACCGAAGGTTGCTGGACACGACGAGGCCTGCCGCGTCGTCCAGTGCGACCTCCATCTCCAACAATGTCTCCGGCTCCAGCCATCGTATTCTAAAAGGGAAAACACAAACATCATCATTCAAGGAACTATTTAGTACAAGAATAGCAAGGCTAACAGGTAATAACAGTGGCCAGCTGTGACTACCTGATCACATTGCTTTCCGTGTCCTATACACTTCCCTTTATGAGTCTATTTGTGCTGGTTCTACTTAAGCAATTAGTCAAATCAACAATCAATTATTCCTATCCCTTTTGTTCACATATATTTTCTTTCTCATTAACATATATCATTTAATCATACAATTTACCTTTACTGATCTTGCTTGAGCGACACATGGCATTCTTGGACTGGCATCTTCTTTCATTTCTTACTTATATCCCATACTCTGTTCGAGTCTAAGCATGTAGGATGCTTAAATCTCTCGAACTTTGCTCTGATACCAACTTGTAAGGCCCCGTTACCGGTAACCCTACTTTCGTGTTGGATTTACTCATAAACACAGTTCTAAATATCAGAGTTAATTAAAACATTTACGCGGAATATAAAACTTTCATAAAACATTAAAATATTTCATAACTTGTCTCAAAACGTCCTTTGTCTTTCACATTAAAACATTAAAATTAAAACATCGTAAGTCTTCAGATGCCAGGCTCTTATTCTTCTGCCATGTGTCCCCGCTCAAGCCCGCTGTCTCATCCTACTCACCTGCGTGCATACTAAAAGTCAGCTACGCTGAGTGAGTTCTAGTTAATCACATAATCATACAATACATTCTTTACATTTCATACTTAACCTCTTAACTTTCTTTCAAACACACTTAAGTGCTTTTACTTTCATTGTTACCTTCATACTTTCTTTACATACATAATCATACGTTTTAAAGAGCCTTTCGCCCTATAACCTCACAGATATTATAAGGGTCTGGTCCCTAGTTTTCGAATATTAGAAGGGTTCGATTCCCTAACATCACAGATATTATAAGGGTCTGGTCCCTACCATCACAGATATTATAAGGGTCTGGTCCCAAGTTTCGAATATTAGAAGGGTTCGATTCCCTAACATCACAGATATTATAAGGGTCTGGTCCCTAACATCACAGATATTATAAGGGTCTGGTCGCTAGTTTTCGAATATTAGTAGGGTTCGATTCCCTCTTCGTTA
Source organism: Bidens hawaiensis (assembly GCF_021521415.1). NCBI lineage: Eukaryota > Viridiplantae > Streptophyta > Magnoliopsida > Asterales > Asteraceae > Bidens > Bidens hawaiensis. The sequence goes on from NW_027491022.1 coordinate 1,073,330, forward strand.
CCATACATTATACACCGAGTATTTTTAGGGCTCGGTACCCTTTTCGTAGCCATACAACCATACATCATACCTCGAGTATTATTAGGGCTCCGTACCCTTTTTGTAACCATACAACCATACATCATACCTCGAGTATTATTAGGGCTCGGTACCCTTTTCGTAACCGTACGACCATACATCATTATTTCCTTCTTTTATTATCTCTATCACGTTCATACGCATAAGCATTCATATTATACTTACCTTATACATAGCATTACAACCTGACAGTACGTGCAATATCCGAAGATCGTTCACGTACCATCAAGCAATCATTCTTACATAACACATATATCACATAGGGCATACACTTATCACTTAGGATAAATTTATTAACAACACATCAAGTATGCACACAGCCCCGAAAACGTAACAAGGAATGGGGCTAGAAACTCCTGAACACGGTTACGTTCACCGTTAATCGTAATTCCTTTATTCAGTTGTGCACGGCTGACTGTATAACAAGTATACGTATCAATTAACTATCACTTCTCATAATGTATGTCTATCTTTATATGACCCACAACGAACAGGGGTCCGGGGGCAGCGCCCCTGGCAGCGGGGTCTAGGGGCGGCAGCCCCTAGCAGGGTCCAAGGGGCAGAGCCCCTGGCTGGGGTCGAGCTGGAAAAATTTTATTAGATTTTATTTCCATTAACTGTCTTAACACATTTTATTTCCATACTGTCTTAACACATTTTTCATTAGATTTTTAGTTTACTTCCTAATCGAACTTGGCTTTAGGCGAAGTTAAACCTTAGGCGAACTTAGCTTTAGGCGAAGTTAAACCTTAGGAGAACTTAGCTTTAGGCGAAGTTAAACCTTAGGCGAACTTAGCTTTAGGCGAAGTTAAACCTTAGGCGAACTTAGCTTTAGGCGAAGTTGTCATCAGGCGAACTTGGCCGTAAGCGAAGTTATCAATTAGGCGAACTTGGCCTCAGGCGAAGTTGTCATCAGGCGAACTTAGCTTGCAGGCGAAGTTCATCAGGCGAACTTAGCTTGCAGGCGAAGTTCATCGCTTTGAAGGCGAAGTTGCCCAGATGCAGGCGAAGTTGCCCAGACAGCCGCTGTTCGGTTTCTTTCCAGCATTTTGAGCGATTTTAACACCCTTGCTATGGTTCAATATCACCCACTACGCTTCCCGACCATTTTCGGTCGCTTATACACTAAAAAGCTTGGATCTTTAAACTTCAAAGATCAAGAATCATACCTTTTTGGGCTTATTTGGATCTCGTTTACTTGCTAGTACACTAATCTCTCTCTCTCAGACCTGCCCGACTCTTCCCTTGGCTCGGCCGGCCGGCGGCGGTATGTGTGTGGTGTGTGTGTGTTTTGGGGTGTTAGGGAGTTTGGTGAAAATGAAGATATTTTGGGATTTTGGGGGTATTTATATCCCTGAAATCCCATTCTCATTTAACCCATCTCAATTAATCCACGTCCAAGACCTGCCCCCTACCCGATATTAATTAATTACGCGAAATCACTAAACATAACTTCCTTTATTCATCATTAAAATTTTTAGGATGTTACAAGGAGGCCTATTGTGTTCGAGGCTGGTGATCGGGTCATGCTAAAAGTTTCTCCTTGGAAGGGTAATATTTGTTTTCGTAAGAGGGGGAAGCTTAGTCCGAGGTTCATTGGTCCGTTCTGCATCTTGTCACGGGTTGGTGAGGTAGCATATAAACTGGATTTTCCCGATGAGCTCGCGGGGATTCACCCTACTTTCCACGTGTCTCATTTGAGGAAATGTTTGGCAGACGAGGAGGCCCATGTGCCTCTGGGTGATATTGAGCTTGATAGTAAACTGAACTACGTTGAAGAACCTATTGCTAAACTTGACCGTCAGGAAAGGAGTTTGAGGAATAAGGTGGCTAGGCAGGTGAAGGTGTAGTGGAGGCACCGCAGGGGTTCTGAGGCTACTTGGGAGTCTGAAGACGAGATGATGAAAATCTACCCGCAGTTGTTCTTATCGCATTGGGATTCGGGGACGAATCCCATTGTTAGGGGGTGGACTTGTAACACCCGTTAATTTTCGGTTCCATGGTTTAAAGCTTGTAAAGTATGTACATCTCTCGGGATTTATCCGACATTCCTCGGAAACCTTCTCATCTTCCCAGTACGTTAAATCATTTAACTTTTCTTTAAAGTTGCCATATCCTTCAATTTGGAGGGGCTAGGGTGTAACATTTTATATTATAACATAAAACTAAAACCCTAACCCCCCCCCCCTCTTTCTTCGTTGTCCAATCGGCAGCAAGAGCAGCAGCCACACCCCTCGTTTTTCTTTTTTTGCAGCCAAGTTTAGGGCATAAAACTTCAATTGAAGGTTAGTCCCATGTTCCCTCATGTCTTTTACACCTTAATATAGGTCATATTAACTCGCTTATTGATCGCTAAATCGCGTGTTGAAGACTTACAGAGTGGGTGTCCAATTTATCAATTCCGGGACTGTTTTGGCTAAGGTTCTTGCACCAAAATCTTCGTAGGTATTTCTAGTATAACATACTTCAAAATTATACGCATTGGTGTTCGTTTTATTTGTCAACTAGTTGTAGTTTGTAAGTTGGTTTTTGGTTGGCTAGAATGGTAGATTGTTGCGTTTAACGCGAGGGTTGAAGTAATTAATGACTAATTCAGTTCGGGTGACCTTGGTTTGAGGTACGAGCTGTTGGAAAGTTATTTTTATAAGTAATGGGGCTGAATTGGTTGTCGGTTACTCAAATGGGTCGGTACAACGCGTATTCGCATTTATTGAGTAGTTAGTGCTTTGTGCTTGCGAGTTACCGACCCATTCAACTCGTGTAGTGTCGTGTGAACTTATTGGCTGTGAATTTATCTAATTGGGTCCACACGGGGCTGAGTTGGATGTTATGTGCCTAAACATGTCTTAAACGCGCATATGGGTCTCACCTAGTGCTTCCGGGGGTAATTTGAGAATTCTTTATTCCCGGGAGTATCTATGGGTCGTGTCGGTAAATGTACGGGCCCGGGGGCTGTTATGATTGAGTTTGATGAGGTCGAGGCTTTAGATAACTCGAACCATGTTAGAACATCTCGTAGGATAAATGAGTCCTTTCAGTGTCGTTAGTAATGATTGTATGTAAACCGACAGGTGTTTGAGTTGTGGGGACACTTATGGGTTCTCGAGCTCGTGGTGAATTTGTGCCTTTTGACAGGTGAGTTCATGATGCCCCTTTTTACTCTTTTCAAGTTTTAGGCTAGCATACACACTTAAGCGATTTTGCTTGATGAACTGTTTAAATTATTTTACATGGGCTTACTTGTATAGAGTAGGCCTTGGGATGATATTATTGTATGCTTGGATGTATGTTTATACATGTATTATTGTATGGACAATAATTGGCGATGTTAATTAGTCATTATCGACTAAGGATGTTTACGTATGCCTACTTTGTGTTTGCATACGTTGGATGAGATGTTACGTGTTTGGGTTGTACGTATGATCGACCCTGATGTTATTACTTGGATGATGTTTATAGGGATATAATTATATAAATGTACATATATATAAGTATGACTATTTATTATTGATGATGGCCTAACTGTTCGTATCCCGTTTTATTTTAAAACTCTAGGAATGATTATTATAAATGTCTATTATTAAAACTTGAACTCACTCAGCTCAAACTGACTTTGTGTGTATGTTAGTGTGAGTTTCAGGTTAGGAGGAGAATGCTTACCGCTTGGACGTGCTCGAGGCTATTGGGACGTTTGAAGGCATATCTAGTAGGAAATTTTTGTTAATGAACATTGTCCTTTTCAATTAATACTTAATACATTGAAATTTGTTTTGGGCATAATTCCTGTGTTTTGGGAACTTGTTTTAATAATTATGATTTTTCCGTTGATTTATACTTTGAACTGGTTTTTGTAATGAAATGAATTGTTTTGAGTTTAATAATTTTGTAAGTTTCTTGTATGATCACCAACTGTAGGATTCCCGGGATTCGGGGTCTTACATAATCAAAACCCTAACCAAATCTCGTTCAATACTCACTCTCTCCACAATGTATCAAATTCAAATTTCAAATTCCAGATCTGGCCTAAAATACTCTCTCCCCTTCTTCTGATTTAGGGTTTTGTAGACGCCTCTTTGTTGTAATTGGAGGAGGTCTGTTGCTTCTAATCAAATTCAGTTGTCGATTCGTGGATTTTTTTTGTCATTGGAGCGCCAATTAAGGGTTGCTGTTGAGTTCGATTTTCTTCTCTGAGCTAGGTAACAAACGATTTTTTGTTTAAGTAATTTCTTGAATTAGGGTTTTTAACGTTCCTGATGGATTTTGTTTTGAATTTCTTGCTTGTTTCGTTGATGGTTATTGTGTCTGTTCTTCCCAAAGTTGTCTTGCGTCAAAAGGTAATTATTCTTTAGATTTTTTCAATTTTCTTGTTCTTCGATTTGTGTTTGGAACTAACAATGTTACTTTCATGATTATAGACAACAAATAGGCGGTGCCTAATGGTGATCTAGGCCAGTGGTGTGATGTTTGGTCAACTTGTATATAGTTCGTGTGGTTATTTTAGTTGTTTTAGTTGCTTATTTTAGGAACTTTGATCCTTATATGTGTTTATTGTATTTCAGGTCACAGTTACTTAGAGAGGTTAATTTGGACCTGTACGAGCATTGGATGAAGATCCAGGATTCCTAGCACACAAAACAAGACATAAAATGAGTTCAGCTGATGATGCCACCCATCGTGATACGCGATGGGATTGAAGAGGCAGAAAATAATAAAATAATGCTGACTTAGGGTCCATCACGGTACGCGATGGACAAGGGAGAGACCCATCCCGTACCGCGATGCGTTCCATAGACGAGAAAGTTAGGGTTTAATTACTCATCATTAGGCAGTTACCGCATCAATTTTAGAGTAGAAGAGAAGTATCCCATCAATTCCGACCATCTCTAAGTCATCAATATGCTCTATAGCATCGAGATTGAAGACCGGGAGATGACGAATTGCGGCTAAGCCTTTTAAGTCATACCCGGGATGTATAATTTATAATGTTTCAATATTTTCCTTATGTATTAGAACAACTAATTGTAATTGTCTTTCATTAATCTATGAGTATTGATGTTTAGTATTGCTGTGCATTCAGTTGGTTTACGTTTTTTTCGATTTTAAAACGATTAGTTTGTCGGTTGCTATAATAATTGCTTGTAGGGTTGTGTTGACTAGTTAATTGCAAGAAAGCATAAAATTGCCCTTAGTTGAGTCACACTGGCAGGGACTGTTTGATAACCAGTGCCGTGTGTTAGCGATTGTTGATGCCTACGGTTTAGCTCGGTAAACAATCTTCAGTTGACTAAGGATAATTAATCTGTAAGATTGCATGAGAATACTGTAGTTGCTTACTTGGACTCCCGGGTATGATTTGCTTTGTTAATTGTTTGAATTTTGCTTAACTACATGTTTGATATTAAAACCAATTCATTTGCTAGTGTGATCAGCACTTATAACTGTTACTTCATAAGGTTAGGATTTAGTTTCACGTTTCACTGACCACATACTCCTTGTGGTTCGACACCATATTTACCCTAGCTTGCATAGGTGATTAGGAACTGAATTTCATTGTTTTTAACTAGATAGGGACAGTCTAGCATCAAAATGTCGCCGTTGCCGGGAAGTTAGTGCGCTTAGTGTTTTAGTGTTATTTGATTTCTTTGTTTTAGTTTAATTTAGTTGTTAGTTTTAATTTTTAGGTTTTGTTTTCCCTTTTTACGCGGGGTCACTTGTTTGTGCAGGTAACATGTTTATTCACATTCGCAATTCAGGAAGAAATTCACTGATTATTTTTTAGCCATAAATTGAAAGAGTAGCCCGGTAGAACTAAGCTCAGATCAGGAATCCAATATGGAAGGTCAGAACCAAAACTGTAACGCCCGTTAATTCCGGTTTCAAGAATTAAAGCTTGTAGAGTATGTATAATTCTCGGGATTTATCTGACGTTTCTTGGAGGCCTTTACGTCATCCCGGTACGTCTAATCGCTTAATATTTCTTCCAAGTTGCATTATTATTAAATTCCGGGGGCTAGAATGAAAATGTTTTATGATATAACATTAAACAAAAAACCTAAACCCTAACCACATCTGCTACTGCGATCGGCCCCTTCCAGCAACCCCCTCCCTTCCGTGCTTCGACTTTTTGATCGATTCCAAGCTTCAAGAAGTAGTTCAAGGTATGCACTACAATCCCCAACACTTTTTTTGTTCACCCCTAATCGTTTTGATGCTCAATTTTGCCGAAACTTTTCATTGGACAGATTTTCGGTCAAGGTGTAATTGACCCACTTTCCGTGGATAAAAATTATAGTTTCCGGTGTAGAAAGATCCCCAGGTATGGCATTTACATCATATTAAAATTTCGAGGTGATTGGAGGTGTTTAGGTCGGTCAATTGATTTTAGTTCGAAAACTAGGGTTTATCGGGTGTAGAATTTCAAATTGTTGAGTTTGATGCGTTAATTGATCGGGTGACCGACCGAATTAGTTTGTACAGCCCTAGGGAGGTCTAAGGGCTATGGAAAAATTATTTTTTTGAAGCTCGGGGCCGTTGTGGTTAGTGCTTCGTCAATCGAGTCGGCGGTGCGCGAATTTCCGTTTAAACGTTAAAGTAAGAGTTGTAAAAAGGAACCGTAAACCCTATCAACTCGGGTGATATAATCTTGATGAATGAAAAGATTTAAAATGGAATTTGGTCCATTCGGGGCTGATTCGTTAATTAATGGTTTTAAGGTTTATTACACGCGCATTCGACCCGATTTGATTTTCCTTGGGCCTTGGGCCAAGTGGTTGGGCCTTGGGCCAAGAGTTGGGCGTCGGGCCAAGTTGTTAGGCCTTGGGCCAAGATTTGGGCCTCGGGCCAAGTGTTGGGCCTTGGGCCTAGTTTTTCGACCTCGGGCCAAGTTGTTGGGCCTCAGGCCAAGTGTTGGGCCTTGGGCCAGAGTGTTAGGCTTGAACGGCCCATTAGGCAAGAGTGTTCCTACGGTCCAGTCTAGTAATGTGTTGTGTATAATTTACAGGCCCTTGCTTGTGATCGTGTACTTAAGATTCTCCTAGCTCGTTGCAGGTGTTCGATTGATTTTAGGTGAGTTTATGATGCCCTTTTTACTCTTTTTACTTTTGGGCTAGCATGCACATCTAAGTGTTTTCTTACATGATGAAAGGTTTTAAACCAGTTTATATAGGCCTGCTAGTATATGGTAGACCTTGGGATGTTAAATATATATATATGTATATACATTATTTCTTGGCCTATATCTGGCGATGTTGTAGTCATTTCGACTATTGATGTTGTGTATGCTTACTTTGTGTTTGCATGCACTGATGTTACATGTTTGGGTTGTACGTTTGCTCGACCCTGATGTTATACGTGGTTGTTATATATATATATTGTGATATATATAGAGATGTAATTGAAAGGATGTTTACATATACATTTTGTATATGTATGTATGAGGATGTTTAGTTCGGTAATGATGATTTGATGAATGTACCCTTTTACGCTTTAAAACTTTTGGTATGACTATCATAACTATTATTTAATGATATCATTTACTTAAAACTTGAACTCACTCAGCTCAAGCTGACTTTGTGTGCATGTTAATGTGAGTTTCACGTTAGGAAGAGGATGCCTTATCGCTCGGACGTGCATGAAGCTACTTGGACGGTGAAGGGCATACGGGATCTGATCATCCTCGAATGCTTGGACTCGAACTGTAAGAAAATAGACTAGTATGCCCACCGCGAGTAGCTGCATGCCAAGAGGTAACTTTAAATTGTTTAGTCATTCCTTTGAATTTTAAAGTTTCCAGTATGTGATTAACTGTTTAAGTGTTAGATAGAATGCTAATGTTATTAGGGGCAGGGTGTGCTTAGAACGAGCCGGTGAAGTAAACGACTAATAACACTTGATCAACATTATTAGCAGTTTACCCTTACCTTCCATGTTTTAAATACCACTTGTGTCTGACTATGTTAGGGTTCCGTCTTTGTAGGGATAGGATTTGGCTAACTCTCGAGTCGTTAGCGTTAAAGTTTATCTTATTCCCTAAATTCTCCTGTTCGTTTCCCATCCTCTCAAACGCTTTGCGCGTAATTGTTTAGCTGAGGCGTAGCATGCTGTCACTCTCGGTTCATTGGTACTTGACCGCTTAAATTCCTCGCTCCTTCAAGAATGTATGTGCAACTGTTTAGCTAAGTAGGAGCGTGATGTTATCCCAGATACCTTTATACTTGATGAATTATCGGCGTCAGTCTTATTTGATTCGGGCGCCAATAGAAGTTTTGTGTCTACCGCTTTCTGTTCCTCGTTGAATAAATCATCTGAGCGCGTAGTCGATGTGTAGAGGTTGAGGTCGCCGTAGGAAAATCTGTGTCCGTGTCTAAGGCTATTTAGGGTTGTTCCATCGAGTTGTCTGGGTATAGATTTCCGGTGCGATTGTATTTGATGCCGCTTGGTTGTTTCCATGTGGTGCTCGGGATGGATTGGCTCGCGAATGTTGATGCTCAAATCATTTGTGGTCAGAAACTTGTTCGTTTGAGGGCCCGAATGGGACCCAAATCACTGTCTTCGGTGATCGGAATGTTGCGACGTCACATATTATATCCATGCTTAGGGTGGGAATGTTGATGCAACGGGGGTGCGGGGCGTATCTGGCGTATTCTATAAACGTAAATACCAATGTGGCTACCGTCGGCGATGTTTCTATTGCTCGGGAATTTCCAGATGATTTATCAGATGTGTCGCCGGATCGCGAGGTCGAGTTCCAGATAGACCTTATACCGGGCGCCAAACCTGTTGACCGAGCTCCCTACCGCCTAGGGCCGAATGAAATGAAGGAGCTTATGGCTCAATTTGAAGACTTGCCCGATAATGACTTTATTCGACCGAGCATCTCACCTTGGGGTGCCCCGGTCCTGTTCGTTAAAAAGAAGGATGGTAGCATGCGGAGGTGCATTGACTATCGTAAATTAAACAAGCTCACTGTTAAAAATCGGTATCCTCCTACAAGGATCGACGATTTACTTGATCAGCTCCAAGGAGCTAGTTGGTTCTCGAAGATCGACCTTAGGTCCGGGTATCATCAGTTGATGATTCGGGAGGAAGATATTCCAAAGACTGCCTTCCGCACTCGTTATGGGCATTATGAATTTCTTGTGATGTCTTTCGGTTTGACCAACTCACCGGCTGCGTTCATGGATCTTATGAACCGGGTGTGTAGGACGATGCTCGATCGTTCGGTTATTGTGTTCATCGACGACATTCTTGTGTACTCTAAAAGTGAATCTGATCATGCCGGTCATCTAGTGGAAGGGTTGGAGGTTCTGCGGAAGAACAAACTGTATGCGAAATTTTCTAAGTGTTCCTTCTGGTTGCGTGAGGTTCAATTCTTGGGTCATGTTATTAACCCGAGTGGTATTCTAGTTGACCCTGCAAAGGTGGAAGCCGTGAATGAATGGGAGTCTCCTAAGTCTCCATCTGAAATCCGTAGTTTCCTTGGTTTGGCGGGGTATTACCACCGCTTTATTCCCAATTTTTCGAAAATTGCTTCTTTTCTGACCAAGCTGACTAAGAAGAGTGTTAAGTTTGTTTGGGGTACGGAGCAGGAAGAGGCTTTTCTCGAGTTGAAGAACAGATTGACGCATGCCCCGATCTTAGCTTTACCTGATGGCACCGATGATTTGGTGGTGTATTCTGATGCCTCTTATCAGGGGCTTGGGTGTGTTTTGATGCAGCGAGGTCGAGTCATCGCTTATGCCTCACAGCAGTTGAAGCCTCATGAGGCGAATTATCCTACACACGATTTAGAGCTGGCGGCGGTTGTGTTTGCGCTTAACTTGTGGAGGCATTATTTGTACGGTGTTCCTTGGTTATTTATACCAACCATAAGAGTTTAAAATACTTCTTTGAACAAAAGGAACTGAATATGCGCCAACGGCGATGGTTGGAGTTGATTAAGGATTATGATTTGGATATTATGTACCACCCCGGTAAGGTAACGTGGTGGCCAACGCGTTGAGTCGGAAAGAAAGACCGAAGCCGATTCGTGTGAAATCCTACCAGCTTATTCTCAAACCCGACATTTTGAAACTAATTGCCAACGTGCAGAATGAAGCGTTACAGGTGGAATGGATTATGTCAGAACGTGTTTGGGGTCAGGAGCAATTGTTGGAAGACGTCGGTGGCGGGGTGAAATATAAGGATGGTCGTTTATGGGTACCAAGGTGTGGAGGATTCAGAGATAAAATTTTGGATGAGGCACACAAGTCGCGCTATTCTATTCACCCAGGCGCGACCAAGATGTACCAAGACTTGAAGAAAAATTATTGGTGGCCTGCGATGAAATTTGAGGTGGCTCAGTCCGTGAGTAAATGTATGACGTGCCTGCAAGTTAAAGCTGAACATCAAAAGTCATTTGGGAAACTTCAGCCGTTGGAAATACCTGAGTGGAAATGGGAGCATCTTACTATGGATTTCGTGACTAAACTGCCTCGTACTCCCAGGGGTAATTATGACACCATTTGGGTAATGATGGATAGATTGACCAAGAGCGCTCATTTCTTGCCGATCCGAGAGACTTTTAATTTTGAGCAGCTGGCCGATGTGTAGTTTAGAGGTGGTCGAGGATACGACTGAGAAGCTCGACAAGATTAAAGCATTTATGAAGGTCGCGCAGGATCGTCAGAAGTCTTATGCAGATAAGAGGCGAAGGCCTATTGTGTTTGAGGCGGGGGACCGGGTTATGTTAAAAGTTTCTCCCTGGAAGGGCATTATTCGTTTTCGTAAGAGGGGGAAGCTTAGTCCGAGGTTCATTGGTCCATTTCGTATAGTGTCCCGTTGTGACATTTGAGCCAAAACAAGGTACACCTCAGTACGTAATTACCGATTAAGCAAATAAACGCCTTTTGCGTAACAAATGAACGATCAACCGAACGGGTCGGGTTATGACCCAGATATCTTGGGGGGCCATTTATAAGTGATATACGATCTATAAAAGCTAAATTATTAGAAATATGGTCTTAGTTTGATAGCAAACAAGTTAAACGAAAACATGCTCGTTTAACCACCCGCTATAGATTTAAACGCGAAAGATAGTTACAAACCAAGCATTGTATCATCCGTTAAGCCGAAGAATCCTTACCAAACACTTATTTGAAATGTTTTAAGCGATCCGTGAAAATATTTTTGATTTTTACAAACATATAGTATGCTTTTATAATTTTACACAAAACTAGCCAAAAAACACTTGTTTTCGCGCAGTTTGTCGCACCCGATAAGTTTTTCGCGCAAAGAACCGAACCCGAACTAAATTTGGACCGGGCTTTTCGTGTTTGGTCTTGAGAAATCAGAAACTTGGGCCAAAATGGGCCCAAAGTGGGCCCATGATGGTCCGATCGCAGCAGCAGCCCCCCCCCCCTTTTTATTCTTTCACATTTAAACTAGATACAAGATATTTTCAACATTATTTCTTGAAAATTCTGGACATAAACTTCTTCTCCAGCCAAAAACTCATGAAACCCTAAGGTAAACAACTTAAATAAGCTACTTTTACACTTGTTTAAACTTGTTTAATACCATAAAAACATGTCTTGGTTACTAAAAATCATTCCTAACCGTGTAAAAATCCTAAAAATGGTCCATAAACATGTTTTGATCATACACATGGTAAGGAACCTGTTTTGATAGTTTTTTTTGGCCATAAACACGGATTAAAGGGTTGAAACGACGTCTTTACGGTTCAAAAGTTCGTTTTTGTGCACTAGCCGAAACCCTAACTTAAGGGCTGTTATATAGGACTTGTACCTAGCTTTCTTAGAAGCACAAGAACCTGCAAACTTGATTAAAAAGTCGGAAACGAGCCAAACTCGCTAAGGTAATGCCGAAACACTCGCTTACGGGCTATTTAGGTTAAGGTTGTTATGTACATATCTTTAGGACTTGAAATTTTGCAGGGACATCAGGGACTATGTCAATAAGTCCCTGTTCAAATTTGGTAATTTTTGACCATCCGAGAATATTTGGCGAATTTATTACCGAATTGGGACGTTTATTTTGGAAAAATTTCTAAAATATTTAAAAAATTATGAAATTTTTCTGGAAACTCATATTTGATGTATTTTGATCACATATGAATTTTGGGATCATTTGGAGAAGTTTAAAGTTTTTTTGTTTATTTGTGTTCGTGTGAATTTTTACAGCAGAATTTGGGCCGAAAAAAATATTTCACGAGCTTTTTACATTCTGGAATTGATACAGGTTGTTTTGGGACATGATTTGAGTATTCAAGAATTTTTGTGGAATTTTTGGAAATTGTTTGGGGTAAACGGACGATTTTCAGGCGAAATATAACTGATAAAATGAATTTTTATAAATTAATAAATCAGTAAATAAATTCCAGAAATATTTTTATAAAATTATACATATTTTAATTGATAAGTGGTTAAATTTTCATAATTTAATAATAAACGGTTAATTAATTATGCTAATCTGAATATTAAACAAATTCAGTTTTACTAAACCAGTTTAGTATTGAGATTATAATAATTTTAAAATATTAATATTATTATAATATTGATTATAGGAACTACTGATAGCGGACTGAACAAACCGCGAGTTGATACAGTACTGAATATCTACTAAACAGTGAGTTTCATGACCCCACTTTTAAACTGTTTTACGAACTTTTGGGGTGAAAAGCATGTTTGATTACATATACATACCTGAAACATGTACTGATGTGAATTATCTAAGTGCTAACACACGAAATTCCCCACGATCACAGTGATTAACTTCGAGCCGGTGGCTTGTGAATAGTACTATTGGTTTGACAAACCCAAACGGAGCCGGCACGGTTTGCCGAGACACCAAAACCGTTTGCACCTGACCATAATTTTTACGAACCAGGCTATGTAGTGTTAGACATAGCTACCGGGGCATGTTGTGGGCGGAAAGGGGCCAAAGTGGTTGATTGAGCGTGGGAAATGGAGGCACGCAGCACGAACAGTCCAGGCTTCACTGTAACTTAGCATAATTACATCACATACATCATTTACATACATACATACTTATCTCATGATTACAAGTGCTGACTTGTGAATACTCATTACTGTTTTCTTGAAACTCGTGAAACTCACCAACTCTAGTAGTTGACCTGTTTTAAACTGCTTTTCAGGTGTACCTAAATCGGAAAGATTGGGTGAACTGTCACATGCCTGAAGTGTGTGGTTGATGCTATGTGAATAGAAACAAGGGTGTTAGTAGTAAGAATGTATAGTTAACGAACTAGTTTTGTTTGTGTTAGGACATGAAATGTCACATGTATGTCCCCAGTTCTATCAGGTTGGTTGAACATGCAACCAACGATCGTGAAACCAAGTTAACGTACTGAAAATGTCAAACGAAGCTGATTCGATCGAATCAGTGACTGATTCGATCGAACCAGATCTCATTCGATCGAACCAGATCTCATTCGATCGAATGAGTATCTCATTCGATCGAATGAGTCTTCGATATATAAACGTTACTTGGGGAATTTCACATAAAGCGAGAACAGAATTCACACTCATGAACCAGCAGCCTACAGAAACACTCTCGATTGTTCTTCGTGTTCTTGGTCGTTTCCTCCAATCCTAGGCGTCAAACCCCTTTAGGAATCGTACCTACGTGCCAGTTGATCACCACCGAGTCGCCGTGTTAGAGGATTCCGCACTCTAACACGTTGCCCCGTGAATCGTTGGGAAACCGAGTCCCGAATCGGTCCTACAAAGTGGCATCAGAGCTTAAGGTTCTTGATTCACGAAAGATTCGTGGTGATATTCGTGTTTTTCTCGTGAAAATCATATATTTTGCTTGAAAAATTTTCGAAAACTAGTGTTTTTGTTCTTGGTGTTCTTATCAAAAACTCATAAAAGTCATATATTTTGGTTTTTGATCTCAAGATTTGGTGTTAAAATTCCGGGTTTTATCAAGAACATTCGTCGTGTTCTTCGTTTTTAATCGTTTGATCCATTTTTGTTTGGTTGGTTAATTGTTTAAGTGTTAATACACTTAAAAGAGTCATATTTTGCTTCCAAATCAACTTGGATTCGTGTTAGTGAATTTACAACCGAAAATCTGGTCAAATCTTCTACGTTTGGAAATTCCATAAATCCCGATCGAACTAGTCGTAATTTTGGAACTCATTCGATCGAATAAGCTCTCTATTCGATCGAACCAGTTTGAATTCTGACCGAATCAGTTTTTCCCGCCGTGATTTGCGCCAAGTCCATTCGATCGAATAAGTTCATCCTTTCGATCGAACCTGCTTCCAGTCTATCGAACAAGTCTCAGATTCGATCCACCCATTCGATCTCTTTCTTATTCGACTGCCAGAACCCTTTCGATCGAACCAGATCCCATTCGATCGAACCTGTCACCTCATTCGATCGAACAAGATCGTATTCGATCGGATAAGCTTCAGAAGACAAAAACAGAGAATCAGTCAGACATTCGATTGAATCAACACGCATTCGATCGAATAAAGAATACATTCGATCGAATCAGAACACATTCGATTAAAAGATCAAAGATTAAAGCAAAGAAGCAAACATGTCTGCCAGTTCAAGTACAAACAAAAGGATCCAATCAATCCTTGAGAGTGATTCAGAATCTGGAAGTTTCAACAAGCCTCCAAAGTTGATGGCACTCAATGAGTTTACTACCTGGAAGACAAGATTCCAGATTCATATCACAGGTGTGAATCCTGGATTATGGGAAGCGGTTCAGACAACGTGGGTGCATCCTACAAACGATGATGGTGAAAGTCTGAGCTACTTTAGGCTGTCAGAAGAACAAAAGATAGCCTTTGATGCTGAGAAGAAAGCCTTCTCCTTACTGTCTCAAGCTCTCTCCAGCGATCTCTTCCATCAGTTTAACCAGTTCACAACAGCATCAACTCTTTGGAACGCATTGGTAGAACGATGCGAAGGATCTGAGTCACTTAAAGAAATTCATGCACGGGAGCTAAAGCGTGAATTTGATTTGTTTAGTCCAGAATCCGGAGAAGACATTGAATCGTTGCTGTCAAGATTCTATCATCTTATGTCAGAGCTAAAGTCCTATAATGTCAAAACAACAGGGACTGAAAAGGTTAGATGTCTCGCTCAAGGACTCCCAACAAGCTGGAACACCTTCCTGACTGTGATGAGAAGAAGTCATCAATTGGAGACGATTCTTTTTTCTGACTTTATAAAAGAAATCAGACAGGAAGACGCTGAATTAAGAGCATCCTCCAGGAAACCCAGAGCAACATCTGACAAGTCGCTGTACATGAAAAAAATCACCAATGTCAGATTCAAATGACCATGCTCCAACATCTGACAAGTCGCTGTACATCTGACAAGACTGCGTTTGTCTCCTCAATGTCAAATCAATCAAAGGGGACCGAAACGAGATCTTCTGCACCACCAACATCAAATTCCGGAAATTCAAGTTCTAACTCCGAGCCCAAGTCAACTGAAAAGGCAACGTTAAACACTGAAGGCTTGGGAAAGGTAACGGTGGAAGTTGCCAAAGAACATATGGCAACGTTAGGCACAATAATTGAATCATACAGCTTAATGTGGCTGGTAAACTTGGCAACAATCATCTGGACAGCGATGACTATGAACAGCTAGATGAAGACGATATGGAACGCATCGACATAATGTGGGCACTTGGCAGCGCGTTCCGTAGGGCTAGAAAGTGGGCTAAGAAAACAGGCCAAGCTCTTTCAATCAACAATAAATCCAAGTTTAGTTTTGATAAAACAAAAGTTAAATGCTACAACTGTGGCGAACTTGGTCATTAATATCCCTTCCGAACCAAAGAGGGATGCCAAGGTAAGGTCACTAATATCCCTTCCGAACTACTTCAACTTCATCTACTCCTGCTGCAGCCGCTGCAAATGTCAACAATGAGAGACAACTGGTCCCTTAGAATCAAACAGCAGCGAACAACGCCAACATCAACAATGAAACTGCTCTTGCTGTTCAAGGTGATGAAGGCGAGTCCTGGAACTTCAGCATTAACATGGCTGACATCACCATTGTGGATCAAGACTCAGAATCTGGGTCTGATGATTCCTCAACTGATAAAGAATACATTGTCGAGGAGCCAGCTACTGAAGTAAATGAAGGAGAGCATGAAGCTGAAGTGTCATCAGTGGAGATTATGGAGGATCAAGAAAAAGAGTCAAATGTTCCTCAATCATCTCCAAGTTCAACAATTCCTGCAGAAGCTGCTACTGTTGAAGAAGTCAACAAGGTACTGTCAAAAGCAAAGTCTGCATCTTTTCTGGAAAGAGCAGGGAATCTTTACTTTGCGTTCATGGCAGAGACGTCAAATGATGCCAAGGTAAGTTCTAACCCTACTACTCCCAAACCAGAAAATACCAAATGTTTAAAATGTGAAATGTCTGAACAAGAAATTCAGTCTCTGAAAGAGAGAATTGAAGATCTCGAGGCTTATAAACAAGCAGCCTCAAGATCTTTAATTGAACTGACTGACGCTCTTGCTCAAAACAAGGCTTGGAAGCAGAAAGAGTCTGCTTTTAAAGAAAAAGTTGATAGCCTTAAGCGTCAGAACAAGGAATTGGAGATATGTGTTCTAAATCAACAAGACTCTATCAATTTTCATATCAATAAAAATAATGTCTTGTAAAAGGAAATGGAGAACACAAAAGCTGATCTGGAATCATTGACTTTCAAGTTAAAAAGTTACTCCAATTCCTCTTATTTGCTAGAACACATTATCCCCGAGTTCCGGTGCAAAAAGGAAAGAGGTGTGGGATATCACAATGTCCCACCCCCAGTGATGAACCAATTTGTGAGCACACCAGGAGCTGTGCCAGACGATGATTCAAATGTTAAAACACCCGAGGACACAGAACAAATTTCAAAGTCCAAGGGTAAAGAAGTCACTGACCCGGCTCCTGAGACCAAGCCAAAACCAAATGTTGTTGCCACAGAATTAGGTTCCACAACTAAGTCAGGCCCATCCACATCTAAATCAAAGGCAACAACAACTAATGTCAAATCTGAGAAAGTGCATGTGGAACATAGTACCCAGTTTGTCAAGGAGGGTAACTTTAATGAAAAACATAATTTTCCAAAACCACCTCCCAAACAAACGTCACCCCAAAATGTCAAATCCAAGGGGTACTATGGTAACAAACAACACCAAAGTCATTACTCTCCACCACGTCAAAGGGGGAGAAACTACTGTTTCTCATGTGGAGAGGTTGGCCATATAGCAAGATTTTGCTACAAGTATCCGGATCCTAGATATGTCAAGTCATCTCCTATGAGGCGACCGACCGTTTACATTCAAAGTCAAACTCGGTCTCACACACCGCGGTCGGTTTCTCCTAGGAAACCTCAGCCAACCTCACCACACAGATCACCGAATCCCTCAAACCCAAGTGTTTCCACTTCAACAAGTGAAAGTCAGTCTTCAACCAGCTATGTCAAACATGTTGAGAAGAAGACTGACAGTTGGAAACAAAAGAAAAACAACACTGTTGATAACAATGTCAAACCAGAAAACAGTGTTAATGAGGGTAAATGGATTGAACTGTTAATTCGTGATGATAATGGAAAACCCAAGACCATTAAGGCTTTTGCTTTTTGTGTGCAGGTTGCTCTTTATGATCCAAGATTCAACATGTGGATCATCGACTCAGGAGCTTCCAGGCACATGACTGGAAACATGAATCTCCTATCCAGTGTCAGACAGATAAAAGGACGTGCAGTTTCCTTTGCAGGAACTCAAGGTGGTTACTTCACGGCCCAAGGAATTGTTTCAAATGGGCGAATTTCGTTTGATAAGGTTAATTTCATCAAGGAGTTGGAGAACAACCTGTTGTCGATAAGTCAAATCTGCGACAAGGGTTTCAAAGTTATGTTTGATGACCGAGACTGCCACATCTTGGCGAAGGAATTCACCATTCCTGAAGACAAGGTTTTAATGTCAGCCGCACGCCAGAGTGATCTCTACATTCTGGATATGGCTAAGGCAGGGTCATCGTCTCCAACGGCGACATGTTTTGTGTCCAAGGCATCCGAACGTGATACTGTCATATGGCATAAACAGATGGGACACATAAATGTCAGGAACATGAACAAGCTTGTGCACAACAGGCTAGTTGAGGGAGTTAATCTGAGAAGTTTCCGTCTCCCTGATTCGTGTGTGCAGTGCAAAGCGGGAAAGCAAGTAAAAAGGTCCCACAAGTCTAAGAGTTTCCATTCGATTGATATTCCATTGGAACTCCTTCATATGGATCTTTTTGGCCCAATAAGCATCAAAAGTATCTCTGGGCACTCATACTGTCTAGTGGTTACTGATGAATATTCGAGATTCTCTTGGGTGTTTTTCTTGAAAGCAAAGTCCGAGACATTTGGGTGTATAAATCTGCTAGTTACTACTCTTGAGTCACAGTACAATCTGAAGGTTCGAAGAATGCGTTCAGATAACGGGACAGAGTTTAAGAATGCGAATGTTGAAAACTTCTGCAAAGAAAGAGGTATTGTTCAGGAGTTCAGTGCCCCGTACGTTCCACAAATGAACGGGGTTGCTGAAAGGAAAAATCGAACGTTAATCCAGACAGCTAGAACAATGTTAGCAGACTCAGTGTTGCCTGTCACGTTCTGGAGTGAGGCAATTGCCAACGCCTGTTTCACATTGAATCGGGTAGGCATTGTCAAGCGCCACGGCAAGACAAGCTTCGAGCTTCTTCAACGACGGAGACCTAACTTAGAGCACCTGGAACCATTTGGAGCTCTTTGCACGTTACTTAAAAGGCAAGTCGATAATAAGTTCGAGGAGAAGATCATCAACGGCTATTTTCTGGGTTACAGCATACCTCTCAAAAGGGTCTTCAACAGATCAACAAAATTAGTTGAAGAATGGTACCATGTCGACGTTCAATGCTACACAGAACCAGCCAAGGGGTCAGGAGAAGACTGGTTGTTTGATTTTGACAAATTGTTCAAGTCATTCAATCTGTATGAGGTTGCTATTCAAATGATGTATGAGGCGCAAAATGCACCTCCTGATGAATCACAGCAATCTTCACCTCATCCTGGTCCATCATCGTCTTCCTCCACAGAGTCTTGTGAGCAAGTTCAAGAGTCATCCGAATCTGAATCTGAAGATGAATCTCCAGCAGATGATGTACAATTGGCACCGACACAGGTTACTCCGCAACCTTCTTCGTCAAATCAAGAAGCGCCAAATGCAGATCTGCCTCTAACGTCTACTTCAGAGGCACCAACCGCTCCAGTTCCTGAGCCGAACTTAACTAACTTGGAACAAAATGTTGTCGTTCCTGACAATCCGGTGGTTAGGACTGAACGTGATCATCCACAAGACAACATTATAGGGGACATTCAACAGGGTGTCAAAACACGTCGACAACTGAATTTTGGCCTCTACACTGAAATGATGGAGTCAGGATCAGTTGCGCTAAATGCCCATGAATGCTTCTTAGCACAAGAAGAACCACGCAGCATCACCGATGCGCTGAAAGACGCTAACTGGGTCTCAGCCATGCAAGAAGAATTATTGCAGTTCAAGAGACTTGGTGTATGGAAGCTGGTGGATCTCCCCAAAGGACAGAAGAAAATTGGCACTAAGTGGGTACTCAAATGTAAACGCGACGATCGTGGAGTGATTGTTCGCAACAAAGCCCGCCTGGTGGTCCAAGGGTTTAGGCAAATCGAAGGCCTAGACTACAATGAGGTGTATGCTCCGGTTGCGCGTTTGGAGGCAATCCGGATGTTCTTGGCGTATGCGTCTTTCAAGAGATTCAAAGTATATCAGATGGACGTCAAGAGTGCCTTTTTGTACGGTCACATCGAAGAGACCGTATATGTGGCACAACCTCCAGGTTTTGAAGACCCAAATCACAAGGATAAAGCCTTCCTGCTCAACAAAGCTTTGTACGGTCTTCACCAAGCCCCGAGAGCTTGGTTCAAGGAACTATCCAAACACCTTTTGAACAACGGGTTTAGAAGAGGAACGATCGACTGCACATTATTTACAAAGGAGAAAGAAGGAGATCTCATTATGGTACAAGTGTACGTGGACGACATCATCTTCGGGTCCACGAATAAAACACTATGCAAGTAGTTTGAACAAGTGATGCAAGAAAAATTTGAAATGAGCTCCATGGGTGAGATGAAGTTCTTCTTAGGACTTCAAGTTGATCAAACAGACTCCGGTGTCTTCATTCACCAGACAAAATACGTCAATGACATCTTGAAACGGTTCGAGATGTTGAGTTCCTCTTCACAGGGAACTCCGTTAGTGGTTAATCACGGGATTAATCCTGACGAGAAGGGTGAATTGATCAATCCAACTCACTATAGAGGGATCATCGGATCTCTAATGTACCTGACTGCTTCTCGGCCGGACATAATGTTTGCTACGTGTCTCTGTGCACGTTACCAGTCAAAGCCGAAGGTCTCCCATCTTATTGCAGTCAAAAGAATTTTGCGGTATTTGAAGGGTACTCCAGATTGGGGTCTTTGGTATCCTCACGATGATAACTTTGATCTACATGCGTATAGTGATTCGGACTATGGTGGTTGTAAACTCGATTACAAATCAACAACAGCAGGATGTCAGTTCTTTGGAAGTCGTTTAGTAACGTGGCAATGCAAAAAGCAGACATCAGTTTCCACTTCAATAGCTGAGGCGGAATATATTGCGGCTGCCAGTTGCTGTTCTCAAGTTATTTGGATTCAGCAACAGATGCGTGACTACGGTATTGAATGTTCTACTACTCCCATATATCTTGATAATTCTGCTGCTATTTCAATTACCAAAAATCCTGTCCAATTTAGCAAAACGAAGCACATCGAAATTCGATATCACTTCCTTCGTGACTGTTACGAAAAGAAGTTAATCGATGTGGTAAAAATCCCCACTCAGGAACAACGCGCTGATCTCTTCACTAAAGCATTTGACAAACCACGGTTTTAATATTTGCTAGAGATCAACGGCGTTAAACGTCAATCAGATGATGTTCCTGAAGATATCATTTAAATTGTTTTTCATTTGTTCTTTTCTTAAAAATTTGAAAAATCCAAAAAGATTTTGTTTTTATAATTTTTAGGGGGAGAAAGGTTTCAAGAAAAACCAAAAACAATATAAAATACAAAAACCCAAAAACATCAAAAATTTTAAAATTTTGAGAAGTTGATCTTGTTACAAGAAAGATGATAGTACACAGACGCTATCATACTGAGACATCAAAAAGATTTTTATTTCTGTATAGCTTATTCTCATTTTCCTTATATTAAAAAAAAAAAACCGTCACTATCGCTTAGAATTATGTCGGTTGCTTCAGTTTGAAGGACATATCTTCGGATATGTTTTGGTCCTCATTTGTACCTGTATAGTATGAGGATAGCCATTAACCAGATGACTGAAAGTGACCGGGGCGGTTTATGATGGGTTTTTATTCATTCGCTGAAAAATAGTCGTTCATACTTAGTTAGAATGACACATACTCGTATGTGGTCGGTCCAGCTGATCCATTGGATCGTCAGGATAGCCGTTTACCTGAAGACTTTGACTTGATCGGGGCGATATAATAATTTAAATTTTTTTTATCCAAAAACATTCATATATTCAGAAAATGAGAAATGGTATCCAACCGTTGGGAAGTGATGGCACACTGACAGTAGCATGATGTTAAAAAGATATAAAGTGAAAAATTGGTCATGCATAGTACTAATGTGATATATTGGTGGGCTTATCTTACTGAATTGAGTCTGGATTTGACCTATCTAAATCATTTAGATTGTCAGCTATGGGTGTACATCTAAGATAAATTGACGAGACGTCACTGTCTAAAGACCAATATCAATTGAGGATATGTCTTATCACGCGTACACGAATTACCATCGGCCCAAATTGGTTCCCCAAAAGCTAAATTCTTAAAGAATGTTAGATCTTCGTGTTGCAGGTCTGCTTTCATCGAAAGTCCCTTCTAAATCATATGCTTTAAACGTTGATTAAGGAGGAGTATTAAATATTTTATACTTCACCGGCTTTGGAATGATCTCCCTCTGTGATACGTAAGTATCGACCTGGACAGCGCACTTCCATGCTGTGATATCTAAAGTTATTATCTCCCTCTGTGATACGTAAGTATCGACCTGGACAGCGCTGATAACTTGGATATCTGTATTAAATATCTTATGCTCCACCGGTTTTGGATTGATCTCCCTCTGTGATACGTAAGTATCGACCTGGACAGCGCTCTTCCATACTGGTATATCTAAAGTTATTATCTCCCTCTGTGATACGTAAGTATCGACCTGGACAGCGCTGATAACTTGGATATCTCCTGAAAAAAAAATAAAATAAATGATTTTGGGACAAGTAGATGAATACCGAACACGTATGTGAAAACATGATAAAATCATCAAGTTGCTAATTAAATTCGCAAGAATGTGAAAAGCAACAATATTTGATGAAAAGCGAACAAAGGGGATCCTATAAGCTTATGGTCGTTTGTCAAAAATAAGATGCGCCGATTTGACTGTTCAATATGTTGTGAGGTCCTACATGAGTCAATCAAAATATTGTGAGATACATAGCTGTGATCACAAGCAATTATCAAATGGTCATTGACAGACGAGAGGATGTTTGTTTAAGTTTAAATGGACAAATATACCCATAATCGCATCGGTAATATGTATCGACCAAAAAGAAATTATATTGAACTTACTGAGTGCTACAATGTCAGTACTGATCCCATGTTCGGATCTTTCTCACAAAAAGAATGTTCATTATGTCTAGTTTAATATTGTATACTCTTTTATTAAGAAAAATCAAAAACATGTAAAAAATCTCGAAAAGTCTCAGTAGATAGTCAAATAAGTCTGTATGATTTCTTATTATAGATCCTTCTCAACCAAAAATAATGTACTTTAAATTTTGTACAGTTGCTTATTTCAGTTTGAATATTATAAAAAAAAAAAAAAAAAAAAAAAAAAAAAAAAATTCAAAAAGATTTTTATTCTGAGTTATTATTATTTTTATTCTGCTTTAATGTTGATGAGAAATCAACCAGTGACAGGTAGTCTGATCCCTGTCCCTCCCTGTAAATACGTAAAAAAAAAAAAAAAAAAAAAAATGGTTTTATTTCTATTTATTTTTTCATTTTATTTAGTTCTGTTTGTTTGAAAATCGATGAGAAATCATCGTGACAGGTAGTCTGATCCCTGTCTATTCCTACTAAATGTTTATCCAGTGTGTAGGAATGAAAGAAAACTTCATGCAGGTTGCTAAATGCTTATCTGCGCAACCGACTGTGCATGAAAGAAAGAAGAAGTGATAAGAAAACCCAAAGATGGTTGTGCCTGATATTTTTCCGTGTGTTTACTAATGTCTTATGATCTATATGTTCTGTAGGAACTAAGCTCTCATTATCGGAAAATGTCTAAGAAAACTAACCAAGTATCAAAAGTTTATGTTTTCTTGCAGGTTCAAAGGCACCACGATCGATGGCAGGAAATAAAAAGTTTAAAAGTTTATTTTTTCAATGTTTTTCCCTTATTCGATCAAATATGTGGCTATTCGATCGAGTAAGTCGATCGAATGAGCCGATTCGATCGAGTCAGTTGTTGTGAGAATGAGAGGTGTTGCGAGCGACTTATTCGATCGAATAGACTCTCATTCGATCGATTGGTATAATCGAACAAGTCCATTCGATCGAATGAGTCCAGAAATAGTATAAATACTCAGACTCATTCGATCGGTCAGAATTATTCGAAAAATTTTACAGAAATTTTCTCTCAAAATTGTTTTCGCGAACCCCTCGTTTTGATCCATTCATCTTATTCGTTTTTTCACGTACATCACTAAAATGTAAGATTTTTTGGATTTTAACCGTGTTTTGATCAAGTTTTTGGTCGTTTTTGTTCTCGGAATCGGACATTATAACGAAACACATATTAAACTGTTTTTAACCGTTTAAGTCTTGTAGTTTTATGTTCATACATGTTCATAAACCTCAACCGATGTTATCTATATGTTGGGTATCTTTAAACGATCGAAAAGGTCGATCTGGATTCTTCACATTCTGGGCTGATGTTTGAAGGAGTCGAATCAGTCTATTCGGTCGAACGAGTCCCTTGTTCGATCGAATGAGACTTATTCGATCAGTAGTTCGATCGAATCAGAGGTCAAAGATGATATCTATCTCATTCGACTGTCTGTGATCGAACTAGATCTCACTCGATCGAATGAGTAGCTCCTTCGATCGAATGAGTAGCTCATTCGATCGAATCATTGCTCATTCGATTGAACCAGTCCAGAAAGTTTGAAAATGTTAAACGCATTCAGTCTTTTCGATATCTGTTCGTTCTAACACGTTTATGTTTGCAGATAAAATGGCTGAAGTTGCAGAAGTTTTCGTTTCCTTCAAAACATCAATTAAGCACAACATTGTAGCCTTTCTCGACGAAAAGGCAAGCCATGGGAAAGACTTTGCAACAATGATCAAATTCCTGAAACCGTCCAGGATTCACGGACCTATCTCAAGGGTAGTAGAACCCATCATGTCAGTTCAACAGGAATTCTGGAGGAATGCCTCGCACGACAAAACTGTTGTGCCGTCGGTAATTCGCTCCACGGTTAGAGGGCACGAAATTATTGTATCTGCCCAAATCCTCAGGGAAGTCTGTGGGTTTGTTGATGCTGATTCAGATCCTACTGGGTTACATCCTGCTGGAACCAGAGGATGGTTTGCAAGAATGAAGTACGATGGTGACCTGAATGCCGGTCTACTCCATAAAGCCAATCTATGTCCAGAGTTCAAATATCTGGCACACGTGGTGACGCACTGCTTAGGGCCTCAAAGAACAAGTTTTGACAAATTGAGGGAAAGCATGCAGTTCACAATGGCTGCATTAGTGATGAACCGCCCCTACAACTTCTCGCAGATGACCTTCAGTCATATGGTGGAAAATCTGACAATAAAACAAGGGGCGGGCGAAAAGTTTCTACAGTACCCGAGATTTGTGCAAATGATCGTCGATAGTCAAGCTCCGGGTCTACTGAAAGAAAATGAGGGTGATGTGGTGAAACTGGACCACATGAAGAACGAAACCCTCAACCGTTTAAGATCTTACAAGGACCGCCCCACAAGACCACCACACAAACGGTGTTTTGGGCACGTGGCAAATCCGTCTTACAAGGCTCCTCCGAAGAGGAAGTGGAGGAATGCCGCCAGTGATTCAGACGTCGAGAACTTACCTTATCAGAAAACCAGCGACGAATCTAACACTGAGGAGGAAGAGGTACCGGCAGACACCAGAACAGATGCCGAAAAAGAGGCTGATTCATTCTTTAACGTTGAGGTTCTGGATGCTGGTGATGAAGCAAGTGCATCAGATGTGCACTTTGCTGGTGAGGTTAGGGCCGAGGATGATGCGGGCGAAGAAAGGCCTGCGAAGAGGCAAAAGAAGAAGGTTACTAGGAAGTATCGGAGTTTATTTTCTGATCTCCCACGTCCTCCAACGTTACAATCAGTTGGGACTTCGTCTGCTGCTCCTCCCGTTCAACAAGCACCGCCACCAACACAGCAACCAACACCACAATCAGCACCACAACCGACTACTCAACCTCAACCAGAAATGTCTATACCTCCTCAGGTTGCAACAGAACTAGCTGATCTTCACAAGGCTATGATGAAGATGTTCATGTTCAAGACTGAGCAAGAAGAGCTGAATAGACGGCAAGAAGAACAAAATCGACTGAAAGATGAGCAGATTGCCAAACTTCAAGCCGAAAACGACCTGCTCAGAATTGAAAACACTCAGCTGAATGCGACTGTCGCCGAACAGGGCTCTTCTATCAAGGAACTACGAGAGTCGAATCTAAGCCTTGAGGCGAAAGTAACAGAATTGAAAGGAGATGTTCTACGTTTGGAAGGTCCAACAAATGTTGATGTGGACAAAGACGAACTTGACTCTTCAGATGATGGAGGTGAAGGTACTAAAGAGTGAGTTGAGTGAATGTAGTGAGGATTTAAATGTTAAATCTTGTTAAATGATGATTTTTGTATAAACTCAGTTTCATATGTAATGATATTGTATTTAATGTTTATGATATTACATATGTTTACTTAACATTGTTGTTACATTGTGTTTGTTTAATCAAACAGGTGATGATGATCCGTTTAATGTCCAACCGCTGCAATCAAAAACAGCAGCAAAATTTTTCACGTTTCTACTGGACAATCCAAATGAGCAGCGAAACTTCGCAAGTGGACAATTGGAAGAATGTGAAATTTCTCATAACTTCACAGAAGAAGAATTGGAACAAATGTTTGAGTTATCCAACGTAGAAACAGGCAAGTATCTGGCTTTGCCTCCAACAGAACAAACGTCTTCTTCTGCTGATACACTTGATTCATCATCATCTACGGCCACTGATCCCTCACACGTCGATCCCTCTCAATTTGATGACGTTGAAATGGAAGACTTGTCAAAGGAAGAGTATCCTGAATACTATACGTCTCAAAATGACGATCTTCCTAACTCTGCAAGTTTCTTCCAAAATGTAACAGAGGAGGAAATACAGAAAAAGGCTGAAGAAAGGTCAAACAATATGGAACAGCCTTCTGAAGCGGATCAAGCCGAATTTTTAGAGAAAACCGAGGAATGCAAGAAATCATTCAATGCTATTCTTGAGAAGATAAGATCCAGACGACAAGCGAAGCCGACCATTCCTCATACAACTTCATATAAGATGAAGGGTCGCAGAACTTCAGGAGAAATTATCGCTTGGGCATGTCTGAAGGATCTTAACTGCGTAGCTGTCAAGAGAGAAAGGGGGGTTGAATACTTTCAACGTATTACTGATTTGAAGACCCTTCCTACTCATGATCTGAACCGTCTGAATTATCTTGATCTGCTATACGCCAACTCATCTCCATTTGCCACGTATTATCAGAATGTGTTGCGAAAAGAGTACAACACAAAATGGAAGATGATCACACCACAAAGGCCGAAAAGATATCTAAGCAAAAAGGAGATCGATCCGATCACCAACAGGCCAAAAGTTATTTTGAAGTACATGCCACCACTCACAATGAAGAAGATTCCTCTTAGAAAGATGAAGCAGGACTTCTACAAATCATTCAGGCATTGGTACTATGATGGAAGACTGCATGAGGCAGTTATTGTGCTCAATGACTATGGAAATTGGAGTACAATTCGTATCTTTGATCCAATGTGGCTCACAAATTTGTCACGGGAGGATGTCTATACGTTGTACAAGACAGAGATTCTTTACGCTCCCGAAGATATAGAGCAAGCATTAACGTACAGAAATGTCATTAGGATTTGCTTTGCCTATGACATACATGCAGGATCAAATTGGAAAGAACAACAGAAGAAGTATGCCCAAGAAACTGAAGATTAATTGTCATGTTTATCGTTTATCTTGCTTCTTGTTGTAATTCAAAGTTAAATCTTCTGGTTGTAATTGTTTTGAATTGAATGAAATATGATTTGGAATATTGTGATAGATTATGCTTTAATGTCAATTTTACAAATCTAATACAATTGTTCTTAAATGTTAATCCAAAATTCCAATTGACAGCGTCTCAGGATATGCGGAACCTATGGTAAGTCTGACTGACTGTACCATTTGATCAAGAGAGAACTCCATGAAGAAATGAGTTTGTGGATGCAACGTATGCACCACTAGTTTTGAGAAAAGAGAGAGTGAGATAACTCCAAGGGGGACTTACGGTCGAGCAAGAGAACTCGATTGGTTCAAGCAAATAGAACTGGCTCCAAGGGGGAGTTTGTTAGGACATGAAATGTCACATGTATGTCCCCATTTCTATCAGGTTGGTTGACCATGCAACCAACGATCGTGAAACCAAGTTAACGTACTGAAAATGTCAAACGAAGCTGATTCGATCGAATCAGTGACTGATTCGATCGAACCAGATCTCATTCGATCGAACCAGATCTCATTCGATCGAATGAGTATCTCATTCGATCGAATGAGTCTTCGATATATAAACGTTACTTGGGGAATTTAACATAAAGCGAGAACAGAATACACACTCACGAACCAGCAGCCTACAGAAACACTCTCGATTGTTCTTCGTGTTCTTGGTCGTTTCCTCCAATCCTAGGTGTCAAACCCCTTTAGGAATCGTACCTACGTGCCAGTTGATCACCACCGAGTCGCCGTGTTAGAGGATTCCGCACTCTAACACGTTGCCCTGTGAATCGTTGGGAAACCGAGTCCCGACTCGGTCCTACAGTTTGTATCGCCTAGACTGTAAAACAATGATAGAACAAAGAAATGTAATATATTGTAAATTAGTTTGTAATGTTTCTTTATAAAAAATGTGTTGATATCAGAGGTGTCTGTTACATTCCCGTTTTACACTTCCGCATTGTGCTAGTCGGGGTGTGACACCCGTGTAGGTGAGGTAGCATATAGGCTGGAACTGCATGTGTCCCACCAGAGGAAATGCTTAGCGGATGGTAAGGCCCATGTGCCTCTTGATGAGATTGAGCTCGACAGTAAGCTGAACTACGTTGAACATTCGATTGTTATTCTTGACAGTCAGGAGAGGCGTTTGAGGAATAAGGTGGTTAGACAGGTGAAGGTGTAGTGGAAACACCGCAGGGGTTCCGAGGCCACATGGGAGTCCGAAGACGAGATGATAAAGAATTATCCGCAGTTGTTCCTGTCGCATCGGGATTCGGGGACGAATCCCATTGTAAGGGGGGTGGACTTGTAACGCCCATTAATTCCAGTTTCAAGAATTAAAGCTTGTAGAGTATGTTTAATTCTCGGGATTTATCCGACGTTTCTCGGAGGCCTTTACGTCATCCCAGTACGTCTAATCGTTTAACATTTCTTCCAAGTTGCATTATTATTAAATTCCGGGGGCTAGAATGAAAATGTTTTATGATATAACATTAAACAAAAAACCTAAACCCTAACCACAGCGGCTGCTGCTGTTGTGGCCCCTTCCAGCCACCCCCTCCCTTTCGTGCTTCGACTTTTTGATCGATTCCAAGCTCCAAGAAGTAGTTCAAGGTATGTACTACAATCCCCAACACTCTTTTTGTTCACCCCTAATCGTTTTGATGCTCAATTTTGCCGAAACCTTTCGTTGGACAGATTTTCGGCCAAGGTGTAATTGACCCACTTCCCGTGGATAAAAATTAGAGTTTCCAGTGTAGAAAGATCCCCAGGAATGGCATTTACGTCATATTAAAATTTCATGGTCATTGGAGGTGTTTAGGTCAGCTAATCGATTTTAGTTCGAAAACTAGGGTTTATCGGGTGTAGAATTGCAAATTGATGAGTTTGATGCGTTAATTGATCAGGTGACCGACCGAATCAGTTTGTACAGCCTTAGGGAGGTTTAAGGGCTGTGGAAAAATTATTTTCTTGATGCTCGGGGCTGTTGTGGTTAGTGGTTCGTCAATCGAGTCGGCGGTGCGCGAATTTTCGTTTAAACATTAAAGTAAGAGTTGTAAAAAGGAACCGTCAACCCTATCAACTCGGGTGATATAATCTTGATGAATGAAAAGATTTAAAATGGAATTTGGTCCATTCGGGGCTGATTCATTAATTAATGTTTTTAAGGTTTATTACACGCGCATTCGACCCGATTTGATTGTCCTTGGGCGTTGGGCCAAGTTGTTGGGCCTTGGGCCAAGTGGTTGGGCCTCGCTCCAAGTGGTTGGGCCTTGGGCCAAGTGTTGGGCCTCGGGCCAAGTTGTTGGGCCTAGGGCCAAGAGTTGGGCCACGGGCTAAGTTGTTGGGCCTCGGGCCAAGTTGTTGGGCCTTGGGCCGAGAGTTGGGCCTTGGGCCTAGTTGTTGGGCCTCGGGCCAAGTTGTTGGGCCTCCGGCCAAGTGTTGGGCCTTGGGCCAGAGTGTTGGGCTTGAACGGCCCATTAGGCAAGAGTGTTCCTATGGTCCAGTCTAGTAATATGTTGTGTATAATTTACAGGCCCTTGCTTGTGATCGTGTACTTAGGATTCTCCTAGCTAGTTGCAGGTGTTTGATTGATTTCAGGTGAGTTCATGATGCCCTTTTTACTCCTTTTACTTTTGGGCTAGCATGCACACACATATATATATATATATATATATATATATATATATATATATATATATATATGTATATACCTTATTTCTTGGCCTATATCTGGCGATGTTGTAGTCGTTTCGACTACTGATGTTGTATATGCCTACTTTGTGTTTGCATGCACTGATGTTACGTGTTTGGGTTGTACGTTTGCTCGATCCTGATGTTATACGTGGATGTCATATATATACTGTGATGTATATAGAGATGTAATTGAAAGGATGTTTACATATACATTTTGTATATGTATATATGAGGATGTTTAGTTCGGTAATGATGATTTGATGAATGTACCCTTTTACGCTTTAAAACTTTTGGTATGACTATCATAACTATTATTTAATGATATTATTTACTTAAAACTTGAACTCACTCAGCTCAAGCTGACTTTGTGTGCAAGTTAGTGTGAGTTTCAGGTTAGGAAGAGGATGCCTTATCGCTTGGACGTGCACGAAGCTACTTGGACGGTGAAGGGCATACGGGAATTGAATTTTCACTATTAAACATTTATTTTTAAACATTTTTATTTAAAGATAACTATGTTGATTTTGGTCAAAATTCCCGGGTTTGGGAACATATTTTATTATTTATGTTTTCCGCTGAATTATACTCTGAGATGTTGGTTTTAATGAAAAGAATTGTTTTTAAGCTTAATTATTTAACAAGCGTTCTGAATGATTACCAATTGTGGGGTTCCCGGGGTTCGGGGCCTTACAAAACCAAAATCAAAACCAAAACCCGAACCAAAACCTTTACCAGAATCAAAATTAAAACCAACTACCTGAAGAAAATACCTTTTACCCGCACCAAAATCCACCCAACAATGACCAACTATCACCTATCAACACCGATCAACAACCACAAAACTCAGCCCGACAATCCAGAAACTGAAACATTGACACACCCGGACCACCTACCCCACATAACACCCCTAACCGTAGAGTTCGGATTAACCGAGAAGAAGATTATGTCCGCATTCATACTGAAGATGAAGAAAACAAAGAGTGGAATAAAACAGATCAGGGGCAGGATGGTAGTAATGGGGACCATTGGAGTGTTAGACAAAATAACGAGTATGTGACGAGAAATGAAGAGGATGCTGATTGGGATGAAGAGGTGGAATAACCGG
Source organism: Bidens hawaiensis (assembly GCF_021521415.1). Taxonomy (NCBI): domain Eukaryota; kingdom Viridiplantae; phylum Streptophyta; class Magnoliopsida; order Asterales; family Asteraceae; genus Bidens; species Bidens hawaiensis. Next base: position 1,104,684 of record NW_027491022.1, read on the forward strand.
CTAGTTGGAGGGGTGCCGGGTTTAAAAATCGGGTCAGGGGTAGAAATGTAATTGGTAGGTTTCGGGCATAAAAAATACAAAGGATTCAGGTTAACAGGGGCAGTTTGGTAAATCAAGAGGGCAGACGAAGGAATTATGTGGCCCCGGTTCAGGGAGTGAACAATCGGTTCAGACCAGCTATAACAGATTGTGCATCACCGATTGTCCCATAGGTTCATGTACAGGGACAACAAACATTCAAATCACGACCATCCTATATTAACATTGTTCCTCACTTTCGTGGGATGGCGTGTGAAGACCCAGACTCACACTTATCAGATTTTTAAGCTATTTACGGGTCTATTAGTGTAAGGCCCCCGACCCCGGGTGCCCTACTTTCACGCTGGTTGGATTTACTCATTCACATAATTCCGAATATCAGAGTTAATTAAAACAAATTGTGGAATAAAAGTCAACCAATCTTACATAACATATGTATTTCGTCTTTAAACTGAAATAACATAAGTCTTAGTATAAATATAAATAACACGTGATTCTTCTTTTCTTCGATGTCAGTCTTCGTTTATTTGCCACGTGTCTCCCTCGAAGCAACCTGCCTCATCCTACTCACCTGCATGCATACTAAAAGTCAGCTACGCTGAGTGAGTTCTAGTTAATCAATTAACATGCAATACATTCACGTTCATACTTATACGCGTCTAGAGATACGTATTTTGTACTTTACTTGCTATTACTCATTCATATATACTTTACGTACACATATACGTATTTACACACTTTCTTTCCTACTTTCCTATGGTATACCGTAAACTATCCTACTTCTACTATATCGGATATTATTAGGGACTGGTCCCTCTATCTCAGATATTTTCAGGGTCTGGTCCCTTACATCTTAGATATTAATAGGGACCGGTCCCTCTAATCTCATATATTATTATGGTCTGGTCCCTCCAATCTCAAATATTATTTGGGTCTGGTCCCTCCTACCTCGATCTCAAATATTATTTAGGTCTGGTCCCTCCTATCCTAGATATTTTTAGGGTCTGGTCCCCTTGCCTCACATAACCATACAGCCACACATGTCTCGTCAATCGTCCCTACTTTTATTTCATGCATTTCATATCCTTAAACTGCATATGTAATTATAACATTCAATAAATAATCATATACATCATACACTTATCACTTAGGGTAAGGGTATTAACAATCACAAGGAGTATGCACACTGCTCCGAAAAATGTCATAGAGAAAGGGGCTAGAACTCACCTGTAGTCGGTTCCTTTCCGAATCAATAATAATTCCATCCTTCAACTCTGCCCGGCTAATTGTTAATAACAGACGTGTATTAATTCTCTATCTTTATTGTTATTTATTTTCTTAAATTAACGGGGTTAACTTTAAAGTTAACTGAACCGAATATATAACCTCCTTAAACTGATCATATTAGTTCAACATACTTAACCTTATTTTATTAACGAACCGACTCCATTAGTTTGCATTCTTAAGGATCTTTATTACACACACACACACACACACACATATTACACTTATTTCATTATTATTAGTTTACGTCCTTAACGCGTCTAAGAGTTAACGTTTCTTTAAGCGAGTTCGGGTTCGTGTCGGGTTCACATTTGATCCATGCTCGGTTAAGTTCTTATTTATGTTTATTATAAGCTAACCCTCATTTATAATTTCATTTCTTAACGAGTATGTTCTGGTGTTTGGTTCAGATTCAACTCCTATTCCTTTATTTGGGGACGGGTTATGGGTTCTAAACGAGTCGGGTCTCGGGTTTGGGTTCCGTTTAAGTCTTTAGATTCATTTTGCTCTTTTATTTGTATTATTACTATTTTTTTATATTATTATTTATTATTAATAAATTATTATTATTATTTTTATAATAATAATAATAATAATTATAATTATAATTATAATTATTATTATTATTATTATTATGAAGTTACAATAAGGCCCCCCAACCCTAACCATATAAGAACGTGCCCTAGGCCCCCCTATCCGTCTTCTTCTTCCTTTCTACTTTACGGCAACACCACCGCCGCCGTTTCTGCTTCCGGCGACCGTCACAACGGGAAGGAGAGCTGGGTTAGATTGAGTCACATCAAGATAATTCGCATGAGAATGAGTTGCATGGGTCATGCGATCCGAGCCTGTAAAACCATTCGCACGGCGGTTCGAATCCTTTCTTGCAAACCGTTTGCACGGCTGTGTGATTCATTCTTGAGAAACCAGTCGCATAGGGGAGAACGATTCACACACAGGTTCAGTTTTGGGGTCCCGATTCAAAGCCCCTTTCGAGCTGGTCTGGGTCCTATTCCAGCTCTTTGGTTCAAGCCTCTATCACGGATTTGGTTCTTGTCTGGGAGTCTCGACCTTACAGATCTAGGTTCATTTCTTCTGTGGGTTGGAACTTGCGAACCCCCGGACCATTTTGGGTTCTGTTTCGAGCTCTCCGGTATTAGTCCCCTTAGCCCCGGCCGAACAGTTTGGGGTTCGGGTCTCGTTGAACCACGTTTTCACCAATTTATTACTATTGTTTACATTTTGTCAAGTCTCTTATTATTGTTATTTATTTGATTCAATTGAAGCTTGTTTATATCGGTTCGTTTATGTCGGTTTGACTTAGTTCATTTGTTAACAATCTTAACGAGAAACAAACTGAAATAAATATAAGGTGTAATTAACTAGATCTTGGATACTTGAATTCCATTGAACTCATCTTGTATTTAGACTTCATTACTTGCTCAAATTCTTTGCACATTTGTTCATTGGTAGAGCCAAAAATGATGTCATCTACATAGACTTGCAGCAGTAGCAGATCCTTGTTCCGTCTTTGGTCGAACAGGGTCTTGTCAATAGCTCCTCTGTAGAAACCATTGTCTAACAGATGGTTTGATAACTCATCATACCATGCTCTAGGAGCTTGATGTAGTCCATACAAAGCTTTGCTGAGTTTGTACACCTTGTTAGGTTGAATTGGATCTTCAAATCCAGGAGGTTGAGTCACGTACACCTCCTCATCAATATTTCTATTCAAGAATGCAGATTTCACATCTAATTGATAGACTTTTATGTTCATAGATGCTGCATATGCTAGAAAGATTCTGATGGCTTCTAGTCTTGCAACTGGCGCAAATACTTCTTCAAAGTCCACCCCTTCTTCTTGTAAGCACCCTAGAGCCACCAGTCTTGCTTTGTTTTTAATGACAATGCCTCTTTCATCTTTCTTGTTTCTTAGCACCCATTTGGTGCCAATAGCATACTTGCCTCTGGGCTTGTCAACCAAGTCCCATACATGTAAGTCTCTGAATAGAGCCAACTCTTCCTGCATAGCTTTTACCCAGCTGTTGTCTTTTAAAGCCTGATTAATGTTCTTTGGTTCAACTTGGGATAGAAAGTAGGCTTACAGACAGATGTTTGCTCTTTCAGAAGAACTTCTAGTGACTCTCTCATGCAAGTCTCCTATGATGTTCTCTACAGGATGATTTCTTTCAACAGAATTAGTCTGCACCTTGTTGTGCTGGAACCTCCGTTTCAAGATTTGTCATGTTCATTTCAGCAGCTTCACTTTCATATCTCTCTTGATATTTAGCAGCTTCTTGAGTTTGAATATTTGTATAAGATGATGCCTCATTTGACCCAATTTGGAGAGTCAAACAGAGACTGGAACCTGTCTTCAGCTTGATTTGTCATTTCAGGTTGAGCCTGCTGCTGACTTGGCACTGGTTCACTCTCCAAATCACTTGGTCCTTCATTTGATACTTCAATGGCTGCTTCTTGACCAGTGATATCTATTTCACATGCTCCTTGATTGTTTCTTTCAAATATGAATCCATTAGTTTCAGGAGCAACTGATGACCATAGTCAGATCAAGTTGCTTTTGGTTTCCTTTGTCTTCAAAACTTGTTCTGTACATACTGTCATCCATGTCTTCATTATAAATCTTGAAGGATTTGATCATCTTCTCCAAATCAAATAGCCATTTGGGTCCTTCAACATTATTGAAATGGTTTCCATTGAAGATAATGTCAGAAGACTCAATGACTACCATGTGCTCCTTTACATAGACTCTGTAAGCCTTTGAATGAGATGAGTAGCCCACAAAGAAACATTCCAGTGATTTTGACTAGAATTTATTATGATAGTCCTTTGTATTTAGAAGTGAGCATCTACATCCAAAAGGCTTTAAGAACTTCACATAAGGTTTCCTCTTGAAGATAACCTCATATGGGGTATTATTTTGAGTCTTGTTCAGAAGAACCTTGTTTTGCACATAGCAAGTAGTATTGATTGCCTCTGCCCAGAAGGTAACTGGCAGATTTGCATCAGCAATCATGGTCCTTGCAGCTTCAATCAATGTCCTGTTTCTTCTTTCTGCAACACCATTCTGCTCAGGAGTTCTTGGAGCATTATATTGCTGAAAAATCACCTTAGAAGTACATAATTCTTCCATTAGTCCATTCTTGAATTTAGTCCCATTATCACTTCTAATGACCTTCACTTTCATTTCAAGCTGATTTTCCATCTTCAGCACATAGTTCTTGATCAACTCCGGGGTTTCATCTTTGCTGCTCATGAAGTAAACCCAAGTAAATCTTGAGTAGTCATCTGTGATCACCAGGCTGTATAGTTTCTTTCCATTACTTGGAACACTCACTGGACCAAAAAGATCCATGTGAATCAGTTCCAAGACCTCATCAATAGTATTTATCAATTTGCTTTTGTGAGAGGATTTGTGTTGTTTTCCCTTTAGGCAAGATGTGCATTTTCTTCAAGCTTAAATCTCTGGTGAGAAGGCTAACAACATGTTCACCTTTCACTAGCTTCTTCATGTTCTTCAAATTGACATGACACATTTTCAGTGGCCTTGTAAACAAAACATGAACCTCCTCTAGATGTAGCTGTGTTCATTCTAAGCTCATAGAGATTGCCATTCCTTGGAGCCATCATAATGATCATCTTAGTTGGAATCACAAATTCAGGCTTCAGGATTAGGCAGTGTTCATCATTGAAAGCCACTTTTTATCCTTTGTCACAAACTTGAGAAATGCTTAGTAGATTGTATTGTAGTCCTTCAACATGCAGCACATTCTCAAAGGATACTTTGCCATTGGTAAGAGTGCCTCTTCCTACAATCATCCCTCCATTTTAATCACTCCAAAAGGCAACTGGACCTTCATACTTTCTTTCATAATTGACAAGAGCTTCTTTGTCACACGTCATGTGCCTGGAACATCCACTGTCCATATACCATAAGTCATTGATGTTCATGGACTGTTGCTTCACATATACACAAAGGAGAATCAGTTAGACACTGAGTCACAAACTACATCAGTTTGTAACTCAGATTTAATTAATGATTCATCATGAATTGGGACTGGAAGTGGATGTGGATCTTCATAGACAACTTCACAGTTTCCTTCTGAGTCTGAATCTGACCCAACTTTCACAACTGGTGATATGATACAGTTTTCAACTTGATCAATCACATAGTCTTTCCATTCATTTAACTCCTTCTTTGTCTTCCATTGAAACCGTCTTGGTTCAAACCCTTACTTCATCAAGAACTTTTCATCCCCATTAAGAACACCAGGTCTCATTTTGGCTTTTCCTTTTTCATTTGACATTTTGTTCTTTCCTGGTTTGTTTGATCCTTTTGTATCGTCCTTGATTTTCAAAACTTTTCATCTTTGATTTTCAGAATTTCATTCAAATACCTTTGATACATCTGCTTGTATCCTTTCATATCAAAGCCACAAACCACATCTGGCACAACAAAATCTTCTTCTTTAAACCAACAAGAATCAGTATGATGACCATAAGCATCACACTTTTTACACCATACCTTGGCATATCCTCAACCAATTGCTGGTTTTTAATTCTGGCACTTGGTTTGGGGGAAGTCAAAGCCTAGGGAAGTCTTTGGGTATAAAGAGTTGTTGAAATCCATTTTAATTGGTTTGTTTACATCAGGCACCAAATGATATTTCTCTTTGACAAACACAATTGGCTTCAATTTGGATGGTGATTTTGAGGAGCTCCCTTCTGGTTCAGCATCAAATCTTCTCATGGGTACATAATTCACATCCCCAATATCAAATAATTTATGATTAGAGAATACTGGATAGTGGAGGATATGATCATATGAGTAGCTTGAAGATTGCTCATTTATGTTCTTTCGTTGAGGTCTGGCACAAATGTCAAATACCTCATGTTCTTTTCTTATCTTATCATAGTGTTTCTTCATTTTAGGGGTGATCTTAGGCAATCATGGAATCTTGTCATCACCTTTCTTGCTTGATCCCTTCTTCTTTTTCTTGCCTTTTATTAACTTGGTGCTTCCACAGCTGCAAGTACTCTCCTCATTGGAGTATTCACTCCATTTCTTCTTCACTTCATCTTTCTTTTCTACCTTTTTCTTATCTGATTTCTCATTTTGCTTCATCACAAAATCTCCGTTGTTGTCAACAATCACATCTTCATATTGTTTTATAAATTTGGTTGTGTCTTCAAAGACATTCTTGAACTATTTCAAATACTCATCCTACTCTCTTTATCCACTTTTAATGGATAACTGTCACAAAAAGGTGATGGCACCTTCTTGTATCTCTCTTCATCTGTCATTTTGTCTACATATCCTACTATGTTTCCTGTAGACACCAGGTATTTCAGGAATTCCATTTTAATCAACAATTCAGCATTCTTAAGCTTTTCATTAGCATACATCTTTTTCAATCCCTTAATCTCAACTGTCATTCTTGATTGAGTTATGTATGCTTGCATACAATCTTCTTCTAGGCCCTTAATTTGGTTTTCATAGGTTGCTTCACTAGTCTCATACACATTCAGAAATACTTCTTTTCTTCCACATTCTGACTTCCACTTTCCAATTTCCTGATTGAGCTCATAAATTGTAATAAGAAGATAAGAAATGGAGATATCAGAATGTACCTGTGAATTTGATGATTTTGGCTTGTCTTGCACCTTGGCCATGAAAGCAATGTTTGCTTTCTCCATTCTGTGGCATGATTACTCCAGTCAAACTCCCCATCTTGAGGTACCCTTGTGACAGCAACATTCCCTTGGTCTCTAACTTGATTCATTGCATTTTGATTGACTCTGTTCTGGTAGTTCTGAATCTGCAGTTGGTTGTTTCTTTGAGGCAAAAAAGGTTGCTGCTGGGGTATATTCTGGTTCTGATAGGGGTTTTGATTGGTGATCTGATTTCTTTGATACTGGAAGTTTTGGTTCTGATTCTGGTAAAACTGATTTTGATTAACTTGATTTCCCACTTGCTTGGGCATATTGCATTCTCTAGCGAAGTGTGCATGCTGTTGAAAGTTGTAGCAGATGGCTTTTGATTTGTCAAAACCTATTCTTTCATTGGGTCCATTTGATCTTCCTGTCCTGTTGTACAGCCTCTTGCTTCTCACAACTAACATGGCAGGCTGCCATTTGATGTCCATATCTTCTAAGTCATCAGCATCAATTTGCTCAAGGTCTTCCTGCACAATGCTTGTGTTGATCAGGTTCTTGGCCACAAATGCCTGATATGAATCAGTGAACACTGAGAACAATGCTTGGTAATCAGTTCCTTGGCTTGTATTGTTCTACATAAATGTAGACTGTCCACTTTCTGTTGAAGCAACATCATATTCTATCAACTGGACATTGAATCTTGTCTGTCCACCACATGCTGAATTTGTCTCAGAAGGCTCTTCAATAATTGGTTGCTGTAGAGAGATTGCCCATCGGTGCTACAAGAGCATTGTTCATTGGAATACTGGGCTTATTCTCTCTAATCATGTGATTTTCAATCATCTCTTGTTCTGCAGCTTTGAGGAAAGCTATCACCTAATCCAACTTAAAGTTGGGAAAACTGGCCTTTTCCTTGATGAATTTGCTAGCTGTATACCATTCACCAGACAAAGATGACATAAGCTTTTTGTTTAGCTCAAAATTAGAGATTTGCTGGTCAGCTGTTCTTATATCATTCACAATAACTGTGAACCTTTGCAAAACTGATTTTAATCTTTCACCATCCTTAAACTTGAATCTATCCAGCTGTTGCTTCAGTCTATCCTTCTTAATGTCTCTTGGTTCTGTATTGCTCTTAAACATATCAATAACTGCATCATACATATCTTTACTAGTTTTGTGATGATTGATAGTTGTCAGTATTTCCCAAGATAGACCTATCTTCAGCATAGATAGTGCATTATCATCCCTTTTCTTCATTTTCAGCTCAATAGTGGCACTGTTGTTTGTAGCAGTAGAAGGAACATAATTTCCCTCTGTGATAGAAGTCCAGAGTTCGGGGTCGTTATAGTTCACAGCTGCTTCAAAAAGCACCTTCGATTTAATATAGTTTTCTTGTCCAAGAAGTCTTGGAATCTTGTTCGTAGAAACTTCCTTGTCTTCCATTTCAGCAGATCTGAACTTTGATGCAGACAAACAGAGTAAAGCTACAAGCTTTCTCACACACCTTTGGTCTCGTGGCCTTCAGCGAGCTTCCAATGCTCTGATACCACTTGTCAGGACCGAAAGTCAGGTGAAACCTTAGAAAGGTTGACAAAAACACACAGACTCAATAACCCAAAGGCCTATTGAATATCCCGACGAATCAGGATATCCAACGGATGGGAATGAAGGTGTGATATGATAACAAATGAAACAACAATAAATATTCAGTGCAAGCAAATACAAAGACAAAGATTTACTGTAATAAATGCATCATTCAATGAAACAATAAGTGGAATATCTAGGGTTTCGTGACGGCGGCGGCGGTACAAGGAAACAAGGAGGATATTCTTTGGAAAGTTTTCTTGTAATCCTTTTGTCGCGTTTTTATCCGTCTGTTCGTTGGGAACCTAGGACCCTATTTATAGACCCTGACATTCCTTCTAGAATCCCTACTTATTACGTAATGAAAGACAAAAAACAAATACAAGTGTAAGAGTCTTAGAGCATGATCAGTAGCTTGATCGAGCAGACTTACTATGCTAGGTATGCTCGATGAGTGTATTCAAGCATACTTTAGTTAGAATATATTCAGTGAAGATATTCTCCTCCAGCAAGCTTCATTCCTCCTGACTAATCCATTCTTTGCTCGAACTAGTCCATCGAGCAAGCTCATTCTTCTTGATGTCTTCAGTCTTGTCTAAAGAGACTTATTGAACAATCATTATCATGCTTGGATGTAAATCTTGCTCGGGGAACTGAACCATGCTCGAAGTCCTTGCTTTGAGCATATGACATCTTCTTATTGCATCCATGCTTGTCCCCATGTGCTCGAACATCCTGTGCTCGTAACACTTGGTTAAAACTTGTATGATCAAGCTATTTGCTCGATTGGCAATCCATGCTCGATAGAGGAATACTCTTGCTTGTTGAAGTGTAGCTTGCTCGAAGCCTTACACTTAGAAGAATCAACCACAAATGGTTCTGAAGACCTTGCTCGAAGTAGTAAAACAATGCTCTATCCCAAGCTTGCTCGAAGTCCATACTTAGCCGTTTTCTGAGGAGGTTGAGAAGATTCCAATCTTCCTTGTCAAAAATGCGACCCAACAAAGGAGATGATTAGAAAATGCCCGCACCATTAGATTGAGTTGTGGTAATTGGTGAAGAGTTTTGTTAAGGGGTTGGCATATGAGGATATGAAGTATTTGAAGGCATCATGTAATGGTCAACTGTTAAACCAGTCGAAAGAGAATGATTGGGATTTTTTGGAATTTAAGTGTGAAGATTCCAAGTCAGAAACCTCAGCCGAGAGAAGGAGGAAGTTGGTTAATACCCGGTCAGTTAAATCAGCTTCGGATGAATATGAGAGGATCGCATAATTGGAACAGGAACTGGCAGTTTATAGAAGAGATAAAAAGAAAGATGTTGGTAAAGTTGGAGTAAAGTTCCTAGTGTGTGAGGATTGTGGTGGGTTAGGGCTCAAAAAAGAAAATTGCCCCGTGATTGATGATGAGGAGTATCCCGAAGAGAAAGAGGTGAATTATGCTTATAAGGATTCCAAAGATTAAGGGTTTAATGCAAATACTTATCACCTGGGCCTGAGGAACCACCAAAACTTCAGATATGGGAATGCCTCGGGTCAGTCAAACCCGAACTTTCTGGGGTCCAGTCAGAACCGACAGCAAAACAGCCACCGTCAGGGCAGTTATCAGTAGGGTTCTTATAATCAGAACAGCAGTGAGGGTTATAATTGAGATGGTTACTGGGGTAACAGCTCATCAGGAAATCAGAGTCAGGACCAGCAGAAGGGATTTTCGAGTAATTTAGACGAGTTGGTACACTCGAAATTGGAGGCATTGTTGAAGTTGGTGACAGATAATCAGAAAGACACACAGAAATAGTTTGAGTTACAGGATAAATCTTCAGAGGTGATGTGAAATCAGATTGGTCAGCTCGCTGCAAATATGGCAAAGTTGCAGAAAAGTGCGGGTCAGTTACCGAGTGACACAATTGTAAATCCATAGCACTTGAGTTCGAGCTCGAGAACACGCCAACTATGTAAGTATTTTAAGAAGCAGTAAGAAATATGATAACAAAGATTGGATTCCACCACCAAGGGTTGATGGGGTGGCGAAAGAAATTGAAGAAAATATCATTTGCGATGACGAATCGGAACCAGCTATTTTAACTGAAAATAATAAAAATTAAAACAAAATTACCGAACTAGTTATGAAGGATGATACTAACAACTCTAAGGATAAGGGGAAGCATAAAACCATCCCCTATCCCGATGCTTTGTTGGCACCATCAAAGGCGAAGATGGCATCTAAACGGGGCCCGCAACAAGAGGAAATGTGGGAAACATTTAAAAATGTAGCATTCCCCTATTAGATGCCATAAAACAAGTTACTGCCTATGCTAATGTGACATCCGTGGCAAAACCGAGTACACCTTAGTACTTACAAACTTGAATAAGCGTTTAACCGCTTATTGCGTAACGAACGAACGATTAACTGAATGGGTCTGGTTTTGACCCAGATATCCCGAGGGGCCATCTATACGAGATATATGTCTATTTTAAGCCAACATATTGATATTAAGGCCTTAGTATGATAGCAAACTAGTTAAACGAAAACATGCTCGTTTAACTACCCGCTATAGATTTAAACGCGAAAGATAGTTACAAACCAAGCATTGTGTCATCCGTTAAGCCGAAAAAGACTTACCAAATACTTAATTGAAATGTTTTAAGCGATCCGTGAAAATATTTTTGATTTTTACAAACGTATAGTATGTTTTTATAATTTTACACAAAACTAGCCGAAAAACACTCGTTTTCACTCCGTTTGTCGCACCCGATAAGTTTTTCGCGTCAAAAACCGAACCCGAATTAAATTTGGACCGGGATTTTCGTATTTGGGCTTGAGAAATCAGAAACTTGGGCAAAAATGGGCCCAAAATGAGCCCATGGAGCTCCGGCCGCGGCCGCCACCCCACCCCCCTTTGTTTTCCTTTCACATATAAACTAGATTTGAGATATTTTTACACATATTTTCAAACACAACTTCTGGAAATCTTCTTCTCCAGCCAAAAACTCAAGAAACCCTAAGGTAAACAACTTAAATAAGCTACTTTTACACTTGTTTAACATTGATTAATACCAAATAAACATAGTTTGATTGCCAAAAATCATTCCTAACCATGTAAAAACCCTAAAAATGGTCCATAAACATGTTTTGAACATACACATGGTAAGGAACCTGTTTTGATAGTTTTTTTGGCCATAAACACGGATTAAAGGGTTGAAACGGCGTTTTTACGGTTCAAAAGTTCGTTTTTATGCACTAGCCGAAACCCTAAGTTAAGGGCTGTTATGTTGATGAAATATTACTTGGTTTGTGATATAGGACTTGTACCTAGCTTTCTTAGAAGCACAAAAACCTGAAAACGTAATTAAAAAGTCGGAAACGAGCCAAACCCGCTAAGGTAATGCCGAAACACTTGCTTACGGGCTATTTAGGTTAAGATTGTGATGTGCATATTGTTAGGACTTGAAATTTTGCAGGGACATCAAGGACCATGACAATACGTTTTTGTTCAAATTTGGTAATTTTTCGACCATCCGAGAATATTTGGCGAATTTATTACCGAATTGGGACGTTTATTTGGGAAAAATAGCTAAAATACTTCAAAAATTATGAAATTTTTCTGGAAACTCAGATTTGATGTATTTTTATCACATGTGAATTTTGACATCATTTGGAGAAGTCTAAAGGTGTTTTGTACATATGCGTTCTTGCGAATTTTTATAGCCGAATTTGGGCCAAAAAGAATATTGAACAAGCTTTTTACATTCTGAATTGATATATATTGTTTTGGGACATGATTTGACTATTCATAAATTTTGGTGGAATTTTTGGAAATTTTTTAGGATAAACGGACGATTTTCAGGCGAAATATAGCTGATAAAATGAATTTTTATAAATTAATAAATCAATAAATAATTCCAGAAATATTTTTATAAAAATCTACATATTTTAATTGATAAGTGGCTAAATTTTCATAATTTAATGATTAACGGTTAATTAATTATACTAATTTGAAGATTAAGCAAATTCAGTTTTTATAAAAAACCGGTAAGTTCGCGACTAACGAACCTACGGGAATATCAAAACACCAAGAGTGATCAAAAATCATATTTTCGGATTAATTAAGTAAAAACGAATTTTCTATGAGAAACCTGGACAATCCGGGTGGATTGTGCGCGTTTCTTCTCAAATCAAACTGAATAAACGGAAACGAGCCCCGTGGCTAATCCGGGACCCAGTATGTGATCCTTCTTTATAACTTAATCATTTTATTAACCAATACATTTACCCAAGCTTATTTTCCCATAACTATTTTCTGAACCCGTAAACGAACAACTTGGCCCAGCTGGGAAAACGGGAATCTAAGCCAAGTTCGGTTTTAAGTATTAGACATTGAACAACATCACAACCTAAGCCTATTGCCACTTTCTGGGCATTCCAGATATACCCAGATTAGTTATACAGCCCAGTTTAGTAGTGAGATTATAATAATATTAAAATATTAATATTATTATAATATGGACTATAGGGTCTAAGTGAAAGCAAGGGAAACGAACCCCGTGCTGATCTCGCACTAAGTGCCTACAAAACCGTGAGTTTCATGACCCCTTTTTTCAAACTGTTTACAAACTTTTGGAGTGAAAAGCATGTTCATATGCATTATCTATCTGAAAACGGTTTAGAACGAAAAATACCTGGACCTTCATATATGAAGAATTCCTACAAACATAATGATAAACTACGTGCTGATGAAAGGTGATTATTATCGTGATTGATATATTAAATGGAAACACTACGAATGCAAAAACATAATGAAATCATACGTGACAACCTGTTTATACAAATACGCTATATAATGCTAAACACAACAGGTTGAGGAAATAACGTGGTCTGTAATGACCATGGGGCTATTGTGGGCGGAAGGGGGGGCCACAATAGTACTAAACTAAAGTTGAGTATGGCCTATGAGCCAAGTTCTGCTGCAACTTATAAACTAAAGTTGAGTATGGCCTATGAGCCAAGTTCGGCTGCAACTTATAAACTAAAGTTGAATATGGCCTATGAACCAAGTTCTGCTGCAACTTACTAAACTAAAGTTGGGTATGGCCTATGAGCCATGTTCTGCTGCAACTGCAACTTACTAAACTAAAGTTGAGATGGCCTATGAGCCAAGTTCTGCTGCAACTTATAAACTAAAGTAGAGTATGGCCTATGAGCCAAGTTCTGCTGCAACTTATTAAACGAACTAACTTGATTATGACATGAATGTTAAGAAAATAATGTGATTATGCGTATTGTGGGCGGATGGGGAGCCACAGTATTTGGTGATACGTGATAAATACTATATGTGTATATGTGTCTATATATACATGCAATGTGATTAGCCGTAGGAAATACTATGTGTAGAATATACTAATTATTTGCGTGTACACTATATAATGTTTGAGTTCACGTGGAATCATTGTGGGTGGAAGGGGGACCACAGTGGTTGATGTTAACGCGGAACCGTTGTGGGCGGAAGGGGGGCCACAATGGTTGAGTTTATGTGAAACCGTTGTGGGAGGAAGGGGGTCCACAGTGGTTGGTAAAACACGGAAATTGGAAACAGGTAGTACTAACAAACAATCACGATTTTACCGAAATTTCGAATACATATTATAAACTTACATGTGTGCATATGCACACAAAAAGATATGGCTGTACATATTTATACAAACGTAAATACGTATTTTTACATACGCGCGTACATACAAACTATGACTGTGTGGTACGCAGAACTGATTTCGTTAAACTTATGAAACTCACCAACTATTCGTAGTTGACCTGTTTTAACATGCTTTTCAGGTAATCAGATATGAGAAGTAATTTCCTGTGCGTTACGTATCTGACTAATGATTGATGTCGTGGGCATTTGAGTTAGAAGTAAAGTAATTGAAGAACCGGTTTGATTGTATCACCTAGTTTGTAAAAGATGTTAGAACGATGTAATATATTGTAAATTAGTTAGTAATGTTTCTTTATGAACAATGTATTTGATACCAGTTGTATCTGTTGCATTTCCGTTTACGCTTCCGCAATTCGCTTAACGGGGTGTGACAGCTAAGTATCTAAAATATTTGTGCACACAAAAGAGGAATCAAAAGATTCATTTGACTAATAACGTGAGTGCAATTCTTTCGGGTGCTCTTCCACGTAAGCTACAAGTTCCGGGGACGCCTATTATATCCATTTAGGTGGGTGATTTTAAAATGACACTAGCACTCTTAGATCTTGGAGCTAGTATTAGTATCCTCCCGGAAAGTCTATACGATCATTATAACTTTGGTTCGCTTTGGGCAGCTGCTACCACGGTTGTTTTAGCCTACCAAACATTGAAACTTCCCCGAGGAATGCTACATGAGGTAATTGTTAAGGTAGAAGAATTTTACTATCCGGTTGACTTTTTGGTTGTCGATTATGTTTCGGGTGAGAGAACCAAACAGCCCACGGTTATACTCGGTAGGCCATTTTTGGCCAAAGAAATGCCAAAATTGATTGCAAAACAGGTACTGTTAACTTGGCATTTGGCAACCATAAGCTTAGGTTAAATGTTTTCACAGATGTAAATAATTCTCCGATCAATGATGAGTGATTTATGGCCGATATTATTAACTAGTGCATCCCGTTATATAACTCAGTCGAGAACACGGACGCCACAATGGAGACGTGTTTTATGTTTAAAAGGTGAAAACTGATAAAAAGCTGGAGGAAGAAGAGAAGATGCTAGAGGTTGCAGCTTTGAGAGGAGACCCATCCCCATGGTCGGTTCAGGTGGAACCACTACCCGAAATCAATAACGGGTTAAAACCATCTTTGCAGTAGGCACCAAAAGTCAAGCTGAAAAGAGACCCATTGCTATATACTACACGAGTAAAACTCTCTCGGATGCTCAATTGAATTATACTACAACTATCAGGACAGGACCTGGTGCAAACCTTAATAGGTTGACAAGAACACATAGATCTAATGAGCTAAAGGCCACCTGGATATTTCGGCGGAATCAGAATATCCAAGCTTTAGGATCAAAGGTTTTTGTAATAATGGATAGTCAATAAAGAACAAAATAGACAAAGATTCACTATTATTGATTTATCGTTTCAATGTAACAGTGATATTCAATGAAGAGAATGTCTAGGATTTGGTGACGGCAGTTGTACGAGGAGACATTGAGAATATTTGCTCAGGTGTGTGCCCTCGTATTCAGCAAAAGAACCGTCCAAATCCTTGTTAATAAACGACAGCCTAGCACTCTATTTATAGACCCTAACATTCCTTCTAGAAGCCCTATCATTACATAATGAATGACTAAAAAAAACACAAGTGTAAACAAGTCTTCGAGTATGATATATCTTGTTCGAGCAGACTTGATATGCACAGTATGCTCGATGCAAGTCTTCGAGCATACTTTACTTAGAATATTTTCTGATGGAAAATATTCTCCTCTAGCACGCTTCAATCTTCTTAACCAATCCTTGCTTTGCTCGAATGAGTACATCGAGTAAGCATATTTTTCTTGATGTCTTCAATCCTTCCTTAGAGACTTATTGAACAATCTTCAGCATACTCGGATGCTTAGCTTGCTTGGACTTAACCATGCTTGAAGTCTATACTTAGAACATTTTGATATCTTCTTTATTGAATCCATGCTCGACTCACCAATGTGCTCGGAGAGCTAAGTTTAAACTGGATGATCAAGTTGTTTGCTCGATTAGAAATCCATACTCGATGAAGAACACATTTTCTCGGCGAAGTGTAGCTTGCTCGAAGCCTTCAACACTTAGAAGAAATCACTGAAGTAGGTCTAAAACACCATGCTCGAGGTAGTAGCATCATGCTTGATGGTCCAAGCTTGCTCGTAGTCCATACTTAGACGATTTTTTGAGGAGGTTGAGAATATTCCAATCTTCCTTTGTGAATATCCGACTCAACAATCTCCCCTAGATTGGAACAAGCTCAGATGCACCAAAACATACTTGCATAAAGTTACAAATGTATCAAATTCTAAAGATATTCATTTTAAGCAAAGTCATTACATTACATAAAGGGAATTCTGCCACTTGGGCATTACACATCAAATTCAAATTACATGTCATTCATCATACAGTTCAAAATCAAAATACAGAAAATAAGAACTAAACACAAAAAAATAAACAGGAGTAAGGTTGATCATCCATGGGCTCCATCCTGCTATCTTCTTCCCTGGCTCCTTTCAGCAGGTTTCTTCTTTCTGAGTCTTAAAATGGCTGCCCTCTACTTAAACATTTCAAGTTGAACACCATCCTGAGATTCCAAGGGGACTTCTACATTCGCAATATCCTGAAGGTCCTGGATGTGTATGAATTGAAGTTCTTCATCATGCTCCACTACAGCAATTGTCCGTCCTTCCAGAAGCATTTCTTAGAGAGACAGAGGCACACATCTTGTTGTAAGTAAGATGAGTGATTTTTCCATCTTGTTGGACCTTTAAGTTTGGCTCCTCCATTTCTCTCCTCTTAGCTAAGCACTCTCTTAAGGTTGTTCTTTCGGCTCTAGAGCTGCTTGCTTGGTGTGTTGCTGCTTTCTTTGTTTCCTGGAGGGAGAGCTCAGATAACCTGACATCACTTAGCCTTTTTCTCCTTCTCTCCCTCTCTGCTTCAGTGTGAGCTTCTCTTCATTTTTGATTTAAGAATAGAAATCCCTTTTCAAATTGTTCCTTTAAGAACTTAGAGAGATCATTCCTTTGTGGCCAGCAAATGTATCTCTTTGTTGATTGTCATGTAAGTCCAGCTGAGCCATTTTCTCTAACTGATCCCTTGAGAAACTTCTGAAATCGTCTCTAAATATGATATGAGTCTCTTTACCATCTTCGGTGATGACTCTCAGGGTTCTAGATCTCTTGTCAAAATACAGATTGGTTGGCAAGTTTATATATCTTTGTGGGACCTCAGGTCTTACAATCTCAGATCTTATAACAGATCCATTGGTTCTTGTTGATAAGTCTTTCTTCCCAAACTTCCTTTCAGATTCTTCAAATAGTCTCTTGATCTCATCTCCACTCTCCTTTCTTGCATAAAATGCTAGTCATCTTAGCCCTTTCCTCATCTTCTCTTCTCATTCTTTCTTCCAACATCTTTCATTCTGTTTCTAAAAGCAACCTCTGCTCTCTATTGTATGTCTCGATCAACTGCTCATGAGGCATGTTTTCAAATTCAGCTTCAGTCATTCCCTTTTGTAATAATATATTCTTTATAGTTTTCACTCTCTTAGGGTCGTTGAACCATTCTTCCGTTTCTGTTTTTCTTTTATTATTGTCCTTTCTCTTTCTCTTATTCCTCCTTTTTTCTATTGTCTCTGTCAATCTTTGATCTAATTCTTTTCATCTCATGATTTTCTTTTACTGTCTTAACTCTTTCTTGTAATTCTTCGGTTGATAGGTCTTTAACAGCTTCAAATTCATATCCATTCTCCACCAGAAATCTTACCTCTTTCTTATACTTCTTTCTCATTTCAAGGTATTTCTGATTAGCTTCTTCTTCTCTCTTTCTTTGTTTTTCGCTTTTTAACTTCTTTTTGTTGCAAACCATGGGACATTCTTTATCTTCATGTGATTCTTCCATTTTCTTGACTTTCTCCTTTAATTCCTCAATGGATAAGTCTTTGATGTGGTCATATTTGCATCCATGCATTTGAAGATACTTGATATCTTGATGTTTCTTTTTCATTTCCTCAACTAGAATCTTTCCTTCGTCTTCTCTTCTTCTTATCTCCTTTACAAAGTTTTATGTATCATCAATCAATGCATTCTTGTACATTCTATCAAATGTGTCAAAGTATTGCAGAATAAGAAAAGAAGGTCGATGTCCAGCTTGTAACAAGAAGGCTCTTTTAGTTTTTCTGCTCCTCCATCCTTCTGCCTCTTGTGCAATGCTTTCCCTAGACATCCTCTGTAAATATTTCGGGTCATATTTGAGGCTTAACAGATTGGCTTTATCTTCATTTTCTTTTTCTTTTGCCATCTTTGCCCTTTCTTCATCTTCCTCAACTTCCAACTGTTCATCCAAGTTGTGTAGAGCCTCTATCATTGATACTTCAGTTTGAGTGACAACTGGCTCATCAACAACTTTGATCTTAAATCTTCTCTTGTAGAAATTTTTGACAGAATTTTGTCTTTTGGCCTTTGGGATCTGTATCTCTGATGTTTCTTTTCTCTTCACAGATTCCCTAACCTCAGGCTCTGGCTCATTTATAACTGGTTCAGTCACCATAGGTTCAATAACCACTTCAGCTGGTTCATCATCAAAAATTTCTTCGACTCTGGGCTCTGTAATGTGAGTCATCAACAACTTCTTCAACTCTAGGCTCAGGTTCGTCTTTGATGAGCAGCTGACTAGCCTTCCAATGTTCTTCTCTTTCTACTGCTTGAGCTCTTTTTGCTGCAGCCACTGTCTCTGGTGCATGCTCGTCAGGATTTAAAAGTACATCATAGTATGTCCTGAGCATGACCAGTTGAGCAATAAATTTTACATATTTATTTCATGGCATCTTTGGTCCTTCATCCTTTTAAGTTCTTCTCTAACTCCAAGGCCAAACTCAGTTTCAGTTTCAGGCTCAGGCTGTGCAATTTCGGGCTCATCTTCAGTTTGTGCCATAGGAGTTAGTTCTTCGGCCTGTTTCCTTTTTAACTACTCCATGGCTGCCCCTATAGCCTCATCAGCCATTCTTTTCAATCTTTCTTTCTCTTCTTCTTTCTTTTTCATAGTAATTAATGCTTCCAGCACCTCCTGAGGAACCTCCTCCTCTTCTTCTTCAACAGTAACTCTGGCTCTTTTTTCATTCATCATTTCTATCACTGTTTTGACTTATTCTACTTCAGCGAGGTCATTCACCTCATTTTTCTGGAGTATTTCATCTCCAGAGGTCACTTTTGGAGTGGCTTTTAGTTGGAGATCTTCTTTAGTCAGAGCAACCCCTTTCCCCTTTTGTTTTCTTTTCTCTATCTGCTTTAGGGTTTCTTCTTCAATTTCAGTCTCCCCCTATTCTGTTACATCTTCCTCTTCGAAGTCTTCCTCATACTCTTCATTTATCATGTTTAGAGCATTTGAGATTCCCACTTCAGCCTCTTCATCACTAGCCTCAGTATAAGTTTCATTGATTAGTTTTACAGAATTAGCTTCTTGATCACTCTCCCCCTATTTTGGTGCATCTGAGGTCTTCTCAATCTCCGCCTGCTCCAGGTCTTGAATTTGTTGAAGGGCATGTTGCAAAGCTTTCTCTAGGGCCATATTCTTCCTCTCCATAAATACATTTTTATCTTTAAGCTTGATGTTCTGGAATTCCAATTCTGCATTTTCAAATATAAGGTTATAGACATTTGGACTTGAAGGTGGTGTCTCTTGGGTAGGCTTGAAATCAGGTTCAGAAAATGGTTCAGGTGAAGAAGTTTCAGGTGATGGAATAGTGTAGGTGTCAGTTGTGTGTTGGATTACATGGGATATTGAAGTTGGTTCAGGTTGAATAGGGTTATTGACAGGTGAAACAGGTGGTGTAAGGGTAGAAGTTTCTTGTGCAGTTTGGTTATGTGGTGATGTAGGTGGTGAAGGAATGGTTGTTTCTTAGGTAGATTGTTTGGTTGGTGATATGGGTGGTGAAGAAATGATTAGTTCATGAGTAGGTTCTCATGTTGGTGAAATTGGGGGTGTCGGAAATGATGTATCTTGAATAGGTTCAGGGCTTGAATAGATTGGTTCAGTAGTGGCAGGGGATGAGGGAACTGTATCATCTGCTGGTTCAGATCCAAAAGAGGACGTATCTTCTATGTGTTCAACAGGATCCAGGGAATTTGGTGGTGTGATCTTTTGGATAGTTTCAGTTACGTTTGAAACCACATTAGCAACAAAGATATCTTCATCTAGTTGTGCAGTTGCCATTTCAATAGAACCCACAGCTGGTTCTTCAACTTCTACAACTGGGTCACTATCAACTTTAAGATTGTCAATATACACCTCTGTTTCAGTATCCATAAACATTACGTCTCATTTCCAGCCAGTTCAACAACTGGTTCATTAATCTCAGCACCATACTGACCCATGTCTTCGTCATTGTGAGCTGCATGATCAGTTTGTTCTAATACAGGCTTATGGTTTAATAATTACAAGTTCATTATTAGCCCCATCATCACCATCACCCTGGTCATCACTATCATTAGAATCTGAATCGCTCTCATCTTCTTCTTATTCATCCTCACTTTGATCAGGTAAGGAAGGAACTTCCATTACTGCAATGTTCGGATCAAGCAACCTATCTTGAAGCGGTATGTTGATAGGTGTGTAACTGATATATTTTATCTTGTCTTATTGCAGCCTTGAAGTTCTTCGAGATTGCTCCTCTTAGCAGAGAGACAAAAGCAAGCTAAAGTCTTTCTACCTTATCAACGAGGAAGAGAGGACCTTTTTCTTTCAGTCGGCCATCCATGAATCCTCCAAGTCAGCTGGCTCCGCTATGTCTGGTAAGAAGTATTGACATGTTAGTTAAAAAATTTAAGGATCAGAGATACTAACCTGCATTATCTTTGTTGGCAAATCTGCTCCTGTTTTCATTCTTGACGACATTGATAGCATGGTCTCCACCCGTAGCACCAAAAAGAAGGAAGCCGTTCCTGTTATCCTGCCAAAGCCCGAAGGCAGTCGAGCCAAGGCCTCCAAGAAGAGAAAAACCCAAGAAGTTTCCGACTCTTCTCCGACTTGCAACCTCGAGTTCACTAAGGTATGTTCTTCGAAAATATTCTGATATTTTGAAGATAATGTATGCTGCGGGTAATACGCTTTGAGCAGGAACTGGAGCAGCTATTCTCCAGCTTTAATGATATGCGTTATAAACTCCTTGATGCCAATACCCGTATTGCCGAAATGCTGAAGATCGCGACTGCGAAGACCAACCTCCTTGATAAAATGACCAAGGAGATTGAGGATCTGAAGCAGGAACTCACACTGGCCAAGAAGGAACTCGTCCATCAAGAAGCGAATCGTTTGGTGCAGGTTCAAAAGGTCACTGAGGGGGCAAAGAGGTCCGCTGCTATTTCCATCTTCCAGTCTCGCCTTCGTATGGCAAAGGAGGCCCAAGATGCAGGTCTTGATACTCCCTTTTAGGATGTAACTTCTTGGAAGAAGGTGTTGGCCGAGTTGATTGGGGAAAATGTGGAGGAAGCGGGTCCGAGTGAAGTGGATAAGGAATCTAGTGAGGCTATGGAGGTGGCGATCAAGGATGCGGTGAAGGAAGCTGGTGGTGAGGCACAATTGGGTAATGAATGCGGAAAAACAAGGTCTGAGCCCATTTTTTTAAGTTTGCTTGTTCGTGGTTTGATGTTTGTCTGTAATGGCTTGTTGAACAATTTACTTTTTTGTCTTTAAACATTTGTGCTTAGGATACATGGGTGGAGAGATCATGACTTTCCATGACGAAGCCCATGTTATTTTGACTTTTGAACATCTAGCAATGCTTGGGTGGAGGGATCTTCCACTTGTTGAAGACGAAGCCCTTGCATTGTCCTTTTATCTATCTGCACCGAGTGTTAGTAATTGTTTTGGTTAAAAATCGGGCTAAGGATCAGTGAACCAAATTCGTAAGTTAGGATTGGTGCAAATGTGAATTAATGCGATCAAAGTAACAATTGTAAAAAATGAACACAAAGATTTATACGAGGAAAAGCCCTTGGTAACTAGTATCCCACCGGCACAAAAACCTCGGGTAGTGAAAACTATCACTACCAATTGTATTGAACTTGAAAAGATTACAAATGGTGGAACAATAGCTGATCGTGAATACAAGTGTTTTCTATAAACTCTTATATATATATATATATAAGTAAGATATAACGGCTAGTAACTACTTATGCTATAATCTCGGCCACGTTTGTTTACTTCTTCAACGTTAACGTTTTAGGTGCGTGGACGAGAAGGGAAGACTGAGTAAATTACTTCGTTCGTAATAGTAGGAATTCTGGTGACCACATGTTATACCTGTAAAAAATAGATTAGAATTGACTGTCGAGGATCCTTGAACCACAAAGGATCCTTAGTCCCGCTGATTGTTGCTAATGATACTTGATTTTCGAGGATCAAAGATCCTGGTCCCAACAATTGCCCCCAAACAAGATAGGTGTGAATGGAGTACAGCTGTTATGTTTATCCCTATGCATATTTGAATCGGACCGTCATCAATAATGTGATATGACCGTCGCCTGCGAACGCATCATTATCCCTAATAAATAGGTTTTCAAGCCTTATAACTTCTTCTTTATCATATCCACCCCCTTATTCCGGCGATAACGATCCTCAGGTATTCTTCTTTCTTACTCTTTTCTTTCTTCTGCTTTTCCTCATCCCTTCGCTACAATGCCCAAAAGGAATCAGAAAGTGTCCTTTAGTTCAAACCCTAAGGACATAGGTCCCGTTCTTCAAAGCCAGCATCTTCTCAAAGATCCGGTTTCGGAGATCTGTAAATTCACCGATGAGGAAATCCAGAGAATCTCCAACTGCCTCCCCGAAGGAACAGTGTTCAGAGCGTATGATTCTCGATTAAAGAACGATTGTGTTTCTTTTGACTGGGTATGCTTTCCTGCACTCCCATTTCTTCTTGGATTCTCCTATCCGTTTCCCGACCTGACCTCTACTTTCTTCTCCTTTACCGGCCTCAGTTATATCCAGGCGATGCCGATGATGTGGTGGACTTTGCATACACTCGAGAGGTTGATTGCTGAACAGGATTTAGATTTCAATCTTCCAGCCCTTTCTCACCTCTACAGCCTCGCCACCCATGGTTCCAGCAAGTTTCTCTTCAAAAGCAAACCCTTTCAGCCTCTACAAATCAACAAGACTACCCACAACGATCAAAGTTAGAAGAACCAGTTCTTTTTCATTCTAAGAGACAGTATTCCAAAGGGGAATTTGTTACCAACTCGCTGGATCCTGAAGAGTAGGGTAGTGGATCCTGAGGATAGAGGATCCTAGTATTTTTGATTGGCTAACTATGGGTTTGTTGTGTCTTGTGCAGTGTCCAACTTCTCAGAACTCGCCACCGACCAGGAGGGTATTAAGAAGGCGAAGGTATTCCTGTCATTGGATCGTTTTGACAGGACATTCAAGGCTATTGTTGAAGAAGCGAACGATTCAGACGAAAGGATCGCCAGTTCCTCGGAAACAATGTCAAGTAAGTTAGAATAAATTTATTGATTATTGATGAAAGTAAAGAAAAGCGTTGAACTATAGAAAATTTATCTTTTTTCGGACAGGTGCACAAAAATCATCATCCAAAACGTACAAGAATTTGTTGGGTCAATTCTAGTTGGAAGACGTTGATAGCCTCATCTCTTCCCGTTCCTCTGAGAAAAGACCTATGAAAGGTTCCAGCCTCGCTCCTCCAAAAACCAGGACTACCCGCTCTAAGGCCAACATGAAGAGAAAGAGGGACCCTGACGTGGAAGTCCACAGTGCCCAGGACATCTTTGACCAGCTCTCGGAAGTAAGGACCCTTTACCCTTAGCCATCTACATTTCAATTGTGTCTTTAAGTTGCCTACATCTTGCAGGCAGTGGCCAACTTCAAGGCTTTGTATGATGAGAATGTGGCCAGCACAGAGAAGGAACTCGCCAAATACCGTGCTGGGATATCCTTGAAGGACAAGCTGATCATGGAGTTGCAGACTGAAAAGGGGACCCTAGAGGATAAGCTGGCTCTTGCAGACATCCGAACTCAAGAACGAATGGTCGAGGTTACCGAACAGGCTAAGGTGTGGGCCAGCAAAGCGGTATTAACGGCTAGGATAAAGATGGCCGCCAAAGCTGAGATCCTAATTTCAACAGGTCCACTTGGAATGTAGCTAACTGGGAGAAGGCCTTAGCTGGTTTTGGCGAAGAGAACGAGGATGCAGGGGCTGCAAAAAGGACCGAGGATGCTGGAACGAGTGAAGGTGATGCGGCTAAGGAGTAGCTGGTGTAATGGGCAACGATGGATATGAAGACAAGGCTGGAGCCCATCTTTAGATGTTTTAATGGTTTTTGTTTATGGTTTGTATGGACAATGGTAGTGGCAATCCTTAGGATCTGTGATCCATAAGACAATTTTCAAAGGTGGTTAGGGTAGAGGAATCCTTAGCTTTATGGGGATGAAGCCTTAACCGCCTTTGTCTTTTAAATTTCTGCATGAACTTTGACGTAGTTCGATTCGGATGGATGGTCCACGTTTTGCTGGTGAAGCCCGGATCGCCTTTTTATCTTGCATATTATAATGTAACTCTTTTGATTTCAGCTTTATAACCTGTGTCACTAGGATAGAGGACTCTCAATCCTTAGAACTTTTTTCTTTAAGATATTTTCCTGTCAAAAACAAATCATCAAAAGAGGATATAAAAGTTAGAAAACCTGGATTAAATTCCAACTATCTTGGGGATAAGCCCAACAAATCATGGGGACAAGCCCAATAAATCGTGGGGACAAGCCCAATAATTCGTGGGAACAAGCCCAATAAAACGTGAGGACAAGCCCATTAATTCGTGGGGACAAGCCCAATAAATACGAGCCACGAGCCGATCATTGGCGTTGGCACAATTATACGCGGTGATGAGCCTAACCCGGCGTTGACCTTAACTTGTGTATATGGTACGTCTACCATTTAATTCGTAGGATCCAAGATATAATTTTTAGCCATGAAATTGTCAGCCACGTATAGTGCACTGGTCCCACAGCCTCCAATTATACCCGGATAATCATGCGCTCCAGGCGAGGGTATAGAAACCCTATCGGGAGATAAGGTGAAGACCTTAGAAACCTGGCGACAAGGTCAATTAAACTTAGGAGAGAGTTGGCCAACCCGTTTTTTCCACTTGAGGCCCTATTGCTCAGCATTTCTACAACTTGACACATTTGACAAGACAAGAATATAATGTGAAAATCAATACAAAGTGTCAGGACCGTCCGTCGGGTGAAACCTTAGCAAAGGTTTGACAAGAACACACCGACTCGAATACTCAGAGACCGATTGAATATCCCGGCGGAATCAGGATATCCAATGATTGAGAATGAAGGATTGTGAACATATATTGAACACAAAACAGTAAATGATAATCGGTAAAAGTTATTTCAAAGACAAAGATTCACTATATTTAATGATACGTTAGTGGAACAGTGAATGGAATGTCTAGGGTTTTGTGTGATGGCGGCGGCTCTTGTACGATGAACAAAATGGAATGTTTTCGTAATCAGTGCGTGCCAGCCTCTGTCTCCAAAATCTGTACCCTAAAGGTACCCTAGGACGTCTATTTATAGACTCTGACATTCCTACTATAAGTCCTAGTCATTACATAATGAAAGATAAATCTAATACAAGTGTTACAGTCCTCGAGCAAGGTACATACCTTGCTCGAGCAAACTTCTTATACTAGGTGTGCTCGGTGAATGTCCTCGAGCAGACTTTACATGGAATATATTCTCTTTCGAAGAATACATATTCCCTTTGAGTAAGCTTCATTCCTCTTGACTTTTCCATGCTTTGCTCGAACTAGTCCATCGAGCAAGCTCATTCTTCTTGATGTCTTCAGCTTTTCTTATTCAGCATTCTTTATCATGCTCGGATGTAAATCTTGCTCGGTAACTAAACTGTGCTCGAAGTCTTTGCTTTGATTCACATGACATCCTCTTATTGCATCCATGCTCGTCCCCATGTGCTCGATCATCCTGTGCTCGTAACACTTGGCTGGAACTTGTATGATCAAGCTGTTTGCTCGATTGGCAATCCATGCTCGATAGAAGAATACTCTTGCTCGTTGAAGTGTAGCTTGCTCGAAGCCTTTAACACATAGAAGAATCAAGCATTTAAGGTTCAGAACCTTGCTCGAAGTAGTAAAAAACATGCTCGATAGTCTGGGCTTGGTCGAATTCCATACTTAGCCGTTTCTGAGGAGGTTGAAAAGATTTCAATCTTCCTTATCAAAAATCCGACCCAACAATCTTCCCCTAGATTGGAACAAGCTCAGATGCACCAAAACATACCTGCATAGAGTTACATATGTATCAGATTTCTAGATAAATCATTTAAGAACATGTCATTTCATTACATAATTGGAATTCTGCCACATGGGCATTACAAACTAAATTTTTACAAATCAAACAAAATATAAAGATAAACAGAAATAAGAATCAATCATTCATTAGCTCCATTCTGTTATCTTCTTCCTCTGTTCTTGGCTTCAGCCTTTTCTTTTAGTTTCTTCACATATGCAGCTCTTTGCTCCAGCATGTCAAGTTCTGAGGAGTCAGAGGCATCACTTGGGAATCTTGCACTAATTAAATCTTGTAAGTCTTGTGGATGCATATAATGCAGATCTCCATCCTCCTTTATGACTGAAATAGGTATCCCAGACTCATTTCTCAAAGTGGTCGAATCATCCTTATTATTGTACGTTATGTATGTGATTCTTCCAAATTGTTGTACTCTTGAGTTGGGTTCCTTCATCACTTCTCTTGTAGCCAAGCATTCTTTTAATGTCTTCTTTTTCTGGTGAGAGCTGCTTGCTAGAGTTCTTTGTTTCTTTGATTCAGAGAGGGAAAGCTCAGATATGTGAACTTCACTGATTCTGATTCTCCTCTTCTCTTTTTCTGCTTGGCTCCTGATCTCTCTCTTCTTCTGCTTTAGAAATGGGAATCCCTTTTCTGCTTGTTCCTTTAAAAACTTGGAGAGATCATTCCTCAGTTGAGCAGATGGTTGACTCCTTAGTTGATTGTCATATAAAGTCAGCTCAGCCATCTTGGTCAGTTGTTCAGTTGTAAAATTTCTCAAATCATCTCTGAAGATGATGAGATGTTCTGCTTCATCTTCAGTCACCACTCTTAAAGTCTTCGATCTTCGGTCAAAATAGAGACGTGTGGGCAGATTCAAGTTTCTTGGCTGCACAGGCCTCACACTCTCTGACCTATGGGTTCTGCTTGAGCTCCCCATTTCAACCTTCTTTATCTTATCAAGACCCTCTTCAACATACCATCTCTTTATTGTATTTTCTGTTTGCATTACCAGTCTTGACATTTTTACTCCCTTTTTGTGGAGGGCATTCATCATTTCTACATGAGCTTCTTGTTCTGTCTTCTTGCAGTTTCCTCTGTGTTTCAAGATACATCCTCTGCTCTCTGTGATATATTTCCATTAGTTCAGCAAGAGGCATGTTCTGAAACTGTTCTTCTGACATTCCTTTCTCCATCACAATTCTCTTTAACATCTCTACCCTCTGAGGGTCCTCAAACCACTTCTTTAATTCTTGATTTTTCCTTTTAGCTTCATCCTTTTCCTTTTGTAACCTCATTTTTAACTCCTGCTCTCTTTCAAATTTTTCTCGACTTTCTTGATCTTTGTGAGAGTCTTTAATATGTTGAATTCTTCTTTTCAGTTCTTCAGGAGAGAGATTTATCAAGAAGTTGTAGCTGTAGCCATACAGCTGAAGAGATTTTATATCTTTGTGTTTTGCTTTCAAGGATTCATACTCTGTTTCATCATTTGCCTTCTTCTCTGTTCTTCTCTTGCTCCTGTCAGATTCTGTAAATTTCTTTTCTTTCTCTTACTTTCTCTTAGACACCTTTCTCACATACTCAGATAGATCCTCCATGAGAGCCCTATTATATAAATTATCAATCTTGTCAAAGGGTTTTAAGTTTAGGAATGCAGGCTTGTGACTAGCCTTTATCAAAACTTCCCTTTTTCCTTTCTTTACTCTCCAACCCTCAGCTTCTTTTGCCACATCCTCTTTTGATAGTCTTTGAACATAAAGAGGATCATAACCCAGACTGATCAGATACTCAGCATCTTCATTTGTCTTTTCAGTCTCCTCCACACTTTCTTCTTTCTCATTCTCAAGTTCAAGGTCAGCTTCTTCTTCAATATCCTGAAGAGCATCAATCATTGGTTCTTCATTTTGCTTGGATTGATCTCTTCTTTTTTGTTCAAGCATCTCTGACCTAAGTTTGTAGACCATTTTCTTCACAGAATTTTGTCTCTTTGGCTTTGGAGTCTCAATTTCATCAGTGTCTTTTCTTTTCAAAGATGATTGAGATTGAGTAGGAGAGTAAGGTTGGTGCAGTTCAACTTCTGGTCCTTCTAAAATAATCTCTTCATCAACTGACTCAGATTTGTCATTTTCAGTTTCAACTGTGTGAGTCTCTATATATTCTTCAGTGATTTCTTCAATGATAGGCTCATTTGGTTCATTGTGCTCTTCAAATCTTTGTTCCCTTTCTCTGCCCATATTGATGTATTCCTGTTGTGCTTTCCGTGCTGCGTTTACAATGTCTGGGTGATGTTTTTCTGGGTTGTTCAGTATGAATGTTATATCTTTCATTATCACCAGTTTGACCATTGTAAATGCTGACACCTCAACTGTTTCATCTTCTTCATTTATTACAGGACCTAATCCCCGTTCTTCTTGTCACACCCCGACTAGCACAATGCGGAAGCATAAAACGGGAATGTAACAGACACCTCTGGTATCAACACATTGTTTATAAAGAAACATTACAAACTAATTTACAATTTATTACATTTCATTGTTCTATCATTGTTTTACAGTCTAGGTGATTCAAACAAAACTAGTTCATTAACTATACGATCTTACTACTAGTATCCTTGCTTCTATTCACATAGCATCAACCACACACCTTGGGCAAGTAACAGATCACCAATTCACTCCGATTTAGGTACACCTGAAAAGCAGTTTAAAACGGGTCAACTACTAGAGTTGGTGAGTTTCACGAGTTTCAAGAAAACAGTTATGAGTATTCACAAGTTAACACTTGTAATCATGAAATAAGTATGTATGTATGTAAATGATGTAATTATGCTAAGCTACAGTGAAGCATTGATTGTATGTGCTGCGTGCATCCATTTCCCATGCTCGATCAACCTCTGTGGCCCCTTTCCGCCCACAACATGCCCCAAGTAGCTATGTCTAACACTACATAGCGTGATGTATAATTATAGCTATATCTCCGTTTGGTTTTGTCAAACCAATAGTACTATTCACAAGCCACCCGCTCGAATTTAATCACTGTGTTAGTGGGGACTTTCGTGTGTTAGCACTTAGATAATTCACATCAATACATGTTTCAGGTATGTATATGTAATTAAACATGCTTTTCACCCCAAAAGTTCGTAAAACTGTTTAAAGGGTGGGGTCATGAAGCTCACGGTTTAGTAGATAATCAGTACTGTATCATCTCGTGGTTTGTTCGGTCCGCTATAAGTAGTTCCTATAATCAATATTATAATAATATTAATATTTTAATATTGTTATAATCTCAATACTAAACTAGGCTGTATAACTAATCTGAGTGTAGCTGGAATGCCCAGAAAGTGGCAATAGGCTTAGGTTGTGATGTTGTTCAATGTCTAATACTTAAAACTGAACTTGGCTCAGATTCCCGTTTTCCCAGCTGGGCCAAGTTGTTCGTTTACACGTTCAGGAAACAGTTATGGGAAAATAAGCTTGGGTAAATGTATTGGTTAATAACATGATTAAGTTATAAAGAAGGATCACATACTGGGGTCCCGAATTAGCCACGGGGCCCGTTTCCGTTTATTCAGTTTGATTTAAGAAGAAATACGCACAATCCATCCGGATTGTCCAGGTTTTTCATAGAAAAGTTCGTTTTTACCTAATTAGTCCAAAATATGATTTTTGATCACTCTTGGTGTCTTGACATTGCCGCAGATTCTTTAATCGCGAACTTGCCGGTTTTTATAGAAACTGAATTTGTTTAATTTTCAAATTAGCATAATTAATTAAGCGTTAATTAATAAATTATTAAAATTTAGACACTTATCAATTAAAATATGTAGATTTCTATAAAAATATTTCTGGAATTATTTACTGATTTATTAATTTATAAAAATTCATTTTATCAGCTATATTTCGCCTGAAAATCGTCCGTTTACCCCAAACAATTTCCAAAAATTCCACAAAAATTCCTGAATACTCAAATCATGTCTCAAAACAACTTGTATCAATTCCAGAATGTAAAAAGTTCGTGCAATATTCTTTTCGGCCCAAATTCGGCTATAAAAATTCACACAAACGCATATAAACAAAATACCTTTAAACTTCTCCAAATGATCCCAAAATTCATATGTGATCAAAATACATAAAATATGAGTTCTCAGAAAAATTTCATAATTTTTGAAGTATTTTAACTATTTTTCCCAAATAAACGTCTCAATTCGGTAATAAATTCGCCAAATATTCTTGGATGGTCGAAAATTACCAAATTTGAACAGGGACTCAATGACATGGTCCCTTATATCCCTGCAAAATTTCATGTCCTAATAATATGCACATCACAACCTTAACCTAAACAACCCGTAAGCGAGTGTTCCGCCTTTCTAATCAACTTTTCAAGCTCTTGTGCTCCTATGTAGGTTAGGAACAGGTCCTATATCACAAACCAAGCTGGTTTCATCAATAGAACAGCCCTTTAACTTAGGGTTTCGGCTAGTGCACAAAAACGAACTTTTGAACCGTAAAAACGCCGTTTCAACCCTTTAATCCGTGTTTATGGCCAAAAAAATTATCAAAACAGGTTCCTTACCATGTGTATGATCAAAACATGTTTATGGACCATTTTTAGGATTTTTACATGGTTAGGAATGATTTTTAGCAATTAAGACATGTTTTTATGGTATTAATCAAGGTTAAACAAGTTTAAAAGCTACTTTCTATGTTGTTACCTTATGGTTTTGGAAGATTTCTGGAAAAGTGACTTGCAGCTGCTTGGACTGTAGTTTTTTATCAAGTGAAATGAATAAAAAGCTTAGGTAACAAGTTTTATAAAAAAAATGGGGGTGGGTTTACTAGGCCGATCGGAATTCCTTATGGGCCCATTTTGGGCTGTTTTGGCCCAATTTTCTGATTTCTCAAGCCCAAATACAAAAAGCCCAGTCCAAATTTAGTTCGGGTTCGGTTTTTGGCGCGAAAAACTTATCGGGTGCGTTAAACAGCGCGAAAACGAGTGTTTTTCGGCTAGTTTTGTGTAAAATTATAAAAACATACTATATGTTTGTAAAAATCAGAAATATTTTCATGGATCGCTTAAAACATTTCAAATATGTGTTTGGTAAGTCTTTTTCGGCTTAACGGATGATACAATGCTTGGTTTGTAACTATCTTTCACGTTTAAATCTATAGCGGGTAGTTAAACGAGCATGTTTTCGTTTAACTTGTTTGCTATCAAACTAAGGCCATATTTCAAATATTTTAGCTTGTATAGATCGTATATCACTTATAGATGGCCCCCCCGAGGTTTCTGGGTCATAACCCTGTTGGACTCGGTCTGCCCAAGACACAAATCATTATTGATGTGGCTAGTACGTTATGATCCAAGTCGGGTCATACCCAATAACAAGCTAGACAAACACCAATAATATTTGTTTATATATGATATGATCATAACAAACAAATATTAACACTTGAGTTATTTGGAAAGGGGTTTCTAATTACATTGTACTTGTGAAATAAATAAATCGTATGGATGATTTATACTTTGAGAGAGAGCATTCCATAGTGTTATTTAAGATGGTTTAATAACAATATATGAATAATGGTTACCAAGCATGTTACCTATATTGTGTTATATTTATTTTGGTAAATAACACAATTTGAGTTTTATGATATAAAACTTATTTAAAGACAAAAATATATATAAAATTTGAAATGGGTGAGAGGGTGGCCACCCCCCCCCCCCTTTTACTCTCTTACACCTTTTATTTTATATTATTATGTTTTCTTTAGTGGAGACATGCATTGGATGTGAGTGGGTGCCATGGGTGGTGCTTCCATTAACTCCCTAACTCTCTTTCATTCATTCTTACAATTTTTTGCATGTAACAAAACATTCCTCTCTTCCTTTTCTCTCCCATTTTTGGCCACAAGGAAGAACATCAAGGAGGAGTTGGTTTTTCAAGTGAATCCTAGCTAAACAAAGGTGTATTGTCGGAGGCTTGGGGTATGCTAGCTTGAGAAGCTTCCATATTCAAGTTCTTGCCTTTCATTCACTCTTTCTTCACCCGGTTTTTGGTTTACTTGAAAGGTAGTTTAACATGCATGAACTTATAGTGCATGCATGTGTTTGATAGTATGTATTTCGTATATGGATCCGGGTTTGGGTTTTGCATGTATAAAATTGGTTTTATACACTATAAGCTAACAAGATTTAAAACATTTATCCGCTGCGTTTTTGGTAAAAGTAAGGTTTTATCACTTTGATAATCTTGTTAAAACCCAACAATGGCATCAAGAGCCGCTTATACGGATGCATGCTTCATTGAACCCGAAAATTTTCGGGTTTATGGTGGGGTTTTACCATTTGGCGAAAATTTTAGGGGTTTTGGTTACCCCATGGTTTTTCAAGGTTATGCTTTACATGCATGTGGTAATCTTGAAAAACTAAGTCATTTGAATGATTGATTGTGTTGTTTAGACAAAAACCCAAAACTTTCGGTTTGGTTGTTTTTTGGGCCGAATGTTTGAGGGAAAAAGAGGAACCATATTGGTCTTGTATTAATGCACATTTGGATGTGTATTGGATGTTCATAACCTAGCCATGGCCTTGTGTTTGGTTGAATGATTGTGTTGATGTGTTTGTTTATTCAAGTTGTTGTTTGTTCATTCGATATGGTTGTAATATTTATTTGGGTTTGTAATCTATTTATTCATTCATTTGGTTTGTAATAATAAGTAGATTAGATGAAATTTTTTTTACTAGAAAAATGTATTAGGACATATTTTGTAAAAGAAGATGCAAGGATAGAAGCCCAAATAAAGCGGAGACCACAACACAGGGGTGAACACTTGGAGCATTTGGATGCGGGATCAAGTGGGAGTTCACCGACACAAGATTATGTCCTTTCGGGTCCCTTAAGAAAGACCTTTTTGACCCACTTGTCTTCGGTCAACAAGTGTAGTCAACATTAGGAGGCTATGGTTTTGAACTTGTGGTTGTATGTTTTATGCTTGCATGGTTGATTTTCTTTTGTTTGTGTTATTGCAATATGGTTTGCTAACTACTTAAAATCAACAACTAGCATAAAATTGGTTCCTTACAAATCATTAGGTAATAAAAATTGGTTTTATTAAAGTATAATGATTTCATAATAAAATGGGTTTTATTAATAGGAATTTTGAAAATGGGTTTTTCAACTTAATACCATACATTTGAATGCATGCAAATGAAAGGTACATAAAAGCTTTTCCAATCAAGAATTAGAAAACTAAAATCCCTTTTATAAAATAAGTCGAACACCATCCTTTTATACAACACTCGAATCACTTGGGAACTCGATATGGGATAAAGGTCACCTTACCATGTTGGAGGAAACTTGGGAGTTTGAGGTGGGTTTACCATATAAGTGGGATAAAGGTTACCTAACCACTTGTATATGTAAACTCACACGTGTGTATAAGTAGGACGACTTAAATTGGAAACCATGTGAATAGGGTCACCGAAGCATGGTATAAAATGGTGTTGATGGGATTAAACATGCCAACTTCATAAGATGTTTAACCGATCCCATAAAACTAGACGTTGCAAAGGGTTGCAATTGTCAAACGTTGACTACCTTGTTAATTTAAATAGTTGGATAAAGGTCACCTAACTACTATTTGAATGTAACGTTGGGTTCTAGATTTTAATCATTAATTGTCTAGGAGACATAAAGGGTATTAACGATTAAAATTAATTATTGATATCGAAAATACTAAAATTGAGCTTTGTCATATTTGTAGATGGCCGCAATCAACAATCCACCTAACGTTATTATTCCACCCGTTAACAACCTATCACTAAGATCTATTCTCGATAAGGATCGTCTAAACTATACCAACTTTATGGATTGGTATCGAAACTTGAGAATCGTTCTCAAGCAAGAAAAGAAATATTACGTGATAGACGAGCCTATTCCCGAAGAACCTAGCATTTACGATGCCGATAACTATAACAATTGGGTAAAGCACAATGAGGATTCCGTGCAAGTTTCTTGCCTCATGTTTGGAACTATGATTCCCGAAATTCAAAAGGATTTTGAACTTCATGGGGCATACGACATGATCACCCAATTTAAGGAAATGTTCCTTACACAAGCTAGGGTGGAACGCTTCGAAACAGTTCGAGCGCTTCATGCATGTCGTATGGAAGAAACCCAATCCGTTTCTTCTTATGTGCTTAAGATGAAAAGCCACATTGATCGTCTCGAGCGCCTTAATTGCCGCGTCTCAAACGAGTTAGCCACGGATTTGATCCTAAATGGGCTAACCAAGAAATTTGAGACTTTTGTTATGAATTATAACATGAATGGGTGGGATAAGAGCATTGGTGAGCTTCATGCAATGCTCAAGACGGCCGAGACGGGAATGGGTAAAAAGGTTTTACCCGTTCTCATGATCAATGAGGGAAGCAATAGGAAGAGGCATCACCCGGAACCTAAGGCAAAGGTTGCCAAAGGTAAGGGACAAGTCATGGCTAAGTTAAAGGGAAGGGCGAAAGCGGGACCACCCAAACCAAAAGAAAAGAAGCCAAAGGTTTGCGCGGAGGATCCGTGTTTTGGATGTGGGGAGATAGGGCATTGGATGAGGAATTGTCCAACCTATCTAAAAGAGTTGAAAGCTAAGAGGGATGCGGGGAAAACCTCGGGTACAACTTTCATGATTCATGTTGATCTTAATATTATTTCCTGTAACACATGGGTATTGGATACCGGATGTGGAACTCATATTTGCAATTTTTTACAGGGGTTCAAAGGAAATGAAGGATTCAAGAAGGGAGATATTAGTCTCTTCATGGGCAACGGAGCAAAGGTTGTTGTCGAAGCCCGAGGGGACTACATTTTGAAGCTTCCAAATGGTTTGGAAGTTATTTTAAATAATGTTTTGTATGCTCCTAGTTTGACTAGGAATATTATCTCCGTTTCCTTGTTAAGACAATATGGTTATGGTTTTAAGTTTATGGATGATTGTATTTATGTTTTGATAAATGATATATTTTATTTTAAAGCAATGCCATCTAATGGCATTTATGAATTAGTTCATGATTACACATTTTATGATAACATGTTGTACCAATCAAGCACCAAAAGACTCAAAATGGATTTGAGTAAGAGTTATCTTTGGCATTGTCGTCTTGGTCACATAAACAAAGATCGCATACATACACTTCAAAAGAATGGTCTTTTGGAATCAAGCGATGATTCATTCATTAAATGCAAGTCTTGTATATTAGGAAAGATGACCGAGGACCTCCTTAGTGGAACAAACCAAAGGGCAAAAGACTTATTAGGTATCATACATTCGGATGCATGTGGTCCTTTTAAGGCAATGACAAGGAATGGTGAAAGATACTTCATTACCTTTATTGAAAACTATAGTCATTATGGGTATGTGTACTTGTTAAGACACGAAGATGAAGCTTTTGAAATGTTCAAAATCTTCCAAAATGTAGTACAAAATCAACTCGATAAAATCATCAAAGTACTTTGTTTGGATAGAGCAGGTGAATACCAAATTGATGCTTTCCAAGATCATCTTAGAAGTTGTGGGATCATCTCACAACTTACTCCACCGGGAACACCACAACATAATGGTGTGTCCGAGAGGAGAAATCGAACTCTATTAGATATGGTTCGATCTATGATGGCTAGAAGCACATTGCCTCTATCATTTTAGGGTTTTGCTTTGCTCTCCGCGGCCCGTATTCTAAATGTGGCCCCAACCAAGAAAGTGGACAAGACACCTTTTGAAATATGGAATGGAAGGGCTCCATCATTAACATATTTAAAGGTATGGGGTTGTGAGGCTTATGTCAAGAACAACACCCAAAACAAACTTGAAAGTCGGTCCACTAAGTGTATCTTTATAGAATATCCCAAGGACTCCATGGGATATTATTTCTATAACCCAACGGAGCAAAAAGTGTTCGTTGCTCGAAAGGCCGAGTTCTTGGAAACTAAGTTCCTTATGGAAGGTACTAGTAGAACAGTGGAACTCGAGGAGGATCGAGAACCACAAGCCAATACATGTTTGGTTGACACTAGCAATCAACAAGAGGTTGTTAAGAATGATGAAATGGTTGATCAAAACACACTAAATGTTCGCAAATCCGGTAGAATTAGACATCCACCCGAAAGATATGGATTTTTCATGGATGGATGCTATGTGGTAGATTCGGATGAACCCACCACATACCGTGATGCAATGTCACAATCCGATTGTGACAAATGGGTTGAAGCCATGAACGTAGAGATGCAATCCATGCATGACAACCAAGTATGGGATTTGGTTGTACCACCTCTTAATTCTAAACCGGTTGGAAGTAAGTGGGTTTTCAAGAAGAAAACCGATATGCATGGAAACTTGGATACTTATAAAGCAAGACTTGTAGCAAAAGGTTTCACTCAAACTCAAGGGGTTGACTATGATGAAACTTTTTCTCCCGTAGCAATGCTAAAGTCTATTAGAATATTGTTTGCCATAGCCGCACATTATGACTATGAGATATGGCAAATGGATGTCAAAACCATTTTTCTAAATGGGCATCTTGAGGAAGATGTCTATATGGTTCAACCGGAAGGTTTTGTCGAGCCACAACATCCTAACAAAGTATGCAAGTTAAAGAAATCAATATATGGATTGAAACAAGCATCTAGAAGTTGGAATCACCGTTTTGATGAAGAAGTTAAGAAATTTGGATTCATCAAAAATGGTGATGAAGCTTGTGTGTATAAGAAAGCTAGTGGGAGCATCTTCTTAGTATTGTATGTTGATGACATACTACTATTTGGGAATGACATTCCAACCATGGAAGGTGTAAAAGCATGGCTTGGAAGTTGTTTTTCCATCAAAGATCTTGGTGAAGCCGCCTATATTTTGGGAATAAAGATCTATAGGGATAGATCAAGGTGGTTGATAGGTTTAAACCAAAGTGCATACATTGACAAAATCATGAAAAGGTTCAAGATGGAGAACTCTAAGAGAGGTTTGGTACCTATTCAAAGAGGAACGATATTGAGTGCGTCTCAATGTCCAAGCTCAAAGGAAGAGCAAGATAAAATGAATGGGATCCCATACGCATCGGCTATTGGATCCATCATGTATGCAATGGTATGCACTAGACCGGATGTGTCATGCGCTTTAAGCATGACAAGTAGATTCCGACATAATCCGGGAAGTAGCCATTGGATGGCGGTAAAGAGTATATTGAAATACCTTAGAAGGACTAAGGATATGTTTCTAATATACGGTTCGGGTGAGGAGGAACTCGTCGTAAAGGGTTACACGGATGCGAGTTTCCAAACCGATCGAGATGATTCTCGATCACAATCAGGATATGTTTTCGTTATGAATGGTGGAGCAGTCTCTTGGAAGAGCTCGAAACAAGATGTGGTAGCTTTGTCCACCAAAGAATCGGAATACATCGCCACCTCATTGGCAGCTCAAGAAGCTGCGTGGATTAGGAAATTTATTGCCGACCTAGGGGTGGTCCGTACCATTCAGGACCCTCTAGAAATCTTTTGTGACAACGAGGGTGCGATTGCTCAAATCAAGGAACCTCGTGCTCATCAAAAGACAAGGCACATTGAGCGGAGGTTCAACTACATAAGGGATGAAGTTGAGAAATGAAAGATATGTATTCGCAAAGTTCACACCGATCAAAACATTGCAGATGCACTCAGGAAGCTCCTTGAAAGGCCAAAGCATGAAGGTCACACTTGTGCCTTAGGACTTCGATATTCTAGTAATTGGATACGATCTAATTTTGTATTTGGATATCGGAATAATTGTTATTTTCACTCAATCATATGATTATGGTTTATCATTATGACATTTTGAGTTATGTTCCATTTTAGTATATTTAAATCCATGAATAAGTTATTTATTCTAAATGTCCGTAGTCGCTCATAATTGTGGGAACAAGTATAAAGGTAAGACTATTATGAACTTGGATTGGTAGATATTCATAAGGTATGAATATAGAGCAAAAGTTTGCTGCCAAGGTTTATAGATATTTATGGGATATAAATATTGGACTGACCCGCTCTCAAATGTTACTACATGGAATCTTTCTGATTAATCATAAGTAAATTTGAGTAAAAGGCGAATATCATAGTATCCTCCGACCAGAGATACATATTGGATCTTGATATTCACCAACTATTATACTTTGACTTAGTTCTTTGCTGCTCTGAAACATGACAGTACATAAGTCTAAGATCAGGTATTGTACAAGGTGATTGTGAGAGACGTATGTAGTCAAGAGGGGATTTGTCCCTCTTATTCGTTGAGAGTAAGATGTCTAAGGCCTGCTAAGTTAAATCAACAGAGAATGATCACTCTGTATCTCTGGATTTGACATGACATCCATGGCAAAAGGATAAATGATAGATTCACCTAAATCATTTCAAGTAAGGGACTTGAAGGGGAGATGTTATTAAATGGCACTTCGTCATGCGTATTAGGGGTAGTAAACCGTAGTTAGGCGGTATTTGCTACTTGCATTAATCTTCTATGTATCTTGTGCAAGTGGGATATTGTTGGACTCGGTCTGCTCAAGACACATATCATTATTGATGTGGCTAGTACGTTATGATCCAAGTCGGGTCATACCCAATAACAAGCTAGACAAACACCAATAATATTTGTTTATATATGATATGATCAAAACAAACAAATATTAACACTTGAGTTATTTGGAAAGGGGTTTCTAAATACATTGTACTTGTGAAATAAATAAATCATATGGATGATTTATACTTTGAGAGAGAGCATTCCATAGTGTTATTTAAGATGGTTAAATAACAATATGTGAATAATGGTTACCAAGCATGTTACCTATATTGTGTTATATTTTTTTGGGGAAATAACATAATGTGAGTTTTATGATATAAAACTTATTTAAAGACAAAAATATATATAAAATTTGAAATGGGTGAGAGGGTGGCCGCCCCCCCCCCTTACTCTCTTACACCTTTTATTTTATATTATTATGTTTTCTTTAGTGGAGACATGTATTGGATGTGAGTGGGTGCCATGGGTGGTGCTTCCATTAACTCCCTAACTATCTTTCATTCATTCTTACAATTTTTTGCAAGTAACAAAACATTCCTCTCTTCCTTTTCTCTCCCATTTTCGGCCACAAGGAAGAACATCAAGGAGGAGTTGGTTTTTCAAGTGAATCCTAGCTAAACGAAGGTGTATTGTCGGAGGCTTGGGGTATGCTAGCTTGAGGAGCTTCCATATTCAAGTTCTTGCCTTTCAATCACTCTTTCTTCACCCGGTTCTTGGTTTACTTGAAAGGTAGTTTAACATACATGAACTTATAGTGCATGCATGTGTTTGATAGTATGTATTTCGTATATGGATCCGGGTTTGGGTTTTGCATGTTTAAAATTGGTTTTATACACTATAAACTAACAAGATTTAAAACATTTATCCGCTGCGTTTTTGGTAAAAGTAAGGTTTTATCACTTTGATAATCTTGTTAAAACCCAACAGACCCGACCCGTTCGATTAATCGTTCGTTTGTTACGCAAAAGGAGTTTATTTACTTAATCGGTAAATACATACTGAGGTGTACCTTGTTTTGGCTCAAATGTCACATTCTCCCCCTGTTAGAAACTTTTGTCCCCGAAATTAGATTATTCAACTTTGTTTTTGTTTGGAACCAAGTGCGGATATTTCTTTTTGAATTCGGATTTCCGCTCCCACGTGAATTCGGGTCCCCGTTCTGAGTTCCATCGAACTTTGACTAGAGAGATTTTGTTGTGTCTTAATTGTTTTATTTTTCCCTCTAATATTTCCACCGGTTCTTCAACGAAATTCAGTTTTTCGTTTATGTTTAAGTCTTTTAATGGCACGATTTCGTTTTCGTTGGTAAGGCACTTTTTCAAGTTTGAAACGTGAAAGACATCATGAATAGAACTCAACTCCAAAAGTAATTTCAGTCGGTAAGCTACAGGACCGATCTTAGAAATTACTTCGTACGGTCCAATGTATCGCGGAGCCAGTTTACCGATTTTACCGAATCGAATGACGCCTTTCCACGGGGATAATTTCAGAAAAACTTTGTCGCCTATTTCAAAGGATAACGGCTTTCTACGAACATCAGCATAGCTTTTCTATCGATCTCGGGCGATTTTCAATTTACTTGTAATTTTACGGATTTTGTCGGTGGTTTCTTGAATCAAGTCAGATCGTGTAATTTGGGTATCTCCAACCTCAGTCCAACACAAGGGTGATCTACATTTCCGCCCGTACAGCGCTTCATATGGTGCCGCTTGAATGCTACTGTCACACCCCGACTAGCACAATGCGAAAGCGTAAAACGGGAATGTAACAGACACCTCTGGTATCAACACATTGTTTATAAAGAAACATTACAAACTAATGTACAATATATTACATTTCTTTGTTCTATCATTGTTATACAGTCTAGGTGATACAAACAAAACTAGTTCGTTAACTATACATTCTTACTACTAACGCCCTTGCTTCTATTCACATAGCATCAACCACACACCTCAGGCAAGAAACAGATTACCAAATCATTCCAATTTAGGTACACCTGAAAAGCAATTTAAAACGGGTCAACTACTAGAGTTGGTGAGTTTCACGAGTTTCAAGAAAACAGTAATGAGTATTCACAAGTCAACACTTGTAATCATGAAATAAGTATGTATGTATGTATGTATGTATGTATGTATGTATGTATGTATGTATGTATGTATGTATGTATGTATGTATGTAAATGATGTAATTATGCAAAGCTACAGTGAAGCCTTGACTGCATGTGCTGCGTGCATCCATTTCCCACGCTCAATCAACCACTGTGGCCCCTTTCCGCCCACAACATGCCCCAAGTAGCTATGTCTAACACTACATAGCGTGTTGTATAATTATGGTCATGTGCAAACGGCGCTATGTGACACGGCAAACAGGCCGATTACATTTGGGTTTGTCAAACCAATAGTACTATTCACAAGCCACCGGCTCGAAGTTAATCACTATGATCATGGGGATTTTCGTGTGTTAGCACTTAGATAATTCACATCAATACATATTTCAGGTATGTATATGTAATCAAACATGCTTTTCACCCCAAAAGTTCGTAAAACTGTTTAAAGAGTGGGGTCATGAAACTCACGGTTTAGTCGATAATCAGTACTGTATCAGCTCATGATTTGTTCGGTCTGCTATCAGTAGTTCCTATAATCAATATTATAATAATATTAATATTTTAATATTATTATAATCTCAATACTAAAATGAGAAAGTGGCAATAGGCTTAGGTTGTGATGTTGTTCAATGTCTAATACTTAAAACTGAACTTGGCTCAGATTCTCGTTTTCCTTGCTGGGCCAAGTTGTTCGTTTACACGTTCAGAAAACAGTTATGGGAAAATAAGCTTGGTAAATGTATAGGTTAACAAAATGATTAAGTTACAAAGAAAGATCACATACTGGGGTCCCGGATTAGCCACGTGGCCCGTTTCCGTTTATTCAGTTTGATTTATGAAGAAACACGCACAATCCATCCGGATTGTCCAGGTTTTTCATAGAAAAGTTCGTTTTTACTTAATTAGTCCAAAAATGTGATTTTTTTATCACTCTTGGTGTTTTGATATTCCTGCAGGTTCGTTAGTCGCGAACTTGCCGGTTTTTGTAAAAACAGAATTTGTTTAATCTTTAAATTAGCATAATTAATTAACCGTTAATCATTAAATTATGAAAATTTATCCACTTATCAATTAAAATATGTAGATTTTTATAAAAATATTTCTGGAATTATTTACTGATTTATTAATTTATAAAAATTCATTTTATCAGCTATATTTCGCCTGAATTCCACAAAAATTTCCAAAAAATTCCACAAAAAATTCTTGAATGCTCAAATCATGTTCCAAATCAACCTGTATCAATTCCAGAATGTAAAAAGCTCGTGCAATATTCTTTTCGGCCCAAATTCAGCTATAAAAATTCACACGAACGCATATAAGCAAAACACTTTTAAACTTCTCGAAATGATCCCAAAATTTCATATGTGATCAAAATACATCAAATCTGAGTTCTCAGAAAAATTTCATAATTTTTGAAGTATTTTAGCTATTTTTCCCAAAAAAAGCATATCAAAAGGAAAAAGAAAGAAAAAGAAAGATGTGAAAAGAAAATGATAGTATATCAAAATATTATTAGACATCAAATAATAATATATCATGACTTAAGGGGCACTATGAGAACTACAAGGGTGGGACATTCAAGTAAGTCCTAAACACCCTGAATGTAAGGCATGTAAGTCCGGATGGCATGTAAGTCCTGTTGGGTTTCTATGGATATTTTAAATTTAGTTAACCATTTAACTAGTCACAATTAAGGCGGAAGCGTGATATAAACAAACTAAACATATGTATCCATGTGTATATATATGTATATATATTACAAGTTTATAGGAAATGTGTACATGAATAA
Source organism: Bidens hawaiensis (assembly GCF_021521415.1). NCBI lineage: Eukaryota > Viridiplantae > Streptophyta > Magnoliopsida > Asterales > Asteraceae > Bidens > Bidens hawaiensis. The sequence continues at coordinate 1,147,804 of NW_027491022.1, forward strand.
CCTAATTTATTCATGTTATAAGATTACCAATAATCTATATATTAGAAACCCGAAGCAAGGATCAAATGATACGGGAAAAACTAAACTATCAAAGCTTGTAAAACTTACATTCTTAAACCTTTAAGAGATGTAGTTGATGGTTGAAGAAGATGATGATGTTGATGCTAGACTTTCAAAGCGAAGATCCTCAAACGGAAGATACCCCGAGCCTCCAACACACACCGAGCTATGTTAGGGAGCTTGAACACGAGAAAAACGAGACCCGAACCTCTTCTTTTCTTGTCTTCGGCCGAACCAAAAAGCAAGAGAGAAAAGGTGTTGTATATTTCTATTTACTTGAAAGCATGTTGATGCTATTTAAAAATGAGATCATATCTCAATCAAATCCTTGGTTAGGTCTTGGTCAAGTAAGTCTTACTCAACCTACATCAACTCTTTACCAACTTTGACCAAGTGTATGGAGTGTATGTGACTCATGTTTTAAATGATATATATATTTTATACCTTATAAAATATATAAACACCCCTTCTTTTATAAACCATTTTATAAAAGAACACATGTTTAAATAATCATTCCAATAATAATTATTTGAATAAATAAATTAACCAATTAATTTATTTAACACTTTCAAGTAATTATTCAGAAACCCGATTTCTGAATGTGTCGTGTTCTGTATTTGTTTTATAGATCATATCTCAACAAATACATAATTGGTGTGTGTCTAACTCGTTATTGGGTATGACCCGACTTGGATCAAACAAACTAGCCACATTAACCTAATTATGTGTCTCGGGCATACGGTATTCCAACAATCTCCCACTTGCACGTGACTCATAAGAAGTTAATGCTAATGGTGAATACCGCCTAACAACAGGTCACCACCCCTAGTGTGTTTGACTAAGTGCCATTCAATAACATCATCCCCTTCAAGTCCATACTTGATATGATATAGGTAAGTCTTATCACTACATCCCTTTGTTACTAGATGTCCTGTCAAATCGAAGAGACACAGAGTGATCATTCTCTCAATGATTTAACTTAACAGGCCTTAGACATCTAAACTCTCAACACATAAGAGGAACAAATCCCATCTTGACTGCATACACGCTTGTTGACATCTCGTATGATATCTGAGCTCTTTCTTACACGTTATCGTGTTACCGAAATAACAAAGAAGAGAGTCAAGTTATCAGACTTGATGAAAAACCAGATCCAATATGCATCTCAGGTCAAAGGACACAATGATACTCGCCTTTACTCAAGGATTACTTATGATCAGTTACACTAACTCCATGCAGTGATTCTTGAGAGCGGGTCAGTCCAATATTTGTATCCCACAAATATCTATGAACTTTGGTGGCAGACCTATGCCCTATATTCATCACATGAATATCAACCAATCCGGGTTCATAATAGTCTTACCTTCATACTTGTTCCCACAAGTATGATCGACTACGGACGTTTAGAACAACATAAGTCATTCATGGATTAAACATGCAAATATAGAACATAACTCATTGAATAATTAAAACATAATTAATTTTCATGAGATACCCATTACATTCGTTCTTATACTAACACTAAACACAGATTAAATCCACTCACTAGAATACCGAAGTCCTAATGCACAAACATGACCTTCATGCTTTGGCCTATCGAGGAGGTTCGTGAGTGGGTCCGCAATATTTTGATCGGTATGAACTTTATGAATACATATCTTTCTCTTTTCAACTTCATCCCTTATGTAGTTGAATCTGCGCTCAATGTGCCTCGTTTTCTGATGAGCACGAGGCTCCTTGATCTGTGCAATAGCACCCTCATTGTCACAGAATATCTCTAGGGGCTCCTGAATGGTAGAGATAATCCCTAGATCCATGATGAACTTTTTCATCCATGCAGCTTCTTGGGCTGCCATTGAAGCGGCGATGTACTCAGATTCTGTAGTGGATAACGCGACAACATCCTGCTTCGAACTCTTCCAAGAGACAGCGCCTCCATTCAAAATGAAGACATATCCCGACTGTGACCGAGAATCATCTCGGTCAGTTTGGAAACTCGCATCCACGTAACCCTTTACGACGAGTTCCTCCTCACCAGACCCATATATTAAAAACATATCCTTAGTCCTTCTAAGGTATTTTCATATATTCTTGACAGCCATCCAATGACTGTCACCTGGGTTGTGCTGGTATCTACTCGTTATGCTTAAAGCATACGAGACGTCCGGTCTAGTGCACATCATTGCATACATAATAGATCCTATTGCCGAAGCATAAGGAACATGCTTCATCCTATCCTGCTCTTCCTTAGAGCTAGGACTTTGGGATGAGCTTAACACGGTTCCTCTAGGAATAGGTACCAAACCTTTCTTAGAGTTTTCCATCCTGAACCTTTTCAGGATTTTATCAATGTATGCACTTTGATTGAGTCCGATCAATTTCCTTTGTCTATCCCTATAGACCTTTATTCCCAAGATATATGTCACTTCTCCAAGATCCTTAATTGAGAAACGACTACTTAACCACGCTTTAACGTTTTCCATACTTGGTATATCATTTCCAAATAAAAGTATATCATCGACATACAAAATAAGGAACATGATTATACTCCCACTAGCCCATTTATATACACACGCCTCATCACCGTTTTGGACGAAACCAAACGCTTTGATTTCTTCATTAAAACGATGATTCCACATCCGTGATGCTTGTTTCAACCCGTAGATTGATTTCCTTAACTTACATACTTTATCAGCATTAGATGGATCGACAAAACCTTCAGGCTGAACCATATGGACATCTTCCTCAAGATATCCATTAAGAAAAGCGGTCTTGACATCCATTTGCCATAACTCATAATCAAAATGAGCTGCAATGGCAAATAATATCCTGATCGACTTAAGCATCGCGACCGGCGAGAAGGTTTCATCATAATCAATCCCTTGAGTTTGTGTGAAACCTTTTGCTACAAGTCGTGCTTTGTAAGTATCTAAATTTCCATGCATATCGGTCTTCTTCTTGAAGACCCACTTACATCCAACCATTTTGGAGTTAAGTGGACGATTAACCAATTCCCAAACTTGGTTATCGTGCATGGATTGCATCTCGGCGCTCATGGCTTCAAGCCACTTGTCACAATCAGGTTGTGACATAGCATCTTTGTAGGAGATCAGTTCATCCGAATCGACCAAGTAGCAATCATCCACGAGAAATCCATATTTCTTGGGAGGTCGACTAATCCTACTAGATCTGCGAGCAACGTGTGTATGATCAACCATTTGATCACCTTCAACATCCTCGTGTTGAAAACTAGTATCGACCAACTGTGTATCATCCAGTGATTCTTGAACCTCTTCAAGTTCCACTCTCTTTTCACTAGGTCCTTCCATAAGGAACCTAGTTTCTAAGAAGTATCCTTTGCGTGAAATAAACACTTTTTGTTCACTAGGATCATAGAATATATATCCTATATCATCCTTTGGGTATCCTATGAAGATACACCTGATGGATCGAGCCTCAAGCTTATTTGGGGTGTCACGTTTAACATAAACTATGCATCCCCATACCCTTAAATATGAAAAGGATGGAACCTTTCCATGCCACACTTCATAGGGTATTCGATCCACCTTTTTGGTCGGGGCCATATTCAAAATACGAGCCGCTGTAAGTAGCGCATATCCCCAAAATGATGGCGGTAGTGAGCTTCGTGCCATCATTGATCGAACCATGTCCAACAGTGTTCTATTCCTCCTCTCGGATACTCCGTTATGTTGAGGAGTTCCAGGAGGAGTGAACTGTGAAATAATTCCACAATCTCTAAGATGACATTGAAAAGCATCACTTAGGTATTCGCCTCCTCTATCGGAGCGGAGTACCTTGATTGTTCGGTCGAGCTGATTTTGTACTTCATTTTGAAATTCCTTGAACATTTCAAAGGCTTCATATTTGTGTTTTATTAGATACACACACCCATATCGACTAAAATCATCGGTAAAGGTAATGAAGTACCTTTCACTATTCCTACTAGTGGGCTTGAGAGGTCCGCATACATCTGTATGTATGATACCTAACAAGTCCTTAGCCCTCTCATTTGTACCTTTAAAAGGTTCTTTGGTCATCTTGCCTTGAATACAAGATTCACACTCATCAAAGGAACCTAACTCATTTGTTTTCAAAAGACCATTCTTTTGGAGAGTATTCACACGATTCTTGTTTATGTGTCCAAGACGACAATGCCAAATGTAGGAATCACTCAAATCCTTTTTGAGTCTTTTAGTGGAAGTTTGATATAATGAGCTATTTGAGATATTGTCATGAACCAATTCATAAATACCGTTGTTTGGTACAGCTTTAAAATAAAAGATACCATTAGATGATACATGCATTTCTGATTTTACAAATTTAAAGTCAAAGTTACATTGTCTAAGAAGGTGCACGGAAATAATGTTCCTAGTCAAACTAGGAGCATACAAAACATTTCTCAAAACAACTTCCAAACCACTTGGAAGTGATAAAGTGAAGTCTCCTCTAGCGACCACGTGCACCCTTGCACCGTTGCCCATGAAAAGACTCACTTCGCCCTTCTTTAAGTCTTCATTCCTTTTGAACCCCTGCAACCAATTGCAAATATGAGTTCCACATCCGGTATCCAATACACATGTGTTAGAAGAAATAAGATTTAGCTCAATATTAATCATAAAGACATTACCCGAGGCATGCCCCACATTCCTCTTGTGTCTTAGCTCCTTTAGGTAGACCGGGCAGTTGCGTTTCCAATGTCCGGTCTCCCCACAACCAAAACAAGGATCATCCATATGACCCCTCGGTTCCACAATCTTTTGTTTCTTTGCCACAACCGGTGCCTTGCCCTTACCCTTAAGATGCACAGGAGGACCCTTTCTTTTTGCTACCTTAGCCTTAGGATTGGGCTGAGATCGATTCTTGGATCCACCTACATTGATCGCAAACACGGGTAAAACCCTTTTACCCATACTCGCCTCGGCTGTTTTAAGCATCGAGTGAAGTTCTCCAATGTTTTTGTCCTACCCGTTCATGTTATAATTTAACACGAAAGTGTCGAACCTTTTCGACAAAGAGTTAAGGATCAAATCCGTTGCTAACTCTTTTGAGATGGGACAATTGAGCTTGGCGAGGCGATCAATGTAACTTTTCATCTTAAGTACATAAGTTGAAACTGGTTGATTATCATCCATTCTACATGCATGCAAGGCTCGAACCGTTTCGAACCTTTCAACTCTTGATTGCTTAAGGAACATTTCCTTAAGTTGAGTAATCATGTCGTACGCATTATGGTTTTCGAAATCCTTTTGGATTTCGGTAACCATAGTCGCCAACATGAGGCATGACACTTGAATGGAATCTTCCGTGTGTTTGACCCAATTCATGTATTCGACCTCACTTCCCTCTTCCGGTTCGTTGGGGATAGGTGTTTCCAAAACATGATATAATTTTTCTTGTTTTAGAACAATCCTTAAATTTCGGAACCAATCCGAAAAGTTATTGTGGTTAAGACGGTCTTTAGCGAGAATAGATCGGAGAGATACATTTTGGACGTTAGGGATTATGTTGTCGTCGACGTGTGCGGCCATCTGCAGAATTTTAATTAAGTTCATTTTAGTGTTTTACCTTTTTAATAATTAATACCCTTTTATATATACCAAATATAATTAATAATTAAAAGCTAGAATCCAACGATAAACCCGACTCCGGTTAGGTGACCTTTTTCCCATTGTCGGTTTATCAAGGTAGTTATTCATAACAATTGCAAACCCTTTTGCAACTTCTAGAGTTTATGGGACCGGTTCGAAATCATATTTCGTGTCGGCATATTTATCCCATCAACACCTATTAGACCCTATGCTTGGGTGACTCTTCACATGGTTCTAATTTAAGTCGTCCTACTTGTATCAACTTGTAATATCAACATACAAACGGTTAGGTGACCTTTTTCCCATTTATATGCCAATATTACCTCAACATATTAATTTACTCTACGTGGTTAGGTGACCTTTTTCCCACTAAGAGCTTACTAATATGTTAAGCGTTATACAAAAGGATGGTGTTTAACTTGTTATCCTTAATTTTAAAAGGGATTTTTAGTTTTAATAATTCTAGTTGTAAAACTTTAAATCATGTTCTAACATGCATTTAGTAACATGATTATTTTGAAACCATTTTCAAAATTCTAATTTATAATAAAACCATTTTATTATGGGCGTGAGACGGCTAGTTAATAAATCCATTTTATTAAACTACGTGTCACGTGATTACCGATAATTGTTAGAACCCGTTTTATGTTTTGTTAATTAATTCTATGTGACGAAGTTGATATCCTAATATCTAACAACCACACAATCAAACAATCAATTAACAAGCATACACAATTATACTAGACACAAGCCACTAAGTTAGACCACACTTGTTAGCCGAAACAAGTGTGTGTCTTAGGTCCGATCCTAAGGGACACACGACACATGGATGTTGTAGCTCCCACTTGATCCCGCATCCAAATGCGTCAAGCATCTTCTTCAACCCCGTTGTAATCCATTGGGCTTGAACTTGGGCCTTAGCTTCCATAAGCTTCCATTTGGGCTCAATAGGTGGGCTTAGGTCCTTTTGGGCTTGAATCCCTTTAATGGGCTTGTGAGACCCATTATCACCATACCAGGCCCAATAAGGCCCAAACTTCCAATTTTGCAATCTTCTTTAAATTTACAAAACAAATGTCCTAATACATTATTTCTATAAAATAAAGATATTAGAAATAAACTATTTATTACATACCCATATGAATAAATAATTACAAAATTGCCCCTAATTAATTATTACAAACCGAAACTTTGAATAATTAATAACAATCACAACAAACATCCATTTGGTCTACGGCTCGGTCTAGTTTTAACAAACATAACCCGTTATGTCTTAGGAACCCGTTCCAAAACCCCTTGACCTTATCGGGCCTAGACAAACCCAATAATTTGATTATGGGCTTCGGCCCACATGTGCAAAACACATGGGCTTCGGCCCAATAGAAAGTCTCATGGGCTTCGGCCCATTTAACCAAAAATGGGCTTCGGCCCATTTCACTTTCTCCCCCTTTTTTTTCGGTTAGCCCATTAACCAAAACAAGTGGGCTTCGGCCCAATTTCACCCGAATTGGGCTTCGGCCCATTTACTCGGTTTTATATATATATATATATATATATATATATATATATATATTTTTTTTTTTTTTTTTTGAACAAAGCCAAAAATTATAACAAGATTAAATACAAAAAATCATGCATGTTAATTTTTGTATAAAATCTTTCAAGGGGAAAAATATAAAACCGAAAACCCGAAGCTTAGTTTCCCGTATCCCGGCTCTTGATGCCATTTGTTGGGTTTCTATGGATATTTTAAATTTAGTTAACCATTTAACTAGTCACAATTAAGGCGGAAGCGTGATATAAACAAACTAAACATATGTATCCATGTGTATATATATGTATATATATTACAAGTTTATAGGAAATGTGTACATGAATAACCTAATTTATTCATGTTATAAGATTACCAATAATCTATATATTAGAAACCCGAAGCAAGGATCAAATGATACTGGAAAAACTAAACTATCAAAGCTTGTAAAACTTACATTCTTAAACCTTTAAGAGATGTAGTTGATGGTTAAAGAAGATGATGATGTTGATGCTAGACTTTCAAAGGGAAGAGCCTCCAACACACACCGAGCTATGTTAGGGAGCTTGAACACGAGAAAAACGAGACCCGAACCTCTTCTTTTCTTGTCTTCGGCCGAACCAAAAAGCAAGAGAGAAAAGGTGTTGTATATTTCTATTTACTTGAAAGTATGTTGATGCTATTTAAAAATGAGATCATATCTCAATCAAATCCTTGGTTAGGTCTTGGTCAAGTAAGTCTTACTCAACCTACATCAACTCTTTACCAACTTTGACCAAGTGTATGGAGTGTATGTGACTCATGTTTTAAATGATATATATATTTTATACCTTATAAAATATATAAACACCCCTTCTTTTATAAACCATTTTATAAAAGAACACATGTTTAAATAATCATTCCAATAATAATTATTTGAATAAATAAATTAACCAATTAATTTATTTAACACTTTCAAGTAATTATTCAGAAACCCGATTTCTGAATGTGTCGTGTTCTGTATTTGTTTTATAGATCATATCTCAACAAATACATAATTGGTGTGTGTCTAACTCGTTATTGGGTATGACCCGACTTGGATCAAACACAACTAGCCACATTAACCTAATTATGTGTCTCGGGCATACGGTATTCCAACAAGTCCAACGTTCAACCTTATAGTCTGATATATATATATATATATATATATATATATATATACATATATATATAAATATATATATATATATATATGTATGTATGTAAATAAGCTGCTCAACTAAACAAATACTTTGACCAAGGCATCAGGGGGTTGAAGTCAAATTGGGGTGATTTGGAGAAAGCTAAATAAGTTTTGAGACGAGATAAGGAACAATTGGAAGTTCAAAATGTAACCATTCTCACTCAAGTAATTAATTGAACCTTAAGTATATCACAAAGTCATGAGAATCATGCTAAGTGTTTACACCTAGTGTCAACCTGACTTAAATCATAATAAGGCTGAAAATGAGATGGCGTGACGGTTATTGGACAATCTGATCCCATGTTGAGATCTTTCAAAAATGGATTGAAACGAATTTTTAAACTGGATTTTGATCTCTTATTTCACCTTAAACAAGCTTAATGTTCCAAAATGATTATCTTTTATGCAAATATGCAACTTGAGCAAAGGATGTGTGTGAAAGTATCCAAACTGAATGGCATAGGATGTATTGATCTCACAATCTAAACTGAAAAGCATTTAAGTGTTTCGAGCAAAGAAACTTTGCTTGTTTGTGTGATTACATTGTTTCGAGTATGCTATATGAACTGTAAGATTCATCTATGTACTTCGAGCATATATGTTACTTTCGAGCATCCTAATGAACTGAAAATTGTTGTTTAAAGAGTTTCGAGAATGCATCTTACTTTCGAACACCTGCGAGGTCATGACAATTGATGTTATGTGTTTCGAGCATGATTGCATGTTGACTGGTTAGACCTAAATTTTCGAGCACAAGGAACTGAATGATACAAGACATTAAGTGTTTCGAGCAAAGTTGTGTGCAAGATACTTAGGTTTGTGAGTTCGAGCTAGGATTTTGATGAATAAAATCGTTAAGTAATTCGAGCAAACGTGTGTGCTAGACTCTTAATGTTTTCGAGTACAGACATAGGAAGGATAGAATATGCTAAGGCTTTCGAGCATGAGTGTACTACAAGCACATTGAGTTGTCATCTAAATCATTCGAGCATAGGTTACAACACTGAGAAGAGAAGTTGCATCTCGAGCATATGTTTTGTCATGATAGACTTTTAAGTAATGTCGAGCATGATGCATAGTAGAGTAAGGTTCAGCAATGAGTGTAACTCTAGTATACATAACTAAGTGAATTTTACTAAGTACTGTCGAGTACACTCCATGTCAAGCATGATCCTACACTCGACATATGATGTATAACATTTGGCTAAGGCATTGAGCACAAGTGTATTTGAGCAAACTATCTCGAGTATACTGGTTCTCGAGCATCGTAAACGTACAAGTGTGTCGAGCATGGATAGTACTATAGTTTTGAGTATAGTGGGAGACAGCTGTTCTCTTGGCTGTATGCTCGAGCAAGGGAGGTACATTAAATTTGAATTAAAGACAACTGTCGTGCACTAGACGACAAAATCGTACTGTACCAACCAAACGTTAGGTATAAAAGGAGGACTTAGAAACTTTTTCACACATTTCGTTTCCCTCTCTTAAACCTAATTGTAAAACCTCTTGCTCGTGCATCCCCTATCTACTCAAATCTTCGATTACTACTCGATTATACTTCGAAATTAGCCATTAGCTCTGTTTCGACTTTGGTAAGATATCGATATTCGATTATCGTCTCACCGATTTCGTAACTAGGGTTTCTGATTGATTATCTTACTAATTGTTTACTTGTTTGTGCAGGTACGCATATTACTACGGAACAAGTTACTGGAGACATTACTTCTTTTTAACTATCCTCAACTTTGGTTTGTGCATCTATGGTTACTGATTATCTTCTTGTTTTGCAGAACTAATGGCGATGAAATTCGAAAAGAGACATAACATGTGTGTATCTATTGTTACTGATTATCTTCTTGGTGTTGGATTTATTCATAAACACAGTTCTAAAATCAGAGTTAATAAAAACTTTCGTGGAATAATTAAAACTTCATGCATTACATTACAAAACATCAAATCATGTCTTAACATACAAGTTGTCTTTTCATAAACATTTACATAAAATAGTCATGACACTTCTTCATAGATGCCAGTCTCTTTAGATCGTGACATGTGTCCCTCCTCAAGCCAGTTGCCTCAACCTATTTGCCTGCGTGCATACTAAAAGTCAGCTACGCTGAGTGAGTTCTAGTTAATCAATTAACATACATTACATTCATACCATACTCATACGTGTCCGGAGATACGTATTCATACCTTATTTACTATCACTTCTTTCATACATACTTTACATACATGCATACGTTCTTACATACTTTCTTTCATAAAACCCTATGGTATACCATAAGCTATTCTATCTTAAACATCACAGATATTATATGGGTCTGGTCCCCAGCATCATTGATATTATAAGGGTCTGGTCCATAACATCACAGATATTATGAGGGTCTGGTCCCTAACATCACAGATATTATGAGGGTCTGGTCCCTAACATCACAGATATTATAAGAGTCTGGTCCCTAACATCATAGATATTATGAGGGTCTGGTCCCTATCATCTCAGATATTATGAGGGTCTGGTCCCTATCATCTCAGATATTATGAGGGTTTGATCCCTAACATCTCAGATATTATAAGGGTCTGGTCCCTTCTGTCTCGAATAACCATACCTTTATCATATGTGCATACTTTACATATCTTCTAGTTATAAATATATATACATACTGGTTCATACAATCATTATGTAACAATACATTTAATACACAATCATACATGTATCATACACTTACCAATCAAGTAAGTGTATTATTTACCACATAGGAATATGCACACAGCCCCGAAAACATAACAGATAAAGGGGCTAGAACTCACCTGGAGTCGGTTTCTCTCGCCGTTAACGGTAATGCCCTTCCTTAGTTGTGCACAGCTAACTATACAATATATTAGGCATGTCAATTATCCATTACTACTACTTCCTACATCTAAGTTAATGAAACCCTCAACTAACGGGGGTCCGGGGGCAGCGCCCTTGGTAGCGGGGTCTAGGGGTGGCAACCCTTAGCACGGTCCAAGGGGCAGAGCCCCTGGCTGGGGTCAGTTCGGAAAAATTTTATTTTCATTAATAGTCCTTTAACAAAAATGCATCAGAAAATGAATTTCATGAAATTTCGCATGGAAGAATTTCGTTTCGCATGAAATTTCGTTTCGCATGACTTTTTCGCTTCGCATGACTTTTTTCCCTTAGCATGACTTTTTCGCTTCGCATGACTTTTTCGCTTCGTATGGCTGTGCGATGCAAAATATTGATTTCGCTTCGCATGGCTGTGCGATGCGAATTATCGATTTCGCTTCGCATGGCTATGCAATGCTGTAAGGCCCCGAATCCCAGGAACCCCACAGTTGGTAATCATTCAAAACACTTGTAAAAATATTTAAACTTAAAGATGATTCATTTCATTAAAATAACCATTTCAGAGTGTAATTCAGCGGAAAACATAGATAATAAAATAAGTTCCCAAACCCGGGAGTTTTGCCCAAAATCAACATAGTTATATTTAAATAAAAACTTTTAAAAATAAATGTGTAATAGTGAAACTTCAATTCCCGTATGCCCTTCACCGTCCAAGTAGCTTCGTGCACGTTAAAGCGATAAGGCATCCTCTTCCTAACCTGAAACTCACACTAACATGCACACAAAGTCAGCTTAATCTGAGTGAGTTCAAGTTTTAAGTAAATAATATCATTAAATAATAGTTATGATAGTCATACCAAAAGTTTAAAAAAATAAAAGGGTGCTTCCATCAAATCATCATTACCAAAAACTAAACATCCTCATACATACATATACAAAATGTATATGTAAACATCCTTTCAATTACATCTCTATATATATCACATTATATATATATAACATCCACGTATAACATCAGGGTCGAGCAAACGTACAACCCAAACACGTAACATCAGTGCATGCAAACAGAAAGTAGGCATACACAACATCAGTAGTCGAAACGACTACAACATCGCCAGATATAGGCCAAGAAATAATGTATATACATATATACATATATACATATATATATATATATATATATATATATAACATCCCAAGGCCTACCATATGCTAGCAAGCCTATATAAATTTGTTTAAAACCTTTCATCATATAAGAAAACACTTAGGTGTGCATGCTAGCCCAAAAGTTAAAAGAGTAAAAATGGCATCATGAACTCACCTGAAATCAATCGAACACCTGCAACGACCTAGGAATCCCTAAGTGCACAATCACATGCAAGGGCCTGTAAATTATACACAACACGTTACTAAACTAGACCATAAGAACACTCTTTCCTGACTGGCCGCCCAAGGCCCAACAGCTTGGCCCAAGGCCCAACAGCTTGGCCCAAGGCCCAACAGCTTGGCCCAAGGCCCAACAGCTTGACCCAAGGCCCAAGGATAGTCGAATCGAGTCGAATGCACGTGTAATAAACCTTAAAACCATTTGTTAAACGAATCAGCCCCGAATGGACCAAATTCCATTTTAAATCTTTTCATTCATCAAGATTATGTCACCAGAGTTGATAGGGTTGACGGTTCCTTTTTATAACTCATACTTTAACGTTTAAACGAAAATTCGCGCACCGCCGACTCGATTGACGAAGCACTAACCACAACAGCCCCGAGCATCAAAAAAATAATTTTTCCACAGCCCTTAAACCCCCCTAGGGCTGTACAAACTGATTTGGTCAGTCACCCGATCAATTAACGCATCAAACTCAACAATTTGCAATTCTATACCCGATGAACCGTATTTTTCGAACTAAAATCGATTGACCGACCTAAACAGCTCCATTGGCCATGAAATTATAATATGATGTACATGTCATACCTAGTGGGATGTTGATGCAAAAATCTCACTCGAAACAACCCCGGAAAAGCTCAATTGGGCAGCCACCCGGTTAGCCTACAACACGACGTTTTTCGATCAATACGCGTAATATAAGGATCAATTAACGTGTAAAAGACTTGGGGAATCGTAGTACATACCTTGAATTGGAGTTCTAAGTCTTAGAATTGGGTGAAAAAAAGAAAATCGTGGGTCTTGGGGCTTGTTCTTCCTACCGATCGCAAACAGCTCAACGGCTAGGGTTAGGTTTTTTGTTATAACATAAAATGTTACACTCTAGTCCCTCTAGATTGGAGTGTAAGGCAAAATGGAAGGAATGGTTAGGTTCTTTAACGTATCGGGATGTCTTAAAGGCTTCCGAGAAATGTCGGTTAAGTCCCGAGAGTTATACATACTCTACAAGCTTTAGTTCTTGAAACCAGAATTAACAGGTGCTACAAATCCACCCCCTTACAATGGGATTCGTCTTCGAATCCCGATGCGACAGGAACAACTGCGGATAATGCTTCATCATTTCGTCTTCGGACTCCCAAGTGGCCTCAGAACCCTTACTGTGTTTCCACTGCACCTTCACCTGTCTAACCACCTTATTTCTCAAACGTCTCTCCTGACGGTCAAGAATAGCAATCGGTTGCTCAACGTAGTTCAGCTTACTATCGAGTTCAATATCTTTGAGAGGCACATGGGCCTCATCGTCCGCTAGGCATTTCCTCAGATGGAACACGTGAAAAGTAGGATGAATCCCCGCGAGCTCCTCGGGCAAATCCAGCCTATAAGCTACCACACTGACTCGGGCCAATATACGAAACGGGCCAATAAACCTCGGACTGAGCTTCCCCCTCTTACGAAAACGAATAATGCCCTTCCAGGGAGAAACTTTTAACATAACCCGATCCCCAGCCTCAAACACAATAGGCATTCGCCTCTTGTCTGCATAAGACTTCTGACGATCCTGTGCGGCCTTCATAAATGCTTTAATCTTGTCGAGCTTCTCAGTCGTAGCCTCGACAACCTCTAAACTACCCAACTGCTTTTGACCAATGGAACCCCAACAGACTGGAGTCCTACACCTCCTACAATACAACATCTCAAACGGTGGCATCCCAATCGTGGCGTGATAACTGTTATTATACGAAAACTCCACCAACGGTAAGTGACGGTCCCAACTACCACCAAAGTCGATAACACAAGCCCGCAACATATCCTCGAGAGTCTGAATGTTCCTCTTGGACTAACCATCCGTCTGCGGGTGATAAGCAGTACTGATGAGGAGTTTGGTGCCCATCTCCTCGTGAAACCTTTTCCAAAACCTGGAGGTGAAACGCGTATCCCTATCCGAAACAATAAATACCGGCACCCCGTGCCTAGAGACGATCTCACGAATAAACACATCGGCCAGCTGCTCAGAATTAAAAGTCTCTCAAATCGGCAAGAAATGGGCGCTCTTGGTCAATCTATCCACGATTACCCAAATGGTGTTATAATTACCCCTAGGAGTACGAGGCAGTTTAGTCACGAAATCCATAGTAAGATGCTCCCATTTCCACTCAGGTATTTCCAACGGCTGAAGTTTCCCAAATAGCTTTTGATGTTCGGCTTTAACTTGTAGACACGTCAGACACTTACTCACGTACTGAGCCACTTCAAATTTCATCGCAGGCCACCAATAATTTTTCTTCAAGTCTTGGTACATCTTGGTCGCACCCGGATGAATGGAATAGCGCGACTTGTGCGCCTCACCCAAAATTTTATCTCTGAATCCCCCATACCTCGGTACCATAAACGACCATCCTTATATTTCACCCCGTCACCGACGTCTTCCAACAATTTCTCCTGACCCCAAACACGTTCTGACATAATCCATTCCACCTGCAACGCTTCATTCTGGACGTTGGTTATTTGTTTCAAAATGTCGGGTTTGAGAATAAGCTGGTAGGATTTCACCCGAATCGGCTTCGGTCTCTCCTTCCGGCTCAACGCGTCGGCCACCACGTTAGCCTTACCGGGGTGGTACATAATATTCAAATCATAATCCTTAATCAACTCCAACCATCGACGTTGGCTCATATTCAGTTCCTTTTGTTCAAAGAAGTATTTTAAACTCTTATGGTCGGTATAAATAACGCAAGGAACACCGTACAAATAATGTCTCCACAACTTAAGCGCAAACACCACCGCCGCCAGCTCCAAATCGTGGGTAGGATAATCCGCCTCATTAGGCTTCAACTGCCGCGAGGCATAAGCGATGACTCGACCTCGATGCATCAAAACACACCCAAGCCCCTGATAAGAGGCATCAGAATACACCACCAAATCATCGGTGCCATTAGGTAAAGCTAAGATCGGGGCATGTGTCAATCTGTTCTTCAACTAGAGAAAAGCCTCCTCCTGTTCCGTACGCCAAATGAACTTAACACTCTTCTTAGTCAGCTTGGTCAGTGAAGAAGCAATTTTCGAAAAATCGGGAATAAAGCGGCGGTAATACCCCGCCAAACCCAGAAAACTACGGATTTCAGTTGGGGACTTAGGAGACTCCCAATCATTCACCGCTTCCACCTTTGCCGGGTCAACCAGAATACCACTCGGGTTAATAACATGGCCCAAGAATTGAACCTCACGTAACCAGAAGGAACACTTAGAAAATTTCGCATACAATTTGTTCTTTCGCAGAGCCTCCAACACTTCCCTGAGATAACCGGCGTGATCAGATTCACTTTTAGAGTACACAAGAATGTCGTCGATGAACACAATAACCGAGCGATCGAGCATCGGTCTACACACCTGATTCATACGATCCATGAACGCAGCCGGTGCGTTGGTCAAACCGAAAGACATCACCAGAAATTCGTAATGTCCATAACGAGTGCGGAAGGCAGTCTTAGGAATAACTTCGTCCCGAATCTTTAGCTGATGATACCCGGACCTAAGGTCGATCTTCGAGAACCAATTAGCCCCTTGGAGTTGATCAAATAAGTCATCGATCCTCGGGAGCGAGTACCGATTTTTAACAGTGAGCTTATTCAACTCAAGGTAGTCAATGCACATTCGCATGCTGTCGTCCTTCTTCTTAACGAACAGGACCGGGGCATCCTAAGGTGAGATGCTCGGTCGAATAAAGCCCTTATCAAGCAAGTCTTCCAACTGAGCCATAATCTCCTTCATTTCATTCGGCGCTAGGCGGTAGGGAGCTCAGGCAACGGGTTTGGCGCCCGGTACAAGGTCTATTTGGAACTCGACCTCGCGATCCGGTGGCACATCTGACAAATCATCTAGAAATACATCCTGGAAATCCCGAACAATAGGAACATCACCGACGGTAGCCACCTCGGTATCCGCATTCACAGCATACGCCAGATACGCCCCGCACCCCCGCTGCATCAACTTCCCCGTCTTAAGCATGGATATAATATGTGGTGTCACAACATTCCGATCACTGAAGACCGTAATCCGAATCCCATCCGGGGCCCTTAGACGAATGAGTTTCTGACCACAAATGATCTGAGCATCAACATTCGCGAGCAAATCCATCTCGAGCACCACATCGAAACAACCAATCGGCATCAAATACAATCACACCGAAAACCTATAACCAGACAACTCGATGGAACAACCCTGAATAGCCCTAGACACGGACACGGATTTTCCTACGGCGACCTCAACCTCAAACCCATCTACTACGCGCTCGGGTGATTTATTCAACAAGGAACAAAAAGCGGTAGACACAAAACTCCTACTGGCGCCCGAATCAAAGAAAACTGACTCTTGTAACTCATATAGTAGGAAAGTACCTGGGACGATATTATACTACGGCTTAGCTACACGGTCAACACATACGATTTCAAAGGAACAAGAATTTATAACGGTGGAATGAAAGCTAAATAAGGAGAAAGTACCTGAGACGACATCTGCATCCTCTTTCCCTTCCTTCTTGGAGATGTTGAAGGCCCTCGCCCTGGCCTTCGGCTTCTCATCCATCTTCCCCCTCGAGGAAGTCCCCTGCCCGGACCCCCCCCCACCTCCCCGCGCCTTACTAGAAGGACATTTTGATGCTAAGTGACCCGAACCCTTACAGCGGAAACAGGTCAATGTCGGACACTCGAAATGAGGTGTCCTACCTTATCGCAACGAAAACAAGTGTCAGACCCAATCCTACATTCCCCTTTGTGTGGCTTCCCGCACTTCTTGCAATTACCGAACTCCGCACCCCTTTTAAACCCAAAAGTCTCAGTGTTTACGCTTTTCTCAGACGGATTAAAATTGCTTCCCCCGGGCCGCTTACCTTACGAATTTGAGTTCCATACCTTCCTATTCTCGGGCAGCGGTAACTTCTCCCTCTGATCATATAGCGTACCAGCTAGAGTGACCACCGAGTGAAAAGAGTTCATGTCGGTAGTCAACTCACCCCTACGAATGTCCACCGGAAGCCCCTTCACGTACTTCTTAATCCTCTTGGTTTCGGGAGTAACCAAAATCGGGACATAAACGAGCCATCTTGTTAAACTTTGTGGTATACTCCCGATGCGACATAGTACCAGCCTCCAAGGTCAAGAATTCCTGCTCTATCTTATCCAATTCATGCGGAGGACAAAACTGATCGAGAACCAATTTCTTCAACTCATCCCACGTCATCCTCCTAATCGAACGATCACCCATAGCTTGCGCTAAGTTATCCCGCCAACATAGTGCCTCGGAACGAAACGAGGCAGTAGCATAAGTCACCATATCATCCCCCTTGCACTTACTAACCCTCAGAACAGACTCCATCTCTCTCACCCACTGATGTGCTGCCAATGCATCTTTAATGCCATCGAAAGAAGGGGGGTCGCACTTCTTAAAGTCACCATACGAGTAACCCCGAGTAGATACACTAATAGTCCGAACCTCATCTTCATCCCCACTCGGCACATATACTTCTTCTTCCTCTTCTAGCTGCATCTCCTTACTCTTCCTTCCCTTATCCGAACCCTTACCAACCAGTGACTCCTCCATGGCCCTGACGGCCTCAGCAATAATCTCGGGAATGGCGCTATGGAGCACCTGGTAAACCTCATCCGTGATAGTCGCGCGCATAGCAGGATCTCACTCTCGGGGTTATCCCCCTCCTCATGAATCGGGGTGTCCTGCTGGGAAGTAGGAATCTCACTCTCGGCTTCGGCACGTGGCTTACGACCACGAACACTAGAACCACCTCTCTTAGCTGCTCGAGTATTAACCATGACTTATCCCTACAAAGACAGAATTTTAACACGGTCAAGTACAAGTGGTAATTAGAACATGAAATGTGAGGGTAAACTGCTAATGACATTGATCAAGTGTAATTAGTCGTTTACTTTACCCGCCCGTCCTAACCACCCCATGCCCCTAACCTCGTTAGCCTTCCATCTAACACTTAAACAGTTAATCACATACCGGGAACTTTTAAATCTAAAGGAATGACTATTTAATTAAAAGTTACCTCTAGGCGTGCAGCTACTCGCAGTGGACATATTGGTCTCTTTTCTTACAGTTTGAGTCCAAGCATTCGGGGATGCTCGGATCCCTCGAACCAAGGCTCTGATACCAACTTGTAAGGCCCCGAATCCCGGGAACCCCACAGTTGGTAATCATTCAAAACACTTGTAAAAATATTTAAACTTAAAAGATGATTCATTTCATTAAAATAACCATTTCAGAGTGTAATTCAACGGAAAACATAGATAATAAAATAAGTTCCCAAACCTGTGAATTTTGCCCAAAATCAACACAGTTATCTTTAAATAAAAACGTTTAAAAATAAATGCTTAATAGTGAAACTTCAATTCCCATATGCCCTCACCGTCCAAGTAGCTTCTTGAATGTCCAAGCGATAAGGCATCCTCTTCCTAACCTGAAACTCACACTAACATGCACACAAAGTCAGTTTGAGCTGAGTGAGTTCAAGTTTTTAAGTAAATAATATCATTAAATAATAGTTATGATAGTCATACCAAAAGTTTAAAAAAATAAAAGGGTGCTTCCATCAAATCATCATTACCGAAAACTAAACATCCTCATACATACATATACAAAATGTATATGTAAACATCCTTTCAATTACATCTCTATATATATCACAGTATATATATATATAACATCCACGTATAACATCAGGGTCGAGCAAACGTACAACCCAAACACGTAACATCAGTGCATGCAAACAGAAAGTAGGCATACACAACATCAGTAGTCGAAACGACTACAACATCGCCAGATATAGGCCCAACAACTTGACCCAAGGCCCAAGGATAGTCAAATCGGGTCGAATGCGCGTGTAATAAACCTTTAAACCATTTGTTAAATAAATCTGCCCCTAATGGACCAAATTCCATTTTAAATCTTTTCATTCATCAAGATTATGTCACCCGAGTTGATAGGGTTGACGGTTCCTTTTTACAACTCTTACTTTAACGTTTAAACGAAAATTCGCACACCGCCGACTCGATTGACGAAGCACTAACCACAACAGCCCCGAGCATCAAAAATATAATTTTTCCACAGCCCTTAAACCCCCCTAGGGCTGTACAAACTGATTCGGTCGGTCACCTGATCAATTAACGCATCAAACTCAACAATTTGCAATTCTATACCCGATAAACCCTATTTTTCGAACTAAAATCGATTGACCGACCTAAACACCTCCATTGGCCATGAAATTATAATATGATGTACATGTCATACCTAGTGGGATGTTGATGCAAAAACCTCACTCGAAACAGCCCCGGAAAAGCTCAATTGGGCAGCCACCCGGTTAGCCTACAACACGACGTTTTTCGATCAATACGCGCAATATAAGGATCAATTAACGTGTAAAAGACTTGAGGAATCGTAGTACATACCTTGAATTGGAGTTCTAAGGCTTAGAATTGGCTGAAAAAAAGAAAATCGTGGGTCTTGGGGCTTGTTCTTCCTACCGATCGCAAACAGCTCAAGGGCTAGGGTTAGGTTTTTTGTTATAACATAAGATGTTACACTCTAGTCCCTCTAGATTGGAGTGTAAGGCAAAATGGAAGGAATGGTTAGGTTCTTTAACGTATCGGGATGACGTAAAGGCTTCTGAGAAACGTCGGTTAAGTACCGAGAGTTATACATACTCTACAAGCTTTAGTTCTTGAAACCGGAATTAACGGGTGTTACAGATGCGAAATCGACTTATGCGAAAATATCTCCTTTTCTTCATTTTTGCCATTTTAAGCCAAATTACTCCGTACTCTTCCTTAGGACCAGATTTTACCCTATTTATGGGTTTTGGGTTGTACCTACTTTGTATACCTGTGTTTTATGAGGTCCGAACATCACCTTTTTGTTCTATAACACACCCATGAGGCTAAAACTCACCAAGTTCATGTTTTTCTTACATTTCACAACCCGATCTATCATTATATCGGTTTGCATGTCGATTCCAACCATAAAACTTAACCCGTTGGCTGAAGCTTACCTTTTTGCTCCGGGTTTGGTTCAGATTTGGACAACTCCGAAGATCTGGACGTTTTCTTGATGTTTGAGGTACTTGTACACCAAGGTCTTCCTTAGTTTTAGCCCGGACTTGGATTCGGGATTTTAGAGAAAATGTGTATGTTCTTGAGTTTGTGTGTGTGGTGAAAGGGAAGAAAGTGGTGAAAGGAAGGAGGGGTTGGGTTTATATAGGGGACTATAGACCCCACAACCCACTCACACTTCTAATTCCATTTATTATCCAAACATTAACACACCCAATTAAGTTAACGACACACAGTTAATTATAGAACTTTCTGTTATTTATAATTCTCAGAAAAGCGGATGTTACAATTTGATGCTCAGATGGAAAATGAAGAAGGGGTGAAGGACCAGAAATTGATGTGACTAATCCGGTTGATGAACCAGTAGTGGGTCCAAGTCATGCAGATACTGCACCTGTTGATGAGGATGATTTCGTAGTCGATGTGGTTGCTAATGTGACTGATACTATCAACAAAATCACTCCTCCAGATTCACCAAACCCCAAAGTAGACAATATGAGTACTGATTCAATGGATACTGAAACAGCAAATGATGACATACTTTCCTCCGCTACAACCATTAATCCCATCCATTCAGAACTTGAACAAGATCAAGACACACAAATTCAAACACCACCCACATCACCCATCAAAGAAATAATCATATCCACACCACCTGTGTCCCCATCAGCCAAACCGACTGAAGATATACATGTCCCAACTCCTCCAACATCTCCTGTTCAAGAAATATTTCTACCCCACCAACCTCACCTCTCAAAGAAACTACTCCAGCTGAAACCATTCAACATATTCAACCCATTTCTCATGAACCTGAAACCAATAAACCACCATCACCCGAAACCTCTGAACCAAAACCTTATTCAGAGCCTGACTTTAAGCCTACCCAAGAAACTCCACCATCCAGTCCAAATCTCTATGACATTGTTGTTGAAAATGCAGAGCTTGAATTTGAAAACATTTTGTTTAAAGGAAGGAATGTTGTGCAGACACTGAGGAATAAAGCACTTGAAATAGCTTTGCAATAGGCGTTAATGAAGATTCAAACCCTTAAGGGACACTCTAAGGTTGAGAAAACCTCAGATGCCCAAAAACAGGGGGAGAATACTGAAGATTCAGGGGCATTGAAAATAATTGAAAATGTATATGCCAGCTCTAATGAGGAAATTGCAGAAGCTGGACCCTCAAATGCTTTAAATATGATTAATCAAGAGTATGAGGGAGATTCCGATAATGAAGGGGCGCATGATGATAAAGATGATGAAGGTTCCCAGCCGGATCTACACGGAATATCTCGTTCTACGTAGGTGCGGAATCCCTACGTAAGAAGTTACGAGCGTGGAAGACGATATACGTTAACACGATTAAACACACGTTACAATAAACAAAGACCAGTTGTATTGCAACTGGAAACACGTGATATCAATCACCAACACTGGACCACTCGATACAATGATTAACTATTGACTGATCAACTATTTTACCAAAACTGTCGTAACCTAATCTATATATAACACGACAACTTCGCCTGGCATGTTCAGGCGAAGTTGTCACTAACTTCGCTTATCTAACAAGTTCGCCTATATCAGCGAACTTGTTAGCTAACTTCGCTTAATTCAAAATACTAATCCAAACGACTCGATTACAGACACTATATACTGAACTACTGACATCATGCACCAACAGACTCCCCCTTGGCAGTAGCTTCATATCTTTATCTTCAAACACGTGTCTTGTAATCTTCAACAATCTTGTATCTTCATCTTTAAGCATGCACTCCTTCTCGTACACATACCGAAACAACTCTTTGATATTTCTTCGCTTCGTCTTTCCAAGCAGGAATATAAAATATCTTCTTCTCATTCAGCACCTGCAGATCAGCTTGAGACAAGTTCACTAGATGCATCGGATCATAAACTCTCAGCAGCTCTTGTTCATCTTCGTCCTCCATTACTGCTTCAGCTGTCTCACAATCTACATACCACCACTTCAGATCTTTCAGCACATCCTTGGGAATTTGTTTCATCGGCACTTCTTTTAAACACCTGATCGGCTTATACTTCATGATCATCCAAGGCTTGCCATCTGCTCTCATCCCTCTATCTTTATCTTCAATAAGTTTTCCTTTCTGTGGTTTCAACAGCTCGAACTTCTTCTCCTTTATATTTTCCTTCCAAACAATCTTTCCAATGACTCTAGCCATGTTATCATCACTTCTGTTTATCAACCCCAATCTGGCTAAGTCTTTCACTTCACAATCAGGCAATGTATTCAACGATCTCAACAGCCTTTCGAAGTACTGAACACCATCATATCTTTTAATCACGAAGAGCCTCAACTGCTCATCATATATCCAGCAGATAATCCCCTCTCTCGATTCAGCATAACCTCTAATGTTGTAACTCTTCTTAAACATAGTAGGGACCGCCGGTTTCTTCGTTTTTACGAACCACTGAGCATAGCCTTCTTTCCATCTTGGCTGCTCTTCCCATTCCGTCTCATCACTTCCAATCTCTTTACTCATATCTGCCTTATCAATATCCGGAATTTCATGCTCAATATTCTCTTCTACAATCTCTCCCTCTTCAATCTCATTATCAATAACTATCTCTGCACCAATCTTCTCTATCTCTTTAATCGGTAATACATCATCATCATCTACAAACTCATCATCCATCTCCTCAACATCGACTACCACCACATCATCACCCGAACCGCCAGATGCACTTGTTAACTCCCCCTGAGTTGTGGAAGTCCCAAGAGCTTGTTCAGTTCTTGGCAACTCTCCACCTGCACCCTTCGATGCATTGGATCATCGTCTCGATCATTTCTCTTCTTAGTCCTCAGCTCATCGCCTTTACAGCTCGTCTCCCCCTAAGATGCCAAGAACTCCTTCAAAGCATCAATGATTTTGCCATGTTCTACCAGCAGGGACGACTGTATCTGATTCTCTGCAACGAGGCGTTGAATAGCATGGGTCTGGATAAGATTCACCCTTGATTGTTCTGCCACGACTCGTTCAAGTGCTGCTATTCGTTCCGAGTCTGATAAAGTTGCATCGAAATCAAACCTCAGATGTGATATATCTTTAGTGTACTGAGGAGGGATTTCTAATGTAACCGGGACCTCATAAGTAGGCGTAAACGTAACCGCAGGTGGCAACGTAACTGATAATCCTGCAGTGGCCACAACCGTCGACTCAATAAATCGTGCCACGACCTCCGTTGGAGTAAGAGTTGGAGGCGGCAACGATACAATCTCCGGAGCCGATAGTTGGAATGTAGTGGGTGGGAGGCCAAATGAAGATGAGGTAGCCACCACGGGAACGTCCGTGGCGCATGGCCTTGTAACTGGAAACAATGAAGGTACAATAGTCATACCGGACAGTGCGGGTGGAGTGAAACGAACCACCCTTGAGCTCTCACCAGCTCCTAAACCTGCACCTGTCCGTTCCCTTGTTGATCTGCGAATCAACTGATGTACTTCTTCTTCATAATCTGACTCGCTGTCATCATCAGTTCTCTTTCTTTTCCCATGAATACGTTCTTGATTTACCAAAATTCGTCTCGCTTCATTCACATCATCATCAGAATCAGAATCAGCCACCGTTGTAGCTGTCCTAGTCACATTCACACTTGAAACTTGTGCAATCAAGACTTGTACATTTTCCTCTGGATCCACCCTCTCCATGTCAAAGAAGCCTTGACCACCAAATTCAGCATCAAGGTCTACATTCTCCTCCGGTGACACAACAGGAGCAGCAAGTATAGCTTGAGGTGCTCCAGCCCGTTGTGGTGCCGGGTCCCGAAACTCGTCCCCACGAGCAGGCACATACTCCGGGTTGATCAAGTACCCAAATAGTGGAGTATGTCGAGAACGCAGCTCAGGTTTACTCCTTGCACTGGAAGATCTGCACTGGGCGAAGATCCTTTTACTCACACTTTCTACATATCTGATTGGGCGGCGCTGAGGTAGCGTTGGAGCAACATGATTCAAGATCATCTGAATGAATCTTGGATACATAATAAATCTCTCACGCGCCACCGCTCTTCTCTGTCGATCTATCTCGTAGAAGACCATCTGACTAAAGCTGTAACGCTTATTGTAAGTCAAAGCAGTCATCGCCGACTGCATGGTCGCGCCCATCCCATCAGTACCAGCCTTTCTCCCTGACATGCACACTATCATCACATGCATGAGAAAGCGCCACTGGTCTAGTAAAAACCCCTTTCGTCTCTGAGTATCTCCCAAGGGACCAGAATATCCCATCCTCAGAAACGCACCATCTCGGAATGGAGCCACGAAATCTGTCGGATCGTCTCTCGTCTCATCTCCAAACCGTAAAGCCGCCCGGATCTGTTCAGATGAGAACTGAACAATCTGATTGTTGACCGTTGCTCGCATCACCGGGGGCTCGACACGACAGTCATATTCCACTGTCTGCCAAAACTCCTCAATGTTTGGCAAGGATATCGGCAGTGTTGTGGTAATCGCGTGGAATATATGTGAGCAGAGTAAGAAGGTGATGATCTCGCGGAAATCATCAACACCACTCGCGTCCGGGTCTAATGTTATGTACATGTTATGACCCGGGAAGAACTGTCGTTGGTTGTCTCCTCCATCATCACCACCAGCACCGCCTGCTCCAGCTACAGCAACCATTTCTGCAACAAACAGGCTAAGTTAGATAAACGTCAAGGCAAATCACAAGTTCGCCTCTTACCATGAGCGAAGTTGTGATTTATTCTGTATAGGTGAAGTTAGAGGTGGGGCGAAGTTGGGAACAACTTCGCCTCAACTTGAACTTCGTCTGTTAACTGTTAAGTAAAAAGGGCCAGGCGAAGTTAATGATAACTTCGCCTAACCACAACATCGCCTCATATACTGTTGCATAATTAATTATCAGGCGAAGTTAAACCTCAGGCGAAGTTAAGAATAACTTCGCCTAACCTGTAAGTTCGGCTGAATATGAATCGGCAACAGTTAGGTTTTCGAATCGACGTGTAGTTGGTGAATTTGAAGATTGAGGATCTCGTAAAACATGTTTTTATGAAGTTTTAGACGATCAATATGATTATGACCACGTAATAACAAGTTTGAAAATCGGGTATTGAGTTTTCGAATAAGCGAGGTCGAGAATCGGGTCAAAACGACCGATGATTAACGGCAATAACATTGATTATACGATACTATAACCCTACACACCTTTAGATCGAGTTAGAACTGAGAAAGTGTAACACAGATGAATCGAGATCAATAAGTTCGCTTAGGGTTTCAGTGAGTAAGTTCGCCGATTTGAAAATAATGAACAGTCTGACCTTAAAAATCCTTTATATAGGGGCGGAGTTATACCGGCGAAGTTATGGATAACTTCGCCTATTGCAGGCGAAGTTATGGATAACTTCGCCGATGTCAAATTTTACAAAACAAACCCAATAATTTGAACAATTTGCAATTAAGTTTTAAAACAACCTTTAAAGCGTTAAATGATACGATCAAGACCAAGTAACCAGGTATAAAATCATACAACTACATAAGTAGAAAAAACTTTTAAAAATTAAAGTACACGGGATCAAATTTCAGTCTCGACAGGGACCACTATGTTTTAGAAAAGATCCGAACAGGAATCATACTAACTATGTGACTGTCACACAGATCCATGTTCAGCTGTATTATGACATAAAGAAACAGGTTGTAAGCAGGTAAATGACTTAAAATGGATTTCATCGTTTCTGTGATACGGGTTAGGTTCAATTAAGCTCAAAATTTAAATGGGCAACAACTCAGAGATTATGATGCCTCCTATCTATTCTCAAAGCGTATTTGGCTTTCCCCAAGTCACCCCGAGTTGACCTCGACCCGTAGTGTCTGATGACATAGTAATTACTCTTCGATCTTCAGACTCTTCTTCCCGTTATCTTTCTTGCATCTTGATTGAGAAGTCTTATCATTATGAACTCTAGAATGTCTCAATAACACAATTTTTTTTTTTAAGTATTTACACAAACTTCAGAGTAGTAAACAACTACAAGTTCCGAATCTGGATCACTGCAGTTTCTTGACACGCTAATTTCACGGGAATCAGAACACTCACGGGCTCGTGTATGACTGGGTAATCGCTTTTCTGCCTATCATTCGGAAAGATATATATGGAGACATGCACAACTCTTAAGGAGTTTCCACGTAAAATCGAGTAGATTTAGTTAGTATCACTTCTACTTTTACGCACCATAAAAAGCTACCATGACATACAATGACTGTTCTAAAGTCTTTTAGGCCTAATAACTTCACTAGTTAAGCACACAGAATCAGTATATCTATCACTTTCCAAGGTTGGATCAATTTTCTGTTAAACATAGTAAAGGAACTTCTTACGAAGTAGTAGACTTGAAAAAAAATTTCATCTCCCTAAAAAAAATTTTAAGTTCTATCGCCCCGATCAAATTGAAGTTTCAGGTAAACGGCTATCCTGAAGATCCAATGGATCAGCTGGACCGACCACATACAAGTATGTGTCCTTCTAACTAAGTATGATCGACTAATTTTCAGCGAAAGAATAAAAACACATCATAAACCGCCCCGGTCACTTTCAGTCATCTGGTTAATGGCTATCCTTATAGTTTACACGTAGAAATGAGGACCAAACATATCCGAAGATATGTCCTTCAAACTGAGGCAACCGACATAATTCTAAGCGATAGTGATTTTTTTTTTTTTTTTTTTTTTAAACAAAGTCACAAAACACGGTTACTCGGGATTGATCATCCCATTCAGCTCAACAATGTTTTGAAAATGATTTTTGTCAAACGCTTTAGTAAACAAGTCAGCGAAATTATCTAACGTATCAACCTTTTCGAGCATAATCAGTTTCTTCTCAGCACAATCCCGTATAAAATGATGACGGATGTCAATATGTTTAGTTTTACTGTGCTTTACGGGATTGTTAGTTACTGAGATAGCAGCAGTGTTATCAATGCAAATAGGAGTATGAGTGAAATTCAGACCATAATCGCGCAACTGTTGTTGAATCCAAAGAACCTGGGAGCAGCAGTTTGATGCTGCCATGTATTCTGCTTCACAGGTTGAAATGGTGACTGAGGTCTGCTTCTTGCACTGCCATGACACTAATCTGCCTCCAAGAAACTGACATCCACCTGTTGTTGACTTTCGATTCTGATTGCATCTGACAGAAGACAAGATTCTCCTGTTGCCATCTCAGTCGACCTCATATCCATAACATACGTATTCTTTTCCCTTGGAGCCTTCATTACTATCCAATCCTCTGGTGTCTTGAAACCAGGATACAGCATGATCGCCTCATTCTTGGTAAATTGCACTGTGTAGTCTTTGTCACAGATCTGCGATACACTCAGCAGATTATGCTTCAGTTCTTCCACGAAATTCACTTTCTCTAAAGTCATTTTTCCATTAGTCACCATCCCTATTCCAGTAATCCTTCCACCACTTTCTCCAGCAAAACTCACTCTTCCTCCCTGAACAGGTTTCCATTCGTGTAACAAATTCTTGTTACCCGTCATGTGCCGGGAACAGCCACTATCCACAACCCATAGATTGTTTGCAGCCCTGTTCAACTGTTCCTGCACATTAAAGCAGAGGATTAAAATCTGGGGACCCAAGACCTATTGGTCTTGGGTCGATACATCCCATACCTTAGCTGTCCAAACCTAGTACCCCAATGGCGAAACACGGATGAGGAAAACTATACTATTCGTGACCGAAACTTGAACTTTAAACTTTTGTAGCCTTAATAACCGAGTGATGAACAAGGAAAAGTCAAGCCAGATGTTTGGATAAACTGAGTACTAGTATAAAGATGCCAGCGAAATCTATGAAGGAATCATAGGCTCATGTGTTGTAAAGTGTGCACTATTATAAGTTATGGGGGAATACTAAAGATCCTCGGAGATGCTACAACAATTCGAGATACCCCATTGGAAGTGGGAAACAAACTAAAATGGAACCCTTAACACGTGTTCCTTAAACATCCCGAGAAAGCAATTCAAGCTGAATGATAGTTCCCTGACTAATCCACTCCAAATACCTTCTTCTGATTTATAACAACTACCCAACTGAAAAAAAAACGCACCTTAACAAAATCTTATCCTTAGTAAGTTATGTATGAAACTTAGATCCCTAATCGACACGAATACGGTCTTTAATCTTTTAACAAACAATCAATATTCAAACATTAGAGGAAAGTGAGACTAGTAATTTCAATCCCAGATACACAGATATAGATATTATACAAGCAAGATTGTAACTCGCTACCTTACAAAACCTGAATCGATTCCGGAAACCATAGATAAAGCTCGTAATATCGAAAACAAACTGAAAGTCGCTTGAGGCTAACCAGAGTACTATACCGACGAATGTGAGAAGGTGACGATTCTTAAAAGGTGTTAGTTGAGTTAATGAAACCCACGAGTTAACTTGAAAATACATGGAACTGTACAAAATTGCCTCGAAGGTTAATCCCGTAACGTATTAAACAAAATTACCTCATTCCCGATATTTTATATATATCGAATCAGAAACGAGTGCCTTACCAACAGGACGAAATTAGTACCACCTGAAATCTTGTATACAACTAAACTCTTTAAAAGAACCCGTGAAAATGTTGAATGGGGAAAATCAAACACTTATGACTCAATAAAATCTCATTGAATAAGTTTGGGGAGTATCCACAATGGGGAATCAATTGTGTACGGAAACAGAAGAATGAAATCCGTAACATATATTTATAAACTTTTCCCTAAAAGGGCGAAATTGGCATATTGAATTTTGGGGACGAAATTTCCTAACTGGGGGAGAATGCGACATTCGTGACAAAACCGGATACACCTTAGTTCTTACAAACTCGAATAAGCGTTTAACCGTTTATTGCATAACAAGCAAACGAATAACCGAACGGGTCTGGTTATGAACCGGATATTCCGAGGGGCCATCTATAAGTGTTATACGTCTAATATAAGCTAAAATATTAGTAATATGGCCTTAGTTCGATAGCAAACAAGTTAAACGAAAACTTGCTCGTTTAACTACCCGCTATAGATTTAAACGCGAAAGATAGCTACAAATCAAGCATTGTATCATCCGTTAAGCCGAAAAAGACTTACCAAACACTTACTTGAAATGTTTTAATCGATCCGTGAAAATATTTTTGATTTTTACAAACATATAGTATGTTTTTATAATTTTACACAAAACTAGCCGAAAAACACTCGTTTTCGCGCTGTTTAACGCACCCGATAAGTTTTTCGCGCCAAAAACCGAACCCGAACTAAAATTGGACCGGGATTTTCGTATTTTGCCTTGAGAAATCAGAAACTTGGGCCAAAATGGGCCCAACATGGGCCCATGGAGTTCTGGCCGCCACCCCCCCCCCCTTTATTTTCCTTTCACATATAAACTAGATTTTAGATATTTTCACACAATTTTCCATATTCAACTTCTGGAACTCTTCTTCTTCTGCCAAAACCAGCAAGAAACAAGGTAAAGAGGTCTTAAATAATCGATTTTCGGCTTGTTTAAACTCGTTTAACAACGTATAAACATGTCTTGATTGTTAAAAAACATAGTTAACCATGTAAAACTCTCAAAAATCATTCAAAAACATACTTTGATGTTAAACCTAGTTTCAAATCAGAAACATAAAACTTTTTGGCCATAAACACGGATTAAAGGGTTGAAACGGCGTTTTTATGGTTCAAAAGTTCGTTTTTGAGCACTAGCCGAAACCCTAAGTTAAGGGCTGTTATGTTGATGAAAAATTGCTTGGTTTGTGATATAGGACTTGTATCTAGCTTTCATAGAAGCACAAGAACCTGTAAACTTGATTAGAAAGTCGGAAACGAGCCAGACCCGCTAAGGTAATGCCGAAACACTTGCTTACAGGTTGTTTGGGTTAAGGTTGTGATGTGCATATTATTAGGCCTTGAAATTTTGCAGGGACATCAGGGACCATGTCAATGAGTCCATGTTCAAATTTGGTAATTTTTTGACCGTCCGAGAATATTTGGTGAATTTATTACCAAATTGGGACGTTTATTTGGGAAAAATAGCTAAAATACTTCAAAAATTATGAATATTTTCTGGGAACTCAGATTTGATGTATTTTGATCACATATGAATTTTGGGATCGTCTAAAGGTGTTTTGTGAACATGCGTTCGTGTGAATTTTTATAGCCGAATTTGGGCCGAAAAGAATATCGCACGAACTTTTAACATTTTGAAATTGATACAGGTTGTTTTGGGACATGATTTGAGTATTCAGGAATTTTTGTGGAATTTTTGAAAATTGTTTGGGGTAAACGGACGATTTTTAGGCGAAATATAGCTGATAAAATGAATTTTTATAAATTAATAAATCAGTAATTAATTCAGAAACATTTTTATAAAAATCTACATATTTTAATTGATAAGTTGATAAATTTTCATAATTTAATGATTAACGGTTAATTAATTATGCTAATTTGAATATTAAACAAATTAAGTTTTTATAAAAACCGGCAAATTCGCGACTTGCGAACCTGCAGGAATATCAAAACACCAAGAGTGATCAAAAATCTTATTTTTGGACTAATTAACTAAAAAAAAGAACTTTTCTATGAAGAACCTGGACAATCCGGATGGATTGTGCTTGTTTCTTCTTAAATCAAACTAAATAAACGGAAACGGGCCCCGTGGCTAATTCGGGACCCAGTATGTGATCCTTCTTTATAACTTAATAATTTTTATTAACCAATACGTTTACCCAAGCTTATTTTCCCGTAACTGCTTTCTGAACGCGTAAACGAACAACTTGCCCCAGCTGGGAAAACGGGAATCTGAGCCAAGTTCAGTTTTAAGTATTAGACATTGAACAACATCACAACCTAAGCCTATTGCCACTTTCTGGGCATTCCAGATATACCCAGATTAGTTATACAGCCCAGTTTAGTATTGAGATTATAATAATATTAAAATATTAATATTATTATAATATTGATTATAGGAACTACTGCTAAGCGGACCGAACAAACTACGAGCTGATACAATACTGATTATCTACTAAACAGTGAGTTTCATGACCCCACTTTTAAACTGTTTTACGAACTTTTGGGGTGAAAAGCAAGTTTGTTTACATATACATACCTGAAACATGTATTGATGTGAATTATCTAAGTGCTAATATGTAACATCCTAAAATTTTAAGGTTGAATAAAGAAAGTTATGTTTAGTGATTTCGCGTTATTGATTATTTAATATCGAGTAAGGAGCGAATCATGGACTTAAATTAATTGAGATGGGTTAAATGAGAATGGGCCTTAGGTTCATGGGCTTAAGGGATATAAATATCCCCTAAACCCTAAAACATCACTCATTCCATCTTATTCTCTAACACTCCAAAACACACCCACACCACTCACACCGCCGGCGGCCGAGGGAGAGGAACGAGCGTGATCCGAGAGAGAGTGAGCGATTAGTTGTGATTAAACAAGTTAAACGAGTTCCAAACAAGCACAAAAAGGTATGATTCTTGATCTTTGAAGTTTAAAGATCCAAGCTTTATAGTGTTTATACGACCGAAAACGGTTGGGGAGCGTAGTGGGGATGTCGAACCATAACAAGGGTGTTAAAATCTCCAAAAATACTTGATAGATACCAAACAGCGGCTGAACTGGGCAACTTCGCCTTCAAAGCGATAACTTCACCTTCAAAGCGATAACTTCGCCTTCAAAGCGATAACTTCGCCTGAGGCCAAGTTCGCCTAATTGACAACTTCGCTTTCGGCCAAGTTCGCCTAACTGGTAACTTCGCCTGAGGCCAAGTTCGCCTAATTGATAACTTTGCTTACGGCCAAGTTCGCCTAACTGGTAACTTCGCCTGAGGCCAAGTTCGCCTAATTGATAACTTCGCTTACGGCCAAGTTCGCCTAACTGATAACTTCGCCTAAAGCTAAGTTCGCTTAAGGTTTAACTTCGCTTAAAGCTAAGTTCGCCTAAGGTTTAACTTCGCTTAAAGTCAAGTTCGATTAGGAAATAAATTAAAAACCTAATGAAAAATGTGTTAAGACAGTTAATGGAAATAAAATTTTTCCAAGCTGACCCCAGCCAGGGGCTCTGCCCCTTGGACCCTGCTAGGGGCTGCCGCCCCTAGACCCCGCTGCCAGGGGCGCTGCCCCCGGACCCCCGTTCGTTGTGGGTCATATAAAGATAGAAATGAAATATGAGAAGTGATAGTTAATTGATGCGTATACTTGTTATACGGTCAGCCGTGCACAACTGAAGAAAGGGATTACGATTAACGGTGAACGTAACCGTGTTCATGTGAGTTTCTAGCCCCATTCCTTGTTATGTTTTCGGGGCTGTGTGCATACTCGATGTGTTGTTAATACATTTATCCTAAGTGATAAGTGTATGCCATATGTGATATACGTGATATGTATGAATGATTGCTTGATGGTACGTGAACGATCTTCGGATATTGCACGTACGGTCAGGTTGTAACGCTATGTATAAGGTAAGTATGATATGTATTCTTATGGGTGTGAATGTAATAAAGTTAATAAAAGAAGGAAAAGACGGTTGTATGGTTGTATGGTTACGAAAAGTGTACCGAGCCCTAATAATACTCGAGGTATGATGTATGGTTGTATGGTAACGAAGAGGGAATCGAACCCTACTAATATTCGAGAACTAGGGACCAGACCCTTATAATATCTGTGATGTTAGGGACCAGACCATTATAATATCTGTGATGTTAGGGACCAGACCCTTATAATATCTGTGATGTTAGGGACCAGACCCTTATAATATCTGTGATGTTAGGGACCAGACCCTTATACTATCTGTGATGTTAGGGACCAGACCCTTATAATATATGTGATGTTAGGGACCAGACCCTTATAATATCTGTGATGTTAGGGACCAGACCCTTATAATATCTGTGAGATTATAGGGCGAAAGGCTCTTTAAAACGTAGGATTATGTATGTAAAAAAAATATGAATGAAAGTATGAAAGTATGAATGAAAGTATGAATGAAGGTATGAATGAAAGTATGAAAGTATGAATGAAAGAATATAAGTTTATGTGAATTGTATAGTGTATGATTAACTAGAACTCACTCAGCATAGCTGACTTTTAGTATGCACGCAGGTGAGTAGGATGAGGCAGCTCGCTTGAGGAGACACGTGGCACTGAATAAGAGGCTGGCATCGAAAGACTCAAGACGTTTAAGTTTAAGGTTTCGTTTATTTTGAAAGACAAAATGATGTTTTAAGACAAGACGTGTTTTGTTATGAAATGTTTTATGAAAGTTTTTAAATTCCGCGAATGTTTTAATTAACTCTGATATTTAGAACTGCGTTTGAGTAAATCCAACACGAAAGTAGGGTTACCGGTGACGGGGCCTTACAAGTTGGTATCAGAGCAAAGTTCGAGAGATTTAAATATCCTACATGCTTAGACTCGAATAGAGAATGGGATTTAAGTAAGAAAGGAAAGAAGATGCCAGTGCAAGAATGCCATGTGTCGCTCAAGCAAGATCAGTAAAGGTAAAGTGTATGATTAAATGATATATGTTAAGGAGAAAGAAAAGATATGTGAACGACAGGGATAGGAATAATTGATTGTTTGATTTCACTAACTGCTTAAGTAGAACCAGCACAAATAGACTCATAAAGGGAAGTGTATAGGACACGGAAAGCAACGTGATCAGCTAGTCACAGCTGGCCACTGTTATTACCTTTTAGCCTTGCTATCCTTGTACTAAATAGTTCCTTGAGTGATGATGTTTGTGTTTTCCCTTTTAGAATACGATGGCTGGAGCTTGAGACATTGTTGGAGCTGGAGGTCGCACTGGACGACGCGGCAGGCCTCGTCGTGTCCAGCAACCTTCGGTTGAGACAGCTTCCAACACCGAAGCTGAAGGAAGCGCAGCTGGAAGAAACCCGGAAAACAATAAAGGAGTTCAACTGGATCCCGCAATTCAAGCAGCTATTGTTCAAGCTGTAGCCACTGCTGTGAAGAATATTACTTCGGGATGGTCTGCTGGAAGCCGTGAAAGAACTGTTGAAGGGGCAGGTGGTAATGGTGGGAAAGATGATGAGGGGGAAAAGGGTGATTCAAGTGAGGTAAGGTCTGTGAAAGTTGATGATAGAAAGAGAGGCCGAGGCGGTTGCAACTATAAGTCCTTCAAAGGTTATGACCCGCCTAAGCTGACCGGTTTAGGAGACGCAATCGCCACTCTTCAGTGGATAACTGCCATGGATAAAATTATCCGAATCAGCGAGTGTCGTCCTGACCAAGCTGTCGGTTATGCCACCCAATCATTTGAAGATGAGGCTATGTATTGGTGGGAAAGTGTGGAGCAGTGGAAGACCCGAGAAGAGATCAAAGAGATGAAGTGGGACGATCTGAAGGAGTTAGTAATGAAGAAGTTTTGTGCTGACGCCGAGGTTGAAAGGGCGGAGATGAAGTTCCTAAACTTGAAAGCTGGGACGATGACACATCGTGAGTACACTACAGTGTTCAATCGAATGTCTAGGTTGGTACCCGATATGGTCAGCACTGAGGCTAAGAGAATCAAGTGTTATGTGAGGGGATTACCACAGAGAGTCCGCATGTTAGTCAGGACAAGTAAACCTGCTACTTTCGATTCTGCTGTCGAACTCGCAGAGATGGTCTATGCAGACCTGGCTGCGGATGATGTGGTGGTGGGAGACGAGAAGAAAGAGAAGAAATGGGCCGCTCCTGCTAAACGACCCGGTACTCAGTTATGAAACCCCAAAGATAAGAAGCAGAGAGTGTGGGAGAAGAGATCGTGTAAGACCTGCGGAAAGATGCATGGTGGTGAGTGCAAGTGGGGTAAAAGTTCTGGTGTTTGTCTCAAATGTGGAAAGGCTCACGGTGGGGAATGCCGGATGGGGTCTAATGTGTGTTATAAGTGTGGGAAGGTAGGGCATTATGCCAATGAGTGCAGTGCAAAGCCAGCATGTTACAAATGTGGCAAGACAGGCCACATGGCGAGAGAGTGCACCGATGGTGAGGCTGGAGGTAGTGGGAAGAAAGATGCTGATCAAGCAAGGCCGAGGACTAGGGCCTACATGTTGACCCAAGAGCAAGCTAGACAGATTCCTGATGTTGTGACCGGTACGTTCTTAGTAAACGGCATTTCTGCTGCCGTATTATTTGATTCTGGTGCGAATAGAAGTTTTGTAGCTACGACATTTAGTAAACTAGCTAAAATGAAAGGTTGCCGAGTGCCTGAAACTTTTGTAGTAGAAACCGCCAGTGACACTTCGGTTAAAATAACAAAAATGGTTAAGAACTGTAAGATAGAATTGGAAGGACATGAGTTCCCGGTTACCTTGTACGTTATGACCTTAGGAGGGTTCGATGTGGTTTTGGGTATGGATTGGTTGTCTGAGTTTGAGGCTCAGATAGTATGTAAGAGTAGGATGATAAGGTTAAAGTCATTGGATGGTAGTGCGGTAACGGTTTATGGTGATAAGGAAAGTTCTGGGCTTAATGTCATTTCGATGATAAAAGCCGAGGGTTTGCTAAGGCGAGGGTGTTGTGCCTACCTGGCGTATGTCGTCAACGCTACGGCCGAGACGAAAGAAATGAAAGATGTTCCTATTGTGCGCGACTACCCAGAAGTATTCCCTGAGGATCTTCCGGGGTTGCCATCGGGGCGAGAGATAGAATTTCAGATAGATTTAATACCAGGAGCCCAACCTGTCGCAAAAGCGCCTTACCGTCTAGCACCGTCTGAGATAAAGAATTGATGTCCCAACTGCAAGAACTCCTCGACAAAGGTTTCATTAGACCGAGTGTTTCCCCGTGGGACGCACCAGTATTGTTCGTGAAAAAGAAGGATGGAAGTATGAGAATGTGCATAGACTATCGTGAGTTGAATAAGCTTACGGTAAAGAATAGATATCCTTTGCCAAGGATTGATGATCTGTTTGACCAACTGCAAGGTTCAAGTTGGTTCTCACGAATATATCTCAGATCAGGCTACCATCAGCTGAAGGTGAAAGAGGCAGACATCCCTAAGACAGCGTTCCGAACGCGGTATGGACACTACGAGTTCCTCGTAATGTCATTCGGTCTAACAAATGCTCCTGCAGCATTTATGGACATGATGAATAGGGTGTGTCGACCGATGTTGGATAAGTCGGTTATCGTCTTCATCGATGATATATTGATTTATTCAAAGAGCGAGTCTGACCATGCTGAGCATCTGAGAGAGGTATTGGAGACTCTGAAGAAGGAGAAGTTGTATGCCAAGTTTTCGAAGTGCGCGTTCTGGTTAAGAGAAGTGCAATTTTTAGGTCACGTGGTTAATCCGGAGGGGATCACCGTGGACCCAGCTAAGATTGAAGCGATAACGAATTGGAAGACTCCGCAGAATCCGACTGATATACGAAGCTTCCTAGGGTTAGCTGGCTACTATAGGAGATTCATCGAAGGTTTCTCCAAGATAGCCGCACCGCTGACCGGTATGACCCGAAAGTCGATAGTATTCAGTTGGGGAAAGTTTCAAGAAGAAGCCTTTGAAGAATTAAAGAAGAGACTCACGCAAACTCCAATCCTTGCTCTACCCGATGGTGACGAGGATTTCGTTGTTTGTGCTGATGCCTCGCATCAAGGGTTAGGTTGCGTGTTGATGCAACGAGGGAAGGTGATAGCTTATGCGTCTAGACAATTGAAGGTCCATGAGAGTAGTTACCCGACACATGATTTGGAGTTAGCAGCTGTAGTGCATGCTCTTAAGATAT
This sequence comes from Bidens hawaiensis, assembly GCF_021521415.1. Classification (NCBI taxonomy): domain Eukaryota; kingdom Viridiplantae; phylum Streptophyta; class Magnoliopsida; order Asterales; family Asteraceae; genus Bidens; species Bidens hawaiensis. The sequence goes on from NW_027491022.1 coordinate 1,185,369, forward strand.
GGAGGCATTATCTGTACGGTACTAAGTGTACTATTTATACAGATCATAAGAGTTTAAAGTACTTCTTCGAGCAGAAAGAATTGAACATGAGGTAGAGAAGATGGTTGGAGTTGATTAAGGATTACGACTGTGAGATTAAGTATTACCCCGGTAAAGCTAACGTGGTCGCTGATGCGTTAAGTCGTAAGAATGAGGAAGTCCTTGCAACAGTGAAGTCATACAAGTTGATCATGAACCCAAGTCTTTTTGAAGAAATCATCAAAGTGCAGACAGAAGTGTTAGTAGATGAAGGGTTAGTAAAGAAAGAAAGGATTTATGGCCAGCAAGATGAATTGATGGAAAACACTCATGGAGTTAAGACTAGGTTCGACCGTATGTGGATCCCACGCCATGGTGATCTTAGAAGTCGAATCTTAGATGAAGCTCATAAGTCAAGGTACTCAATCCATCCTGGAGCTACAAAGATGTACCAAGACTTGAAAAGAGATTACTGGTGGCCAGGAATGAAGAATGATGTAGTGGATTATGTTAGTAAGTGCTTAACTTGCTTACAAGTCAAAGCCGAGCACCAAAAGCCTTATGGGAAGATGCAACCGCTAGAGATACCTGAGTGGAAATGGGAACACATCACCATGGATTTCATAACTAAGCTACCTCGTACAGCTAAGCAACATGATACCATCTGGGTGATTGTGGACCGTTTGACCAAGAGTGCTCACTTTCTACCCATACGAGAGGCCATCTCGTTAGAAACGTTAGCAAGCTTGTTCATCAAAGAAGTTGTAACCAAGCATGGAGTACCGTTATCGATCGTGTCTGATAGAGATACATGGTTTACTTCGAGGTTCTGGAAGAAATTCCATGAGGCTATGGGGACGAGGTTGAACATCGGTACGGCGTATCATCCTCAAACCGATGGACAGTCTGAAAGGACGATCCAAACCCTTGAGGATATGCTACGTGCTTGTGTTTTAGATTTTGGTGGAAGTTGGGATGATCATCTGCATCTGGCAGAATTCTCCTATAACAACAGTTACCATTCAAGTATTGGTATGCCACCTTTCGAGATGCTTTACGGTAGACGATGTAGAACCCCGGTGTGTTGGGGTGAGATTGGTCAGAAAGAAATGGGAAGCCTAGAAGTGGTTCAAGAAACGTCTTCAAGGTTCGATCAGATCAAAGCAAGAATGAAAGCCGCTCAAGACAGACAAAAGTCTTATGCAGATAAGCGGCGACGATCAATTGAGTTTAACGTTGGCGACAATGTGATGCTTAAGGTCTCTCCTTGGAAAGGAATTATCCGTTTTAGAAAGAGGGGGAAGTTGAGTCCGAGGTACATTGGACCGTTCAAGATTGTAGACCGTGTGGGTGAAGTAGCTTATAAACTGGATTTACCCGATGAGTTAGAAGGAATTCATTCAACCTTCCATGTTTCCCATCTGAGGAAGTGTCTAGCTGATGACACGTCTCACGTGCCATTGATGGACATTGAGGTTGATGAACAATTGAACTACATCGAGCAACCGATAGAGATCGTTGATCGCAAGGAGAAGCAGCTTCGTCACAAGATTATACCTTTGGTAAAAGTGATATGGAAACACCTCAAGGGATCAGATGCTACTTGGGAAGCCGAGGATGAGATGCGCAAGTTTTACCCTAGTTTGTTTATGTAATAGTTAGGTTTCGGGGACGAAACCTCTTTAAGGAGGGGAGACTTGTATCATCCTAAAATTTTAAGGTTGAATAAAGAAAGTTATGTTTAGTGATTTCACGTTATTGATTAATATCGAGTAAGGAGCGGATCATGGACTTAAATTAATTGAGATGGGTTAAATGAGAATGGGCCTTAGGTTCATGGGCTTAAGGGATATAAATATCCCCTAAACCCTAAAACATCACTCATTCCATCTTATTCTCTAACACTCCAAAACACACCCACACCACTCACACCGCCGGCGGCCGAGGGAGAGGAACGAGCGTGATCCGAGAGAGAGTGAGCGATTAGTTGTGATTAAACAAGTTAAACGAGTTCCAAACAAGCACAAAAAGGTATGATTCTTGATCTTTGAAGTTTAAAGATCCAAGCTTTATAGTGTTTATACGACCGAAAACGGTTGGGGAGCGTAGTGGGTGATGTCGAACCATAACAAGGGTGTTAAAATCGCCAAAAATGCTTGATAGAAACCAAACAGCGGCTGAACTGGGCAACTTCGCCTTCAAAGCGATAACTTCGCCTTCAAAGCGATAACTTCGCCTGAGGCCAAGTTCACCTAATTGATAACTTCGCTTACGGCCAAGTTCGCCTAACTGGTAACTTCGCCTGAGGCCAAGTTCGCCTAATTGATAACTTCGCTTACGGCCAAGTTCGCCTAACTGGTAACTTCGCCTGACGCCAAGTTCGCCTAATTGATAACTTCGCTTACGGCCAAGTTCGCCTAACTGGTAACTTCGCCTGAGGCCAAGTTCGCCTAATTGATAACTTCGCTTACGGCCAAGTTCGCCTAACTGATAACTTCGCCTAAAGCTAAGTTCGCTTAAGGTTTAACTTCGCTTAAAGCTAAGTTCGCCTAAGGTTTAACTTCGCTTAAAGTCAAGTTCGATTAGGAAATAAATTAAAAACCTAATGAAAAATGTGTTAAGACAGTTAATGGAAATAAAATTTTTCCAAGCTGACCCCAGCCAGGGGCTCTGCCCCTTGGACCCTGCTAGGGGCTGCCGCCCCTAGACCCCGCTGCCAGGGGCGCTGCCCCCGGACCCCCGTTCGTTGTGGGTCATATAAAGATAGAAATGCAATATGAGAAGTGATAGTTAATTGATGCGTATACTTGTTATACAGTCAGCCGTGCACAACTGAAGAAAGGGATTACGATTAACGGTGAACGTAACCGTGTTCAGGTGAGTTTCTAGCCCCATTCCTTGTTATGATTTCGGGGCTGTGTGCATACTCGATGTGTTGTTAATACATTTATCCTAAGTGATAAGTGTATGCAATATGTGATATACGTGATATGTATGAATGATTGCTTGATGGTACGTGAACGATCTTCGGATATTGCACGTACCGTCAGGTTGTAACGCTATGTATAAGGTAAGTATGATATGTATGCTTATGTGTATGAATGTAATAAAGTTAATAAAAGAAGGAAAAGACGGTTGTATGGTTGTATGGTTACAAAAAGGGTACCGAGCCCTAATAATACTCGAGGTATGATGTATGGTTTTATGGTAACGAAGAGGGAATCGAACCCTACTAATATTTGAGAACTAGGGACCAGACCCTTATAATATCTGTGATGTTAGGGACCAGACCCTTATAATATCTGTGATGTTAGGGACCAGACCCTTATAATATATGTGATGTTAGGGACCAGACCCATATAATATCTGTGATGTTAGGGACCAGACCCTTATAATATCTGTGATGTTAGGGACCAGACCCTTATAATATCTGTGATGTTAGGGACCAGACCCTTATAATATCTGTGAGGTTATTGGGCGAAAGGCTCTTTAAAACGTAGGATTATGTATGTAAAGAAAATATGAATGAAAGTATGAAAGTATGAATGAAAGTATGAATGAAGGTATGAATGAAAGTATGAATGAAAGTATGAATGAAAGAATATAAGTTTATGTGTATTGTATAGTGTATGATTAACTAGAACTCACTCAGCGTAGCTGACTTTTAGTATGCACGCAGGTGAGTAGGATGAGACAGCTCGCTTGAGGAGACACGTGGCACTGAATAAGAGGCTGGCATCGAAAGACTCAAGACGTTTAAGTTTAAGGTTTCGTTTATTTTGAAAGACAAAATGATGTTTTAAGACAAGACGTGTTTTGTTATGAAATGTTTTATGAAAGTTTTTAAATTCCGCGAATGTTTTAATTAACTCTGATATTTAGAACTGCGTTTATGAGTAAATCCAACACGAAAGTAGGGTTACCGGTGACGGGGCCTTACATAACACACGAAAGTCCCCACGATCACAGTGATTAACATCGAGCCGGTGGCTTGTGAATAGTACTATTGGTTTGACAAACCCAAACGGAATCGGCCTGGTTGCCCGTGTCACATAGCTCCGTTTGCACATGACCATATTTATACAAACAGGCTATGTAGTGTTAGACATAGCTACCGGGGCATGTTGTGGGCGGAAAGGGGCCACAGTGGTTGATGGAGCGTGGGAAATGGATGCACGCAGCACATACAGTCAAGGCTTCACTGTAGCTTAGCATAATTACTTCATTTACATACATACATACTTATTTCATCATTACAAGTGTTAACTTGTGAATACTCATTACTGTTTTATTGAAACTCGTGAAACTCACCAACTCTAGTAGTTGACCCCTTTTAAACTGCTTTTCAGGTGTACCTAAATCAGAATGATTTGGTGATCTGTTACTTGCCCAAGGTGTGTAGTTGATGCTATGTGAATAGAGGCAAGGGTGTTAGTAGTAAGAACGTTTAGTTAACGAACTAGTTTTGTTTGTATCACCTAGACTGTAAAACAATGATAGAACAAAGAAATGTAATATATTGTAAATTAGTTTGTAATGTTTCTTTATAAACAATGTGTTGATAACGGAGGTGTCTGTTACATTCCCGTTTTACGCTTCCGCATTGTGCTAGTCGGGGTGTGACAGAAGTTGGTATCAAAGCCATTGGTTATAAAGGATTAGGTTATCCCTTAGGGTACCTAAAATATAACCGTAGGCTCGATTAACTCTGGAAAATATTTAAATAATAATTTAATAGTATATACTGATGGATGTCGGGATGAACTTGTAGAGCAAGTGAGTTATTGTGGTCCGGAACATAGTAACAGACTTGCTTGTACGAGGGAATTCGGGGAGAAGTCGCGGAACATGTGGTTAGGTAAAAGTGGCAACATATGTGTATAAAAGGTAATGTGAAAGTATATATATATGTAACACTCGTACGTGCTTATGTGGAACAAGGTGTATGAATACGTGTACGTATGATACTGTTGATGACGGTAAATTTTACTATGAATATTATATTCATTTATATTCAGTATTGATTTAAATAATAATAATAATTAAAATTTTAAAAAAACTAATATTATATTCTAATATAATTAATATTAAATTTGGCTTAACTAATTAATCTTTTCGACAATCGTTAGCGCTAGCAATAGATATTATTCTTATAACTAACCTTTGTGCAGAGTCATGTCAAGAAATAACGAGTACGTCCCGGAAGAAGAACTGGTAATCTCTGTTGAGGAGGATCCAGACGAGGAATCCGAGGAGAATCCAGAAGAGGAGGAACTGGAGGAGGAGGAGGAGGAGGAAGAGGTGGAAGAAGAAGTTATTTGTAGAGAGCTACCAAGGAATGTGCCTGATCTGTCCGGCTACAGATGTGATAGTTATCCACCCAGGTCACCACGCAGGAATCAAAACGAAGTTAACAGTCAGTATCGTTCACCTGCTAGAGTAGCCCGATCACCCACTCCACCCATTCACCTGTCGCCGACGACTTCAGCTACTGCGCGAGTCAGACAGACTGCTCGTATTCGGGTAACCCCGATTGACCCTACCTCGATTCCATTCAGATCTACCCACGACTGGGGAGGACCTTCACGCCCTAGGGCAGACACTTCATCTTCCCGTTCATTGAGTATACCTACCCCTCTCCCTGACCTCCCAAACACAGGAAACAACTCTTGGATGGCTGTCCTGACTGACCGTGTGATAGACCACTCGATAGCCATAGCTAACATTAACCAGGAGAGGAGGGACGTGACCCATTACTTATCGACGTTACATCAGATAGTACTGAACTTGCAGCAGTCAGATGCCTACCACCACTGGTGTTTGGATAGGGTGATAGTTTGGCTGTGGAACTGTTACTAGGTGATTACGGTGCTGTTATTTTTATGTTTGTGGCTAGCCTATCGTCTGTATGGATAGATGCGGAATATTACAATTATGTGTACATGATCTTTTGATACTCCATGTATGTATATAGTAGTATGTTATGTTATCGTGGAGCACAATTTTGTACATTATTACAAGCACTGACCCTTATAGGGTTAAGTCTAACAGTCACTTAGTAACAGATTTTGATATATACATGCAAGCACTGGCCTTTATCAGGATAAGTCTATGTACCTTTTATTATCAATGTACAGAACAATTTGTGAAATGTTAGTATGTTATCTGGTTTACCTGTACAACATTTATTGTGATTATTATTACACAGTGCCGTAGACTGGAATTAGTACTAATTGGCTTATATTTGTTTATCATTATAGATTGGCCCCAAAGAAAGCAAACCCTATGACTGAGGCAGAAATAGCCGAGATGATTGCTCGGCAAATGCAGGCAGTAATCCCACTTATTGTAACACAAGTAACTGCTGGTGTTAATGCCAATATACAAACAAACCAGCAACAAATCAATAATGCTCCCCCAACCAACAATGAAACAGTTACAAATCAGAATGATTTGGTGATCTGTTACTTGCCCAAGGTGTGTGGTTGATGCTACGTGAATAGAGGCAAGGGTGTTAGTAGTAAGAACGTTTAGTTAACGAACTAGTTTTGTTTGTATCACCTAGACTGTAAAACAATGATAGAACAAAGAAATGTAATATATTGTAAATTAGTTTGTAATGTTTCTTTATAAACAATGTGTTGATACCAGAGGTGTCTGTTACATTCATGTTTTACGCTTCCGCGTTGTGCTAGTCGGGGTGTGACAATCACTTAGTCCCTTTAGTCCATATTATAATAATATTAATATTTTAATATTATTATAATCTCAGTACTAAACTGGATTGTATAACTAATCTGGGTATAGCTGGAACGCCCAGAAAGTGGCAATAGGCTTAGGTTGTGATATTGTTCAATGTCTAATACTTAAAACCGAACTTGGCTCAGATTCCCGTTTTCCCAGCTGGGCCAAGTTGTTCGTTTACGCGTTCAGAAAACAGTTATGGGGAAATAAGCTTTGGTAAATGTATTGGTTAATAAAATGATTAAGTTATAAAAAAGGATCACATACTGGGGTACCAGATTAGCCTCGGGGCACGTTTCCGTTTATTCAGTTTGATTTAAGAAAAAACGCGCACAATCTATCCGGATTGTCTAGGTTTCTCATAAAAAAGTTCGTTTTTACTTAATTAATCCAAAAATATGATTTTTGATCACTCTTGGTGTTTTGATATTCCCGCAGGTTCGTTAGTCGCGAACTTGCCGGTTTTTATAAAAACTGAATTGATTAATCTTCAAATTAGCATAATTAATTAACCGTTAATCATTAAATTATGAAAATTTAGCCACTTATCAATTAAAATATTTATATTTTTATAAAAATATTTCTGGAATTATTTACTGACTTATTAATTTATAAAATTCATTTTATCAGCTATATTTTGCCTGAAAATCGTCCGTTTATCCCAAACAATTTCCAAAAATTCCACCAAAATTCCTAAATATCCAATTTATGTCTCAAAACAACCTGTATCAATTACAGAGTGTAAAAAGCTCATGCAATATTCTTTTCGGTCCAAATTTGGCTTTAAAAATTCACAAGAACGCATATACACAAAACACCTTAAATCTGAGTTCCCAGAAAAATTTCATATTTTTTGGAGCGTGTTAACTATTTTTCCCCATTAAACGTCCCAATTCGGTAATAAATTCGCCAAATATTCTCGGATGGTTGAAAAATTACCAGAGATGAACAGGGACTCAATGACATGGTCCCTGATGTCCCTGAAAAATTTTAAGGCCTAATAGTATGCACATCACAACCTTAACCTAAACAGCCCGTAAGAAAGTGTTTCAGCATTACCTTAGCGGTTTTGGTTCGTTTCCGCCTTTCTAATCAACTTTTCAAGCTCTTTTGCTCCTATGTAGGCTAGATACAAGTCCTATATCACAAACCAAGCAATTTTTCATCAACATAACAGCCCTTAACTTAGGGTTTCGTCTGGTGCACAAAAACGAACTTTTGAACCGTAAAATCGCCGTTTCAACCCTTTAATCCGTGTTTATGTCCAAAAAAATTATCAAACCAGGTTTCTAACCATGTGTATGATCAAACCATATTTTTGAACAATATTTAGGTTTTTTGCATGGTTAGGAGTGATTTTTGGTAATCAAACTATTTTTGTAAGTAATTAAACATGATTAAATCAAGTTAAAATTGATTAAAATTGCTAAATACCTTAAGTTTTGGCTAGTTTCCATGAAGAACAGCAGATGTTTGATAGTATAAGTTCTGGAAAATGACTTGAAAATATCTACGCTTTCTTGGTTTTAAAGGAAACCAAATTAATAATAAAAAAAAGTTTTATTCAACTTTGGCGGGCTGGGCTTGTTGGGCACCCTTTGGACCCACTGTTGGCCCATCAGTCTCGTTTTGCATGCCCAAACGTGAAATTCCGACCCCAAATTTATTTCAGGTTCGGTTTTTGGCGCTAAAAACTTATCAGGTGCGTTAAACAGTGCAAAAACGAGTGTTTTTCGGCTAGTTTTGTGTAAAATTATAAAAACATACTATATGTTTGTAAAAATCAAAAATATTTTCACGGATCGCTTAAAACATTTCAAATAAGTGTTTGGTAAGTCTTTTTCAGCTTAACGGATGATATAATGCTTGGTTTGTAGCTATCTTTCGCGTTTAAATCTATAGCAGGTAGTTAAATGAGCATGTTTTCGTTTAACTTGTTTGCTATCGAACTAAGGCCATATTATTAATATTTTAGCGTATATTAAACATATAACACTTATAGATGGCCCCTCGGGATATCCGGTTCATAACCAGACCCGTTCGGTTATTCGTTTGCTTGCTATGCAATAAATTAGTTATATAGATTAGGTTCATCATTTTCACTACCCATCTCTTCAAATCGTTAGATGCAATTCTTCCTTGCTTCAATCCAATCTTCCTAATTTCCAAATTGCTTCCATATTCGTCGAAAACCCATTACGATTGTCGTCTCAAAATCAATCGGAACTACGTTAAAATCCAAAAGAAAATATAAAATAAAGTAAGAAATTGCAAAAACTAATATACGAATTATGGAGAAAGAAAAGTTTTTACAGGTCTCTCAAAATGGGGTTTTATGATTTTAATGGATAAATTTGTTTAAATTGAAATAATTCAAGAAATTACTAGCCATTGTGTACAAGCATGATCCAAAATTTATGTTTTAATGAATAAATTCTAATTTGAGAAGATAAACGACTTCCATTTTTAAATTAAGATTTCCATGAAAATGGAAAGGATATAGTTGAATAAGGGTCTTCTGAGTTTTGATTGGTTTTGCATGTAAAGTACACACCTAGTAACACCGTACTCACTTTCTCCTTTTTTTTATTCAGTGTTCCTCTTATCTCGAAATAATCGGTTTTTTTAAACTGAATTTGACAAGAAGAAATTTCTTTTGGGTCCTGTCCGTATCCAAGTCAAGACCCGATTGGCAGCATAAAGTGAGCTGTATGGAAAGCGAACTCGACAGTTTCAAAGCCCCCCCTCACAATTATTCAAGATATTTTATCAGCTTACATAATCTATAACTATAACTATATATATAGCTTCACATATTATCTAAACTTATTATACCATCACAAAAACACAAGACAAATATTACATTAGTGCATGGTAAAATGGCATATAATAAAAGTGTCCTCCTTCTTCTGCTAATAGCAACTATGTCCTATGCCCAACCAGCTACGTTCCTCCAGGATTTTTGTATTACATGGTCTGATTCCCACATCAGACAGCTTGATGGCGGCAGAACCATTCAGCTTATTCTTGACTGAAGTTCTGGTATGTACATACGCATATACTGAGTTAATGTACTATACTTTAAAGAAAATAATAACTTATATAATACATGTATGGCTATACAAAACATATTTGTTACAGGATGCGGGTTTGCTTCAAAAAGCCAATATTTATTTGGACGTGTGAGCATGAAAATTAAGCTTATTTCTGGATACTCTGCGATCACTGTTACTGCTTTCTATGTACAACTATTTCAATGATGTCAACATTTTACATAACTTGTTTTCTATTAATTGACTAATAGTTATGTGCGGTTTTTTTTTGTAGATGAATTCGGATACACAAGTGTGCGATGAATTGGATTTTGAGTTCTTGGGGAACCAAACTGGCTAACCGTACTCGGTCCAAACCAATGTGTATGCGCATGGGAAAGGTGACAGAGAACAAAGAGTTAACCTCTGGTTCGACCCTGCTGCTGACTGTCACACTTACTCCATCATGTGGAACCATCATCAAGTTGTGTAAGTAGATTGGTAATTCACTTAATATCATGTATTTATAAATTACATGGATTCAATGGTGAACTGATATAATTGGCTAAAAGTTTAAATATAAAATAGTTTCGAGGCCCAGCCAAGTCATAGACCTAAACAATTCATAAAAGCATTCATTTACTCTCCGGCCAAGTCACCCTTACAAATCTTTTCATCCACCTTTTACATGTTTTCATTACCAACTTATTTAAAATTGTTTATTAATATAAACTATAAGGTTATAATATCGTATTACTAATTTTAATAAATGAAAACGCAATTTAAAAGATTGGGTTTTGCGATTCAAAAGGGGGTAGCGGCGCAGCTTGTTGCCCGCTTGCCTTCTGTTTCGATGTAATCCAATAAACAATTGTTTTTAGATTTTTTAGTTAAAGTTTGTGTTCTTATATAAAAAAAAAACTGGTAATTACCTCATATTGAATGTTTTTAAAAGTTTAGAAGATTATAAAATTTCTCTTAAAGTTTAAAACGTTTACAAATTTTATAACTTCTTAAAATTAATAAGAAACTATTTTCAAAAGGGAAAAGAGGAAAAAAAGAAAAACTTCCGTTCCTCGATATTTACCACCATGGACGGCAACCCTAAAGACAGCCACGGACGACATCACATAAGAGCGTTCGTGACAAACGTCCACCTCACGCATTAATCGTGTTGGCATCGCATGCAGATGATTTTAATAAATAATTAGATCCCTAGCGTTGTGGTATTCTACAAAGGCTAACAAAAATGAGAATTGTGAGAAGATATAATTAATTGACATATGTCAAGTGAGGGCCCAAAAAAAAATTGTATAAAAGTAATAATACATATTTTCTCTCTCTAGAAGCAAATCACATGTCAATTCTTCCATTATTTTAAAACGTTTATAACTTTCTCATATGATATATTTAAAAAAAACACCATAATAACAAACGTTTTTTTTATTTTTAATATGAGTATGACTTTGTTATATAAAAATTAAAACAAAAATTACGTTATTGTGTCTTTTTGTTTGTCATTGTGTCTTTCTGCTTGTAATTATGTTTTTTTCGTCTCTGTGTCTTTCAAATCATCATTGTGTTTTTTTTAATGCTAATAATACAGTTGTTTAATAATAATACTTAAATATAAAGATAAAATAACAACAAATCATCTAATACATAAACACAATGATGAATGCATATTACACAATTATCTGAAACGTAAAACACAATGATGAGTACATATAACACAACAACCTGAAACATAAAACACAATAGAAACTACATATTACATAATGACATGAACATAATACACAATGAACGTACTATTTTTTTTCTCCACAGTGACTAAAACACAATGATAAGTAGAAAGACACAATGACAAACAAAAAAACAATTACGAAATCTTTGTTTTTTACTGTTATGTTTAACATGATTATCAATTGATATCACAATGATCAAATCTATAAGACCACTCCCATTGCTTTGGTTGATTGGCCAAAAAATGATAAAGAAAAATGAAAATGAAAATTCTTCAACCAACCTCAATCAAGGTTGGTCCACTAACCTTTGGTTGGGCATTTTTATATTATTTAACATGATATTATTTGTATGTTTATACACTTTTGTAATCAAAATTCTTATTTAAAAACTTTCACATTATATAATTACAAAAAACTATATATATATATAATTATAAAACAAAAATATCTTTTTGCAATGGATAATATTAAGTATTAACATGATCGATATCTATTTTCGACTCTATTTCTAATCTTATTTCAATGTTTTTTTGTAAATATAGAATAAACTATTATAATTAAAATAAATCATTTATCAACTTCGATATAAAATAATTATTTTTTTTATTTGGAATAACATTTAGATAATTAAAAATAACCATAAAGCTTATTAATATTAATTTAGTTAAAAATTAGTTGGGTTTTTAATGAGAGTGAAAAATTGAGTTTGGTTGGGTTGTGTATGTGGAGGAAAGAGAAATTAGTTTTTTAATGAAATGTTAAGTTGGGTTGGGTTGGGTTTGGTTATGAATAAAAGTAATCTAACACAATAAATAGAAAACCCCAATTAAAAATCAAAATAAGCAAACAATAATACAATATAAAAAACCACTATATTTATTTTATTTTTATATAATAATATGATACTAATATTAAATATAAAAAAAGGCTTGTTATTATGACGATTTTTTCTAAAGAATCTTGCATGAAAAAGTTATGAACATTTTTAAATGATGGAGGAATTGACATATGCCTTGTATGTCGAAAGAGAAAGTCAACAAAAGTGGATTATTACCTTTATGTCTTTACCATCAATTTATTCTCTTAAATTAATCTTCAAATTCAACTTTAAGATCAATGGATTATATTTATTTTAATCCTTATCTTTTTTGTTATCCTTTATATTTTAACTTTTACACATATTAATAATATATGCTAAAATCATGTAAATAAACATTTTGACAATTCGACGCACTTTCTTTTATCGTTGTCAAATACAGCATTGAATTTAGATATATCAAAACCGTGTAATCAAGTAACGGCAAATAAACACAATCGGCTAAGGAGGCTAATATTCAGTTAACACTATAAACATAAAACATTACAACGTGACCTATAAAACAACTAGAAAATCAATGCACATGAAGTGGGTACTATATGGAGGCGTTTGGTTTCTAAGGTGGCTATGAAAGGGGTTGGCACAGAAATGACTAAATACCTTAATGATTTTAAGTTTGGGGTTGGTGTGTCGGGTGGTACGGAGGCCATATTACATAGCGCCAACAGGGTATTGAGTGAGCGCCACACTGATGGGTCTCTTGCAATGCTTATAGTTGATTTTTCTAATGCATTTAATATGGTGGATAGATCAGCTTTACTCCATGAGGTAAGGATCAGATGCCCTTCTATTTCCTTGTGGGTGGAATTTTTATATGGGTAGCCATCAAGACTATATCTTGGGGATGATAATATTTGGTCTACCACGGGGGTTCAACAAGGAGGCCCATTGGGACCACTTCTTTTTTCCCTTGTTTTACACCCCCTTGTGCATCAGATTCGAGACAATTGCAAGCTTCTTCTTCATGCCTGATATCTTGATGATGGGACAGTCATTGGAGAGTCAATGGAGGTGGCTAAAGTGCTGGATATCATTAAGGTGACGGGTCCAACTTTGGGTCTTGAACTGAATATTAAGAAAACTGAGCTATTTTGGCATTCTTGTGATGGTACGAAGTCTCGTGACGGTTTATTCTCTGCTGACATTGGGAGACCATTACTAGGGGTGAAGCTTCTTGGGGGAGCTGTTAGTAAAGACACCGGGTTTATTAAGGGTTTGGCAAAGAAGAGAGCTACTAATGTTGTTGATTCGATGCGTCTTCTCCCAAAACTTGGTGACCTGCAGAGTGAGTTACTTTTGCTTCGATCATGTATGGGTATTGCTAAACTTTTCTTCGGTTTGAGAACATGCCAACCTGTTTTTTCGACAAGGGATTGCGTGAGGCGATCGAGGACATTGTAGTTTGTGGAGGTCCTTTCTTTGGAGACTTCCAATGGCGACTTGCTTCCTTACCCATTAAGAATGGGGGTTTGGGGTTGTATTCGGCAGTAGAGGCTTCCTCTTATGCGTTAGTGGCCTCGAGAGCCCAATCATGGGTGCTTCAGGATCACATTTTGCGAGACAGTGGTATATGTGGGATGGATTTTGATTATTCTTGTGATGTAGCTTGTCTTCGTGATATGATTCCAAGCGTCGATTTTAGCAGTTTCTCTAACAAAGAGACCGCCCCCTCTAAAGCCCAGCATGCATTGGCGAGCGCTCTTTTTAGTAAAATTGTTCACGACATGGAGTCACACTTTTACATGACAAGCAGACAAAAAGCCATTTTTGAGTGTCTACAAGCACCACATGCTCAAGATTTTCGTCTTGCTATCCCTATAGATGGGTTAGGTCAGCATATGTCTCCAGTAGAGTATCGTAGTATCCTTAAGTATCGCCTCATGATTCCTCTATTTCCGGTTGATGAGATATGTCCTATTTTTCATAAGGCGTGTTTAGACTCCCGGCGTTCAAATACCGACACGATCTGATTAGGTATGTGCTCTTTGATATATTCCGGCGAGCTGGAATTTCTGTTAAGAAAGAAGCACCTGTGAATTTCCTGACTGATCCATCGGAGGGAAGATCATCTCTTCGACTGGCTGACATTTTGGTGTTTGGATGGATAGGAGGGAAACAACAGTGTGTGGATTTAACAGGGGTTTCTCCTTTGGTGGACTTAGGGAGTAGTGTGTAGGTTCCCTGGACGGATCACACGAGATATCCCGATATACACAGGTGCGGAATCCCTGTGTAGATCGTTACGGACGTAGAACATAAGCTCACGAACACACGAACACGATACGAACAAACACACGTTATATTAATAACCCACCACGAGATACTTACAGACTCTCGACCTCACGTCACTTGACTCACTGAATTACACGTAACTTAACCACTAAAAACCAACACTAAAACGATCAGCCGTACCCTATATAAATACACGACAACTTCGCCTCAGGCGAAGTTGTCCAAAACTTCGCTCGTTCAACAAGTTCGCCTAGGCGAACTTGTCAACAACTTCGCTTGGTTAACAAGTTCGCCTAAGCGAACTTGTCAACAACTTCGCTGTATACAAACAAATACATAAGCAATATTACAGACTCGATTACAGACATTAGACATATGAACTACTGACATTTATGCATCAACAGACTCCCCCTTGGCAGTAGCTTCATATCTTGATCTTTCAGCTCTTGTCTCGTAATCCTGTATCTTCAAGCATGCACTCCTTCTCTAACACATACCGTGACTACTCGCTGATATTTCCTTGCTTCATCCTTCCAAGCAGGAATATAGAATATCTTCTTTTCATTCAACACTTGCAGATCAGCTTTCGATAAGTTAACAAGATGCATCGGATCATACACTCTCAACACTTCTTGTTCATCTTCGTCTTCCATCACGGCTTCAGCAGTCTGGCAATCAACGTACCACCATTTTAGATTCTTCAACACATCTTGAGGCATAGTCTTCATTGGAACCTCCTTGATGCATCGGATCGGTTTGTACTTCATCACCATCCATGGCTTGCCATCTGCTCTCATTCCCCTTTCTGTATCCTCCACGAGCTTTCCCTTCTGTGGCTTTAATAATTCAAACTTCTTCTCTTTTATGCTTTCTTTCCACACGATCTTCCCAATCACTCTTGCCATGTTGTCGTCACTTCTATTTATCAGGCCCAACCTGGCCAAATCCTTCACCTCACATTCCGGCAACGTATTGAGAGATCTCAGGGTTCTTTTGAAGTATTGAATACCATCATAACGCTTCACCACAAACAACTTTATCTGTTCATCATATATCCAACAGATAATTCCCTTCTTCGACTCAGCATAGCCTTTGATGTTATAACTCTTCTTGAACATGGCTGGAACAGTAGGCTTCTTGGTCTTAATAAACCAATGAGCACAGCCTTCCTTCCACCTAGGCTGCTCCTCCCACTCAGTCTCATCCATCTCAGTACCCATGTCGGCTTTCTCAACATCTGGGATCTCGTGTTCAACGTCTTCTTCTACTATCTCCCCCTCTTCTATCCCATCTTCAATCACAATCTGCTCACCGATCTTCTCAATCACATCACTCGGCAGCACATCTTCATCAAACAACACATCTTCACTGAACATATCATCGTCAAGTTCCCTCAACGCATCAATCACGTCATCTTCAACCAACACCACATCATCACCACCAGCCGCGTCGGCAGACTCCCCCTCAGCTGTGGAAGTACCAAGAGCTTGAGAAGTTCTTGGCAGCTCACCACCTGCATCTTTCAATGCATTGGGATCATCGTCTCGGTCATTTCTTCTTTTCGTCCTGAGCTCGTTGCCTTTACAGCTCATCTCCCCCTGAGATGCCAAGAACTCCTTCAAGGCATCGATAATTTTCCCATGCTCAACCAGGAGGGATGACTGTAGTTGATTTGCTTCCACTAGGCTTTGAATAGTCTTCGATTGCTCTGCCACGATCCGCTCTAGTGAAGCTATTCTCTCTGAGTCTGACATAGGCGTAGGCGAGACATCAGAAGCAGGCGTAACCGCAGGTGGTACCATACCTGATAACCCTGCAGTAGTGACAACCGTTGACTCTACAAATCGTGCAGCTACCACCGACTGAGTAAGCGTTGGAGGTGGTAGAGACACAATCTCCGGAGTCGACGTCTGGATGGTAGTGGTGGATGGAATGCCAGCCGATGATGTAGCCACCACGGGAACATCCGCAGCGCTTGTACTTGTAACCTGTACAGAAGAAGGAATGATAGACATACCAGACAGTGCGGCCGAAGCAAAACGTACCATCCTTGAAGTCTCTCTAGCTCCCATACCTGCACCTGTCCTTTCCCGTCTTGATCTTCTTATCAGCTTATGTATATCTTCTTCCTCTTCTGACTCATCATCATCCTCCGTTCTCTTTCTCTTCCCAAACGTTCTCTCTCGAGACACCATCAACCGTCTCCCCTCATTCATGATCTCATCCAAATCTGAGTCAGCCATCGACGTAGCTGCTCTAGTCACACCCACACCCGAACCTTGTGCAGCAGAGACCTGCACCTCTTCAACTTGATCCATATCGAAATAGCCTTGACCTCCAAAAACAGCATCAAGATCTATATCCTCTGCAGCCGACACAACAGGCACAGCAGGTGCAGCTTGAGTTGCTCTTGCCTGTCGCGGTTGAGGATCTCTGAATTCGTCCCCACCAGCAGGAACATACTCTGGGTTGATTAAAAACCCAAACAGGGGAGTATGCCTTGGACGACGTTCAGGGTTGCTCCTCGCACTCGAAGTGCGGCATTGAGCAAAGATACGTTTGCTCACAGATTCCACGTATCTTATTGGGCGTCTCTGAGGTAGATTCGGAGCCACGTGGTTCAATATCATCTGGATAAAACGTGGGTACATAATGAACCGCTCCCGAGACATCGCCCTTCTCTGTCTGTCAATCTCGTAAAAGACCATCTGACTAAAACTATAGCGTTTATTGTAAGTCAGTGCAGTCATTGCGGACTGCATGGTCGCACCCATACCGTCAGTGCCCGCCTTCCTTCCTGACATGCAAACTATCATGACGTGCATAAGGAAGCGCCACTAATCAAGCAGAAAACCCTTCCGTCTCTGTGTATCGCCTAATGGCCTAGAATAGCCCATTCGGAGAAACGCTCCATCACGAAACGGAGCCACAAACTCAGTTAGGTCGTCCCTCGTCTCGTCTCCGAACCGTAATGCCACCCGAATTTGTTCAGAATTGAAATGAACTTGTTGATTGTTCACAGTTGCTCGCATGACCGGGGGCTCAACACGACAGTCGTATTCTACCGTCTGCCAAAAGTCTTCGATATTTGGTAAGGATATCGGCAGAGTGTTTGTGATGGCATGAAAAATCCTCGAGCGTAGGAGGAAAGTTATGATCTCGCGGTAATCGTCCACACCGCTCGCCTCCGGGTCTAAAGTGATGTACATATTGTGACCCGGGAAAAATTGTCTCTGATTGTCACCATCATCTCCTCCTGCACCTCCAGCACCAGCTACTGCAGCCATATCTGCAACAAACTAACCAAGTTAGATAAACGTTAATGAATAACACAAGCTCGCTGGTTACCATGAGCGAAGTTGTGATAAACTCTGTATAGGCGAAGTTAAAGATGAGGCGAAGTTGGGAACAACTTCGCTTCAGCTTTAAGTTCGTCTAATTAACATTAAGTAAAAATGATCTAGGTGAAGTTAAGGTTAACTTCGCCTCATCACAACATCGCCTCAGGCGAATTTAAGTGTCAGGCGAAGTTACGGATAACTTCGCCTCAGGCGAACTTAAGCTTCAGGCGAAGTTACGGATAACTTCGCCTAAACCCTAACTTCGCCTGAATCTGAAACGGCGACAGTAAGGATAATTCAAAATTCAAAATCCGAGATTTTATGATAAGTTTGAAGATTAAGGACTCCGAATAACATGGTTTTAAGGTTATCTAGACGATCAGAATAGTTCTTAACAGGTAAAACACAAGTTATGAAGCTCGGTTTCAAAATCCGATGGTCCGAGGGTTCGAAACCAGTCGAAACAAACATTTAGAAGCTTGAATGAACATTGATTATGTGATATAATGGCATTTCGAACCTTGAATCGGTGTGAAAACTGGGAATAAAAACACGTAATCGGAATAAATGATAAATTCGCCGGAAAGGTGTCGGATAAGTTCGCTGTTTTGAAAAGTGATGAACAGTGTGGCTGTTGAACATCCTTATATTGGGTCTGGGTTATATAGGCGAAGTTACGGATAACTTCGCCTAGGCGAAGTTATTCACAACTTCGCCTGTTTAACATCGCCTATATTTACAAAATCAAACCTTATAATTTGAACATTTTTCAAATAACTCTTTAAAACTTCCCTTTAAGAGATAAATGACATGATCAATTCTAAGTAACCAGTTAAAAAATCATAAAACTATCTAAGTACAAAAACTTAAAAAATTTAAAGTATAAGGGATCAAATTTCAGTCTCGATAGGGACTGCTACGTTTTAGAAAAGATCCGAACAGGAATCATACTAAGTATGTGACTGTCACATAGATCCGTGTTTAGCTGTATTATGACATAAAGAGACAGGTTGTAAACAGGTATAACTTAAAGTGGTTTTCATCGTTTTTGTGATACGAGTTAGGTTCGATTAAGCCTCAAAATTTAAGTGGGCAACAACTCAGAGATTTTGATGCCTCCTATCTATTCTCAAAGCGTATTTGGCTTTCCCCAAGTCACCCCGAATTGACCTCGACCCATAGTGTCTGATTAAGTTGTAAGTATTCTTGATCTGCTTCCCGTTCTTCTCTCTTACTCAATGATTGTGAAGTCTTGATTTTGTCATCACTAATAAGTTTCAATAACTCCAAATTTTTTTTTTTTTTTTTTTTTTTAACATAGACTTCAAAGTAGAAATTAACTGCAAGTCCCGAATCTGGATCACTGCAGTATCTTGAGACGCTATCTTCACGGGAATCGGAACACACATGGGCTCGTGTATGACTGGGTAATCGCTTTTCTGCCTATCATTCGGAAAGATATATATGAAGACATGCAAAACTCTTAAGGAGTTTCCACGTAAAATCAAGTAGATTTAGTTTGTATCACGTCTACTTTTACGCACCATAAAAAGTTACCATGACATACAATGACTGTCCTAAAGCCTTTTAAGCCTAATAACTTCACTAGTTAAGCACACAAAGTTAGTATATCTATCATTTTCCAAGGTTGGATCAATTTTTCTGTTAAACATAGCTAACGAACTTCTTACGAAGTAACAGACTTGAAAAATAATTTCATTTCCCTTTTCTTTCAAAATTTTAACATTAATCGCCCCGACCAAAACAAAGTCTTCAGGTAAACGGCTATCCCGAAGATCCAATGGATCAGCTAGACCGACCACATACTAGTATGTGTCCTTCTAACTAAGTATGATCGACAAATTTTAAGCGAAAGAATGAAAAACTCATCATAAACCGCTCCGGTCACTATCAGTAATCTGGTTAATGGCTATCCTCAAAATCCACGAGTAGATAATGAGGACCAAAACATATCCGAAGACAAGTCCTTCAAACTGATGTAACCGACATATTTTTAAGCGATTAGTGACGTTTTTTTTTTTTTTTTTTTTTTTTTTTTTTTAAATATCACAAGAAAAACATGGTTACTCGGGATTGATCATCCCATTCAGTTCAATAAGGTTTTGAAATCTGGATTTGTCAAACGCTTTAGTATATAAATCAGCGAAATTATCAAGCGTATCCACCTTTTCAAGCATTATCAGTTTCTTCTCAGTACAATCCCGTATGAAATGATGACATATGTCAATGTGTTTAGTTTTACTATGTTTCACGGGATTGTTAGTTACTGAGATAGCAGCTGTGTTATCAATGCAAATAGGAGTAAGTAGGAAATTCAGACCATAGTGGAACCTGAGAGCAGCAGTTGGATGCTGCCATGTATTCTGCCTCACAGGTTGAAATTGCGACTGAAGTCTGCTTCTTGCACTGCCACGACACCAATCTGCCACCAAGAAACTGACATCCTCCAGTTATTGACTTCCGACTCTGATTGCACCCTCCATAATCAGAATCTGTGTAAGCGACCAGCTCCAAGTCTCCTCCTCTCGGGTACCACAACCCCAGCTTCGGCTTGCCCTTGAGATACCGCAGTATCCTCTTTGCACCTTTCAAATGAGATTCTTTTGGATTTGCCTGAAAACGTGCACAAAGACAAACAGCAAACATTATATCAGGCCTAGATGCAGTTAAGTACATTAAAGAACCTATTATTGCCCGATATTGAGTTGGGTCCACATCTGCATCACCGTCTACTTCAGCACCCAATTTGTGATTGACGCAGATTGGAGTATCATATAGAGAACTGTCCTCCATCTTGAAGCGCTTGAGCACATCATGAACATACTTCGTTTGATGAATGAACATCCCGTCCTTCTTCTGATCAACTTGCAATCCTAGAAAGAAAGTTAGTTCACCCATAGCACTCATTTCAAACCTTTTCTTCATGACGGCTTCAAACTCCTGACACATGGAGACTTTTGACGCAGCAAATATAATGTCATCCACGTAGACTTGTACCAGCAGGAAGTCGCTTCCATCCCTTTTGAAGAACAACGTGCTATCAATTTTCCCTATTTCAAAACCATTCTTGAGCAAGTAATCCGATAAAGTTGAATACCAGGCACGAGGTGCCTGATGTAATCCATACAACGCCTTGCTCAACCTGTACACGTGATCTGGAAAGTCTGGGTCAGGAAAACCCGGAGGTTGCTCAACATACACAACCTCATCAACTTTCCCATTCAAAAACGCACTCTTCACATCTAGCTGAAACACCTTCATCTTTTCATAAGCAGCAAACGCCAAAAACAATCTTATGGCTTCCAACCTGGCGACAGGAGCGAACACTTCGTTATAATCAATCCCCTCTTGTTGATTAAAACCTTTAACGACTAGCCTCGCCTTGTTTCTTATAATAATCCCCTTATCATCTCTCTTGCACTTAAACACCCATTTTGTGCCTATCGCATGCACATTCTTTGGTTTTTCAACCAAAGTCCAAACTTCCATCTTCTCGAATTGAGCCAACTCTTCTTGCATGGCTTCGACCCACGAGCTGTCCTTTAAAGCCATTTGATAATTCTTCGGTTCAATCTGGCTTATAAAGCAGGTGTACAGGCATTCATTGATTATTCATGTCTCCTTAATGCTTGTATAAACACAGGTATGTTCATTCAAGCTACTTCTCGTTTGGACACCTGAGGACACATCACCAATCACATTATCCAAGGGGTGATCTTTATGAATTCTCGTGGTCGGAACAGAACCAACATGCAAATTATCTTCCAAATTAGAAGAGATCTCATCAATGGTTGTTTCATGCTGAGAGTGAAAAGGATTGATAAATTCTTCTTCAGCTGAGGCAGCAGGGGTACCGATAGTGTTTAATGAGGAAGGTTGACATTTATCAATCAGCTGTCTTTGCAATAGATTTTCTTCCTCATCAAGTATCATCTTCGTCGCAGCACTTTCTTCTTCTTCAGAAATTTCCAACTCCGGTATGTTAAAAGACTTAAAAAGCTTAACATAGTCGAAAAGCTCAGCAGGTCCATTGCTTGGTTTTGGCTGTTGGTAACTTGTGATGTCGGTGTTACACACCACCTCCACCTTGCAGGTCGAAGTATTGAAGACACGTCTGTTTGGAGTACCAACAACATAACCGACTAAGATTCCTTCATCGGCTACTTCGCCAAATTTAGAATTTGTCTTCAAGATCGTACAAGGGGACCCGAATGGTTCAAGACCACTCAAGTTGGGCTTCCTTCCATGCATAAGCTCGTAACACGTTTTACCAAGTCTCTTAACGGTTAACACTCTATTCAGAACATAGCAGGCTGTAGCAACTGCTTCAGCCCAGAACATCACAGGAAGCTTCGAATCTGCCAGCATAGTTCTGGCTCCTTCAATTAAAGTTCGGTTCTTCCTTTCAGCCACTCCATTCTGTTGCGGAGTATACGGAGCGCTGTATTGGTGTTCAATTCCTTTCTGAAGAAAGAAGATCTCCATTTCAAAATTCTTGAACTCCGTTCCATTGTCACTCCTGATGAACTTCACTGTTTTACCCATGACGTTCTCAACTTTGGTAATCAAATTCTTCACCATTTGAGCCGTCTCATCTTTCGATTTCAGAAAATATACCCACGAATATCGCGAGTAGTCATCAGTGATCACCAAGCAGTAAGAAGTACCTCCTAGACTTTTTACATTCACGGGACCGAAGAGATCCATGTGAAGCAGTTCTAGAGTACTGGCAATAGAGTTGACCTTCTTGGTGAGATGGGATTTCTTGTGTTGCTTTCCCTTCTTGCATGCAATACATTTGTCTTCAAAGTTAAAACTTTTCAAGGGAACGCCCATCACAAGCCCATTCCTGACAATGTGGTTCATCTTCCGAAGATGAATGTGCCCCATCCTCCTGTGCCATAGTTCGGATTCCGATTCGCTTGCTTTCGTCATTAAACATGATTCTTCCGTAGCCATTTCAGTAGACCTCATATCCATCACATAAGTATTTGTATCACGTGGAGCTTTCATCACTATCCACTCGTCTGGTATCTGAAAACCAGGCTTCAACACGATCGCCTCATTCTTCGTGAAATGAACAGTATACTCCTTATCACAAATCTGCGACACACTCAGCAGATTGTGCTTCAACTCTTCTACAAAGTTCACATTCTCAAGAGTCATTTTTCCATTGGACACCTTTCATTTTCTAGTAATTCTGCCTCCACTTTCACCGGCAAAGCTAACTCTCGCTCCTTGAACAGGTTTTAAGTCGAGCAACAAGTATTTGTTACCCGTCATGTGCCGGGAACAGCCGCTATCTACAATCCAAAGACTGTGGGCAGCCCTGTTCAACTGTTCCTGCACAATAAAGCAAAGGATTAGAATCTAGGGACCCAAGACCAATTGGTCTTGGATCTATACATCCCGTACTTCTGCTTTCCAAAGTTAGCATCTGGATAATTCCTGTCAGTCCTATTAGGAAATCTCCTTGGAAATTGAGTGTGAGGCCTTCCAAACCTATGTGTATTGAAAGTATTATATCTTGCGGTTTGGTTATTAGCATTGTTAAACTGAGGTTTGTTTCTGTGAAAACCTGAATTAGTTACATTTCGGAACTTTGAAAGGTTTTCATTTTTAGCAGTATTAAAATTACCATTAGACTTACGCTCAGTTTTAATAGGCCTCACACCTCTGAATTTCGGTGTCAGAGGGCAATCTGCAACAAGATGTCCTAACTTATTACACCTAAAACAACACCTATGCTCCATTTTCTTTTCAAAGGTTGTTTTCGATGTCGAGGCTGTGTTACCGGCCGTTCGTCTCACATAAGGTGGGACGTACGGGTTGAGTGGAGTACTCTTTTTATAAGTTTTATCTTTTTCTCCACCAGTGGGTAACACTACCTTCTCTTTTGTCTTACCCGATTCGGACAACTTATCCGAATCCGATGAGACTGGACTCGTAACAGAAATTTTCACACTTGAAACAGGCGAACTCATTTCCCCACTACTAACACTTGGTTCTTTACTCGTAACCTTGATTGGAACTGTGTGAGGAACTTCAAAATCAACAGATTTCTGAACACTAGGGTTAAAAGTGTAATTGTGGTTGAAAGGTGGTGGAACCTCGTGATAACCAATTCCTCCCCTCTTTGTAGAGGTACCTTGATCACTAACAAGGTGATCAAGAATAGCTGAGGAATTTTTGAACTGTTCAAGTTTGCGGTTCAGTTCCACCAATTTCACCTGGTGGTCAGCAATCTGCTTTTCTCGTTCAGCAATCAGTTTAGTCTTTTCTTCTAAAACCTCATAACTTAGATCAATTACTTCAATTTTTTCAGCAAGTTTTGTTTTTAAGCTTTTAACATCTTTTTCACACGCTTTTATTTTAACTTTGTAACTGTTTTCTCTTGCTTTCATAAAGTGATGATCTTCTTTAAGAGTTTTAAATTCAGCATCTAAACGAACATACTGATCAGTTATGGTAGCAAGTTGCTCAGACAAATTCTCACATTTAGTACAAATAGGTTTAGAACTTACCTCGGAGAGTTGATCCTTGTTATCTGCCATGAAAGCTTTTTCCTTACCAGTAGCTTTCTCTTCTCCGGTAATCTTCTCACATTCTTCATTCTCAACCTTAGCCATATTTGCCTGCTCACTAGCTTCATTCGAATGCAGGTTCCAGTTGTATTCACCTGCTTCTCTGGACAGCATGGCATTGACTTCTTTACTACTCTCAGTGTGCTGTGCAGACCGGCCCTGACCACGTTCAACTCGCTCGTTTCTGCACTCTTTGGCAAAGTGCCCGTTTTGTTGACAGTTATAGCACCTCACCTTAGACTTGTCGAACCCTGGCCTGCCACCAACAAACTTTCTCCCTGTCTTTCTCATAAACTTCTTTACTCTCCTCACTATCATGGCCATCTGCCATTGTAAATCCATTTCCTCCAGATCATCAGCATCGATCTGGTCATAGTCTTCATCCAGCATCGCTGGATCAACCACCTTTCCTTGAATATAGTTTTCATATGAAGCAATAAACGAAGCATAGAGGCCAAACTGCTCTTCAGCAGATTTGACGCTCATTGGCATCTTAGAGTAATTATTGCTTGAGGAACTTGAAGATCCACTACTCTTGCTTGCTGTCTGTTGAGTACCACTTGATCCACCCGCAACAAAGCAAACATCCCCATTTGAGTTTACTGACACATGCCCCTCCTGTGAAGACTTGTCACAAGACTCGCCCTTCGAGTAGTAGGCGGCAGAATCAGTCTTTGAACTTGAATTTGAGTTTACTTTAGCACCGTACATGCCTGGATCTTGAACCTGATCCATAGATGTTTCTTTTCTTACCATATTAAGCTCAAAAGTTCTGAGCTTGTTGACAGTGGTTTCAAGATCATAAGTAGGGAAGTCTTTGTCTTCCCTCATCAGTACCGTATACATCTCCCATTTTGGTGGGAGGGCATCGAGAAGCTTTTCCACAATCTCTTCTTCTCGGTAGGAAATGTAGTAGTTACTCAATTCAGTCATTAGATGATAATATCGAGTGATAATATCATCAAGAGATTCGTTCTTCAAGTACTTAAAGACAGAAAATTGAGTTTTGAGCAACTTTATCTTTGACGCTCGAATACCTACATTCCCTTCAAATCTGTTCTCTAGAGCTTCCCAAAGCTCTCTAGCTGATGTATACTTTCTGAATGTATGGAGGATCTCCTGTGGAAGAGCCATTGTGATTGCAGCATGAGCCTTGCTTTCGGCTTCATACATCTTTTTCTCCTCCTCTTCCATTTTACTGTATTTCTTGATTTGGTCTCGACCCTCATACTCCATGACTGGTGGAATATATCCATCTTGGATGCATACCCACATCTTCGCATCCTGGTACTTAACGTATTGCATGAACCGATCCTTCCACGCGACAAAATCGGTTCCCTTCAGCAACCTTGGGGCCTTTGTAGCTGACCCCGCTTCAACTTCCATCTTTACAAGCTCCGAAATGTTGATCGACGACATTCTTCTTGAAGACTAAGAAACCCGAAAAAATCTGAGTAGGCGAAGTTAAAAATTTCCTCTGAACAGTACTGTAGGCGAAGTTAAGGATAACTTCGCTTAAGTAATAACTTCGCTGGATCCTTCTTAAATTCGCGTGACTGGGCGAAGTTGAGAATAACTTCGCTTAGGTAAGCGAACTTAGAAAGTAGGCGAACTTGAAGAAAACTTCGCTGAGCTAGGCGAACTTGATGAGAACTTCGCTGAGTTAGGCGATGTTGAGGAGGTAGGCAAAGTTGTAAATAACTTCGCTTCTCCTTATATCTTCGCTGAAACCCTACGTATCCTGACGCAACTTCGCTTGATGAACAGCAACTTCGCCTGACGAACTTAAACTTTCTGCAGATCTGAAAATCGGATTTTAACGACGTTTCTGACGGTTTAAAGGCTTGAACACACTGGTAGGAGGCTAGAATGAGCAAAAACACCAAAAACTCGTCCCGTGAATAGCCGAAATGGGACGAATTCTACACCCGCGTGAATATCCCGAACCACACAATCGAGCAAAAGCTCTGATACCAATTGTAGGTTCCCTGGACGGATCACACGAGATATCCCGATATACACAGGTGCGGAATCCCTGTGTAGATCGTTACAGACGTAGAACATAAGCTCACGAACACACGAACACGATACGAACAAACACACGTTATATTAATAACCCAACACGAGATACTTACAGACTCTCGACCTCACGTCAATTGACTCACTGAATTACACGTAACTTAACCACTAAAAACCAACACTAAAACGATCAGCCGTACCCTATTTAAATACACGACAACTTCGCCTCAGGCGAAGTTGTCCATAACTTCGCTCGTTCAACAAGTTCGCCTAGGCGAACTTGTCAACAACTTCGCTTGGTTAACAAGTTCGCCTAAGCGAACTTGTCAACAACTTCGCTGTATACAAACAAATACATAAACAATATTACAGACTCGATTACAGACATTAGACATATGAACTACTGACATTTATGCATCAACATAGTGGTTTCACAGTTGGTCAAGCCGCATTAAAAGCTGCTTCAGGTAAGGTGTCAGAACATGAAAAGGCGTGTCTTGACAACCAACATGTATTTATTCCTTTTGCTTTTTGACACTTTTGGTTTCCTATCACCTGAAGCTGTGGAGCTACTTACCCGCGTTCAGTGGGTCATACATAGTAATGTAATGACTCCAAGATCAGCAAATATAGTTTTTAAAAGATTGGATTTTGTGATTCAAAAAGGGGTAGCGACGCAGCTTGTTGCCCGCTTGCCTTCTGTTTTGATGTAATCTAAACTTTTCTTTAATAAGATATTTTATTATGTTCCCAACTATAGACAAGAACTGACTTTTAGCCAGTGGTAAAAGCGGGGCTAAGGTTCAACCGGCTACTTATTCGACGGCTATAAGTGGAGGATCGATTTAGCAGATTTCTAAAGGAGGGGCAAAATTTCAGTTGGTTGCCAAAAGCAGTGGGTAAATGACAAGTACATGTGTATTGGTTTTATTGGTTTTTTTTCTGGACAAAAATTTTTGCAAAGGCTAATTTTTATTTTCTGAAATGCCTATTTTAAAGGACTAATATTTAATACCTAAGCCCGTTGACATTAACGTATTTGAACCCTTATTAGACAAATAGATTTTGAAGAACCCTTGTAGATGTGGCTTAAATTCACCGATAGATTGCACAACACAACTAAGCAATGTATAACTGATGATACAACTTACATATTATGCTTTCACAAAATACTCCTTTTTTTCTCATTAGGATCGTGTTTACATTGGGATTGTACAAAAAAAAAGTTTAGACTTTCGCTTTTCCTCACGGAGAGGTCCCTTATTTTGCTTGATCCCTAGTTCTTTTGTTGGTGCTTTTCAGGTGTAGTACTTTCGGAGCTGCATGGAGTTCCAAGTTCTAGGAATCTCCTTTCCTTCCAAATTTGCCAATTTGTAGGCTCCCTTGTCCCCAGCCCAGGAGACTTGATAGGGTCCTTCCCATTTTGACCCCAACTTTCCTTGGTCCTCCTTTATACTTGCCTCATTCTCCCTTAACACCAAATCCCCCTTTTTAAATTTGACTTCTCTAACCCTTGCGTTGTAGTACTTCTCAAACTTTTTCTTGTATTCTACCTCCCTTCTCGCTGTTTCTTCCCTTCTTTCTTCTGCTAAGTTCAAATTCAATCGTAGATCTTCCTTACCCCCCCTTTTCCCCTTGCAAAGTTCGTCGAGTTGGTGCCCCAATATATACATGTATCATAGCCTCCGTTCCATACGTCAGGCTAAACGGTGTCTCCCCGTTACTAGTCTTAGGCATGGTCCTGTGTGCCCCTAAAACATGAGGCAACTCTTCCATCCACGATCCCTTTTCCCTTCCTAGCCTTGCTTTAATCCCATCCACCATACTTCGGTTTGCTCGCTCTACTTGGCCATTGGCTTGGGGATGAGCCACTAACGTAAACGTTTGCTTGTTTCTCAATTGGTGACACCATTCTCGGAACGGGTTGTTGGCAAACTGCTTTCCGTTATCGCTGATTATGGCATATGGCAAACCAAATTTGCAAACAATGTTCTCCCATACGAACCTCTTGATTTGTTCCCATGTGATAGTTCGAAGCGGCTTGGCTTCCACCCATTTTGTGAAGTAATCAATTGCCACTACTACAAATGTTACCTTCCCTGTTCCCTCAGGGAAAGGTCCCACTATGTCTATCCCCCGTTTTTGGAAGGGCCACGAGGAGCTTACTGGTATAGGCTTGATTTTGATTTCCTCCCCACCGGGGCGTGTATTTGGCAGTGGTCACATTTATGTATTTCTTTGACAGCGGTGAGAAACATTGCTGGCCAGTAGTACCCAGCCGTCAATGCTCGAGCCACTACCATTTTGGCTCCCATATGCATCCCACAAATCCCTTCGTGTATATCCCTTACCACGTATTCTACTTCCCCTTCGTCAATACACTTTAGGGAGGGCCCTAAATAGGACTTTCTGTATAACCCTCCCTCAACCATTTCATATTGTAAGGCCTTGACCCTCAGTTTCCTTTCTTCTTCTTTACTTTCGGGTACCTTCCCTTCCTGGAGGTAGTCGATGAGGGGGGTCATGCAACTGTCCTCATGGGTTCCCACCTAGGTGACTGATACTTTCGTCACCGATGGTTGTTTGAGGGTTTCCACCTTTACTTCTTTGGCCAAGTGATCAAAAGCAACTGCAGCTAACTTACTAAGGGCATCAGCTTTTTCATTGAATCCCCTGGGAATATGTATCACTTCTACCTGTTCGAATTCTCCCATTAAATCTTGAGTTACTTTCAAATACTTCTTCATCTTGGGTTCCCTGGCGTCGTAGCTTCCCCTTACCCTTTCTCACTTTCCTTTGTGCCATCCGGTTCCTCTTTCCCGTCTTCCTCTCCTTATTCAATTTCTGCCAGGAAATCGGCTAGGACCTCCTCTTTGATGGTTGTCCGCGACAGATACTCAAGTGTGTGATCCCCCAGTTCTACTGCCCATTTCATTAACCTGCCTGTTGGGTTAAATTTTTGATTAAGAAGATTGGAATCTTCTCAACCTCCTCTGGAAACGGCTAAGTATGGACTTCGAGCAAACTTAGACTATTGAGCATGATTTTACTACTTCGAGCAAGGTCTTCAGAACCTTAGGTGGTTAATTCTTCTAAGTGTTAAGGCTTCGAGCAAGCTACACTTCAACAAACAAGAGTATTCTTCTATCGAGCATGGATTGCCAATCGAGCAAACAGCTTGATCATACAAGTTTTAACCAAGTGATACGAGCACAGGATGTTCGAGCACATGGGGACAAGCATGGATGCAATAAGAAGATGTCATGTGCTCAAAGCAAGGACTTCGAGCATGGTTTAGTTACCCAAGTGAAATTTGCATCCTAGCATGATAAAGATTGCTCAATAAGTCGAAAGACAAGACTGAAAACATCAAGAAAATTAGCTTACTCTATGGACTAGTTCGAGCAAAGCAAGGATTGGTCGAGAGGAATGAAGCTTGCTGGAGGAGAATATCTTCACTGAAGATATTCTTAGTAAAGTATGCTCGAAGACACTCATTGAGCATACCTAGCATAGTGATTATGCTCGAGCAAGATACTTACCTTGCTCTAGGACTCTTACACTTGTATTTATTTTTATATTTCATTACGTAATAGAGAGGGATTCTAGAAGGAATGTCAGGGTCTATAAATAGGGTCCTAGGTTTCCATTTTAGGGTAACGTTGGCACGCACGGGATACGAGAAACATTATAAAAGAATATTCGTTCAGTTTCCTCGTACAGCCGCTGCCACCATCTTCACGGAACCCTAGACATTCCTTTACTGTTTCATTGAATGATGCATTTATTAGAGTTAATTTTTGTCTTTGTATTTGCTTGCACCAAATATTTATTGTTGTTTTGTTTGTTATCATATCACATCTTCGTTCCCATCCGTTGGATATCCTGATTCCACCGGGATATTCAATAGTCCTTTGGGTTATAGAGTTGGTGTGTTCTTGTCAACCTTACCAAGGTTTGCACCCGACTCATGGTCCTGACAAGTGGTATTAGAGGTTTGGAAGCTCGCTGAAGGCCATGGGACTGAAGGTTTGTGATAAAGCTTGAAGTTTTACCCTGTTTTTCTCCATCAAACTTCAGATCTACTGTAATGGAAGACCAGGAAGTTTCTACGAACAAGATTCCAAGACTTCTTGGACAAGAAAACTATATTAAATGGAAGATGCTTTTTGAAGCAGCTGTGAACTATAACGATCCCGAACTCTAGATTTCTATCATAGAGGGAAATTATGCCTTCGAATGCTACAAAAAATAGTGCCACTATGGAGCTGAAAATGAAGAAAAGAGATGATAAAGCGCTGTCTATGCTGAAGTTAGGTCTATCTTAGGAAATACTGACAACTGTCAATCATCACAAAACTGCTAAGGATATGTATGATGCAGTTATTGATATGTTTGAAGGAAACACAGAGCTGAGAGACATTAAGAAGGATAGAATGAAGCAACAGCTGGATAGATTCAAGTTTAAGGATGGTGGAAGATTAAAATAAGTTTTGCAAAGTTTCATGATGATTGTGAATGATATAAGAATAACTGACTTGCAAATCTCTGATTTTCAGCTAAACAAGAAGCTCCTATCATCTTTGTCTGGTGAATGGTATACAGCCAGCAAATTTATCAAGGAAAAGGCCAGTTTTCCCAACTTTAAGTTGGATGATGGGATAGCTTTTCTCAAAGCTGCAGAACATGAGATTTTTGAGAATCACATAATTAGATAGGATAAGCCCAGTTTTCCAATGAACAATGCTCTTTGTAGCACCAATGGGAAATCTCTCTGTCAAGAATTAGCAACCGATTTTTGAAGAGACTTCTGAGACAAGTTCAGCTTGTGGAGGACAGACAAGATTCAAAGTCCAATTGATAGAAGATGATGTTGCTTCAACAACAAGTGGACAGTCTACATTTGTGCACAACAATACAAGCCAAGGAACTGATTACCTAGCATTGTTCTTAATGTTTACTTAGTCATATCATGCATTTGTGGCCAAGAACCTGATCAACACAAGCATTATGCAGGAAGACCTTGAGCAAATTGATGCTAATGACTTAGAAGATATGGACATCAAATGGCAGGCTGCTATGTTAGCTATGAGAAGCAAGAGGCTGTACAACAGGTAGGAAGATCAAGCTTCAATGGACCCAATGAAAGAATAGGCTTTGACAAATCAAAAGCCATCTACTACAACTGTCAACAGCCTGGACACTTCGCCAGAGAATGCAATATGCCCAAACAAGTTGGAAATCAAGTGAATCAAAATCAATTTTACCAGAATCAGAACCAAAACTTCCAGAATCAGAGAAATCAGATCATCAATCAAAATCCTTTCCAACAACAGAACAGACCCCAACAGAGTCAATCAAAACACTGTGAATCAGGTTAGAGATCAAGGGAATGTTGCAGTCACTAGGGAACCTTAAGATAGAGAGTATGACTGGAGTAATCATGCTGCAGAAATTGAAAAAGCAAACGTTGCTTTCATGGCCAAGGTGCAGGACAAGCCGGAATCATCAAATTCACAGGTACATTCTGATATCTCCATTTATGATCTTCTTATTACAATTGATGAGCTCAATCAGGAAGTTAGGAGGTGGAAGTCAGAATGTGGAAGAAAAGAAGTATTTCTGAATGTGTATGAAGCTAGTGAAGTAACCTATGAAAGCCAAATTAAGGGACTAGAAGAATATTTTATGCAAGCATACAGAACTCAATCAAGAATAACTGTTGAGATTGAGGGATTGAAAAAGATGTATGCTAATGAGAAGATCAAGAATGCTGAATTGATGATTCAAATGGAATTTCATAAGAATCTGGTGTCTACTAGAAACATAGTTGGTCACTTGGATAAAATGACTGATGAAGAAAAATTCAAGAAGGTACCACCACTTTTCTGTAACAGTTATCCACTAAAAGTAGACAAGGAGAGCAGGAATGAGTATCTGAAACAATCTAAGAATGGTTTTGAAGATAGAACTGAGTTTGTGAAACAGTATGAGAAGGTGATTGTTGATGAAGAGGGAGAGTTTAGTATGAAGCGAAGTGATGAATTAAAGGAAACGAAGGTTGAAGAGAAGAAATAAAATGCAAAGAAGAAATGGAGTGAATACTCCAGTGATGGAAGTACTTGCAGTAGTGACAGCACCAAATCATCAAAAGGCAAGAAAAAGAAGAAGGGATCAAGCAAGAAGAAAGACGAGAAGATTCCAATATTGCCAAACATGACTCCCAAGATGAGGAAACATTATGAACAGAGGAAAAGAGAGCATGTGGCATTTTACATTTGTGCCAGAACCCAATCAGAAGTCAAGAAAAAGAATAGTGTACCTCAGAAATCTAACACATTATGTCCAAAAACCTCCATAGGTTTTGACTTCCCAAAGCCAAGTGATAGAATTAAAGACATGAAACTGCTTGAGGATATGGGAAGTTTTGCCAAAGTCTGGTGCAAGAAATGTGATGCCTATGGACATCACACTGATTCTAGCTGGATTGTTGAGGACACATTTGAGATTCCTGATGTGGTGAGTGGTTTTGATATGAAGAGCTACAAAGAAATGTATGAGAAATACTTGAATGGAAACAGAAGTCCATCTGATAGTGAGGAGCAAAAGATGATTCTAGAAAAGAGGCTCAAGACAATTCTGAAGATTAAATAGAATGAACAAGTGTCAAACAAGAAGATGAAGAAGAAAAGGTCAAATGATAAAGGGAAAGCCAAAATGAGACCTGGAGTTCTTAATGGTGATGAAAAGTTCTTATTGAAGCAAGGGTTTGAACCAAAAGAGTTTCAGTGGAAGACCAAGAAGGAGTTAAAAGAATGGAAAGACAGGGTGATTGATCAGATTGAAAACAGCATTGAGGCATCAGCTGTGTCAAATGGATTAGACTCAGACTCAAATGAAGATTGTGAAACAGTCTATGAAGATCCACTTCCACTTCCAACTCCTGATGATTCTCCAATTGAATCTGATTTGCAGGCTGATATAGTTTGCAACTCAGAATCTAACTGATTCTCTTTTGTATATATGTGCAGGAACAGTCCATGAACATCAATGACTTATGGTATATGGACAGTGGATATTCCAGGCACATGACCTGTGAGAAAGAAGCTTTCACTAATTATGAAAGAAAATATGAAGGTCCAGTTGCCTTTGGGAGTGATGAAAATGGAGGGAAGATTGTAGGAAGGTACACTCACCAATGGAAAGGTATCCTTTGAGAATGTGCTGCATGTTGAAGGACTACAATACAATCTACTCAGCATTTCTCAAGTTTGTGACAAAGGATACAAAGTGGCTTTCAATGATGAAAACTGTCTAATCCTAAAGCCTGAATTTGTGATCCCAACTGACATGATCATGATGATGGCTCCAAAGAATGGCAACCTCTATGAGCTTAGAATGAACACGGCTACATCTAGAGGAGGTTCATGCTTTGTTTCCAAGGCCACTGAAAATGAGACTAAACTATGGTATAGGAAGATGTGTCATGTCAATATGAAGAACATGAACAAGCTAGTGAAAGGTGAACATGTTGTTGGCCTTCCAACAAGAGAATTTAAGCTTGAAGAAAAATGCACATCTTGTCTCATAGGGAAACATGTAACATCCAACTTTTGTTAAATAATAAACAACATGAAGTTTTGTTATTAACTGTGTGTAGTTAACTTAATTGTGTGTTAATGTTTGGATAATGATTGGATTTGGAATTGGGAGTGGGTGGTGGGGCTCATAGCCCGTATATAAACCCCAACACTCTTCTAACCACTCGTTGTTGTTGAAGGCCAAGGAGACTACACATTGAAACTTCCAAATGGTTTGGAAGTTATTTTGAAAGACATTTTGTATGCTCCTAGTTTGACTAGGAACATTCTCCGTTTCTTTGTTAGGACAATATGGGTCTGATTTTAAAATTGTGGACAATGTATTTGTGTTTTCATGAATAATGTCTTTTATTTTAATGCAATGCCGTCTAATGGCATTTATGAATTAGTTCATGATAACACATCCTTTGATAACACGTTGTACCAATCAAGCAGAGACTCAAAATGGATATGAGTAAGACTTATCTTTGGAATTGTCGCCTTGGTCATATAAAAAAAGATTGCATACATACACTTCAAAAGAATGGTCTTTTGGAATCAAGTGATGATTCATTTGATAAATACGAGTCTTGTATGTTAGGAAAAATGACCGAGGACCCCTTTAGTGGAACAAACGAAAGGGCAAAAGACTTATTAGGTATCATACATTCGGATGTATGTGGTTTTTTAAGACAATGACAAGGAATGGTGAAAGATACTTCATTACCTTTATCGACGATTATAGTCATGGGTATGTGTACTTGTTAAGACACAAAGATGAAGCATTTGAAATGTTCACAAGTCTTCCAAAATGAAGTACAAAATCAACTCGATAAAACCATCAATGTATTTCGTTCAGATAGAGGAGGTGAATACCTAAGTGATGCTTTCCAAGATCATCTTAGGAGTTGTGGGATCATCTCACAACTTATTCCACCTGGAACACCACACCATAATGGTGTGTCCAAAAGGAGGAATCGAACTCCGTTGGATATGGTTCGAGTTATGATGGCTAGAAGCACATTGCCTCTATCATTTTGGGGCTTCGCTTTGCTCTCCGCGGCCCGTATTCTAAATATGGCCCCAACCAAGATAGTGGACAAGACACCTTTTGAAATATGGAATGGAAGGGCTCCATCGTTATCATATTTAAAGGTATGGGGTTGTGAGGCTTATGTCAAGAACAACACCCAAAACAAACTTGAAAGTCGATCCACTAAGTGTATCTTTGTAGGATATCCCAAAGTTTCTAAGGAATATTATTTCTACAACCCAACCGAGCAAAAGGTATTTGTTGCTCGAAAGGCCGAGTTCTTGGAAACTAAGTTCCTTATGGAAGGTACTAGTAGAACGGTGGAACTCGAGTAGGATCGAGAACCACAAGATACACGTTTGGTTGATACTAGCAATCAACAAGAGGATGTTGATAATGATTAAATGGTTGATCAAAACACACAAAACATTCGCAAATCCGGTAGAATTAGTCATCCACCAGAAAGATATAGATTTTTCATGGATGGATGCTATGCGGTAGATTCGGATGAACCCACCACATACCGTGATGCAATGTCACAATCCGATTGTGACAAATGGCTTGAAGCCATGAATGTTGAGATGCAATCCATGCATGACAACCAAGTATGGGATTGGGTTGTACCACCTCTTAATTCCAAACCGGTTGGAAGTAAGTGGGTTTTCAAGAAGAAAACCGATATGCACGGAAACTTGGATACTTATAAAGCAAGACTTGTAGCAAAAGGTGTCACTCAAACTCAAGGGGTTGACTATGATGAAACTTTTTCTCCCGTAGCAATGCTAAAGTCTATAAGGATATTGTTTGCCATAGCCACACATTATGACTATGAGATATGGCAAATGGATGTCAAAAACCGCATTTCTAAATGGGCATCTTGAGGAAGATGTCTATATGATTCAACCCGAAGGTTTTGTCGATCCACAACATCCTAAAAAAGTATGCAAGTTAAATAATTCAATCTATGGATTGAAACAAGCATCTAGAAGATGGAATCACCATTTTGATGAAGAAGTTAAGAAATTTGGATTCATCAAAAATGGTGATGAAGCTTGTGTGTAAAGAAAGCTAGTGCGAGCATCATTACCTTCTTAGTATTGTGTCTTGATGACATACTACTATTTGGAAATGACATTCCAACCATGGAAGGTGTAAAAGCATGACTTGAAAGTTGTTTTTCTATTAAGGATCTTGGTGAAACCGCCTATATTTTGGGAATAAAGATCTATAGGGATAGATCAAGGCGGTTTGATAGGTTTAAACCAAAGTCTATACATTGACAAAATCTTGAAGAGGTTCAAGATGGAGAACTCTTAGAAAGGTTTGGTACCTATTCAAAGAGGAACGATATTGAGTGAGTCTCAATGTCCAAGCTCGAAGGAAGAGCAAGATAGAATGAATGGGATCCCATACGCATCGGCTATTGGATCCATCATGTATGCAATGGTAGGCACTAGACCGGATATATCATGCGCTTTAAGCATGACAAGTAGATTCCAACATAATCCGGGAAGTATCCATTGGATGGCGGTTATGAGTATATTGAAATACCTTAGAAGGACTAAGGACATGTTTCTAATATACGGTTCGTGTGAGGAAGAACTCGTTGTAAAGGGTTACACGGATGCGAGTTTCCAAACTGATCGAGATGATTCTTGATCACAATCGGGATATGTTTTCGTTATGAATGGTGGGGCAGTCTCTTGGAAGAGCTCAAAACAAGATGTGGTAGCATTTTCCACCACGGAATCGGAATACATCGCCGCCTCATTGGCAGCTCAAGAAGCTGGGTGGATAAGGAAATTCATTGCCGACCTAGGGATGGTCAGTACCATTCAGGACCCTCTAGAGATCTTTTGTGACAACGAGGGAGTGATTGCTCAAATCAAGGAACCTCATGCACATCAAAAGACGAGGCACATTTAGCGGTGGTTCAACTACATAAGGATGAAGTTGAGAAAGGAAGATATGTATTCGCAAAGTTCACACCGATCAAAACATTGCGGATCACTCACGAAGCTCCTTGAAAGGCCAAAGCATGAGGGTCATACTTGTGCCTTAGGACTTTGGTATTCTTGTGATTGAATTTGATCGAATTTTGTATTTGGATATCAGAACAATTGTTATTTTGATTCATTCATATGATTATGGTTTATGATTATGACATCTTGAGTTACTTATTCAATGAATAAGTTACTTATTCTAAATGTCCGTAGTCGCTCATATTTATGGGAAAAAATATGAAGGTAAGACTATTATGAACTTGGATTGGTGGATATTCATAAGGTATGAATATAGAGCAAGGGTTGCTTCCAAGGTTCATAGATGTTTATGGGATATAAATATTGGATTGACCCGCTCTCAAATGTTACTACATGGAATCCTTGCGATTGATCATAAGTAAATTTGAATAAAGGCGAATATCATAGTATCCTCCAACCTGAGATATATATGTTGGGTTTTATACAAGGTTATCAAAGTTTCAAGTTAACCATTTTAACATGAAAACGCAACGGAAGCTTAGATTTTAAAACTTGTTATGAACATACCATTATGTTAAAACTAAAACCCAAAGAACAAGGATCAATATTACAAGAACAATATGCTTACAAAATGTAAATGGTACCTTCTTATACCTTATAAGAAGATGTAGATGGATGAAGAAGATGATGTCTTCAAATGGCACGGTTGCAAAGGAGAAACCCTCAAGCTTTGTATACCCCAAGCTTTGAATCAACAACACCAATTGATGCTAGGATTTGAACACTTTAATCAAGCTCACAAAAAACCCAAAATGGCCAAAGTGGCCGTGAGTTTTTTGAGAGAGAGAAAGAGAGGATGTTTTGTTTACTTGAAATTCAAAAATGAGACAAGAACCAAATTGCATGTGTTGTGAATGGAGAAGTATAAAGGAGGTCAACACTAGAAGACAAGGCTTTTGATTGGACCAAAAACCTCCACCCACATGGGGTGGACGGTTATTATTATTATTATTATTATTTTTTTTTTGTTTTGTTTTAACCATTAAAACATCTCCATTCATTTTATAAAACTCATTTTTATAAAATGTACATACATTTATATAATTATTTAACCAATTAAATAATTAATTTATATAAACAAATTATCTAGATAATTTATTTAAATCCTCAAGTGTGTTTGTTTAGAAAACCAATTTTCTAAATACTTAGTGTTCGGTATTCGTTTAAATGATCAAATCATTAAAAGAATACATTTGTTGTTGTCTAGCTTGTTATTGGGTATGACCCGACTTGGATCAAACACAGTTAGCCACATTAGTATAAGTATGTGTCTCGGGCATACGTAATTCCAACAATCTCCCACTTGCACGAGATACATAGAAAATTAATGCAAGTGGTGAATACCGCCTAACAACAGTTCACCACCCCTAACGTGTTTGACGAAGTGCCATTCAATAACATAATCCCTTCAAGTTCCTTACTTGATATGATTTAGGTGAATCTATCATTATATCCCTTTGTTACTAGATGTCATGTTGGATCTAAGAGACATAGGCGATCATTCTCTTTACAATTCAACTTTATCAGGCCTTAGACATCTAAACTCTCAACACATAAGAGGAACAAATTCCATCTTGACTGTATACGCCTCTCACTATCACTTTATACTCCACCTGAGCTCATCCTTATGTACCATCTTTTACGAATAGCGAAGGGGAGAGTCAAAGTGTAATACTTGGTGAAAATCAAGACCCAGTATACATCTCAGGTCTAAGGATAATATGAAATTCTCCTTTACTCAAAATTACTAATGATCAGGTCCATTGACTCCATGTAGTAATATTGAGAGCGGGTCAGTCCAATATTCGTATCCCACAAATATCTATGAACCTTGGCAGCAAACCTATGCTCCATATTCATTCCTTATGAATATCCACCAATACTAGTTCATAATAGTCTTGCTTCATATTTGTTCCCACAAATGTGATCGACTACGGACTTTTAGAATAAGATAACTTATTCATGGATTAAACATGCAAAATTAGAATTTAACTCATAATCATATAAAAGAGTTAAATTACAAAAGTCTTTTAAACGTAAATACAAAATAGATCAAATCCAATTACTAGAATATCGGAGTCCTAAGCCACTCGCATGACGCTCATGTTTCGGTCTTTCTAGGAGCTTCGTGAATGGATCCGCAAGATTTTGATCAGTTCCAACTTTGCGAATACATATC
This sequence comes from Bidens hawaiensis, assembly GCF_021521415.1. Taxonomy (NCBI): domain Eukaryota; kingdom Viridiplantae; phylum Streptophyta; class Magnoliopsida; order Asterales; family Asteraceae; genus Bidens; species Bidens hawaiensis. The sequence goes on from NW_027491022.1 coordinate 1,224,816, forward strand.
TTTCCTTTTTCAACTTCATCCCTTATGTAGTTGAATCTCCGCTCTATGTGCCTTGTCTTTTGGTGCGAACGAGGTTCCTTGATTTGTGCAATCGCACCCTCGTTGTCACAAAAGATTTCTAGGGGGTCTTGAATGGAAGAGACCACCCCTAGATCAGTAATGAATTTCTTCAACCATGCAGCTTCCTGAGCTGCCAATGAAGCGGCGATGTATTCTGATTCTGTAGTGGACAATGCTACCACTTCCTGTTTTGAGCTCTTCCAAGAAACAGCTCCTCCATTAAGAGTGAACACATACCCAGACTGTGATCGAGAATCATCTCGATCAGTTTGGAAGCTCGCATCCGTGTAACCTTTTATAGCGAGTTCCTCCTCACCAGATCCATATATCAGAAACATATCCTTAGTTCTCCTAAGGTATTTCAATATGTTCTTAACAGCCATCCAATGACTGTTTCCTGGATTCTGTTGGTATCTGCTTGTCATGCTCAAAGCGCATGACACATCCGGTCTAGTACATATCATCGCATACATAATGGATCCTATAGCAGAAGCATATGGGATTTGTTTCATCATCTCTTGCTCATCCTTTGAGCTTGGACATTGAGCTAAACTCAATATGGTCCCTCTTTGAATAGGTACAAAACCTTTCTTGGAGTTTTCCATCTTGAACCTTTTCAAGATCTTATCAATGTATGTACTTTGGTTCAAACCTATCAAGCGCCTTGACCTATCCCTATAGATCTTTATTCCCAAAATATAGGCAGCTTCACCAAGATCCTTGATGGAAAATCTACTTCCAAGCCAAGCCTTAACGCTTTCCATGGTTGGAATGTCATTTCCAAATAGTAGAATGTCATCGACATACAATACTAAGAAGGTAATTATACTCCCACTAGCTTTCTTATACACACAAGCCTCATCAGCATTCTTGATGAATCCAAAATTTTTGATTTCTTCATCAAAACGATGATTCCAAGTTCTAGATGCTTGTTTCAATCCATAGATTGATTTCTTTAACTTGCATACTTTATTAGGATGTTTCGGATCGACAAAACCTTCAGGCTGAACCATATAGACATCTTCCTCAAGATATCCATTTAGGAAAGCGGTCTTGACATCCATTTGCCAAATTTCATAATCATAATGTGCAGCTATGGCAAATAATATCCTAATAGACTTTAGCATTGCCACAGGCGAAAAAGTTTCATCATAATCAACCCCTTGAGTTTGAGTGAAACCCTTAGCTACAAGTCTTGCTTTATAAGTATCCAAGTTTCCATGCATATCAGTTTTTCTTTTGAAAACCCACTTACTTCCAACAGCTTTGGAGTTGAGTGGTAGTTCAACCAATTCCCAAACTTGGTTGTCATACATGGATTGCATCTCAACGTTCATGGCTTCAAGCCATTTGTCACAATCATTCTTGGACATTGCATCACGGTATGTGGTTGGTTCATCCGAATCTACCACGTAGCAACCTTCTATAAAAAATCCATATCTTTCAGGTGGATTGCTAACTCTACCAGATCTGCGAACGTTTTGTGTGTTTTGATCAACCACTTGATCACTTTCAACAACCTCTTGTTGAGTGCTAGTATCAACCAATTGTGTATCATCTTGTGATTCTTGATCCTCATCAAATTTCACTGTTCTACTATTAGTTCCTTCCTCAAGGAACTTAGTTTCCAAGAACTTACCCTTTCGAGCAATAATAACATTTTGCTCACTAGGATCGTAAAAGTAATATCCTAAATCATCTTTAGGATAACCTATAAAGATACACTTAGTGGATCGGACTTCTAATTTGTTTGGGGTGTATTGCTTTACATAAGCTTCACAACCCCAAACTCTTAAGAATGATAGCGATGGAGCCTTTCCATGCCATACTTCAAAAGGTGTCTTCTCCACTTTCTTGGTTGGAGCCATATTCAATATGCGAACAGCGGAAAGTAAAGCATAGCCCCAAAATGATAGAGGTAAAGTGCTTCTAGCCATCATCGATCGAACCATATCTAATAGGGTACGATTTCTCCTTTCAGACACACCATTATGTTGTGGTGTTCCAGGTGGAGTAAGTTGTGAAATAATTCCACAACTCTTAAGATGATCTTGAAAAACACCACTTAGGTATTCACCTCCTCTATCACTACGAAGTACTTTGATTGTGGTCTTGAGTTGTCTTTCTACTTCAGTTTTGAAGTCTTTGAACATTTCAAAAGCTTTATCTTTGTGTTTCATTAAGTACACATAACCATATCGACTATAATCGTCAATAAAGTTAATGAAGTATCTTTCACCATTCCTAGTCATTGGTCTAAAAGGACCACATACATCCGAATGTATGATACCCAATAATTCTTTTGACCTTTCAAAAGTTTTATTAAAGGGTTGCTTTGTCATTTTGCCTTGTAAACAAGATTCACATACATCAAATGAATCATACTCATTTGTTTCTAGAATACCATTCTTGCGAAGAGTTTGCATGCGATTCTTGCTTATATGTCCAAGGCGACAATGCCAAAGATAGGAATCACCCAAGTCCTTCTTGAGTTTCTTGGTGTTGACATTGTACATTGAACTACTATGTGACGCACCAATTTGATCTATTTCATATATACCATTTATGGGTATAGCTTTAAAATAAAATATGCCATTCATCAAAACATGAATATCATAATCAATAAACTTAAGATCAAAGCCACATTGTTTTAAAAGAGACACGGAAATAATGTTTCTCCTTAACTTAGGAGCATACAAAACATTCTTCAAAATTACTTCCAAACCACTTGGAAGCTTTAACAAGTAGTCTCCTTGGGCTTGGACTTCAACTCTTGCTCCATTGCCCATAAAGAGACTAATGTCCCCTTTGTTGAGTTGTTTACTTCTTTTGAACCCCTGCAACAAATTGCAAATGTGAGTTCCACATCCGGTATCAAGTACCCATGTATTTGAAGAAATAACATTTAGTTCAATATGTATAGTAAAGATAATACCTGAGGTATGCCCCGCATCCCTCTTATCTTTTAACGCATTGAGATAGGTCGGACAATTCCTTTTCCAATGACCTATCTCTCCACACTCAAAGCATGGATCTTGCGCCGCAACCTTTTGCTTCTTTTCCTTCGGTTTGGTGGGCGTGATGGCTTTCCTCTTTCCCTTTCCTTGGACGTGGCCCTTGCCCTTAGCAACACTTGCTTTGGGGTTGGAGTTATGTCCCCTTTTTCCTTCATTGATTGTTAGAACGGGTAAAACCCTTTTACCCATTCCCGCTTCGGCCGTTCTTAGCATTGCGTGAAGCTCACCAATGCTTTTGTCCCACCCATTCATGTTATAATTCATGACAAAGGTTTCAAACCTTTTGGTCAAAGAGTTGAGGATCAAATCCGTAGCCAACTCATTAGACACGGGACAATTCAACCTACGAAGCTTTTCGATGTAGCTTTTCATCTTTAGGACATAAGATGAGACGCTTTGGGTTTCCTCCATACGACATGCATGAAACGCTCGAACCGTTTCGAAACGTTCCGCTCTAGCTTGTTGAAGGAACATTTCCTTCAATTGAGTTATCATGTCGTATGCCCCATGATGCTCGAAATCCTTTTGGATTTCGGGAATCATAGTCCCTAACATGAGGCAAGAGGCTTGCACCGAATCTTTGGTGTACTTGACCCAATCGTTATAAGCCTCCTCATCTTCCACGTTAGGCTCGTCGGGAATGGGATCGTCTAAGACATATGATATCTCTTCTTGTTTGAGAACTATTCTCAAGTTGCGATACCAATCCATAAAGTTATTATGGTTTAGACGATCCTTTTCAAGGATGGTTCTTAAGGATAGGTTACGGGTGTTATGGGTAGAGGTGTTTGCATTGTTAGCGGCCATCTACAAAATTTAACAAAGTTTTATTTTAGTATTATAAACAATTTAATTATTAATACCCTTTTATTCCAAATTTTTTAAAATAATAATTAAATTCTAGAATCCAATGATAAATCAAATTTCGGTTAGGTGACCTTTATCCCGTTATTTGATTTAACAAGGTAGTCAATCTTGACAATTGCAACCATTTGCAACTTCTAGAGGTATGGGACCATTCGAAATCCTTATTTCGTGTTGGCATGTTTATCCCATCAACACCATTAGATCCCATGCTTAGGTGACCTTTATCACATGGTTTCTAATTCAAGTCGTCCTACTTGTATAAACATGTAAGATTAACATACAAGTGGTTAGGTGACCTTTATCCCACAAATATGTTAATATTACCCTAAGTATATTAGTTTGCTCAAAATGGTTAGGTGACCTTTATCCCATTAAAAGTTTCCTAATACGTTAAGTGTCATACAAAAGGATGGTGTTAGACTTGTTTCTTTGGTAATTATGAAAAAGGGATTTTAAATTTTCAAATATTCTAGTTGAAAAACATTATGCCATATCCTAACATGCATTTAGAAATATGGCGATTTTGAAAAACCAATTTTCAAGGTTCTAGTTATAATAAAACCAATTTTATTATAGGTGAGTGATCGCTTAGTTTTAATAAACCCATTTAATTAAACTAATTGACGCGATATTACCAAATATATATTAGAACCCGTTTTATGCTTGTTGTCGTTCCTATGTGACGGTTTGGATATCCTAATATCTATCAACCACACATTACATTAAGTAAAACAAACAACCAAGCATACACATGCAAAATATAGTCATAACCGAAAACCGCTAAATTTGACCATACTTGTTAGCCGAAACAAGTATAGGTCATAAGTCACACCTAAGGGACAAAACATGACACAAGGATGGAATGTTGACTCCCACTTGACCTTGCATCCAAATGCTTCAAGTATCCTCTCCAAGTTGTTGTGTTCTTGTTGGGCTTGTTAATGGGCTCCAAACTTCCAAAAGTCTTCTTGGGCCCAAGAGTGAAATTTATGGGCCTAATGGGCTTGAATCCCATGATGGGCCGGTGAGGCCCAACAAGCCCAAAATTTCGGTCCAAGGCCCAAATCCACCAATTCTTGCATCTTCAATTTTTACAAAATGTATCCTAATACATATTTTTCTAAAAAAAAAGGAAAATGCAACTAATCTATTTATTACATACCAATTTATGAATAAATAAATTACACAAGCCTAAGATTATGAATTATTACAACCATATTGAATAATAAACATAATCAACATACACAAACAACAATCAACATATCCAAGGTCTAGGTTTCGGTTATGACACATCCAAACATACCAAATGTTCTAAGCATGCAACCTAAGCAACCAATGCCCAAAATATCACAAAGACAAAAGGTGCCCCCCCCCCAAGAGGCTACGGCCACCCCCCCCCCCCCCCCCAAAATTTACAATTTTGATATTTCAACATCCAAATGTTAAATGGTTTCCTAAGATCTTTCCATGCATGTCAAGATCTTACAAAACCATGAGGGGTAAAATCCACCAAATTTTCGGACCCCTTTTTCACCCATGAAAAAACCCGAAATTTATGAATACAAAAGAAGCATAAGTCCTTGTAACCGGCTCTTGATGCCATTGTTGGGTTTTATACAAGGTTATCAAAGTTTCAAGTTAACCATTTTAACATGAAAACGCAACGGAAGCTTAGATTTTAAAACTTGTTATGAACATACCATTATGTTAAAACTAAAACCCAAAGAACAAGGATCAATATTACAAGAACAATATGCTTACAAAATGTAAATGGTACCTTCTTATACCTTATAAGAAGATGTAGATGGATGAAGAAGATGATGTCTTCAAATGGCAAGGTTGCAAAGGAGAAACCCTCAAGCTTTGTATACCCCAAGCTTTGAATCAACAACACCAATTGATGCTAGGATTTGAACACTTTAATCAAGCTCACAAAAAACCCAAAATGGCCAAAGTGGCCGTGAGTTTTTTGAGAGAGAGAAAGAGAGGATGTTTTGTTTACTTGAAATTCAAAAATGAGACAAGAACCAAATTGCATGTGTTGTGAATGGAGAAGTATAAAGGAGGTCAACACTAGAAGACAAGGCTTTTGATTGGACCAAAAACCTCCACCCACATGGGGTGGACGGTTATTATTATTATTATTATTATTTTTTTTTTGTTTTGTTTTAACCATTAAAACATCTCCATTCATTTTATAAAACTCATTTTTATAAAATGTACATACATTTATATAATTATTTAACCAATTAAATAATTAATTTATATAAACAAATTATCTAGATAATTTATTTAAATCCTCAAGTGTGTTTGTTTAGAAAACCAATTTTCTAAATACTTAGTGTTCGGTATTCGTTTAAATGATCAAATCATTAAAAGAATACATTTGTTGTTGTCTAGCTTGTTATTGGGTATGACCCGACTTGGATCAAACACAGTTAGCCACATTAGTATAAGTATGTGTCTCGGGCATACGTAATTCCAACAATATATTGGGTCTTGATATTCACCGAATATTGTACTTTGACTTAGTTCTTTAGCTGCTCTAAAACATGATAGTACATAAGTCTAAGAACAGGTATAGTACAAGGTGATTGTGAGAGACGTATGTAGTCAAAAGGGGATTTGTCCCTCTTATTCGTTGAGAGTAAGATGTCTAAGGCCTGATTAGTTAAATCAACAGAGAATGATCACTCTGTGTCTCTGGATTTGACATGACATCTATGGCAAAAGGATAAATGATAGATTCACCTAAATCATTTCAAGTAAGAGACTTGAAGGGGATGATTATATTGAGTGGCACTTCGTCATGCGTATTAGGGGTAGTAAACCGTAGTTAGGCGGTATTTGCTACTTGCATCAATCTTCTATGTATTTTGTACAAGTGGGAGATTATTGGACTCGGTACGCCCAAGACACATATTATTATTGATGTGGCTAGTACGTCATGATCCAAGTTGTGTCATACCCAATAACAAGCTAGACAAATATCAATAATATTTGTTAATATATGATATGATTATAACAAATAAATATTAACACTCGAGTTATTTGGAAAGGGGTTTCCAAATAAAATGTACTTGTGAAATAAATAAATCATATGGGTGATTTATACTTTGAGAGAAAGCATTCCATATTGTTGTTTAAGAGGGTTAAGTAACAATATATTAAGCATGTTACATATAATGTGTTATTGTTGTGTATGACACAATATAAGTGTGTATCACACAAAGCATTGTGTGTGACAAAATGCAAGGTACATATATATATGGAAAGTATGAAAAATAATAAAAACAAGAAAGGAAGGAGGGTGGCCGCCCCCCCCCCCCCCCTCTCTCCCTCTTCTCTTATTTTATTATTTAATCTAACTTAGTGGATACATGCAAGAGGGTTGATTGGTTGCCTTGGGTGGTGCCTTTCATAACTCTTTCATCTCTCTCTCACACACATAATTGACTATTACACAAGACACAAAACACTCTCAACTCTTCCTTTTCTCTCTTGGGTTTTTGGCCAAAGGAAGGAGCAAAGGAAGGAGTGCTTTCAAGTGTAAATCTTAGCTAATCAAGGTGTATTGTCGGAGGCTTGGGGTATGCAAGCTTGAGGACCTTCCCATTGAAGTTCTTGCCTTCCAACCATCCTCTCCTTCACCCGGATTTGTCATCTTGAAAGGTAGCCTTGACATGCATGGACTTATAATGACATGCATATGTTTGATAGTATGTATTTCGTATTTGGATCCGGGCTTGGATTTTGCATGTGAAAAATTGGTTTTATACATATCAACTAACAAGATTTAAAACTAATTTCCGCTGCGTTTTTCATAAAATTGGGATTTTATGACTTTGATAATCTTGTTAAACCAACACAAGTATCGATTCGTGGACACAAATAGTTTCTAATAATGAATCTATGTTTTTAACTAAACGAACATAATAATCATTTAAAGGTGGTTTTTAAGATATTTCTTAAAGTATATAAAATAGGTGAACAAGGAGTTAAGTTTTTAAGACGAGAAAACCAATAATTAAAGGTTATCATCTTAAATCAAGAATCCACTATGTTCTTTCTTGATGATTATTATGATGAGTATGTAATTAACTTGCTTTAATAATATAGGAGAGAATAACCCCTCATTCCTAAGTGAATTACCCTATGACAAAGAAGAAAGTAGAATGCATATCTTCATGTCTGCCATGAAAATGTCAATTTAAGTAAGCAAATAGTTTTAGTGAAGTATAAATATTAGGATTGACTTGGATTTCTCAAATACCAATTCTAACAACTTTGGGTGGTTATAGTTTTGTCACACAACCTCCCCTTGGTTGATTTAAGTATATTATAATTACACATTCCTTAACATATGACTTTTTTAACAAGCATGATAACCTAATAAATCGTGTTAACAAATTTATATCAGAATTACCAAAACTAGAAAAATCGATCATAGCTTGTATCTCATCATTTCTAAGTACAACACAAGGACATATGTTTTGGATAAAATATCAAGATATTCTCTTTATAATTTCTAGTTTCCAAGAAGATGAGTGAATCATGCATGAGTCTTAATCATCAAATTTGAATGGATGAATTATAATGACAAAACATATCTCATCAAAGGATAATTGCAAGATAACCATGTACTTCACAAAAAGTAACTTACATATTCAATATAATCATCAATTAGTACAAAACATCTTCATTAATTTTAGGTGGTAAATGGAGGTTTAGCTCATAATAAGCATAATAACAAAGATTAAAGAGAGTGAAGATAACAAACACATGATTAAACTAGAACAATCTTACCAATATAGATGAATCATCCTTCTTCAATGGTGATGGATGACGATGATGATAGCCTCCAAGACTTCTCACTCTCTAATGGAGAGTCAGGCATGAACCCTAGCTTCAACAAGCACGTCCCTCTGACTAGCTGTCCGGCGCATTAATTGTTCTATCAGATCGTACATGATGACTCACTACGCCGACATGCTTCATGAGGCAGACCCCTGTATCTTTGGTGTCAACTATAAATTTTGTTTGTCTATTCTAAAAGGTTACCACACCGGCGTGCTTCAAGAGGCAAGCCTCCATATCCAGTTGTCCTTAGATTTTGTTCTTTTCCATCAGATTTTGTCTTTTCGTGCATAGAGAAACATGGGGATGTGATGCTTGTGACATGGGGGGTGTGTTTGTCAAGACCGTGAGTCAGGTGAAACCTTAGAAAGGTTGACAAGTACACACAGACTCAATAACCCAAAGGCCTATTGAATATCTCGACGGAATCAGGATATCCAACGGATGGGAACAAAGGTGTGATATGATAACAAACAAAACAACAATAAATATTCAGTGCAAGCAAATACAAAGACAAAGATTTACTATAATAAATTCATCATTCAATGAAACAGTAAATGGAATGTCTAGGGTTTCGTGACGGCGGCGGCGGTACGAGGAAACAAGGAGAATATTCTTTGGAATTTTTTCTCGTAATCCGTTTGTCGCTTTGTTATCCGTCCGTCGGTCCCCTTAAATGAAAACCTAGGACCCTATTTATAGACCCTGACATTCCTTCTAGAATCCCTACTTATTACATAATGAAAGACAAAAACAAATACAAGTGTAAGAGTCTTCGAGCATGATCATTATCTTGCTCATGCAGACTCACTATGCTAGGTATGCTAGATGAGTGTCTTCGAGCATACTTTACTTAGAATATCTTCAGTGAAGATATTCTCCTCCAGCAAGCTTCATTCCTCTTGACTAATCCATGCTTTGCTCGAACTAGTCCATCGAGCAATCTCATTCTTCTTGATGTCTTCAGTCTTGTCAAAAGACTTATTGAACAATCTTTAGCGTGCTCGGATGTAAATCTTGCTCGGGAAACTGAACCATGCTCGAAGTCCTTTCTTTGAGCATATGACATCCTTTTATTGCATCCATGCTTGTCCCCATGTGCTCGAACATCTGTGCTCGTATCACTTGGTTAAAACTTATATGATCAAGCTATTTGCTCGATTGGCAATCCATGCTTGATAAAAGAGTACTCTTGCTTGTTAAAGTGTAGCTTGCTCGAAGCCTTAACACTTAGAAGAATCAACCACAAATGGTTCTGAAGGCGTTGCTCGAAGTAATAAACAATGCTCGATAGTATATGCTTGCTCGAAGTCAATACTTATCCGTTTCATGACGAGGTTGAGAAGATTCCAATCTTCCTTATCGAAAATCCGACCCAACAATGTCCCCCTAGATTGGAACAAGCTCAGATGCACCAAAACATAGCTGCATAGAGTTACACATGTATCAGATATCAAAGATAAATCATTTAAGAACACGTCATTTCATTACACAAAAAGGAATTCTACCTCTTGGGCATTACACATCAAATTCTTACATATCAAAAACATAAACACAAATACAAAGATAAATAGAAATAAAATGATTATCACTAAGTCTTCATTCTGCTATCTTCTCCTGCTGCTCCTTGTGTCAGATCTTTCTTTTTCGAGTTTAACACGTGCAGCCTTTTGTTTGATCATATCTAGCTCTACAGCATCAGAAGAGTCAATGGGAAACTCTACATCCACGATGTCTTGAAGATCTTGAGGATGTAGGAATTAAAGGTCCTTATCATACATGATCACAACAATTGTCATTCCCGATGCATTCCTCAAGGATACTTAGTCATTGTGCTTGTTGTATGAGATATAGGTGATCTTTCCATTATGGTGCACAACTGAATTTGGCTGCAGCATCTCCTTCCTCATCGCTAAGAACTCCCTCAAAGTCTTTATTTTACCATGTGAGCTGCTAGCTTGAGTTTTTCTTTTCTTGGCTTCAAAGAGGGAGAGCTCCAAAGTATGCACTTCATTTATTCTTTTATTTCTTTCTCTCTCTTAACCTGACTTTGTATCTCTCTTCTCTTTTGCTTCAGAAATGGAAATCCCTTTTCTGATTGTTGTCCGGTCAGTTGACTTCTATTTTGATTGTCATGTAAGTCCAATGTGGCCATCTTCTTCAATTGCTCTTTACAAAAACTTCTCAAATCATCTATGAAAATGATAAGAGTTTCTTCTTTATCTTCAATAACAACCCTCAAGGTCTTTGATCTCTTATCGAAGTAGAGATGTGTGGGCAGATTTAAATGTGTTGTTGGCTCTGGCCTCACAATCTCAGACCTTGGGGTTCTGCTTGAGCGTTCTTATGCATTCTTCTTTGACTGATGTAGCCCAGCCTTTTTATACCATTTTCTCATGGTCTCATATGTTTGTACTAGCAATCTGACATTTTTGCCCCCTTTTTGTGAAGATCACTCATCATCTCTGCTCTTACAACTTCCTCCATTCTTCTCATTTCTTCTTGTAATCTCTTCTGGGTTTCTAAATACAATTTATGTTCTCTATTGTAAATGTCTAACAGTTGTTCATGAGGCATGTTCTGAAATTGTTCTTCTGTCATCCCTTTATCCATTACAATCTTCTTCAATGTTTGTGACCCTTTGAGGGTCTTCAAACCACTTTCTCACAGCCTCTTCTTTCTTTTGAGCTTCCACTCTCTCCTACTCCAATCTCATCCTTAAATCCCTTTCTCTCAGATAATCTTCTTGACTTTTCTGATCCTTGTGTGAGTCTTTCACTAATTTGTATTTTTCTATTCAGCTCTTCAAAGGAAAGCTTTATCAAGGACTCGTAGCTGTAGCCATGTAATTGAAGAAACTTTATGTCTTTATGTTTTGCCTTTTATGTTTCATATCATGTTTCATCACCAGCCTTCTTTTCAATCCTCCTTTTGCTACTTTCCTATTCTTTCAATACCATTTCTACCTTTTCATTCTTCTTATTCTTGCTCAATTTTTCAACATAGTTTGCCACATCATCAACCAAAGAATTCTTGTACATTTTATCAAAGGTTCCAAAGGATTGAAGGTTCAGGAATGTTGGTCTATGGCCAGCCTTCAACATAAATTCTCTTTGTGTTTTTCGACTTCTCCATCCTTCTGCCTAATCTCTAATGCTTTCTTTTGTCATTCTATCCATATACTTTTGATCATATCCGAGGCTTAGCAGATAAGATTTGTCTTCAATCTCTTTCTCATCATCTCTCACACCTCGTTCTTCTTCTTCATCAATGTCAATAGGTTCATCAATGTTGTGAAGTGCTCTAATTATTTGCTCTTTAACATTCACTGGTTGAGCCTCTTCATCATTTCCAAATTTAGTAAACGTCTCCTCCCTTCTCTTATACACTTTTACTTTCACAGATTTTTGTCGTTAGGTTTTGGTGTTACCAGTTCAATTGTAATTTTTCTTTTCAGGGAGTCTCTTGATCCAATTTCAGGTTCAGTAGGCTCAGTGATAATTGGTTCTTTGTTCAAAGTCTTTTGCACTTCATCACCAACAATTTCTGTGATTATAGGTACATTGGTTTGTGTTACTGGTTCTTTATCAAATATTTTTTCAACTACTGGTTCTTGCACATGAATATCATCATTTTCTTCAGTGACTTCATTAATGACAGGGTCAGTTGTTTCCACTGGCTCTTCAACTCTTGTTTCTGAATTTCTGCTTAAGTTGATAAAGTCTTTCTGTGCCTTTTTAACTGCTTCTACTATCTCAGGATGATGCCGTTCTGGTTTGTTCAAGATGTCTATAAGGTCTTTCATTATAACTAGCTTTACCATCGAACTGGTAGATATCCCAATAGTTTCATCCTCATAAGCTACTGGACCTAAACCGAGTTCCTATTCTTTTGGCGTTTCAGGTTCAAGTTTTTCAGTTTCAAGTTCAGTTATTACTGGCTCAGTTTGTATGGGCTCTTGTTCATCATTGCTCAGTTCATTTGAAGTTTGTTCATTAGTTTTTGTTACATTTAATGACTCCAATGCTGCCCTAATTGCTTCATCAGCTTCTTTCCTTAACCTCTCTTCTTCTGCCTCCTTCCTCCTCATCTCCATAAGTGCCTCAAGCACTTCTTGGTCAATTTCATCATCCTCTTCTTCAACTTGGGTTTTAGCCATTTCGTTCAATTCTTCATTTATGAGTTTTATGGCTGTTTTTACAAATTCTACTTCAGCAATGTCTGGATCAATTACATTGTCTTTTAAAAGTATGATCACCAGATTGCACCATGTGTAGGGACTTGGGATGTAAATAATCATCTGTGTACGTAATCCCTTTCCCTTTTTTTGCTTTCTTTTCAACTTATCTTCTTCTGTTTCATCTTCCTTATCAAACTCCTCCTCATCATCAGCATCTCCCTCATACTCTTGATTAATCATGTTTTGAGCATTTGAGAGTCTAGCTTCCACAATCTCCTCATCTTCATTTTTCTCCCCCTGTTTTGGTGCATCTGAGGTCTTCTCAACCTCAGAGTGCTCAGGGTTTGAATCTTCAGCAAAGCCTGTTGCAGGGCTGTTTCAAGAGCCTTATTTCGGATTTCCAGAAATGCATTCTTTTCTTTCAGTATGATGTTTTCAAACTCTAGCTCTGCATTCTCTGAAATAAGGTCATAGACATTAGGGCTGGATGGTGGGGTTTTTTGAATAGGTTTAGAAGTTGGTTCAGATAAGGGTTCTGGTGAGGAGGTTTCAGGTGAGGGTATTTGGTAAGTTTCACGTTCATTTGAGATGGGTTGGGTAGGTTTATTAATGTCTGGAGATATCTGTTCTTGTATAGGCGAGGTTGGTGGTGTGGGAATATGTGTATCTTGAGTAGTTTGGGCTGGTTGGGAAACAGGTGGCGAGGAATTAATTGGTTCATGTAATGGGGATGTAGATGGTGAAGGAATGTGTGTATCATGAATCTATTCAGTGTCAGATACTGCAGGTTCAGTAGTGGCAGGTGAGAAGGGACATGGTCATCAGCATCATCAAGTTCAATAGAGTCAGTGTCATCGTGGTATTCGTAAGGTGGTGGTGAATCTGGAGGAGTAATTTTCTGTATGGTGTCAGCAACGTTTGATATGACATTGGCTATGAATTCATCCTCATCTATATGTTCAGTAGCCATGATGCTAGGACCCTCGACCGGTTTATCAACTGGATCAGACACCTCAACGTCTGGTCCTTGATTTCCATCTTGATTTTCAGTTTGAATATCAGATCCTGCACTAGTAAATACAGACATCTCATTGCCAACAGGATCAAACACAGGTTCATTCAACTTAGCATTGCCACCCAAATTCTCTATCACCTCTTCTTAATGTGCAATTTGTTCATTCACGGGCTCATTATCAGCACCATCACCTCCATCACCTTGATCATCATTACCATCATCTTGATTATCATAACCATCATTGTCATCAGTTTCACTTTCATTATCTTCATCATCACTATTACCCGGAGTGCGCGGTACATCAATAGAACCTAAGGCTAGAACAAGTAGCCTGGGAAGAACATCCTAGTCATCATTGTCAATGAATTTGCTGTTGGCATCTTTCATACATTGACATATGTTTGGATCTTGTAATCTCAAGACTTCTCCTGTATGTTGAAGGTCCGGCAATGACCTATTTATCAGAATCTGCAAGAACCTTGGATACATCAGGAACCTCTGATTCACATCCTTCTCAGCATTTGATACCAACCCATTGAAGATGAGTCTCGACACATTAAATGGTTGTTGGTACAGAATGGCGACTGTCAAGGTAGCAAGCTCCTTGCTCAATAGTGTCCAAGTCCCTCTCCTTGGAGATAAGGACTGAATGACATGATGGATTAGGAATCTGTAGATTAGTGGGAAGCTACCTTTTTGAAACTGTCACCCCCTTGGTAATCCATAGTTTCCTGAAAGACACTCAATAGTCTCGGGGTTGAGTAAAATGGTTGAGCTTCAAAATTATCATTCAGGTTCAATGCTGCTCTTATTTACACCTCTGTAATTTCAATATCGTGATTTAGGACAGAGGCCTCAATCCTCTTCTCGTTAACGTCATCCACATATGTAGCCGAGCCCCAAAAATCTGAAATATGGTTCCTGTAAATTATGGGACTCTCAGTCAAAGCAACCCTCAGATTGGAATTGTTCAGGAAGTTTATCATGAGTTACACCTCCCTGTTGTCGTCATTAACCTCCAACTAGGCACACATATTATGCCAATTTTCAAATTTCATGGCCATTAGTTCTGCAAAAGAAAAAAATCTTCAGTACACGTAGAAGCAGAAACAATGAGTGAGAATAGTTAGAGAAGAGTAGCATCTTCAGTAACCTGTTCCGTAGTAATATGCGTACATGTAGAAACAAGTAAATAAGTAGTAAGAAAATCAATCAAAAACCATAATTCCGTAATCGGCGAGATGATAATCGTTACCGAAGTTGAAACGGAGCTAATAGCTAATTTCAAAGTATATTCGAGCAGGAATTGAGTATTCGAGTAAGCAGGAGATGCACGAGCAAAAGGTGTTTGCAATTAGGTTTAAGAGAGAGAAGAAGAAATATGTGAAAAAAAAATTTTCTAAGTCCCCATTTTATACATAACGAGGGTAGTACAATACCTCCGTTTGTCGTCTAGTTCAGACAGTTGTCATTTAATTTCAAATTCAGTGTACCTCCCTTGCTCGAGCATACATCAAAAATAACAACTGGCTCCCACTGTACTTGAGTACAAAGTACAAGTTACTTGAAGTTACTTCACTTTCTCGAGTATAGGATCCTGCTCGACATGAAGTGTACTCGACAGTACTTAGTTTCAATTAGTTATGTATACTGGAGATGCACTCATTGCTGAACCTTACTCGACTATGCATCATGATTGACATTACTTAAAAATCTATCAAGACAAAACATATGCTCAAGATGCCACTCCACTTAGCAGTGTTGTAACCTATGCTCGACTTAGATTATTACAATTTAATGTGCTCAAAGCACCTTCATGCTCGAAATCTTTAGCAGATGTAAACCTTCCTATGCCTGTACTCGAACACTTAAACCTAAGAGTCTAGCACACAAGTTTGCTCGAGTCACTAAGCAAATATGTTCATCTAGTTCCTAAGCTTGAACTCACAGACTAAAGTGTCTAGCACACACACATGCTCGAAACACTTAATGTCTCCTATCATCCAGTTCTTTGTGCTCGAAATCTTAGGTCTAACCACTTAACATGCAATCATGCTCGAAACACATAACATCAATTGTCATGACCAAGCAAGTGCTCAAAAGTAAGATGCATGCTCGAAATACATAGATGAATCTTACAGTTCATATAACATACTCGAAGAAATGTAATCACACAAACAAGAAAGTTTCTTTGCTCGAAACACTTGAAAGTTTTTCAGTTCAGATTGTGAAATCAACACATCCTATGCCAATCAGTCTAGACATTTTCACACATATCCTTTTCTCAAATTTCAATTTTGCATAAAAGATAATCATTTTGGAACATTGAGCTGACCTAAGCAATTTGTTAAAGGTGAAATAAGAGATCAAATTTCAGTTGAGTATTCCTTTGAAAACATTTTCATAGAAAGATCTCAACATGGGATCAGATTGTTTAAAAGCTTTCACACCATTTCATAGTAGGCCTTATTACGATTTAAGTCAGGTTGACATTTGGTAATAGCACTTAGCATGATTATCATAACATTTGTGATATTCTTAAAGTTCAATTATAGCTTAAGTGAAGAATGGTTACATTAAGAACTTTAGGTTGTTCCTTATCTCTTCTCAAAGCTTATTTAGCTTTCTCCAATCACCCCAATTTGACTTCAACACCCTGATGCCTTGATCAAAATTTGTTTTATGAGAAGTTTGTTTAAAATATATATATATAGATATCAGACTATAAGTTTGAGCATTGGACTTACATGCTGTCACACCCCGACTAGCACAATGCGGAAGCATAAAACGGGAATGTAACAGACACCTCTGGTATCAACACATTGTTTATAAAGAAACATTACAAACAAATTTACATTATATTACATTTCTTCGTTCTATCATTGTTATACAGTCTAGGTGGTACAAACACAACTAGTTCGTTAACTAAACCTTCTTACTACTAACGACTTTGCTTCTATTCACATAGCATCAACCCCATACTTCAGGCAAGTGACAGATCTCCCAATCATTCCGATTTAGGTACACCTGAAAAGCAGTTTAAAACGGGTCAACTACTAGAGTTGGTGAGTTTCACAAGTTTAAAGAAAACAGTAATGAGTATTCACAAGTTAACACTTGTAATCATGAAATAAGTATGTATGTATGTAAATGATGTAATTACGCTAAGCTACAGTGAAGCCTTGACTGTATGTGCTGCGTGCATCCATTTCCCACGCTCAATCAACCACTGTGGCTCCCCTTCCGCCCACAACATGCCCCGGTAGCTATGTCTAACACTACATAGCCTGTTTGTATAAATATGGTCATGTGCAAACGGCGCTATGTGACACGGCAACCAGGCCGATTCCGTTTGGGTTTGTCAAACCAATAGTACTATTCACAAGCCACCGGCTCGAAGTTAATCACTGTGATCGTGGGGACTTTCGTGTGTTAGCACTTAGATAATTCACATCAGTACATGTTTCAGGTATGTATATGTAATCAAACATGTTTTTCACCCCAAAAGTTCGTAAAACAGTTTAAAAGTGGGGTCATGAAACTCACTGTTTAGTAGATATTCAGAACTGTATCAGCTCGTGGTTTGTTCGGTCTGCTATCAGTAGTCCCTATAATCAATATTATAATAATATTAATATTTTAATATTATTATAATCTCAATACTAAACTGGGCTGTATAACTAATTTGGGTGTAGTTGGAACGCCTAGAAAGTGGCAATAGGCTTAGGTTGTGACGTTGTTCAATGTCTATTACTTAAAACTGAACTTGGCTCAGATTCCCGTTTTCCCAGCTGGGCCAAATTGTTTGTTTACGCGTTCAGAAAACAGTTATGGGAAAATAAGCTTGGATAAATGTATTGGTTAATAAATGATTAAGTTATAAAGAAAGATCACATACTGGAGTCCGGATTAGCCACGGGGCCCGTTTCCATTTATACAGTTTGATTTGAGAGGAAACGCGCACAATCCACCCGGATTGTCCAGGTTTCTCATAGAAAAGTTCATTTTTACTTAATTAGCCCAAAAATATGATTTTTGATCACTCTTGGTGTTTTGATATTCCCGCAGATTCACTAGTCGCGAACTTTCCGGTTTTTATAGAAACTGAACTTGTTTAATATTCAGGTTAGCATAATTAAGTAACCGTTAATCATTAAATTATGAAAATTTAACCACTTATCAATTAAAATATGTAGATTTTTATAAAAATATTTTTGGAATTTATTTACTGATTTATTAATTTATAAAAATTAATTTTATCAGCTATATTTCGCCTGAAAATCGTCCGTTTACCTCAAACAATTTCCAAAAATTCCACAAAAATTCCTGAATGCTCAATTCATGTCCCAAAACAACTTGTACTAATTCCAGAATGTAAAAAGCTTGTGCGATATTCTTTTCGGCCCAAATTCGGCTGTAAAAATTCACACGAACGCAAATAAACAAAACACCTTTAATCTTTTCCAAATGATCCCAAAACTCATATGTGATCAAAATACATCAAATCTGAGTTCCCAGAAAAAGTTCATAATTTGTGAAGTATTTTAGCTATTTTTCCCAAATAAACGTCCCAATTCGGTAATAAATTCGCCAAATATTCTCGAATGGTCGAAAAATTACAAAATTTGAACAGGGACTCATTGACATGATCCCTGATGTCCCTGAAAAATTTCAAGTCCTAAAAATATGCACATCATAACCTTAACCTAAATAGCCCGTAAGCGAGTGTTTCGGCATTACCTTAGCGGGTTTGGCTCGTTTCCGACCTTTTAATCAAGTTTCCAGGTTCTTGTGCTTCTAAGCAGGCTAGATACAAGTCCTATATCACAAACCAATAAATATTTCATCAACATAACAGCCCTTAACTTAGGGTTTCGGCTAGTGCACAAAAACGAACTTTTGAACCGTAAAAACGCCGTTTCAACCCTTTAATCCGTGTTTATGGCCAAAAAAATTATCAAAACAGGTTCCTTACCGTGTTTATGATCAAAACATGTTTATGGACCATTTTTAGGATTTTTACACGGTTAGGAATGATTTTTAGTAACCAAGACATGTTTTTATGGTATTAAACAAGTTTAAACAAGTTCAAAAGCTACTTATTTAAGCCCTTTACCTTAGGGTTTGGAGGTTTTCTGGAATTTTAGGATGCAGCTGTTTGGACCTCAGATTTTTAAAAACCAAATTGGATAAACAAGCTTCCTAAACAAGTTATATAAAAAAAATGGGGGGTGGGGTGGGCTGCCGATCGGAACTCCCTTTGGGCCCATGATGGGCTGTTTTGGCCTATTAATCTGGTTTCTCAAGCCCAAATACGAAAATCCCGGTCCAAATTTAGTTCGGGTTTGGTTTTTGGCGCGAAAAACTTATCGGGTGCGTTAAACAAGGCGAAAACGAGTGTTTTTCGGTTAATTTTGTGTGAAATTATAAAAACATACTATATGTTTGTAAAAATCAAAAATATTTTCATGGATCGCTTAAAACATTTCAAATAAGTGTTTGGTAAGTCTTTTTCGGCTTAACGGATGATACAATGCTTGGTTTGTAACTATCTTTCGCGTTTAAATCTATAGCGGGTGGTTAAACGAGCATGTTTTCGTTTAACTTGTTTGCTATCAAACTAAGACCATATTTCTAATATTTTAGCTTGTATAGATCGTATATCACTTATAAATGGCCCCCCAAGATATCTGGGTCATAACCCGACCCGTTCGGTTGATCGTTCGTTTGTTACGCAACAGGCGTTTATTTGCTTAATCGGTAAATACGTACTGAGGTGTACCTTGTTTTGGCTCAAATGTCACACATGCCATCCGGACTTACATGTCTTACATTCAGAGTGTTTAGGACTTATTTGGATGCCCCACCCCTGTAGTTACCTTAGTGCCCCTTAAGTCATGATATATATTATTATTTGATATACTACTTTGAAGCTATTTTCTTTTTTCTATATTTTTCCTTTTTCTTTCTTTTCTTTTTGATAAGCTTTTGTATAGCCATACTTTTATATCTGCTCAGATACTTTGTAAATTTACTTTTGTGTGACCAAAACACCAACAGGCTCGTGTATGATTGGATAATTGCCTATCTGCCTATCATTCAGAGAGACGTGTAAGAAAACATACCTTGGTCTTCAAATGAGTCACCACATCATACTTAACATTTTCATTATATTTGTATCTCGTATGTCACTACACTCATGAAAAGATACTCAAAGCAAAATGTCAAATTACTGAACAGAGATTCTCTAAGCCTATATTCAATGGGTTAGAAATTTAAACAATATACTATCATTTCCCATAAGGTTGGATACAATTTCTATCCAAAAACCTTTAAGCTTCTATAAAGCTTATAACTGAATAATCTTATCATGTCTCATATAAGATTACCAAAAAGAGTGTTGCTTAGACAACATTTTACAGTTTCAAAACCATTTCTCTTGAAAGTTCATTTTAAACATTGATTCTGAAAACAGTGTTGTCATTCAACCACATTTGATAAGCATACACTCCAACAATATCAAACACATTCATTCAGACAACATAAATCATTCAGATAAGTACATAAGTCTGTCGAGCATGCTCAGAAATCCATCGAGCATACTCGAAAATCTATTGAGCAACCTTAAGATTTGTCATTCCAGAGTCTGTGCTCTAGAGATTTCACGAAAGTTCATGACATTAATACTGTGCTCGAGCAGTAGACTTGTGCTAGAAGCACTTAGAAAGCTTTCTAGGACATGTCCATGCTCGAATAGCAAAATATTTCCTTTGTGCTCGAATTACTTGAGAGTTCTCAAGTGTGGTTTGCTTGTGCTCGAAGAGCAACAAACTTACCATCAGACATGGAATCATGCTCGAAATACTTTGAAAGGTTTCCAAAGCATGTTTCCATGCTCGAGCAGCTGAGACATGTTATTTGTGCTCGAAGTACTTAGAAAATTCGTTTAAGTAGCATTGTTTGTGCTCAAAGAGCAATAAACACAGTATCAAGCACCGACACATGCTCGAAATACTTAGACCATAAAATATATCATGTATGCATAGATCTGAGCACAGTAAACAAACCATTCAGTTCATAACAATTACACATACAGAAACAGTCACAAACATGATTCATGCAATCATAGTAATCAGTCAAGCAAGGCAATAACTCATGCAAACATTCATAGTGAGAAACATAGATAATCAGTAAGCACCTCACATAAGCACACGTCATCAATTAAACTTCATCAGCATTTATCATACCTAGACATTTTAACAGAAAATGAAACCTAGTCTTATCTAAAGGTTTGGTGAATAAATCAGCCAGATTATCAGATGTATCTACTCGTTTCATTTTATTCCCCAATAAATTGATGTCTAATTTCAATATGCTTAGTCTTAGAATATTGGACTAGATTCTTAACAATGAAGATAGCAGCAGTATTATCAATTAAAATTGGAGTAAGTAAGAAATTCAGACCATAATCCAGCAGTTGAATCTGAATCCATAGAACCTATGCACAACAAGCGGATGTAGCAATATATTTAGCCTCAGCAGTTGAGATGGACACTGTAGTCTGCTTCTTGCATTGCCATGACACCAACCTGTTCCCTAAAAACTGGCAGCCTCCTGAGGTTGATTTTTTACTCATGTTGCAACCATTATAGTCACTGTCTGTGTAAGCCATCAAATCAAAAGAGCGGTTCTTTGGATACCAAATCCCTGAATCTGGTTTCCCTTTGAGTTATCTGAAAATTCTTTTTACTGCTAGCATGTGTGAGACCTTGGGGTTAGCTAGGAATCTTGCACAGACACACACAACAAACATAATATCTGGCCTAGATGTTGTAAGGTACATCAATGATCCTAACTTGGCCCTATATTCATGCTTGTCCACCGGCTCCCCCTTCTCATCAAGTACCATCTTCTCATGTTTGTCCATTGGTGTAGACACTGTCTTGTATTCCTGGCACTTGAACTTGTTAAGAATCTCTTGGACATATTTTGATTGATTGATAAAGACCCATCTGCCTTTTGCTGCACTTGAAGTCCAAGGAAGAAGTTCATTTCTCCCATTGAACTCATCTTGTATTTAGACTTTATTACTTGCTCAAATTCTTTGCACATTTGTTCATTGGTAGAGCCAAAAATTATGTCATCCACATAGACTTGCAGCAGCAGATCCTTGTTCCATATTTTGTAGAACAGGGTCTTGTCAATCACTCCTCTGTAGAAACCATTGTTTGACAGGTGGTTTAATAACTCATCATACCATGCTCTAGGAGCTTGATGTAGTCCATACAAAGCTTTGTTGAGTTTGTACACCTTGTTAGGATGAATTGGATCTTCAAATCCAGGAGGTTGAGTCACATGCACCTCCTCATCAATCTTTCCATTCAAGAAATACAGATTTCACATCTAATTGATAGACTTTTATATTCATAGATGCTGCATATGCTAGAAAGATTCTGATGGCTTCTAGTCTTGCAACTGGAGCAAATACTTCTTCAAAGCCCACCCCTTCTTCTTGTAAGCACCCTACAGCCACCAGTCTTGCTTTGTTTTTAATGACAATGCGTCTTTCTTCTTTCTTGTTTCTGAACACCCATTTGGTTCCAATTGCATACTTGCCTCTAGGCTTGTCAACCAAATCCCATACATGTAAGTCTCTTAAGTGAGTCAACTCTTCCTGCATAGCTTCTACCCAGCTGTAGTCTTTTAAAGCCTGGTTAAAGTTCTTTGGTTCAACTTATGTAAGGCCCCGTTCCTGGTAACCCTACTTTGGTGTTGGATTTACTCATAAACATAGTTCTAAAATCAGAGTTAATTTAAACTTTCGCGGAATAATTTAAAACTTCAACATCACATTACAAACATTCATCTTTGTCTTAACATACAAATTGTCTTTTCATAACATAACATAAAATAGTCATGACACTTCTTCATAGATGCCAATCTCTTTAGCTCGTGCCATGTGTCCCTCCTCAAGCCAGCTGCGTCAACTTATTTGCCTGCGTGCATACTAAAAGTCAGCTATGCTGAGTGAGTTCTAGTTAATCAACTAACATACAATACATTCCTATCCTTACTCATACGCGTCCGAAGATTCGTATTCATACCTTACTTTGCTATTACTTCTTTCACACATACTTTATATGCATGCATACGTACTTACATACTTTCTTTCATAAAACGCTATGGTATACCATAAGCTATTCTATCTTAAACATCTCAGATATTATAAGGTTCTGGTCCCTAACATCTCAGATATTATAAGGGTGTGGTCCCTATCATCTCAGATATTATGAGGGTGTGGTCCTTATCATCTCAGATATTATAAGGGTCTGATCCCTATCATCTCAGATATTATGATGGTCTGGTCCTATCACACCCCGATTAGCACAATGCGGAAGCATAAAACGGGAATGTAACAGACACCACTGGTATCAACACATTGTTTATAAAGAAACATCACAAACTAATTTACAATATAGTACATTTCATTGTTCTATCATTGTTTTACAGTCTAGGTGATACAACAAAACTAGTTTGTTAACTCTACGATCTTACTACGAACACCCTTGCTTCTATTCACATAGCATCAACCACACACTTTGGGCAAGTAACAGATCACCAAATTATTCTGATTTAGGTACACCTGAAAAGCAGTTTAAAACGGGTCAACTACTAGAGTTGGTGAGTTTCACGAGTTTCAATAAAACAGTTATGAGGATTCACAAGTTAACACTTGTAATCATGATATAAGTATGTATGTATGTAAATGATGTAATAATGCTAATCTACAGTGAAGCCTTGACTGTTTGTTCTGCGTGCATCCATTTCCCACGCCCAATCAACCACTGTGGCCCCCTTTCCGCCCACAATATGCCCCAAGTAGCTATGTCTAACACTACATAGCGTGTTTGTATGTTAATGGTCATGTGCAAATGGGGTAAAGTCTCAGCAACACATGCCGGCTCCATTTGGGTTTGTCAAACCATAGTACTATTCACAAGCCACCGGCTTGAAGTTAATCACTGTGTTAGTGGGGACTTTCGGGTGTTAGCACATAGATAATTCACATCAATACATGTTTCAGATATGTATTTGTAATTAAACATGCTTTTCACCCCAAAAGTTCGTAAAACAGTTTAGAAGTGGGGTCATGAAACTCACTGTTTAGTAGATAATCAGTAGCACGTCGGTTCAAGGATTGTGTAACTTTTAATCATGGTTCCCTATAATCAATATTATACTAATATGAATATTTTAATATTATTAAAATCTCAGTACTAAACTAGGCTGTATAACTAATCTGGGTATAGCTGGAACGCCCGGAAAATGGCAATAGGCTTAGGTTGTGATGTTGTTCAATGTCTAATACTTAAAACCGAACCTAGCTCAGATTCTCGTTTTTCCCAGCTGGGCCAAGTTGTTCGTTTACATGTTCAGAAAACAGTATGGGGAAATAAGTTTGGGTAAATGTATTGGTTAATAAAATGATTAAGTTATACAGAAAGATCACATATTAGGGGTCCTGGATTAGCTACGGAGCCCGTTTTCGTTTATTCAGTTTGATTTGAGAATAAACACGCACAATCTATCCAGATTGTCCAGGTTTCTCATAGAAAAGTTTGTTTTTACTTAATTAATCCAAAAATATGATTTTTGATCACTATTGGTGTTTTGATATTCCCGTAGGTTCGTTAGTCGCGAACTTGCCGTTTTTATAAAAACTGAATTTGTTTGATCTTCAAATTAGCATAATTAATTAACCGTTAATCATTAAAATTTAGCTACTTATCAATTAAAATATGTAGATTTTTATAAAAATATTTCTGAAATTATTTACTGATTTATTAATTTATAAAAATTCATTTTATCAGCTATATTTCGCCTGAAAATCGTCCGTTTACCCCAAACAATTTCCGAAAATACCACAAAAATTCCTGAACACTCAATTTATGTCCGAAAACAACCTGTATCGATTCCAGAATGTAAAAAGCTCGTGCGATATTCTTTTCGGCCCAAATTCGGCTATAAAAATTCACACGAACGCATATGTACAAAACACCCTTAGACTTCTCCAAATGATCCCAAAATTCATATGTGATCAAAATACATTAAATATGTGTTCCCAGAAAAATTTCATAATTTTTAAAGCATTTTAACTATTTTTCCCCACTAAACGTCCCAATTCGGTAATAATTCACCAAATATTCTCGGATGGTCAAAAAATTACCAAATTTGAACAGCGACTCAATGAAATGGTGCCTCATGTCCCTGAAAAATTTCAAGACCTAAAAATATGCACATCACAACCTTAACCTAAACAGCCCGTAAACGAGTGTTTAGGCATTACCTTAGCGGTTTTGGTTCGTTTCCGCCTTTCTAATCAACTTTTCAAGCTCTTGTGCTCCTATGTAGGCTAGATACAAGTCTTATATCACAAACCAAGAAAGTTTCATCAATAGAGAAGCCCTTTAACTTAGGGTTTCGGCTAGGGTATAAAAACGAACTTTTGAACCGTAAAAATGCCGTTTCAACCCTCTAATCCGTGTTTATGGCCAAAAAACCTATTAAACCATGTTCCTTACCATGTGTATGATCAAAAAATGTTTATGGACCGTTTTTAGGGTTTTTACATGGTTAGGAATGATTTTTGGCAATCAAACTATGTTTATTTGGTATTAATCAACGCTAAACAAGTGTATATGTAGCTTAAATAAGTTGTTTACCTTAGGGTTTAGAGAGTTTCTGGAAATTTTGGTTGCAGCAGCTTGGACCTCAACTTTTTATCAAATATAATGAATAAGAAAGCTTAAGGAATAAGTTTTATAAAAAAAATGGGGGTGGGGGTGTGGATTGCGACCGGAAGGAAGGTTTGGGCCCCCTTGGGCCCATTTTGGCCCAACAATATGTTTTTACAAGTAAAAATACGAAAAGCCCATTCGAAATTTAGTTCGGGTTCGGTTTTTGGCGCGAAAAACTTATCGGGTGCGTTAAACAGTGCGAAAACGAGTGATTTTCGGCTAGTTTTGTGTAAAATTATAAAAACATACTATATGTTTGTAAAAATCGAAAATATTTTCACGGATTGCTTAAAACATTTCAAATAAGTGTTTGGTAAGTCTTTTTCCGCTTAACGAATGATACAATGCTTGGTTTGTAACTACCTTTCGCCTTTAGATCTATAGCGGTTAGTTAAACGAGCATGTTTTCATTTAACTTGTTTGCTATCGAACTAATGCCATATTACTAATATTTTAGCTTATATTAAACGTATATCACTTATAGATGCCCCCCCCCCGGGATTTCTGGGTCATAACCCGACCCGTTCGGTTAATCGTTCGTTTGTTAAGCAAAAGGCGTTTACTAGCTTAATCGATAAATACGTACTGAGCTGTACCTTGTTTTGGCTCAAATGTCACATTCACCCCCCGTTAGAAAATTTTTCCCCGAAATTTAATTATTCAACTTTGTCTTTATTTGAAAACAGGTGCGGGTATTTCTTTTTAATTTCGGATTTCCACTCCCACGTGAATTCGGGTCCCCGTTCTGAATTCCACCGAACTTTGACCCGAGAGATTTTGTTGTGTCTTAATTGTTTTATTTTTCCCTCTAATATTTCCACCGGTTCTTCAACAAAATTCAGTTTTTCGTTTATGTTTAAGTCTTTTAATGGCACAATTTCGGTTTCGCCAGTAAGGCACTTTTTCAGGTTTGATACGTGAAAGACATAGTGAATAGAACCCAACTCCAAAAGTAACTTCAGTCGCTAGGCTACAGGACCAATCTTAGAAATTACTTCATACGGTCCAATGTATCGCGGAGCTAGTTTACCTGTTTTACCGAATCGAATGACGCCTTTTCACGGGGATACCTTGAGGAATACTTTATCACCTATTTCAAAGGATAACGGCTTTCTACGAACATCAGCGTAGCTTTTCGGTCGATCTCGGACGATTTTCAATTTATTAGAAATTGTACGGATTTTATCGGTGGTTTTTTGAATCAAGTCAGATCGTGTAATTTGGGTATCTCCAACCTCAGTCCAGCACAAGGGTGATCTACATTTCCGCCCGTACAGTGCTTCATACGGTGCTGCTTGAATGCTACTGTGATAGCTATTGTTGTATGAAAATTCGACCAGTGGAAGATGTTGATCCCAGTTCCCACCGAAGTCTAGTACACAAGCGCGAAGCAAATTTTCTAAGGTTTGAATGGTTCGCTCAGATTGACCGTCGGTTTGGGGGTGGTAGGCGGTACTTAGGTCAATTCGGGTTCCCAAAGCTTCTTGTACTGCTTTCCAGAAATGAGAGGTGAAATGGCTATCACGATCAGAAATAATTGAAACGGATACGCCGTGTCGGGATACGACTTCATTTATGTAAATATGAGCAAGTTTTTCGGTTGTGTAAGTGGTTCGGATTGGAAGGAAGTGTGCGGATTTGGTTAGTCGGTCAACTATTACCCATATTGCATTGTTTCCTCGGGAAGTTTTAGGGAGGTGTGTTACAAAATCTATGGTAATTTGTTCCCATTTCCATTGTGGTATTTCCGGTTGGTGAAACATTCCCGAAGGTTTTTGATATCGGCCTTAACCCTCGCACAAGCTAAACATTTACCGACACATGTAGCTATATCCTTCTTCATACCAGGCCACCAATAATACTCCTTCAAGTCCATATACATCTTAT
Source organism: Bidens hawaiensis (assembly GCF_021521415.1). Classification (NCBI taxonomy): domain Eukaryota; kingdom Viridiplantae; phylum Streptophyta; class Magnoliopsida; order Asterales; family Asteraceae; genus Bidens; species Bidens hawaiensis. The sequence continues at coordinate 1,252,497 of NW_027491022.1, forward strand.
CTGTTCCAGGGTGAATGGAGTATTTGGACTTATGGGCTTCGTCCATGATCAAGTCACGCAGATTGCTGAGAGTGGGAATCCGAATTCGGTTTTTGTAGTATAAAATTTCGTCAGTTCTTTCTTCAAAGTTTTGTTCGGTCCCATGTAAGCGTTCATTCTCCAAGTGATCTACTTTCAGAGCTTCGTTTTGAGCAATACGGATTTGTTTGGTGAGACTGGTTTGGACAATCATTCCAAGTGCTCGGACCCGTAGTGGTTTGATTTTGTCTTTTCTGCTCAAAGCATCTACTACTATATTTGCCTTGCCCGGATGGTATCGAATCTCACAGTCATAATCGTTCAACCGCTCTACCCATCTCCTCTGCCTCATGTTTAGTTCTTTCTGGTCGAAAATATGCTGTAGGCTCTTGTGGTCGGTGTATACTGTGCATTTGGTGCCATACAAATAGTGCCTCCAGATCTTAAATATAAAGATAACTGCGCCCAGTTCCAAGTCATGGGTGGTGTAATTCTTCTCGTGCACCTTTAATTGTCGAGAAGCATATGCTATGACTTTGTTTCTTTGCATAAGTACGCATCCTAAGCCTTTCCGGGACACGTCACAATAAACTACCAGATCATCAGTTCCCTCTGGAAGACTCAGTATCGGGGCTTGGCATAGTTTCTGTTTCAGCAATTGAAAAGTCATTTCTTGATCTTCTCCCCATACATAAGCACGATCTTTTTGAGTCAAAAGGGTTAGAGGTTGGGCTATGCTGGAAAAGTTAGCAATAAAGCGTCGGTAATACCTAGCTAATCCCAAAAATTGGCGAATCTCTTTCGGTGACTTTGGGGCTTGCCAATTTTTAATGGCTTCAATTTTGCTCGGGTCTACATGAATACCGTGTCGGTTAACAACGTGCCCTAGAAATTGTACCTCTTGTAGCCAAAATTCACATTTTGATAATTTGGCATACAACTTTTCCTGCCTCAACAACTCCAAAATGGTTCATAAGTTCTGATCGTGGTCCTCTTTGGTTTTCGAATATATCAAAATGTCATCAATAAACACGATAACGAACTTGTATAGGTACGGTTTACAAACTCGATTCATAAGATCCATGAAAACTGCGGGAGCATTAGTCAGTCCGAATAGCATAACTATGAATTCGTAGTGGCCATAACGAGTTCGGAACGTCGTTTTAGACACATCTTCCTCTAGAATTTTAACTTGATGGTAACTGGATCGAAGGTCAATTTTCGAGAAATAGTTTGCCCCTTAAAGTTGATCAAATAAGTCGTCTATTCGTGGAAGAGGGTATCGGTTTTTGATGGTAACATTGTTTAATTCCCGGTAATCGATGCACATTCTAAAACTTCCATCTTTTTTCTTCACAAACAATACCGGTGCTCCACAAGGAGAATAACTAGGACATATGAAACCTTTATCTAACAACCCCTGTAACTGGTTGGATAATTCTTGCATTTCAGAGGGTGCCAGTCGATAAGGTGCCTTAGCAATAGGGGCTGATCCAGGGATTAAGTCAATACGGAATTCAACCTGTCGGTTCGGTGGTAATCCAGGTAGATCATCGGGAAAGACATCGGGGTAGTCACGTACAACGGAAATCTCTTCTATGTGTTTCTCATCAGGGCTCTTTATAGTCACGTTCGCCAAAAATGCCATACAACCTTGGCGTAAACATTTCAACACTTTGAGATGAGACACGAGAGGTAATATCGAACCGGACTTCTCTCCTTGTACCACAATCATTTCACCATTCGAAAAGGGAATTTTAACTGTCTTGTCGTTACACACAATCTCTGCCTTATTCTTGGTTAACCAGTCCATGCGAACAATAACATCAAAACTTCCTAACTCTACCGGGAGTAGGTCAATAAGGAATGGGTGGTCATTTAGAATAATGGAACAGTTTTGGATTATTTGGTTGACAGTTATAGAGTTACCGTTAGCGAGTTCTATAGTATAGGGATTTGTTAGTTCACTAACTGGCATATTTTCCAGGGATACAAAGCTAGTGGAAACGAAACTTCTATCGGCACCCGTGTCAAATAATACAGAAGCATATTGACCAGAAACAACAAATGTACCTGTTACTACGTTCGAGTCTTGTCGTGCTTCTCCTGACCCGATAACGAACGCGTGTCCTCCAGGCGCCCTAAAAGTCGATGCTTGATTCCGACCGGTGACTGCTCCTTGATTCAGCTTGGGGCAGTCCTTTCTAAAATGGTCCGTGCTACCACATTCATAGCAAGCACAGCGGGTTGCTGGTGCTGTGATTTGTTGGACAGGTTGTTGACGGATCGGTTGCGGTCTAGGTGGTTGCGGACGGCGGGGTTGAGTTGCTTGGGTTGGTCGGTTGACAATTCCCATACTGACTCTACAACTAGGGCCATTATGCTCCGTTCTCCCACACTTCTGACAAATTAACGGTCTGCACTCACCCACGTGATGAAAAATACATTTATCACATTTTGGGCATGGTCCCTTGTACCTGTCTCGTTTCACCTCAGAGCTGCTCATGACACAATTTTGTATTGTCGGGCGTACACGCTTTTTAGCTGGCCTTCCTTGTGATCCTAATCCATAATTGGTTCGCTTCATACCCGATAATTCCCCGGCCATTCTCAACACTCCAATTCTTACCAAGTCAAAAGTTACGTAGCCGGCCTGAGTCACGACATTCTCAAACGACGTGTAACCCACAGAGTTTACCAAACTCCTCACTTCCGGGGCTAAACCCCAAATATAACATTCAACTCGTTTGTCCTTGGGAGTTACTAACCAGGGTACTAAGCGGGCCAATTCATTGAAGCGGTTCGTGTATCCCAAATGATCCGCTTCTTTCATTTCCAGACTCCAGAATTTGTGTTCCAACCTTTGTATTTCGTTCTTTGGACAGAAATGATCTAGCATTAATGTTTTGAGTTCAGCCCAAGTCATGCGGTTAACCGTATCTTGCCCTTTTATCTGAACTGTAGTGTTCCACCACATCAAAGCATGATCCGTAAAAGTAGAGGCAACATATTAGACAATACTCTCGGGTGGACAATTACTAATATTGAGAACAGATTCAGTCTTCTCAATCCATTTAATCAGCCCGTTTGGCCCTTCGATACCTTTGAATTCGATCGGTTTACAGACCATAAAGATTTTAATCAAATATTCCCTTCGAGGGGGATTAGGGTTGTTATGGTTATTGTTTGGGTTCGGTGGAGGATTATTGTTGTTGACATTATTTCTATCAGGTGTGGGATTATTTATATTGGGAGGGGCATTTGTATTAGGTGGGGGATTATTATTTGTGACTGTTTCATTGTTGGTTGGGGGAGCATTATTGATTTGTTGCTGGTTTCTTTGTATATTGTCATTAACACCGGCAGTTACTTGTGTTACAATAAGTGGTATTGCTGCCTGCATTTTCCGAGCAATCATCTCGGCTATTTCTGCTTCAGTCATGGGGGTTGCTTTCTTTGGGGCCACTCTAAAATGATAAACAAATACAAGCCAATTAATACTAATTCCAGTCTACGACACTGTGTAAGAATAATCATAATAAATGTTGTACAGGTAAACCAGATAACATACTGACATTTCACAAATTGTTCTGTACATTGATAACAAAAGGTATATAGACTTAGCCTAATAAAGGCCAGTGCTTGCATGTATATATCAAAACCTGTCACTAAGTGACTGTTAGACTTAACCCTGTAAGGGTCAGTGCTTGTAATAATGTACAAAATTGTTCCCCATGTTAACATAACATACTACTATATACATACATGGAGTATCAAAAGATCACGTACACATATTTGTAACATCCTGCATCTATCCGTACAAACGATAGACTAACCACAAACATAAAAAAAAAACACCGTAATCATCCAGTAACAGTTCCATAGTCGAACTGTCACCCTATCCAAACACCAACGGATAGGGTGACAGTAAGGGATAACCTAATCCTTTATAACCAATGGCTCTGATACCAACTTCTGTCACACCCCGATTAGCACAATGCGGAAGCGTAAAACGTGAATGTAACAAACACCTCTGGTATCAACACATTATTTATAAAGAAACATCACAAACTAATTTACAATACATTACATTTCATTGTTCTATCATTGTTTTACAGTCTAGGTGATACAACAAAACTAGTTTGTTAACTATACGATCTTACTACGAACACCCTTGCTTCTATTCACATAGCATCAACCACACACCTTGGGCAAGTAACAGATCACCAAATCATTTCGATTAAGGTAAACCTGAAAAGCAGTTTAAAACGGGTCAACTACTAGAGTTGGTGAGTTTCACGAGTTTCAAGAAAACAGTTATGAGGATTCACAAGTTAACACTTGTAATCATTATATAAGTATGTATGTATGTAAATGATGTAATTATGCTAAGCTATAGTGAAGCCTTGACTATTTGTACTGCGTGCATCCATTTCCCACGCCCAATCAACCACTGTGGACCCCTTTCCGCCCACAATATTCCCCAAGTAGCTATGTCTAACACTACATAGCGTGTTTGTATATTAATGGTCATGTGCAAATGGGGTAAAGTCTCAGCAACACATGCCCGCTCCGTTTGGGTTTGTAAAACCAATAGAACAATTCACAAGCCACCGGCTCGAAGTTAATCACTGTGTTAGTGGGGACTTTCGGGTGTTATCACTTAGATAATTCACATCAATACATGTTTCAGGTATGTATATGTAATTATACATGCTTTTCACCCCAAAAGTTCGTAAAACAGTTTAGAAGTGGGGTCATGAAACTCACTGTTTAGTAGATAATCAGTAGCACGTCGGTTCAAGGTTTGTGTAACTTGTAATTACGGTTCCCTATAATCAATATTATAATAATATTAATATTATAATATTATTATAATCTCAATACTAAACTGGCTGTATAACTAATCTGGGTATAGCTGGAACGCCCGGAAAGTGGCAATAGGCTTAGGTTGTGATATTGTTCAATGTCTAATACTTAAAACCGAACTTGGCTCAGATTCCCGTTTTTCCCCGCTGGGCCAAGTTGTTCGTTTACACGTTCAGAAAACAGTTATGGGGAAATAAGCTTGGGTAAATGTATTGGTTAATAAAATGATTAAGTTATAAAGAAAGATCACATATTGGGGTCCTGGATTAGCTACGGGGCCCGTTTCCGTTTATTCAGTTTGATTTTAGAAGAAACGCGCACAATCTATCCAGATTGTCCAAGTTTCTCATAGAAAAGTTCCTTTTTACTTAATTAATCCAAAAATATGATTTCTGATCACTCTTGGTGTTTTGATATTCCCGAAGGTTCGTTAGTCGCGAACTTGCTGGTTTTTATAAAAACTTAATTTGTTTTATCTTCAAATTAGCATAATTAATTAACCGTTAATTATGAAAATTTAGCTACTTATCAATTAAAATATGTAGATTTTTATAAAAATATTTCTTGAATTATTTACTGATTTATTAATTTATAAAAATTCATTTTATCAGCTATATTTCGCCAGAAAATCGTCCGTTTACCCCAAACAATTTTCAAAAATTCCACAAAAATTTCTGAATACTCAAGTTATGTCCCAAAACAACCTGTATCGATTCCAGAATGTAAAAAGCTCGTGCGATATTCTTTTTGGCCCAAATTCGGCTATAAAAATTCACACGAACGCATATGCACAAAACACCCTTAAACTTCTCCAAATGATCCCCAAATTCATATGTGATAAAAATACATTAACTCTGAGTTCCCAGAAAAAAGTCATAATTTTTAAAGCTTTTTAACTATTTTTACCCATTAAACGTCCCAATTCGGTAATAAATTCACCAAATATTCTCGAATGGTCGAAAAATTACCAAATTAGAACAGGAACTCAATGACATGGTCCATGTGTCCCTGCAAAATTTCAAGACCTAAAAATATACACATCACAACCTTAAACTAAACAGCCCGTAAACGAGTGTTTAGGCATTACCTTAGCGGTTTTGGTTCGTTTCCGCCTTTCTAATCAACTTTTCAAGCTCTTGTGCTCCTATGTAGGCTAGATACAAGTCCTATATTACAAACCAATCAAGTTTCATCAATAGAGCAGCCCTTTAACTTAGGATTTCGGCTAGGGTATAAAAACGAACTTCTGAACCGTAAAAATGCCGTTTCAACCCTCTAATCCGTGTTTATGGCCAAAAAACTATTAAACCAGGTTCCTTACCATGTGTATGATCAAAACATGTTTATGGATGATTTTTAGGGTTTTTACATGGTTAGGAATGAATTTTGGCAATCAAACTATGTTTATTTGGTATTAATCAATGTTAAACAAGTGTAAAAGTAACGTATTTAAGTTGTTTACCTTAGGGTTTAGAAAGTTTCTGAAAATTTTGGTTGCAGCTGGTTGGACCTCAACTTTTTATCAAATATAATGAATAAACAAGCTTAAGGAATATGTTTTATAAAAAAAATGAGGGTGGGGTGTGGATTGCGACCGGAAGGAAGGTTTGGGCCCCCTTGGGCCCACTTTGGTCCAACAGTCTGTTTTTACAAGCCCAAAGACGAAAATGCCAGTCCAAAATTAGTTCGGGTTTGGTTTTGGCGCGAAAAACTTATATGGTGCATTAAACAGTGCGAAAACGAGTGTTTTTCGGCTAGTTTTGTGTAAAATTATAGAAACATATTATATGTTTGTAAAAATCGAAAATATTTTCACGGATTTCTTAAAACATTTCAAATAAGTGTTTGGTAAGTCTTTTTCGGCTTAACGGATGATACAATGCTTGGTTTGTAACTACCTTTCGCGTTTAGATCTATAGGGGTAGTTAAACGAGCATGTTTTCGTTTAACTTGTTTGCTATCGAACTAAGGCCATATTACTAATATTTTAGCTTATATTAAATGTATATCACTTATAGATGGCCCCCGGGATTTCTGGGTCATAACCCGACCCGTTCAGTTAATCGTTCGTTTGTTAAACAAAAGACGTTTATTAGCTTAATCGATAAATACGTACTGAGGTGTACCTTGTTTTGGCTCAAATGTCACAGGTCCCTATCATAAGCGCATACTTTACTTGTCTTATATATATAATATTTACATACACATTCATTCACATAATCATCATATAGTAATAACATTCAATGCACGATCATACACGTATGCACACAGCCCCGAAACATAACAAGGAAATGGGCTTAGAACTCACCTGGAGCCGGTTTCTCTTGCCGTTAATGGTAATGCCCTTCCTTAGTTGTGCACGGCTAACTGTACAATACATTACACATGTCAATTATCCGTTACTACTACTTCCTACATGTAAGTTAATGAAACTCTCAAGTAACGGGGGTCCGGGGGCAGCGCCGCTGGTAGTGGGGTCCAGGGGCGGCAGCCCCTAGCAGGGTCCAAGGGGCAGAGCCCCTGGCTGGGGTTGAGCTAACAAAAAAATTTTATTTTCGTTAATAGGTCCTTTAACAAAAAAGCATCAGAAAATGAATCGGGTCACATTTTAATAACAACTTAAACAATTTCGCATGGGAGGAATTTCGCATAGAATTTCGCTTCGCATAACTTTTTCGCTTCTCATGGATGAGCGAAGCGAAATACCTGTTTCGCTTCTTATGGCCTGAGCGAAGCGAAATACCTGTTTCGCTTCTCATGGCTAAGGGAAGCGAAATACCTTCCTTTCATCGTTTTTACCATTTTAAAGCCATTTTACTTCGTGACTCTTCCTCAGGACCTGATTTTTACTCTTTTTCAACTTTCGACACATTCTGACCTCATGCACCTGATCCTGAACCCATATCTCTCATAGTCCAAACGCCACCTTTTTATCTTAAAGTGCACCCGAGAGGTTATAACTTACCAAGTTTATATGTTTCTTACATTTCACAACCCGATCTATTATTATATCTGTTTGCATGCCGATTCTAACCATAAAACTTAACCATTTAAACCAAAACCTACCTTTTGCTTTGGGTTCGAGTTCAGATCCAGACAATAAGTAGATCTGGACATGATTCTTGTTATTTGATGACGTCTACACACGAGATTCTTCCTTCTTCTTTTATTTACACGGATTTGGATCCGAAATGTAGAGAGAAAGTGTGTGTGTTCTTGAGTGTGTGTTTGTGGTGAAAGGTAACAAAATGGTGAAAGGGTGGAGGGTTTAGGCTTATATAGGGGGCCATGGGCCCCACAACCCACTCACAATTCCAAATATTGACCAAACACTTAACACACAACTAATCTTAACGACACACAGTTAATAACAAAACGTTCCGTCATTTATTATTTAACAAAAGTTGGATGTTACAACTTAGGATAGAAAGCAGGCATACAGACAGATGTTCGCTCTTTCAGAAGAACTTCTAGTGACTCTCTCATGCAGGTCTCCTATGATGTTCTCTGTAGGATGATTTCTTTCAACAGAAGTAGTCTGCACAACTTGATGTGCTGGAACCTCTGTTTCAAGATTTGTCATGTTTAATCAACAGCTTCACTTTCATATCTCTCTTGATTTTCAGTGGCTTCTTGAGTTTGAATATTTGCAGAAGATGATGCCTTATTTGACCCAATTTAGAGAGAGTCAAACAGAGACTAGAACCTGTCTTCAGCTTGATTTTTCATTTCAGGTTGATCCTGCTGCTGACCTGGCACCTGTTCACTTCCATATCACTTGGTCCTTCGATATTTCAATAACTGCTTCTTGACCAGTGATATCTATTTCACATGCTTCTTGATTGTTTCTTTCAAAAGTGAATCCATCAATTTTGTCAGGAGCAACTGATGACCACAGTTTGTCCAGATCAAGTTGCTTTTGTTTTCCTTTGTCTTCAAAACTTGTTATGTACATACTGTCATCCATGTCTTCATTATAAATCTTGAAGGATTTGATTATCTTCTACAAATCAAATAGCCATTTGGGTCCTTCAACATTATTGAAAGGGTTTTCATTGAAGATAATGTCAGAAGACTCAATGACTACCATGTGCTCCTTCACATAGACTCTGTAAGCCTTTGAATGAGATGAGTAGCCCACAAAGATAAATTCTAGTGATTTTGACTGGAATTTATTAAGATATTCCTTTTATTTAGAAGTGAGCATCTTCATCCAATAGGCTTTAAGAACTTCACATAAGGTTTTCTCTTGAAGATAACCTCATATGGGGTCTTATTTTGAGTCTTGTTCAGAAGAACCTTGTTTTGCACATAGCAAGCAGTGTTGATTGCCTCTGCCCAGAAGGTAACTGGCAGATTTACATCAGCAATCATGGTCCTTGCAGCTTCAATCAATGTTCTGTTTCTTCTTTCTGCAACACCATTCTACTCAGGAGTTCTTAGAGCAATATAATGCTGAAAAATCCCCTTAGAAGTGTTGAATTCTTCCATTAGTCCATTTTTGAATTCAGTCCCATTATCACTTCTAATGACCTTCACTTTCCTTTCAAGCTGATTTTCCAACTTCAACACATAGGTCTTGATCAACTTCGGGGTTTCATCTTTGCTGCTCATGAAGTAAACCCAAGTAAATCTTGAGTAGTCATCTGGGATCACCAGGCAGTATCGTTTCTTTCCAATACTTCGAACACTCACTGGACCAAAAAGATCCATGTGAATCAGTTCCAAGACCTCATCAATGGTATTTATCAATTTGCTTTTGTGAGAGGATTTGTGTTGTTTTTCTTTTAGGCAAGATGTGCATTTTTCTTCAAGTTTAAATTATCTGGTGGGTAGGCCAACATGTTCAGTGGCCTATGCCACAATTAAGTCTCATTTTTAGTAGCCTTGGAAACAAAGCATGAACCTCCTCTAGATGTAGCTGTGTTCATTCTAATCTCAAAGAGATTGCCATTCCTTGGAGCCATCATCATGACCATCTCAGTTGGAATCACAAATTCAGGCTTTAGGATTAGGCAGTGTTCATCATTGAAAGCCACTTTGTATCCTTTGTCACAAACTTGAGAAATGCTGAGTAGATTGTATTGCAGTCCTTCAACATGCAGCACATTCTCGAAGGATACTTTGCCATTGGTAAGAGTGCCTCTTCCTACAATCTTCCCTCCATTTCATCACTTCCAAAGGCAACTGGACCTTCATACTTTCTTTCATAATTTACAAGAGCTTCTTTGTCACAATGTGCCTGGAACATCCACTGTCCATATACCATAAGTCATTGATGTTCATGGACTGTTCCTGTATATATATACTAAATAGAATCAGTTAGATTCTGAGTCACAAACTGCATCAGTTTGTAATTCTGATTCAATTAAAGATTCTTCAGGAATTGGGACTGGAAGTGGAAGTGAATCTTCATAGACAACTTCACAGTTTTCTTCTGAGTCTGAGTCTGACCCAACATTCACAACTAGTGATTTGATACAGTTTTCAACTTGATCAATCACATAGTCTTTCCATTCCTTTAACTCCTTCTTTGTCTTCCATTGAAACCCTCTTGGTTCAAACCCTTGCTTCATCAAGAACTTTTCATCCCCGTTAAGAACACCAGGTCTCATTTTGGCTTTTCCTTTTTCATTTGACCTCTTGTTCTTTACTGGTTTGCTTGATCCTATTGTATCATCCTTGATTTTCAGAACTTGTTTCAGTCTCTTCTCCAAAGCTAACCTTTTCTCTTCATCACTTGAGCTGCTCTTCTCCTAATTCAAATACCTTTGATACATCTGCTTGTATCTTTTCATATCAAAGCCACAAACCACATCTGGCAAAACAAACTCTTCTTCTTCAAACCAACAAGAATCAGTATGATGACCATAAACATCAAACTTTTTACACCATACCTTGGCATAACTTCCCATATCCTCAAGCAATTGCTTGTCTTTAAATCTGTCACTTGGTTTGGGGAAGTCAAAGCCTAGGGAAGTCTTTGGGAATAAAGAGTTATTGAAATCCATTTTAATTTGCCTGTTTACATCAGGCACCAAATGATATTTCTCTTTGACAAACACAATTGGCTTCAATTTGAATGTTGATTTTGAGGAGCTCCCTTCTGGTTTAGCAACAAATCTTCTCCTGGGTACATAATTCACATCCCCAATGTCAAACAATTCATGATTAGAGAAAATTGGATAGATTGGAGGATGTTGATCATATGAGTAGCTTGAAGATTGCTCATTTTTGTTCTTCGGTTGAGGTCTTGCACAAATGCCAAATACCTCATGTTCTTTTCTTATCTTCTTATAGTGTTTCTTCATTTTGGGGGTAATCTTTGAATCTTGTCATCACTTTTCTTGCTTGATTCCTTCTTCCTTTTCTTGCCTTTCAGTGACTTGGCGCTTCCACAGCTACAAGTACTCTCCTCACTGGAGTATTCACTCCATTTCTTCTTCACTTCATCTTTCTTTTCTACCCTCTTCTTATCTGATTTCTCATTTTGCTTCATCACAAAGTCTCCCTTTTTGTCAACAATCAGATTTTCATTCTTTTTACAAATTCAGTTCTGTCTTCAAAGACATTCTTGAACTGTTTCAAATACTCATTCCTACTCTCTTTATCCAATTTTAATGGATAAATGTCACAAAAAGGTGGTGGCACCTTCTTGTATTTCTCTTTATCTTTCATTTCGTCCACGTATCCAACTATGTTTCCTGTAGACATCAGGTTTTTCAGGAATTCCATTTGAATCAATAATTCAGCATTCTTAAGCTTTTCATTAGCATACATCTTTTTCAATCCCTCAAACTAGACTGTCATTTTTGATTGAATTCTGTATGCTTGCATACAATCTTCTTCTAGACCCTTAATTTGGTTTTCATAGGTTGCTTCACTAGTCTCATACACATTCAGAAATACTTCTTTTCTTCCCCATTCTGACTTCCACTTCCCAATTTCCTGATTGAGCTCATCAATTGTAATAAGAAGATCAGAAATGGAGATATCAGAATGTACCAGTGAATTTGACGATTTTGACTTGTCCTGCACCTTGGCCATGAAAGCAACATTTGCTTTTTCCATTTCTGTGACATGATGACTCCAGTCAAACTCCCCATCTTGAGGTACCCTTGTGACTGCAACATTCCCTTGGTCTCTAACTTGATTCATTGCATTTTTATTGACTTTGTTCTGGTAGTTCTGAGTCTTCAGTTGGTTGTTTCTTTGAGGCTGAAAAGGTTGCCGATGGGGTCTATTCTGGTTTTGATAGGGGTTTTGATTGGTGATCTGATTTCTTTGATGCTTGAAGTTTTGGTTCTGATTATGGTAAAACTGATTTTGATTTACTTGATTTCCCACTTGCTTGGGCATATTGCATTCTCTGGCGAAGTGTCCAGGCTGTTGACAGTTGTAGCAGATGGCTTTTGATTTGTCAAAGCCTATTCTTTCATTGGGTCCATTGAAGCTTGATCTTCCTGTCTTGTTGTACAGCCTTTTGCTTCTCACAGCTAACATGGTAGCCTGCCATTCGATGTCTATATCTTCTAAGTCATTAGCATCAATTTGCTCAAGGTCTTCCTGCACAACGCTTGTGTTGATCAGGTTCTTGGCCACAAATGCATGATATGAATCAGTGAGCATTGAGAACAATGCTTGGTAGTTAGTTCCTTGGCTTGTATTGTTCTGCACAAATGTAGACTATCCACTTGCTGTTGAAGCAACATCATCTTCTATCAACTGGACATTGAATCTTGTCTGTCCTCCACATGCTGAACTTGTCTCAGAAGGCTCTTCAATAATTGGTTGCTGATTCTTGACAGAGAGATTTCCCATCGGTGCTACAAGAGCATTGTTCATTGGAAAACTGGGCTTATCCTCTCTAATCATGTGATTTTCAATCATCTCATGTTCTGCAGCTTTGAGGAAAGCTATCACATCATCCAACTTAAAGTTAGGGAAACTGGCCTTTTCCTTGATGAATTTGCTGGTTGTATACTAATTACCAGACAAAGATGACTGGAGCTTCTTGTTTTGCTCAAAATCAGAGATTTGCATGTTAGTTGTTCTTATATCATTCACAATGACCATGAACCTTTGCAAAACTGATTTTAATCTTTCACCATCCTTAAATTTGAATCTATCCAGCTGTTGCTTCAGTCTATCCTTCTTAATGTCTCTCAGCTCTGTGTTGCCCTCAAACATATCAATAACTGCATCACACATATCTTTAGCAGTTTTGTGATGATTGACAGTTGTCAGTATTTCCCAAGATAGACCTAGCTTCAGCATAGACAATGCCTTATCATCCCTTTTCCTCATTTTCAGCTCAATACTGGCACTATTGTTTGTAGCAGCCGAAGGAACATAATTCCCTCTATGATAGAAGTCCATAGTTCGGGGTCGTTATAGTTCACAGCTGCTTCAAAAGGCACCTTCCATTTAATATAGTTCTCTTGTCCAAGAAGTCTTGGAATCTTATTCGTAGAAACTTCCTGGTCTTCCATTTCAGCAGATCTGAACTTTGATGCGGACAAACAGAGTAAAGCTTCAAACTTTCTCACAAACCTCCGGTCTCGTGGTCTTCAGAGAGCTTCTAAAGCTCTGATACCGCTTGTCAGGACCGTGAGTCAGGTGAAAGCTTAGAAAAGTTGACAAGTACACACAAACTCAATAACCCAAAGGCCTATTGAATATCCCGGCGGAATCAGGATATCCAACGAATGGGAACGAAGGTGTGTTATGATAACAAGCGAAACAACAATAATTATTCAGTGCAAGCAAATACAAAGACGAAGATTTACTATAATAAATTCATCATTCAATGAAACAGTAAATAGAATGTCTAGGGTTTCGTGACGGCGGCGGCGGTACGAAGAAACAAGGAGAATATTCTTTGGAATGCTTTCTCGTAATCTGTTTGTCGCGTTGTTATCCGTCCGTCGGTCCCCTTAAATGGAAACCTAGGACCCTATTTATAGACCCTGACATTCCTTCTAGAATCCCTACTTATTACATAATGAAAGACAAAAACAAATACAAGTGTAAGAGTCTTCGAGCATGATCATTATCTTGCTCGAGCAAACTCACTATGCTAGGTATGCTAGATGAGTGTCTTCGAGGATACTTTACTTAGAATATCTTCAATGAAGATATTCTCCTCCAGCAAGCTTCATTCCTCTTGACTAATCCATGCTTTGCTCGAACTAGTCCATCGAGCAAGCTCATTCTTCTTGATGTCTTCAGTCTTGTCTAAAGACTTGTTGAACAATCTTTAGCGTGCTTGGATGTAAATCTTGCTCGGGAAACTGAACCATGCTCGAAGTCCTTTCTTTGAGCATATGACATCCTTTTATTGCATCCATGCTTGTCCCCATGTGTTCGAACAATCTGTGCTCATAGCACTAGGTTAAAACTTGTATGATCAAGCTGTTTGCTCGATTGGCAATCCATGCTCGATAGAAGAGTACTGTTGCTCGTTGAAGTGTAGCTTGCTCGAAGCCTTAACACTTAGAAGAATCAACCACAAATGGTTCTGAAGACCTTGCTCGACGTAGTAAAACCATGCTCGATAGTCTAAGCTAGCTCGAAGTCCATACTTATCTGTTTCATGAGGAGGTTGAGAAGATTCCAATCTTCCTTATCAAAAATCCGACCCAACAGTGTTAAGCTGTTTTCTTTGTTTTTCTTCATGTTTCTCACTTGTTTCTTCGTTTGAGGTTGTAATATACATGAAAATAGAAATTAACGCAATAATTAGTTATCTGAACTAGATAATATGACAAAAGATGCAGTTTTGGAGATTATTTGATGCTTAAAAGATGTATATTTTTATATACATCAAACATCCCTACACTTGAACCTTGCTTGTCCTGAAGCAAGCTAATTATAAAAATTCTCTAAAGGTAGCAAGTTAGGACCAAAGCTAAAACATCCCCAAAGAGTTCCAAGAAAATGGGCACATAACAACCAACTTCAAATCATGAGAATATATGTAGTGATCTATGAAAAGATGATTTTTTTATGAGCTTCCGTTTATCTCAAACTGTCACGCTCTCACAATGTTCACACGCACTAGGTTTTATATCTGGTCATACAAGTAATGTTTGTATGTATAAGAACATTCTTAGCCAAAATATGACATGTGATAAATAGGCTTGTCAAGATTTCACTTCTCCATCATTGTGAAGGGTTGCATAAATTAGAAGGGAATGAGACCTGTTGTTTGGTTTGCGGTAGGGGTTTGGTGTGCTTTTGTGGTGGTTCAAGGATAAAGGTAAAAAGGGTAAATACAACTTCTAACAGTCTTCGGGAGCTTCAAAATGTCTTCAATAATCTTGCTTCTTCTTGTCACCCGATTGCTGTGGTGATTTTTCTAACCATATATACATTTTTTTACAAACCTAATGCAAGTAATCTCTTCCTCAATCCTGTTTTGAACATAACTTCAAACTCTAATGGACCATTCGACCTTGAGCCTAATAGCCCCCACCCTCATTAGTTCGGTATATTCATGTTGGGATTGGTTTGAATTTTTCTACATCTTTTTTCGTGGGGCCAGTTTCCGCAGCCTAAACATCGTTCATATCTCTTTGCTCTTCTTTTCATTGCGCTTTTGGAAATCCGACAAAATGGTGTCCGTTGTTCGTCTTGGCGCCACTTTTTCCTCACCTCATTGCTAAAGAGGAAAATTCTCTCCCTAAGTTATGGAGGCAACCTAGGTTTTGCGAAATGTATGCAGCAAAGGAAATTGAAATTGAAATAATGCATTCCAGTTCTTTAGAGCTTGCCAGTAAAAGACCAGTGTTGTATTTTACTGGTATGCGGGATAAAGTGGTCGAATAAGGTTTTGGGTTTGTGTGGTGTTTTCCTTTTTATGCAACGCTTCATGTGGTCTTGAAAAGAATATTCAAGACAAGTTCTAAATCACACGAAACAAATAACTCACTCAATACTCTGCAAAAATATGTATATGGCATGAGGCTTTTCTCACGAAAACGAAGGGATTGTGTATAAACTCCATGGTTTTTGCATAAATTTTTTCTCATTATTACGACACTTCTTTTCATTTTTTTAATATTTTAGGTTATGATAGATTTTTGGTTGGTTATTTTGCAAATAAATATTCGTGGAATTACCTTTGGTTTCGTCAAAAATTATAGGTACATAATGGTTTTATTTGCTATGAAATTTAGAGATCGTTTACTAATTAATTGGTTTGTCCAAGTAATTCCATCCCGACACTTAAAACTCACATTGTCCTCAATGTGATAGATTCATAAAAATATAAAATGAGGCATGGAGAGTAAGTAAAAAGGAAAGCAACTTCCATACGGGCCGAACGAAATTTCGACAGAACGTCCCATGTTTTTCATCTATTTCCCTGTAGTCTTCCTAAAATTTAACAACTGCACACAACCAACAACAAAATACAAGATAATAAAAATGAAAATTGAATATGGAACCTTCCACATTTGGCCTCAACAGGCCTAATAAATTCAGTTCATATGGCCCAGGTACTGATCATCACCACCATCATTAGTTACATACAAACATCAAATAAATTGTCTCAACAAACAACCATGATAAAAGGTACCACCAGCCGCCTGTATTCCCCAATGCCTTGTGCTGCTAATATCACTACCAATCAGTTACCCGGGTGTTCCGGGTCAAAAGGACACCATTGTCGGTCCATGCGGTCACCCAAGTGCCGAATATCCCGCCTCATCTCCGCGTACTCAGCAGCACGTTGTGTGTCAAATGCTGAAATATGACTAATCAACCTGTGCCAATGGAGGCGGAAGTGTTAGTGTAGTAGCGGTCAAATAAATTATGCAACCCCTAAAGTGAATACGGGTTGGGCTGCCATGAGCTAGCACCGACGGACGATGATCCTAGGCCACCTGGCTGAGAATAGGTGCGACGACAGGCATGTCGGGGTGGTGATCCACCTCTCCTCTCTGGTATGTCCTGCAGAGTCATCTCTACGAGATCTTCAGGATCCCAAATCAGATTGTAGGCATCCTTGAATCGCCACTGTGGCAGATCCCTCACGATCTGCTGAACCATACACATACTCATGCAAAGAGCGAGATCGAGAGGTAGTGACTTTGGGCTTCAGGTTCCTTCCAAATCTGTCTTATAGGTTCTGTAGAGCATCTTAATGTTGGAATATCGTATGCCCGAGACACATAATTAAGTTAATGTGGCTAGTCATGTTTGATCCAAGTCGGGTCATACCCAATAACGAGTTAGACACACACCAATTATGTATTTGTTAAGATAAGATCTATAAGACAAATACAGAACACGACACTTTCAGAAAATCGGGTTTCTGAATAATTACTTGAAAGTATTAAATAATTAATTGGTTAATTTATTTATTCAAATAATTATTATTGGAATGATTATTTAACTATGTATTCTTTTATAAAATGGTTTATAAAAGATGGGGTGTTTATATATTTTTTGTAAAGTATAAAATATATAAAATAAAAAGAAAAAAAAAATAATAATAATATTGGGGCCGGTTTTGGGTGGGCCCCACACCCCACTAACTTGGTCAAAATGATTAACATGCAAAGACATAAGGTGGAGTGTGGACTTGTATAAAAACCTACCCTTATGTGTGCATGTGCACAATCAAGATTCATATGACTTTCAAGTAACCAAAAAACAAGACACAACTCCCTTCTTTCTTTCTCTCTAGCTCACGGCCAAAAGAGAAGAAGGAGCTCGGGTGTCGGGTTTTTCGTGTTCGAGCTCCCTAGCATAGCTCGGTGCGTGTTGGAGGCTCGGGGTATATTCCGTTTGAGGGTTTTCCTTTGAAAGTCTAGCATTCACATCATCATCTTCTTCAACCATCCACCAAACTCTTAAAGGGTTAAGATTGTAAGTGTTTATATGCTTTGATAGTTTAGTTATTCCGTATCATTTGATCCTTGCTTCGGGTTTCTAGTAAATAGATTATTGGTAATCTTGAAATGAATAAACTAGGTTGTTCATATGTTTAGTTTGTAAATATCACGCTTCCGCCTTAATTGTGACTAGTTAAATGGTTAACTAAGTTTATAAATTCTATAGAAACCCAACAAATGGCATCAAGAGCCGGGATACGGGAAACTAAGCTTCGGGTTCTCGGTTTTATATTTTTCCCCTTGAAAGATTTTATACAAAAAATTAACATGCATGATTTTTTTTGTATTTAATCTTGTTATTGTTTTTGGCTTTGTTCAAAAAAAAAAAAAAAAAAAAAAACCGAGTTAATGGGCCGAAGCCCAATTCGGGTGAATTTGGGCCGAAGCCCACTTGAATATGGTTATTGGGCTAACCGGAAATAAAAGGGAAAAGGCTATATGGGCCGAAGCCCATTTTTGGTTAATTGGGCCGAAGCCCATGTGTTTTGCACATGTGGGCCGAAGCCCATAATCTAGTTATTGGGTCAAGCCCAAATGGGTTGGGCTAGGCCCGATAAAGTCAAGGGGTTTTGGAACGGGTTCCTAAAACATAACGGGTTATGTTTGTTAAAACTAGACCGAGCCGTAGACCAAAGTGGATGTTTATTTGTGGTTGATGTTGTGATTGTAGTTAATTATTCAAGTTTCGGTTTGTAATAATTAATTATGGGCAATTTTGTAATTTTGTAATTATTTATTCATATGGGTATGTAATAAATAGGTTATTTGTAATTTCTTTATTTTATAGAAAAAAATGTATTAGGACATTTGATTTTGTAAAATTAAAGAAGATTGCAAAATTGGAAGTTTGGGCCTAATTGGGCCGGGTATGGTGATAATGGGTTTCACAAGCCCATTAAGGGATTCAAGCCCAAAAGGACCTAAGCCCACCAATTGAGCCCAAGTGGAAGCTTATGGAAGCTAAGGCCCAAGTTCAAGCCCAATGGATCACAACAAGGTTGAAGAAGATGCTCGAAGCATTTGGATGCGGGATCGAGTGGGAGCTACAACATCCATGTGTCATGTGTCCCTTAGGATCGGACCTAAGATACACACTTGTTTCGGCTAACAAGTGTGGTCTAACTTAGTGGCTCGTGTCTAGTATAATTGTGTATGCTTGTTAATTAATTGATTGTTTGATTGTGTGGTTGTTAGATATTAGGATATCAACTTCGTCACATAGAATTAATTAACAAAGCATAAAACGGGTTCTAATAATTATCGGTAATTACGTGACACATAGTTTAATAAAATGGATTTATTAACTAGCCGTCTCACGCCCATAATAAAATGGCTTTATTATAAATTAGAATTTTGAAAATGGTTTCAAAATATCATGTTACTAAATGCATGTTAGAACATGATTTAAAGTTTTACAACTAGAATTATTAAAACTAAAAATCCCTTTTAAAATTAAGGATAATAAGTTAAACACCATCCTTTTGTATAACACTTAACATATTAATAAGCTCTTAGTGGGAAAAAGGTCACCTAACCGCATAGAGTAAATTAACATGTTGAGGTAATATTGGCATAAAATGGGAAAAAGGTCACCTAACCGTTTGTATGTTAATATTACAAGTTGATACAAGTAGGACGACTTAAATTAGAACCATGTGAAGAGGGTCACCCAAGCATGGGGTCTAATAGGTGTTGATGGGATAAACATGCCAACACGAAATATGATTTCGAACCGGTCCCATAAATTCTAGAAGTTGCAAAAGGGTTTGCAATTGTTATGAATAACTACCTTGATAAACCGACAATGGGAAAAAGGTCACCTAACCGGAGTCGGGTTTATCGTTGGATTCTAGATTTTAATTATTAATTATATTTGCATATATAAAAAGGGTATTAATAATTAAAAGGTAAAACACTAAAATGAACTTAATTAAAATTCTGCAGATGGCCGCACACGTCGACGACAACATAATCCCTAACGTCCAAAACGTATCTCTCCGATCTATTCTCGCTAAAGACCGTCTTAACCACAATAACTTTTCGGATTGGTTCCGAAATTTAAGGATTGTTCTAAAACAAGAAAAATTATATCATGTTTTGGAAACACCTATCCCCGAAGAACCGGAAGAGGGAACTGAGGTCGAATACATGAATTGGGTCAAACTCACGGAAGATTCCATTCAAGTATCATGCCTCATGTTGGCGACTATGGTTCCCGAAATCCAAAAGGATTTCGAAAACCATAATGCGTACGACATGATTACTCAACTTAAGGAAATGTTCCTTAAGCAATCGAGAGTGGAAAGGTTCGAAACGGTTCGAGCCTTGCATGCATGTAGAATGGATGATAATCAACCAGTTTCAACTTATGTACTTAAGATGAAAAGTTACATTGATCGCCTCGCCAAGCTCAATTGTCCCATCTCAAAAGAGCTAGCAACGGATTTGATCCTTAACTCTTTGTCGAAAAGGTTCGACACTTTCGTGTTAAATTATAACATGAACGGGTGGGACAAAACCATTGGAGAACTTCACTCAATGCTTAAAACAGCCGAGGCGAGCATGGGCAAAAGGGTTTTACCCGTGTTTGCGATCAATGAAGGTAGATCCAAGAATCGATCTCAACCCAATCTTAAGGCTAAGGTAGCAAAAAGAAAGGGTCCCCCTATGCATCTTAAGGGTAAGGGCAAATCACCGGTTATGGCAAAGAAACAAAAGGTTATGGAACCGAGGGGTCATAAGGATGATCCTTGTTTTGGTTGTGGGGAGACCGGACACTGGAAACGCAATTGCCCGGTCTACCTAAAAGAGCTAAAAGACAAGAGGAATGCGGCGCATACCTCGGGTAATGTCTTTATGATTAATGTTGAGCTAAATCTTATTTCTTCTAACACATGGGTATTGGATACTGGATGTGGAACTCATATTTGCAATTGGTTGCAGGGGTTCAAAAAGAATGAAGACTTAAAGAAGGGCGAAGTGAATCTTTTCATGGGCAACGGTGCAAGAGTACACGTGGTCGCTAGAGGAGACTTCACTTTATCACTTCCAAGTGGTTTGGAAGTTGTTTTAAAAAATGTTTTGTATGCTCCTAGTTTGACTAGGAACATTATTTCTGTGCACCTTCTTAGACAATGTAACTTTGACTTTAAATTTGTAAGATCGGAAATGCATGTGTCATCTAATGGTATCTTTTATTTTAAAGCTGTACCAAACAACGGTATTTATGAATTGGTTCATGATAATACCTCAAATAGCTCATTATATCAAACTTCTACTAAAAGACTCAAAAAGGGTTTGAGTGATTCCTACTTTTGGCATTGTCGCCTTGGACACATAAACAAGAATCGTATAAATACTCTCCAAAAGAAAGGTCTTTTGAAAACAAACGAGTTAGGTTCGTTTGATGAGTGTGAATCTTGTATTCAAGGCAAGATGACCAAAGAGCCTTTCAAAGGTACAAATGAAAGGGCTAAGGATTTGTTAGGTATCATACATACGGATGTATGCGGACCTTTCAAGCCAACTAGTAGGAATAGTGAAAGGTACTTCATTACCTTTACCGACGATTTTAGTCGATATGGGTATGTTTATCTAATGAAACACAAACATGAAGCCTTTGAAATGTTCAAAGAATTTCAAAATGAAGTGCAAAATCAGCTCAACCGAACAATCAAGGTACTCCGCTCCGATAGAGGAGGCGAATACCTAAGTGATACCTTTCAAAGTCATCTTAGAGATTGTGGAATTATTTCACAGCTCACTCCTCCTGGAACTCCTCAACATAACGGAGTATCCGAGAGGAGGAATCGAACACTGTTGGACATGGTTCGATCAATGATGGCACGAAGCTCACTACCGCCATCATTTTGGGGATATGCGCTACTCACAGCGGCTCGTATTTTGAATATGGCCCCGACCAAAAAGGTGGATCGAATACCCTATGAAGTGTGGCATGGAAAGGTTCCATCCTTTTCATATTTAAGGGTATGGGGATGCATAGTTTATGTTAAACGTGACACCCCAAATAAGCTTGAGGCTCGATCCATCAGGTGTGTCTTCATAGGATACCCAAAGGATGATATAGGATATATATTCTATGATCCTAGTGAACAAAGAGTGTTTGTTTCACGCAAAGGATACTTCTTAGAAACTAGGTTCCTTATGGAAGGACCTAGTGAAAAGAGAGTGGAACTTGAAGAGGTTCAAGAATCACTGGATGATACACAGTTGGTCGATACTAGCTTTCAACACGAGGATGTTGAAGATGATCAAATGGTTGATCATACACACGTTGCTCGCAGATCTAGTAGGGTTAGTCAACCTCCCAAGAGATATGGATTTCTTGTGGATGATTGCTACTTGGTCGATTCGGATGAACCGATCTCCTACAAAGATGCTATGTCACAACCTGATTGTGACAAATGGCTTGAAGCCATGAGCGCCGAGATGCAATCCATGCACGATAATCAAGTTTGGGAATTGGTTGATCGTCCACTTAACTCCAAACTGGTTGGATGTAAGTGGGTCTTCAAAAAGAAGACCGATATGCATGGAAATTTAGATACTTACAAAGCTCGACTTGTCGCAAAAGGTTTCACGCAAACTCAAGGGATTGATTATGATGAAACCTTCTCGCCAGTCGCGATGCTTAAGTCGATCAGGATATTGTTTGCCATTGCAGCTCATTTTGATTATGAGATATGGCAAATGGATGTCAAGACCGCTTTTCTAAATGGATATCTTGAGGAAGATGTCCATATGGTTCAGCCTGAAGGTTTTGTCGATCCATCTAATCCTGATAAAGTTTGTAAGTTAAAGAAATCAATCTACGGGTTGAAACAAGCATCACGGATGTGGAATCATCGTTTTAATGAAGAAATCAAAGCGTTTGGTTTCGTCCAAAACGGTGATGAGGCGTGTGTGTATAAATGGGCTAGTGGGAGTATAATCATGTTCCTTATTTTGTATGTCGATGATATACTTTTATTTGGAAATGATATACCAAGTATGGAAAACGTTAAAGCGTGGTTAAGTAGTCGTTTCTCAATTAAGGATCTTGGAGAAGCGACATATATCTTGGGAATAAAGGTCTATAGGGATAGACAAAGGAAATTGATCGGACTCAATCAAAGTGCGTACATTGATAAAATCCTGAAAAGGTTCAGGATGGAAAACTCCAAGAAAGGTTTGGTACCTATTCCTAGAGGAACCGTGTTGAGCTCATCCCAAAGTCCTAGCTCTAAGGAAGAGCAGGATAGGATGAAGCATGTTCCTTATGCTTCGGCAATAGGATCTATTATGTATGCAATGATGTGCACCAGACCGGACGTCTCGTATGCTTTAAGCTTAACGAGTAGATACCAGCATAACCCAGGTGACAGTCATTGGATGGCTGTCAAGAATATATTAAAATATCTTAGAAGGACTAAGGATATGTTTTTAATATATGGGTCTGGTGAGGAGGAACTCGTCGTAAAGGGTTACGTGGATGCGAGTTTCCAAACTGACCGAGATGATTCTCGGTCACAGTCGGGATATGTCTTCATTTTGAATGGAGGCGCTGTCTCTTGGAAGAGTTCGAAGCAGGATGTTGTCGCGTTATCCACTACAGAATCTGAGTACATTGCCGCTTCAATGGCAGCCCAAGAAGCTGCATGGATGAAAAAGTTCATCATGGATCTAGGGATTATCTCTTCCATTCAGGAGCCCCTAGAGATATTCTGTGACAATGAGGGTGCTATTGCACAGATCAAGGAACCTCGTGCTCATCAGAAAACGAGGCACATTGAGCGCAGATTCAACTACATAAGAGATGAAGTTGAAAAAAGAAAGATATGTATTCACAAAGTTCATACCGATCAAAATATTGCGGACCCACTCACGAAGCTCCTCGATAGGCCAAAACATGAGGGTCATGTTTGTGCATTAGGACTTCGGTATTCTAGTGAGTGGATTTAATCTGTGTTTAGTGTTTGTATAAGAACGAATGTAATGGGTATCTCATGAAATTAATTATGTTTTAATTATTCAATGAGTTATGTTCTATATTTGCATGTTTAATCCATGAATGACTTATGTTGTTCTAAACGTCCGTAGTCGATCATGCTTGTGGGAACAAGTATGAAGGTAAGACTATTATGAACCCGGATTGGTTGATATTCATGTGATGAATATAAGGCATAGGTTTGCCACCAAGGTTCATAGATATTTGTGGGATACAAATATTGGACATGATCCGCTCTCAAGGATCACTGCATGGAGTTAGTGCAACTGATCATAAGTAATCCTTGAGTAAAGGCGAGTATCATTGTGTCCTTTGACCTGAGATGCATATTGGATCTGGTTTTCCATCAAGTCTGATAACTTGACTCTCTTCTTTGTTTTTCGGTAACACGATGACGTAAAAGAAAGAGCTCAGATATCATACGAGATGTCAACAAGGATGTATGCAGTCAAGATGGGATTTGTTCCTCTTATGTGTTGAGAGTTTAGATGTCTAAGGCCTGTTAAGTTAAATCATTGAGAGAATGATCACTCTGTGTCTCTTCGATTTGACAGGACATCTAGTAACAAAGGGATGTAATGATAAGACTTACCTATATCATATCAAGTATGGACTTGAAGGGGATGATGTTATTGAATGGCACTTAGTCAAACACACTAGGGGTGGTGACCTGTTGTTAGGCGGTATTCACCATTAGCATTAACTTCCTATGAGTCTCGTGCAAGTGGGAGATTGTTGGAATATCGTATGCCCGAGACACATAATTAAGTTAATGTGGCTAGTCATGTTTGATCCAAGTCGGGTCATACCCAATAACGAGTTAGACACACACCAATTATGTATTTGTTAAGATAAGATCTATAAGACAAATACAGAACACGACACTTTCAGAAAATCGGGTTTCTGAATAATTACTTGAAAGTATTAAATAATTAATTGGTTAATTTATTTATTCAAATAATTATTATTGGAATGATTATTTAACTATGTATTCTTTTATAAAATGGTTTATAAAAGATGGGGTGTTTATATATTTTTTGTAAAGTATAAAATATATAAAATAAAAAGAAAAAAAAAAAATAATAATAATATTGGGGCCGGTTTTGGGTGGGCCCCACACCCCACTAACTTGGTCAAAATGATTAACATGCAAAGACATAAGGTGGAGTGTGGACTTGTATAAAAACCTACCCTTATGTGTGCATGTGCACAATCAAGATTCATATGACTTTCAAGTAACCAAAAAACAAGACACAACTCCCTTCTTTCTTTCTCTCTAGCTCACGGCCAAAAGAGAAGAAGGAGCTCGGGTGTCGGGTTTTTCGTGTTCGAGCTCCCTAGCATAGCTCGGTGCGTGTTGGAGGCTCGGGGTATATTCCGTTTGAGGGTTTTCCTTTGAAAGTCTAGCATTCACATCATCATCTTCTTCAACCATCCACCAAACTCTTAAAGGGTTAAGATTGTAAGTGTTTATATGCTTTGATAGTTTAGTTATTCCGTATCATTTGATCCTTGCTTCGGGTTTCTAGTAAATAGATTATTGGTAATCTTGAAATGAATAAACTAGGTTGTTCATATGTTTAGTTTGTAAATATCACGCTTCCGCCTTAATTGTGACTAGTTAAATGGTTAACTAAGTTTATAAATTCTATAGAAACCCAACACTTAATCCAAGGCCCTCTAAAGATCGGTGGTTTGGGATTCTTTGCACTGACATTTATCTTGAATAGCTAACAAAAAAGACAAGTTATATTGCATGGAACATTATTTTTGATGCAATATAAAGCCCATAGATCTTTCAGGTTCACAACCTCTTGCTCTGGCCACGCTGAGTGACATTGTGACTCAGTAAACGGTGAATGTGGCAAAAAATCACTTCACGGAGGGTGGTGCTTTTGATGCTGATCGGATTGTACTCTTCATCCCCGTAGCTCAACTATTCTAATGCTTCCACTATTGTGTTACCCGGTGCTTCAACTTCCTGATCATCTTCATCGGAGAAGGTGGTCCTGGCATTAAACCACATCGGCGTGTCTGTTTCCTCGGTGGTCTAGATTCCTATGTTAACCCCCAACTGAGTGACCGAGGTGGTATACCACCCCCTGATTCTGAATTGAAACCCTTCATCATCCCACATGTCAAGTCTTTTGGTTTGCATCGAGAAAGAAGCTTGGAATTCTTTTGTTAACTCAGTCACGGCTCTTCCCTTGTAGCTGAACACACGGGCCCATGGACCCGTTACAAGGTTGTTATTTCATTCTAGTTGGTTGACTTCTCTTAATATATCTGTGTAAGCGTAAAAGTAGGGTACTAGCTTCCTCTCGGTCATATACACGAGTCTTTCTTGAGCAGTTTGGTCTCGCTGAGTTTGTTTGGGAAATACGAGAAATGCGTAGAAGTCGTCTCCATTTCTCAGCCATGCTAGAATATGAAAGAAAATTAGTGAAATAGGTACTAAACAAAAAAGGAAATCTGAAACAGAGAGCAAAGCATGCCCCCGTGCTGCAAGGTTTTGACAGTTTTGACTTGTGTGTGATTTATATTGACCATGGGGGCGTGTTTTGTGAAAACACAGCCTGTGATTTTGGTCTATTAAGCAATAATCCAGGGATCGAACTTGCATGTCAACCCTATTCTATGAAACTTTTCACTTTGTGTTTGGATTGTTGGATATAAAAAATCAAATACCCGAATCCAAGTGATTTCCATCCAAAACCTACTCAATCCAAGAACTAATCGGGTCTAGAATCAAACTACACTTCTTATATCAAAGTAAACAATAGATCATAACAATTAAGTGGTTAATCATGAGATTTTTAACCTGGTTCATTCAAGTATGTCCTATAGGACCGGTTTCTATGGTTTGCTTCTAACCCGATTTTGGCTTTCAATGGTCAATTTAAACCCTAGAATCAAGAAAGAACAAGATTTTGACATACCTTTCGATTAGATTTGAAGATTTGATGGAGGTTTTAAAGGATTTAGGGTTTGGTCGTCTATTCTTGAAAAGGGGACAAGTTGGTGTAACACCCGTTGATTCCAATTTCAAGAGTTAAAGATTGTTGAGTATGTACAATTCTCGGGATTTATCCGACGTTTCTCGGAAGCCTTTACGTCATCCCGGTACGCTTAATCGCTTAACATTTCTTCCAAGTTGCATTATTATTAAATTCCGGGGGCTAGAATGAAACTGTTTTATTATTATAACATAAAAAAAAAAAACCTAAAACCCTAGTTCTGCATCAGCTGCGATCGGCAGGTTCCAGCCCCCCCTTCCATTGCTTCGACTTTTTGATCGATTCCAAGCTCCTAGAAGTAGTTCAAGGTATGTACTACAATCCCCAACAATCTTTTTGTTCACCCCTAATCATTTTGATGCTCAGTTTTGCCGAAACTTTTTGTTGGACAGATTTCGGCCAAGATATAATTGACCCACTTCCCGTGGATAAAAATTAGGGTTTCCGGTGTAGAAAGATCCCCAGGTATGGCATTTACATCATATAAAAATTTCGTGGTCATTGGAGGTGTTTAGGTCGGTCAATCGATTTTAGTTCGAAAACTAGGGTTTATCGGGTGTAGAAATGTAAATTGTTGAGTTTGATGCGTTAATTGATCGGGTGACCGGCCGAATCAGTTTTTGATGCTCGGGGCTGTTGTGGTTAGCGCTTCGTCAATCAAGTCGGCGGTGCGCGAATTTTCGTTTAAACGTTAAAGTATGAGTTGTAAAAGGGAACCGTCAACCCTATCAACTCGAGTGGCATAATCTTGATGAATGAAAAGATTTAAAATGGAATTTGGTCCATTTGGGGCTGATTCGTTAATAAATGGTTTTAAGTTTTATTACACGCGCATTCGACCCGAGTTGATTATCCTTGGGCCTTGGGCCAAGGGTTGGGCCTTGGGCCAAGTTGTTGGGCCTCGGGCCAAGTGTTGGGCCTTGGGCCAAGTGTTTAGCCTTGAGCCAAGTTGTTGGGCCTTGGGCCAGAGTGTTGGGCTTGAACGGCCCATTAGGCAAGAGTGTTCTTACGGTCCAGTCTAGTAATGTGTTGTGTATAATTTACAGGCCCTTACTTGTGATCGTGTACTTAGGATTCTCCTAGCTCGTTGCAGGTGTTCGATTGATTTCAGGTGAGTTCATGATGCCCTTTTTACTCTTTTTTACGTTTGGGCTAGCATGCACACCTAAGTGTTTTCTTACATGATGAAAGGTTTTAAACGAGTTTATATAGGCCTGCTAGTATATGGTAAACCTTGGGATGTTAAATATATATATATGTATATACATTATTTCTTGGTCTATATCTGGCGATATTGTAGTCGTTTCGACTACTGATGTTGTGTATGCCTACTTTGGGTTTGCATGCACTGATATTACATGTTTGGGTTGTACGTTGGCTCGACCCTGATGTTATACGTGGAGGTTATATATATATATACTGTGATATATATAGATATGTAATTGAAAGGATGTTTACATATACATTTTGTATATGTATGTATGAGGATGTTTAGATCGGTAATGATGATTTGATGAATGTACCCTTTTACGCTTTAAAACTTTTGGTATGACTATCATAACTATCATTTAATGATATTATTTACTTAAAACTTGAACTCACTCAGCTTAAGCTGACTTTGTGTGCATGTTAGTGTGAGTTTCAGGTTAGGAAGAGGATGCCTTATCTCTTGGACGTGCACGAAGCTACTTGGACGGTGAAGGGCATACGGGAATTGAAGTTTCACTATTAAACATTTATTTTTAAACGTTTTTATTTAACGATAACTATGTTGATTTAGGGTAAAAATTTCCGGGTTTGGGAACTTACTTTATTATTTATGTTTTCTGCTGAATTATACTCTGAGATGTTGGTTTTAATGAAAAGAATTGTTTTTAAGCTTAATTATTTTACAAGCGTTTTGAATGATTACCAACTGTGGGGTTCCCGGGGTTCGGTGCCTCACAAGTTGTTATCAGAGCCTTGGTTCGAGGGATCCGAGCTTCCCCGAATGCTTGGACTCGAACTGTAAGAAAAGTGACCAGTATGCCCACCGCAAGTAGCTGCACGCCAAGAGGTAACTTTAGATTATTAGTCATTCCTTTAAGTTTAAAAGTTTCCAGTATGTGATTAACTGTTTAAGTGTGAGACCGAAGGCTAATGTGGATAGGGGCAGGGGGTGATTAGGACGGGCGGGTAAAGTAAACGACTAATTACACTTGATCAACGTCATTAGCAGTTTACCCTTACCTTACATCTTCTAAATTCCACTTGTACCTGACCATATTAAAATTCTGTCTTTGTAGGGATAAGTCATGGTTAATACTCGAGCAGCTAAGAGAGGTGGTTCTAGTGGTCGGGGTTGTAGTCGGGGTCGTAAGCCACGTGCCGAAACCGAGAGTGAGATTCCTACTTCCCAGCAGGATACCCCGATTCACGGGGATGGGGATAACCCCGCCTCAGATCCTGCTATGCGCGTGGCTATCGCGGCTGAGGTTTAACAGGTTCTCCATAGCGCCATTCGTGAGATCTTTGCTGAGGCCGTCAGGGCCATAGAGGAGTCACTGGTTGGTAAGGGTTCGGATAAGAGAAGGAAGTGTATGTGCCGAGTGGGGATGAATATGAGGTGCGGACTATTAGTGTATCTACTCGGGGTTGCTTGTATGGTGACTTGAAGAAGTGCGACCACCCTTCTTTCGATGGCACTAAAGATGCATTGGCAGCACATCAGTGGGTGAGAGAGATGGAGTCTGTTCTGAGGGTTAGTAAGTGCAAGGGGGATGATATGGTGACTTATGCTACTGCCTCGTTTCGTTCCATGGCACTATTTTGGTGATGTTCCTATTGTTCGGGATTTCCCGGATGTATTTCCAGATGATTTGTCAGATGTGCCGCCGGATCGCGAGGTCGAGTTCCAGATTGACCTTGTACCGGGTGCCTAGCCCGTTGCCCGAGCTCCCTACCACCTAGCGCCGAATGAAATGAAGGAGCTTATGGCTCAGTTGGAAGACTTGCTCGATAAAGGCTTTATTCGACCGAGCATCTCACCTTGGGGTGTCCCGGTCTTGTTCGTTAAGAAGAAGGACGGTAGCATGCGGATGTGCATCGACTATCGTGAATTAAACAAGCTCACTGTTAAAAATCGGTACCCGCTCCTGAGGATCGACGACTTATTTGACCAACTCCAAGGGGCTAATTGGTTCTCGAAGATCGAACTTAGGTCCGGGTATCATCAGCTGAAGACTCGGGAGGAAGATATTCCTAAAACTGCCTTCCGCACTCGTTATGGACATTACGAATTTCTGGTGATGTCTTTGGGTTTGACCAACGCACCGGCTGCGTTCATGGATCTTATGAACCGGGTGTGTAGACCGATGCTCGATCGTTCGGTTATTGTGTTCATCGACGACATTCTGGTGTACTCTAAAAGTGAATCTGATCACGCCGGTCATCTCAGGGAAGTGCTGGAGGCTCTGCGGAAGAACACATTGTATGCGAAATTTTCTAAGTGTTCTTTCTGGTTATCAATTCTTGGGCCATGTTATTAACCTGAGTGGTATTCTAGTTGACCCTGCAAAGGTGGAAGCCGTGAATGAATGGGAGTCTCCTAAGTCTCCAACCGAAATCCGTAGTTTTCTGGGTTTGGCGGGGTATTACCGCCGCTTTATTCCCGATTTTTCGAAAATTGCTTCTTCACTGACCAAGCTGACTAAGAAGAGTGTTAAGTTTGTTTGGGGTACGGAACAGGAGGAGGCTTTTCTCGAGTTGAAGAACAGATTGACGCATTCCCCGATCTTAGCTTTACCTGATGGCACCGATGATTTGGTGGTGTATTATGATGCCTCTTATCAGGGGCTTGGGTGTGTTTTGATGCAGCGAGGTCGAGTCATTGCTTATGCCTCACGACAGTTGAAGTCTCATGAGGCGAATTATCCTACCCACGATTTGGAGCTGGTGGTGGTGGTGTTTACGCTTAAGTTATGGAGATATTATTTGTACGGTGTTCCTTGCGTTATTTATACCGACCATAAAAGTTGAAAATACTTCTTTGAACAAAAGGAACTAAATAAGCACCAGCGACGATGGTTGGAATTGATTAAGGATTATGATTTGGATATTATGTACCACCCCGGTAAGGCTAACGTGGTGGCCGACGCGTTGAGTCGGAAAGAGAGACCGAATCCGATTCGTGTGAAATCCTACCAGCTTATTCTCAAACCCGACATTTTGAAACAAATAGCCAACTTACAGAATGAAGCGTTACAGGTGGAATGGATTATGTCAGAACGTATTTGGGGTCAGGAGAAATTGTTGGAAGACGTCAGGGACGGGGTGAAGTATAAGGATGGTCGTTTATGGGTACCGAGGTATGGGGGATTGAGAGATAAAATTTTGGATGAGGCGCACAAGTCGCGCTATTCTATTCATCCGGGAACGACCAAGACGTACCAAGACTGGAAGAAAAATTATTGGTGGCCTGCGATGAAATTTGAGGTGGCTCAGTACGTGATTAAGTGTTTGACGTGTCTACAAGTTAAGGCCGAGCATCAGAAGCCATTTGGGAAACTTCAGCCGTTGGAAATACCTGAGTGGAAATGGGAGCATCTTACTATGGATTTCATGACTAAACTACCTCGTACTCCTAGGGGTAATTATGACACCATTTGGGTAATCGTGGATAGATTGACCAAGAGTGCCCATTTCTTGCCGATTTGAGAGACTGTTAATTCGGGGCAACTGGCTGATGTGTTTATTCGTGAGATCGTCTCTAGGCATGGGGCGCCGGTATCTATTGTGTCGGATAGGGATACGCGTTTCACCTCCAGGTTTTGGAAAAGGTTTCACGAGGAGATGGGCACCAAACTCCTCATCAGCACTGCTTATCACTCGCAGACAGATGTTCAGTCCGAGAGGACCATTAAGACTCTCGAGGATATGTTGCGGGCTTGTGTTATCGACTTTGGTGGTAGGTGGGACCGTCACTTACCATTGGTAGAGTTCTCGTATAATAACAGTTATCACGCCACGATTGGGATGCCACCGTTTGAGATGTTGTATGGTAGGAGGTGTAGGACTCCAGTCTGTTGGGATTCAATTGGTCAGAAGCAGTTGGGTAGTTTGGAGGTGGTCGAGGCTACAACTGAGAAACTCGACAAGATTAAAGCATTTAAGAAGGCCGCGCAGGATCGCCAGAAGTCTTATGCAGATAAAAGGCGAATGCCTATGGTGTTTGAGATTGGAGATCGGGTTATGTTAAAGATTTCCCCCTGGAAGGGCATTATTCGTTTTCGTAAGAGGGGGAAGCTCAGTCCAAGGTTTATTGGCCCGTTCCGTATTTTGGCCCGAGTTGGTGAGGTAACTTATAGACTGGATTTACCCGAGGAGCTCGTGGGGATTCATCCTACTTTTCACGTGTCCCATCTGAGGAAATGCTTAGCGGATGAGGAAGCCCATGTGCCTCTTGACGATATTGAGCTCGATGGTAAGCTGAACTACGTCGAGCAACCGATTGCTATCCTTGACCGTCAGGAGAGACGACTGAGGAATAAGGTGGTTAGGCAGGTAAAGGTGCAGTGGAGACACCGTAGGGGTTCCGAGGCTACTTGGGAGTCCGAAGACGAGATGAGGAAGCATTATCCGCAGTTTTTCCTGTTGCATCGGGATTCGGGGATGAATCCCATTGTAAGAGGGGTGGACTTGTAACGCCCGTTGGTTCCGATTTCAAGAGTTAAAGATTGTTGAGTATGTACAATTCTCGGGATTTATCCGACATTTCTCGGAAGCCTTTACGTCATCCCGGTACGCCTAATCGCTTAACATTTCTTCCAAGTTGCATTATTATTAAATTCCGGGGGCTAGAATGAAAATGTTTTATTATTATAACATAAAAAAAAAACCTAAAACCCTAGTTCTGCATCAGCTGCGATCTGCAGGTTCCAGCCCCCCCACCCTTCCATTGCTTTGACTTTTTGATCGATTCTAAGCTCCTAGAAGTAGTTCAAGGTATGTGCTACAATCCCCAACACTCTTTTTGTTCACCCCTAATCGTTTTGATGCTCAATTTTGCCGAAACTTTTCGTTAGACAGATTTCGTCCAAGGTATAATTAACCCACTTCCCATGGATAAAAATTAGTGTTTCCAGTGTAGAAAGATCCCCAGGTATGGCATTTGCATCATATTAAAATTTCGTGGTCATTGGAGGTGTTTAGGTCGGTCAATCGATTTTAGTTCGAAAACTAGGGTTTATCGGGTGTAGAAATGCAAATTGTTGAGTTTGATGCGTTAATTGATTGGGTGACCAACCGAATCAGTTGTACAGCCCTAGGGGGGTTTAAGGGCTGTGGAAAAATTATTTTTTGATGCTCGGGGTGTTGTGGTTAGTACTTCGTCAATTGAGTCGGCGATGTGCGAATTTTCGTTTAAACGTTTATGAGCTGTAAAAAGGAACCGTCAACCCTATCAACTCGGGTGGCATAATCTTGATGAATGAAAAGATTTAAAATGGAATTTGGTCCATTCGGGGCTGATTCGTTAATAAATGGTTTTAAGGTTTATTACACGCGCATTCGACCCGATTTGATTATCCTTGGGCCTTGGGCCAAGTTGTTGGGCCATGGGCCAAGTGGTCGGGCCTTGGGCCAAGTGTGGGGCCTTGGGCCACGTCTCGGGCCTTGGGCCACGTGTCGGGCCTTGGGCCAAGTGGTCGGGCCTTGGGCTAAGTGGTCGGGACTTGGGCCAAGTTGTTGGGCCTCGAGCCAAGAGTTGGGCCTTGGGCCAAGGGTTGGGCCTTGGGCCAAGTTGTTGGGCCTCGGGCCAAGTGTTGGGCCTTGGGCCAAGTGTTTAGCCTTGGGCCAAGTTGTTGGGCCTTGGGCCAGAGTGTTGGGCTTGAACGGCCCATTAGGCAAGAGTGTTCTTACGGTCCAGTCTAGTAATGTGTTGTGTATAATTTACAGGCCCTTGCTTGTGATCGTGTACTTAGGATTCTCCTAGCTCGTTGCAGGCGTTCGATTGATTTCAGGTGAGTTCATGTTGCCCTTTTTACTCTTTTTTACGTTTGGGCTAGCATGCACACCTAAGTGTTTTCTTACATGATGAAAGGTTTTAAACGAGTTTATATAGGCCTGCTAGTATATGGTAGACCTTGGGATGTTAAATATATATATATGTATATACATTATTTCTTGGTCTATATCTGGCGATGTTGTAGTCGTTTCGACTACTGATGTTGTGTATGCCTACTTTGGGTTTGCATGCACTGATGTTACATGTTTGGGTTGTACGTTTGCTCGACCCTGATGTTATACGTGGATGTTATATATATATACTGTGATATATATAGAGATGTAATTGAAAGGATGTTTACATATACATTTTGTATATATATGTATGAGGATGTTTAGCTCGGTAATGATGATTTGATGAATGTACCCTTTTACGCTTTAAAACTTTTGGTATGACTATCATAATTATCATTTAATGATATTATTTACTTAAAACTTGAACTCACTCAGCTTAAGCTGACTTTGTGTGCATGTTAGTGTGAGTTTCAGGTTAGGAAGAGGACGCCTTATCGCTTGGACGTGCACGAAGCTACTTGGACGGTGAAGGGCATACGG
This sequence comes from Bidens hawaiensis, assembly GCF_021521415.1. Lineage (NCBI taxonomy): Eukaryota > Viridiplantae > Streptophyta > Magnoliopsida > Asterales > Asteraceae > Bidens > Bidens hawaiensis. Next base: position 1,286,906 of record NW_027491022.1, read on the forward strand.
GAATTGAAGTTTCACTATTAAACATTTATTTTTAAACATTTTTATTTAAAGATAACTATGTTGATTTTGGGTAAAAATTTCCGGGTTTGGGAACTTACTTTATTATTTATGTTTTCTGCTGAATTATACTCTGAGATGTTGGTTTTAATGAAAAGAATTGTTTTTAAGCTTAATTATTTTACAAGCGTTTTGAATGATTACCAACTGTGGGGTTCCCGGGGTTCGGGGCCTCACAAGTTGGTATCAGAGCCTTGGTTCGAGGGATCCGAGCTTCCCCGAATGCTTGGACTCGATCTGTAAGAAAAGTGACCAGTATGCCCACCGCAAGTAGCTGCACGCCAAGAGGTAACTTTAGATTATTAGTCATTCCTTTAAGTTTAAAAGTTTCCAGTATGTGATTAACTGTTTAAGTGTGAGACCGAAGGCTAATGTGGATAGTGCCAGGGGGTGATTAGGACGGGCGGGTAAAGTAAACGACTAATTACACTTGATCAACGTCATTAGCAGTTTACCCTTACCTTACATCTTCTAAATGCCACATATTAAAATTCTGTCTTTGTAGGGATAAGTCATGGTTAATACTCGAGCAGCTAAGAGAGGTGGTTCTAGTGATCGTGGTTGTGGTCGGGGTCGTAAGCCACGTGCCGAAGCCGAGAGTAAGATTCCTACTTCCCAGCAGGACACCCCGATTCACGAGGATGGGGATAACCCCGCCTCAGATCCTGCTATGCGCGTGGCTATCGCGGCTGAGGTTTAACAGGTGCTCCATAGCGCCATTCGTGAGATCTTTGCTGAGGCCGTCAGGGCCATAGAGGAGTCACTGGTTGGTAAGGGTTCGGATAAGGGAAGGAAGTGTATGTGCCGAGTGGGGATGAATATGAGGTGCGGACTATTAGTGTATCTACTCAGGGTTGCTTGTATGGTGACTTAAAGAAGTGTGACCACCCTTCTTTCAATGGCACTAAAGATGCATTGGCAGCACATCAGTGGGTGAGAGAGATGGAGTCTGTTCTGAGGGTTAGTAAGTGCAAGGGGGATGATATGGTGACTTATGCTACTGCCTCGTTTCGTTCCATGGCACTATGTTGGTGATGTTCCTATTGTTCAGGATTTCCCGGATGTATTTCCAGATGATTTGTCAGATGTGCCGCCGGATCGCGAGGTCAAGTTCCAGATTGACCTTGTACCGGGTGCCAAGCCCGTTGCCCGAGCTCCCTACCACCTAGCGCCGAATGAAATGAAGGAGCTTATGGCTCAGTTGGAAGACTTGCTCGATAAAGGCTTTATTCGACCGAGCATCTCACCTTGGGGTGTCCCGGTCTTGTTCGTTAAGAAGAAGGACGGTAGCATGCGGATGTGCATCGACTATCGTGAATTAAACAAGCTCACTGTTAAAAATCGGTACCCGCTCCTGAGGATCGACGACTTATTTGACCAACTCCAAGGGGCTAATTGGTTCTCGAATATCGAACTTAGGTCCGGGTATCATCAGCTGAAGACTCGGGAGGAAGATATTCCTAAGACTGCCTTCCGCACTCGTTATGGACATTACGAATTTCTGGTGATGTCTTTCGGTTTGACCAACGCACCGGCTGCGTTCATGGATCTTATGAACCGGGTGTGTAGACCGATGCTCGATCGTTCGGTTATTGTGTTCATCGACGACATTCTGGTGTACTCTAAAAGTGAATCTGATCACGCCGGTCATCTCAGGGAAGTGCTGGAGGATCTGCGGAAGAACATATTGTATGCGAAATTTTCTCTGTGTTCCTTCTGGTCGGGCCTTGGGCCAAGTGTCGGGCCTTGGGCCAAGTGGTCGGGCCTTGGGCTAAGTGGTCGGGCCTTGGGCCAAGTTGTTGGGCCTCGAGCCAAGAGTTGGGGCTTGGGCCAAGTTATTGGGCCTTGGGCCAAGGGTTGGGCCTTGGGCCAAGTGTTGGGCCTTGGGCCAAGTGGTTGTGCCTCAGGCCAAGTGTTGGGCCTTGGGCCAAGTTGTTGGGCCTTGGGCCAGAGTGTTGGGCTTGAACGGCCTATTAGGCAAGAGTGTTCTTACGGTCCAGTCTAGTAATGTGTTGTGTATAATTTACAGGCCCTTGCTTGTGATCGTGTACTTAGGATTCTCCTAGCTCGTTGCAGGTGTTCGATTGATTTTAGTGAGTTCATGATGCCCTTTTTACTCTTTTTGCTTTTGGGCTAGCATGCACACCTAAGTGTTTTCTTACATGATGAAAGGTTTTAAACGAGTTTATATAGGCCTGCTAGTATATGGTAGACCTTGATATGTTAAATATATATATATATATATATATATATATATATGTATATACATTATTCCTTGGCCTATATCTGGCGATGTTGTAGTCGTTTCGACTACTGATGTTGTGTATGCCTACTTTGCGTTTGCATGCACTGATGTTACATGTTTGGGTTGTACGTTTGCTCGACCCTGATGTTATACGTGGATGTTATATATATACTGTGATATATATAGAGATGTAATTGAAAGGATGTTTACATATACATTTTGTATGTGTATGTATGAGGATGTTTAGTTCAGTAATGATGATTTGATGAAGGTACCCTTTTACGCTTTAAAACTTTTGGTATGACTGTCATAACTATTATTTAATGATTTTATTTACTTAAAACTTGAACTCACTCAGCTCAAGCTAACTTTGTGTGCATGTTAGTGTGAGTTTCATGTTAGGAAGACGATGCCTTATCGCTTGGACGTGCACGAAGCTACTTGGATGGTGAAGGGCATACGGGAATTGAAGTTTCACTATTAAACATTTATTTTTAACGTTTTTATTTAAAGATAACTATGTTGATTTTGGGTAAAAATTTCCGGGTTTGGGAACTTATTTTATTATTTATGTTTTCCGCTGAATTATACTCTGAGATGTTGGTTTTAATGAAAAGAATTGTTTTTAAGCTTAATTATTTTACAAGCGTTCTGAATGATTTCCAACTGTGGGGTTCCCGGGGTTCGGGGCCTCACAGTTGGTTTATGTTTGGTGAAAAAAGAAAAATGGTTTTTGATAAAAAAAAAAAATTAACTGCACTGTAACCTCGATCACGTTCCCATGCTCCGTGAAGCACGTCGGCGTGCTGCAATATTGTGACATTTGAGCCAAAACAAGGTACACCTCAGTACGTATTTACTAATTAAGCAAATAAACACCTTTTGCGTAACAAACGAACGATTAACCGAACGGGTCGGGTTATGACCCAGATATCTCGGGGGGGGGGGGCATCTATAAGTGATATACGATCTATACAAGCTAAAACATTAGAAATATGGTCTTAGTTTGATAGCAAACAAGTTATACGAAAATATGCTCATTTAACTACCCGCTATAAATTTAAACGCAAAAGATAGTTACAAACCAAGCATTGTATCATCCGTTAAGCCGAAAAAGACTTACCAAACACTTATTTGAAACGTTTTAAGCGATCCGTGAAAATATTTTTGATTTTTACAAACGTATAGTATGTTTTTATAATTTTACACAAAATTAGCCGAAAAACAGTCGTTTTCGCGTTGTTTAACACACCCGATAAGTTTTTCGCGCCAAAAACCGAACCCGAACTAAATTTGGACCGGGCTTTTCGTATTTGGGCATGAGGAATCAGATCATTGGGCCAAAACAGCCCAAAGGGGGCCCATAAGGAATCCCGGCCGCAGCGGCCACCCCCCCTCCCTATGTTATTCTTTCACATTTAAACTAGATTCAAGCCATTTTTAACATCATTTCCTTGAATATTCTGGACACAACTTCTTCTCCAGCCAAAAACAGCAAGAAAACCTAAGGTAAGAGCTTAAATAAGTAGCTTTTATGCTTGTTTAAACTTGTTTAATACCATAAAAACATGTCTTGGTTACTAAAAATCATTCCTAACCGTGTAAAAATCCTAAAAATGGTCCATAAACATGTTTTGATCATACAAATGGTAAGGAACCTGTTTGATAGTTTTTTGGCCATAAACATGGATTAAAGGGTTGAAACGGCGTTTTTACGGTTCAAAAGTTCGTTTTTGTGCACTAGCCGAAACCCTAAGTTAAGGGCTATTATGTTGATGAAAAAATTGCTTGGTTTGTGATATAGGACTTGTACCTAGCTTTCTTAGAAGCACAAGAACCTAAAAACTTGATTAAAAGTCGGAAACGAGCCAAACCCGCTAAGGTAATGCCGAAACACTCGCTTACGGGCTATAATTAAATTAAGGTTGTGATGTGCATATTTTAGGCCTTGAAATTTTTCAGGGACATCAGGGACCATGTAAATAAATCCCTGTTTAAATTTGGTAATTTTTCGACCATCCGAGAATATTTGGCGAATTTTTTACCGAATTGGGACGTTTATTTGGGAAAAATAGCTAAAATACTTAAAAAATTATGAAATTTTTCTGGGAACTCAGATTTGATTTATTTTAATCACATCTGAATTTTGGAATCATTTGGAGAAGCTTAAAGGTGTTTTGTTTATTTGCGTTCGTGTGAGTTTTTACAGCCGAATTTGGGCTGAAAAGAATATTGCACGAGCTTTTTAGCTTCTGGAATTGATACAGGTTGTTTTGGGACATGATTTTAGTATTCAGGAATTTTTATGGAATTTTTGGAAATTGGTTGGGGTAAACTGACGATTTTCAAGCGAAATATAGCTGATAAAATGAATTTTTATAAATTAATAAATCAGTAAATAAATTCCAGAAATATTTTTATAAAAATCTACATATTTTAATTGATAAGTGGTTAAATTTTGATAATTTAATGATTAACGTTTAATTAATTATGCTAATCTGAATATTAAACAAATTCAGTTTTTATAAAAACCGGCAAGTTCGCGACTAGCGAATCTGCGGGAATATCAAAACACCAAGAGTGATCAAAAATCATATGTTTGGACTAATTAAGTGAAAATGAACTTTTCTATGAGAAACCTGGACAATCCGGGTGGATTGTGCGCGTTTCTTCTCAAATCAAACTGAATAAACGGAAACGGTCCCCATGGCTAATCCAGGACCCCAGTATGTGATCTTTCTTTATAACTTAATCATTTTGTTAACCAATACATTTATCCAAGCTTATTTTCCCATAACTGTTTTATGAACGCGTAAACGAACAACTTGGCCCAGCTGGGAAAATGGGAGTCTGAGCCAAGTTCGGTTTTAAGTATTAGACATTGAACAACATCACAACCTAAGCCTATTACCACTTTCTGGGCGTTCCAGCTACACCCAGATTAGTTATACAGCCCAGTTTAGTATTGAGATTATAATAATATTAAAATATTAATATTATTATAATATTGATTATAAGGACTACTGATAGCAGACCAAACGAACCACGAGCTTATACAGTACTGATTATCGACTAAACCGTGAGTTTCATGACCCCACTTTTAAACTGTTTTACGAACTTTTGGGGTGAAAAGCATGTTTGATTACATATACATACCTGAAACATGTACTGATGTGAATTATCTAAGTGCTAACACACGAAAGTCCCCACAATCACAGTGATTAACTTCGAGCCGGTGGCTGATGAATAGTACTATTGGTTTGACAAACCCAAACGAAATCGGCCTGGTTGCCGTGTCACATAGCCGTTTGCACACAACCATATTTATACAAACAGGCTATGTAGTGTTAGACATAGCTACCGGGACATGTTGTGGGCGGAAGGGGAGCCACAGTGGTTGATTGAGCGTGGGAAATGGATGCACGCAGCACATACAGTCAAGGCTTCACTATAGCTTAGCATAATTACATCACATACATCATTTACATACATACATACTTATTTCATGATTACAAGTGTTGACTTGTGAACACTCATTACTGTTTTCTGGAAACTCGTGAAACTCACCAACTTAGTAGTTGACCCGTTTTAAACTGCTTTCCAGGTGTACCTAAATCGGAGTAATTTGGTGATCTGTTACTTGCCTGAAGTGTGTGGTCGATGCTATGTGAATAGAAGCAAGGGTATTAGTAGTAAGAACGTCTAGTTAACGAACTAGTTTTGTTTGTATCGCCTAGACTGTAAAACAATGATAGAACGAAGAAATGTAATATATTGTAAATTAGTTTGTAATGTTTCTTTATAAAAAATGTGTTGATATCAGAGGTGTCTGTTACATTCCCATTTTAGGCTTCCGCATTGTGCTAGTCGGGGTGTGACAAGTATGCAGATGGACAACTTTTATTTCTGACCATTTTTCAAACCGAACCCTCTTTTAACGACTAGGACTTGTTTAATTAGAGATAATTACTTTAAAAACAAAAAAACATCTGAAACTTCATTAAATAAAACGATAAACACATGGATAATAAAGAACACACATAATTCAACTTAGCCGAAAATGAGCCTAAGAGAGCAAAACAAGGCTCTTAATGTCTAATTGCCTAGAGCTTCTACCTAAAAACTACCGCTTCTGAACAGATCATGGATGTGAGGTTGAGCCTTCTTGGCTTCCATAAGTTCTTTTAGCTTCTTGTTCAGTTTACCGATTTCTCAGTTTAGGTAGTCGAGTATGAAGTTAATTTCGTTGTTGCGATTTTCAGCAACGTGGAAACTTTCAAACCTAAGCAGCTTTACCTTGTTTGTGAGCTCTATCAGCATGCTTCCGCTTGCAAATTACTCTCAACTTGTTCTCGTACGGCCTCTTGAAGTCGTCCCATCTCTTGCTCAACCAAACCATTCTCATGGTTGATCTTTATCAAAGAACGCCTTTCCATTCTTCTTTGATCCATTCGGAAGTGTTTTTGTTAGGTATGAATGGTATAGTGAAATGGAGGCATTTTGTAGATCATCAGAGCGTGAGGCACGGCGACGTGCTTGGCCAGGCACGCCCCTGTGTCCCTTGGTTTCTGATTCAGAGAATTGTACGGCGTCGGCGCGTATCATGCTTAAGATCCCATGGTGACCACGCCCCCATGCTTTATGAAGCACGCCGGTGTGTTTGAGCCTCTTGAATATTTTCTTTGAAACTTTAGCGCAAGAGTGGACGCTTTTTGAAGGAAGATTAAGACAAACAGGGATTAAGTCCTAAATTACTCTCACTGATTCAATAAAGGTCCTAAACACGAAATCGAATTAAGTTCGATGGTCCTAAGAAAACAATAAAAATTGACTTAAGCTCAACATTCCTAACACTTGTACCTAATGCACTTGATTACATGGTTACAAGAACAGTCAACAAGACTACCAAGCTACTTTTAAAAGCTGCCGAACGGATCTCCCCCACTAAACGGACCCGGTGGAGGGAAGTAAGTCTAGTGGAAAACTTGGCATTGTATTTGTTCAATGATCTCCCTAAGGTCCATCTTGACGTTTTCCATCGACTCTATAAGTTGTAAGAGACGTTCCGCAAGTAGGTTCATCCCCATGAGTTCACGGATAACCTTTTGGAGTTCGAGTAGTAACTCGGTTTTGATTTGGGGTCTAGTTTCGTTTCGAGGGCGGGAATTTCCTAGCTGTTTTCAGAGGGCATTTTGATCATATTGAGGCTAGAATTGGCTTTGGGTTTGGTGCAAGGAATGCACTTGCAAGGGTGTATATTATAGCCAAAAAGATATCCGGGCACGCCCCCGTGCTTCCTGAAGCACGCTGGCGTGCTCTCTGCAATTTCTGTTATGAGTCAGACTGAACACAGATTTTTGCAGCGAAGTTTCCGGTCTACAAATTACGGCCATAGCCCCGTGCTAACTAAAGCACGGCCTGTGCTAGACCTATTTTTTTAACAAAAGTAAATATATACAATGCCTATTTTAATGAGGGTCTTGGCTAGACCCTGTTTTCCTATGTTTTCAATGTTTGTGGTGGAGGATGGTTACCTCCGAAACGGCCTCAGATGGTCCATTGATGTACGGTTTTAGTCGATGCCCATTGATCTTGAACTTGTGTCCATTAGGGCTTGAAATTTCAACTGTCCCATAGTTGAAACCTTTTCAACCATTTATGGACATGTCCAACGAGACTTAAACTTTCCTGGGAAAAGGCATAAACGTGTGTTGTATAATAGTATACGATCGCCTATTTAGAATTGTATGTGTCCTTTTAAATGGTCGTCATGTAGACGTTTAGTATTTTCTTTATAGGACCAAGAGTTCTCATATGCCAGCGCTCTTAGTTCCTACAGCTCATTAATTGGATTGATCCGGTTTTTACCAGCGGAAATCGAATCGAAGTTAACCGCCTGGAGAGCCCAACAGGCTTTGTGTTTTAACTCAACTGGTAGATGACATGCTTTCCCATATACAAGTTTGAATGGTGTTGTTCCTATGGGGGTCTTATACGCTGTGCGAAAAGCCCAAAAAGCATCATCTAGCTTTTCTGTCCAATTTTTGCGATTCATTCCAATAGTCCTTTCGAGAATACTCTTGATCCCTCGGTTTGAGACTTCTACCTGCCCATGGTTTGTGGGTGATATGGTGTTTCCAAACGGTGGTGTACTCCATTTCATGCTAGGATTTTGTCCTATTGGGAATTGCAAAAATGGATACCTCTGTCACTGATTAAGGCTTTTGGAGTCCCGAATCCTGAAAACAATTTCTTCAAAATTTTAACAACCCGAGCATCGTTAGTGGGAAGAGCTTAGACTTCTAACCATTTAGAAGCGTAGTCGACTGCTACTAGGATGTACTTATTTATGAAAGAATTAAGGAATTGCCCCATGATTTCTATTACCCATAGATCAAAGACTTAACAAATTTGGATGCCTTTTTTAGCCAGCTCATTCTTGGATGAGATGTTTACGGCTCTGTGACAAGCATCGGAAGCTTGGATCAAAGATTGTGTGTCTTTGCATATGAATCATGCATCAAACACTTTTCTAACTGTGGTTGTTGTACTGTGGTGTCCACATGTTGGTCCCTCATGGTAGTGCTCGAGAATATCTAAGGCTTCCTTTCTTGACACACACCTCCGGATGACTTGATAAGCTCCTATCTTAAATACGAAAAGATCTTCCCAGAAGTAAAACTTAAGATCGGAAAAAAATTGCTTTCACTACTGATGAGTTAACCCTTTTCTTATGATTCCACAAGCTAGGTAGTTTGCAAAATCAGCAAACCAAGAACTTCATGAGGAATTCTACCATTGATAATTTCCTTATGTAATTCTTTTGATGTTGGGCATTCCAATCGTGAAAGATGATCTGCGGCAACATTTTCTGCTCCTCGCTTATCTTGGACTTCTATGTCAAATTCTTAGAGTAATATAATCCATCGGATTAATCTGGGTTTGCGTCTTTCTTGTTGAAAAGGTATCAAATAGCAGCATGGTTAGTGCAAACTATGGTTTTGGAAAGAACAAGGTAGGACCTAAATTTTTCAAAGGGAAAAACTATGGCCAATAACTCTTTTTATGTTGTGGTATAATTTTCTTATGCATCATGAAGAGTTTTACTAGAATAGTAAATTGGGTGAAAGTGTTTTGTGTTTTTTGCGTTGTCGAGTATGGCTCCAACTGTGAAATTACTTGCATCGCACATGATTTCGAATGGAAGGGTCCAATCTGGTGCAATCATGATTGGTGCGCTGACAAGTTTGTCTTTCAAGATGTTGAATGCTTCAACCTATTCTCTAGAGAAGATGAATGGTGCATCTTTCTCCAGAAGTTTGGTCATAGGTCAAGCGATTTTTAAAAAGTCTTTCATGAAACGACGATAAAATCCTGCATGACCTAGAAAAATTCTAATGGCTTTGACTGAAGTTGGTTGCAGATGTTTGGAGATGGTTTCTATTTTTGCTCTATCAACTTCTAGTCCTGATTGAGATACTATGCCTTCTTTAACCATAAAGTGGCCATTTTCCCAGTCTTGCACTAAATTTACTTCTTCACACCTTGTTAACATTTTGTATATGTTTTTGAGACAATGATCAAAAGAGTCTCCAAAGACAGAGAATTCATCTATGAAAACTTACATGGATTGTTCAATCATTTCATGGAAAATTTCCACCATGCAACGCTGAAAGGTGGTTGGAGCATTACATAGTCCAAAAGGCATTCTTCGATAGGCAAACATACCATAAGGACATGTAAAGGTGGTTTTCTCTCGATTTTCCAGAGCCATAGGAATTTGGAAGTATCCAAAGAATCCATCAAAAAAGCAATAGAACATTTTTCCATCCAATCTTTCAAGCATTTGATTGACGAAAGGAAATGGAAAATGATCTTTTCTCATTGCGTCATTAAGCTTTCAATAGTCAATGTATACTCTCCAGCCTGTGATGGTTCATCAGAATTAGCTCGTGTTTCTCGTTTATCACGGCCGTCATTCCCCCCTTCTTGGGTACAACTTGAACTGGGCTAACCCAAGGTGAATCTGAGATTGGCTAGATTAGTCTGACATCAAGGAGTTTGATAACTTCTTTCTTCACTGCATCTTGCATGTTGGGGTTAAGACGCCTTTGATGTTGGACCACGGGTTTGTACTCTTCCTCCATGAGGAATTTGTGGGTACAAAAGGAAGGACTAATGCCCTTTATATTCCATGCAATGGCCTTCTTATGGTGTTTTAAGACCTTAAGAAGTTTTTCATTTTCTACTTTTGAAAGGTGAGATGAAATTATTAAAGGTACTTGGGAATCTTTTTCAAGAAAAGCATATCCGAGATCATTTGGGAGTTCTCTTAACTCAAAGGCTGGTGGTTTTCCTATGGAAGGCTTTGCTTTTTGATTGCATTCAGTAATTTCATAAACTTCTTCTGGTGTTCCTTGACTGATAGTGTATGCAATTTGATTTTCTTCTTCTTGAACGGGTTCAGGATGGAATCAATAATATCAACACACTATAACGTATCATCATGATCCTGAGGGTGTTGCATAGATTTACCTATGTCAAAAGTGACAACCTCATCATTTACCCTAAGTGTGAGTTTGCCCGTGCAAACATCAATGAAAGCCTTTGCAGGCTAAGAAGGGTTTTCCTAAATTAGAGGTGTACTTTTGTCCTCTTCCATATCTAGAATTACAAAATCTAATGGGAAAACAAATTTGTCAATTTCGACAAACATGTTTTCAACAATGCTCCGAGGATATTTAATAGATCGACCAGCTAATTGAATGCTCATGTCGGTGGGCCTTGGTTCTCCTATCCCTAGTTTTGCAAAAACCGCATAAGGCATTAAATTAATACTAGCTCCTAGGTCAGCCAGGGCATTGCTAACAGACAAATTTCGTATAAGACAAGGGATAGTAAAGCTCTCTGTATTAATCATCTTTGATGGCAGTTTGTTTTAAAGAATAGATGAGCACCCGTCATTCAATGTGACATGCGACAGTTCCTCCAGTTTCCTTTTGTTTATAAGAACTTTTTTTAGAAATTTGGCATACTTTAGCATTTGAGTAATAGCTTCAACAAAAGGGATGTTGATATGGAGTTGTTTAAAAACTTCTAGAAACTTCCCGTACTAGGCTTCCAATCTCTCTTGCTTCAGTCATCCGGGGCACGGAATAGGAGGAACATAAGTTCTGACTAGTTCCTTTGGTTCTGTGGTACTTGCTGGGTTTATCCTTTCTTGTACCTTTTTGGAAATTTCTTTTTTGGTAACTGGTTCTAAAGTTGGTGAGTCAACAGTAGTGGTTCTACCACTTCTTAGGGTAACAGCGCTTGCTGTTGTATTTGGATTTGTAATGGGGTTGCTTGGAAGGATACGGGTGGTCTTTTAGACAATTGTCGGGCAATCTGTCCGATTTGAGTTTCTAGGTTCTTCAATGATGCTTGTTGGCTTTTGAGGTCGACTTCCTGCTTTAGTAATATTCCGTTAATTTCAATGGCCCTTAAGTCGGCTTTCTTCTCTACCTCAGTGGTTTTAGCCATAATCTGAGTTAGCATTTCTTCAATTCTTGAGTTTTTCTGGAATTGATTGATACTGGAACTTTGTTCTTGAAATTGAGGTTTATATTGATAAGGTTGATTCATAGGCCTTTTGTCGAATCCAGGTGGGGCTTGATTGTTACCTCTGTCCTTCCAAATGAAGTTCGGATGGTTCCTCCGACCTGGATTGTAATTGTTTCTGAAAGCATTCTTTTGGCGGGCTATGAAGTCAACTTCTTCCATGGCCATAAGGATTTGTTTGCATTCATGGGTTTTGTGTGATCCTCCACACATGTCACAAGTGCCTTTTGTGTTTGACAGCTCGGTTTGGAGTTGTTCGAATTTCTTAGATAGTGCTTCAATCTATGCGATGACTAGAGTTTTCGAATTGACATGGTGCATTCCTTTATGTGATGTAGTAGATCTTGGTGGGTTATAAGAGAAACTCTTTTTTGTTGCCTTTTCCAAGATTTTGAATGCTTCACTTGGAGATTTAGATTGTCGGTGATTTGGTCAATTGCCTGTTTGTTCTGGCTGGATTGTGCGTCAAAGAAAGTTTGAACTTGTTGCCACACACTTAGTCCATGGTGTTCGGCATCTTGTTAGAAGACTCTTATATCTTTCTCATGCGGCGTGTAGTGGCTCATCGTCATCTGTTGGGTTTTATATTTTAGACCGTCGCATCGAATCGTTACTCGTTTATAATAAATACAAAGGGCAAGTCGACAAGGAAAAATAACAAGTAATTGAAGATATTTTGGGTGAAATAAACGGGTTTTATATTGGTTCATTGGTCTTATCCAAGATGCGGATGGAGTGAAGACCAAGGCACAAGACCACTATAAATAGATGATTAGGTCATGTGTTTCATGCTATGTGTTTTTGTTCGAGAGTTTTCCCCCGGGGAAGAGCTCTCCCCGGGCGGCCGAGCGTTTATGATTATGTATGTATGAGTGTTCTTTGTGTAAATCATTCGGTTAATGAAATCATACTACTACATCTATCTATTTGTGTTTCGATTACAGTTGTTCATCCTATATTGATTGTTAATCGAATCGAACTCTCCACATCCGTGCATAGATCTTTCAAGAGTGAATAAATGTTGTTGATTCGGTCCTAGCTCAGATCCGAGCTCCTCCGTTAATACCGACTATTCACACTTCCGCACCGGGGCTCGGGTTTTGTCAGTTGGTATCAGAGCGGGTTACCGAATCGTTCAGACTCACCGTTGAATTTGATTCAATTCGCTCTTGAATCCGCCATGGATGTTAAACATGAAGTTCGTTGAAGTTTTTGTGGGTTTTTGCATGGATTTGGATGAAGCTTGATGATTCGAAGATGATTCATCTGAGTTGATGTTTGAGTTAAAGATTAGTTCGGAGATTCGACATCAATTTCACGTATATATGTTCAGATTCATCCAGATCTTCAATTTTTGGTTCGTTTTAGGTCGAACCCGTTTATATGAAATGTTTCAGATCTGATTATTTGATGAAATGAATCTTAGATTGGTGATAGATTGATGACTTCGTGATGATTTAGATTGATTTTGTTGTTCAATTTTGTATATTAAATGCATAATTTCAGATTTAAGATTCTAGGGCTTGAAAATTTGGGGGAAAACAATTATTATGTGTTTGGATTAGTTGTTGATTAAGTGTTCTATCAGGTATTCACATGGAGATAATATACACCATAGATTGTTAGCAACACACGAGCAGTTGGAGCATTAACGAACAAGTAGCATAGTATTTTGTGTTCAAACTGATGTACAGGCTGCTATGTTTTTATTTCTCGAACACTACTGATGCAGACACTGCAAGGGCAGTATGGTAATTTCTTTGCTATTGGTACAAGTCTCATGTGTGTATGAGGGATTATTGCACAAGTACTGAGGGCATTCTAGTAAATACACCATGAGTAGCTTAGTAATTTTATCTGGTAGAAATGTTCTACAATAACATTGCTGATGCACTTCAGTTATTATTCACGAACAATTGCAGCTGCGGATATGTTGCTGTTTATGCAGAACTTTTCGAACAGTTGATGCACATTTGAGCACTTTTGTTACTAATGTAAAACTTTTAATAGATATTACATGGGTATTTTATTAGCTTATATCTGATACGAAGGGTCTGAAAGTTGTTGTTACGCAGAATATTAATGAGCAGTTTGCTGATATTGAAAAGTGTTTATGAACTGCTGCTAGGCGTGTGCAGCTGCTGCTGATAGAGTCTGATAAGTCACGAGCATTGCTGGTATATATTTCAGCTACGAGTAGATAATCTAAGCTACTGTTTTGCTGTTAACGGGCCAAAATTGCTGTTAAAACATGCTGCTAAAGTGCTAAAAATTGTTGTTTTATGTGCTTTTAACGTGATGAAATATGCTGATTAAAACGTGCTGCTAACGAGCTGCTGATGCTGCTGATTTTAGTGCTAAAATGTTGATTTTTGTGCTGAAAATGCTTACTTTAGTGCTGTAATTGCTGATTATGATGCTGAAAGGGGTAGTTTTGTCAACTCGCTGCTGGTTATTTGTTGGTATGCAGAGAATATGAGGGGTAATCTTGGTAATTTGCTGCTAGTACAAGTCTTATATGCAAAAAAAATTAAGTTTTTTTATGCCCCGAGTACATGATTTTGCCTCTGAGCACGTCATCATTTAAAGCCACGAGCATGTAATATTTGCTCGAGCACATCATGTTTTGGATTCGAGCACATGAACCCCGAGCATATTCTTGTTTATCCCAAAATAATCTGTCTTTTGGTCTCGAGCACATCTTGTTTTAATTCTAGCATATGTCTTCTCGAGCACACTTCTGTTTTGTCATTAATAGTTAGAATTTAATACTCTAAGCATACATGCTTGAAAAGAGTTATCTCAAGTTTGTCTCGAGCACGCCTTTGCTCACGAGCATGCTCGTGAAGAAAACCTTAATGATCATTCACTAGGCATATCTTTTTACCCTTGAGCACAACTTTACTCACGAGCATATCTATGTTTGGGCATACTCAAGAAGGGATTTAAAGGAAATATGTGTGTTCGTGAACAGAAAGTTTGTGTTTGTGAATAAATTACAAGTTTTTGAAAAATCTTTTGGATTTTTGATTGAGTTGACTTTCTAAAGTCAAACGGGCCAAGATGGAGAAAAGACTTAATATTGACTTATCCGTTGACTTTTTGACCGTGTGCTCTTAAGGAAAATGTTTGCCCAAGTTTGAGTGCCTGTCTGGAAGTAACTTTTCTGGTCAACTCAGACGTTGACTGTGTCGGGTCAACGAGGGGCATTTTGGTCATTTTTGAAGAATTTTTTAGCAAAAATTGGGCAAAATTCTCCAAAACTTCACGACTTCAACAAGGTGCTTATAAGATCAAGATGGTTGATTTTCCGGATCATTTCATTAGTTGACCAAGTCAAAGGTCAACTATCAACCACAAAAGTATCATTTTATTTCTTTTATTTTGAATTTTAACAACAATTCTTGATAGGGATGGTCAAGATTGTTGAAATTGAAGAGTTTCATGTGTTTATCCGCAATTGATTTGAAGACACATTCATTAAAGATAATTGCAAAGAAAGTGGGGGAGAAAAATTCTATAAATTTCATTGCAAATTGTTAGCTTCAAATCAAGTGAAAGACTCATGTAAAGGGAAATATGATCATGATCAATTCACAATTCGATTTTCTTCAAAGACGTTTGTTGGTTTGTGAGTTCTCAGATTTCCTAGTCCGTGTAAATAGTTGGAATCTCTTCCTAAGAAAAGAAGTCACTTGAAATTCAAGAACGGGTTATAGTTTTATTCCGAATTCAGTTCTTAATTCATGAAAGGTTTGAAGAGAGTTCGCAAAGAAAGAAACGCACTTTTGAAGAAAGTTGGATTATTTGATGATCATACCGAGTTTATTTTCTTTCTTGTTGGCCGATTGACACAATTCCGATTATTAGAGTTTGAAGCCTCGTTCTTATGCCCATACAACTAATCGAAATGAGATAAAAGAGAAGATGGTCTAAATGGACAACGGGATATGCTTATTGTGAGGGGGAGAATTTCAATGAAAGGCGTCGGGTTATGAGGTGCTCTTGAAAATGATTCGATGGCATCGGTCTAAGGGGGAGATTGTTGGGTTTTATTTTTTAGGCCGACGCATCAAATCGTTACTCGTTTATAATAAATATAAAGGAAGTCGACAAGGAAATATAACGAGTAATTGAAGATATTTTGGGTGAACTAAACGGGTTTTGTATTATCTCATTGGTCTTATCCAAGAAGCGGATGGTTTGAAGACCAAGGCACAAGACCACTATAAATAGATGATTAGGTCATGTGTTTCATTTTATGTGTTTTTGTTAGAGAGTTTGCCCCCAGGGAAGAGCTCTCCCCGGGTGGCCGAGCGTTTATGATTATTTATTTATGTATGTATGTATGAGTGTACTTCGTGTAAATCTTTTGGTTAATGAAATCATACTACTACATCTATCTATTTGTGTTATGATACATTTTTTCATCCTATATTGATTGTTAACAAACTCTCCACATCCGTCCATAGATCTTTCAAGAGTGAATACATGTTGTTGATTTGATCCTAGCACAGACTCGAGCTCCTATGTTAATATTGACTATTCACGCTTCCGCACTGGGGCTCGGGTTTTATCATCATCGATTCGGAATCTGGTGATGCTGGCTCGATATTTGCAGTTTTGTTAGGCGGAAAATATTTGAGAAGAAACTGTTCTACCATCTGTTCTCAGCTGGTGATAGATCCAGAAGGAAGGGATTCTTGCCAGTCTGACGCTTATCCTCTTAAGGAGAAAGGAAAGACTTTGAGTTTGAGTTTGATTTGATCTTCTAAAAAGTTTTGAATTTTGAAAGTTCCACAGATTTGTAGCAATCAAGAGATATGAGAAAGAGGGTCTTCATCGAGAAGCCCATGGAATTGAACCGGACTTACACCATATGAATGGTGCTGGATTTGATATCGAAATTTTCCATAATTTCTGGCGGAGCCACACCATTGCCAAGCCTTCGAGAGTTGGCCAGGCATATTGGCTCATGTTTGGTTCATCGTTCGGTACCACCATCATTTGTTCTGTTTGATCTTCTTTCAATGCCATGCCTTCTAAAGAGTCGTCTTTGATTGTTTCATCTACTTTTCTCGCCTGGTTGCGTATTCTCTGATGGAAAAGTCTTTCGGGTCGGAAACTGACGAAACTTGCTCAGGTTCGGGCGTAGGGGACATACGTGAGAAAATAGAAATTAAATCTAACTATATATATAAAATCTAAATGCAACTAAAATTAACTATAAGGAAAAATAAATAATTAAAAATAAAGAGAAATAATTTTTTTACAATTATAAACAATGATTAAAATAAAATTTGATCGTTCTTAGAAAACTTTATCGTGTCCCCGGAAATGGCGTCAAAAACTTGATGTGGTGTGTGTTGCGTGGGCAATTAAGATTTGTTGATTCACACAAGATTGTGTTTTAAATTTATAAAAATGATTTCTACTAGAACTAAACCACACACAAATAGGCAAGTATACCTATCATATATGTAGAATAGTATTGGTAAGAACCAGTTATCCATCCGTGGACACAAATAGAATCTAATAATAATTCTTTGTTTTTTAATTAACCGGAGATGATAATCATTTAAAGGTGGGTTTTAAACTATTTTTTAAAGTATATAAAATAGGTGAACAAGGAGACAAGTTTTTTAGATGAGAAAACCAATAATTAAAGGTTACCATCTTAAATCAGAATCCACTACATTCTTTCTTGTTGATTATTATGATGAGTATCTTATGATAGAATAATCCCTCATTCCTATGCTAATTACCCTATGACAAAGAAGAAAGTAGAATGCATATCTTCATGTCTACCACAAAAATGCCAATTTAAGTAAGCACGTAGTTTTAGTGAAGTATAAAGATTAGGATTGACTTCGATTTTCCGAATACCAATTCTAACAACTTCAGGTGGTTATAGTTTAGTCATACAATCTCCCAGTGGTTGATTTAAGTAGATTATAATTACACATTCCTTTAAAATATGACTTTTTTAACTAGCATGATAACCTAATCAATCGTGTTAACAATTTTATTTCAGAATTACCAAAACTAGAGAAATTGATCATAGCTTGTATCTCATCATTTCTAAGTACAACACGAGGACATATGTTTTGGATAAAATATCAAGATATTCTCTTACCATTTCTAGTTTCCAAGAACATGAGTGAATCATGCATGAGTGTTAATCATCAATCTTGAATTAATGAATTATAATGGCAAAAAATATCTCATCAAAGGATAATTGCAAGATAACCATGTACTTCATAAAACTAACTCTCATATTCAATATAATCATCAATTAAAAAAAGCTTCTTCATAGATTTTAGATGGTAAATGGAGGTTTAGCTTATAATGAGCAAGATAATATACATCAAAAAGAGTGAAGATAACAAACACATTATTAAACCAGAACAATCTAACCAATATAGATGAATCTTCCTTCTTCAATGGTGATGAATGATGATGATAGCCTCCAAGCCTTCTCACTCACTAATGGATCTTTAACTCTAGTGAAAAGTGAGTATTTTTAAGTGAGAACCTGTCCTAAACCTCTCCAAGCACTCTTGAAACAATGCAACATGCACTCCTATTTATAGGCTGTTTGGAGAGTTAGGCACGCCCCCATGCTTCACCAAGCACACCCCAGTGTCAAGCTGTCCAGGCGCATTAATTCTTCTGTCACATTGTACATGATGATTCACCACGTCGGCGTGCTGCATGAGGCACGCCCCCGTGTTTTTTGTGCCAGCTATAAATTTCGTTTATCTGTTCTGAAAAGGTGGCCACGCTAACATGCTTCAAGAGGCACGCCCCCGTAAATGTGATTATTATAATATTATATAAAATATCCCAACCCAAATCTCCAGCCATAAACCATCGATGCCTACCCACTCTCCCTTTGTACGATTGCAAAACACCTCCAAACCCTAATTCATCTTCAATCAAGACTATTACTAGCAAGTATTGGTGTTTCTTGATCATTCTAACACTCCTACATGGATAACTAGTAAGAATCATTCTCAGTTTTGGTTACTATTATGTTTTTGATGAGTTATTTTGAAACCCTAGATGTTCAATCTCTGTACTTTTGATGAATATGATGATAATTGATGAATTAAAACCTTAGGGATGACATAAACATGTTAGGGTTTGAGTTTTGATAATAACGGTTTGCTGACAGATTCATACTAGTTTATTGTTTGGTCTGTAACTCGATGATACTTGATTTTTTTTATCAAATATTGTTCCATGATGTTATACTTTGAGTCTAGTTTCCATAAAGGTATGATTTGTAATTTTTGGACGAGATTTGAATGGTTCTTATGTTTTTACAAAAACATAGGTCAAGGCTGATTCGAGAGTTATATTCTGGTATGTCTTTCCAACACCATTACTCCCTAATGACAAAGCTAAACAGGTTGGTTCTACTTCTGGAACTTAGTATTATGTGTTTATGAGGCAATCTAATTGGCCTTGAATAATTTGGATAAATTAGTTGAGAGAACCATGAAAATACTTTTTGTTGCGCAATTTGCTAAACTGTTTGTACCTATATGCAATGATTGAATTATTGTGAGCTTTTTATACATGATAAAAATATAATAAATATTGTTTGAGAAACCTAATCCATATATTCTACTGTCATAAATTTTGTAGAACTTATCTTTGAGTTATGCATAGTGAATAAAATTAGTTTGTACATGCTAAAATCTGTCTCGTGAATTGAATGATCATAGGTTAAGTTGTATGATGAATATTTGGTTGGTTTGCCATGATATAATGTGTGGATACATGTTAGGACTTTTTGGTACATTTGACATTACTTATTATCACCTACGAGTCATCGGGCCAAGTTTGTGTTTGTGTGTAAGTCCATACGTGAGTCGTAGAGTCTTGCGTTATTGAACACACTCTCATAACTTAAACACTTGTACTAGGTAGAAGTTAATG
This sequence comes from Bidens hawaiensis, assembly GCF_021521415.1. Classification (NCBI taxonomy): domain Eukaryota; kingdom Viridiplantae; phylum Streptophyta; class Magnoliopsida; order Asterales; family Asteraceae; genus Bidens; species Bidens hawaiensis. The sequence continues at coordinate 1,306,755 of NW_027491022.1, forward strand.
AGTCAAGTGTATTCTTTTGGCTTTTGAGAAAAGTCTATTACACGCAACACCAGCTGAGTTCGTGCTTTTTCAACTTGTTTTCTGGATTGAAAACAACAAAACTATTTTCGTACACTTGTTTTCTGGATTGAAAACAACAAAACTGTTTTTGTATACTTGTTTTCCAGATTGAAAACAACAAAGCATTTTACTTGTTTTCTGGATTGAAAACAACAAAACATTTTCCTTACATACCTTGAACTGTTAGGATGGGATCGCGGGGATATATAAGTAGTACTTTGGGTTTGACAAACTCCACTTGCTCTAACTCGACTGGAGGTCGGACGGGTGTAAATTGTCCTAACATACATCACCAGTATTTTGTGATAGACCTGGTAAGAAGGCAAACAGATAGTCAGCTTCGGTTGAAACGTCTAGTAGCTTGTAAATGGGTTAGCTACCCTGGTATATTTGAAAAGTGCTAAATCTACATACACTACTTATGCTACTTATACGATCTATACTGTATGTATGTATGTATGTATGTATGTATGTATGTATGTATGTATGTATATACTTTTTACTACAACTTATGAACTCACCAACCTTGTGTTGACCCTTAAGATTAATACTTTTTCAAGTTTCTAAATGTGCTAAGGAGCGGATTGCATTGCATGTGTCTGGACCCACACTTGTTGCATGAACTTTTGTTTCACATTGTTTACATATGATGGGTTGTGCGTGTTCAACACATGGTTTATTGTTTATCTTAAACCACTTACTTTAACGCTTCTGTGAGCCTTTTAAATTGTTCAGTTTGGATTTTGTTTTCTCAGGTTTGAATGAGATTTAAATAAATGTTCTGAATACTTTAATTTTGTCGTTTGGTATAAAGAATGAGCTAGATCCTGGTATGTCAATCACGTCACGGTAAAACTCTGTTAGTCGAAATTTGAGGGTGTGACAGTTTATACTTGAACAGTTGATTTTTGCTCTACGAGCATGAAGTTGTGAAGTGAAATATTTTCTAAGTGTTTCAAGCATGATTTTGTGCTTGAAAAGGTGATCTTTGATCCACGAGCATAGGTGTGTGATTGAAAATTATTCTAAGTGTTTTCGAGTAAAGTTGCATCGTTGAGTGTGTTCGAGTATGTTTGAGTGACTAATAATTTTTACAAGTATTTCGAGCACATCTCAAGTAAGACAAAGGAAACGAGCACAATGATAACATACTCAAGCAGTTTGTGTTTTTGAAAATTTGTCTAAGTGTTTTCGAGCATACTAATTATCTTACATGCTCTGTTGTATGTTAAGTTTTAATTGCTACACTTTCGAGTATGATTTTGTCAACGAGCATAGGTAAAAGTTTGTGTGTTACTTGTGATGAAAATTTTGGTTAAGGTAATGACTCGAGCACAGTTTAAACTCGAGTATAGGTTTGAAATGATTCAAAGGTTTCTTTCGAGTAGACTTGGATTTCGAGCAAACACTTTAATGATTAACTTTTATTACTTAACCAAATTTCAAGTGATTTTAGTCGAGCACAGTTTAAAAATGTTTTTCAAGGATGCTAGGAGACATCTGTTTTTGGGAGTTTGCTCGAGCGGAGTAAATAATTGTTTTTAACTGAAAATATAACTTGCTTGCACTAAACGACAAAGTAGGGTTTTACACCCCAAGCGTTAGGTATAAAAGGGGGACTTCGAAATTTTCCAAACACTTTTTCCCTCCCTTGTCGATTATTTTCTGCTCGTGCCTCCTAATCGCTCGACTGCTCACTCAAACTCACTTTCGATTATACCCATTATCTCTGATTCTGACTTGGTAAGAAATCGATAACTGGTTTCCGATAACCGACTGCTGGAATTAGGGTTTCTATTATCCATCTTACCAATTGATTAACTTGTTTGTGTGGATTCACAAATTGTCACGGAACAGGTTATTGAAGACGATTCTCTTCCTTAACTTCTGTCGACGTTATCTTATATCTTAATCATACTGACTATTAGTTTTATTTTACATATATAATGGCGTTAAGGTTTGAACCGAAGAACAATATGTGCGCCCTTCTTGAGATGAATGAAGAAAATCAAGAACTGGAGTTAATGATAAATTTCTTGAATTATTCCAATCTCAGGGTTGCGCTGACAAGGAACCCGGTGCTTTCCAGAAATCATTTAACAGATTTTTGGGATTCAGCAGAGTATGCTGATGACATTAATGGCTGGAGGATTAAAGCCACTGTTCTTGGACAGGAGATTGAAATAACTAAGCAATCTATACGAAAGGCTTTGCAACTTAATGACAATCATAATATGCAGCTCTCGTACTCACAACTGAGGTTGTTGAGCGTATTTCAGGAAACCATGCGGTATCAAGGGAACATCTATGTAGGACAATTTCAAAAAGGAATGTTTCCCCTGATTTACAGATTCTTGATCCATCATGTGATTCAAAGCTTGTCATTTAGAAGTGGCACGTGGACACTAATATGTAAAGAACTGGCAACAGCCACCGTAGCCATCTTATACAACCAGCCGTTCAACTTTTCAAGATTAATTTTTAATGGTTTGGTTAACAATGCCCAGAAGAACCCTCGTAATAAATTTCTGATGTACCTGAGGTTTCTAAAGATTATGATCAATAGGGCTTTACAGGGGTTAGCAACAGTTGGAGGTACTTCGGTTTTACAAAACCCAAACGTGTATAAGAGAATCAAGGGTGCAAGAAGCCAGTTTAATACAGAAGTTGATTTTGACATTCTTATGTGGTTACTAAATGATGAAATTGAAGTGATGGAAGTTACTCCATCTCCTGAGCCAGAAGTTGAAGATACTGAAGAAAGTGATGAGGAAGAGGGGTTGGATGATGATGACCATCAGGGAGTTGATGATGCTAAATTTGGAGAACCTGGTAATCTGAAGCAGGTGATAATGTGGAGATGAATGAAAATTTGAAGGTTAATGAGCCACTACATGAAGTAGATGTTATTGATGAACCAGCTCATGGATATCAGTTGGAGATTGTGCATAATGAAGAGCCCATTATGGCTGGAATTTTGATCATTGATGAGGTTGTTGATGATGATCAATTATTGATATGTAATTAATGAAGTACATGAAACAATTCAAATGATCATGCCGCCTCTTTCATTTGATCCTGTTATAGACCAACAATCCAGTATTCCTACACCACCATTTTCACCAAGCCCAAAACCAACCGATGAACCTTTACATTCTTCACCAGCAACAGAACCATTCACATCACCGCCTGAACCCAACAAATGAACCATTACATTCCTCACCAGACACAAAACCATTCAATGAACAATCGGGCTCCTCACCACCAAAATCATATGTCACTGAACCTACCCCACAATCCCAAGTTAACCAAGATGCCAACCCATTGTTCAATCATTTGCACCATACTCAACTGAATCTGTTACAAGTCAACCAGAATCTAAAACAGAGCTTTTCCCAATACAGGACTCACTGGTATCCTCTCCTGATATGACAAACCAAGATTTACTGTCTAGAAATCTGATGTTAGAAGCTAAGAACGCAGAGCTTAAAGCAAAGAATTTGGCTTTGGAAGAAGCGTTGCAAAGGGCCTTAATGAAAATTTAAACCCTGGAGCATGTTGAGGTTGAGAAGACCTTAGATGCACCAAACAGGGAGAGAATATTATTGATGGGTGGAAATTGATTGATGAGATGTATGATGATGCTAGGGATGATAAGGCCAAAGATGATGTGGCTACATCAAATGCTCTGAACTTGATAATGACTGAGTATGATAAGGATGAGCCAGAGAAGGTAATGGAGATTGAAAAGAATGCTGAAATTGAGGGGGAGCAGGAGCAAGAAGTTGAATTTGAAGAAGAAACTCATGATGAAAATGAGAAGAGAAAATAAAAGGTAATGGAACTGTGGAAGACTTGCAGCCCACCAGTTTCCCAAAAATCACTTCTGGAGATGAAATTTTAGAGAAAGATGTCTGTTTTGATCCAGATGTGGCTGATGTTGAATCTGTTAAAAAAGTGATGGAGATGAGGAATGCTGAATTGGAAGATGAACAAATTCCTCAGGAATTATTAGAATCGTTGATAAACTTGAAGAACAAAGAAAAGGAAGAGGAAAGGTTGAAAAGCAAGTTGATGAGAGCTTGGCTTTGGTGATAAGGGCCTTTGAAGAAAAAACTGAAAGTGCTTCTCGAGTGGGAATGGCTGAAAAAACAAAATCAAAAAGAAAGAGAAGGAGTGAATATGAATGCAGAACAATATATCAACTTTATGGGAAGATTGACATTATTTAAAACATATTTTGATATATTGTTGAATCCAAAAAAACATGCAAAAGAGACTGTTAAGGCTGCTAAAAGAATGCAAGAAGAATATAAACAAAAAGCAAGGCTGGTAAGTCAACATCTACTTGAAAATGTCTTTGAGCCAAGAATAGAAGAAGTGATAGATCAAGCTCTACATGAGACTATAGTTGAACCTGTGATTAAAGAGCCTGTGGAGAGAGTTGAAGAGATTGTAATTGGAATGCTTGAATCAAAAAGACAGAAGATTATGAAAGAGGGAAAGCGTGCGGTCAAGAAAGTGTATGAAAGGAGATAGAGAATGAAGAATGTTGAATCTAATGAACCAAGGATTGAGGCATTGGAAGGGATTGATGATGAGATAATTTTTGTTGAAGAAGAAGATGAGAGGTCTCCACAAGTCAATATATCTGATGAACAGAGAGAGAATTTTCAAGCCAGTCTCAATGAACATAGTAGATCAGATCCACGGATTATTTTTCTTATGAATTGTGGAGTGGAATATGATACTGTTAAAAAGCTTTCTGATGCGGATCTTGACTATTTTGCTGCCAAAAATGTCAAGGAGAGAAGGGAAGCTAAAGAAAAGAGAAGAAAAGAGTTAGAAGAAAGTATAGACATTTTATTAAGTTTGGAATATGAACTAAGGTACCTACAGATGATGAAAAGAGAAGATATTAAGAATTTAGATGAATGGTGGAAGAAGATAACATTTAAAAGGAAATACTTGATTCAGAGTAAGTTTGTTATCTCCTATCTTAACAGAAAACCTTTTGAGGAAATTGATAAAGTTTACAAGAAAGAAGTTGAGTTAGATAAAGTGAAATTTGTGGAAAAAGCTCAATAGATAAGTTAAGAGATGAAGAAGAAGTATAAGGGTGAAGTGAGATTTTTGGTTGAACATGGATATGACTTTGATGCTATCAAATATTGCTCAAAGACAATTCTGAAAGAAAAAGTCAGATTGGTGAAAGAAGCTCATGAGGCAGAGAAAGAAAAATTGAGAACTCAAAAAGAAAGCCAGAAAAAGAGTGAAGAAGAAAAGGCCAAACTAATAGCTGATCGAAAGAAGGCTAAAGTGAAAGAATGGTTTGAAGACCTAGAAAGAGTTAAAATACTAAAAGAATTATTGCTAACAAAGGGGATAACTTAAGCTCAAATTGAAAGTCTATCAAAGGAGGAGATGATTGAAATTTACAACAGAGAGCTGAGGTAATATAATGAGGAGAAGAAGAAGTTGGAAGATGAGAGAAGATTGGAAAAAGAAATACAGCCTGTTGAGACTAATCCTGAACACGTTGAAGACGAAGGATTGATGGACAATGAAACAGCTGAGATGGTAAGTGTGTTGTGTAAAAGGGGAGCAAAGTATATGCAGTTGATCTTAAAGGCCAAACCAGAGATTAAAAGATTGTTTGATGAATCTGAGAAGAAACTTTCGAAGAAACCATCATCATCAAGAGCTCCCGGGCAGATGATCATATTAGAGGTGTAGAGGCAACTACCAGAAAGGAATTATTTTAACTTGCCAACAAACCTGTATTTTGATTTGAGATCAAGAACCTTGAAGGTTGTAACAGATGATGGTGGTGAAAGTCAGATTGTGTTTAGAGAGGATTTCAGGGAGTTCAGAAGGGAACAGTTGGAAGAAATGGCCAGACTGGATTTATGAGTATCTTCAGAAGAACAGACTGGCTGGATAACAAAGGAATAATCTATCCAAATACTTACATGAACAACAAGAAAAGGGATTTCCTTTGTTGGATAAGAAGAGGAAATGGGGTTACACTGATGCTGAAAAGACCAGGAGAGAAAAGAGATTAAGAGAAGTAAGATGGTCTGAATACACTTTCCCTCAACCTGAAAAGAAAGGAACATCAAAGAAGAAAGGACCTTCAAGCTCCAGCACTCAACAAAAATCAACTAGCTCTAGCTCTACTAAAAGAACACTCAGAGAGAGCCTTGCTATGAGGAGGGAGATGTGGTACCTAACTCTCAAGTCTAAGAAAACGGAAGAATCACAAGCATCACATTAATAAGAAGAGAGAAAATATGTCACTCAGAAACATAGAAGGAAAAGTGATCGATATTGTGGAGCATGATTCGGAATTGCAGTTCATACACGTCCAAGACTTAATTGATATTATGTAAGTGGAGATACCACTGGACTCAATGGATGGTGTAGAACTAGATATGTTCAAGCAATGAGCTGCGGCTGTTAGACATGATAAACTCAACAGGGCTCGGAGGCTGGAGTAAGGATAAGGAACTACAAAGACTTGTGCTGAAAGGGAGTATTTTGTGAATTTTTTTATTTTTTATCTTATGTGTATTCTTGATTTTGTAACGCCCGTTAATTCCAGTTTTAAGAATTAAAGCTTGTAGAGTATGTATAATTCTCGGGATTTATCCGACGTTTCTCGGAAGCCTTTGCGTCATCTTAGTACGTTAAACCATTTAACTTTCCTTCCATTTTGCCTACACTTCAATTTGGAGAGACTTGGATGTAACTATTTTTATTATATCATAAAACAATTAACTTAACCCTAAAACCCTTTCTAGCGGCCAATCGGAAGAGAGACCCCCCCTGTTCGAAAATCTTCTGTCCAGTAGTGTTTCAACCGTAAAAACTTCAATTCAAGGTCGGTTTTATGATTCCCCATGTCTTTTACACCTTAATTGATCATATTAACGCGCTTATTGGTCGTTAAGGTTGAGTTTTGATGATAACAGTTTGCTGACAGATTCGTATACGTCTATTGTGGGTCTGTAACGCTATGATAATCCATTGTTTTTGATCGATTCTTGATTCCATGAAGTTCTACATTGAGTCTAGTTTCCAGAAAGGTATAATACGTAATTTTTGGACGAGATTTGAATGGTTTTTATGAATTTATAAAATCTAGTGTCAAAGCTGATGCTGGGTGACGGATTCTGGTCTGTCTTCCCGACGTCATAACCTTTTTTCGACAGGTCCAAATTGGTTGGTTCCATTACTGGAAGTTAGTATTTTAAGTTAGGAACCAAACCCAATTGGAATCGTTTAATTTGTGTAGGTAATGATTTTTATAAAAATAAAATCATTTTATTGCGCACTGAAATAGCTGCACATACATTTCTGTGTTGAGGAATTTTTATGAATTTTGTGTCTGCTAGAAAAATATAATAAAATTTTTTTTATAAACCTAAGACATTTACTAAAGTCTGGTAAAAATTTAATAATTTATTTCAAAGGTTATCCTATATAATTAAATCCATCTTCACATGCTAAAATCTACACGTTTTACTTGTTATTGATCGATAAGTTCGTTTTAGGCTTAACCGGTGGATGTTCTATTGTGTTCTTGTCGGGGCTGTTTGAAGTGAGCTTTTGCACCACAATCTTCCTAGGTATGTCCCGTATATCATACTTAAACATCATTTTCATAGGTGTTCGTTAAGTTGATCAACTAGTTGTAGTTTGATTGTTATGTTCGGTTGTCTAGAATTGTAGTTTGGCTCGCTTAACGCGAGGGTTGGAGTGATTAACGACCAATTTAGCTCGGGGACACTTGGTTTGATGTACGGGCTGGTCAAAATTCATTTTTATAAGTTATGGGGCTGAATTGGTTGTCGGTTACTCCAACGGGTTGGTACAACGCGCAATTGTGTTTATTGAATAGTTGGTGTGTTGTACTTGCGGGTTACAGACCCATTTGACTCGTGTGGCGTCATGTGGACTTGTTGGCTGTGATTTTATCATATGGGTCCACACGGGGCTGAGTTGGATGTTAACGGCCTAAACGACTCCTAAACGTGCGTGTTAGTGTCGCCTAGTGCTCCCAAGAGCAAATTGGGAATTCTTTATTCCCGGGAGTACCTAAGGGTCGTTTTGGTGAATGTGAGACCTCGGGGGCTGTTGTGATTAAGTTTGATGAGGTCGAGGGTTTAGGTAACTCGAACCATGTTAGAACGTCTCGTGGGGTAAACGAGTCATCTTGATGTCATTAGTATTGATTGAATGTAAACCGACAGGTTTTTGAGTTTTGGGATTTCTTAGGGATTCTCTAGCTCGTGGTGAATCCGCGTCTTGTGTCAGGTGACTTCATGATGCCTCTTTTTACTCTTTTTAAGTTTGGGGCTAGCATGCACACCTAAGCGATTTTGCTTGATGAAATGTTTTAAACGATTTTACATAGGCTTGTTAGTATTGGTAGGCCTTGGAATGTTAAAGAATGTGTGTATGTATATATATATTATAGAATGGCCAATATTTGACGAATGGTGTAGTCGTCTCGACTACTGAATGTTGCGTATGCCTACTTTGTGTTTGCATGCGCTGAATGTTACGTGTTTGGGTTGTACGTTGCTCGACCATTAATGTTATTATTGAATGTTATATATATTTATATATATAGGAATGTACGAATAGAGATGTTCATACGTAAGGATGATTATTTATTAAATGTGATGACCTAACTGATGTATTTTAATTACAGTTTTAAAACCGTTGGAATGATTATTAAGACTTTTGTTACTTATTTAAAACTTGAACTCACTCAGCTTAAGTTGACTTTGTGTGCATGTTAATGTGAGTTTTAGGTTAGGAAGAGGATGCCTTATCGCTTGGACGTGCACGAAGCTACTTGGACGGTGAAGGGCATACGTGGATGAAATAATGTACTTTGAACAATTTGATTTTAAATAGTTTTTTGAATTACATTTAAAATTGGTTTTAGGCAAAATTCCCGGGTTTTAGGGAACTTATCTTATGATTGATGTTCTCCGCTGAATTTACACTCTGAGACGTTTGTTTTAATGGAAGAAACTGTTTTCAAGTTTAATTACTTTAAATAATATTTTGTATGAATACCAACTGTGGGGCTCCTGGGGTTCGGGGCCTTACAAATTGGTATCAGAGCCATGGTTTGAGGGATCCGAGCATCCCCGAATGCTTGGACTCGAACTGTAAGAAAAGAGACCAGTATGCCCACCGCGAGTAGCTGCACGCCTAGAGGTAACTTTAAATTTTTTAGTCATTCCTTTGAATTTGAAAGTTTCCAGTATGTGATTAATTGTAAAGTGTTAGATAGAATGCTAATGTGGTTAGGGGCAGGGGGTGCTTAGAACGGGCCGGTGAAGTAAGCGACTAATAACACTTGATCAATGTTATTAGCAGTTTACCCTTACCTTCCATGTTTTAAATACCACTTGTGTTTGACTATGTTAGGTTCCGTCTTTGTAGGGATAGGATTTGGCTAACTCTCGAGTCGTTAGCGTTAAAGTTTATTTTATTCCCTAAATTCTCCTGTTCGTTTCCCATCCTCTCGAACGCTTTGCGCGTAATTGTTTAGCTGAGGCGTAGCATACTGTCACTCTGGGTTCCTTGGTACTTGACCGCTTAAATTCCTCGCTCCTTCAAGAATGTATGTGCAACTGTTTAGCTAATTAGAAGCGTGATGTTATCCCAGATACCTTTCTACTTGATGAATTATCGGCGTCAGTCTTATTTGATTCGGGCGCCAGTAGAAGTTTTGTGTCTACTGCTTTCTGTTCCTCGTTGAATAAATCACCCGAGTGCGTAGTCGATGTGTTTGAGGTTGAGGTCGCCGTAGGAAAATCTGTTTCCGTGTCTAGGGCTACCGTCGGTGATGTTCCTATCATTCGGGATTTCCCGGATGTAATTACAGATGATTTGTCAGCTGTGTCGCCAGACCGCGAGGTCGAGTTCCAGATAGATCTTGTGTCGGGCGCAAAACCCGTTGCTCGAGCCCTTATCGTCTAGCACCGAATGAGATGAAAGAACTTATGGCCCAGTTGGAAGACTTGTTAGACAAGGGCTTCATTCGACCGAGCATCTCACCTTGGGGTGCCCCGGTCCTGTTCGTTAAGAAGAAGGACGATAGCATGCGAATGTGCATTGACTACCGTGAATTGAATATACTCACTGTTAAGAATCGGTACCCTCCCGAGGATCGACGACTTATTTGATCAGCTCCAAGGAGCTAGTTGGTTCTCGAAGATCGACCTTAGGTCCGGGTATCATCAGTTGAAGATTCGGGAAGAAGATATTCCTAGGACTGCCTTCCGCACTCGTTATGGGCACTACGAATTCCTCGTGATTTCTTTCGGTTTGACCAACGCACCGGCTGCGTTCATGGATTTTATGAACCGGATGTGTAGACCGATGCTCGATCGCTCTGTTATTGTATTCATCGACGACATCCTTGTGTATTCCAAAAGCGAATCCGATCACGCCGGTCATCTCTCGGAAGTTTTGGAAGCTCTGCGAAAGAACAAGTTGTATGCAAAATTTTCTAAGTGTTCCTTCTGGTTTCATGAGGTTCAGTTCTTGGGTCATGATATTAACCCGAGTGGTATTTTGGTTGATCCTGCAAAGGTGGAAGCCGTGAATGATTGAGAGTCTCCTAAGTCTCCATCTGAAATCCGTAGCTTTCTGGGCTTGGCGGGGTATTACCGCCGCTTTATTCCCGACTTTTCGAAAATTGCTTCTTCAATGACCAAGTTGACTAAGAAGAGTGTTATGTTCGTTTGGGGTAATGAGCAGGAGTAGGCTTTTCTCAAGTTGAAGAACAGGTTAACGCATGCCCCGATTTTAGCTCTACCTGATGGCACCGATAATCTGGTGGTTTATTCTGATGCCTCTTATCAGGGGCTTGGGTGTGTTTTGATGCAGCGAGGTCGAGTCATCGCTTATGCCTCACAGCAGTTGAAGCCTCATAAGGCGAATTATCCTACCCACAATTTGGAGCTGGCGGCGGTGGTGTTTGTGCTTAAGTTATGGAGACATTATTTGTACGGTGTTCCTTACGTTATCTATACCGATCATAAGAGCTTAAAATATTTCTTCGAACAAAAGGAACTGAATAAGCGCCAGCGTCGATGGTTGGAGTTGATTAAGGATTATGATTTGGATATTATGTACCATCTAGGTAAGGCTAACGTGGTGGCTGACGCGTTGAGCCGGAAAGAGAGACCGAAGCCGATTCGTGTAAAATCTTACCAGCTTATCCTAAAACCCAATATTTTGAAGCAAATAGCCAGCGTTCAGAATGAGGCTTTGCAGATGGAATGGATTATGTCAGAACGTGTTTGGGGTCAGGAGAAATTGTTGGAAGACGTCGGTGACGGGGTGAAGTATAAGGATGTCGTTTATGAGTACCGAAGTATGGGGGATTCAGAGATATAATTTTGGATGAGGCACACAAGTCGCGCTATTCTTTTCACCTGGGCGCGACCAAGATGTACCAAGACTTGAAGAAAAATTATTAGTGGCCTCTGATGAAGTTTGAGGTGGCTCAGTACTAAGTAAGTGTTTGACGTGTCTACAAGTTAAGGCCGAGCATCAGAAGCCGTTTGGGAAACTTCAGCCGTTGGAAATACCTGAGTGGAAATGGGAGCATCTTACCATGGATTTTATGACTAAACTGCCTCGTACTCCTAGGGGTAATTACGACACCATTTGGGTAATCGTTCCAAGAGCGTTCACTTCTTGCCGATCCGAAAGACTTTTAATTCCGAGCAGTTGGCCAATTTGGTTATTCGTGAGATCGTTTCTAGGCACGGGGTGCCGGTATCTATTGTTTCGGATAGGGATATGCATTTTTCCTCAAGGATTTGGAAAAAGTTTCACGAGGAGCTGGGTACCAAACTCCTTATCAATACTGCCTATCACCCACAGACGGATGGTTAATCCGAGAGGACCATTCAGACTCTTGAGGATATGTTGCGGGCCTGTGTAATCGATTTTGGGGGTAGTTGGGATCGTCACTTACCGTTGGTAGAGTTCTCGTATAATAACAGTTATCACGCCACGATTGGGACGCCACCGTTTGAGATGTTGTATGGTAGGAGGTGTAGGACTCCAGTTTGTTGGGGTTCCATTGGTCAGAAATAGTTGGGTAGTTTGGAGGTAGTTGAGGCTACGACTGAGAAGCTCGATAAAATTAAGGCGTTGATGAAGGCCGCGCAGGATCGTCAGAAGTCTTATGCAGATAAAAGGCAAAGGCCTATTATGTTTGAGGCTGGGGATCGGGTTATGTTAAAAGTTTCTCCCCGGAAGGGCATTATTCGTTTCATAAGAGGGGGAAGCTCAGTCCGAGGTTTATTGGCCCGTTCCGTATTTTGGCCCGAGTTGGTGAGGTAGCATATAGGCAGGAATTACACGAGGAGCTCGCAGGGATTCATCCTACTTTTCACATGTCCCATCCGAGGAAATGCTTAGCGGATGAAGAGGCCCATGTGCCTCTCGATGATATTGAACTCGATAGTAAGCTGACCTACGTTGAACAACCGATTGCTATTCTTGACCGTCAGGAGAGGCCTTTGAGAAATAAGGTGGTTAGACAGGTGAAGGTGCAGTGGAGGCACCGTAGGGGTTCCGAGGCTACTTGGGAGTCCAAAGACGAGATGATGAAGCACTATCCGCAGTTGTTCCTGTCGCATCGGGATTCGGGGACGAATCCCATTGTAAGGGGGGTGGACTTGTAACGCCCGTTAATTCCGGTTTCAAGAATTAAAGCTTGTAGAGTATGTATAATTCTCGGGATTTATCCGACGTCTCTCGGAAGCCTTTGCGTCATCTTGGTACGTTAAACCATTTAACTTTCCTTCCATTTTGACTTATACTTCAATTTGGAGGGACTTGGATGTAACTATTTTTATTATATCATAAAACAATTAACCTAACCCTAAAACCCTTTCCAGAGGCCGATCGGAAGAGAGACCCCCCCTGCTCGAAAATCTTCTGTCCAGTAGTGTTTCAACCGTAAAACTTCAATTCAAGGTCGGTTTTATGATTCCCCATATCTTTTACACCTTAATTAATCATGTTAACGTGCTTATTGGTCGTTAAGGTTGAGTTTTGATGATAACAGTTTGCTGACAGATTCGTATACGTTTATTGTAGGGTATGTAACGCGATGATAATCCATTTTTTTGATCGATTCTTGATTCCATGATGTTCTACTTTGAGTCTAGTTACCAGAAAGGTATAATACGTAATTTTTGGACGAGATTTGAATGGTTTTTATGAATTTATAAAATCGAGTGTCAAAGCTGATGCGGGATGACGGATTCTGGTCTGTCTTCCCGACGTCATAACCTTTTTTCGACAGGTCCAAATTAAAGTCTGGTAAAAATTTAATAATTTATTTCAAAGATTATCCTATATAATTAAATCCATCTTCGCATGCTAAAATCTGCTTGTTTTACTTGTTATTGATCGATAAGTTCGTTTTAGGCTTAACCGGTAGATGTTCTATTGTGTTCTTGTCGGGGCTGTTTGAAGTGAGTTTTTGCACCACAATCTTCCTAGGTATGTCCCGTATATCATACTTAAAGATCATGTTCATAGGTGTTCGTTAAGTTGATCAACTAGTTGTAGTTTGATTGTTATGTTCGGTTGTCTAGAATTGTAGTTTGGCGCGCTTAACGCGAGGGTTGAAGTGATTAACGACCAATTCAGCTCGGGGACACTTAGTTTGATGTACGGGCTGTTCAAAATTCATTTTTATAAGTTATGGGGCTGAATTGGTTGTCGGTTACTCCAACGGGTTGGTACAACGCGCAATTGTGTTTATTGAATAGTTGGTGCATTGTACTTACGGGTTACCGACCCATTTGACTCGTGTGGACTAGTTGGCTGTGATTTTATCATATGGGTCCACACGGGGCTGAGTTGGATGTCAACAGCCTAAACGACTCCTAAACGCGCGTGTTAGTGTCACCTAGTGCTCCCGGGGGCAAATTTGGTATTCTTTATTCCTGGAGTACCTAAGGGTCGTTTTGTTGAATGTGAGACCTCGGGGGCTGTTGTGATTAAGTTTGATGAGGTTGAGGGTTTAGGTAACTCGAACCATGTTAGAACGTCTCGTAGGGTAGACGAATCATCTTGATGTCATCAGTATTGATTGAATGTAAACCGACAGGTTTTTGAGTTTTGGATTTCTTAGGGATTCTCTAGCTCGTGGCGAATCCGCATCTTGTATCTGGTGAGTTCATGATGCCCCTTTTTACTCTTTTTAAGTTTTGGGCTATCATGTACACCTAAAGCAATTTTGCTTGATGAAATGTTTTAAACGATTTTACATAGGCTTGCTAGTATTGGTAGGCCTTGGAATGTTAAAGAATGTGTGTATGTATATATATATATATATTATAGAATGGCCAATATTTAACGAATGTTGTAGTTGTCTCGACTACTGAATGTTGCGTATGCCTACTTTGTGTTTGCGTGCGCTGAATGTTACATGTTTGGGTTGTACGTTTTCTCGACCCTAAATGTTATTATTGAATGTTATATATATATATATATAGGAATGTACGTATAGAGATGTTCATACATAAGGATGATTATTTATTAAATGTGTTGACCTAACTGATGTATTTCCGTTTACAGTTTCAAAACCGTTGGAATGATTATTAAGACTTTTGTTACTTATTTAAAACTTGAACACACTCAGCTTAAGCTGACTTTGTGTGAATGTTAGTGTGAGTTTTAGGTTAGGAAGAGGATGCCTCATCGCATGGACGTGCACGAAGCTACTTAGACGGTGAAGGGCATACATGATGAAAGAATGTACTTTGAACAATTTGATTTTAAATAGTTTTATGAATTACATTTAAAATTGGTTTTGGGCAAAATTCCCGGGTTTTAGGGAACTTATCTTACAATTTATGTTTTTCGCTAAATTTACACTCTGAGACGTTTGTTTTAATGGAAGAAACCGTTTTCAAGTTTAATTATTTTAAATAATATTTTGTATGAATACCAACTGTGGGGCTCCCGGGGTTCGGGGCCTTACAGATTTGAATTTTATAATTTGACAACTTTGTATGATTTGTAATGCCTTAAAGGCAGAATTATGATTATGTAATGTAATGACTATTTCCTTTCATATTGTTTGTGATTATATTTTGTCAAATGTGCAGCATAATGTAGGTATGTTTTCGTGCATCTGAGCTTATTCCAATCTAGGGGGAGATTGTTGAATCGAATACTTGCAAAGGAAGATTGGAATCTTCTCAACCTCCTAAAGAAATGGTTAAGTATGAACTTCGAGCAAGCTTGGACCGTGGAGCATGGAATTACTACCTCGAGCATGATGTCTTACGCTTGTAAGATTATCTTATGGAATTCTTCTGAGTGTTGAAAGCTTCGAGCAAGCTACA
Source organism: Bidens hawaiensis (assembly GCF_021521415.1). Lineage (NCBI taxonomy): Eukaryota > Viridiplantae > Streptophyta > Magnoliopsida > Asterales > Asteraceae > Bidens > Bidens hawaiensis. Next base: position 1,322,228 of record NW_027491022.1, read on the forward strand.
CTTTGTCAAGCAAGGATGTTCTCCATCGAGTATAGTTTTCTATCCGAGCAAGCAACTTGATCTATCCAGATTAAACCAAGTCTTTCGAGCATCTTGATGGGTCGAGCATGGTTACAATAAAGGAAGATCTCAAATGTTTTAAGTATAAGCATCGATCATGGTTCAATCTCGAGCAAGTTTCAGTACCCGAGCATGCTGGAGTTGTTCACAATAAATCCTAAGGAAAGATTGAAGAGTTCAAGGAGAACATGTTTGCTCGTGGAATCTATTCGAGCAAAGTTTGGATATGTTATGAAGATTGAAGTCTGCTGGAGTAGAATATTTTCTTGTGAAAATATTCTAAGCAATGTCTGCTCGATGACATGTTTTGAGCATACACTGTATTACTAGGTCTGCTCGACAAGGATTCATCATACTCGATGACCAGTTTTACACTTGTAATTATTTGTCATTCAATATGTAATCATTAGGGTTTCTAGAAGGAATTTCTATGGGCCTATAAATAGAATCCTAGGTTTTCTAGATAAATACACAAGAGATTCGGGTGCATAACGATCAGAGTGAATGTTCCTAATTTATGCTACATAGTACCACCGTCACGAAGCCCTATACATTCCATGCAAACCCTATAAACTGTTCCATTGTTCATTAATGATATATTGAATATATTAGAATCTTTTGTTCATTGCTTTGTGTTTGCTATATCAACCATATACTCAGTCCTACTATCTGTTTATACTGATTCCGTCGGTGTAATTAGAAGGTCTTCATTGTTATAGATCCTGTGTGCTCTTATGGACTATCATTAGTTTGGCACGAGATCTCGGTCCTGACAGCACGCTAGGTGTTTGATTAAAGTACTGGGATAAATTAGGTCTAGTAATTATACGTATTATTTATTAGGTCTTACTCAATACATCTTTACGAGTTTTGGTTTAGAAATTAGGTCATTTTACATGATATTGAATGAAGAATTGCCATTAACATTATCAACAAGCTTGGAGAGATAAAATGTAGAAAAACTATTAAATAGTATACTTGAAACTTCATGATTTGAGATAAAATGTAGGAAAGTCAAATGCTGACATTAATGAGGAGTTGGAATTGTCTGGAAGTATCTTGTGAAGAAGAGGCTTGTAATAATACTCGGCCGAATTCTCGTTAATTGACTCAAACCTAGTCTATTCGTACTTATTGTTTTTATGTGCTTAAATGTTAATAGGCGTCATTTAATCTTCATACAGTTAAAGGTGGCAAAGTGTGTGGGTCAGGCAATGGGTAAAAATGGTTTTGGGCAAAATTGGAATTTTGTTTAGGTCAAATTACACTCAGTTTTGTTAACTTTATGCGCAATTCATTTGTTAGGTATTTATAATTATAATATAAGTCATTTAGTACTGTGATTCAGTAAAGTGTCTGTACGCTGTTGCAGATCCTCCACAACACTTGTGGAAGCTTATTAAGACGAACATATTTCTGTATCGCATCCATAAAAATCAACAAATTAATGAGGTTAGCTCACTTGCTTCTTTAAAAATCAACCTGTTGCAATGTAATTGTTAAAATAATACTTATGGATTAAAGTTATATGGATTGTAATAATATGGATTAAAAAACGTGTATTTGTCATCAATGTTAGGTTATGGTTTTGCCACTGTACAACCACCAATAAATATTCACATGGGGTGTCGTGATGAATGAATTAATAGGATGCTGAATATAGAACTTGTAAACATATGTTTTTAATATGTTTAGGCTTGATATATCTTGAGCATGAGCTCGTTTATTAGCCGAGCTTTACTCAATGAAAACGCAAGTTTAGCTCGATTCAAATTTATAGTGAGCCAATTTTGATTAGCTCTTAAGTTTTGGTTCGTTTAAATCCTTACTATTTATTTCGATTTTCGTTTGAAAAATTTTCTGCTTGATATCAATCTTGCAGTTGAAGAGGGCACTCATTCTCTCTTAACTTGAAACTAAAAGATAAGTACATAAATAATTTTGCATAGCTGCCTCGTTTTTTTTTTGTTTAGTTATGTTTATGTAAGTTTTTAAGTATGTTATGACTTCTTATGTATATCTTTCTTGAAGGATGCTCTTAAGGGCTATCTGACACTTTTATGTCCAGTTGCTAATGGTGGCAACAGTGAAGGAATTCAATGGTTTGTTTTTTACATTTTGTTTTGATGTTTACTTAAATATATATAGTAGGTTATTTAAGTATGCAGTTAGTGCACTACATAAATTTAGGTTTATTGTTTGCTTGCTAGATGAGAGAAATTAATAATCAATTTGGATTGGACGATGTTCAACTTTACGGGCAAATGAGTAAAATATGTTTTTTTTTGTGTATGCTTTTACTAAACATTATAAATCTTACATTTAAGACTTCTAAAAATGAACCAGGAATTAAATTTTTTATTGGGTAATAAGGAATAGCCAGTAATAGGGAATAGCGGGCCAATCAGGCCAGTAGGAGATAGAGAGCGTTCATTTTTATTGGGTTCTAAATATGAGGTATTTAACTTTTATTGTAAACAAAAACAAACCCAAAAGATATTAATTATTAGTTGTTAATTCTCAGTCGTTCTCTCTTACAGTAACTTAACTTTCTTTTTGTTATAACTCGTATTTACAAGTGTCATCATCTGAATTTTGACTTTTTTTTCTTGCACTGGCTTTGATTTCATTTTTGTGAGCAAATTGGTATCTGGCCCGTTTCTCCTATGGTATAATTATTCTTTCATTCTAACCATTTTTTTGTGTATTTTATGCATGTACATGAAAACGGTGAACTGGTGAAGTGCAGTAGATGCGTATTTCTCCATTTAATTTATCAGTATTCAGTAAGGTAAACATCGTGTTCAGAATGTCAAGTTATCTTTATAGGCTTTGTTCATGAGTCTAGGATTAATATCAAACTATTTGTATCTTTACTATAGGTTAACACATGCTTCCCTAGCCTTGGTTACAATGGCCTTTTTGCAGCCCAAGTTTGGTACTCAGGAAACCGAGTCATACATTAAATAAGGTACTTCTAGTTAACTCTTTTGGGTGAACCTAAACCACCAAATGATCTCCACATGGACCGATATCATATTGATTACAAGTTATATTTTGCAATAATATATTACTATTTATCGTTGTATCCACTAATTATTACTTTTAATTAATGTTACTAATTTGATTCTTTTTATATCCTAAGAGAGCCTATTCTTACAAATATCACGTAGAGGAACTTGTTAGTACAAACACCTTATTTAGTGTCGGTTCTCCTTGTATGCAAATTCCCTAGGCAGAGAAGCTCTGATATTTAATACCTTTAAAATAAAAGGCTGGGATGGTAATCTAGTAGTAAAATCCATTCAAAATCCATTCATGCTGATCCAGTCACTGGACAGTTTTAACGTGGGCAAGATGCCATACACTTTATTTTAAATGTTAGGATACCTAATGTTAGGATAACTAGGGTATTTGACATGTTGGTTTGTAATATTTTTAATGGAATTCCATATAAGTTTAAAATGATATATGTTTAAATTTCAAAAGTATGACCATAGTAGTAGGTTTAAAATAGAAAATTGTTGAAACAAAAAAAAAAGAAAAAGTTACGGTCGCAAAATAGTTGCAAGTTGTAACCAAGCAAGCCGGCGCAAAAGCCAGTTGCAACATTTCCAACCATTTTAAATCAGTAGCAAAGTTTGCGACCGCTTTAAACCGGTTGCAACATTAAGATTGTTTTTTTAGTTGCAAAATTTGGTCGCAAAAGCATAGCCGCAATCGGAACTTGGTTGCAACAAGGCAATTGCGACGTGGGTTTTTCCAACCCCATTTTTGATTACAAAACGGTCGCAACATGGAAATTGCTACCATTTTGCGACCGCAAATGTGGTCGCAAAAGCCCAATTTTGTACCTGTGGTCCTCTTGAGCAGAAAGAGTATTGGTACGCCCGTTGGGTTATTTATTTTTGGTCTTCTTGCACGCAGCCATATACTCTTTACAGCGCTTCGCACGCTCCCGGGCAGACTTCTCTGGTGGCGGAGCATGGCGGTGCTCCGCCACCTACCGACTCACCTTCCAGATGGCGTCTTCGAACTTCTTCAACGTAAGATCCAGTTCGTTACTTGCGGAAACAGACTCGATCTTTTCAGCGTAAAGAATCAGATTCTTGAGAATCAACTTTGCCAAGATGGAAAGACCCTAAAAGGCATTATAAGTAACATCGGAAGATAAACCGACACGGAGTTGGAACCAGGGGTGGGAACCAGTGGTTCAGGAACTCAGCGTAACAAGGATGGATCCTCAAAATTGATGCTGCGGTGATACTTCATCGAGGCAGGTACTTTTGGTTGGCCTCGTCGATCTTTTCAGCGTAAAGAAGTCGATTCTCACGAATCAACTATGCCAAGATGGAAAGACCCTGGAAGGCATTATAACTAGTATCGGAAGATAAACCGACGCGGAGTTGGAATCTAGGGATGGGAACCAGTGGTTCAAGAACTCGGCGTAGAAGGCTGGATCCTCAAAATTGATGCCGCGGGTGATACTTCATCGAGGCAGGTACTTTTAGATGTGCGCCTCCCTGGGCCAGATCAACCAAATTTCTGGTCACAGTCGGTCCAATTTTAAAAGGAGGCGGCTAAATAACTTCATCCCCGTCGAGAATTAGAGCCTTCAACATAGTCTTGGCGGGTGACTTCAAAACTAAGTCAGGAGTAGGCACCTGGTTCAACTCTTTCTTCGTCGGCTACTCGTCTTGAACCTTGGGTGACGTAAACATAGCTACCGTCACAAGTTGAGGGGTGTCTACCGTGGGTTCGGCCACTAACAAGTCAGCCATACCCGCCGTAACAGGCATACTAACATCCAAGGGCAACGTCTGGGCCTCATTAGACGAAGCGCCCACAGTTGTCTTCATTGGCAATGAGGGAGGAACATCAACAGTTGTCTCTTTGGTGTCCTTTTGCGGAGCCTCTTCCAGATTTTTCTTCTTCTCCAGAAGCAGCTTCCTCCCTTTTGCTCAAGAAACTATTAAAATAAAAAAATAAAATATAAAAAAACGAGACAAAAGTTACGCACCTGGAGAAGTAGCCAATCCAGGAAGTTTGACGAAGCCACCCAGCCCTTGGGCTACTTCACAAGAGGAACTTTTTCCTCTTCTTGCTTCTCCATAGAAACCAGTTCTTGCGGAACAGTGGACGTTTTTGTATCCACAATGGTTCCAGCCGCAGGGGAAGAAAACACGTCGGTGTCCACAACAGTTCCATCCATATAGGCAGGAAGCACGTTTGTGTCTACAACGGTTCTAGTCCCAGCGACTGAAGACACGTTGGTATCCACAATAGTTCCAGTCTTTGTATGAATGACGGTAGAAGAGACATGCGACACACCAAATAGAACATCAAGTATGGTAACATCATCATCGTCATCATCCTCTAATGGCTGTTTCTTGCCACCCTTAGAAGAAAAAGCTCTTTTCTCGGCTCCGCCCTGCGGATCCGTCGGTCCGCGAGCCGATAAGTGGACCAAATGTTTCCGTTTCTCTAACATTTCAATACATCGAACAACATCGTTATAATTTTTCACGCCATGAAAAGAACTAACCTCGTCATCATCGGAGGAAAAATAACTTGTACTCCAGATGATGTCCCGGCACCCGGAAGGGCTGAGCTAATAATAGACTCACCTGGCACCAGATTAGTGACACGCAGAGGAGGCTGCGGCGGCGGTGGCAATGCCTCACCCGCTGTGTGCGGGAACACAAAATTGTTATCTGTCTACACCAGAATCGATTGTTCCTGCGAACCCATCAGTTGCCCAAACAACACCTTCACACCCTTAGGGGTGCCTATACAAGAAGAAAGCGATCGTTCACCTACTTACAAAAATTAAACGTAAGTATCATGAATAGAATGATAGTAACTCCTAACCATCAAATCCTGCGAATACCTAGCTCTTCATTGCGGATCATCATCATTGACATCGTATCGTCCCAGATGCGACTCATGCCAAAGATAATGATATCCCTCTCTGGATAATAATGGAGGGGAGAGAGACTGAACTGCAATGGCTCGTACCAGTCCATCCCCGAGTGCAAGCTCGGCTTGGGATTAGACAACTCCTTTCCTATGAAAAAGTGCATAGTGCACGGAAGCACCCGCGCAGTCACAAAGAAAACTGGCTCTTCTAGTCGTAAAGGCTTTGTGGCACCTACCCAGCAATGGCATTCGCGCCAGTCTACCTATACTGGTTGAATAAACCCTAGGAGTAGAGAACCACATAGAACGTCATTAACTTGTCAACTGAAGGGGCTATGCCCAAACAGTGACAAGTGTAATCGAAATGGCAGAGCCGCTCCATCCCTAGAGGGTGAATTTGGGACAAATGCATCCCAAATGTCTCCAAAATTGATAACACGAACCGGGTGACTGGAAGCTAGAAATTCCCGGTCATGAAGAACTCCTTATGCACGGCAATCTTTCTAGTATGAGGCTCCATCACCGTTGTACAAGGAGACAATAGCTCAGTCTCAAAGGACAAGTCAATCTAGTAGGTCTCAATCACGTCCTGAAATTCAACTCGCGACATCGGGTAGCCGACAAGATCCATGATCAAGGCTTTCTTCTTGGCCTTTTCCTTCTTCTGGTGAGAAGGACCTGAAATCAGTGTAAGAGAAAAGGGTAAACAAAGGAATAAAGAACCACTAAAAGATTAGGAGAATATTTTCCAAAAATGATGAATATTTGCTGGAAATCGTTTGTCAGAGAAAATATGAAGGATTAAAGAGAAAACACAAGAAGAATATATGAATAGTGAGAAAAATGTCCTCTTTAATCACTATATATATACTCTTCACAATTAATGTGATGGGGTGGTTACCAAGGAGAGAGAAGAGGAGGTCCAATCAAGGGCGCCACGTAGGATGAACAAACCATCAGGTGTGCTATAGCTAGGCTCGTCACTGTGATTCTCGCCCATGCGCCTGACTTAGACGAAAATACTACTTTTAAAAGTAACCAACGTCTCCACGTCGCATCAAACACGTGCTTTTATCATCCTCACCAAACCCACAAGTTCAAAATTTTCCCACCTAATTTCAGCTGGCAGGCCACACCAGCAAAAAAAAAATGCAAAAACATACAACAGGTTTCGTATCTCTTCCGCTAAGAGCACCCCCGGGAAGGAAGGTTCTCAAATACCTTCTGTCAGGACCACTTCCGCAGAAGGAATGTTCTAAATACTTTTCGCCTACAGCACCTCCGCGAAAGGAAGGTTCTCAAGTACCTTCCACCAGGAGTACCTCCTCAGAAGAGAGTTTACATATACCATCCGTCGGGAAGACCACCGTTGAAGATATTTTCCAAATACCTTTTGTAGGGAGCACATCCGCGAAAGGTAGGTTTCCCTGAACCTTCCGCCATGAGCACCTACACGGAAGGTATGTTTCCAAATACCATCCACTAAGACCACCTCCACAAGAAGCAAGCTCCCAGAGATCTTAATTCACTCTCTTCATCCCGCCCAAAGTAACCTGTGAACCTAAGAGGGGAAAAATTACGGAATGAGCCGGATGCCCAGTATGGAATGATAGGCTCTAGTATTAAAATATTTTGGTAAAAAAATATGGTAATGGTAAGTTTTAAAAAATAGTTATGGCGATAGCAAACAATTTTCGGTAACAATAAAACAACTTCGATAAACGATGCATAGCTAATAAAAGAGTTTGTGTAAACAATAAGTCAAAACACTTTCGAATAAGTCAAAACAACAACTTGTGAGTTAGAATAGTAACGGATAATTCGTAACAGTAACAGTTGATTCATAATAGTAACCAACAATTCATAATAACCGTAATAGGTATTTGAAACATTAACCCTGTTCATATTATATGGATGTACCCATGAGCTGAACACTAACAGTAAACAGAGGTGACGATATACAGGGGGCCATTCTTGTATACCAATCACATAGAATGGGGAAAGTTGGAACACCTACATCCATTCCCATAAACATAAACATAAACTGAAACAGAGTTAGGATCGATCCATACCCCTCCTAGTAGCTTTGTACCACACTTGTACCTAGGGACGCCGTGAACTAATCTCTCCATCACGGAAGGAGAACATGTTGTCGGTGCCACAACAACATGCTCGTGGGACACCCCACGAGAAGCGTAGCACTCAGGGTAACAGAGCATAAATATATATATATTTTAAAGCATTTAAAAATTCGGTATCGGAACATGTGATAATGAGTAAAATAAATTTAAATCTATCACATGCTTGCTTTTATTAAAACGTGACGAACAATTAGCATATTACTGACCAAAGTATAACATATCGTTGAACTGAGCGTAACATGAAGACCGCACATCTTGGTCAACGGTACTTTGATAAGATAGCCGAATGCTTATATGTAGGAAGTACCGCAGCGTATCCACCACACTCGGATATGTTACGAAGTTCCATTTCTCATGATGTTCGAAGTTCATATTACTTCCTTGGAACATATTGGTTTCAAAGGTATTGTTGCAGTGAAAAACAAAATAATTGTAAAAACATGAAATGAAAGGAAAGCCAAAGACGTTAAGAGTTCCAGGTTTAGTCAACATGGTTTATCAAAATCGAAACAGATAACAAAGGAGAGGGGTAAGGATCTGTACCTTGTTTGTTGATTAGTTGTCTTACACATATAAGTGATAACGCTACTCTCTCTTAATCCCCCTATATTGTAGTCATATTGCTCATAAGCTTATGGACGCCTTTACGTATTTAAATTCCTGATTTTGTTCAAGCATAAATTCATTTTCTTTAATTAAAATATAAGCATTTAACCGCCAAGCATTGATATGTCTTCTTGATATATTTTAACGTTCATATTATTTGGATTTTGTAAAATATAATTAAAATATTAAATGTATAGTTATTTGAAAACTAGTTCGCTGTTTACGTTTACAAAATTGGCTTCCAGATTTTTGACTTTTATTTATTATTTTTTTTCCATTCTCTGTAAATTTAATTGTTTTGAGCTTTAACAAGTCAGCTCGACTTAGATCTCTGTAAACATATATACTTATAATTATTTCAAACAATTTTCATATATTTAGCTTATAAACCATTTGCCCAGGTTTGTATACGTGAACCCTAGAATAACAATTTTCATGTATTTAGCTTATAAACCATTTGCCCAGGTTTGTATACGTGAACCTTAGAATAACAATTTTCATATATTAGCTTATAAACCATTTGCCCAAGTTTGTATACATGAACCTTAGAATAAGATTAAGCGGGTTACCTTAATCGTGACAAAAATAAAAAGAGATATCACAGTGGTGGTCATCGGAAACTTGCAATGGCAGCAGCTGTCTGATTTTCGATGATCTGGTGGTTGACGTGATTTTATGGTTGCCAAAAATAAACATGGTGGTGGCTGCGAGGTTGGTTATAAAGGTTGCATGGAGTATCAAACATGTTTCTAGTGTGCCTTAGACTTTCTTCGGGTTAGGGGGATGTCTCTTGTGACGATTTGCAGGTCACCAGAATGTTTCCATTATATAATACCGTGAAAATACCCCATCTAATTTTGGGATAAAAGTGTCAAAATTTAAAAGTTAAAGGACTAAAATGAAAATTTTTAGTTTTGAGACTCATCGCGCTTCGCGATGGTCTCCTGATAAACATCATCGCGCTACGCGACAGAGGATTACGTAATTCAAGAAACGGTGGGGGCGCCGTGCTACGCGACAGCCAACCCAACTAGTCCATTGCGCTACTCGATGACTAGGTTAAGTAACCCGGGACACGTGGCCAACCACGTGGCAACACGTGCCACAATCTGGTGAATTGTGGCGTCGCGCTACACGATGGCCAGGGGAGAAAGCCCATCGCGCTACGCGATGCGCTGCAAAACTTAAGTATAAAAGGGCAGCTACAGGTTCAGCCCATTTCATCCCATTTTTCACCTTCAAATTCACATAGTTAGCTTAGGGAAGCATGCTAGGGTATTCCAAGGTTCTGAGGGTTTGATTCCGCGAAGAAACGAGTTGCCGAGGTGCTGTTAACGATCTGTTGTGCTGATAAACAAAACACGAGCTGAACCGCTGCCGATTTTCTTAATTCCTAGTTCCGTCTAGCTGCCTAAGGTAGGATCATGTCAAAGTTATTTTGTTAAATTGTTACAAGAACCTAGTTAAAGGTATAGTCGTTAAACTATAAACGTTTTCCAAGTAATGTTTTACAAAGCAGAGATGTTGCTTCAACGTGAAGTAATGTTATCAAAACTATTATTTTGACGGGCACGTAGTAACTGGAAGGGGGATATTATTAGTAGACTCTTCTTGCCTAAGGAAAGTAATTCCTACACATCCCAATCAACCGCGGGACCCGTTTGCTTACCTGGAGAAGTTTGCCAACGTGATATCCTTTATTAGGCCAAAGTGTGCTATTCCAAATGTCATATATAAATAAAAAGTACTTCATAAAACGACTATGACTATACTAAGGTTAGGTCAGACCAAGGCGTCTGCTGATCAGACCTCGAGTCTGCTGAACTGAACCAGACCTAAGAGTCTGCTGATTAGACCTCGAGTCTGCTGAAACTGAAACAGGCTTGAAGTCTGCTGAGTAATACCAACTAGATACTTATGCATACCTATTATAATATATAGGTTAATAGCATACTGAAGCTAAGGAGTCTGATATTACCAACTGATAATATAAGGTGAACACGTTAACCTTTTATGGTCTGAACTGATTTTACTCTTGTAATAGACAGGTTGTTTATTGCAAAGAGTCTAATAAATGTTTACATGAGATTATTTCTCTAAAACCGTTATAATATAATATAGATAATAAAAAGCAACTTAGACCTAATACACATGTGTCTGGATCCAAACATAACTGATAATTGGCATACAAAACCAAGTCAGTCATAACCAGTTCTCCAACAAGGTCACATAGCCTAGGGAAGGTTATCTCCGAACAGGGGCTATGTACTTGGGGTACCTTTCAATTTTGTGTGTAGGGCAGTGGTACAAATCCTGTGAATGACAGGCATTCCTGCTGAGATTGTGAGCAGAAAACTATGATTGTATTTAGCGACTGTTATAAACTGTTTTATCGAATCAACGTTTCACCAGCATATAGCTTACATGTTTTTCCCACCTATGCAGGTAACTAGATGCTACTACTGGATATACAAGGATTTGGAGTCATAGAAGATCGCTCAAGATGGCTCTACTTTTGAAATATATAAATCCTTGTAATAATAATATAACACGGTTTTTTAAACCGAAACTTGGGTATTTAATTCCCAAGAATTTTGCAATGTAAATTAATATATTAATATATAAGACTTTCGCTAAAATAAACCCGCTACTCTGATATATTTACAAAACCAGATACCAACCCGGGACGTCGCACCTAGGCCTGACAGGTTGGTATCAGAGCCATCGGTTTCAGCAAATTAGGTATCAACATAATTAGTACCTAAGCTTTAACCAATTATCTTATAAGTAGGGATAAGCTATGATTGGTAGTCTACCTATACCTAAGTGTATATTTATCTAGATGTTGTATACAAATTATTACGGACAAAAACAAAGGGTAGCCAGACGATTAAACCTTGCACCCTCGTTTGAGCCGTCTGATAAAGCAAGTACAAATTTTCGTCACAAACGACCAACTGTATCGGTAAATCCGACTGAACCGGTGTATTCAAATCCGGCTGATCTGAACAACCTGAACAACTCGATGAATCCGATTCCGACAAACCCGATAAATCAAATGTATCCAATTGATCAAGTAGATCCATACTTGGCTTACGGAAACCAACTACCATATGCTCCAGGTAGCCCTGAAATGCCGATAGAAATATCGAGCGTCACTTCGGAAGGTATTCCGCTGACTGCTACTCTAAACTACTATCCTTCTGGGGATATGGAAGTACAAATTAGGGTTAAGCAGGAGACTAGTACTAAATCATCTAGTTGGATGGACTGCCATTCCAACCAGAGTATGTGGCATTTTGGATCACCACCACCAGGTTATCAAATTATAGCTGGACCAAGTCAAGGACTGATTCAGTATTCTGGGGTACCTAATTTCCCACCGTACCGCGGACCTATACTGACTATATCTGAACAAGCAAATGATATACGGGAGGAAGCCCGTCTCTTTGAGGAATTTTACACAACAAACATTCTCGACGAAGAAATGCAAGATTATGTGGCAAATCATCATCTGTAACCAAGGGAAACACCTTATCTTTTTCCATCTGCATCCGCACCTGTAGGGTATCCTAATCAACCCAATGCGGTAATGGATGAATTAAGAAATGAAAGGATTAACAAGAAAATGACAGGCGATAAGATTATAAAGAAATGTGATAAGATGAAGAATCTGGTGAATAAGTGGTCTAGGGATTAGGATTTATAAATGTTGTTTAAACATGTTGTATGTCTCTAGCCCTCTATAATATGAAAATTATGAATAAAAGACTACGTGAATTGTGTTTTGAATCTGTGTATTTTACTGAATTACAGAATGTCTGAGCAAAGAAACGAAAGTCAAAGGAGTCAAGCGGATAAGGCCAAAACTCCTGAAAACAATACTAAATCAATCCCGGAAGAATACATCGGGGGTATCCACGAGATGATTAAAGAAGCGGTTACACCATTAATCAAAGATGTTGTTACTCCTTTAATAAAAATGGTTCAAGATCACACGGAAACTCTAAAAGTATGGCAATGTCAAAATCAATGAAACAAGTACAACCGAGCCATAGTGTATCCGTATACTCAAAAAGAAAAGAATCAAAAATACCCAAAGAAGAATGAGGGCTACGAGAGCTCTATCGCTGATCATGTTCCAATTAAAGTGAAAAGAGTCAAGGTTGATACGGGATGTACCTTCAAAGACTTTCAGGTGTACAAATCGAAAGAATTCTATGGAGACAAAGGCGCGATTATTACACTTCGTTGGCTGGAAGAAATGGAGTATATCGTTATCATCAGCAATTGTACCGAGGAGGAGAGTATCCAGTATTCATCCCAGATGTTTAAGGGAGAAGCACTGGTATGGTGGAATACATTGATTGAGATGAAAGGCAGGAAGAATTTGTATAACCTTGAGTGAAAAACTTTCAAGGAGTTTATTAAGCAAAAGTTCTACCCTGTTCACGAAATTGATCAGATCCAGACAAAGCTCTGGAATCACAAAGTTATTGGCATGAACCTCAAGGAGTATAACACCAAATTCCTTGAGTACTGTAGACTTGTACCACACTTGGTCACACCCGAGTATAACAAAGTGACCAGGTATATTTATGGATTGCCCAAAGGGATTCGTGATCACGTGAGATCACACATGCCAGCAACAACCGAGTCTACTATTGAGCTTGCTGGGTATTTGATGGAGAGTATGATCTGGAATCGAGAGAAGAAAAGTTGTGATTGAAAAGAAGCGTGAAGGTGACGAAAAGAAGATGTTTGAAAAGGGAAAGGAAAGGTCGAGTGTATTTAATCGACCGTTATGTAAAAACTACGGAAAACGACATGATGGTAGATGTTTGAAGCCTACGCCTGAAGTTGATGTTCGCAAGTTTGATCTGTTTTTGACTTGCAATTTCTGTAAGAGGCCAGGACATAAAGAGGAAGATTGTAGAAAGAAACTGATTGTATGTTTTGATTGTGGAGAGAGGGCATTTTAGTGCTGAGTGAACTAAGAAAAAACCAGCAGCAGGTGGCGCCAGTGGTAGTGGTGGCAAGAATGACGGGAAGAAAGGGAACGCCCGCGCGTTTATTTTGAACACACAAAAGGCAGGTGAATTGCCAGATGTGATTACTGGTACGTTTCCTATTAATAACATTTACGCAAGACTATTGTTTGATTCTGGAGCCAATCAAAGCTCTATAGATTATAAGTTCTGTAATCTATTAAATGAACCTCTAGCTAAATTGAATAACTATTATGAAGTTGAAACAGCTAACGGAAGTCTAACCCGAATATCTAAAATATTAAGTAGTTATATTTCCTTAGCTGGATATGAGTTGTCAGTGCATCTATTACCTATGAAGTTAGCAGGATTTGATGTGATTCTATGAATGGATTGGCTAGCCGCCAACCAAGCTCGAATTTTATGCAATGAAAAGGCCATTGATGTATAACTCATGATAAGAAAGTCATTCGAATAGTTGGGGATAAAGAAGCTGGTAGAATTGGAATCATTTCCAAAATAAAAGCGAGTTACTGTTTGAGTAAAGGTTGCTTAGCCTTTATGGCATATGTAACTACGGAACCCGAACTTAAGAAAATGGAAGAAGTTCCAATCGTTTCTGAATTTAAGGATGTATTTCCTGATGAACTGCCTGGAATCCCACCTGACCGAGAAGTCGAATTCCGAATAAACTTAATTCCAGGAACGGCTCCGATTGCAAAATCTCCTTATCGTTTAGCACCGATTGAAATGAAAGAATTGAAGAAACAATTAGACGAATTATTGGAGAAGGGATTTATTTGACCGAATTCTTCACCTTGGGGAGCTCCAATGTTGTTTGTCAAGAAGAAAGACGGGTCAATGAGAATGTGAATTGGCTATCACGAGATGAATAAAGTCACGATTAAGAACCGATATCCGGTACCAAGAATTGATGATCTTTTCGATCAACTTCAAGGGGCAAGCTGTTTTTCAAAGATTGATTTAAGATCTGGGTATCATCAACTAAAGGTTCAAGAAGAAGACATATCAAAGACAGCATTCAGAACCAGATACGGACATTATGAGTTAACCGTTATGCCTTTTGGACTCACTAATGCTTCGGCAGCTTTTATGAATCTGATGAACCGAATTTGCAAGCCTTATTTGGATAAGTTTGTTATAGTTTTCATTGATGACATTCTTATCTATTCCAAGACGAAGGAAGATCATCAAGGCCATCTAAGAACTATACTGGAAACATTAAGGAAAGAAAAGCTTTAAGCTAAATTTTCGAAGTGCGAATTCTGGTGATCTGAAGTACAATTTCTTGGGCATATTGTAAATGAAAAAGGAATTCAAGTGGATTCGGCGAAAATAAAAGCCATTACGAAATGGGAAAAACCCAAGACCCCGACGCAAGTGAGAAGTTTTCTGGGGTTAGCCGGTTACTATAGATGATTCATACAAAATTTTTCAAGAATAGCAGTTCCACTAACCTCACTTACCCGAAAATCTGTTAAATTTGAATGGGGACCGAAACAAGAAAAGCATTTGAGATTTTGAAACAGAAACTGACAAATGCACCTATATTAGCCTTACCCGAAGGGCAAGATAATTTCACCATATACTGTGATGCTTAACACACAGGTATGGGGTGTGTTTTAATGCAAGGGAAGAAAGTTATAGCTTATGCTTCAAGGCAACTGAAAGTTCATGAGAAGAATTACACCAGCCACGATCTCGAATTAGGAGCTATAATTTTTGCATTGAAGTTATGGCGGCATTACTTGTATGGTGTAAAGTTTACTGTTTACACTGATCACAAAAGCTTGAAACATAGATTTGATCAGAAAGAGTTAAACATGAGACAAGGACGATGGATGGAAACACTAAAAGATTATGATTGTAAAATCGTCTATCATGAAGGAAAAGCCAATGTTGTGGCTAATGCTTTAAGCAGAAAAGAGCACGATAAGCCGAAAAGAGTTCGAGCATTGAGACTGGAACTTAAGATTGATCGGTTAACCGAAATTAAAGAAGCTCAGAAGTTGGCACTAGAAGAAAATAACATAAAAGATGAAAAAGAGAACGGTACAACAGATCAATTGGTTAAAGGCGATGATGAGATACTCAGGTTAGGAGTAAGAATCTAGGTACCTATGGTTGGAAGTTTACGGTAGAAAATCTTGGAAGAAGAACACAAATCCAAGTATATGATGCATCTTGGAAGTGAAAAGATGTATCACAACTTAAAAGATGATTATTGGTGGATTGGAATAAAGATAAAAATTGCCTTGTATGTAGCTAAATGTTTAACATGTTCGAAAGTCAAGGCTGAGCATCAGAAGCTGTTAGGTTTATTACTACAACCTGAGATCCCTATTTGGAAAATGGGACATGATTACTATGGATTTTATTATGAAGTTACCCAGGACTTCACGGCAAAATGATGCTATCTGGGTTATTGTAGATACACAAACCAAATCCGCTCATTTCATTCCAATACAAGAAACGTTTAGTATGGATAAGTTGGGACAACTGTTTGTGGAAAATATTGTATCATTGCATGGTGTGCCATTATCCATTATCTCTGACCGAGACAGTCGTTTTACCTCCAATTTTTGGAGAAGTTTTCAAAAGGCGATGGGTACGCATTTAAATTTGAGTACTGCTTATCACCCACAAACCGATGGAAAGAATTATTCAAACACTATAAGATATGCTTAGTGCTTGTGTTATAGACTTAGGTGGTAGCTGGGACACACACCTATCTCTGATGGAATTTTCATACAATAATAGTTATCACACAAGCATACAGATGGCACCTTACAAAGCATTATACGGACGGAAGTGTAGAATGCCTGTATGTTGGTCTGAGATTAGTGATAATCAATTGTCAGGTCCTGAGATTGTGAAACGAATGACTGATCAAGTTATACAAATCCAAGAACGATTGAAAGCAGCACGAGATAGACAAAAGAGTTATGCTGATATAAGACGGAAACCGGTAGCGTTTAAAGAAGGAAATAAGGTGTTGCTTAAAGTGTCACCTTGGAAAGGTGTTGTTCGTTTCGGAAAGAAGGGTAAATTAATTCCACGATTTGTTGGACCATTCAAAATTATTTAATGAATAGGTCCTGTAGCTTATCGAATGGAGTTACCCGAAGAAATGCAAGGAATTCACGATGTGTTTCACGTATCAAATTTGCGAAAATGTTTAGCTGATGAAACACTCGCAATGCCTCTGAAGGACGTACAAGTTAATGAAAAACTTAAGTTCGTGGAAGAGCCAATACAAATCAAAGATAGTCAAACCAAGTTCCTTAAGCGTAAGAGATTGAAGTTGGTAAAAGTTAAATGGAATTCTCGACGAGGTCTGGAAATCACTTGGGAACATGAGTCCGAAATGAAACGAAAGTATCCACATCTCTTTACATAATCTCGAGGACGAGATTTTTCTAAAGGTGGGCAGGATGTAACACCATGAAAATACACCCCATCTAATTTTTGCCTAAAAGTGTCAAAATTTTAGTTTTGAGACTCATCGCGCTACGCGATGGTAACCTGATAAACATCATCGCGCTACGCGACAGAGGATTACGCAATTCAAGAAAATGTGGGGGCGCCGCGCTACGCGACAGCCGACCCAACTATTCCATCGCACTACGCGATGACCAGGTTAAGTAATCCTGGACACGTGGCCAAACACGTGGCACAATCTGGTGAATTGCGGCATTGCGCTACGCGATGGCCAGGGGAGAATGCCCATTACGCTACACGATGCCCTGCAAAACTCAAGTATAAAAGGGCAGCTACAGGTTCAGTCATTTCATCCCATTTTGTGTACATTTGAGCCAAAACAAGGTACACCTCAGTACGTATTTACCGATTAAGCAAATAAACGCCTTTTGCGTAACAAACGAACGATTAACCGAACGGGTCGGGTTATGACCCAGATATCTCGGGGGGGCATCTATAAGTGATATACGTTTAATACAAGCTAAAACATTAGAAATATGACCTTAGTTTGATAGCAAACAAGTTAAACGAAAGCAGGCACGTTTAACTACCCGCTATAGATTTAAACGCGAAAGATAGTTACAAACCAAGCATTGTGTCATCCGTTAAGCCGAAAAAGACTTACCAAACACTTACTTGAAATGTTTTAAGCGATCCGTGAAAATATTTTTGATTTTTACAAACATATAGTATGTTTTTATAATTTTACACAAAACTAGCCGAAAAACACTCGTTTTCGCGCAGTTTAACGCACCCGATAAGTTTTTCGCGCCAAAAACCGAACCCAAACTAAATTTGGACCGGGCTTTTCGTATTTGGGCTTGAGAAATCAGAAACTTGGGCCAAAATGGGCCCAAAATGGGCCCATGGACTTCCGATCGGCCAGCAGCCACCCCCCCTTTTATTCTTTAACATTTAAACTAGATCCAAGATATTTTCAACATTATTTCTTGAAAACTCTGGACATAAGCTCTGTTCCAGCTAGAAAACCTTCAAACCCTAAGGTAAGGGGCATAAATAAGTAGTTTTTGTACTTGTTTAAACTTGTTTAATACCATAAAAACATGTCTTGGTTACTAAAAATCATTCCTAACCATGTAAAAATCCCAAAAATAGTCCATAAACATGTTTTGATCATACACATGGTAAGGAACCTATTTTGATAGTTTTTTTGGCTATAAACACGGATTAAAGGGTTGAAACGGCGTTTTTACGATTCAAAAGTTCGTTTTTGTGCACTAGCCGAAACCCTAAGTTAAGGGCTGTTATGTTGATGAAAAAATGCATGGTTTGTGATATAGGACTTGTACCTAGCTTTCTTAGAAGCACTAGAACCTGAAAACTTGATTAAAAAGTCGGAAACGAGCCAAACCCGCTAAGGTAATGCCGAAACACTCGCTTACGGGCTATTTAGGTTAAGGTTGTGATGTGTATATTGTTTGGCCTTGAAATTTTGCAAGGACATCAGGGACCATGTCAATGAGTCCCTGCTCAAAATTGGTAATTTTTTGACCATCCGAGAATATTTGACGAATTTATTACCGAATTGGGACGTTTATTTGGGAAAAATAGCTAAAATACTTCAAAAAGTTATGAAAATTTTCTGGAAACTCAGATTTGATGTATTTTGTTCACATATGAATTTTGGGAACATTTGGAGAAGTTTAAAGGTGTTTTGTTTATATGCGTTCGTGTGAATTTTTATAGCCGAATTTGTGCCGAAAAGAATATTGCACGAGCTTTTTACATTCTAGAATTGATACAGGTTGATTTGGAACATGATTTGAGAATTCAGGAATTTTTGTGGAATTTTTGGAAATTGTTTGGGGTAAACGGACGATTTTCAGGCGAAATATAGCTGATAAAATGAATTTTTATAAATTATTAAATCAGTACATAAATTCCAGAAATATTTTTATAAAAATCTACATATTATAATTGATAAGTGGTTAAATTTTCATAATTTAATGATTAACGGTTAATTAATTATGCTAATCTAAATATTAAACAAATTCAGTTTTTATAAAAACCGGCAAGTTCGTGACTAGTGAATCTGCGGGAATATCAAAACACCAAGAGTGATCAAGAATCATATTTTTGGACTAATTAAGTAAAAATAAACTTTTCTATGAGACAACCTGGACAATCCGGGTGGATTGTGCGCGTTTCTTCTTAAATCAAACTGAATAAACGGAAACGGGCCTCGTGGCTAATCCGGGACCCTAATAGGTGATCCTTCTTTATAACTTAATCATTTTATTAACCAATACATTTACTCAAGCTTATTTTCCCATAACTGTTTTCTGAACGCGTAAACGAGCAACTTGGCCCAGCTGGGAAACCGGGAATCTGAGCCAAGTTTGGTTTTGAGTATTAGACATTGAACAACATCACAACCTAAGCCTGTTGCCACTTTATGGGCGTTCCAGCTACACCCAGATTAGTTATACAGCCCAGTTTAGTATTGAGATTATAATAATATTAAAATATTAATATTATTATAATATTGATTATAGGAACTACTGATAGCGGACCGAACAAACCACGAGCTGATACAGTACTGAATATCTACTAAACCGTGAGTTTCATGACCCACTTTTAAACTGTTTTACGAACTTTTGGGGGTGAAAAGCATGTTTGCTTATATCTATATACTTATCTGAAACATGTGATGATGTGAATTATCTAAGTGCTAACACACGAAAGTCCCCACGATCACAGTGATTAACTTCGAGCCGGTGGCTTGTGAATAGTACTATTGGTTTGACAAACCCAAGCGGGGCCAGCACGGTTGCTGAGACATTATCCCGTTTGTACCTGTCCATATTATATTTTTACGAACCAACTATGTAGTGTTAGACATAGCTACCGGAGCATGTTGTGGGCGGAAAGGGGCCATAGTGGTTGATTGAGCGTGGGAAATGGAGGCACGCAGCACGAACAGTCCAGGCTTCACTGTACCTTAGCATAATTAAATCACATACATCATATACATACATACATACTTATTTCATGATTACAAGTGCTGACTTGTGAATACTCATTACTGTTTTCTTGAAACTTGTGACACTCACCAACTCTAGTAGTTGACCTGTTTTAAACTGCTTTTCAGGTGTACCTAATTCGGAATAATTTGGTGATCTGCTACTTGCCTAAGATGTGTGGTTGATGCTATGTGAATAGAGGCAAGGATGTTAGTAGTAAGAACGTATAGTTAACGAACCAGTTTTGTTTGTATCGCCTAGACAGTAAAACAATGATAGAACAAAGAAATATAAAATATTGTAAATTAGTTTGTGATGTTTCTTTATAAACAATGTGTGGATACCAGAGGTGTCTGTTACATTCCCGTTTTACGCTTCCGCATTGTGCTAGTCGGGGTGTGACACATTTTCACCTTCAAACTCACGTAGTAAGCTTAAGGAAGCGTGCTAGGATATTCCAAGGTTCCAAGGGCTTGATTCCGCGAAGAAACGTGTTGCCGAGGTGCTGTTAACGATCTGTTGTGCTGATAAACAAAACACGAGTTGAACCGCTGCCGATTTTCTTAATTCCTAGTTCCGTCTAGCTGCCTAAGGTAGGATCATGTCAAAGTTATTTTGTTAAATTGTTACTAGAACCTAGTTAAAGGTATAGTCGTTAAACTATAAACGTTTTCCAAGTAATGTTTTACAAAGCAAAGATGTTGCTTCAACGTGAAGTAGTGTTATCAAAACTATCATTTTGACGAGCACATAGTAACTGGAAGGGGGATATCATTAGTAGACCCTTCTTGCCTAAGGAAAGTAATTCGTACACATCCCAATCAACCGCGGAACCAGTTTGCTTACCTGGAGAAGTTTGCCAACGTGATATCCTTTATTAGGCTAAAGTGCGCTATTCAAAACCTCATATATAAATACAAAGTATTTTCATAAAACAACTATAACTATACTAAGGTTAGGTCAGACCTAGGCGTCTGCTAATCAGACGTCGAGTCTACTGAACTGAATTAGACCTAAGTGTCTGCCGATCAGACCTCGAGTCTGCTGAAACTGAAACAGGCTTGAAGTATGCTGAGTAATACCAACTAGATACTTATTCATACCTATTATGATATATAGGTTAATAGCATACTAAAGCTAAGGAGTCTGATATTACCAACTGATAATACTAGGTGAACACGTTAACCTTTTATGGTCTGAACTGATTTTACTTTTGTAATAGACAGGTTGTTTATTGGAAAGAGTCTAATAACTGTTTACATGAGATTATTTCTCTAAAACCGTTATAATACAATATAGATAATAAAAAGCAACTCAAACCGAATACACATGTGTCTGGATCCAAACATAACTGTAACATCCCGAAATTTCTAAAGTAATATTTAATATATTATTTTGTCGGGTGAAATAAACGAGTTAGTGGAACGATAATACTAATAGCAAAATTATGAAGACTTAGTAGGATAATTAGATGGGATTAGATATGGACCAAAAGGAAATATGGGCCTTCGGTCCATGGGCTTAAGGGAGTATAAATACCCCCTTAAACCCCAATCCTTTCCATTCCATCCATTTATCCATCCTAATCTCTACACACACCCAAAACACGCACAACCCGAACCAAGATCCAAAGGCGAGGACCCGAGCTCGTTGGTGCTAGATCGTCGTGACGAACCAAAGCAACAAGAACAACAAGTGTTCATAGTTCGACTCATTTACGGTACGTTTATATCGAGAACTTGTAGTTTAGGTTTGGATTAGTATAGAAATGATAGATCTGTGTTTGTGTGGTAAAAACGAATCCAACAAAGCTAAAACTTACTGAAAATGGTTACGATTTGATGGGTTAATCGACTGATAAAAGAACCCTTAACCTATATGCCTAAATCGCACCCTTTAAACATCGATGTTAGGTCGATTTGATGGTTGGGGTTTGTAGGCGCTGGTCAGACGATTCTGTGGATACCTAAATCGAGTTATTTGGTTAAGAAATGAAGACGATTAAGGACGAACAGTAGCTGCAGCCGACAACTTCGCCTGCAAGCTAAGTTCGCCTGATGAACTTCGCCTAAAGGCTAAGTTCGCCTGATGACAACTTCGCCTAAACGCTAAGTTCGCCTGATGACAACTTCGCCTAAAAGCTAAGTTCGCCTGATGACAACTTCGCCTAAAAGCTAAATTCGCCTGATGACAACTTCGCCTAAAGCTAAGTTCGCCTAAAGTTTAACTTCGCCTAAAGCTAAGTTCGCCTAAGGTTTAACTTCGCCTAAAGTTAAGTTCGCTTAGAAAATAAATTAAAAAACCTAATGGAAAATGTGTTAAGACAGTTAATGGAAAATGTGTTAAGACAGCTCGACCCCAGCCAGGGGCTCTGCCCCTTGGACCCTGCTAGGGGCTGCTGCCCCTAGACCCCGCTGCCAGGGGCGCTGCCCCCGGACCCCCGTTCGTTGTGGGTCATATAAAGATAGAAATACAACATGAGTATTAGTAGTAGTTAATTGATACATGTAAATATTATACAGTTAGCCGTGCACAGCTCAAGAAGGGAATAACTATTAACGGAGAGCGTAACAGGATTCAGGTGAGTTTCTAGCCCCATTTCCTTGTTATGTTTTCGGGGCTGTGTGCATACTCGATGTGAAGTGTGAATACACTTACCTTAAGTGGTAAGTGTATGCTATAGATGTTATACGAGGTATATATTTTATAATGCTTGTCGGTACGTGAACGATCTTCGGATATTGCACGTATCGCCAAGGATAGTAAATTCCAAGTGGTTGATAGTGTGTATGAATGTTATGATGTGACTTGTTTATTACGTAAATACTGAACCGATATGAAGTGTGATATAGGCAGGTAGAGGTAGAGTGTGTTAGAAGTGGCAAGAGTCTAGTAAGGGTGTTAGTGGCATAATGTGAGCGCGTGATAGGGAAAGCCTGTACGTGCCATCGTTATTATTTGTGTATGATTGTTGATGTGACTTGCTTATTATGTAAATGATTTGAAGCGTGTTGTAGACAAGTAGAGGTAGAGCGTGTTAGAAGTGGCAAGAGTCTAGGCATAACGATAGTACGTGGTAGGGTAAGCCTATACGTGCCTTCATTATTAAAGTGGCAAAGTGGCATAACGTTTTACGTTATTAAAGTGGCAAAGTGGCCTAACGTTATACGTTATTAAAGTGGCATAGTGGCATAACGTTATACGTTATTAAAGTGGCAAGGTGGCAAAGTGGTAGGCGTAAATAAGAGGCTAAGTGGTAATGTAAGCAGGTTAGATAGTGGACTACGTGTCTGCGGATACGTATATGATGCATGTAGTGGTTGTATGATAAGTTGCTTGATTAACTAGAACTCACTCAGCGTAGCTGACTTTTAGTATGCACGCAGGTGATCAGACCAAAGAACTAGCATGAGGATGGCACATGGCATGGATTGAACGGCTGGCATCTTATGATGGAAGAAAAGATGTTTTAAATATAATGATTTGTTTTATAGTATCAAAGAAGATATTGAATGTTTTGTATCGAATGCTTCAAGTAAACGTTTCCGCGGAAGTTTTAATTAACTCTGATTGCAAGAACTGTGTTTATGAGTAAATCCGATGTTAAAGTAGGGCTACCGGGTTCGGGGCCTTACAATAACTGATATTTGGCATACAAAACCAAGTCAGTCATAACCAGTTCTCCAACAGGGTCACATAGCCTAGGGGAAGGTTATCTCCGAACAAGGGCAGTGGTACAAATCCTGGGAATGATACGCATTCCTGCTGAGATTGTGAACAGAAGTATTTAACGACTGTTATAAACGGTTTTATCGAGTCAACGTTTCACCAGCATATAGCTGACGTGTTTTTCCCACCCATGCAAGTAACTAGATGCTAGTACTGGATATTCAAGGATTTGGAGTCATAGAAGATCGCTCGAGATGGCTCTACTTTTGAAATATATAAATCCTTTTAATAATAATATAACACTGTTATGTAAACAGAAACTTAGGTATTTAATTCCGAAGAATTTTGCAATGTAAATTAATATTTGAATATATAAGACTTCCACTAAAATCAACCCGCTACTCTGATATATTACAAAACCAGATACCAACCCGGGACGTCGCACCTAGGCCTTGAGTCGGGGTGTGACAATTCCGCCTGAAAGAAACATGGACGACGAAGACGACGGTTGTGATGGGGTAACCATGGATGTAGACTAAGGAACGAGTATAATCCAGGTGGTTCTTTGGCGAAGACGACGGTTGTTATGGAGATGGTGTTGGATGGTGGTGGTTACCCGGCTGTGTCACCGATGATCATGTGGTTGCGGCGCGGTCTCCGTCATATTCAAGGGATGAAGCATGTTGGTGGCGAGTGGGGGTGACGAGCGGTTATGGTGTTGTATGTGAAATGGGGCTGATCTTTGATGGCTAATGGGTTCTCCGGAAATGGCATGGATTGAGCAAGTTGAGTAACTAGACAAGGCAAGGTGGATTTTTATAATCGATGAGAATGGAGAGTAAAAAAAGATCTTTTGAAATCATTTGGTGGACAGGTGATATAGTTAAATAATTGGTCTCTAGAATGTTCTTCTTCATCATTTTCTTTGGCCTATATAAAAGTTTGAACAAAATATTTAACAAGTATTCAAAGAAACCGACTTTGGTTAGGTTTTGAATATTGTATAGATTTTTAATGGTAGAAGAAGAGTGTATTTTAAAATGAGCTCTTGTCTAATCAAATGTCTCCACCCATCATTATGTTATGTTATATGTTTGTTAATATATAAGTTCTTATAATATAATTTTTATTTACTTATGCATTTTTTTTTCATTTAAAATGCATATCCTTGTTGTTATCCATTTTAAAAAATTATTATTATTATTATTTTTATTATTATTTATTAGGTTTCTTATATTCTTATATTTTAGGATATTTCAACTCTTACCCCTTTGAAAGAATTTCGTCCTAAAAATTGTGGGGTCAAAATGCCGATTCACAGAAATGATAGTACAACATAAACTTAGGGCAGACATTAATCTACATAATAGGAATTCTTGAAACGCACGTGTGTACCTAAACTTTGAAATTATGTTGTGACCAGAATTGTCAATCATTACAGCCGTGGCCTAATGTTTTCTCAGAATATGTCTTAACATTTAATGAAACAGATTGTGAAGTAGAGATAACTGAGTGCATGGTTCAGAGATATTCACATAAGCTTAAGAATAGTAACCGATTTAGTAGTGAATTTAACAATGGTCAGAGATAAGGTTCTGTCACACCCCGACTAGCACAATGCGGAAGCATAAAATAGGAATGTAAAAGACACCTCTGGTATCAACACATTGTTTATAAAGAAACATTACAAACTAATTTACAATATATTACATTTCTTTGTTCTATCATTGTTTTATAGTCTAGGCGATACAAACAAAACTGGTTCGTTAACTATACATTCTTACTACTAGCACCCTTGCCTCTATTCACATAGCATCAACCACACACCTTAGGCAAGTAACAGATCACCAAATCATTCCGATTTAGGTACACCTAAAAAGCAGTTTAAAACGGGTCAACTACTACAGTTGGTGAGTTTCACGAGTTTCAAGAAAACAGTAATGAGTATCCACAAGTCAACACTTGTAATCATGAAATAAGTATGTATGTACGTAAATGATGCAATTATGCTAAGCTACAGTGAAGCCTTGACTGTATGTGCTGCGTGCATCCATTTCCCACGCTCCATCAACCACTGTGGCCCCTTTCCGCTCATAACATGCCCCGGTAGCTATGTCTAACACTACATAGCCTGTTTGTATAAATATGGTCATGTGCAAACAGCGCTATGTGACACGGCAACCAGGCCGATTCCGTTTGGGTTTGTCAAACCAATAGTACTATTCACAAGCCACTGGCTCAAAGTTAATCACTGTGATCGTAGGGACTTTCGTGTGTTAGCACTTAGACAATTCACATCAATACATGTTTCAGGTATGTATATGTAATCAAACATGCTTTTCACCCCAAAAGTTCGTAAAACAGTTTTAAAGTGGGGTCATGAAACTCACGGTTTAGTAGATAATCAGTACTATATCAGCTCGTGGTTTGTTCAGTCCGCTATCACTAGTTCCTATAATCAATATTATAATAATATTAATATTTTAATATTATTATAATCTCAATACTAAATTGGCTGTATAACTAATCTGGATGTAGCTGGAACGCCCAGAAAGTGGCAATAGGCGTAGGTTGTGATGTTGTTCAATGTCTAATACTTAAAACCGAACTTTGCTCAAATTCCCGTTTTCCCAGCTGGGCCAAGTTGTTCGTTTACGCGTTCAGAAAACAGTTATGGGGAAATAAGCTTGGGTAAATGTATTGGTTAACAAAATGATTAAGTTATAAAGAAAGATCACATACTAGGGTCCCGGATTAGCCACGGGGCCCGTTTCCGTTTATTCAGTTTGATTTGAGAAGAAACGCGCACAATCCATCCGGATTGTCCAGGTTTCTCATAGAAAAGTTTGTTTTTACTTAATTAGTTCAAAAATATGATTTTTGATCACTCTTGGTGTTTTGATATTCCCGCAGGTTCGTTAGTCGCGAACTTGCCGATTTTTATAAAAACCAAATTTGTTTAATCTTTAAATTAGGATAATTAATTAACCGTTAATTATTAAATTATAAAAATTTAGCCACTTATCAATTAAAATATGTAGATTTTAATAAAAATATTTCTAGAATTATTTACAGATTTATTAATTTATAAAAAATCATTTTATCAGCTATATTTCGCCTGAAAATCGTCCGTTTACCCCAAACAATTTCCAAAAATTCTACAAAAATTCCTGAATGCTCAAATCATGTTCCAAATCAACCTGTATCAATTCCAGAATGTAAAAAGTTCGTGCGATATTCTTTTCGGCCCAAATTCGGTTATAAAAATTCACACGAACGCATAGAAACAAAACACCTTTAATCTTCTCCAAATGATCCAAAATTCATATGTGATCAAAATACATAAAATCTGAGTTCCCAGAAAATTTTCATAATATTTGAAGTATTTTAGCTATTTTTCCCAAATAAACGTTCTAATTCGGTAATAAATTCGCCAAATATTCTCGGATGGTCGAAAAATTACCAAATTTGAACAGGGACTCAATGACATGGTCCCTGATGTCCCTGCAAAATTTCAAGGCCTAACATTATGCACATCAAAACATTAACCTAAACAGCCCGTAAGCGAGTGTTTCGGCATTACCTTAGCGGGTTTGGCTCGTTTCCGACTTTTTAATCAAGTTTTCAGGTTCTTGTGCTTCTAAGCAAGCTTGGTAAAAGTCCTATATCACAAACCAAGCAATTTTTCATCAACATAACAGCCCTTAACTTAGGGTTTCGGCTAGTGCACAAAAAGGAACTTTTGAACCGTAAAAACGCCGTTTCAACCCTTTAATCCGTGTTTATGGCCAAAAAAACTATCAAAACAGGTTCCTTACCATGTGTATGATCAAAACATGTTTATGAACCATTTTTGGTATTTTTACATGGTTAAGAATGATTTTTAGTAATCAAGACATGTTTTTATGGTATTAATCAAGGTTAAACAAGTACAAAAGCTACTTATTTAAGCTCCTTACCATAGGGTTTGAAGGATTTCTGGAAATTCAGCTTGCAGCTGCTTGGACCTCAACTTTTAGAAACCAAAATGAATAACCAAGCTTGCAAAACAAGTTTTATAAAAAGAATGGGGGGTGGGGGTTGGCTGTCCGATCGGAACCCCCTTATGGGCCCATGATGGGCTGTTTTGGCCCAATGATCTGGTTTCTCAAGCCCAAATACGAAAAGCCCAGTCCAAATTTAGTTCGGGTTTGCTTTTTGGCGCGAAAAACTTATCGGGTGCGTTAAACAACGCGAAAACGAGTGTTTTTCGGCTAGTTTTGTGTAAAATTATAAAAACATACTATATGTTTGTAAAAATCAAAAATATTTTCACGGATCGCTTAAAAAATTTCAAATAAGTGTTTGGTAAGTCTTTTTCGGCTTAACGGATGATACAATGCTTGGTTTGTAACTATCTTTCGCGTTTAAATCTATAGCGGGTAGTTAAACGAGCATATTTTCGTTTAACCTGTTTGCTATCAAACTAAGGCCATATTACTAATATTTTAGCTTGTATAGATCGTATATCACTTATAGATGCCCCCCCCCCCCGAGATATCTGGGTCATAACCCACCCGTTCGGTTAATCGTTTGTTTGTTACGCAAAAGGCGTTTATTTGCTTAATCGGTAAATAGGTACTGAGGGGTACCTTGTTTTGGCTCAAATGTCACAGGTTCGTAGTTACTTGGACAAAAGGTTCAATCACTAAAATGGACTTAATCTACAAATCGGATCCCCAAAAATGCACATCTGTACACGTAATTCACAATTATGTTCTAGACAACAATTGTCAATTACTTTACAATTGTGCCCCCGTGGTTCTCCCATAAAGCCTTAACGGACAATCAATTCAGAACATTCAGATGGATACTAATATGCATAACAGGAATCCCATAAGCGCACCTTTGTAAATGCAATTCACAATTATGTTCCGGACTATAATTGCCAATTACCTTACAACTGTGTCTTTACGGATTTCCCATAGTGCATCTTAATGACCTATCAAAGTCATACAGAGTGTTGACAGTGAATTCTATCTCACATCTTAATACTAGTCTTGGTTGTTTCCCTCTGAAACATATCATGATAATTGCGAACAACAATCGGCTATCTCCTATAGAAATCCTTAGATAAAGCTAAGAATCCATCACAACTTTAGAATATTAACTTATGAATTTGAAGCCTAGAATTAACCCCAAAAGATGTACGAAGTTAGGTTTCCTAATATGCAAAACAGGGTTTCGGAGATGGCATTTCATAATCAACAGTTAAACCAGTATGGCACTAAGTCAATCAAATCCAACCAGAGGGTGGGACGTCAAAGACACAAATACGCATTGGAAAAAAAATCGAGTATCTTATATCTATCCCGAAAAAAATTGACCTCATGACGTATAAATCTTGTTTTTAAATCATCCTCCTTGAGTTAAGTATTAAAATAACTTCATTTATTTTGATTATGAAAGTATTTAGACACACCAAGAAGAAATTTACAATCAACAAGGTTGGTCATATATCACCTTCTATATTTTTAGTTCGAGGGTGTCATTTATAATAGTAAGAATGCATTATTTATATCATTACAAAGTCTTATTTATCAAACAAAAGTCGGTGTTCTATAAAGAAAAAATTCAATTGACATTTTAAAAGAAATAAATTAATTAGTTAGTAACATGATATATGAAAATTTCAGTTCTTGCAAATGAACACTTAAAGTTTGAAAGTCAAAAAATTAAACAAGCTTTGTAAAATAATTCATGTGTTTTAATTAAAATAAGCAGTTCATAAATGGGGGGTTTAGAAAAATTAGAGTGGGTTTATTTGTGGGGATTATAATAAGCTAGAGGGGTTTCAACAAGTTCGGAAGGGTTCAGAAGTTCAATAGGGCATTCAAAAGTTCAGTAGAGGGTTTAGAAATTCAACATGTGGTTCGTAATTGACCAAAAACACTATACATTAACCAGAAAATTTAGTTTTTAATTTCGCATTTCAGAATTTAACTAGGAAGTCCCATTTTAAATAGGAAAAAAATATTAAAAGACGTATTTAAAAGAATACAAAATATTTTGCATCATTTTATTCATTGTTCTTCATAACTAATTTTAGTAAACAAACTTTAATAACTTGAGTAATCTTTTATCCTGTATATGTATATATACATATAAACCTAAAACTAGCTAGTTAATACTGTCATTATTACGAAATAGTACCGTTATAATTATTATTACTATAAGAATTATTACGTTATTATTTGAAGCGGTAAGCATACAAGATATAGAAATACCTTAGTCGGTTATGACGGTGAATGAAGACTTATCAAAGGTATATATTCGAATAAGTAATTGCTAGGCACTCACATTAAACTTGCTTTATGAAAGCGTTTCGGCACACGATATAAAACAGTCAAGGTGTACGAAGTAAAAAAAATTATGATATTGGGTGCATCAAAATATTTTTGGTTTACGGTATTTCAAAACAATATTTGTAACGGATGTCAAAACTATCGGATTAGACAAAATAATTACGATAGTAAAATAATTGTGTTAAAAAATGTAGTAAAAGATCTATGTTTTAAATAGTAGTAAAATAGTTATAGTTAAATGATTGTTGAACAACTATGGTAATAAATAGCTACATAAACGGTGGTAACACGGTTGTGATTAAAATGTTAATCAAAATATATATCGTGTCTAAAAGCAGTATCAATATCTGTAAGTGAAAATAAACAGCCGTATCAGTAAAAGGTAACAATATCAGTATCCATATCTATAACAGTAGGTGATGAAAAAATTTTAACATCTTTATTGTTATAACGAACTTTTAATGAAACATTTAAATGAGAGATTTACTCATTATTATATAGAAAAAAAAACGTTGTGCGTATATCATGGTGGCGGCGTAAGACGGTGATTGCCGAAAGGGCAGCGGTGCCGCAGTGGTGTCACCGGAAAAACAAATGAAATGACGGTAGTGTGTTTTCTAATGATAGATGTTTGGGATTGGTTAGTTAGGTACTGATTTTGTTTACGGTGATGATATCCATTCACGCATGGTAGCTGGTAAGATAATTGTCGGAAATATATTAAGTCGCAAGAGCTGATACAAATTAAATTCCTAGTCACAGGGTGAGGACATCAGGGTTGTTCACGAGCCGAGCCGAACCGAGCGAAGGGTTGCTCGTTGCTTGGCTCGTTTACAACCGAACCGAACCGAGCGGCTGAAATTCGAGCCGAGCGAAAACCGAAACGAGCCAAAATCGAATCGAGCATTTTTCGATCGAACATCGAGCGATTTCGAGCATTATTTATTTATTTTTCACTTTAAAAAATTAATAAGAAACAAATTTAAATGTTGTAAATAATATATTTTATAAATAAATTAGTAGTTTTTAGACAAACATGTAATATATTGTAATTTTTTATTATAAATAAGTTTAGAGTGAGATATAATGATCATGTAAACAAACTTTTAGTTTTCTAAAAACTTGAATTGAACAAATAAAACTATAAAATTAACGGAATATGAAAAATTTTAAGAGGTAAAAATAATTGTAAGCGTATATTTATGTGTTTTGTCTATATATTTATATATTTGTTCATATATAATTATATATCAAATAAATTAAAAATATTCGAGCCGAGCCGAACCGAGCATTCCCTTGCTCGTTGCTTGGCTCGTTTATAAACCGAACCGAGCAGAGCGGCTCGTTTTCAATCGAGCGAAAAAACGAGCGAGCATTTTCCGAGCAATTTTCGAGCGAGCGGCGAGCGAGTTCGAGCGTCGAGCGGTTTGAACGGCCCTAGGTGAGGTATGGTTTTTACAATCGGTGGTTCTATTTATTTAAAGATGATGAATTGAAAAAAAAATTATATAAAATTATTAAAAAAATAGAGTAAAATGGGTGCTTGATAAGCATTGGCGTGTTAGAAGAAATAGTGAAAAATGAGGGGTGTGTAAGAATGGTCATTTATGCACCATTTTAGTTGCACACAAGAAAACGGAAAGGTAGTTTAAAAGTCTTTGACCCGTAATATTGTGTCGATTAACCAATGCCTATAACTCATTTCCATTTATTATTCATACTTCTATTTTATCGATATTAATTAATTAATTAATATGTTTGCATTACTTGTATTATATTTACATATATATGTTAACATAATCATTTTAGTATGTTTAATAAGTGTGTATATATATAGTATATGTTCTTTTGCAGAATGGATACTTAATTAATGCTATTTGACTTGTTAAAATGGTGGAGTTTTCAAATCATTAGTAAAAGCCCTAGTAGACGGTTTCAAACGTGTTGACCTTACTTTGTAGAGTGTGTTTTTAAATTAGAGAGCCAGGGAAGCTAACTCTATCAATGAAATGTTTTATCATATCATGAATTACTTTTACTATCAAGACGGTTTAGTTAAAATTTTAAAACGTCGTTCTTTATTACCACACAAACGCGGTTTGCAGACTCCAAGGTAGTCAGATATTTACCTATGGGAATGTGGTTGGTAAAATTGCAACGGTGGTTGTTACTGAATTAACGGTAAGTAGACGTCCACAGGTATGGACACATGGTTTAGAATAACGGAGATGGATAAGAAAAGACGGTTACCTAAATCTTGATTATCAAAATCCTGACGTACCTAAAGCCTAATATACCCATTGCTCACAGGCCTAACTTCTTTGTTTATGTTTCCTATAGGAAAGAGCCTTTGCTCTGATACCATAACTGTAACACCCCAACTCGATTATAGGTTGACGTGTCACAATATACGGAGGTATGCATAGGCAGAAGACATAATTCCACTAGTTAGCCATCTTCATATAAAAGCATCCTAAAATTTTAATTCACTCTCTTCATCCCACCCAAAGTAACCTGTGAACCTAAGAGGGGAAAAATTTACGGAATGAACCGAATGCCCAGTACAGAATAATAGGTTCGAGTATTAAAACATTTTCGGTAAAAATATATGGTAATGGTAAGTTTTAAAAAAATAGTTATGGCAATAGCAAACAATTTTCGGTAACAATAAAACAACTTCGATAAACGATGCATAGTTAATAAAAGAGTTTGTGTAAACAATAAGTGAAAACAATAACTTGTGAATCAGAATAGTAACAGATAATTCGGAACAGTAACTATTGATTCATAATAGTAACCAACAATTATTAATAACCGTAATAGGTATTTGAAACAGTAACTCGGTTCACATCATACGGATGTACCCATGAGCCGAACACTAACAGAAAACAGAGGTGACGATATACAGGGGGCATTCCTGTATACCAATCACATAGAATGGGGCAAGTTGGCACACCTACATCCATTCCCAAAAACATAAACATAAACTGAAACAGAGCTAGGATCGATCCATACGCCTCCTAGTAGCTTTGTACCACACCTGTACCTAGGGATACCGTGAACTAATCTCTCCGTCACGGTAGGAGCACATGTTTTTGGTGCCACAACAACATGCTCGTGGGACACCCCACGAGAAGCGTAGCACTCAGGGTAAAAGAGCATAAAAATATATATATTTTGAAGCATTTAAAAATTCGGTATCGAAACATGCGGTAATGAGTAAAATAAATTTAAATCTACCACATGCTTGCTTTTATTAAAACGTGACGAACAATTAGCATATTACTGACCAAAGTATAACATGTCGTTGAACTGAGCGTAACATGAAGCCCGCACATCTTGGTCAACGGTACTTTGATAAGATAGCCGAGTGCTTATATATAGGAAGTACTGCAGCGTATCCACCACACTCGGATATGTTATCAAGTTCCGTTTCTCATGATGTTCGAAGTTCATATTACTTCCCTGGAACATATTGGTTTCAAAGGTCTTGTTGCAGCGAAAAACAAAATAATCATAAAAATATGAAATGAAAGGAAAGCCAAAGACGTTAAGAGTTCCAAGTTTAGTCAACATGGTTTATCATAATCGAAACAGATAACAAAGGAGAGGGGTAAGGATCCGTACCTTGTTTGTTGATTAGTTGTCTTACACATACAAGTCACAAATGCTATTCTCTCTTAATCCCCCTACATTGTAGTCATGTTGCTCATAAGCTTATGGACGCTTTTACGTATTTAAATTCCTAATTTTGTTCAAGCATAAATTCGTTTTCTTTGATTAAAATATAAGCATTTAACCGCCAAGCGTTGATATGTCTTCTTGATATATTTTAACGTTCATATTATTTGGATTTTGTAAAAATATAATTAAAATATTAAATGTATAGTTATTTGAAAACTAGTTTGCTGTTTATGTTTACAAAATTCGCTTCCAGATTTTTGACTTTTTTTTATTATTTTTTTTTCATTCTCTGTAAATTTAATTATTTTGAGCTTTAACAAGTTTGCTCGAGTTAGATCTCCGTAAACATATATACTTATAATTATTTCAAACAATTTTCATATATTTAGCTTATAAATCATTTGACCAAGTTTGTATACGTGAACCTTAGAATACAATTTTCATATATTTAGCTTATAAACCATTTGCCCAGGTTTGTATAAGTGAAATTTAGAATAAGATAAACCTGGTTACCTTAATCGTGACAAAAATAAAAACAAATATGACAATGGTGGTCATTGGAAACTTGCAACGGCAGCAGCGGTCTGATTTTCGATGATCTGGTGATTGACGTGATTTTATTGTTGCCAAAAATAAACAATGTGGTGGCGGCGAGGTTGGTTATAAAGGTTGCATGGAGTCTCGAATAGGTTTCTAGTGTGCCTTCGACTTTCTTAGGGTTAGAGTGATGTCTCTTGTGACGATTTGCAGGTCACCAGAATGTTTCCATTCCGCCCGAAAGAAACATGGAAAGCGAAGACGACGGTTGTGATAGGGTAACCAAGGATGTATACGAAGGAACAAGTATAATCCAGGTGGTTCTTTGGCGAAGACGATGGTTGTGATGGAGATGGTGTTGGACGGTGGTGGTGATATAACGTTTAATATGCATTAATCCATTGTATATTTTATTTATTATTTTATTAGTTTTGTTCCATTTTAAGTATGATTTGTATACTACCAACATGGTTTTATGTTTTAGGTTTCGGGTTTTAATTTCGGTGAAAAGAGGGAGAAAAAAGAGCAAATACAAGCCGAGCCGGAGAAACGATGGATCAGGAAACGAACCGGACCGAACCAGAAGAGAACCGGACAGGCTAGGCCGGTCGGCCTCCTTCCATCCATGCCGGAGCATTACACAATCCAAACGGCATGCGACGGTATGCAAACATGCCTTACGGACATGTAAAAGTTGTCTTCTCTTGGTCTTCCAGTGCAATGGGAATTTGAAAATAACCTGACAAACCGTCAAGAAAACAATAAAATTGCTAACCTGCCAAACGCTCCAACATCTTATCAATAAACGGCAATGGGAAGTGGTCCTTCCGGGTGGCATCATTCAATCGCCGATAATCAATACATACACACCAACCAGTAACCTTTCGTGAAGGGATAAGCTCATTCTTCTGAATAATCACAACGGTCATACCCCCTTCTTCGGAACAACTTGGGTCGGGCTCACCCATTGTGACATTTGAGCCAAAACAAGGTACACCTCAGTACGTATTTACCGATTAAGCAAATAAACGCCTGTTGCGTATCAAACGAACGATTAACCGAACGGGTCGGGTTATGACCCAGATATCTCGGGGGGGGCCATTTATAAGTGATATACGATCTATACAAGCTAAAATATTAGAAATATGGTCTTAGTTTGATAGCAAACAAGTTAAACGTAAACATGCTCGTTTAACTACCCGCTATAGATTTAAACGCAAAAGATAGTTACAAACCAAGCATTGTATCATCCGTTAAGCCGAAAAAGACTTACCAAACATTTATTTGAAATGTTTTAAGTGATCCATGAAAATATTATTGATTTTTACAAACATATAGTATGTTTTTATAATTTTACACAAAACTAGCCAAAAAACACTCGTTTTCCCGCTGTTTAACGCACCCGATAAGTTTTTCGCGCCAAAAACCGAACCGGAACTAAATTTGGACCGGGCTTTTGGTGTTTGGGCTTGAGAAATCAGAAACTTGGGCCAAAATGGGCCCAAGGTGGGCCCATATAAATCCCGATCGCAGTAGCAGCCCCCCCTTTTATTCTTTCACATTTAAACTAGATACAAGATATTTTCAACATTATTTCTTGAAAATTCTGGACATAAACTTCTTCTCCAGCCAAAAACTCAAGAAACCCTAAGGTAAACAACTTAAATAAGCGACTTTTGCACTTGTTTAATACCATAAAAACATGTCTTGGTTACTAAAAATCATTCCTAACCGTGTAAAAATCCTAAAAATGGTCCATAAGCATGTTTTGATCATACACATGGGAAGGAACCTGTTTTGATAATTATTTTGGCCACAAACATGGATTAAAGGGTTGAAACGATGTTTTTACGGTTCAAAAGTTCGTTTTTGTACACTAGCCGAAACCCTAAATTAAGGGCTGTTATGTTGATGAAATATTGCTTGGTTTGTGATATAGGACTTGTACCTACCTTGCTTAGAAGCACAAGAACCTGAAAACTTGATTAAAAGATCGGAAACGAGCCAAACCCGCTAAGGTAATGCCGAAACACTCGCTTACGGGCTATTTAGGTTAAGGTTGTGATCTGCATATTTTTAGGACTTGAAATTTTTCAGGGACATCAGGGACCATGTCAATAAGAACCTGTTCAAATTTGGTAATTTTTCGACTATCCGACAATATTTGGCGAATTTATTACCGAATTGGGACGTTTATTTGGGAAAAATAGCTAAAATACTTCAAAAATTATAAAATTTTTCTGGGAACTCAGATTTGATGTATTTTGATCAAAAATTAATTTTGGGATCATTTGGAGAAGTTTAAAGGTGTTTTGTTTATTTTCATTCGTGTGAATTTTTACAGCCGAATTTGGGCCGAAAAGAATATCGCACGAGCTTTTTACATTCTGGAATTGATACAGGTTATTTTGGGACATGATTTGAGTATTCAGAAATTTTTGGTGAATTTTTGGAAATTGTTTGGGGTAAACGGACGATTTTCAGACGAAATATAGCTGATAAAATGAATTTTTATAAATTAATAAATCAGTAAATAAATTCCAGAGATATTTTTATAAAAATCTAAATATTTTAATTGATAAATGGTTAAATTTTCATAATTTAGTGATTAAAGGTTAATTAATTATGCTAATCTGTATATAAAACAAATTCAGTTTTTATAACAACCGGCAAGTTCGCGACTAGTGAAC
This sequence comes from Bidens hawaiensis, assembly GCF_021521415.1. Lineage (NCBI taxonomy): Eukaryota > Viridiplantae > Streptophyta > Magnoliopsida > Asterales > Asteraceae > Bidens > Bidens hawaiensis. The sequence continues at coordinate 1,359,351 of NW_027491022.1, forward strand.
CAGCGGGAAAATCAAAACACCAAGAGTGATCAAAAATCATATGTTTGGACTAATTAAGTGAAAATAAACTTTTCTATGAGAAACCTGGACAATCCGGTCGGATTGTGCGCGTTTCTTCTCAAATCAAACTGTATAAACGGAAATTGGCCACGTGGCTAATCCGGGACCCTAGTATGTGATCTTTCTTTATAAGTTAATCATGTTATTAACCAATACATTTAACCAAGCTTATTTTCCCATAACTGCTTTCTGAACGCGTAAACGAGCAACTTGGCCCAGCTGGGAAATCGGGAATCTGAGCCAAGTTTGGTTTTAAGTATTAGACATTGAACAATATCACAACCTAAGCCTGTTGCCACTTTCTGGGCGTTCCAACTACACCCAGATTAGTTATACAGCCCAGATTAGTATTGAGATTATAATAATATTAAAATATTAATATTATTATAATATTGATTATAGGAACAACTGATAGCGGACCGAACAAACCGCGAGCTGATACAGTACCGAATATCTACTAAACCGTGAGTTTCATGACCCCACTTTTAAACTGTTTTACGAACTTTTGGGGTGAAAAGCATGTTTGATTACATATACATACCTTAAACATGTACTGATGTGAATTATTTAAGTGCTAACACACGAATGTCCCCACGATCACAGTGATTAACTTCGAGCCGATGGCTTGTGAATAGTACTATTTGCCGAGACACAAAACCTTTTTCACATGACCATAATTATACAAACACGCTATGTAGTGTTAGACATAGCTACCGGGGCATGTTGTGGGCGGAAAGGGGCCACCGTGGTTGATTGAGCGTGGGAAATGGAGGCACGCAGCACGAATAATCCTGGCTTCATGGTAGCTTAGCATAATTACATCACATACATCATTTACATACATACATACTTATTTCATGATTACAAGAGTTGACTTTTGGATACTCATTACTGATTTCTTGAAACTCGTGAAACTCACCAACTCTAGTAGTTGACCCATTTTAAACTGCTTTTCAGGTGTACCTAAATCGGAGTAATTTGATGATCTGTTACTTACCTGAAGTGTGTGGTTGATGCTATGTGAATAGAGGCAAGGATGTTAGTAGTAAGAATGTATAGTTAATGAACTAGTTTTATTTATATCACCTAGACTGGAAAACAACGATAGAACAAAGAAATGTAATATATTGTAAATTAGTTTGTAATGTTTCTTTATAAACAATATGTTGATGTCAGAGGTGTCTGTTACATTCCCGTTTTACGCTTCCGCATTGTGCTAGTCGGGTTGTGACAGAAGTTGGTATCAGAGCCATTGGTTATAAAGGATTAGGTTATCCCTTAGGGTACCTAAAATATAACCGTCGGCTCGATTAATTTTGGGAAAAATAATTAAATAATAAATTAATATTAGATACTGATGGATGTCGGGATGAACTTGTAGGGCAAGTGAGTTATTGTGGTTCGGAACATAATGACAGACTTGCTTGTACGAGGGAATTCGGGGAGAAGTCGCGGAACGTGTGGTTAGGTAAAAGTGGCAACATATGTGTATAAAAGGTAATGTGAAAGTATATATATATGTAACACTCATACGTGCTTATGTGGAACAAGGTGTATGACTACGTGTATGTACGATACTGTTGATGACGGTAAATTTTACTGTGAATATTATATTCATTTATATTCAGTATTGGTTTAAATAATAATAATAATAATAATAATAATTAAAACCTTAATAAAACTAATATTATATTATGATATAATTAATATTAAAATTGGTTTAATTAATTAATCTTCTCGACAATAGTTAGCGATAGCAATAGATATTATTCTTATAACTAACCTTTGTGCAGAGTCATGTCAAGAAATAACGACTACTTACCGGAAGAAGAACCGGTAATATCTGTAGAGGAGGATCTCGAGGAAGAATCAGAGGAGAATCCAGAAGAGGAGGATCCAGAAGAGGAGGAACCAGAAGAGGAGGACCCAGAAGAGGAGCCGGAGGAGGAAGAGGAAGAGGTGGAAGAAGAAGTTATCTGTAGAGAGCTACCCAAGAATGTGCCTGATCTATCCGGCTACAGATGCGATAGTTATCCACCCAGGTCACCACGCAGGGATCAAGACGAAGTTAACAGTCAGTATCGTTCACCTGCTAGAGTAGCCAGATTACCCACTCCACCCATACACCTGTCGCCGACGACTTCAGCTACTGCGCGAGTCCGGCAGACTGCTCGTATTCGGGTAACCCCAATTGACCCTACCTCGATTCCATTCAGATCTACCCATGACCGGGGAGGACCTTCACACCCTAGGGTAGATACTTCATCTTTCCGTTCATTGAGTATACCTACCCCTCGCCCTGACCTCCCAAACGCAGGAAACAACTCTTGGATGGCTGTCCTGACTGACCGTGTGATAGACCACTCGATAGCCATAGCTAACATTAACCAGAAGAGGAGGGACGTGACCCAGTACTTATCGACGTTACATCAGATAGTACTGAACTTGCAGCAGTCAGATGCCTACCACCACTGTTGTTTGAATAGGGTGACAGTTCGGATGTGGAACTGTTACTGGGTGATTACGGTGCTATTATTTTTATGTTTGTGGTTAGCCTATCGTCTGTATGGATAGATGCGGAATATTACAATTATGTATACATGATCTTTTGATTCCCCATGTATGTATATAGTAGTATGTTATGTTAATATGGGGCACAACTTTGTACATTATTACAAGCACTGACCCTTATAGGGTTAAGTCTAACAGTCACTTAGTAACAGATTTTGATATGTACATGCAAGCACTGGCCTTTATCAGGCTAAGTCTATGTACCTTTTATTATCAATGTAGAGAACAATTTGTTAAATGTCAGTATGTTATTTGGTTTACTTGTACAACATTTATTGTGATTATAATTACACAGTGCCGTAGACTGGAATTAGTACTAATTGGCTTATATTTGTTTATCATTATAGAATGGCCCCAAAGAAAGCAAACCCTATGACTGAGGCAGAAATAGCCGAGATGATTGCTCCGCAAATGCAGGCAGTAATTCCGCTTATAGTAACACAAGTAACTGCCGGTGTAAACGCAAATATGCAAACAAACCAACAACAAAACAATAATGCTCCCACAACCAACAATGAAACAGTTACAAATAACAATCCCCCACCTAATACAAATACCCCTACCAATGCAAATAATCCCCCACCGAACCCAAACAATAACAATAACAACCCTAATCCCCCTCGAAGGGAATATTCGATCAAAAACTTTATGGCCTGTAAACCGATTGATTTCAAGGGCACCGAAGGGCCAAACGGGCTGATTAAATGGATCGAAAAGACTGAATCTGTCCTCAATATCAGCAATTGTCCACCCGAAAACATTGTCAAGTATGTTGCTTCTACTTTTACGGATCATGATTTGATGTGGTGGAACACTACGGCGCAGATAAAAGGTCAAGATACGGTGAATCGCATGACATGGGCTGAACTCAAAACATTGATGCTGGAACATTTCTGCCCAAAGAACGAGATACAAAGGTTAGAACACGAACTTTGGATTTTGGAGATGAGAGGAGCGGATCATTTGGAATACACGAACCGCTTCAATGAATTGGCCCGCTTAGTACCATGGTTAGTAACTCCTGAAAATAAACGAGTTGAACGTTATATTTGGGGTTTAGCCCCGGGAGTGAGGAGTTTGGTGAACTCTGTGGGTCACACTTTGTTCGAGAATGCCGTGACTCAAGCCGGCATTGTGACTTTCGACTTGGTAAGAAGCGGAGTGTTGAGAATGGCGGGGAATCATCAGGTATGAAGCGAACCAATTATGGATCAGCATCACAAGGAAGGCCAGCAAATAAACGTGCACGCCCAACAATACAGAATTATGTCATGAGTAGTTCTGAGGTGAAACGAGATCGGTACAAGGGACTGTGGCCAAAATGTGATTAATGTAATTTTCATCATGTGGGTGAGTGTAGACCGATAATATGTCAAAGGTGTGGAAGGACTGGACACAATGGTGGTCCCAATTGCCGAATCTGTATGGAGATTGTAAACCGACCAGCCCAGACAACCCAACCCCATCATCCCTAACTACCGAGACCACAACCAATTCGTCAGCAACCAGCTCAGCAAAACTCAACTGTAGTGAATCACCGTGCTTGTTTTGAATGTGGGAGCACGGAACACTTTAGAAGGGACTGCCCCAAGCTGAATCGAGGAGTAGTCACAGGTCGAAACCAAGCATCGACATCAAGTGCGTCTCGGGGACGCGCGTTTGTTATTGGGTCAGGAGAAGCACGACAAGACCCGAACGTGGTAACAGGTACATTTGTTGTTTCTGATCAATATGCTTCTGTGTTATTTGATACTGGTGCCGATAGAAGCTTTGTTTCTACTAGTTTTATGTCCCTGGGTAATATGCCAGTTTGTGAACTAACAAATCCCTATACTATAGAGCTCGCTAACGGTAACTCTAAACTGTAAACCAAATAATCCAAAACTGTTCCATTATTCTTAATGACCACCCATTCCTTATTGACCTACTCCCGGTAGAGTTAGGAAGTTTTGATGTAATCGTTGGCATGGACTGGCTAACCAAGTATAAGGCGGAGATTGTGTGTAATGACAAGACAGTTAAAATTCCCTTTTCGAATGGTGAGGTGATTGTAGACATGGAGAGAAGTCTGGTTCGATATTACCTCTCGTGTCTCATCTCAAAGTGTTAAATTGTTTACGCCAAGGTTGTATGGCATTCTTGGCAAACGTGACTATAAAGAACCCTGATGAGAAACGCATAGAAGAAATTCCCATTGTACGTGAATACACCGATGTCTTTCCTGACGATTTACTCGGATTACCACCGAACCGACAGGTTGAATTCTGCATAGACTTAATTCCAGGATCAGCCCCCATTGCTAAGGCACCTTACCAGTTGGCACCCTCTGAAATGCAAGAACTATCCAACCAATTGCAGAAGTTGTTAGATAAGGGTTTCATTCGTCCCAGTTATTCTCCTTGGGGAGCACAGGTACTTTCGTAAAGAAGAAAGATGGAAGTTTTAGAATGTGCATCGATTACCGGGAATTAAACAAAGTTACCATCAAGAACCGATACCCTCTTCCACGAATAGATGACTTGTTTGACCAACTCCAAGGGGCAAACTATTTCTCGAAAATTGACCTTTGATCCGGTTACCATCAAGTTAAAATCGAAGAGGAAGACGTGTCTAAAACGGCGTTCCGAACTCGTTATAGCCACTACGAATTCTTAGTTATGCCGTTCGGACTGACTAATGCTCCCGCAGTTTTCATGGACCTTATGAATCAAGTTTGTAAACCGTATCTCAACAAATTCGTTATCGTGTTTATTGATGACATTTTGATATATTCGAAAACCAAGGAGGAACACGAGCAGCATTTACGAACTGTTTTGGAGCTGTTGAGGCAGGAAAAGTTGTATGCCAAGCTGTCAAAGTGTGAGTTTTGGCTACAAGAAGTACAATTTCTAGGGCACGTTGTTAACCGACATGGTATCCATGTAGACCCGAGTAAAATTGAAGCCATCAAAAATTGGCAAGCCCCAAAGTCACCGAAAGAAATCCGCCAATTTTTTGGTTTAGCTGGGTATTATCGGCGTTATATTGCCAACTTTTCAAGCATAGCCCAACCTTTAACCCTTTTGACTCAAAAAGATCGCGCTTACATGTGGGGAGAAGATCAAGAAGCGGCTTTTCAATTGCTAAAACAGAAACTATGCCAAGCCCCGATACTGAGTCTTCCAGAGGGAACTGATGATCTGGTAGTTTATTGTGATGCGTCCTGGAAAGGTTTAGGGTGCGTATTTATGCAAAGAAACAAAGTCATAGCATACGCTTCTCGACAATTAAAGGTGCACGAGAAGAATTATACCACCCATGATTTGAAACTAGGCGCGGTTATTTTCGCACATAAGATCTGGAGGCACTATTTGTATGGAACCAAGTGTACAGTATATACCGACCACAAAAGCCTACAGCATATTTTCGACCAGAAAGAACTAAATATGAGGCAGAGGAGATGGGTAGAGTTGTTGAAAGATTACGACTGTGAGATTCGATACCATCCGGGCAAGGCTAATATAGTAACAGATGCTTTGAGCAGAAAAGACAGGATCAAACCACTACGGGTCCGAGCACTTGGAATGATCGTCCAAACCAGCCTCACCAAGCAAATTCGTATTGCTCAAAACGAAGCTCTGAAAGGAGATCACTTGGAAAATGAAAACTTGCAAGGAACCGAACAAAACTTTAAAGAAAGAACTGACGAAATTCTATACTACAAAAATCGAGTTTGGATTCCCACTTTCAGCAATCTGCGTGATTTGATCATGGACGAAGCCCACAAGTCCAAATACTCCATTCACCCTGGAACAGATAAGATGTACAAGGACTTGAAGGAGTATTATTGGTGGCCCGGCATGAAGAAGGATATAGCCACGTACGTCAGTAAATGTTTAACGTGTGCGAGAGTTAAGGCTGAATATCAAAAACCTTCGGGAATGCTGCACCAACCGGAAATACCACAATGGAAATGGGAACAAATTACCATGGATTTTGTAACACATCTCCCAAAAACCTCCCGAGGAAACGATGCAATATGGGTGATGGTTGACCGATTAACCAAGTCCGCACACTTCCTTCCAATCCGAACCACGTTCACAACCAAAAAACTTGCTCACATCTACATCAATGAAATCGTATCCCGACACGGCGTACCCGTTTCAATTATTTCTGATCGCGATAGCCATTTCACCTCTCGTTTTTGGCAAGCCGTGCAAGAAGCTTTGGGAACCCGAATTGACCTAAGTACCGCCTACCATCCCCAACTGACGGTCAATCTGAACGAACCATTCAAACCTTAGAAGATTTGCTTCGCGCTTGTGTACTAGACTTTGGTGGAAACTGGGATCAACATCATCCACTAGTCGAATTTTCGTACAACAATAGCTATCATAGTAGCATTCAAGTGGCACCGTATGAAGCGCTGTACGGACGAAAATGTAGATTACCCTTGTGTTGGACTGAGGTTGGAGATACCCAAATTACACGATCTGACTTGATTCAAGAAACCACCGACAAAATCCGTAAAATCACAAGCAAATTGAAAATCGCCCGAGATCGACAGAAAAGCTATGCTGATGTTCGTAGAAAGCCGTTATCCTTTGAAATAGGTGACAGAGTTTTTCTGAAAGTATCCCCGTGGAAAGGCGTCATTCGATTCGGAAAAACCGGTAAACTAGCCCCGCGATACATTGGGCCATATGAAGTCATTTCTAAGATAGGTCCGGTAGCTTACCGACTGGAACTTCCTGTGGAGTTGAGTTCTATTCACGATGTCTTTCATGTTTCGAACCTGAAAAAGTGTCTTATTACGAAACCGAAATCGTGCCATTAAAAGATTTAAACATTAACGAAAAACTGAATTTTGTTGAAGAACCGGTGGAAATATTACAGGGAAAAATAAAACAATTAAGACACAACAAAATCTCTCTAGTAAAAGTTCGGTGGAATTCACAAAGGGGACCTGAATTCACGTGGGAACGGAAATCTGAATTCAAAAAGAAATACCCACACCTGTTTCCAAACAAAGACAAAGTTGAATAACCGAATTTCAGGGAAGAAATTTTCTAACGGGGGGAGAATGTGACATTTGAGCCAAAACAAGGTACACCTCAGTACGTATTAACCGATTAAGCAAATAAACGCCTGTTGCGTATCAAACGAACGGGTCGGGTTATGACCCAGATATCTCGGGGGGCCATTTATAAGTGATATACGATCTATACAAGCTAAAATATTACAAATATGGTCTTAGTTTGATAGCAAACAAGTTAAACGAAAACATGCTTGTTTAACTACCTGCTATCGATTTAAACGCAAAAGATAGTTACAAACCAAGCATTGTATCATCCGTTAAGCCGAAAAAGACTTACCAAACACTTATTTGAAATGTTTTAAGTGATCCGTGAAAATATTTTTGATTTTTACAAACATATAGTATGTTTTTATAATTTTACACAAAACTAGCCGAAAAACACTCGTTTTCGCGCTGTTTAACGCACCCGATAAGTTTTTCGCGCCAAAAACCGAACCGGAACTAAATTTGGACCGGGCTTTTCGTGTTTGGGCTTGAGAAATCAGAAACTTGGGCCAAAATGGGCCCAAGGTGGGCCCATATAAATCCCGATCGCAGCAGCAGCCTCCTCCTTTTTATTCTTTCACATTTAAACTAGAAAGAAGATATTTTCAACATTATTTCTTAAAAATTCTGGACATAAACTTCTTCTCCAGCCAAAAACTCAAGAAACCCTAAGGTAAACAACTTAAATAAGCTACTTTTACACTTGTTTAAACTTGTTTAATACCATAAAAACATGTCTTCGTTACTAAAAATCATTCCTAACCATGTAAAAATCCTAAAAATGGTCCATAGGCATGTTTTGATCATACACATGGTAAGGAACCTGTTTTGATAATTTTTTTGGCCATAAACACGGATTCAAGGGTTGAAACAACGTTTTTACCACAAAAGTTCGTTTTTGTATACTAGCCGAAAACCTAACTTAAGGGCTGTTATGTTGATGAAATATTGCTTGGTTTGTGATATAGGACTTGTACCTAGCTTTCTTAGAAGCACAAGAACCTGACAACTTGATTAAAAGGTCGGAAACGAGCCAAACCCACTAAGGTAATGCCGAAACACTCGCTTACGGGCTATTTAGATTCAGGTTGTGATGTGCATATTTTTAGGACTTGAGAAATTTTGCAGGGACATCAGGGACCATGTCAATAAGTCCCTGTTCAAATTTGGTAATTTTTCGACTATCCGAGAATATTTGGCGAATTTATTACCGAATTGGGACGTTTATTTGGGAAAAATAGCTAAAATACTTCAAAAATTATAAAATTTTTCTGGGAACTCAGGTTTGATGTATTTTTATCACATATGAAATTTGGGATCATTTGGAGAAGTTTAAAGGTGTTTTGTTTATTTTCGTTCGTTTGAAATTTGGGATCATTTGGCCCAGCTGGGAAATCGGGAGTCTGAGCCAAGTTCGGTTTTAAGTATTAGACATTGAACAACATCACAACCTAAGCCTGTTGCCACTTTCTGGGCGTTCCAACTACACCCAGATTAGTTATACAGCCCAGATTAGTATTGAGATTATAATAATATTAAATTATTAATATTATTATAATATTGATTATAGGAACTACTGATAGCGGACCAAACAAACCGCGAGCTGATACAGTACCGAATATCTACTAAACCGTGAGTTTCATGACCCCACTTTTAAACTGTTTTACGAACTTTTGGAGTGAAAAGCATGTTTGATTACATATACATACCTGAAACATGTACTGATGTGAATTATCTAAGTGCTAACACACGAAAGTCCCCACGATCACAGTGATAAACTTCGAGCCGGTGGCTTGTGAATAGTACTATTGGTTTGACAAACCCAAACGGAGCCGGCACGGTTTGCCGAGACACAAAACCGTTTGCACATGACCATAATTATACAAACACGTTATGTAGTGTTAGACATAGCTACCGGGGCATGTTGTGGGCGGAAAGGGGCCACAGTGGTTGTTTGAGCGTGGGAAATGGAGGCACACAGCACGAACAGTCCTGGCTTCACTGTAGCTTAGCATAATTACATCACATACATCATTTACATACATACATACATACTTATTTCATGATTACAAGTGTTGACTTGTGGATACTCATTACTGATTTCTTGAAACTCGTGAAACTCACCAACTCTAGTAGTTGACCCATTTTAAACTGCTTTTCAGGTGTACCTAAATCAGAGTAATTTGATGATCTGTTACTTACCTGAAGTGTGTGGTTGATGCTATGTGAATAGAGGTAAGGATGTTAGTAGTAAGAATGTATAGTTAATGAACTAGTTTTGTTTATATCACCTAGTCTGGAAAACAACGATTGAACAAAGAAATGTAATATATTGTAAATTAGTTTGTAATGTTTCTTTATAAACAATGTGTTGATGTCAGAGGTGTCTGTTACATTCCCGTTTTACGCTTCCGCATTGTGCTAGTCGGGGTGTGACACCCATGGAGAATCGGAAATCGGGTTGATCATCCCGGCATCCATTAACTTCAATACCTCCTTCTTTACCACCTCTTGCATATTCGGATGAAGACGCCTTTGCGGTTGCACCACCGGTTTGTACTCTTCCTCCATTAAAATCCGGTGCGTGGAATAAGCGGGACTAATACCTTGAATATTGGACAATCTCCATGCAATCGCCCCCTTATGCAACTTCAACACGTCTATTAAGTTCGTCTTTTGTTCTTCCATCAGCTTGGATGACACAATAACGGGCAAGTTCGAGCCCTCATCAAGATACGCATACTCCAAGTGTGACAGGAGTACTTTCAATTCTAACGGAGCGGGTTTCTCCTCGGAACCCTCCTCACATTCGCAACTAATCTCATTCACCTCTATCATCTCGGGCAACCCCGAAATCTCAGCCAACTCATCACAAACCGAATCGTTCTCACACGACTCATCCTCACCCAAATCTTCACAATCAACCAACGCATTACTCCCCACGAGATCCGCACTACATATATAATCGAAGCAGCTATCAATACCTGCAATAAACGAGTTAATAAAGTAAACCGAGTGGCACGGACCACTAAAATCATCTTGATCACTCGGATGCTTCATAGACCTCGCGACATCATAAGTAACATTCTAATCACCAACCCGAAGCGTGATCTTCCCATCATACACATCGCTAAGTGCCTTCACAGTACGTAAGAACGGACGACCAAGAATAATGGGAACCTTCCCATTGGCCTCCATATCGAGCACCACAAAATCAACCGGCAACACAAACTTATGCACCTTCACTAACAAATTCACGATAATACCTCGCGGATACTTAACCGAACGATCGGCCAACGATAAAGACATGCGAGTCTGTGTAATCTCGCCTAACTCTAACTTCTCGTACAAAGAATACGACATCAAATTTATACTCGCATCCAAATCTGCCAATGCATGGCTCATTGCATCACTACCTAACAAACACAGAATCGTAAACACTCTCGGATCTGACAACTTCTCGTGCACGCGGTTCAACACTACTGCGGAGCAATCTCCCATAAGGGGAATCAATGACACCTCCCCCCAACCTATCTTTCCTCTTCAATATGTCTTTCAAGAACTTCGCGTACTTCGGCATATGTTGGAGGGCTTCAATGAACGGGAGGTTAATCTTCAACTTTCGGAACGTATCATGAAAATGCCCATAATCCCACGTGTATTTATGGTGTTTTGCGCGAGTAGGATACGGGATGCGAGAGTGATCAATCAAAGGTGATGGCCGGACTTCACCCGGCTTCTTCTCTACTGGCGGTGCAACTGGTACGGTGTTCTGCACTTTACCCGCTACTTCTATCTCGATCTCTTCATCCTCCTCATCTTCCACTTCAACCTCATTCCTTCGCACCTTGGGACCCAAAACTCTGCCACTACGAGTAGTAATTGCCTTTATTTGAGTGGTCGGATTCTATTGAATAGAATCTGAAAACTATCCCGGGGATCTTTCATTCAAACGTCGGGCAATATCACCAATGGTTCGTTGCATGTCGAGCATAGATGATTGTTGATTGTTGAAAAGCAGATCATGCTCGGCATGGGTCTTTTGAGTGGCTTGATCTCTAGTAACGATTTGCTGCATCATCTCGTCCAACTTCTTACTCAGATCCGGCACATTATCCAAACTTTGACCATTGGAACCTTCATTGTTATATTGGACTGGATTTCGGTTATAGGATGCTTGGAACCCAGGTGGTCCACAGGCCGGACGCCAATTCAAGTTATTTTGAACTTGAATTTGATTATGATTCTTGTAGCTGTTCCAGTTCTAATTGTTGTTGTTGTTGTAATCATTAGGGAACCTGTTCTGACCAGCCACAAAATCAACATTTTGATTATTCTTCAACGGACACTCAAGCGTGCCATGACCACCTCTACACATCCCACACTTATCCACCTTAGCCTTTAACTCTTTTATCTCTCGGGTGAGATTCTCCAAAGAAGTAGCCATACCAGTATCCAGATGGTGCACACCTCGAGCAGAAGAGGGTGTACTGGTGACGGGATTGGAATTCCGCCTCGTGGCTTCTTCCCGTACTCAGATTGCGGGAAACTTTCAAATATCTCGTTGCACTCGGCCATATTCTTCTTGTCCATCAAATTACCCCCAGCAGCTGTGTCAAACCTCGCTTGAGCCTCATTAGTAAGCCCATTGTAAAACTTCTCAACAAGGGCCCAAGGTGTGAGACCATGTTGTGAACAACGGGAAAGCAGATTCTGAAAGTGCTCCCAAGCTTGGTAGTATGGCTCATTCGGCTCCATGTGAAAGGAGTGGATCTGATCACGGAGGCGAGAGGCCTTAGTGGGTGGAAAGTACTTCTTTATGAATGCGTTGCGAAGCGCCTCCCAAGTAGTGAATGCTCTAGCGAGTTGCGAGTCGAGCCAAGTGGCGGCACGGACCAAAAGTGTAAACTGGAACAAGTGAAGGAAGATCGCATCCTCATTAACACCTTGCAAATTGAACGTTTTGAACACACGAGTCAGACGGTTGATATGTGGGTGCATCTTCATCTTCATCTTCACGGACATGAAACTAGTGGTGTTAGGTGATGTTGGTCATAACGTAGGATGGAATCTGCCATTAGTTAGGATTATCAATCTCGGGGGCGACAATGGGTGAGTGATCTCCATGGAACCCTTCAAAAGCTTGCTGGTACACGGTTGGTTATTTTCGGCCATTGGAACGGGCCTAGGACTTGGTGGTGGTGAATTTGCGGGTGATGATTTCGGTGAAGTATCTATGGTGATCGGTTGCTTTTCTGACGCTGATGAACTTGCCTCTGACTTCAACGGATTGGGTCCAAAGCGATCTAACGGCGGTCCATGCAATTTAGCCTAGCATCTTAGGTTTAAACAAAACAAAATCAAAACATCAAAATAGGTTCATCATAAACCTAGATAGTTCTTCCAATTTAGCCTAGCATCTTAGGTTTAAACAAAACAAACAAATAAGAATTCATGGTGTTTAAATAAACGAAAACGAAAGAAACAAAAGATAAAACCCGTGTTCTTTGTCTTCAACTAATACGCGCAACACCAGCTGATTCTTCGACTCCAAAGCTGCCAAAAACTGATCTCGGACGCCTCGGAACTCACCAAATTCGTCTGAACTTCAAGGTATGCTTAAGAGTGAGTTTAGGGGTCTTTATATAGGCAACAGGGGTCCAAAAATATGAAAGTCAGATAACAAGCTGGAAACTTCTGGAATGAAGGCCGCCGCTCTGGGCGACGAGCATGGCCACCCCCACTGCGCGGCGTTCCGGCATGGATGGAAGGGGCCCAGACTTCATTTCTTTTTAATTTTTTTTTCTGTTCAGGTACATGGTTTTAATACATGTTTATTTTCTAAATTTAAGGACAAAGCTGAAGCAAACTGAACTGAACTTTGAACACTAGAAGAAATGTTGCGAGAAATTAACCGATGAGAACCAGAGACTCCAAAAAGAGCTTCAAGAACTCAAGGCAATAACGTCGTCCCAACCATTTTACATGCAGTTGCCGGCAGCCACTCTGACCATGTGTCCATCTTATGAAAGGATTGGGGATGCCAAATCCTCCGTCTTGAAGAACCCTTTCGCAATGGCTGCTAAACCACAGTTCTTCAATTCCTTCACTAATCCATCTACAGCCTGTTAATCAGTGTTCTTTTGTGGCTATTGAGTGGTTACATATATACTATAAAAACGAAAAATATTATTTAAATCACAAGTGCATAGCCCTACCTTTTTTAGTACCAAGGGGATGGCTTCATTTGATTAGTATAATTAGTTAGTTATTTAGCTGGAAAATATTGAAATTTATTGTGTCTTTTCATTTGATTAGTATAATTAGTTAGTTATTTAGCTGGAAAATATTGAAATTTATTGTGTCTTTTATATTCTTTTTGTTGTGAGTCAAGACTAAATGAAATGAATGTATGTCTATTTATTGTTTAAATATGTGACTCTTTAAATTGAATACAAATATGAAATTAATATATTATAGACAAGCTCCTCAACGTCCACCCTTTCATTGCAAACTTCTCTAAAAACCTTGACCACAGCTTTACCTTCGGCCTGTTCGTCACCTGAACAGCTTCAACAACGCCATGCCGCAAGCCTCTGTTTGCTGCCCAAGAAAATACGAACTCGATAATAAATGTGACATGCCCCAATTTTTACAGATCATAGATAATTCTGATGAGGTTCAAACCACTGGTATTTTCACCCTTCGTTGGCATTCGTGACTCCTAAAGCAACATTCCACACTTCCTTGCACTCTCTTCAGCAACGTTTCTTGGTACGGCCTATGTAACTACTTTACATCTCACCCGGCTTTATCAACAATTGACCTGTTATGATATTAGTTGACTCTAGCAGTACACATAACCTAGTCCAGCCTAAAGTTGCCTCTACCGTGCACCTTCTGGTACATCTGACTACTCCCTTCTCTATTTGTTCGTAATGGTGACCCTTTGCTCTGCACGGGTTTTGTCCGTACGTTGTCTTTGCCCTTAACTTGGAATCTTTAAAGGTCCTTGAAGAAACACTAGTTCAACCCAGGTCTAATATCTAGTCCTTAGGTTGAAGTTAGTCTTTCCCACGAAGGTGGTATATAGTCCAGTTGATCTGAACGGAGTAACCTGCAAAATAAAACACGGAGTTCTCGTTACAAGAAGGAGAAGGGGGTCTTCAAGTAACTACCATCTGGTGTGAGAATCAGTATGGGTGACTGATAAAATATATGAAAATGAAGTAACAGGAATACTTGCGCATAAGTATGGATCCTTTTACTATTGGTGTTGATCGAGGTGGTATTTATAGCAGAAGCGTAGGAGAGAATAAGTGGGCTAGCTGCATTGTCAGGGAATCCACCAATCAACGAGCTTGCACGTGCTTTAGGGAAGGTGGTGGATAAAGCACCTGACTGATGGTGGCATGTTTACCATATAGTGCTATTGATTATGTGTTGTCATCCCTTTACTAGCTGGAGGTCTCTTTCATGAAGATAGTTTCCTTTTATGTCATACCTAGGATGATCCTTTTAGTCAATTCCTCCAGAATGTTAGACGTGACACACGGCGCAAGGTGGGGCCTCTGCCAACATAATGCTCCTGCTTAGTGGTGATGCTCCGCCAAAGATGTGACTCTCCTGCAAAGGTTTTTATTCTATCCAGGTGGGTCCAGGACCCTACGTCTTCAAGCCCCACAGTCCATTGTTCTTCTTGCTTGTAGACATGTGAGAAGAATTGCTTACTAATGAGGTGCTGAAAGTAACTTTTAAGGAATTTCCCCATGATTTAACCCCCCCCCCCCGGTGAAAAGCTGCCTTTGCGTAGCCACTGTTTATATGGACTTCAAGCGAGAGGTGTTCTCGGCAGGAGTTATTTTAAGATATATCTTCCGCGGAGGTGTTCCTGGTAGAAGATCCGAAATATCCTAAAATAATGATAATAATAATAATAATAATAATAATAATACAACAAGAAACCTAATAATAAATAATAATAATAATAATAATAATAATAATAATAATAATAATAATAATAATAATAATAATAATTTTTTAAAATGAATAACAACAAGGATATGCATTTTAAATGAAAAAAATGCATAAGTAAATAAAAATTATATTATAATAACTTATATAATAACAAACATACAACATAACATAATGATGGGAGGAGACATTTGATTAGACAAGAGCTCGTTTTAAAATACACTTTTCTTCTATCATTAAAAACCTATGAAATATTCAAAACCTAACCAAAGTCGGTTTCTTTGAATACTTGTTAAATATTTTGTTCAAACTTTTATATAGGCCAAAGGAAATGATGAAGAAGACCATTCTAGAGACCAATTATTTAACTATATCACCTACCCACCAAATGATTTCAAAAGATATTTTTTTACCCTCCATTCTCATCGGTTATAAAAATCCACCTTGCCTTGTCTAGTTACTCAACTTGCAGAATCTATGCCTTGTCCTGGTAGACACATATAGATTTCTAACAAGTTTTAACGCACACCAGTATTATAAATCAAGTTCCCTTACGTTTACACAATTATTTATAATTTAGTTCCTTTATACGAAATCCTACTTTTCAGCGCGGAAATCAAAGGCAATTTACTATATTTAATTGATTTGATAAACAATAATAAATAATCAACGCTAGACGGACTCCTTACGAAGAACTAAATCTAGTAAGATTAAATAGTAAAGACTTATCAATAACCTACCAATTTAAAAATTTTAGGTTAGCAGCACACTTAGGTTTATTTGACAATATTATTTCTATGACCTTATTATGACATCAATCATAAAATAATCAAAAACATGAAGTAATGGACCTAATAGTAATCCTATCATATGACAAACAATAATAAAAGAAAACTATGGAATAAAACTCATCTAACAATCATAAGCATTCACACGCATCAATTAATTATAAATAAATCTTTTACTAAACCATAAAAACCATAACGATAAATGATCCCAAAGTCAAATCAAAACATCAAAATAGGTTCATCATAAGCCTGATAGTTCATGAAATTTATCCTAGCATCTTAGGTTTAAACAAAACAAACAAATAAGAATTCATGGCGTTTAAATAAACGAAAACGAAAGAAACAAAAGATAAAACTCGTGTTCTTTGTCTTCATCAAATACGCGCAACACCAGCTGATTCTTCAACTCCAAAACTGCCAAAAGCTGATCTCGGACGCCTCGGAACTCACCAAATTCGTCTGGAACTTCAAGCTATGCTTAAGGGTGAGTTTAGGGGACTTTATATTGGCAACAGGGGTCCAAAAATACGAAAGTCAGCTAACAAGCTGGAAACTTCTGGAATGAAGGCCGCCGCTCCGCGCGACGTGGTTGGCCACCCCCACCGCACGGCACTCCGAGGTGGATGGAAAGGGGCCAACCGACCTAGCCAGTCCGGTTCTCTTCTGGTTCGGTTCGGTTCGTTTCCTGATTCTTCAGTTCTCCGGTTCGGCTTGTTTTGCTCTTTTTTTGCCATCTTTTCACCGAAAATAAAACCCGAAACCTAAAACATAAAACCATGTTAGTAGTATGCAAATCTTACTTAAAACCGAACAAAACTAATTAAATAATAAATAAAATGTACAAGGGATTAATATAAATTAAACGTTATATCAAATATCCCCACACTTAACCTTTTTTTGTCCCCGAAAAAGTCTCATTGCAACAGGATCAGAATCGGAGAAATACAGTATTACAAACATATAGGTTATCTTAAAATTTAGAACAACGCAAAAACTGCGATCACAAATATTGTTTTCCACTTAAACCCATGCCTTTGTCTTTACAAGTAAGATCCGACTATTATTATTATTATTATTATTATTATTATTATTATTATTATTATTATTATTATTATTATTATTATTATTTTGTATATAATCTAGTGGAACCCACAGTCAAGACCCGCTTTATTTTAGATTTCACCTGATCAAACCACCCCAACTTGACTTAAACCTCTTAGTTAGCAGATTAAAACATTGTTTCACATTTTTCATGAATAACTAAGACGATCAATGATATTGTTTATCCACCTAAATTTAAACATCAAAGTATACCAAGCAGCCATTAGATACGATTACGATTCAATTATTCATCTAACTAGCTAGTGTTCCCCACTACATTACATACCCCCTTTATCAAGCAATACCCCGGACCCATTACCACACGTGATTTTACAAGTTTCCATTTGTCATCTTACATACGTCGTGTCTCTAGTTGATCCTGTTCTTAATGGTAAGGAACGCAAGTAAGAGATCCACGTATGATCTACAGCGGGATGATCACTGGATCATCAAGATTTTACTTCACTGTAATTGATGTAAGTGAGTGTAATGATTGCAGTAAACTGCGGGTTTATGCTTAAAGCTTTTATTTGTTTAAATATCCGAAGATACCCAGATGAACAACCGTAAAAAGACCCGTGGTTTCCAAACCCGAGGCATCCCATCAATACAGGATTTAAGGCTATAAAACCTTACGCCTATGAAGTGTTAACCACTAAAGCTAGAAGTGCAAGTTTTAAGTTTATATCACAGGCTACACGGTACACTTTAACGTTTAAACCTACCCAAGCATCGTATGATAGTGTATTCAGATTTCTATAAAATTTATAATTTTCTACAATCAAACTAAAAATGAGGCTTGAGTATGGCCCGACCTTTCATCTCGTATTTTATACAGACTCAACATGGTTTCCACTAAAATTCATATTTTATCGTTTAAAACCAACTATCAAACTGCCCTTTCATTCTAAAGGCCGAGCCTACCGACACATCCCAAGTTAAGTGCTTGTTCTTTAATTATATCTTATTATTAGTAGTTTGAAAAACCGATTCCCGATAAGTATTCTCATATCCCATTTAAACGCAAAAAGAAACAAAATCATAGGACATTTTTCAACAACTTTTTTTTTAAATAATTAAAAACTTAAACGATAAAAACTAAAACGAAAAAACATATGTATTCCCATAAAGTGGAAGATGAGGAGGTGATGGATGAAGAGATCAAGATGGAAGTACCGGGTAAAGTGCAGAACACCGCATCAGTTGCACCGCCAGTAGAGAAGAAGCCAGTTGAAGTCCGGGCATCACCTTAGATTGATCACTTTCGCATCCCGTATCCCGCTCGCGCAAAACAATAGAAATACACGCGGGAGTATGGGCATTTTCATGATATGTTCCAACAGTTGAAGATTAACCTCCCGTTCATTGAAGCCCTCCAACACATGCCGAAGTACGCGAAGTTCTTGAGAGACCTGTTGAAGAGGAAAGATAGGTTGGGGAGGTGTCATCGATTCCCCTTATGGGAAATTGTTCGGCGGTAGTGTTGAACAGCGTGCCCCAGAAGTTGTCAGATCCGGGAGTGTTTACGATTCCGTGTTTGTTTGGTAGTGATGTAATGAGCCATGCGTTGGCAGATTTGGGTGCGGGTGTAAATTTGATACCGTATTCTTTGTATGAGAAGTTGGAGTTAGGCGAGCTTACATCGACTCGCATGTCTTTATCGTTGGCCGATCGTTCGGTTAAGTATCCGCGAGGTATTATCGAGAATTTATGAGAAGTTGTGGTGCTCGATAGGAGGCCGATAAGAAGGTTCCCATTATTCTTAGTCATCCGTTCTTACGTACTGCGAAGGCACCTATCGATGTGTATCATGGGAAGATGACGCTTCGGGTTGGTGACGAGAACGTTATTTATGATGTCGTGAGGTCGATGAAGCATCCGAGTGATCAAGATGATTTCAGTGGTCCGTGCCACTTGGTTTACTTTATTAACTCGTTTATTGCTGGTATTGATAGCTGCTTAAATTATATTTGTGGTGCGGATCTCGTGGGGAGTAATGGGTTGGTTGATTGTGAAGATTTGGGTGAGGATGAGTCATGTGAGAACGATTCGGTTTGTGATGAGTTGGCTGAGATTTCAGGGTTGCCCGAGATGATAGAGGTGAATGAGATTAGTTGCGAAAGTGAGGAGGGTTCCGAGGAGAAACCCGCTCCTTTAGAATTGAAAGTACTCCCGTCACACTTGGAGTATGCGTATCTTGATGTGGGCTCGAACTTGCCCGTTGTTGTGTAATCCAAGCTTATGGAAGAACAAAAGACGAAGTTAATAGACGTGTTGAAGTTGCATAAGGGGGCGATTGCATGAAGATTGTCCGATATTCAAGGTATTAGTCCTGCTTATTGCACGCACCGGATTTTAATGGAGGATGAGTACAAATCGGTGGTGCAACCGCAAAGGCTTCTTAATCCGAATATGAAAGAGGTGGTAAAGAAGGAGGTATTGAAGTTGATGGATGCCGGGATGATCTACCCGATTTCCGATTCTCCATGGGTGAGCCCGACCCAAGTTGTTCCGAAGAAGGGGGTATGACCGTTGTGACGAATGAGAAGAATGAGCTTATCCCTTCACGAACGGCTACCTTTCAGCGTTGTATGGGGGCCATATTTCAGTATATGAAAGAAACGTCCATAGAGGTGTTTATGGACGATTTTTCGGTTTACGGTGATTCTTTCGATCAATGTTTGGCTAATCTTGAGAAGATGATGAAGAGGTGTGTCGAAACGAAGTTGATGCTGAATTGGGAAAAATGCCATTTTATGGTGACAGAAGGGATCGTGTTGGGTCATAAGATCTCGAGAGATGGTATTGAGGTGGATCGGGCAAAGATTGATACTATAAGTAGACTTCCTCCACCGTCGAATGTGAAGGCGATTAGGAGTTTCTTGTGTCATGCGGGATTTTATCGGCCATTTATCAAAGACTTTTCCAAAATTACCCGCCCGATGACCCGACTCCTTGAGAAAGATGTATCGTTTGTTTTTGATGATAAATGTGTGAAGGCGTTCACGTTTTTGAAAGAAAAGCTTGTAAGTGCTCCCATTCTTTTTTCTCCCGATTGGAGTTTGCCGTTCGAGCTCATGTGTGATGCTAGTGATTATGCGGTTGGAGCGATTTTGGGGCAAATGCGAGATAAACATTTCTACCTCATCTATTATGCCAGCAAGACGTTGAATGATGCCCAAGAAAACTACACCACCGCCGAGAAGGAGCTTTTAGCCGTTGTTTTTGCATTTGACAAGTTCCGCTCGTATCTCTTGCTTTCGAAGAACACCATTTTTACCGATCATGCAGCCTTGCTTTTTCTCTTTCACAAGAAAGACGCGAAGCCTCGTCTTATACGGTGGATTCTTCTACTTTCCGAGTTTGACATCGAGATTAAAGATAAGAGGGGTGCGGAGAACGTAGCGGCCGATCATCTATCCCGCCAAGAAGATCCAAGGAGAGAAGAGTCGCTTGAGGAGGAGATTGGTGATACATTCCCTCACAAGTCGGTCGATTTTGTTGCGGATGAGAAGCAAGGTATGCCATGGTTCAATGATTTTGCTAATTATTTGGCTAATGGTTTTGTTTTGGAGGGCATGACTACGCAACAAAAGAGGAAGTTCTTCCGGGATGTGAATAGGTATGTGTGGGATGACCCGTTTTTGTTAAAATTGGTGGTGATCGGATTTGAGGAGATGTGTGACGAAAGAGGAAGGTTGGGATATTTTCAAGCATGTTCATGAAGGGTTGACTGTGTTGGACTCGGTATGCCCAAGACACATATTATTATTGATGTGGCTAGTACGTCATACCCAATAACAAGCTAGACAAACACCAATAATATTTGTTTATATATGATATGATCATAAGTAAATAAATATTAACACTTGCGTTATTTGAAACGGGGTTTCTAAATACATTGTACTTGTGAAAAGAATAGATCATACGGATGATTTATACTTTGATAGAAAAGCATTTCATAGTGTTATTTAAAATGATTAAATAACAATATGTAAAAATAGTTAGCAAGCATGTTACCTATATTGTGTTACGTTTATTTTGGGAAATAACACAATTGAGTTTTATGATATAAAAGAAAAGAAAAAAATATATATATATGAAAATGATTGGGTGTCTTGGAGGTGATTTTGAATAACCTTCTAACTTACTCTTTCATTTTTCACAAGTAACAAAAACTTCCACACTCCCTTTTCTTTATATAATTTTCGGCCAAAAGAGAACCAAGAGGGAAGGAAGGAAGTGTTGCTTCAAATCCTAGCTACAAAGGTGTATTGTCGGATGCTTGGGGTAGGCTAGCTTGAGGAGTTTCTATATTCAACTTCTTGCCTTTCAATAACTCTTTCCTTCATCCGGTTTTTTATTCTTCTTGAAAGGTATATTGACACGCAAGAACTTGTGTTTGATAGTATGTATTTCGTTTTTGGATCCGGGCTTGGGTTTTGCATGTGTAAAATAGGTTTTATACATATCAAATTAACAAGATTTAAAACTTATTTCCGCTGCGTTTTTGGTAAAATTGGGATTTTATCACTTCGATAATCTTGTTAAAACCCAACAATGGCATCAAGAGCCGCTTATATGGTGGGGTTTTACCATATGGCCAAAAATTTTGGGGGTTTTGGTTACCGCATAGTTTTTCATGGTTATACTTTACATGCATGTGGTAATCTTGAAAAACTAAGTCATTTGGATGATTGTTTGTGTTGTTTGGACAAAACCCGGAACTTTTGGTTTTGTCAAGTTTGGCCAAAAGTTTCAAGGGGTTAAGGGGAACCATGTTGGTCTTGTGTTATTGCATATTTGGATATGTAATAGATGTTCATAACCTAGCCATGGCCTTGTGTTTGGTTGAATGTTTGTGTTGATTGTTTGTTCATTCAAATGGTTGTTTGTTCATTCGATATGGTTGTAATATTTATTTGGGTTTGTAATCTATTTATTCATTTCAATTGGTTTGTAATAATAAGTAGATTAGATGCATTTCTTTTATTATAGAAAAATGTATTAGGATATATTTTTGTAAAAGAAGATGCAAGGAAGGAAGCCCAAATAAAATAATGGAGACCACAACACGGGGTTGAACACTTGGAGCATTTGGATGCAGGATCAAGTGGGAGTTCACCGACACAAGCTCATGTCCTTTTGGGTCCTTTAGGAGAGACTTTTTGACACACTTGTCTTCGGTCAACAAGTATAGTCAACATTAAGAGGCTATGGTTATGAACTTGTGGTTGTGTATTTTATGCTTGCATGGTTGATTTACTTTTGTGTATGTTATTACAATTTGGATTGTTAACTACTTAAATCAACAACTAGCATAAAATTGTTTCCTTAGAAATCGTTAGGTAATAAAAATTGGTTCTATTAAAGGCTAATGATTTCATAATAAAATGGGTTTTATTAATAGGAACTTTGAAAATGGGTTTTTCAACTAAGTAACATACATTTGAATGCATGTAAATGAAAGGCACATAAAAAGTTTTCCAATCTAGAATTTAGAAAACTAAAATCCCTTTTATAAAATAAGTTGAACACCATCCTTTATATGACACTCGAATCACTTGGGAACTCGGTGTGGGATAAAGGTCACCTAACCGCATTAGAGGAAACTTGTAAGTTTAAGGTGGGTTTGCCATATTTGTGGGATAAAGGTCACCTAACCACTTTTATGTGTAAACTCACACGTGTGTGTAAGTATGACGATTTAAATTGGAAACCATGTGAATAGGGTCACCGAAGCATGGCGTACAATGGTGTTGATGGGATTAAACATGCCAACTAATCATGAGATGCTTAACCGAATCCCATAAAACTAGAAGTTGCAAGGGGTTGCAATGTCAAACGTTGACTACCTTGTTAATTTAAATAGTAGGATAAAGGTCACCTAACTACTATTTGAATGTAACGCTGGGTTCTAGATTTTAATCATTAATTGTCTTGGAGACATAAAGGGTATTAAAGATTAAAATAATTGATATAGAAAATACTAAAATTGAGCTTTGTTATGTTTGTAGATGGCCGCAATCAACAATCCACCTGATGTTATTATTCCACCCGTAAATAACCTATCACTGCGATCTATTCTCGATAAGGGTCGTCTAAACTATACCAACTTTATGGATTGGTATCGAAACTTGAGAATCGTTCTCAAGCAAGAAAAGAAATACTATGTATTAGAAGATCCAATTCCCGATGAACCTAGCATTGACGATGTCGAAGAACATAACAATTGGGTTAAGCACAATGAGGATTCGGTGCAAGTTTCTTGCCTCATGTTGGGAACTATGATTCCCGAGATTCAAAAGGATTTTGAACTTCATGGGGTATACGATATGATCACCCAACTTAAGGAAATGTTCCTTACACAAGCTAGGGTGGAACGCTTCGAAACGGTTCAGGCGCTTCATGCATGTCGTATGGAAGAAACCCAATCGGTCTCATCTTATATACATAAGATGAAAAGCCACATTGATTGTCTCGAGCGCCTTAATTGTCGCGTCTCAAACGAGTTAGCCATGGATTTGATCCTAAATGGCCTAACTAAAAGGTTTGAGACATTTGTTATGAATTATAACATGAATAGGTAGGACAAGAGCATTGGTGAGCTTCATGCAATGCTCAAAACGGCCGAGACGGGAATGGGTAAAAAGGTTTTACCCGTTCTCACGATCAATGAGGGAGGAAATAAGAAAAGGCATCACCCGGAACCCAAGGCAAAGGTTGCCAAAGGTAAGGGACAAGTCAAAGGAAAGTTCAAGGGAAAGGCTAAAGTGGAACCACCCAAACCAAAGAAGCTAAAGGTTAGCTCGGAGGATCCCTGCTTTGGATGTGGGGAGATTGGGCATTGGATGAGGAATTGTCCAACCCGTCTCAAAGAGTTGAAAGCTAAGAATGATGGGGGGCAAACCTCGAGTACAATTTTCATGATTCATATTGATCTTAATCTAATTTCCTCTAATACATGGGTATTGGATACCGGATGTGGAACTCATATTTACAATTCATTGCAGGGGTTCAAGGGAAATAAAGGATTCAAGAAAGGAGATATTAGTCTCTTCATGGGCAACGGAGCAAAGGTTGTTGTCGAAGCCCGAGGAGACTACACATTGAAGCTTCCAAATGGTTTAGAGTTATTTTGAAAGATGTTTTGTATGCTCCTAATTTGACTATGAACATTATCTCTGTTTCTTTGTTAAGACAATATGGTTATGATTTTAAGTTTATGGATGATGGTATTTTTGTTTTCATTAATAATGTCTTTTAATTTAAAGCAATGCCGTCTAATGGAATTTATGAATTAGTTCATGATAACACATCCTTTGATAACATGATTTACCAATCAAGCACCAAGAAACTCAAAATGGATTTGAGTAAGACTTATCTTTGGCATTGTCTCCTTGGTCACATAAACAAAGACCGCATACATACACTTCAATAGAATGGTCTTTTGGAATCAAGTGAAGATGATTCATTTGATAAGTGTGAGTCATGTTTACTTGGAGAAATGACCGAGGACCCCTTTAGTGGAACAAACGAAGGGGCAAAAGACTTATTGGGTATCATACATTCGGATGTTTGTGGTCCCTTTAAGGCAATGACAGGGAATGGTGAAAGATACTTCGTTACTTTTATCGACGATTATAGTCGTTATGGGTATATGTACTTGTTAAGACACAAAGATGAAGCCTTTGAAATGTTCAAAGTCTTCCAAAATGAAGTACAAAATCAACTCGATAAAACCACCAAAGTACTTCGTTCGGATAGAGGAGGTGAATACCTAAGTGATGCTTTTCGAGATCATCTTAGGAGTTGTGGGATCATCTCACAACTTACTCCACCCGGAACACCACATCATAATGGTGTGTCCGAAAGGAGGAATTGAACTCTATTGGATATGGTTCGATCTATGATGGCTAGAAGCACATTACCTCTATCATTTTGGGGTTTCGCTTTGCTCTCCGCAACCCGTATTCTAAATATGGCCCCAACCAAGAAAGTGGACAAAACACCTTATGAAATATGGAATGGAAGGGTTCCATCATTATCATATTTAAAGGTATTGGGTTGTGAGGCTTATGTCAAGAACAACACCCAAAACAAACTTGAAAATCGATCCACTAAGTGTATCTTTGTAGGATATCCCAAGGACTCCATGGGATATTATTTCTACAATCCAACCGAGCAAAAGGTGTTCGTTGCTCGAAAGGTCGAGTTCATGGAAACTAAGTTCCTTATGGAAGGTACTAGTAGAACGGTGGAACTCGAGGAGGATCGAGAACCACAAGGAGGTTGATAGGTTTAAACCAAAGTGCATAAGGGGTTGTTGATAATGATCAAAGTGGTTGATCAAAACGCACAAAGCGTTCGCAAAATCCGGTAGAATTAGTCATCCACCCGAAAGATATGGTTTCTTCATGAATCGATGCTATGTGGTAGATTCGGATGAACCCACCACATACCGTGATGCAATGTCACAATCTGATTGTGACAAATGGCTAGAAGCCATGAACGTTGAGATGCAATCCATGCATGACAACCAAGTATGGGATTTGGTTGTACCACCTCTTAATTCCAAACCGGTTGGAAGTAAGTGGGTTTTCACTCAAACTCAAGGGGTTGACTATGATGAAACTTTTTCTCCCGTAGCAATGCTAAAGTCTATTAGGATATTGTTTGCCATAGCCGCACATTATGACTATGAGATATGGCAAATGGATGTCAAAACCGCTTTCCTAAATGGGCATCTTGAGGAAAATGTCTATATGGTTCAACCCGAAGGTTTTGTCAATCCACAACATCCTAACAAAGTATGCAAGTTAAAGAAATCAATCTATGGATTGAAACAAGCATCTAGAAGTTGGAGTGACCGATTTGATGAAGAAATCAAGAAATTTGGATTCATCAAGCATGGTGATGAAGCTTGTGTGTATAAGAAAGCTAGTGGGAGCACCATTACCTTCTTAGTATTGTATTTGGGAATGACATTCCAACCATGAAAGGGGTAAAAGCATGGCTTGGAAGTTGTTTTTCTATCAAGGATCTTGGTGAAGCTGCCTATATTTTGGGAATAAAGATCTATAGGGATAGATCAAGGCGGTTGATAGGTTTAAACCAAAGTGCATACATTGACAAAATCTTGAAGAGGTTCAAGATGGAGAACTCTAAGAAAGGTTTGGTACCTATTCAAAGAGGAACGACATTGAGTAGGTCTCAATGTCCAAGATCAAAGGATGAGCAAGAGAAAATGAATGGAATCCCATACGCGTCGGCAATTAGATCCATCATGTATACAACGGTATGCACTAGACCGGATGTGTCACGCGCTTTAAGCATGACAAGTAGATTCCAACATAATTCGGGAAGTAGCCATTGGATGGAGGTTAAGAGTATATTGAAATACCTTAGAAGGACTAAGGACATGTTTCTAATATACGGTTCGGATGAAGAGGAACTCGTTGTAAAGGGTTACACGGATGCGAGTTTCCAAACCTATCGAGATAATTCTAGATCACAATCGGATATGTTTTCGTTATGAATGGTGGGGCAGTCTCTTGGAAGAGCTCAAAACAAGATGTGGTAGCTTTGTCCACTACTGAATCGGAATACATCGCCGCCTCATTGGCAGCTCAAGAAGCTGCGTGGATTAGAAAATTCATTGCCGAGCTAGGGGTAGTCCGTACCATTCAGGACCTTCTAGAGATCTTTTGTGACAACGAGTGTGCGATTGCTCAAATCAAGGAACCTCCTGCACATCAAAAGACGAGGCACATTGAGCGGAGGTTCAACTACATAAGGGAAGAAGTTGAAAAAGGAAAGATATGTATTCGCAAAGTTCACACCGATCAAAACATTAAGGATCCACTCACGAAGCTCCTTGAAAGGCCAAAGCATGAGGGTCATACTTGTGCCTTAGGACTTCGATATTCTAATGATTGTATATGATCGAATTCTGTATTTGATATAGAAACAATTGTTATTTTGACTCATTCATATGATTATGGTTTATGATTATGACATTTTGAGTTATGTTCCATTTTAGCATGTTTAAATCCGTGAATAAGTTACTTATTCTAAATGTCCGTAGTCGTTCATATTTGTGGGAACAAATATGAAGGTAAGACTATTATGAACTTGGATTGGTGGATATTCATGGGATATGAATATAGAGCAAGGGTTGCCTCCAAGGTTCATAGATATTTATGGGTTATAAATATTGGACTGACCCGCTCTCAAATATTACTACATGGAATCCTTGTGATTGATCATAAGTAAATTTGAGTAAAGGCGAATATCATAGTATCCTCCGACCTGAGATACATATTGGGTCTTGATATCCACCAAATATTATACTTTGACTTAGTTCTTCGCTGCTCTGAAACATGACAGTACATAACGCTAAGATCAGGTATGGTACAAGGTGATTGTGAGAGACGTATGTAGTCAAGAGGGGATTTGTCCCTCTTATTCGTTGAGAGTGAGATTGTAACGCCCGTAAATTTCGTTAATCGGCTCGATCGTTTATAAATGTTGGTCAAAAAGCCGGGGTTTCATCTTTCTAATTTAGGGCCTTGTAATACGTTTTAAAAGTCCGTTTGTCCATCCTTTTTCCCAAAACATCCCCTCTTATGACTTAAAGTATTATATTAGTATGTAGCACCCGATATTTTCGTTTATCGGCATGCACGTTGTAGAGTTTGTATATTTATCGTGTTTGAACCGGCTTATTTCGAGGACCTCCTTGTCATACCCGTAAGTTGAATTAATTGAATTTCCACCCAAGTTGCTACACACTTCATACTGGAGGGACTAAAGTGTAATTTATTTTATATCATAATATTAAAAAAAGAAAAACCCTAACCCTAATTCTATTCTCAGCAGCCGATCGGCCTCAAGACCCCCCCTGCTCGTTTTTCTTCTGCCCAGCCAAGTTTCAGCCGTGAAAACTTCAATTCAAGGTCGGTTTTATGATTCCCCACGTCTTTTACACCTTATTGAGCATATTAACACGCTTATTGGTCGTTAAGGTTGAGTTTTGATGATAACAGTTTGCTGACAGATTCGTATACGTTTATTGTAGGGTCTGTAACGCGATGATAATCCATTTTTTTTGATCGATTCTTGATTCCATGATTTCTACTTTGAGTCTAGTTTCCAGAAGGGTATAATAGGTAATTTTTGGACGAGATATGAATGGTTTTTATGAATTTATAAAATCGAGTGTCAAAGCTGATGCGGGATGATGGATTCTGGTCTGTCTTCCCGACGTCATAACCTTTTTTCGACATGTCCAAATTGGTTGGTTCCACTTTTGGTAGTGAGTATTTTGAGTTAGGAACCAAACCCAATTCGAATCGTTTAATTTGGTTTGGTAATGAATTTTATAAAAATAAAACCATTTTGTTGCGCACTGAAATAGCTGCACGTATCTTGCTATTTTGGAGGAATTTTTATAATTTTTGTGTCCAATAGAAAAATATAATAAAAATATTTTTATAAACCTAAGACATTTATTAAAGTCTGTTAAAAATTTAATAATTTATTTCAAAGGTTATCCTATGTAATTAAATGCATCTGCGCATGCTAAAATCTACACGTTTTACTCGTTATTAATCGATAAGTTTGTTTTAGGCTTAACCGGTGGATTTGTTTAGTTGAAGGGTTTTAGGGGCAGGGTAAAGTAATTGGGTATAGGTTGGGCCTTGGGCCAAGTTGTTGGGCCTTGGGCCAAGGTGTTGGACCTTGGGCCAACGTGTGGGGCCTTGGGCCAAAGTGTTGGGCTTGAACGGCCCATTAGGCAAGAGTGTTCTTACGGTCTAGTTTAGTAACGCGTTGTGTACTATTTACAGGCCCTTACTTGTGAGTGTGCACTTAGGGATTTCCTAGCTCGTTACAGGTGTTCGATCGATTCCAGGTGAGTTCATGATGCCCTTTTTACTCTTTTCAAGTTTTGGGCTAGCATGCACACCGTAATACAATTTTACACGATTTTACATGTTACAACTATTAGGATGGTATTACATAGCCTTATTCATATTTGTGAACTATATTTTATGCCTTAGGATATTGTAGACTCGTTTATGGTCTTATATTCCTTAAGGTTATATACCTGAATATGGTCTAGACTCGATGTTGTTAATAGGCTTGGTAGTAATTGAATACGAGTAGACCTATTTACTTAGTTCATGTATTGGACTGATTAATATATATTACCTTATGGCCCATAGGCTTACTTGTAATTTGGAATGTCTTGGGATGATATATATATATATATATATATATATATATATATGTGTGTGTGTGTGTGTGTGTGTGTGTGTGTGTATGAATGTATGGAGGTATGTATATATGTATGAGTATGTGTTACCTTATAGCCTACGGTTGTGTGATGATATTTAGTTCCTCGTGACTAAGAATGATGTGAGTAGGCTTATTGATGTGTGTGTGCATGGTAATCACGGCCGGGTCAAATATATTACTCGGGTTTTCAAATCCCATGGTGGAGAGGCCCGTGTGGCGTGATCATCATTTTGGCGGGTCAAATATATTACTCGGGTTTTAAAATTACTTGTGGTCTAGGCTCGAGGTTGCTATTAGGCCTAGTATTAAACGATTTTTCCTGATGAAACATTTAAACTATTTTATATAGGCTTGCTAGTATATAGTTGGCCTTGGAATGTTATAGTATGTGTATATATATATATATATATATATATATATATATATAAATTATTGTTTGGCCTATATTTGGCGATGCTGTAGTCGTTTCGACTACTTATGTTGTGTATGCCTACTTTGTGTTTGCATACGGATGGATTGTGATCTTGGCCGGGCCAAACTATACGACTCAGGTTCTTAAATCCTGTGGCGGGCCCTGAAAAGCCGGTGAGGGGGAGGCTCGTGTGGCATGATCATCATCGGATGTTACGTGTTTGGGTTGTACGTGTGCTCGACCCTGATGTTATTACTTGGATGAGATATTATGTGTTTGGGTTGTACGTGTGCTCGACCCTAATGTTATTATTTGGACGGTATTTATAGGGATATAAATATATGGATGTATATAGATGTCTAAGTACGAATACTTAGTGTTGATGATGGCCTAACTGTTCGTATCCCGTATTATATTTTAAACTCTTGGAATGTTTTATAATCCCGTTTTTATATTTAAACTCTTGGAATGTTTTATAATACCATTTTACATTTAAACCCTTGGAATGATTTATTTAAATGTCTATTATTAAAACTTGAACTCACTCAGCTCAAGCTGACTTTGTGTGTATGTTAGATTGATTTTCAGGTTAAGGATTGGAGGTTATCACTTGGACGTGCTGGGGACTACTCGGAAGGTTGAAGGCATTTCTAGTCGAGGATTTCCAATAAAACAGATATTATATTTATATTTGATTTTTGGACCCTTGTACCCGTATTTGGGATTTTTAAAAACTAAAACTTTTTCCGCTGTTATTTACTCTGAACTTGTTCTAAATAAAAACGAATCGTTTGTTTTTTTTAAATTTTTGTGAAATTGTGGATGTGATTACCAATTATAGGATTCCCGGGATTCGGGGTCTTACAGAGATGTCTAAGGCTTGAAAGTTAAATCAACATAGAATGATCACTCTGTGTCTCGGGATTTAACATGACATCTGCGGCAAAAGGATAAATGATAGATGTACCTAATTCATTTCAAGTAAGGGACTTGAAGGGGATGATGTTATTGAATGGCACTTAGTCATGCGTATCAGGGGTAGTAAACCGTAGTTAGGCGGTATTTGCTACTTGCATCAATCTTCTATGTATCGTGTGCAAATGGAATATTGTTGGACGCGGTATGCCCAAGACACATATTATTATTGATAAGGCTAGTACGTCATGATCCAAGTCGGGTCATACCCAATAACAAGCTAGACAAACACCAATAATATTTTTTTATATATGATATGATCATAAGTAACTAAATATTAACACTTGCGTTATTTGGAACGAGGTTTCTAAATACATTGTACTTGTGAAAAGAATAGATCATACGGATGATTTATACTTTGATAGAAAGAACCATTCCATAGTGTTATTTAAAATGGTTAAATAACAATATGTGAAAATAGTTACCAAGCATGTTACCTATATTGTGTTATGTTTATTTTGGGAAATAACACAATTGAGTTTTATGATATAAAAGAAAAGAAAAAATATATATATAAATGAAAATGAAATGGGTGAGAGGGTGCCCCCCCCCCCCCCTCTCTCTTTCACTCTTCATTTTTTTGTTACTTTTTATATCTTAATGGGTACATGCATAACATTTGATTGGGTGTCTTGGAGGTGATTTTGAATAACCTTCTAACTTACTCTTTCATTTTTCACAAGTAACAAAAACTTCCACACTCCCTTTTCACTATATAATTTTCGGCCAAAAGAGAACCAAGAGGGAAGGAAGAAAGTGTTGCTTCAAATCCTAGCTACAAAGGTATTATCGGATGCTTGGGATATGCTAGCTTAAGGAGCTTCCATATTCAAGTTCTTGCCTTTCAATCGCTCTTTCCTTCACTCGGTTTTTGATTCTTCTTGAAAGGTATATTAACATGCATGAACTTATAGTGTCATGCATGTGTTTGATAGTATGTATTTCATATTTGGATCCGGGCTTGGGTTTTGCATGTGTAAAATAGGTTTTATACATATCAAATTAACAAGATTTAAAACTTATTTCTGCTGCATTTTTGGTAAAATTGGGATTCTATCACTTTGATAATCTTGTTAAAACCCAACAGAAAGGAGGTTATCATGGTGCGTATGCTACGGCACAGAAGGTGTTTGATAGTGGGTTATATTGGCCGGCAGTTGTTAATGATGCTGAAGAGTTCGTGAAGCTTTGTGATGCGTGCCAACGAACTTGTAATATTTCATCCAAGAATGAGATGCCTCAAAACCTCTTACAAATTTTTGAAATCTTTGATGTTTGGGGCATCGACTTCATGGGATTGTTTCCCACGTCGAATGGTAATAAGTATATTTTGGTGGCGATTGATTATGTGTCGAAGTGGGTGGAAGCCCAAGCGTTGGCCACGAATAATGCACGAGTTGTTGTGAGGTTTCTTAAGAAGCTATTTACTCGTTTCGGTACTCCGAGTGCTATTATTAGTGATCAGGGAACCCATTTTTGTAATACCGTCATGGAGAAAGCATTGGCTTGTGATGGGGTTACTCATCGTACCTCTACTGCCTATCACCCTCAAACGAATGGTCAAGTCGAGAATGCAAATCGAGGGGTGAAGAGGATTTTGGAAAAGACGGTTGGGGCAAGTCGGAAAAATTGGTCGGAGAAGTTAGATGATGCTTTGTGGGCATTCCGAACCGCTTACAAGACTCCGTTGGGTACTACACCATTTATGCTTGTTTACGGTAAGTCTTGTCATCTTCCGGTTGAGTTGTAGCATTATGCGTACTGTGCGCTAAAGACGGTTAATGTCGATCTTACCGAGGCCGCGAGGAAAAGGTACTTTCAGATTCATGAGTTGGAAGAGCTTCGGGATGCAGCATATTCTCGATCGTTGAACATCAAAGAAAAGACGAAAGCTCTACATGATGGACGGTTAAAAGGCGGAAAAGAGTTCAAGAAAGGCGACAAGGTATTATTATTTAATTCTCGTTTGAAGTTGTTTGCAGGAAAGTTGAGATCAAAGTGGACGGGACCGTACTTGGTGAAAGAAGTTTTCCCGTATGGAGTGGAGAAGTTGAAGAATCTGGATAATGGAACATCTTGGAAGGTGTATGGTCATCGTTTGAAGCACTATTTTGGAGGATCGGAGGAATCAATCGAGATGGAGGAAACTCCTCTCGATCCGTCGCGGTAAATTGTCACAAGAGGTTCTTGAGTGAAAACTCAAGTGTAGAGTTTGTATTTCTATTTCTATTTTTATTTTCTCTCTATTTTTGTTTTTGCGTCACTAACCCTATCTTGTAGTTTTCGTTTTTTGTTATTTGAGTCGTGTCAAGGGATCATTACCGACATCAAGAGATGAATCGCCAGCTAAGGAGAAGCGCCAAGTAAGTCTTACAGACAATACTCAATTTACGTAAACCTTAAACCCCTAATCCTTTAAATTAAACCAATAATATAAATTTTTTTAAATATATATATATATACCCCGGAGCGCAGCGCGACCGGGGAATCAGTGCCCGCCGTGCGGCACGGCGGGTAAATGCCGGAAATCAGATTTTTTTTTTTATATTATTCCATTTCCTTCTTCCCATAAATTCAAAATCCCCTTTTCACTATTACCACCACCCACGAAAACCCTACCATTCCAACAAAAAATCCACCATTTTTTACCAAATCAAACCTTAAAATCATTAATATAACATCAAATAACCATAACCCACCATTAATTTTCATCTATTCTTCACCATTCAAGTCACATTCCACCACTTCACTTTCAAACTTTTTACCTCTTAATTCTTGCATTTCAAAGGTATGATTTCTTGTCACCATTTGTACTTGTTTTTGTATTTTTAGTCTTTGTTTTGTTAGTTTTTCTTAGTAATTTTCATCAACTAGTTTGTCGGGTTTTTGAGGAATTGTTAGTTTGTTGAAGTAAGTTGGTGGGTTTTGATGACCGGGTTGAGCTTAGATAGAATATATAATTTTTGTTTGTCGGTTTGTGTCGGTTTGTGTCGGTTTGACTTTATTTGTTGAATATTGGTTGCGGGTGGCTCGGTTTGGTTTTTCAAGTGCGGTTGGCCGGTTTGGGTGTTACAAAGTGAATATTTTGAGATTGTTTGTAAATTATTGAAGGGTGGAATTTGAATGTTGAGATGTTATTAATTTTTATATAAAGTCTTAATCGTGATTCTCCGTTAGTTTATAACTCAATGTTCGTTTTTGGTGGCACTTTTACTTAATTGGGACAATTAATGTGCCGGTAGGGGTGTTGTACATTGAGTCATTGCTGTTTTGTCGGTTAATTAGTTTAACTTTGTTTTGAATTTTTAATTATCCGTTGAACTTTACTTGCTAAAAATGGCCGCTCGTTCGTACTCAATCTCCATTCGGAGGAGTTCGGTTGTTTGAATTTTTTATAACCGGATACTAATTTTCTCTCTTTGTTTGCTTGTCTATTTGTGTTTTTTTAGGATGTCCGGTGAAGGTTCGTCACATGGAGCGACTAAGCAAAGACGCGGTCCGGCACCAGGTCTGCAAGATGATGAGCCGGAAGCAGAGGATGTGGTTGGAAGAACAACAAAGCGAGTGATTAATTACAAAGAAGGAGTGGTACCGTTGAGGCGACGGAGTAGGGATATGCGAGGTTGTACGTTACTCTGATTTTCGGAAGATTCGAAAGAGTATGAGAATTTGTATGATCTTATGGGGATGGATATGTTGATTTTTAAAACGATTAATTGGGATATTTTGGATCAGATCGGGCAAAGAGATAGGATTAGGAGTTGTTGGGCCCAAAGTTTAAGGCGATGTTATGCTTAAGAGAACGTCAGTATAAAGAGTTAACGCTTGAATTTTTGTGTACATTTCGGTTTAAAGAAGGTAATTTTGATCAACCCGACGCGGTTTCGTTTGCGTTGGGATGAAAGACATACGAGATGACGATAGCCGAGTTTGGGGTAGCAAGTGGGTTTTACACAGTAGATGAAGTTAATTCGGTTGAATTTCACATGAGTTTGAGAGGTGCGTTTAAACATAAGAAGCCTTTGAGTTTGACCGGGACAGATTTGGCCATCTTTTGGGAAAAGACTGCGGTTTCTCCATTTTCGGGGAGTATGGTAGCATCGGACATTCGTGACCCGGTTTTGAGGTACGTTCATAAAATTCTAAGTACTACCTTGGTTGGGCGAGGGTCAGGCGAGAATAAGGTGAATTGGTTGGATTTGTTCTGTTTATTGGTTATGGTTGAACAAAGGCCTGCTAATATGGCGACTGTTTTCGCTTTGTCATTTCATCGAAATAGAAGAGGAGGTACACAAAAGAGATCAAAGTTAGATATGGGCCCTTATGTTACATTGTTGGCAAAGAATTTGGGCGTTTTTGAGAAATATAAACCGGAATATTTAGAGCAAGGCCCGGGGGTTGAGTATATTGGTGTGAAAGTGTTGAGGTCGTCTGGGATTTTAGCACCCTTTGATCCATTAGCATAGAAAGGTGCTTGTTTGGGTCCTGTAGAGCTTCCGCCTCTTGATTCTAAGGTCACTATGGCGATGCGAGCTTAGTTACCTACCCGACATCAGAGGCCGTCACACAGACAAGAAAGACCGGGAAGACAGTTTCCATTTCGAGAGCTCCGTCCTGAGGTACTTACTGGATTCTTTATATGACAGGATGGAGTCAGGATTCGCCCACATGCGGGGTTACGTGAATGAGCAGTGTGACGGGATTAGAGAGCTGATGAGGGACAGCCAACAGAGACAAGATGAGAATATGAGGCACTTGATGACTGGGTTGCATATTGATCTGCCTGATTATTTGAGACAGCTGCCTGTATCAGGGCCGAGTGGGTCGAGTTTCATGGGAGGTTCGGGAAGTTATGGTTATGGTCATGGATATGGGTATGGTGCGCCATTTTATGGGCCAGGTTCGCGTGCATTTGAGGAGGATGAACCATATCAAACATTAGAACAGAGTGAGGAAGAGGATGAAGACTAAGTGTAGGGACGTCCAAGCAAGCTTGGGGAGTTGTATCTTTTTATGTTTATTTTTCCTTTATGTTGTTTTTATTTTTTGTTGGTCTGTATAATTACTATCTGAACTTGTACGGCTGGGAGGATGGGTTGGTGTGATGTTTTCCAAGACACCTAAGTAGACTTTATTTTCTAGATATTCTATTGTGTATTTGCTTAGGTATGTCGAGTGGAGAGGCCGTGTCGAGGAGAGAATTCATGGCGATGAGACTGGCACTTTGACAGTCTTCCATATTACCAGCTAAGACTTTTCCTTTTTAGTTTGTTTTTGTGTTTTTAGTTTTTATTTTTTAGCTTTTTTTTTTCTTATTTGTTTTTGTATTTTTAGGTTTTGTTTTGTTTTAAACTTTTGAGTCGTGTTTCCGTCCCTACATTGAGGACAATGCAAATTTTAAGTGTGGGGATGGGAATACATATGTTTTTTGTTTTAGTTTTTTTTCGTTTAAGTTTTTAATTATTTAAAAAAAAAAGTTTCTGAAAAATGTCCTTTGATTTTGTTTCTGTTTGCGTTTAAATGGGAGATGAGGATACTTATTGGGAATCGGTTTTTCAAACTACAAATAATAAGATATAATTAAAGAACACACACTTAACTTGGGATGTGTCGGTAGG
This sequence comes from Bidens hawaiensis, assembly GCF_021521415.1. Lineage (NCBI taxonomy): Eukaryota > Viridiplantae > Streptophyta > Magnoliopsida > Asterales > Asteraceae > Bidens > Bidens hawaiensis. The sequence goes on from NW_027491022.1 coordinate 1,396,212, forward strand.
CTCAGCCTTGAGAATGAAAGGGTAGTTTGATAGTTGGTTTTAAACAATAAAATATGATTTTTAGTGGGAAAAATGTTGAGTCCGTATAAAATACGAGATGAAAGGTCGGGCCATACTCAAGCCTCATTTTTAGTTTGATTGTAGAAAATTATAAATTTTATAGAAATCTGAATACGCTATCATACGATGCTTGGGTAGGTTTAAACGTTAAAGTGTATCGTGTAGCCTGTGATATAAACTTAAAACTTGCACTTCTAGCTTTAATGGTTAACACTTCAAAGGCGTATGGTTTTATAGCCTTAAATCCTGTATTGATGGGATGCCTCGGGTTCTGAAACCACGGGTCTTTTTACGGTTGTTCATCTGGGTATCTTCAGATATTTAAACAAATAAAAGCTTTTAAGCATAAACCCACAGTTTACTGCAATCATTACACTCACTTACATCAATTACGGTGAAGTAAAATCTTGATGATCCAGTGATCATCCTGCTGTTAGTCATACGTGCTCCTCTTACTTGCGTCCCATACCATTAAGAACAGGATCAACTAGAGACACAACGTATCTAAGCCGACAGATGGAAACTTGTAAAATCTCGTGTGATAATGGGTCCGAGGTATTGCTTGATAACGGGGGTATGTCATGTAATGGGGAACACTAGCTAGTTAGTTGAATAATTGAACCTTAATCGTATCTAATGGCTGCTTGGTATACAATGTTTAAATTTAGGTGGATAAACGATATCCTTGGTCGTCTTAGCTGTTCATGAAAAATGTGCAACAATGTTTTAATCTGCTAACTATGAGGTTTAAGTCAAATTGGGGTGGTTCGATTCGGTAAAATCTAAAATAAAGCGGGTCTTGACTGTGGGTTCCACTAGATTATATACAAAATAATAATAATAATAAAAATAGTCGGATCTTACTTGTCTCGGTAAAGACAAAGGCATGGGTTTAAGTGGACAATAATATCGGTGATCGCAGTTTTTGCGTTGTTCTAAATTTTAAGATAACCTATATGTTTGTAATATGTATTTCTCCGATTCTGATTCTGTTGCAATGAGACATTTTTAGGGACGAAAAAAAGTTAAGTGTAGGGATATTTGATATAACGTTTAATATACATTAATCCCTAGTACATTTTATTTGTTATTTTATTAGTTTTGTTCGATTTTAAGTAAGATTTTTATACTACTAACATGGTTTTATGTTTTAGGTTTCGGGTTTTAATTTCGGTGAAAAGAGGGCAAAAAAAGAGCAAAAACAAGCCGAACCATTTTAAATAACACTATTTTTATTTAACCATTTTAAATAACACTATGGAATGCTCTTTCTATCAAAGTATAAATCATCCGTATGATCTATTCTTTTCACAAGTACAATGTATTTAGAAACCCCGTTCCAAATAACGCAAGTGTTAATATTTTTACTTATGATCATATCATATATAAACAAATATTATTGGTGTTTGTCTAGCTTGTTATTGGGTATGACCCGACTTGGATCATGACGTACTAGCCACATCAATAATAATATGTGTCTTGGGCATACCGAATCCAACACAGTCAACCCTTCATGAACATCCTTGAAAATATCCCTTCCTCTTTCGTCACACATCTCCACAAAATCCAATCACCACCAATTTTAACAAAAACGGGTCATCCCACACATACCTATTCACATCCCGGAAGAACTTCCTCTTTTGTTGCGTAGTCATGCCCTCCAAAACAAAACCATTAGCCAAATAATTAGCAAAATCAGTGAACCATGGCATACCTTGCTTTTCAGCCGCAACAAAATCGACCGACTCGTGAGGGAATGTATCACCAATCTCCTCCTCACACAACTCTTCTCTCCTTGGATCTTCTAGGCGGGATAGATGATCGGCCGCTACGTTTTCCGCACCCCTCTTATCTTTAATCTCGATGTCAAACTCGGAAAGTAGAAGAATCCACCGTATAAGACGAGGCTTCGCGTCTTTCTTGTGAAAGAGAAAACGCAAGGCTGCATGATCGGTAAAAACGGTGTTCTTCGAAAGCACGAGATACGAGCGGAACTTGTCAAATGCGAAAACAACGGCTAAAAGCTCCTTCTCGGCGGTGTTGTAGTTTTCTTGGGCATCATTCAACGTCTTGCTGGCATAATAGATGAGATGGAAATGTTTGTCTCGCCTTTGCCCCAAAATCGCTCCAACCGCATAATCACTAGCATCAAACATGAGCTCGAACGGCAAACTCCAATCGAGAGAAAAAAGAATGGGAGCACTTAAAAGCTTTTCTTTCAAAAACGTGAACGCCTTCACACATTTATCATCAAAAACAAACGATACATCTTTCTCAAGGAGTCGGGTCATCGGGCGGGTAATTTTGGAAAAGTCTTTGATAAATCGCCGATAAAATCCCGCATGACACAAGAAACTCCTAAACGCCTTCACATTCGACGGTGGAGGAAGTCTACTTATAGTATCAATCTTTGCCCGATCCACCTCAATACCATCTCTCGAGATCTTATGACCCAACACGATCCCTTCCGTCACCATAAAATGGCATTTTTCTCAATTAAGCATCAACTTCGTTTCGATACACCTCTTTATCATCTTCTCAAGATTATCCAAACATTGATCGAAAGAATCATCATAAACCGAAAAATCGTCCACAAACACCTCCATGGACGTTTCTTTCATATACTGAAATATGGCCCCCATACAACGCTGAAAGGTAGCCGTTCATGAAGGGATAAGCACATTCTTCTCATTCAGGACAACGGTCATACCCCCTTTCTTCGGAACAACTTGGGTCGGGCTCACCCATGGAGAATCAAAAATCGAGTAGATCATCCCGGCATCCATCAACTTCAATACCACTTCTTTACCACCTCTTGCATATTCGGATTAAGACGCCTTTGTGATTGCACCACCGGTTTGTACTCATCCTCCATTAAAATCTGGTGCGTGCAATAAGCGGGACTAATACCTTGAATATCGGACAATCTCCATGTAATCGCCCCCTTATACAACTTCAACACGTCTATTAACTTCGTCTTTTGTTGTTCCGTCATCTTGGATGACACAATAACGGGCAAGTTCGAGCCCTCATCAAGATACGCATACTCCAAGTGTGACGGGAGTACTTTCAATTCTAACGGAGCGGGTTTCTCCTCGGAACCCTCCTCACTTTCGCAACTAATCTCATTCACCTCTATCATCTCGGGCAACCCTGAAATCTCAGCCAACTCATCACAAACCGAATCGTTCTCACACAACTCATCCTCACCCAAATCTTCACAATCAACCAACCCATTACTCCCCACGAGATCCGCACCACAAATATAATCGAAGCAGCTATCAATACCTGCAATAAACGAGTTAATAAAGTAAACTGAGTGGCACGGACCACTGAAATCATCTTGATCACTCGGATGCTTCATCGACCTCGCGACATCATAAATAACATTCTCATCAACAACCCGAAGCGTGATCTTCCCATGATACACATCGATAGGTGCCTTCGCAGTACGTAAGAACGGACGACTAAGAATAATGGGAACCTTCTCATCGGCCTCCATATCGAGCACCACAACTTCTCGTAAATTCTCGATAATACCTCGCAGATACTTAACCGAACGATCGGCCAACGATAAAGACATGCGAGTCGGTGTAAGCTCGCCTAACTCCAACTTCTCGTACAAAGAATACGACATCAAATTTATACCCACACCCAAATCTGCCAACGCATGGCTCATTACATCACTACCAAACAAACACGGAATCATAAACACTCCCGGATCTGACAACTTCTCAGGCACACGGTTCAACACTACCGCCGAACAATTTTCCATAAGGGGAATCGATGACACCTCCCCCAACCTATCTTTCCTCTTCAACAGGTCTTTCAAGAACTTCGCGTAATTCGGCATGTGTTGGAGGGCTTCAATGAACGGGAGGTTAATCTTCAACTGTCGGAACATATCAAGAAAATGCCCATACTCCCACGTGAATTTCTAGTGTTTCGCGCGAGCGGGATACGGGATGCGAGAGTGATCAATCAAAGGTGATGCCCGGACTTCAACTGGCTTCTTCTCTACCGGCGATGCAACTGGTGCAGTGTTCTGCACTTTACCCGGTACTTCCATCTTGATCTCTTCATCTATCACCTCCTCATCTTCCACTTTATGGGAATACATATGTTTTTTCGTTTTAGTTTTTCTCGTTTAAGTTTTTAATTATTTAAAAAAAAAGTTGTTGAAAAATGTCCTTTGATTTTGTTTCTTTTTGCGTTTAAATGGGATATGAGAATACTTATCGGGAATCGGTTTTTCAAACTACTAATAATAAGATATAATTAAAGAACAAGCACTTAACTTGGGATGTGTCGGTAGACTCAGCCTTTTGAATGAAAGGGCAATTTGATAGTTGGTTTTAAACAATAAAATATGATTTTTAGTGGGAAACATGTTGAGTCTGTATAAAATACGAGATGAAAGGTCGGGCCGTACTAAAGCCTCATTTTTAGTTCGATTGTAGAAAATTATAAATTTTATAGAAATCTGAATACGCTATCATACGATGCTTGGGTAGGTTTAAATGTTAAAGTGTACCGTGTAGCCTGTGATATAAACTTAAAACTTGCACTTCTAACTTTAGTGGTTAACACTTCATATGCGTATGGTTTTATAGCCTTAAATCCTGTATTGATGGGATGCCTCGGGTTTGGAAACCACGGGTCTTTTTACGGTTGTTCATCTGGGTATCTTCGGATATTTAAACAAATAAAAGCTTTTAAGCATAAACCCGCAGTTTACTGCATTCATTACACTCACTTACATCAATTACAGTGAAGTAAAATCTTGATGATCCAGTGATCATCCCGCTGTTAGTCATACGTGGTCCTCTTACTTGGGTCCCATGCCATTAAGAACAGGATCAACTAGAGACACGACGTATGTAAGACGACAGATGGAAACTTGTAAAATCACGTGTGGTAATGGGTCCGGGGTATTGCTTGATAACGGGAGTATGTAATGTAGTGGGGAACAGTAGCTAGTTAGTTGAATAATTGAACCGTAATCGTATCTAACGGCTGCTTGGTATACTTTGATGTTTAAATTTATGTGGATAAACAATATCATTGATCGACTTAGCTGTTCATGAAAAATGTTAAACAATGTTTTAATCTGCTAACTATGAGGTTTAAGTCAAGTTGGGGTGGTTTGATCCGGTAAAATCTAAAATAAAGCGGGTCTTGACTGTGGGTTCCACTAGATTATATACAAAATAATAATAATAATAACAATAATAATAATAATAATAATAATAATAATAAGAATAATAATAATAATAGTCGGATCTTACTTGTCCCTGTAAAGACAAAGGCATGGGTTTAAGTGGACAACAATATCGGTGATCGTAGTTTTTGCGTTGTTCTAAATTTTAAGATAACCTATATGTTTGTAATACTGTATTTCTCCGATTCTGATCCTGTTGCAATGAGACTTTTTCGGGGACGAAAAAAGGTTAAGTGTGTGGATATTTGATATAACGTTTAATATACATTAATCCCTTGTATATTTTATTTATTATTTTATTAGTTTTGTTCGGTTTTAAGTAATATTTGCATACTACTAACATGGTTTTATGTTTTAGGTTTCAGGTTTTAATTTCGGTGAAAAGAGGGCAAAAAAAGAGAAAAAACAAGCCGAACCGGAGAACCGAAGGATCAGGAAACGAACCGAACCGAACCAGAAGAGAACCGGACCGGCTAGGCCGGCCGGCCCCCTTCCATCCACGCCGGAGCGCCGTGTGGTGGGGGTGGCCGACCCCTGTTGCCTACATAAAGACCCCTAAACTCACCCTTAAGCATACCTTGAAGTTCTAGACGAATTTGGTGAGTTCTGAGGCATCCGTGATCAGCTTTTGGCAGCTTTGGAGTCGAAGAATCAGCTGGTGTTGCGCGTATTAGTGGAAGACAAAGAACACGGGTTTTATCTTTTGTTTCTTTCGTTTTTGTTTATTTAAACGCCATGAATTCTTATTTGTTTGTTTTGTTTAAACCTAAGATGCTAGGCTAAATTGCATGAACTATCTAGGCTTATAATGAACCTATTTTGATGTTTTGATTTGACTTTTGGATCGTTTATCGTTATGGTTTTTATGGTTTAGTAAAAGATTTATTTATAATTAATTGATGCGTATGAATGTTAGGATTGTTTGATGAGTTTTATTCCATTGTTTTCCTTTATTATTGTTTGTCATATGATAGGATTGCTATTAGGTCAATTACTTCATGTTTTTGATTATTTTATGATTGATGTCATGATAAGGTCATAGGAATAATATTGTCAAATAAACCTAACTGTGCTGCTAAACTAAAATTTGTAAATTGCTAGGTTATTGATAAGTCTTTACTATTTAATCTTACTAGATTTAGTTTTTCGTAAGGAGTCCGTCTAGTGTTGATTATTTATTATTGTTTATCAAATCAATTAATTATAGTAAATTGCCTTTGATTTCCGCGCTATAAGGTAGGATTTCGTATAAAGGAACTAAATTATAAATACTTGTGTAACCGTAAGGGAACTTGATTTTTAATACTTGTGTGCATTAAAACTTGTTAGAAATCCATATGTGTCTCTTGAAAAGGGTTAGGGTTTTCTTATAAGTGTCTATTTTACGATCCCAGTTCCATAACTAAGCATTTTCCCGGGTTAATTCATTACTGAAATTTAGGGGATTCTAGTCTAGGTAGTTTTCTCATCATCATCTTATTTTCATAACAAACTTTGTTTTCGTTTAAATTACTTGTTTTCTTAATTAGTTTTTAATAATAGTATTAAATTAGTATTTTAAATAAAACCCCCCCAAACAATTATAATTAATAAGTCGTGTTTTGTAGTCGAGTCTAATTAGCTAATAAATGTAATTTAGAGAGTCTCGTGGGTTCGATATCCGGACATACTTAGCTTTACTAGAGTCGACCGGTTCACTTGTTGGTTAGTAGTTTAGTCGAGTTTTAGAGAGTTTAGAGTATTACTTAGTGTTTATTTTTAGTTAATAATTATTAAACAACTTTTAGCACATCAGGTGGTTAGCCGGCTATGTCACCGATGATTAGGTGGTTGCGGCGTGGTCTCCGTCATATTCTAGGGATGAAGCATGTTGGTGGCGAGTGGGGGTGACGAGCAGTTGTGTTGTATGTGGAACGGGGCTGATCTTTGATGGCTAATGGGTTTGCCGGAAATGGCATGGATTGAGCAAGTTGAGTAACTAGACAAGGCAAGGTGGATTTTTATAACCGGTGAGAATGGAGGGTAAAAAAATATCTTTTGAAATCATTTGGTGGGCAGGTGATATAGTTAAATAATTGGTCTCTAGAATGGTCTTCTTCATCATTTCCTTTGGCCTATATAAAAGTTTGAACAAAATATTTAACAAGTATTCAAAGAAACCGACTTTGGTTAGGTTTTGAATATTTCATAGGTTTTTAATGATAGAAGAAAAGTGTATTTTAAAACGAGCTCTTGTCTAATCAAATGTCTCTTCCCATCATTATGTTATGTTGTATGTTTGTTATTATATAAGTTATTATAATATAATTTTTATTTACTTATGCATTTTTTTTTCATTTAAAATGCATATCCTTGTTCTTATTGTGACATTTGAGCCAAAACAAGGTACACCTCAGTATGTATTTACCGATTAAGCAAATAAACGTCTTTTGCATAACAAACGAACGATTAACCGAACGGGTCGGGTTATGACCCAGATATCTCGGGGGGGGGGGCATCTATAAGTGATGTAATGATCTATACAAGCTAAAATATTAGAAATATGGTCTTAGTTTGATAGCAAACAAGTTAAACGAAAACATGCTCGTTTAACTACCCGCTATAGATTTAAACGCGAAAGATAGTTACAAACCAAGCATTGTATCATCCGTTAAGCCGAAAAAGACTTACCAAACACTTATTTGAAATGTTTTAAGCGATCCGTGAAAATATTTTTGATTTGTACAAACATATAGTATGTTTTTATAATTTTACACAAAACTAGCCGAAAAACACTCGTTTTCGCGCTGTTTAACGCACCCGATAAGTTTTTCGCGCCAAAAATCGAACCCGAACTATATTTGGACCGGGCTTTTCGTATTTTGGCTTGAGAAATCAGAAACTTGGGCCAAAATGGGCCCATGGACTTCCGATCGGCCAGCAGCCACCCCCCCCCCCCTTTTTATTCTTTCACATTTAAACTAGATCCAAGATATTTTCAACATTATTTCTTGAAAACTCTGGACATAAGCTCTGTTCCAGCCAGAAAACCTTCAAACCCTAAGGTAAGGGGCTTAAATAAGTAGCTTTTGTACATGTTTAAACTTGTTTAATACCATAAAAACATGTCTTGGTTACTAAAAATCTTCCTAACCGTGTAAAAATCCTAAAAATGATCCATAAACATGTTTTGATCATACACATGGTAAGGAACCTGTTTTGATAGTTTTTTTTGGCCATAAACACGGATTAAAGGGTTGAAACGGCGTTTTTACGGTTCAAAAGTTTGTTTTTGTGCACTAGCTGAAACCCTAAGTTAAGGGTTGTTATGTTGATGAAAAATTTCTTGGTTTGTGATATAGGACTTGTACCTAGCTTTCTTAGAAGCACAAAAACCTGAAAAGCTGATTAAAAAGTCGGAAACGAGCCAAACCCGCTAAGGTAATGCCGAAACACTCGCTTACGGGCTATTTAGGTTAAGGTTGTGATGTGCATATTTTTAGGACTTGAAATTTTTCAGGGAAATCAGGGACCATGTCAATGAGTCCCTGTTCAAATTTGGTAAATGTTTGACCATCCGAGAATATTTGGCGAATTTAATACCGAATTAGGACGTTTATTTGGGAAAAATAGCTAAAATACTTCAAAAATTATGAAATTTTTCTGGGAACTCAGATTTTATGTATTTTGATCACATATGAATTTTGGAATCATTTGGAGAAGTTTAAAGGTGTCTTGTTCATTTGCGTTCGTGTGAATTTTTACAGCCGAATTTGGGCCGAAAAGAATATTGCACGAGCTTTTTACATTCTGAAATTGATACAGGTTGTTTTGAGACATGATTTGAGTATTGTGTAATTTTTGTTGAATTTTTGGAAATTGTTTGGGGTAAACGGACGATTTTCAAGCGAAATATAGCTGATTAAATGAATTTTTATAAATTAATAAATCAGTAAATAAATTTCAGAAATATTTTTATAAAAATCTAAATATTTTAATTGATAAGTGGTTAAATTTTCATAAATTATGATCAACTGTTAATTAATTATGCTAATCTAAATATTAAACAAATTCTGTTTTTATAACAACCGGCAAGTTCGCGACTAACGAACCTGCGGGAATATCAAAACACCAAGAGTGATCAAAAATCATATTTTTGAACTAATTAAGTAAAAACGAACTTTTCTATGAAAAACTTGGGCAAACCGGATGAATTGTGCGCGTTCCTTCTTAAATCAAACTGAATAACGGAAACGGGCCCCGTGGCTAATCCGGGACCCCAGTAGGTGATCTTTCTTTATAACTTAATCACTTTATTAACCAATACATTTACCCAAGCTTATTTTCCCATAACTGTTTTCTGAACGCGTAAACGAACAACTGGGCCTAGTTGGGAAAACGGGAATCTGAGCCAAGTTCGGTTTTGTGTATTAGACATTGAACAACATCACAACCTAAGCCTATTGCCACTTTCTGGGCGTTCCAGCTACACCCAGATTAGTTATACAGCCCAGATTAGAATTGAGATTATAATAATATTAAATTATTAATATTATTATAATATTGATTATAGGAACTACTGATAGCGGACCGAACAAACCACGAGCTGATACAGTACTGATTATCTACTAAACCGTGAGTTTCATAACCCCGCTTCTAAACTGTTTTACGAACTTTTGGAGTGAAAAGTATGTTTGCTTATATCTATATACTTATCTGAAACATGTGATGATGTGAATTATCTAAATGCTAACACATGAAAGTCCCCACTAACACGGTGATTAACTTCGAGCCGGTGGCTTGTGAATAGTACTATTGGTTTGACAAACCCAGGCGGGGCCAGCACGATTGCTGAGACATTATCCCGTTTGCACATGTCCATATTTTTACGAACCAGCTATGTAGTGTTAAACATAGATACCGGGGCATGTTGTGGGCGGAAAGGGGCCACAGTGGTTGATTGAGCGTGGGAAATGGAGGCACGCAGCACGAACAATCCAGGCTTCACTGTAGCCTAGCATAATTACATCACATACATCATTTACATACATACATACTTATTTCATGATTACAAGTGCTGACTTGTGAATACTCATTACTGTTTTCTTGAAACTCGTGAAACTCACCAACTCTAGTAGTTGACCCGTTTTAAACTGCTTTTTAGGTGTACCTAAATCGGAATGATTGGGTGATCTGTCACTTGGCTGAAGTGTGTGGTTGATGCTATGTGAGTAGAAGCAAAGGCGTTTGTAGTAAGAACTTTTAGTTAACGAACTAGTTTTGTTTATACCACCTAGACTGTAAAACAATGATAGAACGAAGATATGTAATATAATGTAAATTAGTTTGTAATGTTTCTTTATAAACAATGTGTTGATAACAGAGGTGTCTGTTACATTCCCGTTTTACGCTTCCGCATTGTGCTAGTCGGGGTGTGACAGAAGTTGGTATCAGAGCCATTGGTTATAAAGGATTAGGTTATCCCTTAGGGTACCAAAAATATAACCGTAGACTCGATTAACTCTGGGAAATATTTAAATAATAAATTAATATAATATACTGATGGATGTCTGGATGAACTTGTAAGGCAAGTGAGTTATTATGGTCCGAAACATAATAACAGACTTGCTTGTACGAGGGAATTCGGGGAGAAGTCGCAGAACGTGTGGTTAGTTAAAAGTGGCAACATATGTGTATAAAAGGTAATGTGAAAGTATATATATATGTAACACTCATACGTGCTTATTTGGAACAAGGTGTATGAATACGTGTACGTACGATACTGTTGATGACGGTAAATTTTACTATGAATATTATATTCATTTATATTCAATATTGATTTAAATAATAATAATAAATAAAATTTTTAATAAAACTAATATTATATTCTGATATAATTAATATTAAAATTTGTTTAATTAATTAATCTCCTCGACAATAGTTAGTGATAGCAATAGATATTATTCTTATAACTAACCTTTGTGCAGAGTCATGTCAAGGAATAACGACTACGTACCGGAAGAAGAACCGGTAATATCTGTAGAGGAGGATCCCGAAGAAGAATCAGAGGAGGATCCAGAAGAGGAGGATCCAGAATAGGAGGATCCAAAAGAAGAGGACCCAGAAGAGGAGCCGGAGGAGGAAGAGGAAGAGGTGGAAAAAGAAGTTATCTGTAGAAAGCTACCCAGGAATGTGCCTGATCTATCTGGCTACAGATGCAATAGTTATCCACCCAGGTCACCACGCAGGAATCAAGACGAAGTTAACAGTTAGTATCGTTCACCTGCTAGAGTAGCCAGATTACCCACTCCACCTATACACCTGTCGCCGACGACTTCAGCTACTGCGCGAGTCCGGCAGACTGCTCGTATTCGGGTTACCCCGATTGACCCTACCTCGATTCCATTCAGATCTACCCACGACCGGGGAGACATTCACGCCCTAGGGTAGATCCTTCATCTTCCCGTTCATTGAGTATACCTACCCCTCGCCATGACCTCCCAAACGCAGGAAACAACTCTTGGATGGCTGTCCTGACTGACCGTGTGATAGACCACTCGATAGCCATAGCTAACATTAACCAGGAGAGGAGGGACGTGACCCAGTACTTATCGACGTTACATCAGATAGTACTGAACTTGCAGCAGTCAGATGCCTACCACCACTGTTGTTTGGATAGGGTGACAGTTCGGGTGTGGAACTGTTACTGGGTGATTACGGTGCTGTTATTTTTATGTTTGTGGTTAGCCTATCGTCTGTATGGATAGATGCGGAATATTACAATTATGTATAAATGATCTTTTGATACTCCATGTGTGTATATAGTAGTATGTTATGTTAACGGGGAGCACAACTTTGTACATTATTACAAGCACTGAACCTTATAGGGTCAAGTCTAACAGTCACTTAGTGACAGATTTTGATATATACATGCAAGCACCGGCCTTTATCAGGCTAAGTCTATGTACTTTTTGATATCAATGTACAGAACAATTTGTGATATGTCAGTATGTTATCTGGTTACCTGTACAACATTTATTGTGATTATTATTACACAATGCCGTAGACTGGAATTAGTACTAATTGGCTTATATTTGTTTATCATTATAGAATGGCCCCAAAGAAAGCAAACCCTATGACTGAGGCAGAAATAGCCGAGATGATTGCTCGGCAAATGCAGGCAGTAATCCCGCTTATTGTAACACAAGTAACTGCTGGTGTTAATGCCAATATACAAACAAACCAGCAACAAAACAATAATGCTCCCCCAACCAACACTGAAACAGTTACAAATAATAATCCCCCACCTAATACAAATGCCCCTACCAATGCAAATAATCCCCCACCTGATGCAAATAATGTCAACAACAATGATTTCCACCGAACCCAAACAATAACAATAACAACCCGAATCCCCCTCGAAGGGAATATTCGATCAAAAACTTTATGGCCTGCAAACCGATTGATTTCAAGGGCACTGAAGGGCCAAACGGGTTAATCAAGTGGATCGAGAAAACTGAATCTGTCCTCAATATTAGTAATTGTCCACCGGAAAACATAGTCAAGTATGTTGCTTCTACTTTTACTGATCACGCATTAATGTGGTGGAACACTACGGTACAGATAAAAGGTCAAGATACGGTGAATCGCATGACATGGGCTGAACTCAAAACACTGATGCTGGAACATTTCTGCCCAAAGAACGAAAATCAAAGATTAGAACACGAACTTTGGAGTTTGGAGATGAAAGGAGCAGATCATTTGGGATATACGAACCACTTCAAAGAACTGGCCCACTTAGTACCATGGTTAGTAACTCCTGAAAGTAAACGAGTTGAACGTTATATTTGGGGTTTAGCCCCGGAAGTGAGGAGTTTGGTGAATTCTTTTGGCCACACATCATTTGAGAATGTCGTGACTCAGGCCGGCATCGTAACTTTCGACTTGGTAAGAAGCGGAGTGTTGAGAATGGCTGGGGAATCATCAGGTATGAAGCGAACCAATTATGGATCAGGATCACAAGCAAGGGCAGCAAATAAACGTGCACGCCCAAATACAAAATTATGTCATGAGTAGTTCTGAGGTGAAACGAGACAGGTACAAGGGACCGTGGCCAAAATGTGATAAATGTAATTTTCATCATGTGGGTGAGTGTAGACCGATAATATGTCAAAGGTGTGGAAGGACTGGACACAATGGTGGTCCCAATTACCGAATCGGTATGGAGATGGTAAACCGACCAGCCCAGACAACCCAACGCCGTCATCCCCAACTACCGAGACCACAACCAATTCGTCAGCAACCAGCTCAGCAAAACTCAACTGTAGTGAATCGCCGTGCTTGGTTTGAATGTGGGAGCACGGAACACTTTAGAAGGGACTGCCCCAAACTGAATCGAGGAGCAGTCATCGGTCGAAACCAAGCATCGACTTCTCGGGGACGCGCGTTTGTTGTTGGTTCAGGAGAAGCATGACAAGACCCGAACGTAGTAACAGGTACATTTGCTGTTTCTGATCAATATGCTTCTGTGTTATTTGATACTGGTGCCGATAGAAGCTTTGTTTCCACTAGTTTTGTATCCCTGGGTAACATGCCAATTAGTGAACTAACAAATCCCTATACTATAGAGCTCGCTAACAGTAACTCTATAACTGTCAACCAAATAATCCAAAACTGTTCCATTATTCTTAATGACCACCCATTCCTTATTGACCTACTCCCGGTAGAGTTAGGAATTTTTGATGTTATTGTCGGAATGGACTGGTTAACCAAGTATAAGGCGGAGATTGTGTGTAACGACAAGACAGTTAAAATTCCCTTTTCGAATGGTGAGCTGATTGTAGTACAAGGAGAGAAGTTTGGTTCGATGTTACCTCTCGTGTCTCATCTCAAAGTGTTGAAATGTTTACGCCAAGGTTGTATGGCATTCTTGGCAAACGTGACTATAAAGAACCCTGATGAGAAACGCATAGAAGAGATTCCCGTTGTACGTGAATACCCTGATGTCTTTCCTGATGATTTACCCGGATTACAACCGAACCGACAGGTTGAATTCCGTATTGACTTAATCCCAGGATCAGCCCCCATTGCTAAGGCACTTTACCGATTGGCACCCTCTGAAATGCAAGAATTATCCAACCAATTGCAGGAGTTGTTAGATAAGGGTTTCATTCGTCCCAGTTATTCTCCTTGGGGAGCACCGGTATTGTTCGTAAAGAAGAAGGATGGAAGTTTTAGAATGTGCATCGATTATCGTGAATGAAACAAAGTTACCATCAAAAACCGATACCCTCTTCCAAGAATAGATGACTTGTTTGACCAACTCCAAGGGGCAAACTATTTCTCGAAAATTGACCTTCGATCCGGTTACCATCAAGTTAAAATCCAAGAGGAAGACGTGTCTAAAACAGCATTCCGAACTCATTATGGCCAATACGAATTCTTAGTTATGCCGTTCGGACTGACCAATGCTCCCGCAGTTTTCATGGACCTTATGAATCGAGTTTGTAAACCGTACCTCGACAAATTCGTTATCGTGTTTATTGATGACATTTTGATATATTCGAAAACCAAGGAGGAACACGAGCAGCATTTACGAACTATTTTGGAGCTGTTGAGACAGGAAAAGTTGTATGCCAAGCTGTCAAAGTGTGAATTTTGGCTACAAGAAGTACAATTTCTAGGGCACGTTGTTAACCGATACGGTATCCATGTAGACCCGAGTAAGATTGAAGCCATCAAAAATTGGCAAGCCCCAAAGTCAACAAAATAAATTCGCCAATTTTTGGGTTTAGCTGGGTATTATCGGCGTTTTATTGCTAATTTTTCCAGCATAGCCCAACCTTTAACTCTTTTGACTCAAAAAGATCGTGCTTACGTTTGGGGAGAAGAAAAAGAAGCGGCTTTTCAATTGCTGAAACAGAAACTGTGCCAAGCCCCGATACTGAGTCTTCCAGAGGGAACTGATGATCTGGTTGTTTATTGTGATGCGTCCTGGAAAGGTTGAGGGTGCGTACTTATGCAAAGAAACAAAGTCATAGCATACGCTTCTCTACAATTAAAGGTGCACGAGAAGAATTATACCACCAATGATTTGGAACTAAGCGCGGTTATTTTCGCACTCAAGATCTGGAGGCACTATTTGTATGGCGCCAAGTGTACAGTATACACCGACCACAAAAGCCTACAGCATATTTTCGACCAGAAAGAACTAAATATGAGGCAAAGGAGATGGATAGAACTGTTGAACGATTATGACTGTGAGATTCGATACCACCCGGGCAAGGCTAATATAGTGGCAGATGCTTTGAGTAGAAAAGACAGGATCAAACCACTACGGGTCCGAGAACTTGGAATGATCGTCCAAACCAGTCTCACCGAACAAATTCGTGTTGCTCAAAATGAAGCTCTGAAAGGAGATCACTTAGAAGATGAAGACTTGCATGGGACCGAACAAAACTTTGAAGAAAGAACTGACAAAATTCTATACTACAAAAACCGAGTTTGGATTCCCACTTTCAGCAATTTGCGTGACTTGATCATGGACGAAGCCCATAAGTCCAAATACTCCATTCATCCGGGAATGGATAAGATGTACGAGGACTTGAAGGAGTATTATTGGTGGCCCGGTATGAAGAAGGATATAGCCACGTACGTCAGTAAATGTTTAACGTGTTCGAGGGTTAAGGCTGAATATCAAAAACCTTCGGGAATGTTGCACCAACCGGAAATACCACAATGGAAATGGGAACAAATTACCATGGATTTTGTAACACACCTCCCTAAAACTTCCCGAGGAAACGATGCAATATGGGTGATAGTTGACCGATTAACCAAGTCTGCACACTTCCTTCCAATTCGAACCACGTTCACAACCGAAAAACTTGCTCACATCTACATCAATGAAAACGTATCCCGACACGGCGTACCCGTTTCAATTATTTCTGATCGCGATAGCCATTTCACCTCTCATTTCTGGCAAGCCGTACAAGAAGCTTTGGGAACCAGAATTGACCTAAGCACCGCCTACCATCCCCAAACCGACGGTCAATCTGAGCGAACCATTCAAACCTTAGAAGATTTGCTTCGCGCTTGTGTATTAGACTTTGGTGGAAACTGGGATCAACATCTTCCACTGGTCGAATTTTCGTACAACAATAGCTATCACAGTAGCATTCAAGCGGCAACGTATGAAGCGTTGTACGAACAGAAATGTAGATCACCCTTGTGCTGGACTGAGGTTGGAGATACCCAAATTACACGATCTGACCTGATTCAAGAAACCACTGACAAAATCCGTAAAATCACAAGCAAATTGAAAATCACCCGAGATCGACAGAAAAGCTATGCTGATGTTCGTAGAAAACCGTTATCCTTTGAAATAGGCGACAAAGTTTTTCTCAAAGTATCCCCGTGGAAAGGTGTCATTCGATTCGGAAAAACCGGTAAACTAGCCCCGCGATACATTGGGCCATATGAAGTCATTTCTAAGATAGGTCCGGTAGCTTACCGACTGAAACTTCCTGTGGAGTTGAGTTCTATTCACGATGTCTTTCATGTTTCAAACCTGAAAAAGTGTCTTACTGACGAAACTGAAATCGTGCCATTAGAAGACTTAAACATAAACGAAAAACTGAATTTTGTTGAAGAACCGGTGGAAATATTAGAGGGAAAAATAAAACAATTAAGACACAACAAAATCTCTCTAGTAAAAGTTCGGTGGAATTCGCAAAGGGGACCCGAATTCACGTGGGAGCGGAAATCTGCATTCAAAAAGAAATACCCGCACCTGTTTCCAAACAAAGACAAAGTTGAATAATCAAATTTCGGGGACGAAAGTTTCTAACGGGGGGAGAATGTGACATTTGAGCCAAAACAAGGTACACCTCAGTATGTATTTACCGATTAAGCAAATAAACACCTTTTGCATAACAAACGAACGATTAACCCAACGGGTCGGGTTATGACCCATATATCTCGGGGGGCCATCTATAAGTGATATAAGATCTATACAAGCAAAAATATTAGAAATATGGTCTTAGTTTGACAGCAAACAAGTTAAACGAAAACATGATCGTTTAACTACCCGCTATAGATTTAAACGCGAAAGATAGTTACAAACCAAGCATTGTATCATCCGTTAAGCCGAAAAAGACTTACCAAACACTTATTTGAAATGTTTTAAGCGATCCGTAAAAATATTTTTGATTTTTACAAACATATAGTATCTTTTTATAATTTTACACAAAACTAGCCGAAAAACACTCGTTTTCGCGCTGTTTAACGCACCCGATAAGTTTTTCGCGCCAAAAACCGAACCCGAACTAAATTTGGACCGGGATTTTCGTATTTGGGCTTCAGAAATCAGAAATTTGGGCCGAAATGGGCCCAAAATGGGCCCATGGACTTCCGATCGGCCAGCAGCCACCTCCCCCCCTTTTTATTCTTTCACATTTAAACTAAATCCAAGATATTTTCAACATTATTTCTTGAAAGCTCTGGACATAAGCTCTGTTCCAGCCAGAAAACCTTCAAACCCTAAGGTAAGGGGCTTAAATAAGTAGCTTTTGTACTTGTTTAAACTTGTTTAATACCATAAAAACATGTCTTGGTTACTAAAAATCATTCCTAACCGTGTAAAAATCCTAAAAATGATCCATAAACATGTTTTGATCATACACATGGTAAGGAACCTGCTTTGATAGTTTTTTTGGCCATAAACACGGATTAAAGGGTTGAAACGGCGTTTTTACGGTTCAAAAGTTCGTTTTTGTGCACTAGCCGAAACCCTAAGTTAAGGGTTGTTATGTTGATGAAAAATTGCTTGGTTTGTGATATAGGACTTGTACCTAGCTTTCTTAGAAGCACAAGAACCTGAAAGGTTGATTAAAAAGTCGGAAACGAGCCAAACCCGCTAAGGTAATGCCGAAACACTCGCTGGCTATTTAGGTTAACGTTGTGATGTGCATATTTTTAGGACTTGAAATTTTTCAGGGACATCAAGGACCATGTCAATGAGTCCCTGTTTAAATTTGGAAATTTTTCGACCATCTGAGAATATTTGGCGAATTTATTACCGAATTAGGACGTTTATTTGGGAAAAATAGCTAAAATACTTCAAAAATTATGAAATTTTTCTGGGAACTTAGATTTGATGTATTTTGATCACATATGAATTTTGGAATCATTTGGAGAAGTTTTAAGGTGTTTTGTTTATTTGCGTTCGTGTGAATTTTTACAGCCGAATTTGGGCCGAAAAGAATATTGCACGAGCTTTTTACAATCTGAAATTGATACAGGTTGTTTTGAGACATGATTTGAGTATTGTGGAATTTTTGTGGAATTTTTGGAAATTGTTTGGGGTAAACGGACGATTTTCAGGCGAAATATTGCTGATAAAATGAATTTTTATAAATTAATAAATCAGTAAATAAATTCCAGAAATACTTTTATAAAAATCTAAATATTTTAATTGATAAGTGGTTAAATTTTCATAATTTAATGATCAACTTTTAATTAATTATGCTAATCTGAATATTAAACAAATTCAGTTTTTATAACAACCGGCAAGTTCGCGACTAACGAACCTGCGGGAATATCAAAACACCAAGAGTGATCAAAAATCATATTTTTGAACTAATTAAGTAAAAACGAACTTTTCTATGAAAAACCTGGGCAAACCGGATGAATTGTGCGCGTTCCTTCTTAAATCAAACTGAATAAACGGAAACGGCCCCCGTGGCTAATCCGGGACCCCAGTAGGTGATCTTTCTTTATAACTTAATCACTTTAATAACCAATACATTTACCCAAGCTTATTTTCCCATAACTGTTTTCTGAACGCGTAAACGAACAACTCGGCCCAGCTAGGAAAACGGGAATCTGAGCCAAGTTCGGTTTTGTGTATTAAACATTGAACAACATCACAACCTAAGCCTATTGCCACTTTCTGGGAGTTCTAGCTACACCCAGATTAGTTATACAGCCCAGTTTAGTATTGAGATTAAAATAATATTAAAATATTAATATTATTATAATATTGATTTATAGGAACTACTGATAGCGGACCGAACAAACCACGAGCTGATACAGTACTGATTATCTACTAAACCGTGAGTTTCATGACCCCGCTTCTAAACTGTTTTACGAACTTTTGGGGTGAAAAGCATGTTTGCTTATATCTATATACTTATCTGAAACATGTGATGATATGAATTATCTAAGTGCTAACACATGAAAGTCCCCACTAACACGGTGATTAACTTCGAGCCGGTGGCTTGTGAATAGTACTATTGGTTTGACAAACCCAGGCGGGGCCAGCACGATTGCTGAGACATTATCCCGTTTGCACATGTCCATATTTTTACGAACCAGCTATGTAGTGTTAGACATAGCTACTGGGGCATGTTGTGGGCGGAAAGGGGCCACAGTGGTTGATTGAGCGTGGGAAATGGAGGCACGCAGCACAAACAATCCAGGCTTCACTGTAGCCTAGCATAATTACATCACATACATCATTTACATACATACATACTTATTTCATGATTACAAGTGCTGACTTGTGAATACTCATTACTGTTTTCTTGAAACTCGTGAAACTCACCAACTCTAGTAGTTGACCCGTTTTAAACTGCTTTTTAGGTGTACCTAAATCGGAATGATTGGGTGATCTGTCACTTGGCTGAAGTGTGTGTTTGATGCTATGTGAATAGAAGCAAAGGCGTTAGTAGTAAGAACGTTTAGTTAACGAACTAGTTTTCTTTGTACCACCTAGACTGTAAAACAATGATAGAACGAAGAAATGTAATATAGTGTAAATTAGTTTGTAATGTTTCTTTATAAACAATGTGTTGATACCAGAGGTGTCTGTTACATTCCCGTTTTACGCTTCCGCATTGTGTTAGTCGGGGTGTGATAGTTATTCATTTTAAAAAATTATTATTAGTATTATTATTATTATTATTATTATTATTATTATTATTATTATTATTATTATTATTTTAGGATATTTTAGATCTTCTACCAGAAACACCTCCGCGGAAGATATATCTTAAAATAACTCCTGCCGAGAACACCTCTCGCTTGAAGTCCATATAAACAGTGGCAACGCAAAGGCAGCTTTTCATCGGGGGGGGGGGGGTAAATCATGGGGAAATTCCTTAAAAGTTACTTTTAGCACCTCATTAGTAAGCAATTCTTCTCACGTGTCTACAAGCAAGAAGAACAATGGATTGGGGGGCTTGAAGACGTAGGGTCCTGGACCCACCTGGATAGAATAAAAACCTTTGTAGGAGAGTCCACATTTTTCGCGGAGCATCACCACTAAGCAGGAGCATTATGTTAACAGAGGCCCCACCTTGCGCTGCGCGTCACCTCTAACATTCTAGAGGAATTGACTAAAAGGATCATCCTAGGTATGACACAAAAGGAAACTATCTTCATGAAAGAGACCACTAGCTAGTAAAGGGATGACAACACATAATCAATAGCACTATATGGTAAACATGCCGCCATCACCACCTTCCCTTAAGCACGTGCAAGCTCGCTGATTGGTGGATTCCCTAACAATGCAGCTAGCCTACTTCTTCTCTCCTACGCTTCGGCTATAAATACCACATCGATCAACACCAATAGTAAAAGGATCCAGACTTATGCGCAAGTATTCCTGTTACTTCATTTTCATATATTTTATCAGTCACCCATACTGATTCTCACGCCAGATGGTAGTTACTTGAAGACCCCCCTTCTCCTTCTTGTAACGAGCACTCCGTGTTTTATTTTGCAGGTTACTCCATTCAGATCAACTGGACTATATACCACCTTCGTGGGAAAGACTAACTTCGACCTAAGGGCTAGATATCAGACGGGGGTTGAACTAGTGTTTCTTCAGGGACCTCTTTAAAGATTCCAAGTTAAGGGCGAAGACAACGTACGGACAAAACCCGTGAAGAGCAAAGGGTCACCATTACGAACAAATAGAGAAGGGAGTAGTCAGATGTACCAGAAGGTGCATGGTAGAGGCAACTTGACGCTGGACTAGGTTATGTGTACTGCTAGAGTCAACTAATATCATAACAGGTCGATTGTTGATAAAGCCGGGTGAGATGTAAAGTGGTTACATGGGCCGTTCCAAGAAACGTTGCTGAAGAGAGTGCAAGGAAGTGTGGAATGTTGCTTTAGGAGTCACGAATGCCAACGAAGGGTGAAAATACCAGTGGTTTGAACCTCATCAGAATTATCTATGATCTGTTAAAATTGGGGCAGGTCACATTTATTATCGAGTTCGTATTTTCTTAGGCAGCAAACAAAGGCTTGCGGCATGGCGTTGTTGGAGCTGTTCGGGTGACGAACATGCAGAAGGTAAAGCTGTGGTCGAGGTTTTTAGAGAAGGTTTCAACGAAAGGGTGGACGTTGAGGAGCTTGTCTACAATATATTAATTTCATATTTGTATTCAATTTAAAGACAGACACATACTTAAACAATAAATAGACATACATTCATTTCATTTAGTCTTGACTCACAACAAAAAGAATATAAAAGACACAATAAATTTCAATATTTTCCAGCTAAATAACTAACTAATTATACTAATCAAATGAAGCCATCCCCTTGTCACTAAAAAAAGGTAGGGCTATGCACTTGTGATTTAAATAATATTTTTTGTTTTTATAGTATATATGTAACTACTCAATAGGCACAAAAGAACACTGATTAACAGGCTGTAGTTGGATTAGTGAAGGAATTGAAGAACTGTGGTTTAGCAGCCATTGCAAAAGGGTTCTTCAAGACGGAGGATTTGGCATCCCCGATCCTTTCACATGATGGACACATGGTCAGAGTGGCTGCCGGCAACTGCATGTAAAATGGTTGGGACGATGTTATTGCCTTGAGTTCTTGAAGCTCTTTTTGAAGTCTCCGGTTCTCATCGGTTAATTTCTCGCAACATTTCTTCATGTGTTCAAAGTTTAGTTTTGTTTGCTTCAGCTTTGTCCTTAAATTTAGAAAATAAACATGTATTAAAATCATGTTCTAAATAGAAAAAAGAAATTAAAAAGAAATAAAGTCTGGGCCCCTAAGTTTTAGGGTTTACGTTCTCTAAATTTTCAAGTTAAACTAGCTCTACTCTATATGCTGCTTTTGTTTCTTTTATATAAATCGTATACGGACAGGATAGCATACTTCCACGTGTTGAAATTCTACAAAAAATTATAAATTTTTTCACAAGCAAAGCCCATTTTTAAAACCAGCTTTATGTCCTAAAAATTGATGAGCTGACAAGGCTTATTTGCGCCTTACACGCGAGTAACAAAAATTTAGCATAGTTGCAACTAGTTATTCTATTTAGTATAGAATGATTGTGGTTATATATTGCAATCAAGTGGCGACCAAAAGAGCCCCCGTCAATATTTTGGTCTGTTGTTACAACCTCATTCATCATGCCTTGTTTCTTCTTGCTTTTCTTTTAATGAAAAGTTATTTTCTATAAAGAGAATGAAGACAAATATACCAATAGAAATACGGATAATGCATCAATAAAATATGCACCGTTAAAATAGTTTTGTTATGAAGTTTATGTTTCGAAAAAAAAAATTATTTTGTTGAGAATTAAAACTTGTTTAAAATAACATAAAGTAAGTGAATCCAAATTTAATTACCTAATATAATTTTATAAAAAACTTTTATTTAAAGTTACTAAATTACAATCCGGTATCGTTTTTTTAGCTAAATTACAATAAATGCATAAAAATTACAGTGAGAAAAAAGAAAATATTTTTTGGGAACCATTGCAATCTGAAAAGTCTTATTCTTCCATACATCATGTTTTTTGTTACGTTACCGAATAAAAAAAAAAGAAAAAAAAAACTTTTTTATTATTGTAAATAAATATCCTAACTACACAACTGCAATTATTTAAATAGTGGAGTAACTACTTTTTTTTTCTCACGATCAACAAAGCACGACCACTCAGTGTACCTAGTAGTAACAGGTGACGCCTGTCCGTGATCCCATAAGTTGTTGGTGACTCGGCCTGCCACCAATTCCAAATTGGAAATCATTGCCCAATGGTAAAACCTCTAGCTCGTTCATGTCATTTTGTCACAAACGAGACTTGAACCAATGGCCTTCCGTAAACAAAATCGCTGGGGTACCACTAAAGCGCTGGTCTTTTGATTAAATCGTGGAGTAATTAACATAAGTTGAATAGCCGTCTAAGTAATTTCTTAAACCTTTTGTCTTAAATCATAAACATGAATGATCTTGAAATTAAATAGGTATGAGGAATACCTGGCTCTTCTGTTTTGGAACCAAACTTCAACTTGCCGGGGCCACAGCTTTAGTTCCCTTGCTAGTTCTTGCTTTTGTTTCTGCTAATAGTAAACAATATTACTATCATTAGCTTACAATATTTACGTTAATTATCTCAAACTCTTGAGTTTTGTGTGTGTTTGAAGAAAAAAGATAGGGATTAATAATACATACGGGGTTTAAAGAACTATGATGTTTAAAGGCTTGTTCAAGAAGAGCGGACTGCGTTTTGGTAAGCCTAAGTTTCTTCCTACCATTAGCACAATCATAATCATCTTCAACATCATGATCATCAACACTTGTAGCACTCATCACTCTTTCCGATTCTTCACTCGCAACCTCTCGTTCCCTCTTAGAACTCGTATGTGAAGACGATGAGCCTCCACCACTGACTACAGAGCTATATTGATGATACAATATACCAATATCACAACCAACCACACGTCGTCTATGGTCACCATCATTGCGAGAAAGACCTAAGGTTAACGATGGCTCGAAATTCGCCATGTTCATCGTGTTGAGTTTGACCATGGATGGGCTGGATGGCGATGAATTAAGGCTTAGTCCTAGGACAAGCCCTGTGACGGTAAACTCCATTTGATGGATGGATTTAGGAAAAAGATGAATTGATAGATAATAATGAGGAAAATAATTGGTAGGGGTTGGGGTGGTGAGAGCTATGAGGGAGCTTAAAAACAAGATGATTGAATGTTGAAAATGGAATATGGTGTGTGTGTGGAATTACTTTGGTCAAGATAATGATAAATGAATGGAACTAATAAAGAGAAGAAAAAGGTATACTTGATACTTCTTGCTATACATAGGTTGACCTTTTTTGAGCAATAACTAACCAGAACTAACCAGAATCAAAGTAAATTTCAAGATTACTCATTTGATGCAACTACTACATTATTTTTTTATTTTTTTTCTCACCTGAAAAACTAGTTTAAGGATGAGATATAATGATGTTATATGGATAAAAATCAAAACAAAACATAGGAAGTGAGTAATTGACAAATTTTATGCACAATATATGAGAACTATTTTAAAGAACCTTAAAAATTCGTATATTCCAAAAAGAACAATTATTCCCTCTTTAGCACATAATTTTTGCACATTTAGCTTTCATTTTTAATTAAGGCATTTAGTTCTCTAAATCAAATACTTTAAATCAGCTATTTATTTATTTATTAGTATCATATTTTTTATGCACAACAAATTTCTGAATACATATATACAATAGCGAATTGATATTTATAAATAGTTTTTATTTAAAAATGTTTAAAATACTTCAAAGCAAATACTTATAGTTTAACAAGCTAAATAAATGTATAAATGTTCATATACTTATCAATAAACCTAGTTTAACAACTAAAATTTGAGAGGAAAAAATATCATGTTGGGGCCCATCTCAGCACGTTTATAGCCCGTCTGTGGGGACACACCGCACACCATTTGACAAAAGCACCCCATTTATAAATTGAGTGAAGCAGCCACCTAGTTTTTGCGGGCATTCTAGGAGTGAGTGGAGCGATGGTGGGTGGGCCGGTTTGTCTTGGTACCGTCATGAACATCACTCCATGTGCAACGTGGCCGACAAAAAAAAACTGAATCTGGGTCGCCACGTTGATTCTCCCAAGCTTCTCAACAACTTTATGACTATTCAATGGTACCATTCTTTAGTAAACAAAGTTAAAAATTTATTTTTTAACCTATAAATTTAACCAAACATTTAACAATTTTTCACACAAGAAATCAATCTCGTTTTCTCTGTTCATCCAAAACGTCTACATCTCTCTCAAAATCCAATTCTCTCTTTCACCAAACAAATGACACCTAGAGTACGACCAAAACATTGGACCGATGATGAAGAAGTGGTTTTGGTAACGACTCGGTGTTGGTTCCTAGAATGGATTTTGACAATATTGATACGTACTATCAGAGGTGTGGAATCCCTCTGATTAACACTAATAAGCTGTATACGAGTAGAACAACAACGAGATCACTTTAATTCTTCTTCTATTGATTATAAACTGAGTACATCCAGCACTAGAATCACGACATGAATACTTAGTTCATTGGACAGAGTAATGCAGCTGGAATAGCTATAATGCTTTTTATAAACCTAAATCGAACTTAACTTATATACTGGTTAAGTTTGCCATGCCTATATATGGCAAACTTATGTAAGTTCGCTTACTTAAGTGTCACACCCCGACTAGGATAATGCGGAAGCATAAAACGAGAATGAAACAGACACCTTTGGTATCAACAACATTGTTTATGAAGAAACATTACAAACTAATTTACATTATATTACATTACGTTATTCTATCATTGTTTTACAATCTAGGTGATACAAACAAAACTAGTTCGTTAAACTATATGATCTTACTACTAACATCCTTGCTTCTATTCACATAGCATCAACCACACCTTGTACACATAGCAGATCACCAAGTTATTCCAATTTAGGTATACCTGAAAAGCAGTTTAAAACTGGTCAACTACTATAGTGGTGAGTTTCACGAGTTTCAAGAAAATAAGTATGCGTATTCACAAGACATAATTTGTATATACGCATGTAAGTATATGTGTATGTATTTATATATGTGATGTAATTATGCTAGGCTACAGTGAAGCCTGGACTGTTCGTGCTACATGCCTCCATTTCCCACGCTCAATCAATCACTGTTGCTCCCCATCCGCCTACATTATGTCCCAAGTAGCTATGTCTAACACTACATAGATGGTTCGTATAAATATGGACATGTGCAAATGGGATAATGTCTCAGCAAACTGTGCTGGCCCCGCCTGGGTTTGTCAAACCAATAGTACTATTCACAAGCCACCGGCTCGAAGTTAATCACTGTGTTAGTGGGGACTTTCATGTGTTAGCACTTAGATAATTCACATCAATACATGTTTCAGGTATGTATATGTAATCAAACATGTTTTTCACCCCAAAAGTTCGTAAAACAGTTCAGAAGTGGGGTCATGAAACTCACTGTTTAGTAGATACTCAGCACTGTGTCAGCTCGCGGTTTGTTCGGTTTGCTATCACTAGTTCCTATAATCAATATTATAATAATATTAATATTTTAATATTATTATAATCTCAATACTAAACTGGGCTGTATAACTAATCTGGGTATAGCTGGAACGCCCAGAAAGTGCCAATAGGCTTAGGTTGTGATGTTGTTCAATGTCTAATATTTAAAACCGAACTTGGCTCAGTTTCCTGTTTTCCCAGCTGGGCCAAGTTGTTCGTTTACGAGTTCCAAAAACAGTTATGGGGAAATAAGCTTGGGTAAATGTATTGGTTAATAAAATGATTAAATTATAAAGAAAGATCACATATTGGGGTCCCGGATTAGCTACGGGGCCCGTTTCCGTTTATTCAGTTTGATTTGAGAAGAAACATGCACAATCTATCCAGATTGTCCAAGTTTCTCATAAAAAGGTTCATTTTTACTTAATTAATCCAAAAATATGATTTTTGATCACTTTTGGTGTTTTGATATTCCTGCAGGATTGTTAATCGCGAACTTGCCGGTTTTTATAAAAACTGAATTTGTTTAATCTTCAAATTAGCATAATTAATTAACCGTTAATCATTAAATTATAAAAATTTAGCCACTTATCAATTGAAATATGTATATGTAGGTTCCCTGGACGGATCACACGAGATATCCCGATATACACAGGTGCGGAATCCCTGTGTAGATCGTTACGGACGTAGAACACAAACACACGAGCACACGAATACGATACGAACAAAACACACGTTATATTAATAACTCAACACGTGATATAATCACAGTTACAGACTCTCGACCTCACGTCACTTGACTCACGAACAATAACTGACTTACACGAACAACTTGAACAACTTCTAAACAATAAGCCGTAACCTATATAAATACACGACAACTTCGCCTCAGGCGAAGTTGTCCATAACTTCGCTTGGTTAACAAGTTCGCCTAAGCGAACTTGTCAACAACTTCGCTTGGTTAACAAGTTCGCCTAAGCGAACTTGTCAACAACTTCGCTTTAAACAAACAAATACATAAACAATATTACAGACTCGATTACAGACACTAGACATATGAACTACTGACATTTATGCACCAACAGACTCCCCCTTGGCAGTAGCTTCATATCTTGATCTTTCAGCTCTTGTCTCGTAATCCTGTAACTTCAAGCGTGCACTCCTTCTCTAACACACACCGACACAACCCTTTGATATTTCCTTGCTTCATCCTTCCAAGCAGGAATATAAAAGATCTTTTTCTCGTTAAGCATCTTCAGATCAGCTTGTGATAAGTTAACAAGATGCATCGGATCGTAAACTCTAAGGATCTCTTGTTCATCCTCATCTTCCATCACTGCCTCCGCTGTCTCACAATCAACGAACCACCACTTTAGGTCTTTGAGCACATCCTTGGGCATAAGCTTCATCGGTACTTCTTTAAGGCACCGGATTGGTTTATACTTCATAACCATCCAAGGCTTTCCATCAGCTCTCAAACCTCTATCCTTGTCTTCAACAAGTTTCCCTTTCTTTGGTTTCAACAGCTCAAACTTCTTTTCCTTTATGCTCTCTTTCCATACGATTTTCCCTATGACTCTAGCCATATTATCATCACTTCGATTGATCAACCCCAATCTGGCTAAGTCTTTAACCTCACATTCAGGCAGTGTGTTTAACGATCTCAACATTCTTCTAAGGTACTGAATTCCATCATATCGTTTAATCACGAAGAGCCGCAACTGCTCATCATAAATCCAGCATATAATCCCTTTCTTTGCTTCAGCATAGCCCTTAATATTGTAACTCTTTTTGAACATGGTAGGGACTGCCGGTTTCTTCGTTTTGACGAACCATTGAGCGTATCCTTCCTTCCACCTCGGCTGCTCTTCCCATTCAGTATCTTCAACTGCCGTCTGATCACCCATATCGGCCTTCTCAACCTCTGGAATGTCATGTTCGACATTTTCCTCTACTATCTCTCCTTCCTCAATCTCATTCTCAATCTCAATCTGCTCACCGATCTTCTCAATCACATCACTCGGCAGCACATCTTCATCAAATAACACATCATCGCTGAACATATCATCGTCAAGTTCTTTCAACGCATCAATCACGTCATCATCAACCAACACCACATCATCACCACCAGAACCACCAGCCGCGTCGGCAGACTCCCCCTCAGCTGTGGAAGTACCAAGAGCTTGAGAAGTTCTTGGCAGCTCACCACCTGTATCTTTCGATGCATTGGGATCATCGTCTCGGTCATTTCTTCTTTTCGTCCTTAGCTCGTCGCCCTTACAGCTCATCTCCCCCTGAGATGCCAAGAACTCCTTCAAGGCATCTATAATTTTCCCATGCTCAACCAGGAGGGATGACTGTAGTTGATTTGCTTCTACTAGGCGTTGAATAGTCTTCGATTGCTCTGCCACGATCCGCTCTAGTGAAGCTATTCTCTCTGAGTCTGACATAGGCGTAGGCGAGACATCAGAAGCAGGCGTAACCGCAGGTGGTACCATACCTGATAACCCTGCAGTAGTGACGACCGTTGACTCTACAAATCGTGCAGCAACCACCGACCGAGTAAGCGTTGGAGGTGGTAGAGACACGGTCTCCGGAGTCGTCATTTGGATGGTAGTGGTAGATGGAATGCCAGCAGATGATGTAGCTACCACG
Source organism: Bidens hawaiensis (assembly GCF_021521415.1). Taxonomy (NCBI): domain Eukaryota; kingdom Viridiplantae; phylum Streptophyta; class Magnoliopsida; order Asterales; family Asteraceae; genus Bidens; species Bidens hawaiensis. The sequence goes on from NW_027491022.1 coordinate 1,425,486, forward strand.
GGAACATCCGCAGCGCTTGTACTTGTAACCTGTACAGAAGTAGGAACGATAGACATACCAGACAGTGAGGCCGGAGCAAAACGTACCATCCTTGAAGTCTCTCCAGCTCCCATACCTGCACCTGTCCTTTCCCGTCTTGAACGTCTTATCAGCTTATGTATATCTTCTTCCTCTTCTGACTCATCATCATCCTCCGTTCTCTTTCTCTTCCCAAACTTTCTCTCTCGAGACACCATCAACCGTCTCCCCTCATCCATGATCTCATCCAAATCTGAGTCAGCCATCGACGTAGCTGCTCTAGTAACACTCACACCCGAACCTTGTGCAGCAGAGACCTGCACCTCTTCATGTGCAACAACTTGATCCATATCGAAATAACCTTGACCTCCAAAGACAGCATCAAGATCTATATCCTCTGCAGCCGACACAACAGGCACAGCAGATGCAGCTTGAGTTGCTCTTGCCTGTCGCGGTTGAGGATCTCTGAACTCGTCCCCACCAGCAGGAACATACTCTGGGTTGATTAAAAACCCAAACAGTGGAGTATGCCTTGGACGACGTTCAGGGTTGCTCCTCGCACTCGAAGTGCGGCATTGAGCAAAGATACGTTTGCTCACAGATTCCACGTATCTGATCGGTCGTCTCTGAGGTAGATTCGGAGCCACATGGTTCAATATCATCTGGATGAAACGTGGATACATAATGAACCGCTCCCGAGCCATCGCCCTTCTCTGTCTGTCAATCTCGTAAAAGACCATCTGACTAAAACTATAGCGTTTATTGTAAGTCAGTGCAGTCATTGCGGACTGCATGGTCGCACCCATACCGTCAGTGCCCGCCTTCCTTCCTGACATGCAAACTATCATGACGTGCATAAGGAAGCGCCACTGACCAAGTAGAAAACCCTTCCGTCTCTGTGAATCACCTAATGGACCAGAATAGCCCATTCGGAGAAACGCTCCATCACGAAACGGAGCCACAAACTCAGTTGGGTCGTCCCTCGTCTCTTCTCAAAACCGTAACGCCACCCGAATCTGTTCAGAATTGAACTGAACCTGTTGATTGTTCACAGTCGCTCGCATGACCGGGGGCTCAACACGACAATCGTATTCTACCGTCTGCCAAAAGTCTTCGATATTTGGTAAGGATATCGGCAGATTGTTCGTGATAGCATGAAAAATCCTCGAGCGTATGAGGAAAGTAATAATCTCGCGGTAATCCTCAACGCCGCTCGCTTCCGGGTCAAGGGTGATGTACATATTGTGACCCGGGAAAAATTGCCTTTGGTTATCACCATCGTCTCCTCCTGCACCTCCAGCACCAGCTATTGCAGCCATATCTGCAACAAACGAACCAAGTTAGATAAACGTTAATGAATAACACAAGTTCGCTGGTTACCATGAGCGAAGTTGTGATAAACTCTGTATAGGCGAAGTTAAAGATGAGGCGAAGTTGGGAACAACTTCGCTTCAGCTTTAAGTTCGTCTAATTAATATTAAGTAAAAATGATCTAGGCGAAGTTAATGTTAACTTCGCCTCATCACAACATCGCCTCAGGCGAAGTTAATGACAACATCGCCTCAGGCGAAGATAAGCCTCAGGCGAAGTTACGGATAACTTCGCCTAAACCTTAAGTTCGCCTGAATCTGAATCGGCGACAGTAAGGATTATGGAACAACGTGCAGTTGATGTTTTCGAGATTAAGGAATCCGGAAAACATGATGTTAAGGTTATCTAGACGATCAAAGTGGTTTTTAACACGTAAAAACAAGTTTTGAAAATCGGTTTTTAAATTCCGATGGTCCGAGGTTTCGAAATCGGTCCAAACGACCCCTGATTAGCATGAATGAACATGGAATATATGATAAATCGACATCTCGAACTTTGAATCTTAATGAAATCTGGGAAAAATAACTCGGAATCGAAGTAAACAATAAGTTCGCCGGAAAATCAGTAAGTTCGCCGGAGAATACGGATAAGTTCGCTGTAAGTGATGAACAGTTTGACCCTTGAACATCCTTATATAGGGTCTGGGTTATACAGGCGAAGTTACGGATAACTTCGCCTAGGCGAAGTTATTCACAACTTCGCCTGTTTAACAACATCGCCTATAATTTACAAAATCAAACCCTATAATTTTAACATTTTTCATTTAACTCTTTAAAACTTCCCTTTAAGAAATAAATGACATGATCAATTCTAAGTAACCAGTTAAAAAATCATAAAACTATCTAAGTACAAAAACTTAAAAAATTTAAAGTATAAGGGATCAAATTTCAGTCTAGTTAGGGACTACCACGTTTTAGAAAAGATCCGAACAGGAATCATACTAGTTACGTGACTGTCACATAGATCCGTGTTTAGCTGTATTATGGCATATAGAGACAGGTTGTAAGCAGGTATAACTTAAAGTGGTTTTCATCGTTTCTGTGATACGAGTTAGGTTCGATTAAGCCTCAAAATTTAAGTGAGCAACAACTCAGAGATTTTGATGCCTCCTATCTATCCTCAAAGCGTATTTGGCTTTCCCCAAGTCACCCCGAATTGACCTCGACCCATAGTGTCTGATTTTGTAAGTACTCTTCTTCTGGTTCCCGTTCTTCTTCTTACTCTAAGATTGAGAAGTCTTGATATTTTCAGCTCTAGAATGTTTCAATACTCACAAATAATTTTTTTTTTTTTTTTTTTTTAACTCACAAATTTACAAAGACTTCAGAGTAGTAAATAACTGCAAGTCCCGAATCTGGATCACTGCAGTTTCCTGAAACGCTATCTTCACGGGAATCAGAACACTTACGGGCTCGTGTATGACTGGGTAATCACTTTTCTGCCTATCATTCGGAAAGATATATATGAAGACATGCAAAACTCTTAAGGAGTTTCAACGTAAAATCAAGTAAATTTAGTTTGTATCACATCTACTTTTACGCACCATTAAAAAGTTACCATGACATACAATGACTGTTCTAATGCCTTTTAAGCCTAATAACTTCACTAGTTAAGCACACAGAATCAGTATAACTATCATTTTCCAAGGTTGGATCAATATTCTGTTAAACATAGCAAATGAACTTCTTACGAAGTAGTAGACTTGAAAAGTAATTTCATTTCCCATCTTCTTTCAAAATTTTAACATTAATCGCCCTGACCAAAACAAAGACTTCAGGTAAACGGCTATCCCGAAGATCCAATGGATCAGCTGGACCGACCACATACTAGTATGTGTCCTTCTAACTAAGTATGATCGACTAATTTTAAGCGAAAGAATACAAAACTCATCATAAACCGCCCCGGTCACTACCAGTAATCTGGTTAATGGCTATCCTCAAAATCTACAAGTAGAAAATGAGGACCAAAACATATCCGAAGACAAGTCCTTCAAACTGATGTAACCGACATATTTTTAAGCGATCAATGACTTTTTTTTTTTTTTTTTTTTTTTTTTTTTAAATATCACAAGAAAAGCATGGTTACTCGGGATTGATCATCCCATTCAGTTCAATAACGTTTTGAAATCTGGATTTGTCAAACGCTTTAGTATATAAATCAGCGAAATTATCAAGCGTATCCACCTTTTCAAGCACAATCAATTTCTTCTCAGCACAATCCCGTATAAAATGATGACGTATGTCAATATGTTTAGTTATAGGAGTAAGTAAAGAAATTCAGACCATAGTCGCGCAACTGCTGTTGAATCCAAAGAACCTGGGAGCAGCAGTTGGATGCTGCCATGTATTCTGCCTCACAGGTTGAAATTGCGACTGAAGTCTGCTTCTTGCATTGCCACGACACCAATCTGCCACCAAGAAACTGACATCCTCCTGTTGTTGACTTCCGACTCTGATTGCACCCTCCATAATCAGAATCTGTCTAAGCGACTAGCTCCAAGTCTCCTCCTCTCGGGTACCACAACCCCAGCTTCGGCTTGCCCTTGAGATACCGCAGTATCCTCTTTGCACCTTTCAAATGAGATTCTTTTGGATTTGCCTGAAAACGTGCACAAAGACAAACAGCAAACATTATATCAGGCCTAGATGCAGTTAAGTACATTAAAGAACCTATTATTGCCCGATATTGAGTTGGGTCCACATCTGCATCACCGTCTACTTCAGCACCCAATTTGTGATTGATGCAGATTGGAGTATCATATGGAGAACTGTCCTCCATCTTGAAGCGCTTGAGCACATCATGAACATACTTCGTCTGATGAATGAACATCCCGTCCTTCTTCTGATCAACCTGCAATCCTAGAAAGAAAGTTAGTTCACCCATAGCACTCATTTCAAACCTTTTCTTCATGACGGCTTCAAACTCCTGACACATGGAGACTTTTGACGTAGCAAATATAATGTCATCCACGTAGACTTGTACCAGCAGGAAGTCGCTTCATCTCTTTTGAAGAACAACGTGCTATCAATTTTCCCTCTTTCAAAACCATTCTCGAGCAAGTAATCCGATAAAGTTGAATACCAGGCACGAGGTGCCTGATGTAATCCATACAATTGGTATTTCCTAATACCATACAATTGGTATATATCCATCTTGGATGCATACCCACATTTTCGCATCCTGGTACTTAACGTATTGTATGAACCGATCCTTCCACGCGACAAAGTCGGTTCCCTTTAGCAACCTTGGGGCCTTTGTAGCTGACCCCGCTTCAACTTCCATCTTTACAAGCTCCGAAATGTTGATCGACGACATCCTTCTTGAAGACTAAGAAACCCGAAAAATTCTGAGTAGGCGAAGTTAAAAAATTTCCTCTGAACAGCACTGTAGGCGAAGTTAAGGAAAACTTCGCTTAAGTAATAACTTCGCTGGATCTTTCTTAAATTCGAGTGACTGGGCGAAGTTGAGAATAACTTCGCTTAAAGTAAGCGAACTTAGAAAGTAGGCGAACTTGAAGGAAAAATTCGCTGAGCTAGGCGAACTTGATGAGAACTTCGCTGAGTTAGGCGAAGTTGAGGAGGTAGGCGAAGTTGTAAATAACTTCGCTTCTCCTTATATCTTCGCCGAAACCCTACGTATCCTGACGGCAACTTCGCCTGATGAACAGCAACTTCGCCTGACGAACTCAAACTTTCTGCAGATCTGAAAATCGGATTTTAACGAAGTTTTTGACGGTTTAAAGGCTTGAACACACTGGTAGGAGGCTAGAATGAGCAAAAACACCAAAAACTCGTCTCGTGAATAGTCGAAACGGGACGAATTCTACACCCGCGTGAATATCCCAAACCACACAATCGAGCAAACGCTCTGATACCAATTGTAGGTTCCCTGGACGGATCACACGAGATATCCCGATATACACAGGTGCGGAATCCCTGTGTAGATCGTTACGGACGTAGAACACAAACACACGAGCACACGAATACGATACGAACAAAACACACGTTATATTAATAACTCAACACGTGATATAATCACAGTTACAGACTCTCGACCTCACGTCACTTGACTCACGAACAATAACTGACTTACACGAACAACTTGAACAACTTCTAAACAATAAGCCGTAACCTATATAAATACACGACAACTTCGCCTCAGGCGAAGTTATCCATAACTTCGCTTGGTTAACAAGTTCGCCTAAGCGAACTTGTCAACAACTTCGCTTGGTTAACAAGTTCGCCTAAGCGAACTTGTCAACAACTTCGCTTTAAACAAACAAATACATAAACAATATTACAGACTCGATTACAGACACTAGATATATGAACTACTGACATTTATGCACCAACAGTATATTTTTATAAAAATATTTCTGGAATTATTTACTAATTTATTAATTTTTATAAATTCATTTTTACTGCTATATTTAGCATGAAAATTGTCCGTTTATCCCAAACGATTTCCAAAAATTCCACAAAATTTCTGAATACTCAAATTATGTCCCAAAACAATCTGTATCAATTCCAGAATGCAATAAGCTTGTTCAATATTCTTTTCGGCTCAAATTCAGCTATAAAAATTCATACGAACGCATAAGCACAAAACACCCTTAGACTTCTTCAAATGATCCCAAAATTCATATGTAATCAAAATACATCAAATATGAGTTCCCCACAAAATTTCATAATTTTTATAGCATTTTATCTATTTTTCCCAAATAAACGTCCCAATTCGATAATAAATTCGCCAAATATTCTCGGATGGTCGAAAAATTACCAAATTTGAAAAGGGACTCAATGATATGGTCCTTGATGTCCCTTAAAAATTTCAAGAGCTAAAAATATGCACATCACAATCTTAACCTGAACAGCCCGTAAACAAGTGTTTCGGTATTACCTTAGCGATTTTGATTCGTTTCCGCCTTTCTAATCAACTTTTCAAACTCTTGTGCTCTTATGTAGGCTAGATACAAGTCCTATATTACAAACCAAGCAATTTTTCATCAACATAATAGCCCTTGACTTAGGGTTTCGGCTAGTGTACAAAAAACGAACCTTTGAACCGTAAAAACGCCATTTCAACCCTCTAATCCGTGTTTATGGTCAAAAAAGATCATGATTCTGATTTAAAACTAGGTTTAGCATCAAAGTATATTTTTGAATGATTTTTGAGGGTTTTACATGGCTAACTATGCTTTTTAACAATTAAAACATGTTTATATGTTATTAAACTTAATGAAATCAAGTTAAAAATGATGAAATGATCCAAATACCTAGGGTTTTGATGGAGAGTTGATAGAGCAGAAGTTGGAGCTGCTTTGGAGATGACGTGGGTTGAAAATGATGTGTTTAGGAGTCTTACACAAGAAGTTATACAAAAAATAGGGGTGGGGTACCCTCCTTTGCGACTGGAAATATGTATGGGCCCAATTTGGGCCCATTTCAACCCAATAATCTGGTTTTAAAGCCCCAAACACGAAAAGCCCAATCCAAATTTAGTTCGGGTTCGGTTTTTGGCGCGAAAAATATATCGGATGCGTCAAACAGTGCGAAAACGAGTGTTTTTCGGCTAGTTTTGTGTAAAATTATAAAAACATACTATGTGTTTGTAAAAATCAAAAATATTTTCACGGATCCCTTAAAACATTTCAAGTAAGTGTTTGGTAAGTCTTTTTCGGCTTAACGGATGATACAATGCTTTGTTTGTAACTATCTTTCGCATTTAAATGTAACATCCCAAAATTTCCAAAATGATATTAATTATATTACTTAATAATAGAGGGAAAGTTTACTCGGGTTATCGGGAAATAAATAAATAGAGTAGGAGTTAGTATGGGTCGGGCTAGTGTTGGGTAATGGATATGGGTTATGGACCTGGGTTATGAAAGAAGGAAGGAGAGTCCATGGGCTTAAGCCCATAATATAAATACCGTTAATCACCATTTAATCCTCATTCTCACATATTCCATACACCACCAAAACACACACAACCCGAACCAAGATCCGAAGGCGAAAACCCGAGCTTGTTGGTGCTGGAACGTCGTGACGGACCAAAACAACATCAAGGCTTAACCGGGTTCGTAGTTCGACTCGTTCAAGGTACGTTTATAGTTAGAAATCGTTCGTATAGGTTCGGTTTGATTTGAGAAATGATAGATCTGAGTTTGTATGGTAAAAACGAATCCAACAAAGCTAATCTTACTGAAAATGGTTATGATTTGATGGGTTAATCGATTGATAAAAAGAACTCGTAACCTATATGCCTAAATCGCACCCTTTAAACATCTATGTTAGGTCGATTTGATGGTTGGGGTTTGTAGGCGCTGGTCAGACGATCCCGTGGGTACCTAAATCGAGATATTTGGTTAAGAAACGAAGGTGATTAAGGGATTTAAGAACGAACAGTAGCTGCAGACGACAACTTCGCCTGCAAGCTAAGTTCGCCTGATGAACTTCGCCTGCAAGCTAAGTTCGCCTGATGACAACTTCGCCTAAAGCCAAGTTCGCCTGATAACAACTTCGCCTGCAAGCTAAGTTCGCTTAAGGTTGAACTTCGCCTGCAAGCTAAGTTCGCCTGATGACAACTTCGCCTAAAGCCAAGTTCGCCTGATGACAACTTCGCCTAAAGCCAAGTTCGCCTGATGACAACTTCGCCTAAAGTCAAGTTCGATTAGAGAATAGATTAAAACGATAAGTAAAAGTAAGCTAATACTAGGCCACCAGATTAGATCAGGCGAGTATTGATACGTGTAACTTATACAGTCAGCCGAGCTCAGTTAAAGAAGGGATTTACAACTATCAGAGGAAGAAGCAGAGTTCAGGTGAGTTTCTAGCCCCATTCCTTGTTATGTTTTCGGGGCTGTGTGCATACTCGATGTGTTGTTAATACATTTATCCTAAGTGATATGTGTATGCCATATGTGATATATGTGATGGATATGAATGATTGCTTGTCGGTACGCGAACGATCTTCGGATATTGCGCGTACTGTCAGGTTAAAAATAAAGGTACGAATATTATATATAGAAGATGTATGAATATTACAAATGAATACTTGTCGGGGCGTGAACGATCTTCGGATATTGCACGTAACGACAAGGGGTATGGTTGTTAAATGAAGGATGTAAAGAACGCCTAGAATGTTTTTATGCTATGATGTAATTATTGTATATGTGAAGTATGTGTATACAGGTACACGAATGGTATGTGAGTTCTACGTTCGACATAGTAAGTTAGGATGGCAAATCCCTCTAACTTCTGTTGGACATAGACTCGGCTGGTGATGGCGTAGTTGAGGACTGCGAGCCTTATACGTGATGTAGATGATAGATATAAACGTAGATAGAGACGGTAGCTTTATACGTGTTATAGGAGATAGACGCCAACGTAGATAAGGACGGCGGACCTTATACGTAACGTAGATAAGGACTGCGGACCTTATACGTAATGTAGATAGGCGTCAGCACTGGAAAGGACTGTGGACCTTATACGTGCTTTAGCATGGGGGAGGACTGCGGACCTCGTACGTGCTATGAATTAGGTTGCAACATAGGGAAGGATCGTGGACCTTGTACGTGTTGCGGATGTATGATGGTATAGGGAAGGATCGCGGACCTTGTACGTACCATGAATGGTGAACATAGGTAAGGACTGCGGACCTTTTACGTGTTCACGATCGTAAGTACAGGTATAGACGGCGGACTATGAACGTACTCTCGGTAGACTGAGGTTAGTGATTGTAGATATGTAAGTATGTATGGTAGCAAGTATGTATGTAGAACAGAAGGGTAACTAGTTAAGTATGGATATGTATCTTCGGATATGTATGTATGTGTATGTATTGTATGGCGTCCGATTAACTAGAACTCACTCAGCGTAGCTGACTTTTAGTATGCACGCAGGTGAGTAGAATGAGACAGCTAGCTTGAGCGGGCACATGGTGGGCGAATAGGAGACTGGCATCTGAAGACTCAAGATGTTTTAATGTAATTGACGTTTATTTTGAAAGACAAGAATGTTTAATTAAGGCAAGTTTTGGATTGCTGTAACGTTTCATGAAAGTTTTAATATTCCGCGAAAGCTTTAATGAACTCTGATTTGTAAGAACTGTGTTTATGAGTAAATCCGACGCTAAAGTAAGGCTACCGGGTTCGGGGCCTTACATTAAATCTATAGCGGGTAGTTAAACGAACATGTTTTCGTTTAACTTGTTTGCTATCGAACTAAGGCCATATTACTAATATATTAGCTTATATTAAACGTATATCACTTATAGATGGCCCCCTGGGATATCTGGGTCATAACCCAACCCGTTTGGTTAATCATTCGTTTGTTACGCAGAAAGGATTTATTTGCTTAATCAGTAAATACGTACTGAGGTGTACCTTGTTTTGGCTCAAATGTCACATTAAGTTTGTTCCTGCCCATTATTGTTGGATTTTAACAAGATTATCAAAGTCATAAAATCCCAATTTTATGAAAAACGCAGCGGATAAAAGTTTTAAATCTTGTTAATTTGATATGTATAAAACCAATTTTACATGCAAAACCCAAGCCCGGATTCAAATACGAAATACATACTATCAAACACATGCATGTCACTATAAGTCCACGCATGTCAAACTACCTTTCAAGTAAACCCAAAAGAAGATGAAGGAGATGGTGAAAAGTAGGCAAGAACTTCAAGATAGGAGTTCCTCAAGCTTGTATACCCTTCAAGCCTTCAAGCAAACACCTTGTAGCTTGGATTTTACACTCAAAATTTCTTCCTCCCTTGGCTCCTCCTTTTGGCCGAAATTATTGAGAGAAAATGGGGAGAGAAAGTTCTGTTGCTTGAAAATGTTATGAGAAAATGAAAGAGTTACCTGGTCTTTCAAAATGGCACCTCACAAGTCCACCATTCACAACCTTTGCATGTACCCACTAAGGGAAATATAATAATAAAATAATAAGAGAGAAAGAAAGGGGGGGGGGGGGCTTCCTTCTTTGTTGTAATTATCATTTTATTTTTATACCTTTCCATTAATGTGTTGTGTTATAAAACTTATTACACTTTGTTATAAGTATAACACAATATAGGTAACATACTAGGTAACATTATTCACATATTGTTATTTAGCCATCTTAAATAACATTATGGAATGCACTCTCTCAAAACATAAATCATCCATATGATTTATTCATTTCACAAGTACATTATATTTAGAAACCCTTTCCAAATAACATAAGTGTCAATATTTATTTACTTATGATCATATCATATATAAACAAATATAATTGGGGTTTGTCTAGCTTGTTATTGGGTATGACCCGACTTGGATCATGACATACTAGCTACATCAATAATAATATGTGTCTTGGGCATACCGAGTCCAACAATCTCCCACTTGCACAAGATATATAGAATATTGACGCAAGTAGCAAATACCGCCTAACTACGGTTTACTACCCCTAATACGCATGACGAAGTGCCAATCAATAACATCATCCCCTTCAAGTCCCTTACTTGAAATGATTTAGGTGAATCTATCATTTATCCTTTTGTCTCAAATGTTATGTTAAATCCAGAGACATAGAGTGATTCTTCTCTGTTGATTTAACTTTGCAGGCCTTAGACATCTTACTCTCAACGAATAAAAGGGATAAATCCCCTTTTGACTACATACGTCTTTCAAAATCACTTAGTACCATAGCTGATATAAGACTTATGTACCGTCATGTTTCAAAGCAGCGAAGAACTAAGTCAAAGCATAATACTTAGTGAATATCAAGACCCAATATGTATCTCAGGTCGTAGGATACTATGATATTCGCCTTTCCTCAAATTTACTTATGATCAATCCCAAAGATTCCATTGAGAGCGGGTCAATCCAATATTTATATCCCATAAATATCTATGAACCTTGGCAGCAACCTTTTGCTCTATATTCATACCTTATGAATATCCACCAATCCAAGTTCATAATAGTCTTACATTCATGTTTGTTCCCACAAATATGAATGACTACAGACATTTAGAATAAGTAACTTATTCATGGATTTAAACATGCTAAAATGGAAAATAACTCAAATATCATAATTATAAACCATAATCATATAAATGAGTCAAAATAACAATTGTTCCGATATCCAAATACAAAATTCGATCATATCCAATCCCTAGAATATCGAAGTGCTAAGGCACAAGTGTGACCTTCATGCTTTGGCCTTTCAGGGAACTTCGTAAGTGGATCCACAATGCTTTGATCGGTGTGAACTTTGCGAATACATATCTTTCTTTTCTCAAATTCATCCCTTATGTAGTTGAATCTCCGCTCAATGTGCCTCGTCTTTTGATGAGCACAAGGTTCCTTGATTTGAGCAATCGCACCCTCGTTGTCACAAAAGATTTCTAGAGGGTCTTGAATGGTACGGACGACCCCTAGATCGGCAATGAATTTCTTTGTCCACGCAGCTTCTTGAGCTGCCTATGAGGCGGTGATGTATTCCGATTCTGTGGTGGACAATGCTACCACATCTTGTTTCGAGCTATTCCAAGAGACTGCCCCACCATTCATAACGAAAACATATCCCGATTGTGATCAAGAATCATCTCGATCGGTTTGGAAACTCGCATCCGTGTAGCCTTTACAACGAGTTCCTCCTCACCCGAACCGTATATTAGAAACATGTCCTTAGTCCTTCTAAGGTATTTCAATATACTCATAACCACCATCTAATGGCTACTTCCCGGATTATGTTGGAATCTACTTGTCATGCTTAAAGTGCATGACACATCCGGTCTAGTGCATACCCTTACATACATGATGGATCCAATAGCTGATGCGTATGGGATCCCATTCATTTTATCTTGCTCTTCCTTTGAGCTTGGACATTGAGATGCACTCAATATCATTCCTCTTTGAATAGGTACCAAACCTCTCTTAGAGTTCTCCATCTTGAACCTTTTTAAGATTTTGTCAATGTATGCACTTTGGTTTAAACCTATCAACCGCCTTGATCTATCCCTATAGATCTTTATTCGGAAAATATAGGCGGCTTCACCAAGATCTTTTATAGAAAAACAACTTCCAAGCCATGCTTTTACACCTTCCGTGGTTGGAATGTCATTCCCAAATAGTAGTATGTCATCAACATACAATACTAAGAAGGTAATGTTGCTCACACTAGCTTTGTTCTACACACAAGCTTCATCACCATTTTTGATACATCCAAATTTCTTAATTTCTTCATCAAACCGGTGATTCCAACTTCTGGATGTTTGTTTCAATCCATAGATTGCTTTCTTTAACTTGCATACTTTTTTAGGATGTTGTGGATCGACAAAACCTTCGGGTTGAACCATATAGACATCTTTCTCAAGATGCCCCTTTAGAAACGCGGTTTTGACATCCATTTGCCATATCTCATAGTCATAATGTGCGGCTATGGCAAACAATATCCTAATAGACTTTAGCATTGCTACGAGAGAAAAAGTTTCGTCATAGTCAACCCCTTGAGTTTGAGTGAAACCTTTTGCTACAAGTCTTGCTTTATAAGTATCCAAGTTTCCATGTATATCAATTTTCTTTTTGAAAACCCACTTACTTCCAACCGATTTAGAATTCAGAGGTGGTACAACCAAATCCCATACTTGGTTGTCATGCATGGATTGCATCTCAATGTTCATGGCTTCTAGCCATTTGTCATAATTGGATTATGACATTGCATCACGGTATGTGGTGGGTTCATCCGAATCTACCACATAGCATCCATCCGTGAAAAATCCATATCTTTCGGGTGGATGACTAATTCTACCGGATTTGCGAACGTTTTGTGTGTTTCGATCAACCATTTGATCATTCTCAACAACCTCTTGATTATTGCTAGTATCAACCAAACGTGTATCGGCTTGTGGTTCTCGGTCCTCCTCGAGTTCCACCGTTCTACTAGTACCTTCCATAAGGAACTTAGTTTCCAATAACTTGGCCTTTTGAGCAAAGAATACCTTTTGCTCAGTTGGGTTGTAGAAATAATATCCCATAGAATCTTTGAGATATCCTGCAAAAATACACTTAGTGGATTGACTTTCAAGTTTGATTTGGATGTTGTTCTTGACATAAGCCTCACAACCCCATACCTTTAAATATGATGGAGCCATTCCATTCCATATTTCAAAAGGTGTCTTGTCCACTTTCTTGGTTGGGGCCATATTTAGAATACTGGCCGCCGAGAGCAAAGCGAAACCCCAAAATGATATAGGCAATGTGCTTCTAGCCATCATAGATCGAACCATATCTAATAGAGTTCAATTTCTCCTCTCGGACACACCATTGTGTTTTGGTGTTCCGGGTGGAGTAAGTTGTGAGATGATCCCACAACTTCTAAGATGATCTTGGAAAGCATCACTTAGGTATTCACCTACTCTATCCGAACGAAGTACTTTGATGGTTTTATCGAGTTGATTTTGTACTTCATGTTGGAAGATTTTGAACATTTCAAAAGCTTCATCTTTGTGTCTTAACAAGTACAAGTATCCATATCCTATAGTCGTCATTAAAGGTAATGAAGTATCTTTCACCATTCCTTGTCATTGCCTTAAAAGGACCACATACATCCGAATGTATGATACCTAATAAGTCTTTTACCCTTTGGTTTGTTCCACTAAAGGGGTCCTCAGTCATCTTTCCTAACATACAAGACTCGCATTTATCAAATGAATCATCAATTGATTCCAAAAGACCATTCTTTTGAAGTGTATTTATGCGATCTTTGTTTATATGACCAAGGCGACAATGCCAAAGATAAGTCTTACTCAAATCCATTTTGAGTCTCTTGGTGCTTGATTGGTATAATATGTTATCATAAGATGTGTTATCATGAACCAATTCATAAATGCCATTAGATGGCATTGCTTTAAAATAAAATTGGTTCCTTAGAAATCGTTAGGCAATAAAATTGGTTTTATCAAAGGCTAATGATTTCATAATAAAATGGGTTTTGTTAATAGGAACTTTGAAAATGGGTTTTTCAACTAAGTACTATACATTTGAATGCATGTAAATTGAAGGAAGGTACATAAAAGGTTTTCCAATCTAGAATTAAGAAAACGAAAATCCCTTTTATAAAATAAGTCGAACGCCATCCTTTTATACAACACTCGAATCACTTGGGAACTCGGTATGGGATAAAGGTCACCTGACCATGTTGGAGGAAACTTGTGAGTTTGAGGTGTGTTTACCATATTTGTGGGATAAAGGTCACCTAACCACTTATATGTGTAAACTCACATGTGTGTATAAGTAGGACGACTTAAATTGGAAACCATGTGAATAGGGTCACCGAAGCATGGCGTACAATGGTGTTGATGGGATTAAACATGTCAACTAAACATAAGATGTTTAACCGATCCCATAAAACTAGAAGTTGCAAAGGGTTGCAATCGTCAAACCTTGACTACCTTGTTAATTTAAATAGTAGGATAAAGGTCACCTAACTACTATTTGAATGAAACGTTGGGTTCTAATTTTTAATCATTAATTGTCTAGGAGACATAAAGGGTATTAACGATTAAAATTAATTAGTGATATCAAAATACTAAAATTGAGCTTTGTTATTTAGATGGCCATAATCAACAATCCACCTAACGTTATTATCCCACCCGTTAATAACCTATCATTAAGATCTATTCTCGATAAGGATCGTCTAAACTATGACAACTTTATGGATTGGTATCGAAACTTGAGAATCGTTCTCAAGCAAGAAAAGAAATACTACGTAATCGAGGATCCTATTTCCGATGAACCTAGCATTGATGATGCCGATAACTATAACAATTGGGTAAAACACAACGAGGATTCGGTGCAAGTTTCTTGCCTCATGTTGGGAACTATGATTCCCGTGATCCAAAAGGATTTTTAACTTCATGGGGCATACGACATGATCACCCAACTTAAGGAATTGTTCCTTACATAAGCTAGGGTGGAACGCTTCGAAATGGTTCGAGCACTTCATGCAAGTCGTATGGAAGAAACCCAATCGGTTTCCTCCTATGTGCTTAAGATGAAAAGCGACATTGATCGTGTCGAAAGCCTTAATTGTCCCATCTCAAAAGAGTTAGCCACGGATTTGATCCTAAATGGGCTAACCAAGAAGTTTGAGACTTTTGTTATGAATTATAACATGAATGGGTGGGATAAAAGCATTGGTGAGCTTTACGTAATGCTCAAGGCGGCCGAGACGGGAATGGGTAAGAAGGTTTTACCTGTTCTCACGATCAATGAAGGTGGAAATAGGAAGCGGCATCACCCGGAACCTAAGGCAAAGGTTACCAAAGGCAAGGGACAAGTCAAGGGCAAGTTCAAGGGAAAGGCAAAAGCGGAACCAACCAAATCGAAAGAGAAAAATCTAAAGTTTTGCGTGGAGGATATGTGCTTTGGATGTGGGGAGATAGGGCATTGGATGAGAAATTGTCCAACCTATCTAAAAGAGTTGAAAGCTAAGAGGGATGCGTAGCAAACCTCGGGTACAACTTTCATGATTCATGTTGATCTTAATATTATTTCCTTTAACACATGGGTATTGGATACCGGATGTGGGAATCACATTCGAAATTTGTTGTATGGGTTCAAAGGAATGATGGATTCAAGAAGGGAGATATTAGTCTTTTCATGGGCAACGGAGCAAAGGTTGTTGTCGAAGCCCGAGGGGACTACATTTTGAAGCTTCCAAATGGTTTGGAAGTTATTTTTAATGATGTTTTGTAGCTCCTAGTTTTACTAAGGAATATTATCTACGTTTCACTTCTAAGACAATATGGTTATGATTTTAAATTTATGGATGATTGTATTTATGTTTTCATGAATGATGTATTTTATTTTAAAGCGATGCCATCTAATGGAATTTATGAATTAGTTCATAATAACACATCTTATGATAACATGTTGTACCAATCAGGCACCAAGAGACTCAAAATGGATTTGAGTAAGACTTATCTTTGGCATTGTCGCCTTGGTCATATAAACAAAGATCGCATACATACACTTCAAAAGAATGGTCTTTTGGAATCAGTTGATGATTCATTTGATAAATGCGAGTCTTGTATGTTAGGAAAGATGACCGAGGACCCCTTTAGTGGAACAAATGTAAGGGCAAAAGACTTATTAGTTATCATACATTCAGATGTATGTGGTCCTTTTAAGGCAATGACAAGGAATGGTGAAAGATACTTCATTACCTTTATCGACGATTATAGCTGTTATGGATATGTGTACTTGTTAAGACACAAAGATGAAGCTTTTGAAATGTTCAAAATCTGCCAAAATGAAGTACAAAATCAACTCGATAAAACCATCAAAGTACTTCATTCGAGTAGAAGAGGTGAATACCTAAGTTATGCTTTCCAAGATCATCTTAGAAGTTTTGGGATTATCTCACGACTCACTCCACCCGGAACACCAAAACACAATGGTGTGTCCAACAGGAGGAATCAAACTCTATTGGATATGGTTCGATCTATGATGGCTAGAAGCACATTGCCTCTATCATTTTGGGGTTTCTCTTTGCTCTCCGTGGCCCGTATTCTAAATATGGCCCCAACCAAGAAAGTGGACAAGACACCTTTTGAAATATGGAATGGAAGGGCTCCATCGTTATCATATTTAAAGGTATGGGGTTGTGAGGCTTATGTCAAGAACAACACCCAAAACAAACTTGAAAGTCTATCCACTAAGTGTATTTTTGTAGGACATCCCAAAGATTCTATGGGATATTATTTCTACAACCCAACCGAACAAAAGGTGCTCGTTGCTCGAAAGGCCAAGTTCTTGGAAACTAAGTTCCTTATGGAAGGTACTAATAGAACGGTGGAACTCGAGAAGGATCAAAACCCACAAGTCGATACACGTTTGGTTGATACTAGTAATCGACAAGAGGTTGTTGGGAATGATCAAATATTTGATCAAGAAACACCAAACGTTCACAAATCCAGTAGAATTACTCATCCACCCGAAAAATATGGATTTTTCATGGATGGATGCTATGTGGTAGCTTCGGATGAACCCACCACATACCATGATGCAATGTCACAATCCGATTGTGACAAATGGCTAGAAGCCATGAACGTTGAGATGCAATCCATGCATGACAACCAAGTATGGGATCTGGTTGTACTACCTCTTAATTCCAAACCGGTTGGAAGTAATTGGGTTTTTAAGAAGAAAACCGATATGCATGGAAACTTGGATACTTATAAAGCAAGACTTGTAGCAAAAGGTTTTACTCAAACTCAAGGAGTTGATTATGATGAAACCTTTTATCCCGTAGCAATGCTAAAGTCGATTAGGATATTGTTTTCCATAGCCACATATTATGACTATGAGATTTGGCAAATGGATGTCAAAACCGCCTTCCTAAATGGGCATCTTAAGGAAGATGTCTATATGGTTCAACCCCAAGGTTTTGTCGATCCTCAACATCCTAATAAAGTATACAAGTTAAAGAAATTAATCTATGGATTGAAACAAGCATCTAGAAGTTGAAATTACTGTTTCGATGAAGAAGTTAAGAAATTTAGATTCATCAAGAATGGTGATGAAGGTTGTGTGTATAAGAAAGCTGGTGGGAGAATTATCACCTTCTTAGTATTGTATGTTGATGACATACTAAAATTTGGGAATGACATTCCAACCATGGAAGGTGTAAAAGCATGGCTTGGAAGTTGTTTTTCCATCAAAGATCTTGGTGAAGCCGCCTACATTTTGGGAATAAAGGTCTATAGGGATAGATCAAGACGGTTGATAGGTTTAAACCAAAGTGCAGACATTGACAAAATCTTGAAAAGGTTCAAGATGGAGAACTCTAAGAGAGGTTTGGTATCTATTCAAAGAGGAACGATATTGAGTTCATCTCAATGTCCAAGCTCAAAGGAAGAGCAAAATAAAATGAATGGAATCCCATGCGCATCGGCTACTGAATCCATCATGTATGAAATGATATGCACTATACCGGATGTGTTATGAGTTTTAAGCATGAAGTAGATACCAACAAAATCTTGGAAGTAGCCATTGGATGGCGGTTAAGAGGATATTGAAATACCTTAGAAGGACTAAGGACATGTTTCTAATATATGGTTCAGGTGAGGAGGAACTCGTTGTAAAGGGTTACACGGATGCGAGTTTCCAAACTGATCGAGATGATTCTCGATCACAATCGGGATATGTTTTCGTTATGAATGGTGGGGAAGTCTCTTGGAAGAGCTCGAAACAAGATGTGGTAGCATTGTCCACCACGGAATCAGAATACATCGCCGCCTCATTAGCAACTCAAAAAGCTGCATGAACAAGAAAATTCATTGCCGATCTAGGGTTGGTCCGTACCATTCAGGACCCTCTAGAGATCTTTTGTGACAACCAGGGTGTGATTGCTCAAATCAAGGAACCTCGTGCATATCAAAAGACGAGGCACATTGAGCGGAGATTCAACTACATAAGGGGTGAAGTTGAAAAGGGAAAGATACGTATTCGCAAAGTTCACACCGATCAAAACATTGCGGATCCACTCACGAAGCTCCATGAAAGGCCAAAGCATGAAGGTCACACTTGTGCCTTAGAACTTCAATATTCTAGTGATTAGATATGATCTATTTTGTATTTGGATACCGGAACAATTGTTATTGTACTCATCATATGATTATGGTTTATGATTATGACATTTTGATATATGTTCCATTTTAGCATGTTTTAATCCATGAATAAGTTAATTATTCTAAATATCCGTAGTCGCTCATATTTGTGGGAACAAATATGAAGGTAAGACTATTATGAAGTTGAATTGGTGGATATTCATAAGGTATGAATATAGAGCAAAAGGTTGCTACCAAGGCTCGTAGATATTTATGGGATATAAATATTGGACTGACCCGCTCTTAAATGTTACTACATGGAATCTTTGTGATTGATCATAAGTAAATTTGAGGCAAGGCGAATATCATAGTATCCTCCAACCTGAGATACATATTGGGTATTCATATTCACCAAATATTGTACTTTGACTTAGTTCTTTGCTGCTCTGAAACAAGACGGTACATAAGTCTAAGATCAGGTATGGTACTAGGTGACTGTTAAAGACGTATGTGGTCAAAAGGGGATTTGTCCCTCTTATTCGTTCAGAGTAAGATGTCTAAGGCCTGTTAAGTTAAATCAACAAAGAATGATCACTCTATGTCTCTGGATTTTACATGACATCTGAGTCAAAAGGATAATTGATAGATTCACCTAAATCATTTCAAGTATGGGACTTGAAGGGGATGAAGTTATTGAATGGCACTTCGTCATGCGTATTAGGGGTAGTAAACCGTAATTAGGCGGTATTTGCTGCTAGCATCAATCTTCTATGTATCTTGTGCAAGTGGGAGATTGTTGGTCCCGGTCTGCCCAAGACACATATTATTATTGATGTGGCTAGTACGTTATGATCCAAGTCGGGTCATACCCAATAACAAGCTAGACATACACCGATAATATTTGTTTATATATGATATGATCATATGTAAATAAACGTTAACACTTATGTTATTTGGAAAAGGGTTTCTAAATACAATGTTCTTGTGTATTGAATAAATCATTTGGATGATTTATATCTTGAGAGAGAGTATTCCATAATGTTACTTAAGATGGTTAAGTAACAATATGTTAAAAATGTTACCTAGCATGTTACCTATAATGTGTTTTATTTATAACACAATATAAGTTTTATAACATTATATATAAAAGGAAACTTTATAAAAAAATATAATAATAATAACAAAGGAAGGAAGGGGCCGGCCCCCCCTCTCCTTCTTATGTTTCTTTTTTTTTATTATTATATTTTTTGAGTGGGTACATGCAATGGATATTATTGGTCAAGTGTGAGGTGCATTTTGAATGAACTGCTTCTCTCTCTTTCATTGAACAAGAACACAAGTAACAAAACACTCTTATTTTTCCCTCTCTTATTCCTTCAAAATTCTGCCAAGAAGAAAGATTATAAAAGGGTGTTTTGAATGTAAATCCTAGCTAGATAAAGGTGTATTGTCAGGAGCTTGGGATATGCAAGCTTGAGGAACTCCTACTTGAAGTTCTTGCCTTCCAATCATCCTCTTTTACCTGGATTTTGTCTTTCTAGGAAGGTATATTAACATGCAGAATTTCTTTTGGTTGCATGTTATGGTAAGCATGTATTTTGTATTTGGATCCGGGCTTGGGTTTTACATGTGTAAAATTGGTTTCATACACTATTAATTAACAAGATTTAAAAATATATCCGCTGCGTTTTTGATAAAAGTACGGTTTTATCTCTTTGATAGTCTTGTTAAAACACAACAGTCTCATTGTACATTTTCATTAAATTTACTCCTTGCCTCCTTGATTCTTTGACAAATATTCGGATCCTACAGTCTAAGAACTTCTCCTGTCAATTGTAGATTCTGCAGAGACTGATTGATGAGTATTTGAAGAAATCTTGGATACATGAGGAATCTCCATCCAAGAGTTGTTTCCTGCGTTTGGTAGGTCAGGACGAGGGGTAGGTATACTCAATGAACGGGAATATGAAGTATCTATCCTAGGGCGTGAAGGTCCTCCCCGATCATGGGTAGATTTAAAGTTTCATACGCAATTTGTCACACCCCGACTAGCACAATGAGGAAGCGTAAAACGGGAATGTAACAGACACCTTTGATATCAACACATTGTTTATAAAGAAACATTAAAAACTAATTTACAATATATTACATTTCTTTGTTCTATCGTTGTTATCCAGTCTAGGTGATATAAACAAAACTAGTTCATTAACTATACATTCTTACTACTAACATCCTTGCCTCTATTCACATAGCATCAACCACACACTTCAGGTAAGTAACAGATCACAAATTACTCCGATTTAGGTACACCTGAAAAGCAGTTTAAAACGGGTCAACTACTAGAGTTGGTGAGTTTCACGAGTTTCAAGAAATCAGTAATGAGTATTCACAAGTCAACACTTGTAATCACGAAATAAGTATGTATGTATGTAAATGATGTATGTGATGTAATTATTCTAAGCTACAGTTAAGCCTGGACTGTTCGTGCTCCGTGCCTCCATTTCCCACGCTCAATCAACCACTGTGGCCCCTTTCCGCCTACAACATGCCCCGGTAGCTATGTCTAACACTACATAGCTGGTTCGTGAAAATAATATATGGACATGTGCAAACGGGATAATGTCTCAGCAACCGTGCTGGCCCCGCCTGGGTTTGTCAAACCAATAGTACTATTCACAAGCCACCGGCTCGAAGTTAATCACTGTGATCGTGGGGACTTTCGTTTGTTAGCACTTAGATAATTCACATCATCACATGTTTCAGATAAGTATATAGATATAAGCAAACATGCTTTTCACCCCAAAAGTTCGTAAAACAGTTTAAAAGTGGGGTCACGAAACTCACGGTTTAGTAGATATTCGGTACTGTATTAGCTCGTGGTTTGTTCGGTCCGCTATCACTAGTTCCTATAATCAATATTATAATAATATTAATATTTTAATATTATTATAATCTCAATACTAATCTGGGTGTAGTTGGAACGCCCAGAAAGTGGCAACAGGCTTAGGTTGTGATGTTGTTCAATGTCTAATACTTAAAACGGAAGTTGGCTCAGACTCCCGTTTTCCCAGCTGGGCCAAGTTGCTCGTGTTATGGGAAAATAAGCTTGGGTAAATGTATTGGTTAATAACATGATTAAGTTATAAAGAAAGATCACATACTGGGGTCCCGGATTAGCCACGGGGCCCATTTCCGTTTATACAATTTGATTTGAGAAGAAACGCGCACAATCCACCCGGATTGTCCAGGTTTCTCATAAAAAAGTTCATTTTTACTTAATTAGTCCAAAAATATGATTTTTGATCACTCTTGGTGTTTTGATATTCCCGCAGATTCACTAGTCGCGAACTTGCCGGTTTTTATAAAAACTGAATTTGTTTAATATTCAGATTAGCATAATTAATTAACCGTTAATCATTAAATTCTAAAAATTTAACCACTTATCAATTAAAATATGTAGATTTTTATAAAAATATTTCTGGAATTTATTTACTGATTTATTAATTTATAAAAATTCATTTTATCAGCTATATTTCGTCTGAAAATCGTCCGTTTACCCCAAACAATTTCCAAAAATTCCAAAAAAATTCATGAATACTCAAATCATGTCCTAAAACAACATGTATCAATTACAGAATGTAAAAAGCTCGTGCGATATTCTTTTCGGCCCAAATTCGGCTGTAAAAATTCACACGAACGAAAATAAACAAAACACCTTTAAAATTCTTCAAATGATCCCAAAATTCATATGTGATAAAAATACATCAAATCTTAGTTCCCAGAAAAATTTCATAATTTTTGAAGTAATTAGCTATTTTTCCCAAATAAACATCCCAATTTGGTAATAAATTCGCCAAATATTATCGGATGGACGAAAAATTACCAAATTTGAACAGGGACTCATTGACATGGTTCCTGATGTCCCTGAAAAATTTCAAGTCCTAAAAATATGCACATCACAACCTTAACCTAAATAGCCCGTAAGCGAATGTTTCGGCATTACCTTAGCGGTTTTGGCTCGTTTCCGACCTTTTAATCAAGTTTTCAGGTTCTTGTGCTTCTAAGAAAGCTAGGTACAGGTCCTATATCACAAACCAAGAAATATTTCATCAACATAACAGCCCTTAAGTTAGGGTTTCGGCTAGTGTACAAAAACGAACTTTTGAACCGTAAAATCGTCGTTTCAACCCTTTAATCCGTTTTTATGGCCAAAAAAACTATCAAAACTGGTTCCTTACCATGTGTATGATCAAAACATGTTTATGGACCATTTTTAGGATTTTTACACGGTTAGGAATGAATTTTAGTAACCAAGACATGTTTTTATGGTATTAAACAAGTTTAAACAAGTTCAAAAGCTACTTATTTAAGCTCCTTAACTTAGGTTTTGAAGTTTTTCTGGCTGGAGCAGAGTTTGTATCTAGAGTTTTCAAGAAAATGAGCTTAAAATATCTTGTATCTAGTTTAAATATGAAAGAACTAAAAGGGGGGGTTTGCTGTTGCGATCGGGATATATATGGGCCCACCTTGGGCCCATTTTGGCCCAAGTTTATGATTTCTCAAGCCCAAACACGAAAAGCCCGGTCCAAATTTAGTTCGGGTTCAGTTTTTGATGCGAAAAACTTATCGGGTGCGTTAAACAGCGCGAAAACGAGTGTTTTTCGGCTAGTTTTGTGTAAAATTATGAAAACATACTATATGTTTGTAAAAATCAAAAATACTTTCACGGATCACTTAAAACATTTCAAATAAGTGTTTGGTAAGTCTTTTTTGGCTTAACAGATAATACAATGCTTGGTTTGTAACTATCTTTTGCGTTTAAATCTATAGCGAGTAGTTAAACGAGCATGTTTTCGTTTAATTTGTTTGCTATCAAACTAAGACCATATTTCTAATATTTTAGCTTGTATAGATCGTATATCACTTATAGATGGCCCCCCGAGATATCTGGGTCATAACCCGACCCGTTCGGTTAATCGTTCGTTTGTTACGCAAAAGGCGTTTATTTACTTAATCGGTAAATACGTACTGAGGTGTACCTTGTTTTGGCTCAAATGTCACATTCTCCCCCCGTTAGAAAATTTCGTCCCCGAAATTCGATTATTCAACTTTGTCTTTGTTTGGAAACAGGTGCGGGTATTTCTTTTTGAATTCAGATTTCCGCTCCCGCGTGAATTTAAGTCCCCTTTGTGAATTCCACCGAACTTTTACTAGAGAGATTTTGTTGTGTCTTAATTGTTTTATTTTTCCCTCTAATATTTCCACCGGTTCTTCAACGAAATTCAGTTTTTCGTTTATGTTTAAGTCTTTTAATGGCACGATTTCGGTTTCATCGGTAAGACACTTTTTCAGGTTCGAAACATGAAAGACATCGTGAATAGAAATCAACTCCACAGGAAGTTCCAGTCGGTAAGCTACCGGACCTATCTTAGAAATGACTTCATGTGGCCCAATGTATCGCGGGGCTAGTTTATCGGTTTTTCCGAATCGAATGACGCCTTTCCACGGGGATACTTTCAGAAAAACTCTGTCGCCTATTTCTACGAACATCAGCATTGCTTTTCTGTCGATCTCGGGCGATTTTCAATTTGCTTGTGATTGTACGGATTTTGTCAGTGGTTTCTTGAATCAAGTCAGATCGTGTAATTTGGTTATCTCCAACCTCAGTCCAACACAAGGGTGATCTACATTTTCGTCCGTACAACGCTTCATACGGTGCCACTTGAATGCTATTGTGATAGCTATTGTTGTACGAAAATTCGACTATTGGAAGATGTTGATCCCAGTTTCCACCGAAGTCTAGTACACAAGCGCGAAGCAAATCTTCTAAGGTTTGAATGGTTCGTTCAGATTGACCGTCAATTTGGGGATGGTAGGCGGTACTTAGGTCAATTCGGGTTCCCAAAGCTTCTTGTACGGCTTGCCAAAAACGAGAGGTGAAATGGCTATCGCGATCAGAAATAATTGAAACGGGTACGCCGTGTCGGGATACAATTTCATTGATGTAGATGTGAGCAAGTTTTTCGGTTGTGAACGTGGTTCGGATTGGAAGGAAGTGTGCGGACTTGGTTAATCGGTCAACTATCACCCATATTGCATCGTTTCCTCGGGAGGTTTTTGGGAGATGTGTTACAAAATCCATGGTAATTTGTTCTCATTTCCATTGTGGTATTTCCGGTTGGTGCAGCATTCCCGAAGGTTTTTGATATTCAGCCTTAACTCTCGCACACGTTAAACATTTACTGACGTACGTGGCTATATCCTTCTTCATGCCGGGCCACCAATAATACTCCTTCAAGTCCTTGTACATCTTATCTGTTCCAGGGTGAATGGAGTATTTGGACTTGTGGGCTTCGTCCATGATCAAATCACGCAGATTGCTGAAAGTGGGAATCCAAACTCGATTTTTGTAGTATAGAATTTCGTCAGTTCTTTCTTCAAAGTTTTGTTCGGTTCCTTGCAAGTTTTCATTTTCCAAGTGATCTCCTTCCAGAGCTTCGTTTTGAGCAATACGAATTTGCTTGGTGAGGCTGGTTTGGACGATCATTCCAAGTGCTCGGACCCGTAGTGGTTTGATCCTGTCTTTTCTGCTCAAAGCATCTGCTACTATATTAGCCTTGCCCGGATGGTATCGAATCTCAAAGTCTTAATCATTCAACAATTCTACCCATCTCCTCTGCCTCATATTTAGTTCTTTCTGGTCGAAAATATGCTGTAGGCTTTTGTGGTCGGTATATACTGTACACTTGGTGCCATACAAATAGTGCCTCCAGATCTTGAGTGCGAAAATAACCCTGCCTATTTCCAAATCATGGGTGGTATAATTCTTCTCGTGCACCTTTAATTGTCAAGAAGCGTAAGCTATGACTTTGTTTCTTTGCATAAGTACGCACCCTAAACCTTTCCGGGATGCATCACAATAAACTACCAGATCGTCAGTTCCCTCTGGAAGACTCAGTATCGGGGCTTCGCATAGTTTCTGTTTCAGCAATTGAAAAGCCGCTTCTTGTTCTTCTCCCCAAACGTAAGCACGATCTTTTTGAGTCAAAAGAGTAGAAGGTTGGGCTATGCTAGAAAAATTAGCAATAAAACGCCGATAATACCCGGCTAAACCCAAAAATTGGCGGATCTCTTTCGGTGACTTTGGGGCCTGCCAATTTTAATGGCTTCAACCTTACTCGGATCTACATGGATACCGTGTCGATTAACAACGTGTCCTAGAAATTGTACTTCTTGTAGCCAAAATTCACATTTTGACAGCTTGGCATACAACTTTTCCTGCTTCAACAGCTCCAAGATAGTTCGTAAATGCTGCTCGTGTTCCTCCTTGGTTTTCGAATATAAAAAAATGTCATCTATAAACACGATAACAAATTTGTCGAGGTACGGTTTACAAACTCGATTCATAAGGTCCATGAAAACTGCGGGAGCATTAGTCAGTCCGAACGGCATAACTAAGAATTCGTAGTGGCCATAACGAGTTCGGAACGCCGTTTTAGACACGTATTGGATTTTAACTTGATGGTAACCGGATCGAAGGTCAATTTTCGAGAAAAAGTTTGCCCCTTGGAGTTAGTCAAACAAATCATCTATTCGTGGAAGAGGGTATCGGTTCTTGATGGTAACTTTGTTTAATTCCCGGTAATCAATGCACATTCTAAAACTTCCATCTTTCTTCTTTACGAACAATACCGGTGCTCCCCAAGGAGAATAACTAGGACGAATGAAACCCTTATTTAACAATTCCTATAACTGGTTGGATAGTTCTTGCATTTCAGAGGGTGCCAACCGGTAAGGTGCCTTAGCAATGGGGGCTGATCCTGGAATTAAGTCTATACGGAATTCAACCTGTCGGTTCGGTGGTAATCCAGGTAAATCATCAGGAAAGACATCGGTGTATTCACTTACAACGGGAATTTCTTCTATGTGTTTCTCATCGGGGTTCCTTATAGTCACGTTTGCCAAAAATTCCATACAACCTTGGCGTAAACATTTCAACACTTTGAGATGAGACACGAGAGTTAATATCGAACCAGACTTCTCTCCTTGTACTACAATCACCTCACCATTCGAAAAGGGAATTTTAACTGTCTTGTCATTACACACAATCTCCGCCTTATACTTGGTTAACCAGTCCATGCCGACAATAACATCAAAACTTCCTAACTCTACCGGGAGTAGGTCAATAAGGAATGGGTGGTCATTAAGAATAATGGAACAATTTTGGATTATTTGGTTGACAATTATAGAGTTACCGTTAGCTAGCTCTATAGTATAGGGATTTGTTAGTTCACTAACTGGCACGTTACCTAGGGATACAAAACTAGTAGAAACAAAGCTTCTATCGGCACCAGTATCAAATAACACAAAAGCATATTGATCAGAAACAATAAATGTACCTGTTACTACGTTCGGGTCTTGTCGTGCTTCTACTGACCCAATAACAAACGCGCGTCCCCGAGACGCACCTAAAATCGATGCTTGGTTTCGACTGGTGACTGCTCCCACATTCAAAACAAGCACGGCGATTCACTACAGTTGAGTTTTGCTGAGCTGGTTGCTGACGAATTGGTTGTGGTCTCGGTAGTTGGGGATGACGGGGTTGGGTTGTCTGGGCTGGTCGGTTTACAATCTCCATACCGATTCGGCAATTGGGACCACCATTGTGTCCAGTCCTTCCACACCTTTGACATATTATCGGTCTACACTCGCCCACATGATGAAAACACTTATCACATTTTGGCCACGGTCCCTTGTACCGATCTCGCTTCACCTCAGAACTACTCATAACATAATTCTGTATTGTTGGGCGTGCACGTTTATTTGCTGGCCTTCCTTGTGATCCTGATCCATAATTGGTTTGTTCATACCTGATGATTCCCCGACCATTCTCAACACTCCGCTTCTTATCAAGTCGAAAGTCACAATGCCAGCTTGAGTCACGGCATTTTCGAATGATGTGTGACCCACAGAGTTCACCAGACTCCTCACTTCCGGGGCTAAACCCCAAATATAATGTTCAACTCGTTTATTTTCAGGAGTTACTAACCATGGTACTAAGCGGGCCAATTCATTGAAGCGGTTCGTGTATCCCAAATGATCCGCTCCTTTCATCTCCAAACTCCAGAGTTCGTGTTCTAACCTTTGTATCTCGTTCTTTGGGCAGAAATGTTCCAGCATCAGTGTTTTGAGTTCAGCCCATGTCATGCGATTCACCGTATCTTGACCTTTTATCTGTACCGTAGTGTTCCACCACATTAATGCGTGATCCGTAAAAGTAGAAACAACATACTTGACAATGTTTTCGGGTGGACAATTGCTGATATTGAGGACAAATTCAGTCTTTTTGATCCACCCTTCAGTGCCCTTGAAATCAATCGGTTTACAGGCCATAAAGTTTTTGATCGAATATTCCCTTCGAAGGGGATTAGGGTTGTTATTGTTATTGTTTGGGTTCGGTGGGGGATTATTTGCATTGGTAGGGGTATTTGTATTAGGTGGGGGATTGTTATTTGTAACTGTTTCATTGTTGGTTGGGGGAGCATTATTGTTTTGTTTTTGGTTTGTTTGCATATTTGCGTTTACACCGGCAGTTATTTGTGTTACAATAAGTGGAATTACTACCTGCATTTGCCGAGCAATCATCTCGGCTATTTCTGCCTCAGTCATAGGGTTTGCTTTCTTTGGGGCCATTCTATAATGATAAACAAATATAAACCAATTAGTACTAATTCCAGTCTACGGCACTGTGTAATAATAATCACAATAAATGTTGTACAGGTAAACCAAATAACATACTGACATTTCACAAATTGTTCTGTACATTGATAATAAAAGGTACATAGACTTAGCCTGATAAAGGACAGTGCTTGCATGTATATATATAAAAATCTGTCACTAAGTGACTGTTAGACTTAACCCTATAAGGGTCAGTGCTTGTAATAATGTACAAAGTTGTGCCCCATATTAACATAACATAGTACTATATACATACATGGGGTATCAAAAGATCATGTATACATAATTGTAATATTCCGCATCTATCCATACAGACGATAGGCTAACCAAAAACATAAAAATAACAGCACCGTAATCACCCAGTAACAGTTCCATAGCAGAACAATCACCCTATCCAAACACCAGTGGTGGTAGGCATCTGACTGTTGCAAGTTCAGTACTATCTGGTGTAACGTCGATAAGTACTGGGTCATGTCCCTCCTCTCCTGGTTAATGTTAGCTATGGCTATCGAGTGGTCTATCACACGGTCAGTCAGGACAGCCATCCAAGAGTTGTTTCCTGCGTTTGGTAGGTCAGGACGAGGGGTAGGTATACTCAATGAACGGGAAGATGAAGTATCTATCCTAGGGCGTGAAGGTCCTCCCCGATCATGGGTAGAATTAAAGTTTCATACGCAATTTGTCACACCCCGACTAGCACAATGCGGAAGCGTAAAACGGGAATGTAACAGACACCTCTGATATCAACACATTTTTTATAAAGAAACATTACAAACTAATTTACAATATATTACATTTCTTTGTTCTATCGTTGTTTTCTAGTCTAGGTGATATAAACAAAACTAGTTCATTAACTATACATTCTTACTACTAACATCCTTGCCTCTATTCACATAGCATCAAACACACACTTCAGGTAAGTAACAGATCATCAAATTACTTCGATTTAGGTACACCTGAAAAGCAGTTTAAAACGGGTCAACTACTAGAGTTGGTGAGTTTCACGTGTTTCAAGAAATCAGTAATGAGTATTCACAAGTCAACACTTGTAATGATGAAATAAGTATGTATGTATGTAAATGATGTATGTGATGTAATTATGCTAAGCTACAGTCATGCTGCGTGCCTCCATTTCCCACACTCAATCAACCACTGTGGGCCCTTTCCGCCCACAACATGCCCCGGTAGCTATGTCTAACACTACATAGCTGGTTCGTGAAAATAATATATGGACATGTGCAAACGGGATAATGTCTCAGCAACCGTGCTGGCCCCGCCTGGGTTTGTCAAACCAATAGTACTATTCACAAGCCACCGGCTCGAAGTTAATCACTGTGATCGTGGGGACTTTCGTGTGCTAGCACTTAGATAATTCACATCATCACATTTTCAGATAAGTATAAAGATATAAGCAAACATGCTTTTCACCCCCAAAGTTCGTAAAACAGTTTAAAAGTGGGGTCATGAAACTCACGGTTTAGTAGATATTCGGTACTGTATCAGCTCGTGGTTTGTTCGGTCCGCTATCAGTAGTTCCTATAATCAATATTATAATAATATTAATATTTTAATATTATTATAATCTCAATACTAATCTGGGCTGTATATCTAATCTGGGTGTAGTTGGAACGCCCAGAAAGTGGCAACAGGCTTAGGTTGTGATATTCTTTTCGGCCCAAATTCGGCTGTAAAAATTCACACGAACAAAAATAAACAAAACACCTTTAAAATTCTCCAAATGATCCCAAAATTCATAAATCAAAATACATCAAATCTGATTTCCCAGAAAAAGTTCCTAATTTTTGAAGTATTTTAGCTATTTTTCCCAAATAAACATCCCAATTTGGTAATAAATTCGCCAAATATTCTCGGATGGTCGAAAAATTACCAAATTTGAATAGGGACTCATTGACATGGTCCCTGATGTCCCTGAAAAATTTCAAGTCCTAACAATATGCCCATCACAACCTTAACCTAAATAGCCCGTAAGCGAGTGTTTCGACGTTACCTTAGCGGGTTTGGCTCGTTTTCAACCTTTTAATCAAGTTTTCAGGTTCTTGTGATTCTAAGAAAGCTAGGTACAAGTCCTATATCACAAACCAAGCAATATTTCATCCACATAACAGCCCTTAAGTTAGGGTTTCGGCTAGTGTAAAAAAACGAACTTTTGAACTATAAACTCGTCGTTTCAACCCTTTAATCCGTGTTTATGGCCAAAAAAACTATCAAAACAGGTTCCTTACCATGTGTATGATCAAAACATATTTATGGACCATTTTTAGGATTTTTACACGTTAGGAATGATTTTTAGTAACGAAGACATGTTTTTATGGCATTAAACAAGTTTAAACAAGTTCAAAAGCTACTTATTTAAGCTCCTTACCTTAGTTTTTGAAGTTTTTCTGGCTGGAGCAGAGTTTGTATCCAGAGTTTTCAAGAAAATGAGTTTAAAATATCTTGTATCTAGTTTAAATATGAAAGAACTAAAAAAGGGGGGGGTTGCTGTTGCGATCGGGATATATATTGGCCCACCTTGGGCCCATTTTGGCCCAAGTTTCTGATTTCTCAAGCCCAAACACGAAAAGCCCTGTCCAAATTTAGTTTGGGTTCAGTTTTTGGCGCGAAAACTTATCGGGTGCGTTAAACAGCGCGAAAACGAGTGTTTTTCGGCTAGTTTTGTGTAAAATTATAAAAACATACTATTTGTTTGTAAAAATCAAAAATATTTTCACGGATCACTTAAAACATTTCAAATAAGTGTTTGGTAAGTCTTTTTCGGCTTAACAGATGATACAATGCTTGGTTTGTAACTATCTTTTGCGTTTAAATCTATAGCGGGTAGTTAAACGAGCATGTTTTCGTTTAACTTGTTTGCTATCAAACTAAGACCATATTTCTAATATTTTTGCTTGTATAGATCGTATATCACTTATAGATGGCCCACCCGAGATATCTGGGTCATAACCCGACCCGTTCGGTTAATCGTTCGTTTGTTACGCAAAAGGCGTTTATTTGCTTAATCAGTAAATACGTACTGAGGTGTACCTTGTTTTGGCTCAAATGTCACACCAAACCATTGAAAATAAATTGTGAAAAATTAAATGGTTGCTGATATAATATAGCTACTGTCTTCGTAGCAAACTCCCTGCGTAAAAAAGTCTAAATTCCTCTTCTCGGAGATAAGGACTGGATAACATGATGTATCAAGAATCTGTATATCAGGGGAAAGCTTCCCTTCTGAAACTGTGATTCATTCACACCTCCTTGATATACCATTCTCTCTTGAAATATTCTCAGAAGTCTTGGAACTGAATATAGAGACAACACCTCATGATTGTCATTAAGTTGTAGTGCTTCTCTAATTGATGCTTCAGTCACTTCAATATCTTGATTGAAAATGGATGCTTCGATTCTTTTTTCATTTATGTCATTAACATATGTAGCAGAACTCCAGAAATCGGTGATGTGATTCCTGTATATGGTTGGGTTTTCTGCAAGTGCCACCCGTAGATTGGAGTTATTTAGAAAGTTGATCATAGATTCCAACTCCCTATTTTCATCGTTTACTTCCAACAAGGCGCACATATTGTGCATAGACTCGAACTTCATTGCCATCAGATCTACAAAACAAGAAAAATACTCAGTACCCATAAATGCATAATCAATAGCGGTGAGTAGTTAAAGAAGAAAAGCATCTTCAGTAACCTGTTCCGTAGTTATTTGCGAACCTACACACATCAAGTAAATAATCAAATACGATAACAATAATCGATATCTTACCAAGGTCGAAATAGAGCTAATGGCTATGTTCGAAAAAGTATTGAGCACAAATAATATTTCTGAGTGAGCAGGGGATACACGAGCAAGAGGGTTTTCTAGTTAGGTTGAAAGAGGAAATTGAAATGTGTGAAAAAGTTTCTAAGTCCCCCTTTTATACTTAACGTTTGGTCAGTACAGTCCTGATTTGTCGTCTAGTGCACTACAGTTGTCATTTAATTCAAATTAAAGTACCTCCCTTGCTCGAGCATACATCCAAACAAACAGCTGGCTCCCACTGTACTCTACTTATTCCAATTCATGCTTGACGTAGGTATTCTCGAGAAAAGAAATTTCCAAAAGTGTGCTCGAAGATACCTTTGCTCGATACTTCAACTTAACCAAAATTTCAATTTTATGAATCCGGCCAAACAAGTTTTTATGCTCGAGTATAATACCATACTCGAGATCATTTCAAGCACTTAACAAATTCAGTTTAAACATACAAGACAGCAAGTATAATACCATACTCGACATCCAAAACATCAAATCAACTCTACTTGAACATACTTAACAAATTTTCCTATTAACACCTATGCTCGTAGAGTGTATGCATACTCGTCAACACTTAGAAAAATCTATCATGACAAAACATGTGCTCGAAATGCAACCTTTTTTTCAATAAGTTAAACTGTGCTTGAATAACTTAGAACACATATTTTTATGCTCGAAGAACATGATCTATGCTCGAAAGATTTAAAAACAAATTTCACATCACATCACTTTGCTCGATGAGCAAAAAGAACAGTGTGAAGCATAGAACCAAGCTCAAAAATACTTCAGCCATTTTAGAACTTAGAATTAAAATATAGAAACATTTGTCTAACACTTTGGACATGTACACACAAAAAACTTTGCTTAAATCACCAAGATTCATCATTTAAGACACTATTCCAGACTCAAGCATAAGTTTAAGGTGAATAAGAGATCAAAATTCAGTTGATAGGTCACTTAAAAACAATTTTATGGAGAGATCTCAACATGGGATCAGATTGTTTAATAACTTTCACAACACTTCATGGTCAGTCTTATTATGACTTAAGTCAGGTTGACAGTAGCTATTGACACTTAACATGATTATCATTGCTTTCTATGATATACTTAAAGTTCAATTAATGCATGAGTTTAGAATGGTCAACACTATGGATTTCAGGGTGTCCCTAATCTCTTCTCAAGGCTTATTTAGCTTTCTCCATGTCACCCCAATTTGACTTCGACCCCTAGATGCCTTGGTCAAAATAGATTTTGAATTTGAGTAGATATATTTATAGATCAGACTTCAAGGTTGAACGTGGACTTACAAGCCATCCGGACTTACATGCCTTACATTCAGGGTGTTTAGGACTTATTTGTATGCCCCACCCCTGTAGTTCCCTTGATGCCCCTTGTAGTCTGAATATATTTAAATGTATTATATTTACAATACTTTACTTGAAGGGTTTTTTTTATTTATTTTTTTTTGTAAGCTAGTATGTATATTGATCTTTTATTTCTGCTCAGATATGAAGATAAACAAATCTTTTTGGGTGATCAAACCACCAACAGGCTCGTGTATAACTGGATAATTACCTTTTTGGCCTAATTTGGAGAGATGTGTAAGTGAACATACCTTAATCTTCAAATGTATCACCACTTCCGGCTTAGCATGATCATTATATTTGTATCATATTGGCAACTACACTCATGAGAAGATACCATACAAATTGTCAATGACTGAACAGAAACCTGTTAAGCCTATAATCCATGTGTTAGGAAATTAAACAATGTACTATCATTTCCCATAAGGTTGGATACTATCCCTATATAAAAAGACATTTTAAGCTTCTTCAAAGCTGGTAACTGAATAATCTTATCATTTCTCTTATGAGTTCATCAAAAACTGTTTGTCAAGTCAAAAATCATATTAATTGTTTCAAAAATCACTTTCTTTGAAAAATTCATTTTGTACCTGATTTTGAAAAGCAATTTGTCATTCAAGAAAATATGACTTAAACATCACTTAAGATTCACACAATCAGCAAATTCATACAGTCTTGAATCATCTTTCACACGAGCACATAGGAATCCTATCGAGCAAACTTAGAATCTATCATTTCAATGCATGTGCTCGAAATACTTCATGAAAGTTCAAGACTAAACATTGTGCTCGAGCAACAGACATGTGCCCGAAATACTTAGAAAGGTTTTTCAAGACATATGTCCATGCTCGAACAGCAGAGACATGTCACCTGTGCTCGAAAGACTTAGATAAGTCTTCAAGTAGTATTGTTTGTGCTCGATGAGCAGCAAAAGCAATATTAAGCACAGATCCATACTCGAAGCAATTAAATCACTCAAAATAGATCAAGTATACAAATATTCAAGTACTAGAGACATGAACAGCAAAAACATGTTGTATTTTACATAAATAATTCACTAAGCATGATTCATTCAATCAAAATTGTCAGTTAAACATATAGCAACAAATCATGCAGGCAATCACAGTGAGCAGCAAATAGATAGTTAGTAAGCATCTCACAGTGAGCAGCAAATAGATAGTTAGCACACATCATCAATTAGATCTCATCAGCATTTATCATTCCTAGGCATTTTATTAGACAATGAAACCTGGTTTTATCTAATGGTTTGGTGAACAGGTCAGCCAAGTTACCAGTTTTATCTACCCTTTTCATTTCTATTAAGCCTTTTTCACTAAAGTCTTTAATGAAGTGATGCCTGATTTCAATGTGCTAAGTCTTAGAGTGATGAGCAGGATTTTTAACAATAAACATGGCAGCAGTATTATCAATTAAAATAGGAGTGAGTAAGAAATTCAAACCATAATCCAATAGTTGATTTTGGATCCATAGAACATGTGCACAACAAGCAGATGCAACAATGTACTTAGCTTCAACAGTTGAGATGAACACTGTAGTCTGCTTCTTGCATTGCCAAGACACCAGCCTGTTTCCAAGAAACTGGAAGCCTCCAGAAGTTGACTTCCTACTCATGTTGCAACCATCATAGTCACTGTCAGTGTAAGCAACCAAGTCAAATGAGGGGTTCTTTGGGTATCATATCCCTAAATCTGGGTTCCCTTTAAGATATCTGAATATCTTGGGGTTAGCTTGAGATCTTGCACATACACACAGCTAACTTAATATCTGGTCTAGATGCTGTCAGATACATCAATGATCCTATCTTGGCCCTATACTCATGCTAGTCCACTGGCTCCCCCTTTTCATTAGGTGCCATCTTCTCATGTGTCACACCCCGTTAAGCGATTTGTGGAAACGTAAAACGGAAATGTAACAGATACAACTGGTATCAAATACATTCTTCATAAAGAAACATTACCAACTAATTTACAATATATTACATCGTTCTAACATCTTTTACAAACTAGGTGATACAATCAAAATTAGCTCTTCAACTACTTTACTTCTAACTCAAATACTCACGGCGCCAATCACAAGCCAAATCCGTAACACATAGGCAATTACTTCACTTTTCTGATTTCCTGAAAGGCATGTTAAAACAGGTCAACGACGAATAGTTGGTGAGTTTCATAAGTTTAATGAAATCAGTTTTGCGTACCACGCAGTCATAGTTTGCATGTACGTGCGTACATAAAAATGTATTCATTTTCGTATATATGTACAACCGTATCTTTGTGTGTACATATGCTTGTATGTAAGTATATAATATAAATTCGACTTTCCGATAAAATCGTGACTGCTCGTTCGTAATACGTGCCTACGTTTTCCGCATAATATCAACCATTATGGCCCCTCTTCCGCCCACAAAGGTTCCCCGTAAATTCAACCACTATGGCCTCCTTCCATCGACAATAGTTCCACGTAAACTTAAACATTACACAGAATATACACAAATAATTAGTATTTCCTACACCACATTATTTTCTACGCCTATTCACATAGCATGTATATAGACACACACACACACAAACACACACACACACACACACACATGTAGTACTTATCATGTATCAGCAATCATAGTGGCCCCCTTTCCACCCACAACATATATATTCACAATATTTTCTTGACACTCATGTCAATATCAAGTTAGTTCGTTTAATAAGTTGCAGCAGAACTTGGCTCATAGGCCATACTCAACTTTGGTTTATAAGTTGTAGCAAAAATTGGCTCACAGGCTATACTCAACTTTAGTTTATAAGTTGCAGCAGAACTTGGCTCATAGGCCATACTCAACTTTAGTTTATAAGTTGCAGCAGAACTTGGCTCATAGGCCATACTTAACTTTAGTTTATAAGTTGCAGCAGAACTTGGCTTATAGTCCATACTCAACATTAGTTTATAAGTTGCAGCAGAACTTGGCTCATAGGCCATACTCAACTTTGGTTTATTACTATTGTGGCTCCCCTTCCGCCCACTATAGTCCCATGATCATCACAGACCACGTTATCCCCAAGGCCATTACAGACCACGTTATCCCCATGGTTATCATAGACCACGCTGCTGTGTTTAGCATTATATAGCGTTTTTGTATAAACAGGTTGTCACGTATGATTTCATTATGTTTTGGCATTCGTAGTATTTCCATTTAATATATCAATCACGATAATAATCACCTTTCATTAGCACATATTTTATCATTATGTTTGTAGGGACTTTTCATATATGAAGTTTCAAGTATTTTACGTTCTGAACCATTTTCAGATATATAATGCATATAAACATGCTTTTCACCCCAAAAGTTCGTAAAACTATTTAAAGGGTGGGGTCATGAAACTCACGGTTTTTTAGGCACTCAGTGCGAGGTCAGCTCGAGGTTTGTTTCCCTTGCTATCACTTAGTCCCTATAGTTAATATTATAATAATATTAATATTTTAATATTATTATAATCTTTATACTAAGTTGGGCAGTATAGCTTGTCTGGGTGTGGCTGTAACACCCAGAAAGCGTCAATAGGCTTAGATTGTGATGTTGCTCAATGTTTGATGTTTAAAATCGAACTTGGCTCAGTTTCTCCATTACACCAGCTGGTCCAAGTTGCTCGTTTATGCATTTGGAAAACATTTATGGGGAAGTAAACTTGGGTAAATGTGTTGATTGATAAAATGATTAAGTTATAAAGAAAGAACACGTATTAGGGGTCTAGATTCGCTACGGGGCTCGTTTCCGTTTATTTAGTTTGATTTGGAGAAAAACGCGTACAATCTATCCAAATTGTCCAGATTTCTCATAAAAAGTTCGTTTTTATATAATTAATCCGAAAATATGTTTTTTGATCACTCTTGATGTTCTGATATTCTAACAAGTTCGTTAATCGTGAACTTGCCGGTTTTTGTCAGAATTAAACTTGTTTAATCTTCAAATTAGCACAATTAATTACACGTTAATCATTAGATCATGAAAATTTAGACACTTATCAATAAAATATGTAGATTTTTATAAAAATATTTATGGAATTATTTACTGATTTATAAATTTAAAAAAAAATCATTACATATGCTACTTTTAGCCAGAAAATCATCCGTTCATACCAAACGATTTCCGAATATCCGCCAAAATTCCTGAGTGACCAAAACACTTCCCAAAATAACCTGTAGTAATTACTATTTTTCGAACTAAAAACGACTATGAAGATCCGAATAAACGCAAATGCACAAAACATACCTAGGGTTTTCTAAATGACCCCAAATTTCATATGTGATCAATATAGATCAAATCTGAGTTCCCCAAAAAATTTCATAATTTTTCAAGAAATTTAACTATTTTTCCCAAATAAACATCCCAATTTGGTAATAAATTCGCCAAATATTTTGGATGATCGGAAAATTACCAAATTTGCACAGCGACTCAATGACATGGTCCCTGATGTCCCTGAAAAATTCATGACCTAACAATATGCACATCACAACCTTAATCTGAACATCCCGTAATCGAATGTTTCATCATTACCTTTGCGGTTTTCGCCCATTTTCGCTCTCTTAATCCAATTTCCGGGTTCTCGTGCTTCTATAAAATCTAATTACAGGTCTTATATCACAAACCAAGCATGTAACATCAAGAGAGCAGCCATGATAGTTAGGGTTTCGGTTAGGGTTCTAAACTGAACTTTTGAACCGTAAAAACTTCGTTTAAACCCTCTAATCCGTGTTCATGGCCAAAAAAAAGTTATCAAAACAGGTTCTTAACCATGTGTAGGATCAAAAGATATTTATGGACCATTTTAAAGAGTTTTACATGGTTAGAAGTGATTTTTAGCAATCAAACTTTGTTTATATGAATTTAAACATGTTTAAACAAGCATAAGATTGATCAAAATAGATGTAATACCTTAGGGTTTGTTGTGTGTATGAACGAACAGCAAGTTTGGCTGGTTAGGATTCTGGAATTGTGATCTAAAAATATCTTATGTTACTTAGTGTTAAAGAAAGCAAATAATAATACTATACAGGGATTTCAAGTCCACTTTGGCGGGCTGGACCTTTTGGGCCCACTTTGAGCACAATTTTGGCCCATCAGTCTTGTTTTGCATGCCCGAACGTGAAATCCTGAGTTCAAATTAATTTCGGGTTAGGTTTTTGGCGTGAAAAATATTTCGGGTACAACAAATAGAGCGAAAATGAGTGTTTTTCGGCCAATAACTTGCAAAATTAGAAAAACATTATATTAGTTTGTAAATATCAAAAATATTTTCACGGATCGGTTAAAACATCTACAACAAGTGTTTGGTTAATATTTTTCGGCTTAACGGATGATACGATACTTGTTTCGGAACTATCTTTCGCGTTTAAATCCATAACGGGTAGTTAAACGAGCATGTTTTCGTTTAACTGGTTTGCTATAGAACTAAGGCCATAACAATAATATGTCGGCTTATAATAGACATATATCACTTATAGATGGCGTCCCGGAATATCTGGGTCATAACCAGACCCGTTCGGTTATTCGTTTGTTCGTTACGCAATAAGCGGTTAAATGCTCATTTGAGTTTGTAAATGCTAATGTGTATCCAGTTTTGTCACGAATGTCACATTCTCCCCCAGTTAAGAAATTTCGTCCCCGAAATTCATTATGCCTATTACGCCCTTTTAGGAAAGAGTTATAAGGATTTGTTTCATAATTAGTTCTTTGTATTTGTTTCAGAATTAGTTCTTTCTAATCTCAAAATCGTTTGGTTCCTTTATAGAGTTTAGTTGTATACAAGTTTTCAGGTGGTATTAAATCCGCCCTATCAGCAAGGCACTCGTTCTGATTCGATATATATAAAATATCGGGAATAAGGTAATTTTGTTTAATACGTTACGGGATTAACCTTCGAGGCAATTTTATACTGTTCCTCGTATGTTTGAATTAAGTCATTATTTTCACTAACTCAACTAACAACTTTCAAAATATGATAACTTCTCACTTATATCGGCATAGTCTTTTTTTAGCCTCAGGCGGCTGTAAGTTTGTTTTTATATTACGAGTTTTATGCATGGCTCCCAAAATCGATTCGGGTTATTAATTTTGGGGATCGCCAATTTTCAATTGAATAAGATGGTGAGTTATATTCGTGCTCGTATAATGTAGTATATAACCCCTTGTATAATATTACGATGACTGTTAATGTACAAGGATTGAAAATACCATCTCACTCTCCTCTAATGTTCGAATAGTTTATTTGGTTTGATTGTTCGTTAGAGGACTACAGACTGTGTTCATGTCAATTAGGGATTTAAAGTTTCATACGCAATTTGTCACACCCCGACTAGCACAATGCGGAAGCGTAAAATGGGAATGTAACAGACACCCCTGATATCAACACATTGTTTATAAAGGAACATTACAAACTAATTTACAATATATTACATTTCTTTGTTCTATCGTTGTTTTCCAGTCTAGGTGATATAAACAAAACTAGTTCATTAACTATACATTCTTACTACTAACATCCTTGCCTCTATTCACATAGCATCAAATACACACTTCAGGTAAGTAACAGATCATCAAATTACTCTGATTTAGGTACACCTGAAAAGCAGTTTAAAATGGGTCAACTACTATAGTTGGTGAGTTTCACGAGTTTCAAGAAATCAGTAATGAGTATTCACAAGTCAACACTTGTAATCATGAAATAAGTATGTATGTATGTAAATGATGTATGTGATGTAATTATGCTAAGCTACAGTGAAGCCTGGTGTAAGGCCCCGAACCCGGTAGCCTTACTTTATCGTCGGATTTACTCATAAACACAGTTCTTCAAATCAGAGTTTATTAAAACTTTTCGCGGAATATAAAACATCAATCCTTTGTTACAAAACATTAAATCTTTTCTTTGATACCATAACACGAAACTTTATATTTAAAACATCTATACTTCTTTCTTCAGATGCCAGCCGTTCAATCCATGCCGTGTGTCATCCTCATGCTAACTCTATAATCAGCTCACCTGCGTGCATACTAAAAGTCAGCTACGCTGAGTGAGTTCTAGTTAATCATGCAACATACAATTTTATTCTCATATATCTCTTAACGTATCCGAAGACACATATTTCTACCTTAACCTCGTATAAATATCCATAGGAGGATCATCACGTAATATCTATTAAAAGAACCTTTACCATTACCATACTATATAGAATTTCCATAGGAGGAACTCTCTGTATACTTTCCATAGAAGGAACACTTTACTATCCATAGAAGGAACCCTATACTTTCCATAGAAGGAACACTATACTTTCCATAGAAGGAACACTATACTTTCCATAGAAGGAACACTATACTTTCCATAGAAGGAACATTATACTATCCATATAAGGAACTCTATATATATCCATATAAGGAACACTATCTATAAGTTATTATTTAATATCCATGTAAGGAGCTAATCACTTCCCTTGACGATACGTGCAATATCCGAAGATCGTTCACGTACCGACAAGCTTTCATTCATAATGTTTATACATCATCCTCACATTACATACAATATTAATATTTATTTAC
This sequence comes from Bidens hawaiensis, assembly GCF_021521415.1. NCBI lineage: Eukaryota > Viridiplantae > Streptophyta > Magnoliopsida > Asterales > Asteraceae > Bidens > Bidens hawaiensis. The sequence continues at coordinate 1,466,991 of NW_027491022.1, forward strand.
ATCCTGACAGTACGTGCAATATCCGAAGATCGTTCACGTACCGTCATGCAATCAATCATATCTATCACATATATCATACACAGCATACACTTACCATTATATTCTTTCATTCATACTTTCATACTTTCATACTTTCTTACTTTCATACTTTCTTACTTTCTTTTGGATTAACTTACTTTCATATCTTATGTTATAAAGAGCATTACGCCCTACATTCCTCGAGTATTATTAGGGCTCGGTACCCTCTTTCCTCGAGTATTATTAGGGCTCGGTACCCTCTTTCCTCGAGTATTATTAGGGCTCGGTACCCTTCTTCCTCGAATATTAGTAGGGTTCGGTTCCCTAGTTCTCGAATATTAGAAGGGTTCGATTCCCTCTTCGTTACCATACAACCATACATCATACCTCGAGTATTATTAGGGCTCGGTACCCTTTTCGTAACCATACAACCATACATTATCATTTCTTTCTTCTATTATCTCTATCATGTTCATACACATAAACATACATAACATACTTACCTTATACATAGCGTTACAACCTGACAGTACGTGCAATATCCGAAGATCGTTCACATGCATGCTACACTTGGCTCGGGGGGATATAGCTCAGTTGGTAGAGCTCCGCTCTTGCAATTGGGTCGTTGCGATTACGGGTTGGATGTCTAATTGCCCAGGCGGTAATGATAGTATCTTGTACCTGAACCGGTGGCTCACTTTTTCTAAGTAATGGGGAAGAGGACCGAAACATGCCACTGAAAGACTCTACTGAGACAAAGACGGGCTGTCAAGAACGTCAGGTAACTTCCATAATAGGGAAGGAGTGAACTCGAGAGAAGAGAAAGCTATATGCTTAACACACGCAAGTCGGACTCTCTTTTCTAGATTCACTCTCTTCCTCTTTGACTTAGGAGTTCCAACGGCCAATTATGCGACAATATAGGCTGAGCGAGAATAGGATAAGTGTGTTATTAGATTTTAAATAACAAGGTTCGGCGGTTCTTGAAAGCTCTCAATCCCCGCTTCTCCCATATTGATTCTCCCTCTCGCATCGGTTCTGCATCAGATAATGAGCCCATGCGCAAACTTTATCTTTTATTGTATTGGCGCCCGGTAGGTAGGCTATTAGATTGAGTCAAGCAATCATTCATACATTTCACATTATCCACATAAGGCATACACTTATCTCTTAGGATAAGTGTATTAACAAACATGTTGAGTATGCACACAGCCTCGAAAACGTAACACATAAATGGGGCTAGAAACTCACCTGAACTCTGCTTCTTTCTTCTGATAGCTGTAAATCCCTTCTTTATCTGAGCTCGGCTGACTGTACAAGTTACACTTATCAATACTCGTCTGATCTAATCTGGTGGCCTAGTATTAGCTTACTTTAACTTATCGCTTTATAATTTATTTTCTAATCAAACTTGGCTTTAGGCGAAGTTAACCCTCGGGCGAACTTAGCTCTAGGCGAAGTTAAACCTTAGGCGAACTTCGCTTCAGGCGAAGTTATCCTTAGGCGAACTTGGCTTCAGGCGAAGTTATCCTTAGGCGAACTTGGCCGTAGGCGAAGTTATCCTTAGGCGAACTTGGCCGTAGGCGAAGTTATCCTTAGGCGAAGTTACGCTTGAAGGCGAAATTACGCTTGAAGGCGAAGTTCATCAGGCGAACTTAATCTTGCAGGCGAAGTTATCGCGCTGCAGATCTGTTTGCCCATAAATCCTTCGTTTCTTAGCCAAATAACTCGATTTTGGTACCCACGGAATCGTATGATCGGCGCCTACAAATCCCAACCATCAAATCGGCCTAAAATCGACGTTTTAGGGGTCCGATTTGGGCAGTTTGGGTTTCGGGTCCGGTTAACCCATCCAATCCTAACCATTTTCAGTGATATTAGCTTTGTTGGATTTGTTCTTACCTTACCAACTCAGATCTATCAACAAAATCTCGGGTCTCTGCTTCGAATCCTGATCGGTTAGAATGTGTGTGTTTTGAGTGTGAAGAAATAGATGTAAATGAAGATATTTTTGGGATTTTGGGGGTATTTATATCCCTGAAATCCCATTCTTATTTAACCCATCTCAATTAATCCACGCCCAAGACCCGCGTCCATTACCCGACACTAGCCCGACCCATACCAAACTCCCATTCTTTTATTTATTTCCTGATAACCCGAGTAAACTTTCCCTCTATTATTAAGTAATATAATTAATATTATCTTGAAATTTCGGGATGTTACACCTGGACTGTTCGTGCTGCGTGCCTCCATTTCCCACGCTCAATCAACCACTGTGGCCCCTTTCCGCCCACAACATGCCCCGGTAGCTATGTCTAACACTACATAGCTGGTTCGTGAAAATAATATATGGACATGTGCAAACGGGATAATGTCTCAGCAACCGTGCTGGCCCCGCCTGGGTTTGTCAAACCAATGGTACTATTCACAAGCCACCGGCTCGAAGTTAATCACTGTGATCGTGGGGACTTTCGTGTGTTAGCACTTAGATAATTCACATCATTACATGTTTCAGATAAGTATATAGATATAAGCAAACATGCTTTTCACCCCAAAAGTTCGTAAAACAGTTTAAAAGTGGGGTCTTGAAACTCACGGTTTAGTAGATATTCGGTACTGTATCAGCTCGTGGTTTGTTCGGTCCGCTATCAGTAGTTCCTATAATCAATATTATAATAATATTAATACTTTAATATTATTATAATCTCAATACTAATCTGGGCTGTATAACTAATCTGGGTGTAGTTGGAACGCCCAGAAAGTGGCAACATGCTTAGGTTGTGATGTTGTTCAATGTCTAATACTTAAAACCGAACTTGGCTCAGACTCCCGTTTTCCCAGCTGGGCCAAGTTGCTCGTTTACGCGTTCAGAAAGTAGTTATGGGAAAATAAGCTTGGGTAAATGTATTGGTTAATAACATGATTAAGTTATAAAGAAAGATCACATACTGGGGTCCCGGATTAGCCACGGGGCCCATTTCCGTTTATACAATTTGATTTGAGAAGAAACGCGCACAATCCACCCGGATTGTCCAGGTTTCTCATAAAAAAGTTCATTTTTACTTAATTAGTCCAAAAATATGATTTTTGATCACTCTTGGTGTTTTGATATTCCCGCAGATTCACTAGTCGCGAACTTGCCGGTTTTTATAAAAACTGAATTTGTTTAATATTCAGATTAGCATAATTAATTAACCGTTAATCATTAAATTCTGAAAATTTAACCACTTATCAATTAAAATATGTAGATTTTTATAAAAATATTTCTGGAATTTATTTACTGATTTATTAATTATAAAAATTCATTTTATCAGCTATATTTCGTCTGAAAATCGTCCGTTTACCCCAAACAATTTCCAAAAATTCCTGAATACTCAAATCATGTCCTAAAACAACCTGTATCAATTCCAGAATGTAAAAACTCGTGCGATATTCTTTTCGGCCCAAATTCGGCTGTAAAAATTCACACGAACGAAAATAAACAAAACACCTTTAAAATTCTCCAAATGATCCCAAAATTCATTAATCAAAATACATCAAATCTGAGTTCCCAGAAAAAGTTCTTAATTTTTGAAGTATTTTAGCTATTTTTCCCAAATAAACATCCCAATTTGGTAATAAATTCGGCAAATATTCTCGGATGGACGAAAAATTACCAAATTTGAACAGGGACTCATTGACACGGTCCCTGATGTCCCTAAAAAATTTCAAGTCCTAACAATATGCGCATCACAACCTTAACCTAAATAGCCCGTAATCGAGTGTCTCGACATTACCTTAGCGGGTTTGGCTCGTTTCCGACCTTTTAATCAAGTTTTCAGGTTCTTGTGATTCTAAGCAAGCTAGGTACAAGTCCTATATCACAAACCAAGCAATATTTCATCAACATAACAGCCCTTAAGTTAGGGTTTCGGCTAGTGTAAAAAAACGAACTTTTGAACCGTAAACTCGTCGTTTCAACCTTTTAATCCGTGTTTATGGCAAAAAAAACTATCAAAACAGGTTCCTTACCATGTGTATGATCAAAACATGTTTATGGACCATTTTTAGGATTTTTACACGGTTAGGAATGATTTTTAGTAACCAAGACATGTTTTTATAGTATTAAACAAGTTTAAACAAGTTCAAAAGCCACTTATTTAAGCTCCTTACCTTAGGTTTTGAAGTTTTTCTGGCTGGAGCAGAGTTTGTATCCAGAGTTTTCATGAAAATGAGGTTAAAATATCTTGTATCTAGTTTAAATATGAAAGAACTAAAAGGGGGGGGGGGTTTGCTGTTGCGATCGGGATATATATGGGCCCACCTTGGGCCCATTTTTGCCCAAGTTTCTGATTTCTCAAGCCCAAACACGAAAAGCTTGGTCCAAATTTAGTTCGGGTTCGGTTTTTGGCACCATCCGGTGCGTTAAACAGCGCGAAAACGAGTGTTTTTCGGCTAGTTTTGTGTAAAATTATAAAAACATACTATATGTTTGTAAAAATCAAAAATATTTTCATGGATCACTTAAAACATTTCAAATAAGTGTTTGGTAAGTCTTTTTCGGCTTAACGGATGATACAATGCTTGGTTTGTAACTATCTTTTCCGTTTAAATCTATAGCAGATAGTTAAACGGTTTGCTATCAAACTAAGACCATATTTCTAATATTTTAGCTTGTATAGATCGTATATCACTTATAGATGGCCCCCCGAGATATCTGGGTCATAACCCGACCCGTTCGGTTAATCGTTCGTTTGTTACGCAAAAGGCGTTTATTTGCTTAATCGGTAAATACGTACTGAGGTGTACCTTGTTTTGGCTCAAATGTCACACAATTTGTTTAAGGATAATATTTTTTGAAGGCGAGTTTTTCAGTTGGGTAATTGTCACAAATTGGAAGAAAGTATTCGGAGTGGATCAGTCAAGGGACTATCATTCAGTTTGCATTGCTTTCTTGGGATGTTTTAGAAGCATGTGTTTAGAGTTACACTGTAATTCGTGTTGGACTCGGTCTGCCCAAGACACATATTATAATTGATGTGGCTAGTACGTTATGATTCCAGTCGGGTCATACCCAATAACAAGCTAGACAAACACCAATTAGATTTGTTTATATATGATATGATCATAAGTAAATAAATATTGACACTTATGTTATTTGAAAAGGGGTTTCTAAATACAATGTACTTGTGAAATGAATAAATCATATGGATGATTTATATTTTGAGAGAGAACATTCCATAGTGTTATTTAAGATGATTAAATAACAATATGTGAAAATGGTTACCTAGCATGTTGCCAATATGTTGTGTTACACTTATAAGTAATAAGTTTTATAACACAAATATATAAATGGAAGGTTTAAAAAAAATAATAATATTAATGATAACAAGGAAGGAATCTCTTTCTCTCTTATTATTTTATTGTTATTTCAAATGTTAGTGGAGACATGCAAGGTTTCTAATTGGTTCCATGGGTGGTGCCAAAAGATACACATTTCCTCTTTCACTCTCATTTTTTGCAAGTAACAAAAAAGTTTTCTACTCTCTCTCTTTTCTCTCTAATTTTCGGCCAAGAGGAGGAGCCAAGGGAGGAAGAAAATTTTTGAGTGCAAATCCTAGCTACAAGGTGTTTGCTTGAAGGCTTGAAGGGTATACAAACTTGAGGAACTCCTATCTTGAAGTTCTAGCCTACCATTCATCATCCCTTTCACATTTCTTTGGTTTTGAAAGGTAGTCTTAACATGCATGGACTTATAGTGACATGCATGTGTGTGATAGTATGTATTTCGTATTTGGATCTGGGTTTGGGTTTTGCATGTATAAAATTGGTTTTATACACTATAAACTAACAAGATTTAAAACATTTATCCGCTGCGTTTTAGGTAAAAGTAAGGTTTTATTACTTTGATAATCTTGTTAAAACCCAACAATTCCTTCCCCTCTCCCTTGGGGTATTTCAAGTTATTGTAATATTCCCGAAAGTTTTGATATTCCGCCTTAACTTAATATAAAGTACACTTTTACAACACATGTGATTATAATCTTTCTCATACTAGTTTATCCATAATTTTCCTTTATATCTTTACATCTTGCACTAATACTCGGTCTAACAGGACGTTTGGACTAGCTTTTCTTCGTTCATAACCCAGTCGTTGAGGTTATAAAAGCTTGAAGTTCAAGTTTCGATTATTCTAGTAAGGAAATTCTTCGGGTTTCACAGTTATGATTGTTTAACAATTCCACTTAATCTCCATTGCCTCTTATTTAACTTGTTTTGATTACTTATAGCTCATAGGTTCTTGCGGTTTATGTAACTCGTACCATTAGTATTATACAAGCAATGCCCCCAGATCTTGGTTATAAAAGCAATAATTCCATATTTTTGGTTATGGATAGTATAGTTCTTCTCATCCGTGTTTAGTCATTGGGGGGCATATGCTATTACTTTGTTTCACTTCCATCCATAATCACGTTCCTTTTTAAATTAGGAGGATAAATTTTAGGTAATACTGGAAAAGTCTTTACCCCACTGAGGTTTACATGCATCTTTGATGTAACTGTTATAATATATAATTTAAGACAGGTATACGAAAGGCATTAGGGTACTAAGTTTTGAACAATATGTTTAACGGTTATAGTTTTACCTTTAATGGGTTCCATAATATAAGATTTATTATTTTACTACCCGGTATATTTTTCCAAGGTAACGATTTGTAGAAACGATACCTCTATGAGTGTCTGCATTAAATAAAACTAAAGTATACTAGACTCAGAATATACCCGTTACTGCGCTTACTTTATTTGGTTTAATCACAATACGCGACCTCTAGTCGGGATGGGCATCGATGTTGGTTCTTGATTTTGTCTTCTAATTGCAACTTGATTCAAACCAGGGCAGTCTTTCTTGATGTGCCCCATACTGACAGACTCACAGCAAGTATAACGGCTTATTACGGGTTGGTTTTGATGAGGTGGTTGTTGTCGGATTGATTAGGGCCGAGGTAGTTGTGATTACTAAAGTTGGGACAGATGGTTTATAATATTCATAATAGTTCTACAGTTATGGGCATAGTGTACAACCTTCCTGTTTTTATGACATACCTTTGTTCGACATTTTCTTATCTGATATTAGTTACATTTCCCACACTTTGATGAAAGTTCATTGCATATTGTTCGTTCAAAACTAAAGCTGAGCGAAGGTTTAAGTTGTAGGGCACGCACGTTTAGTTGGTTGTATCTCTTGTACCCCTGTTTCACGATTGGTTCGCTTTGTACTAGATGATTCCCCGGGCATTCTCAACGTACCATTTCTAACCAAATCAGAAGCTACCACACCGGCTTGTGTTACGACATTCTCGAAGTTTAGCGGTTAACTTGATTAACTAAAACCCTTTCTTCTGGGCACTAACATGGTACCAGTCAAGCCAGATTGTTAAAATGGTTTGTGTGTTCCAATTGGTCCGCACCTTTCGTTTTCAACTTCTCGGGTTCGTTTTCTAATTTCTAGATTTCATTCTTTGGACGAAAATGTTTAATATAAGGTTTTAAGTTTTGTCCAGGTCATAGGTTGGTTACCTATTGTTCCCGAGTTCGTACAATCATTATTTATCACCTATGTGATGGGCAAATTCTGGTATTGATAATAGACTCTATCATTTCGATCCATTTTACTCACCCATTTACTCCTTTAGCACTACTAAAATTTATAGATTTGCACGACATAGATTGTTTAAACGAATATTCTCGTCGTGAAGGATCACGGTTGTTAAAACCAGTATTCATGTTCGGTAGGAGATTTCCGTTTCCAATGGCATTTAGTATTCATTGAGGGAGTATTATTCGTGAAAATATTAGTATTTGTTGGGAGAGCTACATTTGTAATTGTATTAGTATTGGGCGGCGAAATAGTATTCACGGCCGTATTTGTGTTCAATATTTTATTTGCATTCATTTTCGTGTTAATGCCAGCAACGAATTGTGCTGCTATTGTCATAGTTACTGTCTGTAGTTGCCGAGCAATCATATCGGCCACTACTGCCTCAAATAGTATGTTTGTTTTCTTTGGGGCCATTCTATAATGATATTCAATTATACCGTAACTAATAATAGTTCGCTACACAACTCATCACAAAAGGAATCACATTAGCAAGTAATCAGGTATTTCAAATAGCACATATGTATTACACATCTCTGTCCATGTGCCTATACATCAAGGATATCATATTAATTTACCCTAACAAAGGCCATTTTCTGTATGTATATATCAAAAGTTGCCTCCAAGTGACAAGAAATTTTAACCCTGTAAGGTTCAGTATTGTAACGGAAGGTCATAGTTGTCCTCCATATCAGCATAGCACACACTATTAGATGCTTGCATGGAGAATTGAAAAGATGCTATACACAAATACCGTACTATCCTTATCCATCCAGGTACACATTATAACAATTATAAACGGTTTACAACTTGCCCGACAATTATTCCGGTACGATTTCATCATTGGGCAATTGTTTCATTCCATCATTTTCGTAATTGTGCATCTGACCGTTATGAGTTTTAACAAATTGTGCATCTCACCTTTTACCAATTTATTCATGTTTTTGAGATTGACATGACACATCTTCCTATGCCATAGTCTTGTTTCATTTTCAGTGGCTTTCGAAACAAAGCATGAACCACCTCTAGATATTGCATTCTTCATTTTCAGCTCATAGAGGTTCCCACTTCTTGGAGCCATCATTATTATCATTTCCGGTGGAATGACAAATTCAGGCATGAGGATCAAGCATTGTTCATCATTGAAAGCAACCTTGTATCCTTTATCACACACTTGAGAAATGCTGAGTAAATTATATTGTAGTCCTTCAACATGCAGTACATTCTTAAAAGATACTTTGCCATTTGTAAGAGTGCCCCTGCCAACAATTTTTCCTCCATTTTCATCACTCCCAAAGGCAACGGGTCCTTCAAACTTTCTTTTATAATTAACAAAAGCTTCCTTATCACATGTCATATGCAAGGAACATCCATTGTCCATGTACCATATATCATTTCCATCCAAGGGTTGTTCCTGTGATCCAGAAGATTCTCCTTTCTCCTGCACCTTAGCCATGAACTCAACATTGGCCTTTTCTATTTCTGCTGCATGGTTGCTCCAGTCAAACTCCCCATCTTGTGGTACTATGGTCACTGCAACATTTCCTTGATCTCTAGCCTGATTCACAGCATTGGCATTTACTCTGTTTTGATTGCTCTGAATTTGAAGCTGATTGTTTCTTTGTTGTGGCTGAGTTTGTTGCTGCTGGGGTCTGTTATGATTCTGATAGGGACTGTGATTAACTAACTGATTTCTCTATTGAGTTCCTTGGTAATTATGATGCTGGTTCTGATAGAACTGGTTCTGATTCACCTGATTACCAAATTTCTTTGGTTGGTTATGATGTGCGTCGGATAACCCTCACAACTAAGCTTTAAATATAAAACAAAAATCCTAAACCACACACAAAAAATGCAAGTGTATCGGTCGCAAGTAGTATAGACCTAGGAAGTCCGAGTATCGAACACGAAGACACGTATAAATGCTAAAGATCACTAACCCTAGACAAAACCTACCCAAGATAATATTTAATTGATTTTGATTTTTAATGACTTAACTGGACTGACTAACAAAAGTTACCAAAAATAGAAAACTTAACGGGGAACTAACTGTGTTGACTTTGGATGGAGAAAAACGTCTACCAAGGTTTGAATCAAATTGTAGGCCCAACAAGTAAATGGATTGGATGACATCAAGACAACGGTTCCTAAAGATGACACGACTAAGGATCGCTCGGGCTCACTGAATTACCTCTCGGTCTCACTCAACAAGCCTTAACTACTCAAAATCGGCTAAAACGACCAAACCGGGAAACAATTGCTAACATGTTCTAATGTTGACTTACCTCTCGGTCTCACCAACAATCGACCCTACTGGTAATGAATACTATTCAACCAAGGATAGAGGAACAATCTAACTTAAACCAAAATAGATCAACTAGTCACTCAAAACACTTAAACCGGACAAGAAACGAACTCGCTCTCGCGCAATCCTTATTCTAGCATGCAAAGGCATTGAGACAACCCTAACTTCTTATCACCTCTCGGTCTCTAAGAAGGTGCCTAACCGCTGTACTTTAACCTCAAATTCACGCAACAAAACCCTACGGTTGTACCTACCGCAAACAAACCCTAAACACAAAGTCTAGAATCAAACAAGCATCGATCAATCAATACAAAACTAATCAACCAATGCAAGGGGTTTAAGCAATAAATTGATATAATTTCCAGCCACTAAACACAACCTATTTCAAATATAAATCAAACTTTACAATAACAATTAATATCTATCAATCAAACAATCCAATAAACTAATCAAAACCTAACAATAATCATCATTCCTAGGTAGAACCGACATGATTAGCCTCTAATCATATTTGGAAAGCCATGAACACTCAATAAACACATCATATAACTCATACCAATCATCTCAAAATTCATTCAACAATCATAAACACTTCAATCTTTAACACAATTGCAAAACTATGTAATCAATTGAACAAGAAATAAAGATGATGAACAATATGTAAAAGAAAGGATATGGAGTGAATATGGGCTGCTCCCGGCTGATGTAAACTGATGAAAAACGTCCCCGAGGCTTTTTCTTGTGTCCTTCTTCCTTCCTTAGCCGTCATCACTTCAAAACCCTCACTTGAAAAAACTTTTTCTTGGTTCCTGCCTACTGTCCGATCGCAGAAAGTAATTGGGCAACTAGGTTTTTCTTTTTTTTTTGTTATATTATAATTAGTGTAAGTAATGGGCTCTTACAACATGTAATCGGGCCGGGCCTTGAGTTGTTTCTTGAAATCCTATGCGTAAAAGGCCCGTAAACTTCCAAAAAGCTCGGTTTTTTTTCCTTGTAACCCATAACCTACAATATGAATAAGATTATGTAAAACCTATATAAAACAAGTTAAAATACATAAAATATAATATAATAATGTAGATAAAAGGTGCGGAAATAAGTGTGTTTTACAACACATCAAACATCCTCACACTTAAGACTTTTTCGTCTCTGAAAAAGAATACTACACGGGATCATAACAGAGTTTAACCGACCACTCTTGGTTTTATTTATTTATTATTATTATTATATATTTTTTTCTTTATAAAGTATTAGAACAAGTGACCCGTTACCCAATTATTTCTTCCGACTTTCAACTTTCACCTAATAAGTTAGATCAGGTCGATTGCCAGTATTGCTGTCCACTTAAACCCATGCCCCTAATACTTACCGAGGCAAATAAGGCGTGACAATTTTATTAGTTTGTATGACTAAGCGGGACCCACACTTAAAAGCCCTACCGCCACTTCACCGCGTTCCATTATGGTTTTATTGAACCAAGTCACCCCAACTTGACTTAAACCTATTGCCAGATGATCAAAACATTTTTGACGCAAAACCTATAAACTCTAGCTTGGTCCTTGATCGACCGACAGTAGTTTCCTTCATGGTGGTTTTTATTTGAAGTATTTTTTTTTTCTTTCTGCCTTTTGGCGTTTTGCTTTGCCTTTTGGCTTTTTGCAATATTTTTTCCTTTCCTTTTCTTTATTTTTTTTTCTGAAAAGTCCACCATGTTGGACGATATTACAGACTGCATCAAGGCTCAGGTCTGCGCCACCGTGCAATAGAGGGCCGAGCAAAACTGTCTTCTGCTATTTGCAGGAATAGATACGTATACATAAGATTATACATATAAGTACGCATACAAAAATTAGGTTTTTATATAAAGGTGATCATATGACTCGAGGCTTGAGTATAACCCGGCTTTTCATTCCAGACCTGTTACGGGCTTAGTTAAACAAACAAAACCCCTAAGATGTTTCCAACTAAAGTCAGCCCATTTAAAAGGTTCAATTAGGTCAACAACCAAACCGCCCTTTCATTCTCAAAGGCTGAGCCTACCAGCACATCGATTACTGAGTCTAAACTGTTCGGTTGCCATACGTTACGTGCAGGTCTAATGGGCACTGTTCTTATTTATTTTATATATATATATATATATTGAAAACACCAAGAATTTAATAAACAAACACTACTCGGTAATAATATCATTTCCTGTTTAACGTAGAGAAAACAAATTTCAAGGGACTATATTTTTTTTGTTTTTTTAAAAATTTTCAAAATTTTTTTTTGTTTTTATTTTTTTTATTTTTATTTATTTATTTATTTTTCAAAAATTTTCCTACAACTAAGTAAAATAAATCCCATCCCCACACTTAGAACGAAATCGTCCTCGATGAGAACAAGGAAAAGAAATAAAAATAAAATAAAACAAAAATAAAAAATAATATACAAGAATAAAACAAAGAACGGGTTACTCCCCTGGTTTGTGTGCAAAATCCTCAATAGCTGAGTAGCAACCAAGCGACCATATAGTATTTCATTCGCACCCGCAACCTCGGGAGAACCTGTTCCAAAACGCCATCATAGCTACCATGCGCATAACATAACCTGCAAAACTCAAACATGCTCGCATGTAGCGGCGTACAAAACGGAAAACAAAAATATAAAGAAATAAACGTATTTTTGTGTTTTTTGGTTTATATAATTTTTTTTAATAAAGGAACACCCCTTCAATCGACCGACTCGAATGGAGATTGAGTACGAGCGGTTTCATTTCGGAACATCCTGAAATAGACAAAAACAAATAAAACATATAGCACAAACGAATAACAGAAATACAAACTCTACAACTCGGGCAGTCTCCCGAGTGATGCATCCACATGTCTACGTCTCGGTGAGCGAGTCAAGGTAGAATACCTCGACCGTCTGATCAACCAACGGCTCGCCAATGTAGTGCTTCAGTCTATGACCGTTCACCTTAAATTTTCCGCCTTTATCCACTATCTCAACAGTGCCATACGGTAAAACCTCAGTGACTGTGAACGGTCCCGACCAACGGGATTTCAACTTTCCCGGGAATAACCTCAACCGGGAATTATAAATAAGACCAAATCCCCACACTTGAACTGCTTCTTCATTTTCAATTTCCTATCATGGAGTTCCTTCGTCCGCTCCTTATACCTAAATGACTACGCGTAAGCGTGATCTCTCAGCTCCTCTAACTCGTGCAACTGGTGGAAACGAGTGCTCTCTGCGGCGGACATATCAAAATTGACCCTATGTAGGGCCCACGAAGCACGGTGCTCCATCTCAACAGGCAGGTGGCAGGCCTTCCCATAAATCATCCGAAACGGTGTGGAACCCGTCGGAGTTTTGTAGGCTGTACGGAAGGCCCACAACGCATCATCCAACTTGTCGGACCAATCCCGACGATTCGAACCAACCGTTTTCTCAAGAATACGTTTGATCCCCCGGTTACTCACTTCTACCTGCCCACTAGTCTGTGGGTGGTAGGCGGTTGCAAGCCGATGGGTGACCCTATAGTGTCGCAACGCCTTCTCCATCTGCAAATTGCAGAATTGAGTACCTCTATCACTGATCAACGCCTTCGGGACACCAAAACGAGCTAAGATGCTCTTGAGAAAACGGGCTACAACTCGGGCATCATTCGTGGATAAGGCCTCGGCCTCAACCCACTTCGAGAAATAATCAACCGCCACAAGTATGTACTTGTTCCCACGCGAAGAAGGAAACGGTCCCATGAAATCAATACCTCACACATCGAAAACCTCACAAACCTGAATAGCATTCTGGGGTATTTCATTTCGTGACGAGATGTTGCCGACACGCTGGCAACAATCATAACTCCTAACAAACGCGTGCGCATCCTTAAAAATCGAAGCCCAATAAAAAACACAATCAAAAACCTTCTTCGCCGTCAAACACGCACCGTGGTGACCTCCTATCGGTCCAACATGGCAATGGCTCAGAATCTGCCATCCCTCCTTAACGTCCACGCACCTTTTGATCAACTAGTCAGCACCTATACGAAAAAGATACGGGTCGTCCCAAAGGTAAAACTTAACATCAGTAAAGAATTTCTTCTTTTGCTGGTAAGACATCTTCGGGTAGTACCTGTCCGCAAGAGAGTTCGCGAAGTCGACGAACCATGGAAAACCCTCATCCTGAGCTGAAACAAACATGAGACTCTCTATCGGAAAGTGGTCATTAATCCTGACCCCCGGAAAGTGGTCTCTGTCAGAAAGATGATCGGCCACCACATTATCGGCCCCCTTTTTATCACGGATTTCAATATCAAACTCTTGAAGCAACAGGATCCATCGGATAAGGCGTGGCTTAGCATCCTGTTTGCTAAAGAGATAACGAATGGCAGAATGATCCGTGTACACAATCGTCTTGGACAAAACAAGATAGGACCTGAATTTGTCGATTGCAAACACTACAGTTAAAAGCTCTTTCTCGGTGGTGGTGTAACTCTCCTATGCACCATTCAAGGTCCGGCTAGCATGGTAAATCGGATGGAAGTGTTTATCCTTCCGCTGTCCAAGGACCGCTCCGACTGCGAAGTCACTCGCATCACACATCAACTGAAAAGAAAGCGACCAGTCGGGAGCAATCATGATTGGAGCGTTATATGACATTTGAGCCAAAACAAGGTACTCAAAAGTACCTCAGTACGTACTTATCGGTTAAGCAAATAAACGCTTTTTGCGTAACAAACGATCGATTAACCGAACGGGTCGGGTTATGACCCAGATATCCCGGGGGGGCCATCTATAAGTGATATACGTTTAATATAAGCTAATATACTAGTATTATGGCCTTTGTTCGATAGCAAACAAGTTAAACGAAAACATGCTCATTTAACTACCCGCTATAGATTTAAACGCGAAAGATAGTTACAAACCAAGCATTGAATCATCCGTTAAGCCGAAAAAGACTTACCAAACACTTATTTGAAATGTTTTAAGCTATCCGTTAAAATATTTCCGATTTTTACCAACGTATAGTATGTTTTTATAAATTTACACAAAACTAGCCGAAAAACACTCGTTTTCACACTATTTGACGCACCCGATATATTTTTCGCGCCAAAAACGAACCCGAACTAAATTTGAACTAGGCTTTTAGTGTTTGGGCCTTTAGAACCAGATTATTGGGTCAAAATGGGCCCATATTGGGCCCATACAAGGGTACCCCACCCCCATTTTTGTATAACTTCTTGTGTAAGACTCCTAAACACATTATTTTCAAACCACATCATCTCCAAAGCAGCTCCAACTTCTGCTCTATCAACTCTCCTTCAAAACCCTAGGTATTTTGATCATTTCATCATTTTTAACTTGATTTCATTAAGTTTAATAACATATAAACATGTTTTAATTGTTAAAAATCATAGTTAACCATGTAAAACCCTCAAAAATCATTCAAAAATATACTTTGATGCTAAATCTAGTTTTAAATCAGAATCATGATCTTTTTTTGCCATAAACACGGATTAAAGGGTTGAAACGGCATTTTTACGGTTCAAAAGTTCGTTTTTGTGCACTAGCCGAAACCCTAAGTCAAGGGCTGTTATGTTGATGAAAAATTGCTTGGTTTGTGATATAGGACTTGTATCTAGCCTACATAGGAGCACAAGAGCTTGAAAAGTTGATTAGAAAGGCGGAAACGAACCAAAACCGCTAAGATAATGCCAAAACACTCGTTTACGGGCTGTTTAGGTTAAGGTTGTGATGTGCATATTATTAGGCCTTGAAATTTTTCAGGGACATCAGCAACCATGTCATTGAGTCCCTGTTCAAATTTGGTAATTTTTCAACCATCCGAGAATATTTGGCGAATTTATTACCGAATCGGGACGTTTAATTCCGAAAAATACTTAAGATACTTAATGAAATTTTTCAGGGAACTCAGATTTGATGTATTTTGATCACATGTGAATTTTGGGATCATTTGAAGAAGTCTAAGGGTTTTTTGTGCGTAGGCGTTCGCATGAATTTTTATAGCCGAAATTGAGCCGAAAAGAATATGGAACAAGCTTATTGCATTCTGGAATTGATAAAGGTTGTTTTGGGACATAATTTGAGTATTCAAGAATTTTTGTGGAATTTTTGGAAATCGTTTGGGATAAACGGACGTTTTCAGGCTAAATATAGCAGTAAAAATGAATTTTTAAAAATTAATAAACCAGTATATAATTCCAGAAATATTTTTGTAAAAATGTACATATTTTATTTGATAAGTGACTAAATTTTCATAATTAATGATTAACGGTTAATTTATTATGCTAATTTGAAGATTAAACAAATTCAATTTTAATAAAAACCGGCAATTTCGCGATTAACGAACCTACGGGAATATCAAAATAGTAAGAATGATCAAAAATCATATTTTTGGATTAATTAAGTAAAAACGAACCTTTTTATGAGAAACCTGGACAATCTGGGTAGATTGTGCACGTTTCTTCTCAAATCAACCTGAATAAACGGAAATAGGCCCCGTAGCTAACCCGGGACCCCAATATGTGATCTTTTTTTATAACTTAATCATTTTATTGACCAACACATTTACCCAAGCTTATTTCCCCATAACTATTTTCTGAGCGTGTAAACGAACAATTTGGCCCAGCTGGGAAAACGGGAAACTGAGCCAAGTTCGGTTTTAAGTATTAGACATTGAACAACATCACAACCTAAGCCTATTGCCACTTTCTGGGCGTTCCAACTATACCCAGATTAGTTATACAACCCAGTTTATTATTGAGATTATAATAATATTAAAATAGTAATATTAATATTATTATAATATTGATTATAGGAACTAGTGATAGAAATCAGGCAAACCACTAAACAGTGAGTTTCATGACCCCACTCTTTAAACAGTCTTACGAACTTTCGGGGGTGAAAAGCATGTTTCTTTATATCTATATACTTATCTGAAACATATGATGATGTGAATTATCTAAGTGCTAACACATGAAAGTCCCCACTAACACAGTGATTAACTTCGAGCCGGTGGCTTGTGAATAGTACTATTGGTTTGACAAACCCAGGTGGGGCCATCACGATTTGCTGAGACATTATCCCGTTTGCACATGTCCATATTTATACGAACCAGCTATGTAGTGTTAGACATAGCTACTTAGGGCATAATGTGGGCGGAAGGGGAGCCACAGTGGTTGATTGAGCGTGGGAAATGGAGGAATGCAGCACGAACAGTCCAGGCTTCACTGTAACTTAGCATAATTACATCACATATATAAATACATACACATATACTTACATACGTATATACAAATTATGTCTTGTGATTACGCATAATTATTTTCTTGAAACTCGTGAAACTCACCAACTCTAGTAGTTGACCCATTTTAAACTGTTTTTCAGGATTACCAAAGTTGAATAAAGTGATGTCGTGATATCTATTGTGGAACGTGCTCGATGCTATGTGAATAGACGTAAGGTTATTAGTACGAACAGAATAGTTTAACGAACGTATTTTGTTGTAGCACCTTTAGTTTGTAATCAAAGATAGATCAATGTAATATAATGTAAATTAGTTGTAATGTTTCTTTATAAACACTGTTGTTGATACTAGAGGTGTCTGTTACATTCCCGTTTTCAGCATTGTGCTAGTCGGGGTGTGATTCGTTAACGAGTTTGTCTTTTAAAAGATAAAACGCCTCGATACACTACTTAGAAAACACAAATAGGGAAGCCTTCTCCAGAAGTCTGGTCATGGGTCTCGCGATCTTAGAAAAATCTTTAATGAACCAGCGATAGAACCCAGCGTGACCCAGAAAACTCCCGATGGATCTCACAGAAGTGGGTGGGGGAAGATTAGAAATGGTCTCGGCCTTTGCTCGGTCGAACTCTACCCCCGCACTCGAAATACGATGCCCCAAAATGATTCCCTCGCGTACCACGAAGTGACACTTCTCCCAGTTAAGGACTAGGTTGGTGTCAACGCATCGGGCCAACATCCTTTCAAGGTTGGAGAGAATGATCAAAAGAGCTCCCAAACACATAAAAATCGTCCATGAACACCTCCATGGAGTCCTCGATCATGTCATGAAAAATAGCCACCATGCACCTCTGAAATGTGGCTGGATAGTTACACAGTCCGAACGGTATACATCTATAGGAAAACATTCCGTATGGGCAGGTAAACGTGGTTTTCTCCTGGTTATCAGGAGCAATCGGAATCTGAAAGTACCCGGAAAAACCATCCAAGAAGCAGTAGTACTGCTGACCTGCAAAACGCTCCAACATCTGATCGATGAAAGGTAAAGGAAAGTGGTTTTTCCTCGTCGCATCATTCAGTCTGCGGTAATCAATGCAGAATCTCTAACTGGTCACAGTGCTAGTGGGTATGAGCTCGTTCCCCTCATTGGTGACGACAGTCATGCCACCCTTTTTAGGAACCACTTAGACTGGACTAACCCACGAACTATCAAAAATGGGGAAAATGATCCCCGCATCAAGGTGTTTGATAATCTCCTTCTTCATGACCTCCTACATCTTCGGATTAAGCCGCCGCTGCGGCTGAACGACAGATCTGAAATTATCCTCCATGAGGATTTTATGAGTGTAGAACGAAGGGTTGATACCCTTAATGCCGATAATCTTCCATCCAATGGCCTCCTTGTGCTCTCGAAGCACCCTCAACAATCTCTCTCTCTCAACCTCCGTCAAAGAAGGTGCAATAATAAAAGGCAACTTCCTCTCCTCGTCCAAAAACGCATACTCCAGATGGGCGGGGAAATCCTTAAGCTCTAAGGAAGGAGGGGGACTCTCGACGGAAGATCGGTCCGTCGGATCGCCTCGTACGATCCCAGCAGACACTTCAGACTCAGGGGTATGTGACTCGGTGTCATCTTCCGTTGACTGATCGGTCATGGCAACCATCTCAATCTCCGGATGGTCCCTATCGAGAATCTGAGTGTCGGAGGCAGATCCTCCACATATCTCACTGAAAAACTCCCCAACATGCTCCATGATGGTATCGATAAAGTACAGGGAGTAATCAGCAGACTTGGGATGTTTAAGTGACTGTTGAACGTCGAAGGTGACGTTCTCATCCCCAACACTCAATATCAGCTTACCTTCGCAAACGTCGATCAACGTCTGTGCAGTGACAAGGAAAGGTCGGCCTAAGATAAGCGGTACACTATCATCATCATTCATGTCTAGAATGACAAATTCCACCGGGAAGATGAACTTGTTGACACGAACAAGCATGTTCTCGACCACCCCTCGAGGGTATTTCACAGAACGATCAGCAAGCTGGATACTCATCCTGGTAGGCCTCGGTTCGCCTAAACCCAGCTTGCTATACACGTAATACGGCATGAGATTAATACTTGCACCAAGATCAGCCAGCGCATGAATAACCGTATTACACTGAAGATGCAGGGAATCATGAAACTCCCTGGATCGGCCATCTTCTCTGGTAACTTCCTCTGTAAGACATCATAACAACTAGCACTCAAAGGGATGGAAGCTACCTCAGCTAACTTCTCCTTATTCGAAAGAATATCCTTAAGGAACTTCGCATGATTTGGCATCTGGGTGAGCGCCTCAAGGAATGGAATATTAAGGTGAAGCCGCTTCAAAAGATCAAGAAATTTAGAATTCTGCTCCTTATCTCTATCTCTGCGGAGTCTCCCGGGGTATGGCACTCTAGGTTAGGGATGTTGAAAAAGCTCGTGGCTCGAAGCTCGGGCTCGTGGCTCGTTCGAAAAAAGCTCGAATAAAACTAGCTATAAAAAGTTGATTTGTAACATCCTGAGCTTATTTGGATCATTTTTGTAACCGAGCCAAAATCGACCTTAGCTCGGCTCGAGCCATGACTCGGCTCGTTGGCTCGATCTTAAGCTCGTTTAACTTCAAAATCAAGCTAGAGCTAACTAAGATGCCCATTTAATTTCGAGCCCGAGCTCGAAACCACCCTGGCTCGACTCGGGCTTGGCTCGTGAACAGCCCTACTCTAGGTGTGTAGATTCTCGGTGGCTTGCTCGGTAACTGTTGTCTCTCGGTCTGTGCTGAACTCCCTGGGCTATTCCTCTGATGCACCTGGGCCGGCGGAGACTCCATCTGAATCTCCTCATCCACCTGATCCTCTCTATCATCAACCGCAGGCTCCTCGACGACTCCTCCTCTGGACCTCTGCTGAATCACGGGCTCATCTCGTGCCCCTGCACCGCTCCTCGTCATCACAGCTTTTGCGAATCCTTTTGGGTTCTACTCGGTATTACTTGGTAGCGTACCCTGCGGCCTCTCGTTCAACCTACTAGCTATCTCTCCTAGCTGCCACTTGAGACTCTGAATCGACGCTCCCTGATTCCTCATGAACTGCTCGTGCTCCTGAAACTTCTCCTGGGTCTCCTTATGTCGGGAATCCTCTCGTGTCATAAGCTGTGACAACATTTGCGTCTGCTGCGCCATCGTCTCCTCTAAAGTGGGCTTCTTCTCCCCACTGCTCGCTCCTTCACCCACATCCTAAAACAGACTCTGACGCTGCTGAAAACCAGACTGATTGTCGCTCCTCCAGTTGGAGTTCTGATTGCCTCTCCATCCCGAGTTATAAGAATTGAAAGAATTTTGATTTCAGTTTGGATTTCCTATATAGTCTACGGCCTCCTCCTGCAAACTGACTGGGCACTAAACGGTATCATGCCCTCCTCTGCATATCTCGCACAGCTTACTCTTCGTCTGGAAGTCCTTCACAATCTTCGCCAACGCCTCGACCTGTGCTGTAGGAGCTGTGCTCGTGTCCACCGAATGCATGTCGCGTGATATGGAATCGACGGTCTTACCACCTCTAGGGAGTGGTCTCTGGTATCCACTCATAGCTAGCCCATTAAACAAAGAGATGCGTTCATCCGGGTCCTTCGTCGTCAACAAATTTCCTCCCGCCGCCGTGTCAAGCATGTTTTGCGTCACGTATGTCAGTCCATTATAAAACTTCTCGACAACCACCCAATCTTGCAAGCTGTGGTTCAGGCACAACGCTAACAGATTTTTAAAACGCTCCCATGCCTCGTAGAAACTCTCGGTGTCCTCCATTTGAAAAGAATGAATTTGATTACGTAGACGAGCGGCCTTAGCCAGAGGATCGTATTTCTTAAGAAATTGGGTCTGCATGGCAGCCCAAGTAGCTATGGAGCCCTGTGGGAGGGATTCGATCCAAAAACTCGCATGATCGACGAGTGAGAACGGAAAAACGCGGAGTTTCACGGCGTCTTCGGATACGCCGGCAAGATGGAAAGCGTCGCAGATACGCGCGATACGAGTGAGAAGATGATGCGGGTTTTCGTGAAGTAACCCGTGGAACTAAGCAGAATGAGAAATAGTATTCAGAATGTTCGATGGAATCTGCCAGTTCGCGTGTGACATTTGAGACAAAACAAGGTACACCACAGTACGTATTTATCGATTCAGCAAATAAACGCTTTTTGCATAACAAACGAACGATTAACCGAACAGGCCGGGTTATGACCCAGATATTCTGAGGGGCCATCTATAAGTGGTATACGTTTAATACAAGCTAAAATATTAGTAATATGGCCTTAGTTCGATAGCAAACAAGTTAAACGAAAACATGCTCGTTTAACTACCCGCTATAGAATTAAACGCGAAAGATAGTTACAAACCAAGCATTGTATCATCCGTTAAGCCGAAAAAGACTTACCAAACACTTATTTGAAATGTTTTAAGCGATCCGTGAAAATATTTTTGATTTTAAAAACATATAGTATGTTTTTATAATTTTACACAAAAATAGCCGAAAAGCACTCGTTTTCGCACTTTTGACGCACCCGATATGTTTTTCGCACCAAAAACCGAACCCGAAATAAATTTGGACTTGGAATTTCACGTTCGGGCACGTAAATTAGAAAATTGGGCCAAATGGGCCCAAAAGAGGGCCCAACAAGCCCAGCTCGCCAAAGTTGAAAAAAAAGAAAAAAAAAACTTTATTATTATTATTAAATTTACTAATATATATATATAATAACCCTAGATATTTTTGGACATAAAAATTGATGAAAAACTTCTGGAAAACCTTTCTTCCTCAGCAAACTTTCAAGAAACCCTAAGGTAACAACTTAAATAAGTAACTTTTATACTTGTTTAACCTTGATTAATACCATAAAAACATGTCTTAATTGCTAAAAATCATTCCTAACCATGTAAAAATCCTAAAAATGGTTCATAAACATGTTTTGATCATACACATGGTAAGGAACCTGTTTTGATAGTTTTATTGGCCATAAACACGGATTAAAGGGTTGAAACGGTGTTTTTACGGTTCAAAAGTTTGTTTTTGTGCACCGGCCGAAACCCTAAGTTAAGGGCTGTTATGTTGATGAAAAATTTCTTGGTTTGTATATAGGACTTTTATCTAGCCTACATAGGAGCACAAGAGCTTGAAAAGTTGATTAGAAAGGCGGAAACGAGCCAAACCCGCTAAGGTAATGCCGAAACACTCGCTTACGGGCTGTTTAGGTTAAGGTTGTGATGTGCATATTATTAGGCCTTGAAATTTTGCAGGGACATCAGGAACCATTTCAATGAGTCCCTGTTCAAATTTGGTAATTTTTCAACCATCCGAGAATATTTGGAGAATTTATAACCGAATTGGGACGTTTATTTGGGAAAAGTAGCTAAAATACTTCAAAAATTATGAAATTTTTTTGAGAACTCGGATTTGATGTATTTTGATCACATATGAGTTTTGAGATCATTTGGAGAAGTCTAAAGGTGTTTTGTGTATATGCGTTCGTGTGAATTTTTACAGCCGAATTTGGGCCGAAAAGAATATTGCATGAGCCTTTTACATTCTGGAATTGATATAGGTTGTTTTGGGACATGATTTGAGTATTCAGGAATTTTTGTGGAATATTTGGAAATTGTTTGGGTTAAACGGACGATTTTCAGGCAAAATATAGCTGATAAAATGAATTTTTATAAATTAATAAATCAGTAAATAATTCCAAAAATATTTTTATAAAAATCTATATATTTTAATTGATAAGTGGCTAAATTTTCATAATTTAATGATTAACGGTTAATTAATTATGCTAATTTGAAGATTAAACAAATTAAGTTTTTATAAAAACCGGCAAGTTCGCGATTAACGAACCTGCGAGAATATCAAAACACCAAGAGTGATCAAAAATCATATTTTTGGACTAATTAAGTAAAAACGAACTTTTCTATGAGAAACCTGGATAATCCGAGTGGATTGTGCGCGTTTCTTCTTAAATCAAACTGAATAAACGCAAACGGGCCCCGTGGCTAATCCGGGACCCAGTATGTGAACTTTTTTTATAACATAATCATTTTGTTAACCAATACATTTACCCAAGCTTATTTCCCTATAACTGTTTGCTGAACGCATAAACGAACAACTTGGCCCAGCTGGGAAAACGGGAATCTGAGCCAAGTTCGGTTTTAAGTATTGGACATTGAACAACATCACAACCTAAGCCTATTGCCACTTTCTGGGCGTTCCAGCTATACCCAGATTAGTTATACAGCCCAGTTTAGTATTGAGATTATAATAATATTAAAATATTAATATTATTATAATATTGATTCTAGGGAACCGTGATTTCAAGTTATACAAACCTCGAACCGACGTTCTACTGATTATCTACTAAATAATGAGTTTCATGACCCCATTTCTAAACTGTTTTACGAACTTTTGGGGTGAAAAGCATGTTTGATTACATACCTGAAACATGTATTGATGTGACTTATCTAAGTGCTAACACACGAAAGTCCCCACGATCACAGTGATTAACTTCGAGCTGGTGGCTTGTGAATAGTACTATTGGTTTGACAAACCCAAACGGAATCGGTCTGGTTGTCGTGTCACATAGCGCCGTTTGCACATGACCATATTTATACAAACAGGAAATGTAGTGTTAGACATAGCTACCGGGGCATGCTGTGGGCGGAAGGGGAGCCACGGTGGTTGATTGAGCGTGGGAAATGGATGCACGCAGCACATACAGTCAAGGCTTCACTGTAGCTTAGCATAATTACATCATTTACATACATACATACTTATATTATGATAACAAGTGTTAACTTGTGAATATCCGTAACTGTTTTCTTGAAACTCGTGAAACTCACCAACTCCAGAAGTTGACCCGTTTTAAACTGCTTTTCAGGATCACCAAAGTTGGAATAAAGTGATGTCGTGCTGTCTATTGTGGAATGTGCTCGATGCTATGTGAATAGATGCAATGTTATTAGTACAAACAGAATAGTTTAACGAACATATTTTGTTGTAACACCTAGTTTGAACACAAAGATAAATCAATGTAATATTATGTAAATTAGTTTGTAATGTTTCTTTATAAACAATGTTGTTGATACCAGAGGTGTCTGTTACATTCCTGTTTTACGCTTCCGCATTGTGCTAGTCGGGGTGTGACAGAAGTTGGTATCAGAGCCATTGGTTATAAAGGATTAGGTTATCCATTAGGGTACCTAAAATATAACCGTAGGCTCGATTAACTCTGGGAAATATTTAAATAATAATTTAGTATTATATACTGATGGATGTCGGGATGAACTTGTAGGGCAAGTGAGTTATTGTGGTCCGGATCATAATAACAGACTTGCTTGTACGAGGGAATTCGGGGAGAAGTTGCAAAACGTGTGGTTAGTTAAAAGTGGCAACATATGTGTATAAAAAGTAACGTGTAAGTATATATATATATATATATATGTAACACCTATACGTGCTTATCTGAATCAAGGTGTATGAATACGTGTACGTACGATACTGTTGATGACTGTAAATTTTATTATGAATATTATATTCATTTATATTCTGTATTAATTTTAATAATAATTAAAATTAAAATTTTAATAAAACTAATATTTTATTATTATATAATTAATATTAATTCTGGCTTAATTAATTAATCTTCTCGGTAATAGTTAGCGCTAGCAATAGATATTATTCTTATAACTAACCTTTGTGCAGAGTCATGTCAAGGAATAACGACTACGTACCGGAAGAAGAACTGGTAATCTCTGTTGAGGAGGAGGATCCAGAGGAGGAATCAGAGGAGGATCCAGAGGAGGAGGATTCAGAGGAGGAATCAGAGGAGGATCTAGAGGAGGAGGACCCAGAAGAAGAACCGGAGGAGGAGGAGGAAGAGGTGGAAGAAGAAGTTATTTGTAGAGAGCTACCCAGAAATGTGCCTGATCTGTCCGGCTACAGATGCGATAGTTATCCACCCAGGTCATCACGCAATGATCAAAACGAAGTTAACAGTTAGTATCGTTCGCCTGCTAGAGTAGCCAGGTCAGCCACTCCACCTATTCACCAGTCGCCGACGACTTCAGCTATTGCGCGAGTCCGACAGACTGCCCGTATTCAGGTAACCCCGATTGACCCTACCTCGATTCCATTTAGATCTACCCACTACCGGGGAGGACCTTCATGTCCTAGAGCCGATACTTCATCTTCCCATTCGTTGAGTATACCTACTCCTCGCCCTGACCTCCCAAACGCAGGAAACAACTCTTGTATGGCTGTCCTGACTGACCGTGTGATAGACCACTCGACAGCCATAGCTAACATTAACTAGGAAATGAGGGACGTGACCCGGTGCTTATCGACGTTACATCAGATAGTACTGAACTTGCAGCAGTCAGATGCCTACCACCGTTGGTGTTTGGATAGAGTGACAGTCTGACAGTGGAATTGTTACTGGATGATTATGGTGTTGTTTTTATGTTTGTGGTTAGTCTATCGTTTGTACGGATAGATGTAGGATGTTACAGATATGTGTACGTGATCTTTTGATACTCCATGTATGTATATAGTAGTATGTTATGTTAACATGGGGCACAATTTTATACATTATTACAAGCACTGACCCTTACAAGGTTAAGTCTAACAGTCACTTAGTGACAGATTTTGATATATACATGCAAGCACTGGCCTTTATCAGGCTAAGTCTATGTACTTTTGTTATCAATGTACAGAACAATTTGTGAAATGTCAGTATGTTATCTGGTTTACTTGTACAACATTTATTGTAATTATTATTACACTGTGCCGTAGTCTGGAATTAGTATTAATTGGCTTATATTTGTTTATCATTATAGAATGGCCCCAAAGAAAGCAAATCCTATGACTGAGGCAGAAATAGCCGAGATGATTGCTCGGCAAATGCAGGCAGTAATCCCACCTATTGTAACATAAGTAAATGCCGGTGTTAATGCCAATATACAAACAAACCAGCAACAACTCAATAA
Organism: Bidens hawaiensis; assembly: GCF_021521415.1. Classification (NCBI taxonomy): domain Eukaryota; kingdom Viridiplantae; phylum Streptophyta; class Magnoliopsida; order Asterales; family Asteraceae; genus Bidens; species Bidens hawaiensis. Next base: position 1,493,241 of record NW_027491022.1, read on the forward strand.
TGCTCCCCCAACAAACACTGAAACAGACACAAATAATAATCCCCCACCTAATACAAATGCCCCTACCAATGCAAATAATCCCCCACCGGATACAAATAATGTCAAGAACAATAATCCTTCACCGAACCCAAACAATAACAGTAACAACCCTAATCCCCCTCGAAGGGAATATTCGACCAAAAACTTTATAGCCTGTAAACCGATCGAATTCAATGGTATCGAAGGGCCAAACGGACTGATTAAATGGATAGAGAAGATGGAATCTGTACTCAATATTAGCAATTGTCCACCCGAAAACATTGTCAAGTATGTTGCCTCTACTTTTACGGATCATGCTTTGATGTGGTGGAAACTACAGTTCAGATAAAAGGGCAAGATACAATTAACCGCATGACATGGGCTGAACTCAAAATATTAATGCTAGATCATTTCTGACCAAAGAACGAAATACAAAGGTTAGAACACGAACTCTGGAGTCTGGAAATGAAAGGAGCAGATCATTTGGGATACACGAACCGCTTCAATGAATTGGCCCGCTTAGTACCCTGGTTAGTAACTCCCGAAGATAAACGAATTGAACGTTATATTTGGGGTTTAGCCCCAGAAGTGAGGAGTTTGGTAAACTCCGTGGGTCACACATCGTTCGAGAATTCCGTGACTCAAGCCGGCATTGTGACTTTTGACTTGGTAAGAAGCGGAGTGTTGAGAATGGCTGGAGAATCAGTAGGTATGAAACGAACTGACTAGGGGACGAGATCACAAGGAGGACAATCAAGCAAGCGTGCACGTCCAACAATAAGAAATTATGCTATAACTGGTTCCGATACGAAGTAAGACAGGTATAAGGGACCCTTGCCAAAGTGCGATAAATGTAATTACCATCATGTGGGAGAATGCAGATTCCCGGTATGCCAGAAATGTGGTCGAACTGGGTATTATGCCCCTAATTGCAGAGCAGGTACAGAAATTGTGAACCGATCAACCCAAACAACTCAACCTCGTCGTCCACAGCCACCCAGACCTCAGCCAATCCGCCAACAACCTATCCAGCAGACTGCAGCCACAACCACCTACCGTGCCTGCTATGAATGTGGCAGTACTAGACCTCAGCCAATCCGCCAACAACATATTAGAAGGAACTGCCCCAATTTGAATCCAAGAGCAGTTACTAGACCAAACCAAGCATCGACTTCAATTGCGCCTCGAGGACGCACGTTCGTTATCGGGTCTAGAGAAGCACGACAAGACCCGAACGTAGTAACAGGTACATTCGTTGTTTCTGATCAATATGCTTCTGTATTATTTGATACGGGTGCTGATAGAAGCTTTGTTTCCACTAGTTTTGTATCCTTGGGTAATATGCCAGTTAGTGAACTAACAAATCCCTATACTATAGAACTCGCTAACGGTAACTCTATAACTGTCAACCAAATAATCCAAAACTGTTCCATTATTCTAAATGACCACCCGTTCTTTATTGACCTACTCCTGGTAGAGTTAGGAAGTTTTGATGTTATTGTCGGCATGGACTGGTTAACCAAGTATAAGGCGTAGACTGTGTGTAACGACAAGATGGTTAAAATTCTCCTTCCGGAAGGTGAAATGATTATGGTACAGGGAGAGAAGTCTGGTTCGATATTACCTCTCGTGTCTAATCTTAAAGTGTTGAAATGTTTACGCCAAGGTTGTATGGCATTTTTGGCAAACGTGACTATAAAGAACCCTGATGAGAAACGCATAGAAGATATCCCCGTTGTACGTGAATACCCCGATGTCTTTCCCGATGATCTACCTGGATTACGACCGAACTGACAGGTTGAATTCCGTATAGACTTAATCCCAGGATCAGCTCCTATTGCTAAGGCACCTTACCGATTGGCACCCTCTGAAATGCAAGAATTATCTAACCAGTTACAGGAATTGTTAGATAAGGGTTTCATTCGTCCTAGTTATTTTCCTTGGGGAGCACCGGTATTGTTTGTAAAGAAGAAAGATGGAAGTTTTAGAATGTGCATTGATTACCGGGAATTAAATAAAGTTACCATAAAAAACCGATACCCTCTTCCACGAATAGACGACTTATTTGACCAACTTCAAGGGGCAAACTATTTCTCGAAAATTGATCTTCGATCCGGTTACCACCAAGTTAAAATTCAAGAGGAAGATGTGTCTGAAACGGCGTTTCGAACTCGTTATGACCACTATGAATTCTTAGTTATGCCGTTCGGACTAAATAATGCTCCCGTAGATTCCATGGATCTTATAAATCGGGTTTGTAAACCGTACATCGACAAATTCGTTATCGTGTTTATTGATGACATTTTGATATATTCGAAAACCAAGGAGGAACACGATCAGCACTTACGAACCATTTTGGAGTTGCTGAGGCAAGAAAAGTTGTATGCCAAATTATCAAAGTGTGAATTTTGGCTACAAGAGGTACAATTTCTAGGGCACGTTATTAACCGACATGGTATCCATGTAGACCCAAGTAAGATTGAAGCCATCAAAAATTGGCAAACCCCAAAGTCACCGAAAGAAATTCGCCAATTTTTGGGTTTAGCTGGGTATTATCGGCGCTTTATTGCTAACTTTTCGAGCATAGCCCAACCTTTAACCCTTTTGACTCAAAAAGATCGCGTTTATGTGTGGGAAGAAGATCAAGAAGCGGCTTTTCAATTTGTAAGGCCCCGAACCCGGTAGCCCTACTTTAGCGTCGGATTTACTCATAAACACAGTCCTTCAAATCAGAGTTTATTAAAACTTTTCGCGGAATATAAAACATCAATCATTTGTTACAAAACATTAAATCTTTTCTTTGATACCATAACACAAAACTTTATATTTAAAACATCTTTACTTCTTTCTTCAGATGCCAGCCGTTCAATCCATGCCGTGTGTCATCCTCATGCTAACTCTGTAATCAGCTCACCTGCGTGCATACTAATAGTCAGCTACGCTGAGTGAGTTCTAGTTAATCAAGCAACTTATCATACAACCACTTCATACAATATATATACGTATCCGAAGACACCTAGTCCACTGTCTAACATGCCACTGTTTAACCACTTAATTACCCCTACAGCTTAGCCACTTAATTACAAAGGCACGTATAGGCTTTCCCTATCACGCACTCACGCTATGCCACTTAACAACGAAGGCACGTATAGGCTTTCCCTATCACGCACTCACGCTATGCCACTTAATAACGAAGGCACGTATAGGCTTTCCCTATCACGCACTCACGCTATGCCACTTAATAACGAAGGCACGTATAGGCTTTCCCTATCACGCACTCACGCTATGCCACTTAATAACGAAGGCACGTATAGGCTTTCCCTATCACGCACTCACGCTATGCCACTTAATAACGAAGGCACGTATAGGCTTTCCCTATCACGCACTCACGCTATGCCACTAATAACGAAGGCACGTATAGGCTTTCCCTATCACGCACTCACGCTATGCCACTAACACCCTTACTAGACTCCTGCTACCTCTAACACACTCTACCTCAACCTGCCTTGGTCACACTCATATTAGTTTAGTATTTACGTAGTGAACAAGTCACATCACAACATTCATACACACTATCAACCACTTGGCAATCACTATCCTTGGCGATACGTGCAATATCCGAAGATCGTTCACGTACCGACAAGCATTATAAATATATACCTCATATAACATCTATAGCATACACTTACCACTTAAAGTAAGTATATTCACACTTCACATCGAGTATGCACACAGCCCCGAAAACGTAACACATAAATGGGGCTAGAAACTCACCTGAACTCTGCTTCCTTCTTCTGATAGTTGTAAATCCCTTCTCTATCTGAGCTCGGCTGACTGTACAAGTTACACGTATCAATACTCGTCTGATCTAATCTGGTGGCCTAGTATTAGCTTACTTTAACTTATCGCTTGATAATTTAATTTCTAATCAAACTTGGCTTTAGGCGTTGGGCGAACTTAGCTTCAGGCGAAGTTAACCTTAGGCGAACTTGGCTTCAGGCGAAGTTAAACCTTAGGCGAACTTCGCTTCAGGCGAAGTTAAACCTTAGGCGAACTTGGCTTCAGGCGAAGTTATCCTTAGGCGAACTTGGCTTCAGGCGAAGTTATCCTTAGGCGAACTTGGCTTCAGGCGAAGTTATCCTTAGGCGAACTTGGCCGTAGGCGAAGTTATCCTTAGGCGAAGTTACGCTTGAAGGCGAAGTTACGCTTGAAGGCGAAGTTCATCAGGCGAACTTAATCTTGCAGGCGAAGTTATCGCGCTGCAGATCTGTTTGCCCGTAAATCCTTCGTTTCTTAGCCAAATAACTCGATTTTGGTACCCACGGAATCGTATGATCGGCGCCTACAAATCCCAACCATCAAATCGGCCTAAAATCGACGTTTTAGGGGTCCGATTTGGGCAGTTAGGGTTTCGGGTCCGGTTAACCCATCCAATCCTAACCATTTTCAGTAATATTAGCTTTGTTGGATTTGTTCTTACCTTACCAACTCAGATCTATCAACAAAATCTCGGGTCTCGGCTTCGAATCTTGATCGGTTAGAATGTGTGTGTTTTGAGTGTGTGAAGAAATAGATGTAAAATGAAGATATTTTTGGGGTTTTGGGGGTATTTTTATCCCTGAAATCCCATTCTCATTTAACCCATCTCAAATAATCCAAATCCATAACCAACGTCCATTACCCGACACTAGCCGACCCATACCAAGTCCTATTCTTTTATTTATTTCCTGATAACCCGGGTAAACTTTCTCTCTAATATTAAGTAATATAATTAATATTACCTGGAAATTTCGGGATGTTACAAGTCTTCCCTCCTTAAAGAGGTTTCGTCCCCGAAACCTAACTTATTCCCTATAAAAGGAAAACTTCTTATATTTACACGCTTTATTGAATCGCCTTCGCTTTCTGAGTTATCCCTCTTACTCCTGACTTGTAGTCATCGAGCGGTGATCATGTGTTTTAGCTATTACGGTAGCTTGTCCATGAAGCCCTCGATGTACCAAGTCTCATATCGCCTTCCTGAGGAATCTTGTTTTATATAATAACGCTAACTCCTAAGGCGACGCTTTACCATCACACAACTATTTATTATAGCCAACATGCATTCAAGTTAAATTCATAGATCGTTCATACAAAAGCACAATAAGTCACAAGTACCTCATAACATAAAAGGAAATCATTCAAGCTTGCTAAACAAACATAGGTTCAAATGTAACATAAAACACTCTTTAACTGCTAAACATAAAACAACTGTGACATGCCACTTACTTTCCTGCTACCTCCTTAGCAGTTAATAGACCATCCTTTCACGTGTTTCCTCTTCCTTCCCTCACTGCTACGGCTTCTCCACACTCCCTAGTTATATGACCTGACTTACCACACCTGTAACACTTCTGGTCCTCGGTGCACTCACGGGAGAGGTGCCCCTTCCTCCCACATCGGTAGCACTGGTTTGGACCAGCCTTGCATTCCCCCAAGTGCATCTTTCCACACACCTTACATGCTCCATTCCCTGCCATCTTCTGTGTCCTTCTTCCTGCATGCTCCACGATATCCCCAGCTCTTTTAGTTCCTTTCCCTTTTTCCTCATCTTCCACTCCCACATCATCCGCCGCCAGATCATCATAGACCATCTCCGCCAACTCGACCGCAGACTCAAAGGTGGCAGGTTTGCTTGTCCTGACTAACATGCGGACTCTCTGTGGTAATCCCCTCACGTAACACTTGATTCTCTTAGCCTCAGTGTTCACCATGTCAGGTACCAACCTAGACATGCGGTTGAATTCAGTAGTATACTCACGATGTGTCAAAGTCCCAGCTTTCAAGTTTAGGAACTTCATCTCCGCCCTTTCAACCTCAGCGTCAGCACAGAACTTCTTCATCACCATGTCCTTTAGGTCATTCCATCCCATTGCCTTGATCTCTTCACGGGTCTTCCTCTGCTCCACACTCTCCCACCAATACATAGCCTCATCTTCAAATGATTGGGTGGCATAACCGACAGCTTGATCGGGACGGCACTCGCTAATGCGGATAACCTTGTCCATAGCGGTTATCCATTGGAGAGTAGCGATTGCGTCTCCCAACCCGGTCAGCTTTGGCGGGTCGCATCCTTTGAAGGACTTATAGCTGCACCCACCTTGTCCTCCTCTCCTATCATCGACTTTCACAGACTTATCCCCACTCGAGGCCCCACTTTCACCTTCCCCATCCTTCCTACCATCACCACTCGCCCTTTCAGCAGTTCGTTCACGGCTTCCAGCAGATCCTTCGGGATTCAGGTTCTTCACAGCAGCAACTACAGCCTGAACAATGGCTGCTTGAACTGCAGGGCTAAGTTGAACTTCTTCGTTGTTGTTCTGGTCTCCTCCAGCTGCGCTTCCTTCATCTTCGGTGTGGGAAGCTTCTTCTACAGAGGGTTGCCGGACAAGACGAGGCCTGCCACGACGTCCAGCGCGACCCCCAGTTCCCACAACTTCTCCAGCTCCAGCCATCAGTATTCTTAAAGGGACAACACAAACATCATCACTCAAGGAACTATTTAGTACAAGGATAGCAAGGCTAACAGGTAATAACAGTGGCCAGCTGTGACTAGCTGATCACGTTGCTTTCCGTGTCCTATACACTTCCCTTTATGAGTCTATTTGTGCTGGTTCTACTTAAGCAGTTAGTCAAATCAAACAATCAATTATTCCTATCCCTATCGTTCACATATCTTTTCTTTCTCATTAACATATATCATTTAATCATACACTTTACCTTTACTGATCTTGCTTGAGCGACACATGGCATTCTTGAACTGGCATCTTCTTCCCTTTCTTAGTAAATCCCATTTTCTGTTCGAGTCTAAGCATGTAGGATGCTTAAATCTCTCGAACTTATGCTCTGATACCAACTTGTAAGGCCCCGAACCCGGTAGCCCTACTTTAGCGTCGGATTTACTCATAAACACAGTCCTTCAAATCAGAGTTTATTAAAACTTTTCGCGGAATATAAAACATCAATCATTTGTTACAAAACATTAAATCTTTTCTTTGATACCATAACACAAAACTTTATATTTAAAACATCTTTACTTCTTTCTTCAGATGCCAGCCGTTCAATCCATGCCGTGTGTCATCCTCATGCTAACTCTGTAATCAGCTCACCTGCGTGCATACTAATAGTCAGCTACGCTGAGTGAGTTCTAGTTAATCAAGCAACTTATCATACAACCACTTCATACAATATATATACGTATCCGAAGACACCTAGTCCACTGTCTAACATGCCACTGTTTAACCACTTAATTACCCCTACAGCTTAGCCACTTAATTACAAAGGCACGTATAGGCTTTCCCTATCACGCACTCACGCTATGCCACTTAACAACGAAGGCACGTATAGGCTTTCCCTATCACGCACTCACGCTATGCCACTTAATAACGAAGGCACGTATAGGCTTTCCCTATCACGCACTCACGCTATGCCACTTAATAACGAAGGCACGTATAGGCTTTCCCTATCACGCACTCACGCTATGCCACTTAATAACGAAGGCACGTATAGGCTTTCCCTATCACGCACTCACGCTATGCCACTTAATAACGAAGGCACGTATAGGCTTTCCCTATCACGCACTCACGCTATGCCACTAATAACGAAGGCACGTATAGGCTTTCCCTATCACGCACTCACGCTATGCCACTAACACCCTTACTAGACTCCTGCTACCTCTAACACACTCTACCTCAACCTGCCTTGGTCACACTCATATTAGTTTAGTATTTACGTAGTGAACAAGTCACATCACAACATTCATACACACTATCAACCACTTGGCAATCACTATCCTTGGCGATACGTGCAATATCCGAAGATCGTTCACGTACCGACAAGCATTATAAATATATACCTCATATAACATCTATAGCATACACTTACCACTTAAAGTAAGTATATTCACACTTCACATCGAGTATGCACACAGCCCCGAAAACGTAACACATAAATGGGGCTAGAAACTCACCTGAACTCTGCTTCCTTCTTCTGATAGTTGTAAATCCCTTCTCTATCTGAGCTCGGCTGACTGTACAAGTTACACGTATCAATACTCGTCTGATCTAATCTGGTGGCCTAGTATTAGCTTACTTTAACTTATCGCTTGATAATTTATTTTCTAATCAAACTTGGCTTTAGGCGTTGGGCGAACTTAGCTTCAGGCGAAGTTAACCTTAGGCGAACTTGGCTTCAGGCGAAGTTAAACCTTAGGCGAACTTGGCTTCAGGCGAAGTTAAACCTTAGGCGAACTTGGCTTCAGGCGAAGTTATCCTTAGGCGAACTTGGCTTCAGGCGAAGTTATCCTTAGGCGAACTTGGCTTCAGGCGAAGTTATCCTTAGGCGAACTTGGCCGTAGGCGAAGTTATCCTTAGGCGAAGTTACGCTTGAAGGCGAAGTTACGCTTGAAGGCGAAGTTCATCAGGCGAACTTAATCTTGCAGGCGAAGTTATCGCGCTGCAGATCTGTTTACCCGTAAATCCTTCGTTTCTTAGCCAAATAACTCGATTTTGGTACCCACGGAATCGTATGATCGGCGCCTACAAATCCCAACCATCAAATCGGCCTAAAATAGACGTTTTAGGGGTCCGATTTGGGCAGTTAGGGTTTCGAGTCCGGTTAACCCATCCAATCCTAACCATTTTCAGTAATATTAGCTTTGTTGGATTTGTTCTTACCTTACCAACTCAGATCTATCAACAAAATCTCGGGTCTCGGCTTCGAATCTTGATCGGTTAGAATGTGTGTGTTTTGAGTGTGTGAAGAAATAGATGTAAAATGAAGATATTTTTGGGGTTTTGGGGGTATTTATATCCCTGAAATCCCATTCTCATTTAACCCATCTCAAATAATCCAAATCCATAACCAACGTCCATTACCCGACACTAGCCCGACCCATACCAACTCCTATTCTTTTATTTATTTCCTGATAACCCGGGTAAACTTTCTCTCTAATATTAAGTAATATAATTAATATTATTGTGACGCGTCCTGAAAAGGTTTAGGGTGCGTACTTATGCAAAGAAATAAAGTCATAGCATACGCTTCTCGAAAATTAAAGGTGCTCGAGAAGAATTACACCACCCATGACTTGGAACTGGGCGCGGTTATCTTTGCGCTCAAGATCTGGAGGCACTATTTGTATGGCACCAAGTGTACAGTATACACCGACCACAAAAGCTTAGAGCACATTTTTGACCAGAAAGAACTAAACATGAGGCAGAGGATATGGGTAGAACTGTTAAATGACTATGACTGTGAGATTCGATATCACCCGGGCAAGGCTAATATAGTAGCAGATGCTTTGAGTAGAAAAGACAGGATCAAACCACTACGGGTCCGAGCACTTGGAATGATCGTCTAAACCAGTCTCACCGAACAAATTCGTATTGCTCAAAACGAAGCTCTGAAAGGAGATCACTTGGAAGATGAAAACTTGCATGGAACCGAGCAAAACTTTGAAGAAAGAACTGACGAAATTTTATACAACAAAAACCGAGTTTGGATTCCCACTCTCAACAAATTGCGGGACTTGATCATGGACGAAGCCCATAAGTCCTAATATTCCATTCACCCAAGGACAGATAAGATGTACAAGGACTTGAAGGAGTATTATTGGTGGCCCGGTATGAAGAAGGATATAGCCACGTATGTTGGTAAATGTTTAACTTGTGCGAGGGTTAAGGCCGAATATCAGAATTCTTCGGGAATGCTACACCAACCGGAAATACCGCAATGGAAATGGGAACAAATTACCATGGATTTTGTAACACACCTCCCTAAAACTTCCCGAGGAAATGATGCAATATGGGTGATAGTTGACCGACTAACCAAATCCGCACACTTCCTTCCAATCCGAACCACTTACACAACCGAAAAACTTGCTCACATATACATAAATGAAGTCGTATCCCAACAAGGCGTATCCGTCTCAATTATTTCTGATCGTGATAGCCATTTCACCTCTCATTTCTAGCAAGCCGTACAAGAAGCTTTGGGAACCCGAATTGACCTAAGTACCACCTACCACCCCCAAACCGACGGTCAATCTGAGCGAACCATTCAAATCTTAGAAGATTTGCTTCGCGCTTGTGTACTAGACTTCAGTGGAAACTGGGATCAACATCTTCCACTGGTTGAATTTTCGTATAATAATAGCTATCACAGTAGCATTCAAGCGGCACCTTATGAAGCGCTGTACTAGCGGAAATGTAGATCACCTTTGTGCTGGACTGAAGTCGGAGACACTCAAATTACTCGATTTGACTTTATTCAAGAAACCACCGATAAAATCCGTAAAATTTCTAATAAATTGAAAATCGCCCGAGATCGACAGAAAAGCTACGCTGATGTTCGTAGAAAGCCGTTATCCTTTGAAATAGGCGACAAAGTTTTTCTGAAAGTATCCCCGTGGTAAGGCGTCGTTCGATTCGGTAAAACCGGTAAACTAGCTCCGCGATACATTGGACCGTACGAAGTAATTTCTAAGATCGGTCCTGTAGCTTACCGACTCAAACTTCCTGTAGAGTTGGGTTCTATTCACGATGTCTTTCACGTTTCGAACCTAAAAAAGTGTCTTATCGACGAAGCCGAAATCGTGCCATTAAAATACTTGAACGTAAACGAAAAACTAAACTTCGTAGAGGAACCTGTGGAAATATTAGAGGGGAAAATAAAACAATTAAGACACAACAAAATCTCTCTAGTCAAAGTTCGGTGGAATTCAGAACGGGGACCCGAATTCACGTGGGAGCGGAAATCAGAATTTAAAAAGAAATATCCGCACCTGCTTCCAAACAAAGACAAAGTTGAATAATCAAATTTCGGGGACGAAATTTTCTAACGGGGGGAGAATGTGACATTTGAGACAAAACAAGGTACACCTCAGTACGTATTTATCGATACAGCAAATAAACGCTTTTTGCATAACAAACGAACGATTAACCGAACGGGTCGGGTTATGACCCAGATATTCCGGGGGGCCGTGTTAAGTGATATACGTTTAATACAAGTTAAAATATTAGTAATATGGCCTTAGTTCGATAGCAAACAAGTTAAACGAAAACATGCTCGTTTAACTACCCGCTATAGAATTAAACGCGAAAGATAGTTACAAACCAAGCATTGTATCATCCGTTAAGCAGAAAAAGACTTACCAAACACTTATTTGAAATGTTTTAAGCGATCCGTGAAAATATTTTTGATTTTTACAAACATATAGTATGTTTTTATAATTTTACACAAAAATTGCCGAAAAACACTCGTTTTCGCACTGTTTGACGCACCCGATATGTTTTTCGCACCAAAAAACCGAACCTAAAATAAATTTGGACTCGGCATTTCACGTTCGGGCACGTAAATCAAGAAAAGTGGGCCAAATGGGCCCAAAAGGGGCCCAACAAGGCCAGCCCGCCGAAGTTGAAAAAAAAAGAAAAAAAAAACTTTATTATTATTATTAAGTTTACTAATATATATATAATAACCCTAGATATTTTTGGACATCAAAATTGATGAAAAACTGCTGGAAAACCTATCTTCCTCAGAAAACTTTCAAGAAACCCTAAGGTAACAACTTAAATAACTAACTTCTATACTTGTTAAACCTTGATTAATACCATAAAAACATGTCTTAATTGCTAAAAATCATTCCTAGCCATGTAAAAATCCTAAAAATGGTCTATAAACATGTTTTGATCATACACATGGTAAGGAACTTGTTTTGATAGTTTTTTTGGCCATAAACACGTATTAAAGGGTTGAAACAACGTTTTTACGGTTCAAAAGTTCGTTTTTGTGCACTAGCCGAAACCCTAAGTTAAGGGCAGTTATGTTGATGAAAAATTGCTTGTTTTGTGATATAGGACTTGTATCTAGCCTACATAGGAGCACAAGAGCTTGAAAAGTTGATTAGAAAGACGGAAACGAGCCAAACTCGCTAAGGTAATGCCGAAACACTCGCTTACGGGCTGTTTAGGTTAAGGTTGTGATGTGCATATTATTAGGTCTTGAAATTTTGCAGGGACATCAGGAACCATTTCAATGAGTTCCTGTTAAAATTTGGTAATTTTTCGACCATCCGAGAATATTTGGCGTATTTATTACCAAATTGGGACGTTTATTTGGGGAAAGTAGCTAAAGTACTACAAAAATTATGAAATTTTTCTGGGAACTCAGATTTGATGTATTTTGATCACATATAAATTTTATATCATTTGGAGAAGTCTAAAGGTGTTTTGTGTATATGCGTTCGTGTGAATTTTTATAGTCGAATTTGGGCCGAAAAGAATATTGCATGAGCCTTTTACATTCTGGAATTGATATAGGTTGTTTTGGGACATGATTTAAGTATTCATGAATTTTTGTGGAATATTTGGAAATTGTTTGGGATAAACGGACGATTTTCATGCGAAATATAGCTGATAAAATGAATTTTTATAAATTAATAAATCAGTAAATAATTCCAAAAATATTTTTATTAAAATCTACATATTTTAATTGATAAGTGGCTAAATTTTCATAATTTAATGATTAACGGTTAATTAATTACGCTAATTTGAAGATTAAACAAATTCAGTTTTTATAAAAACCGGCAAGTTCGCGATTAACGAACCTGCGGGAATATCAAAACACCAACAGTGATCAAAAATCATATTTTTGGACTAATTAAGTAAAAACGAACTTTTCTATGAGAAACCTGGATAATCCTAGTGGATTGTGCGCGTTTCTTCTTAAATCAAACTGAATAAACGGAAACGGGCCACGTGGCTAATCCGGGACCCAGTATGTGAACTTTTTTTATAACATAATCATTTTGTTAACCAATGCATTTACCCAAGCTTATTTCCCTATAACTGTTTGCTGAACGCATAAACGAACAACTTGGCCCAGCTAGGAAAACGGGAATCTGAGCCAAGTTCGGTTTTAAGTATTGAACATTGAACAACATCACAACCTAAGCCTATTGCCACTTTCTGGGCGTTCCAGCTATACCCAGATTAGTTATACAGCCCAGTTTAGTATTGAGATTATAATAATATTAAAATATTAATATTATTATAATATTGATTATAGGGAACCGTGATTTCAAGTTATACAAACCTCGAACCGACGTTCTACTGATTATGAGTTTCATGACCCCACTTCTAAACTGTTTTACGAACTTTTGGGGTGAAAAACATGTTTGATTACATATATATACCTGAAACATGTATTGATGTGACTTATCTAAGTGCTAACACACGAAAGTCCCCACGATCACAGTGATTAATTTCTAGCCGGTGGCTTTTGAATAGTACTATTGGTTTGACAAACCCAAACGGAATCGGCCTGGTTGTCGTGTCACATAGCGGCGTTTGCACATGACCATATTTATACAAACAGGAAATGTGGTGTTAGACATAGCTACCGGGGCATGCTGTGGGCGGAAAGGGAGCCACGGTGGTTGATTGAGCGTGGGAAATGGATGCACGCAGCACATACAGTCAAGGCTTCACTGTAGCTTAGCATAATTACATCATTTACATATATACATACTTATATTATGATTATAAGTGTTAACTTGTGAATATCCGTAACTGTTTTCTTGAAACTCGTGAAACTCACCAACTCCAGTAGTTTACCCGTTTTAAACTGCTTTTCAGGATCACCAAAGTTGGAATAAAGTGATGTCGTGCTGTCTATTGTGGAACGTGCTCGATGCTATGTGAATAGATGCAAGGTTATTAGTACGAACAGAATAGTTTAACGAACATATTTTGTTGTAACACCTAGTTTGAACACAAAGACAAATCAATGTAATATAATGTAAATTAGTTTGTAATGTTTCTTTATAAACAATGTTGTTGATACCAAAGGTTGTCGGTTACATTCCCGTTTTATGCTTCCGCATTGTGCTCGTCGGGGTGTGACATCGCGTTAACTCCAATGTCGGGTGGTGCGATGTTGGATCTCGCGCCAACATTGGCCAGTCGGGCCCGGTCTGCAACTGTCCTCCTCGGTGGTGGATTGTCGCCCATGATCTCTCTGAATACTAGATATGACCTCAAAATAACACGGGTCATGGTCGGCTAGTGAGACGATGGGGGATAAGCTTCATCGTCGAGAGGGAAACAGCCCGGATCACCAGCTAAGGCCCCTAAATGACCGCTCAGTGATAAAGAGGTAGGGGTGTAGAGACAGCCAGGAAGTTTGCCTAGAAGCAGCCACCCTTGAAAGAGTGCGTAATAGCTCACTGATCGAGCGCTCTTGCGCCGAAGATGAACGGGGCTAAGCGATCTGCCGAAGCTGTGGGATGTAAAAATACATCGGTAGGGGAGCGTTCCGCCTTAGAGTGAAGCACCCGCGCGAGTGAACCCCATCGTCAAAGTCGGAAACGTAGGAGAAGAGGATAAACTACCAACGGATGATGAAGTAGATGATGGTGAAACGGTGCGACGTCTCTCATGAAACTCTCTTTCAGGCTCGGGAAATGATTCAGTTTCGGGTGGTCCACGAGATCGAGTATGTCGCATACAACTATACAAATCGATAAAAGACGCCAAACTATCCTAACAAATAAACAAAACAAATATAATTACAAATAGCACACAAGGTAAGTCGTAACTCGAGTCGCTCTCAAAACACCTAAAACCGTGTCCCCGGCAACGGCGCCAAAAACTTGATGTGGCATCGGATAACCCTCCCAACTAAGCTTTAAATATAAAACGAAAATCCTAAACCACACACAACCGGCAAGTGTACCGGTCGCAAGTAGTATAGACCTAGGAAGTCCGAGTATCGAACACGAAGACACGTATAAACGCTAAAGATCACTAACCCAAGACAAGACCTACCCAAGATAATATTTAATTGATTTTGATTTTTAATGACTTAACTGGACTAACTGACAAAAGTTACCAAAACTAGAAAACTTAACGGGGAACTAACTGTGTTGACTTTGGATGGAGAAAAACGTCTACCTAGGTTTGAATCAAGTTGTAGGCCCAACAAGTAAATGGATTGGATGATATCAAGACACCGGTTCCTAAAGATGACAGGACTAAGGATCGCTCGGGCTCACTCAATTACCTCTCGGTCTCACTCAACAAGCCTTAACTACTCAAAATCGGCTAAAACGGCCAAACCGGGAAACAATTGCTAACGTGTTCTGATGTTGACTTACCTCTCGGTCTCACCAACAATCGACCCTACTGGTAATGAATACTACACAACCAAGGATAGAGGAACAATCTAACTTAAACCAAAATAGATGAACTAGTCACTCAAAACACCTAAACCGGACAAGAAACGAAGTCGCTCTCGCGCAATCCTTATTCTAGCATGCAAAGGCATTGAGACAACCCTAACTTCTTATCACCCCTCGTCTCTAAGAAGGTGCCTAACCGCTGTACTTTAACCTCAAATTCACACAACAAAACCCTACGGTTGTACCTACCGCAAACAAACCCTAAACACAAAGTCTAGAATCAAACAAGCACCGATCAATCAATACAAAACTAATCGACCAATGCAAGGGGTTTAAGCAATAAATTGATATAATTTCCAGCCACTAAACACAACCTATTTCAAATCTAAATCAAACTTTACAATAAAAATTAACATCTATCAATCAAACAATCCAATAAACTCATCAAAACCTAACAATAATCATTATTCCTAGGTAGAACCGACAAGATTAGCCTCTAATCATATTTGGACAGCCATGAACACTCAATAAACACATCATATAACTCATACTAATCGTCTCAAAATTCATTCAACAATCATAAACACTTCAATCTTTAACACAATTGCAAAACTATGTAATCAATTAAACAAGAAATAAAGATGATGAACAATGTGTAAAAGAAAGGATATGGAGTGAATATGGGCTGCTCCCGGCTGGCGTAAAGTGATGAAAAATGTCCCTGAGGCTTGTTCTTGTGTCCTTCTTCCTTACCTAGCTGTCACAACTTCAAAACCCTCACTTGAAAAAACTTTTTCTTGGTTCCTGCCTATTGTCTAATCGCAGAAAGTAATTGGGCAGCTAGGGTTTTTTTTTTTTGTTTTATATTATAATTATCAAAAGCCAGAGGGACAAAAACATGTTGGTTCTCTTCGCAGGCTTTAGCATGTTTCTCCACCTTCTTCGTTTCAGCCCTTTTCATTGCTTGCCCAGCTACAAACCCATTATCCCTCAAACCAGCTAAGGGAGATACCCCTGTGAGGTCAACACAAGCGTGTTTTCCCCCGGCCCAACCAAAGATGAGCAAATCTGCCGGTCGTAGAGTGGATCTCCCTTCCGTGGGGTCTATAAGGAAGTTTACGGGGGCTTCCTTTTTAGTTGATATCCCAGCTCGCCTTAAGATGTCCCAAAGAACGTCCCGCACCCAATCATGTCGGTATTTGAACCCAGGCATCTCCTTGCAATGAACCGCATGCTCTCCGACTTTATCCAGGCAGGCCTTACGACAGATCGGACATGTTTCGTCTTCTGGGTACATTGGGACCATCAAACGGTACTTAAGAATGGCCCTATACTCGACCGCAGACATGCTTTGGCCCAAGCCATCAATCGGGATAACGGTCAGAAAATCTTGGGCATGAGGACCTTGTAAGCATTCAAAAACCGCCTTCTGTCGGGGGGACAATCCAAAAACTTCTCCCAGGCTCTGAGCGATTTTTCCAAAAAGGTCATTCGCCAAAGTTTTTTGAGGCTTTGGTGGGGCGGTGTCCATATTAGAGAAACCGCCAATGTCAAAGTCTGGGAGAGCGCCATTTAGGCGTTCCAGGGCCTGCACGTAGTCTGGGTCCAGGTCGACAACTCCGCTATTCCTTAAGATGTGATTCTGTAGCTTCCAAGACTAAGCCCTCGACGCTACAAAAGCGTAAACCCCAACATCATGAGCCGAAAGAAGGCCTAAACCCCCTAAGCGCATCGGTAAAGATGCAAGTCGCCACTGAAGATCACCAAAGAACGGGCCTCCACATACAACTATGTCTTCGATGGCTTCTCGTAGCCCCTTATCAAAACAGGATACCGCATCATCCATCATATGGGGGTGGCATGTACGTAACCCAAAAAGCAACTTAGCAACCCCCATGCAAGACCTAAGTAGGAGGAATTCGCTCTGGGGTCCCTAAGGCAAGGTATGAGTTTCATAAGATCAACCGCACGAGATGCTCTCCGCCTCGCCAACTCCTTAATAAAGTAGGGATCTCGACTAACAGCCCCTCCAAGGAGCTTTACCCCTCTCTCTGGTCTACCAATCCCACTAGGGAAGAGCCCATCTTTGACTTTCACCCAATTACACGCTGGCCAAAAAACCTCGGTTTTCTTAATATTAAGTTGCAGCCCTAATGATGGCCCTTCCGAGTTGATAATGTCTAGGGCTTTAGCGACTTCGTTGGCACCACCAATAATAGTCCCATCATCCAAGTACCAAGCATGAAATGGGAGGTTACAGTCATTTTGTACCCGGAGAACAAGAGGGTGTAATGCTAAGGCAAAGAGGAGGGGCCCAAGGGGGTCTCCCAGCTGAACCCCAGTAGTAGCCCCTATACAGTCATCATCAACGTACAACCTAGCCGGCTGGGCATAAAGGAACTGGACCCATAGATAGATAGACGGGCAATGATGATGAACCTCTCGGAGAAGGGCTGTGCGGTCGACCATATTGAAGGCGTTGGAGAAGTCCACGGTAAGCATAGCTAAAGAGCCGTCCGCGTGAAAGGAGTTAAGAAACCGGTTCGCGCTGTGAAGCACCGCCTCTGCCCCATTAGGTGTCCCCACCCCAAACTGAAAGTCCCCTAAATACTGAGTCATTTCCTTCCCAACCATCTTCATAGCCACTTTAGAAACCAACCTACGCCAGATAGCCCCCACAGCAATGGGCCGAATTCCATTATCCGGCTTTAATAAAGGGGTAAGGGGGGCCGAAGCAATAAACTCAGCGAGCACCTTGGGGCACAGACCCCCTAGCCATAAGTTGACGACTTCAGTGATGGCTGAGAGCAGACCCATGGAAGTCACTGATCCCTCACCACTAAGAGCGTCCAACAAGTGTTGCGCCCGCATCCCGTCTCTCCCGCATGAGGTCCCTTTAGGAAATGATCGGATACATCTAAGCTCACAGTCCCCATCCACAGAGAGAGTAGGCAGGACGACAGAGCTAGAAGGCAAGGACGGAGGCGGCACCACTGGGTGTTTATCAATGAGGGCTTTCATGGTTGAATCTCCGAGAGGGGCAACCCCACTTGAGCATAATACCTTGACTGCAGCTGTGAAATGACCATCCCTGACTTTCCTGAGACATTGTTTAATATTAAGGCTGTTTTCAGAACCCTCCTCCCCTCCGACCTCTCTTTTAGAAAAAGTGCTCCCCCCCACGTTATCAAAGAGAGAAAGAACCAAGTCAGGAAAACCAGATCCATCTTTCCACACCGCAAGTGCTTGCTGAATGCTACTACATTGCAAAGACTTTCGATTCCCTGACCTGCGTTCCTGCCTAGTGGAAGGTTTCACCACCCTTAAAGTACAACGCGACAACAATAGTAATTTGACCCAATTCTTAATCGAGCCTGGTGAATCCACTACCTTACGTAAAGCGCATGCCAAAGTCTGAGCAAACGCCAAACGACAACTTGGAGGGATGCTCTTAACCGTTTGAATGGGAAGGGAGAAAACCCGTTCCAAAAGGGATACATCCCCAACCACTCCTACAGATGGACTTGGGTCCCTATCCACAGACACACGATTAGGTTTCTGGATCCCAACAATGAATTCTCCAGCATCTCCAGAATCCACAGAAAAAGAATAGACACCATCAGCATGCTTGCACCCCCTGCTAAGGGCATGCAACGTCATGCACCTCCCACATAACCATTTATACCCCTCCCGAAGGGCTTCCCCAACATCTATAAAAAGGTCCAAATCCTTAGAGATAGCGTCTTTTAAAAGGTTCTTTCGAGTATCCGTTTTGAAATGGGTACTTTGCATGTGCTCAATTAGGCGGAAAAACCCCGATGACCCAGGTCTACCATCCTTACACTCGTGGAAATGCTTAAAGGGGCATGGCCTTAAACCGTAAGTGGAGCTAGGACCAAGCCCTCCTGTATTTACGTTTCGAATTCTTTTTATGGTAGCCATGTACACACGAGAACAGAAACAAACAAATCACAAAAGACACCGGACCCCTAAAGACCCCGACTCAAGATGAGTTAGAGCAAAAAACAGAGACCAAATCCCTCACACTCGAAGGAGGGGAGCAACTACGGGTTGCTCACCCCCATCTAGCACCCCACAACAACCGCTAAGGCATAAAAGGAGGAAGGTATAACTCCAAAACAAAGCAAAATGGGTAGAACTCAAACTCAAAATACCCACTTAAGCACCCAAAAGGAAAATAGAAAGAACAAGAGTGAAAATAGAAACATGCTAAAGCCTGCAAAGAGAACCAACATGTTTTTGTCCCTCTGGCTTTTGATACATTTGGCTCCTTGGCACCGGAAGCTATCCGTTTTCTAACCAGGGTCCAACAGGTTGTGCATAGCAATGTGTCGACTCCAAAGGGGCAGGGGTATGTCTTTAGCAGGTTAGGGTTTGCAATTCAGAAAGGGGTGGCGGCGCAACTTGTTGCCCGCCTACCTGCTATATTGATGTAATATCTATGTTTCTACATATTGGAACCCAATTTTTGACATAAAAAAAAATAAAATTTCAGCCACACTTCTGTTTAAAAAAATTAAAATTAGTGTAAGTAATGGGCTTTTATAACATGTAATCGGGCCGGGCCTTGAGTTGTTTCTTGAAATCCTATGCGTAAAATGCCCGTAAACTGCTCGAGAAGCTCAGTTTGTCTTCCTTGTAACCCATAACCTACAATATGAATAAGATTATGTAAAACCTATATAAAACAAGTCAAAATACATAAAATATAATATAATAACATAGATAAAAGGTGTGACAAATAAGTGTATTTTACAACACATCAGGTTACATTCCCTGGCAAAGTGCCCTGGTTGCTGACAATTGTAACAAATGGCTTTAGACTAGTCAAATCTAATACGGTTATTGGGTCCTGAGAAAGATGATCTCCCAGTCCTGTTGTATAGCCTTTTGCTTCTGACTGCAAACATTGCAGCTTGCCACTCTATGTTCATATCCTCAGGGTCATCCACATCTATCTGTTCAAGGTCTTCTTGCACTATACTTGTGTTAATCAGATTCTTTGCAACAAAGGCCTGGTAGGAATCAGTTTACATGGAGAATAATGCTTGATAATCTGTTCCATGACTTGAGTTATTTTGTGTGTAAGGAGGGTGTCCACTGGCCGTAGAAGCAGCATCATCTTCAATCATTTGAACATTAAACCTTTCTTGACTTCCTCAACACATTGATCCTAATTCAGAAGGCTCTTCCACTATTGGCTGCTATTGAGACTTAAGAGTGAGATTTCCCATAGGTGCCACTAAAGCATTTGTCACTGAGAAACTGGGCTTCTCTTCTCTTATCATATTGTATTCGATCATCTCATGTTTAGCAGCTTTTAGAAATGCTAAGACATTATCCAACTTGAAGTTGGGAAAATTAGCCTTTTCTTTAATGAACTTGCTGGTTGTGTACCATTCACCAGACAAAGAGGATAGCAGTTTCTTATTCAGCTCCAAATCAGAAATCTGTAAGTCAATTGTTCTGATTTCATTCACAATAGTCATGAATCTTTGCAGCACTGACTTTAGTCGTTCACCTTCCTTGAACTTGAAACGGTCTAATTGCTGTTTCAGTCTATCCTTTTTGATGTCTCTAAGCTCTGTGTTACCCTCAAACATGTCAATAACTGCATCATACATCTCTTTTGCGATTTTGAGAAGATTGCACTGGTCAATATCGTCCAAGAGAGACCTAATATAAACATTGATAGTGCCTTGTTGTCTCGCTTCTTCATCTTGCTTTCAATAGTGGCATTATTGTTTGGTGCGAGACAGGGAACATATTGGTCATCTTTGATTGAGTTCCACAGCTCAGGGTCATTGTAGTTGACAGTAGCTCCAAACAACACTTTCCATGTAATGATGTTTTCTTGTCTGAGTAACCAGGGAATCTTGTTTGTTGATACCTCTTCTTCATCCATCTTCTCAGATATGAACTTTCACAGACGAATACTTTGTAGAGCTTCAAACTTTATCACAAACCTTTAGTCCCGTGGCCTTTAGCGAGCTTCCACTGCATTGATACCACATGTCAGGACCGTAAATCTGGTGCAAACCTTAAGTAGGTTGACAAGAAAAAACAGATTTATAACCAAAAGGCCTATTGAATATCCAGGCGGAATCAGAATATTCAACGGATGGGAACGAAGGTATAAGATATTAACAATGAAACAATAAAATATAGTCGGTAAGAACAATATCAAAGACAAAGATTCACTGCATTTAATATATCATTCAATGAAACAGTGAAAGGAATGTCTAGGGTTTCGTGATGGCAGCAGCGGATGTACGAGGAGACAAAGGGAATATTCATTAGAATGTTTTTCACTTGTATTCCATGCGTTGTCCCCATTTAATGAAAAGCAAGGACCCTATTTATAGACCCTGACATTCCTTCTAGAATCACCTAATCATTACATTATGAATGACAAATAAAATACAAGTGTAATAGTCTTCGAGCATGATATTCATCTTGGTCGAGCAGACTTGATATGCAGTGCATGCTCAATGAGGGACTTCGATCATACTTTACTTAGAATATTTTATGACAGAAAATATTCTCTTCTAGCACAATTCATTCTTCTTGACTAATCCTTGCTTTGCTCGAATTTGTCCATCGAGCAAGCATATTCTTCTTGAATCCTGCCTTGTTACTTATTCAACAATCTTCAGCATGCTTTAGATGTGAATCTTGCTCGGGATTGAACCATGCTCGAAGTCTATACTTAGAACATATGACATCTTCTTATTGCATCCATGCTCGACACCAATGTGCTTGGATCACTTGTGCTCGGATCACTTGGCTTAAACCTGAATGATCAAGTAGTTTGCTCGAGTGGCAATCCATACTCGATAGAAGAATACTCTTGCTTGGAGAAGTGTAGCTTGCTTGAAGCCTTCAAAACTTTTAAGAATTCACCCAAAAGGCTCTGGAAGACCATGCTCGAGGTAGTAAACCAAGCTCGATGTTTCAAGCTTGTTCGTTGTCCATACTTAGCTAATTTCTTGAGGAGGTTTCATCTCCAATCAAGCTCGAAAAACCTTTCATCTCCAATCAAGCTTTCAGGACGATCCAACCCATTTGGAGGAGTCTGACATGTCTGGTAAAAAACAACTACACATTAGTCATAAGAACTAAATGTTTAGAGATACTGACCTGTATTTCCATAGGGAAGTCCACTACTGTTTTCGGCCTTGAGGATATTGAAAGTATGGTGTTGACTCACAGTGCCATGAAGAAAGAGGCTACCCCAAGCTCCTTACCCAGGCCCGAAAGTAGCCGTGCCAAGGGCTCCAAGAAAAGGAAAAATCAAGAATTTTTTGACTCCACCCCCGTGCATGACATTGACTTCCAAGAGGCCATGAGCAAGACACGACAGGTATATATCTTTCTTTATTGTATCCTTATAATAGGTTATCCTAGGAATAACTTATCCTGATAATTTTTTACCTTGACAGGGTCTTGAATACCTCTCCTCCAGGTTCTCCACTATGAGCCAAGAACTCCTTGAATCCAACACCCCGTGTTGCTGAACTGCTGAAGATCGGGACTTCCAAGACTTGCCTTTTGGAGTAGAAGTCCAAAGAGCTTGAAGATGTGAAGCATGAGTTTGCATTGGCCAGGAAGGAGCTGGTTCACATGGAGGCAGACAACTTGGTGAAGATCCAGGAGGTTATGGAGGGGGCTAAGAAGTCAGCCGCGATCTCAATATTCCAATCCAGGCTCAGGATGGCTAAGGAGGCTAAGATTGCTAGCATGGATACTCCCTTTTAGGATGTGGCAGCTTGGGAGAAGATCGTGGTGGAGTTGAGCGGAGATAATGTGGAAGAGCCGGGGTCGAGCACGGTGGATAAGGTGGCTGATGAAGCAGTGAAAGTGGTGGCGGCTGTTGAGGATCCACAAGTCGATGATGGTAATAAAGAAAAGGCTTGAGCCCTGTTTTTTATGAAGGTTTTTACTTGTGTTTGTGATTTCTGATTTGTGGTGGTAGCTTTTGGTGGTTGTCTCTTGAACAACTTATTTTCATGTCTTGAACAATTATGCTTAGGAATTTGACAATATGGAAACATAGGTGGAGGGATCTTGAGTTTCAAGATGAAGCCTATGTTATCCTGTACTTTGACATTTCAACAATGCCTGGGTGGAAGGGCCTTCCATTTGTTGAGAACGAAACCTGGGCATTGTTCTTAATTTCCTGCAATTTTGTTAGTAATAATATAATCTTTTGGCTTTACCTGTTGTTTTGTTTGTGTGATGTCTTAGATAGACGTCTTAGAATATCTTAAACATAATATATCTAAATGTTTTTAAAATGTATCATGTTTTAGAATAAAATACCTTAAGGATAATATATCCAGAAAATATATCTTCAAAACTTATCATGTTTTAGAATAAAATATCTTAAGGATAATATATCCAGAAAATATATATTTAAAACTTGCATAGATGAGAATTGTCACAATTAAGCCGAAGGTCATATCTTGAAAATAAAATATATAGTGAAGTTAGGTGTAAAGGTGTACCTTTGTAGTAGATAATTATAGATTTAACAAGCTTACATATGATGTCCCCAAATGTTGGGTCCTTCTGCATCTTGTTTTCATAATTTGCGCTAGCCGTGCTAAAAATAACTAAATAGCATTTTTCCACTTAGTGGCTTGGCCAATCTCTGATCTAGCAAAATCAAGTTAGACAGATCTGGTGATAAAGCCTGTTTAAGATAAAACCATGGTACTGACGACAAGTCCTTTTCTAGGGTAAACCCATTTTATGCTGGCGACAAGGCCTTTACTTGTGAGACATGAGAATCACTAAAACTAGGGAAAGACCCAAACGTGAGCGACACGAAAATGCCAAAACTTTATATAACATGAAAATGTTATAAACCTTAGGAACGTATGTGTGACACATCTGCCACTTATCTTGAGGATCCGAACTATAGCCAACAACAACAGGATTATCAGCCACTCTTCATGGTTTGGTCCCGCCATTTCTAACTATAGTCGAATATCGTGCACTCCGGGTGAGGTGCTCCCCAATTCGTCAGAAAGGTGAATGTGACATTTGTGACAAAACTGGATACAACTTAGTACTTACAAACTCGAATAAGCGTTTAAGCGCTTATTGTGTAACGAACAATTGAATAACTGAACGGGTCTGGTTATAATCCAGATATCTCGGGGGGGCCATCTATAAGTGATTTACATTTAATATAAGCTAGTATAGTGATATTATGGCCTTAGTATGATACTAAACCAGTTAAACGAAAACATGCTCGTTTAACTACATGCTCGTTTAACTACCCGCTAGTAAGTCACAAAATAAGCATTGTATCATCCGTTAAGCCGAAAAAGACTTACCAAAAACTTGTTAGGAATGTTTTAAGAAATCCGTGAAAATATTTTAGATTTTTCCAAACAATTACTATGTTTTTGTAAATTTATACAAAATTAACCGAAAAACACTCGTTTTTGCACTGTTTAACGTACCAGTTATATTTTTTGCGCCAAAAACCGAACACGAAATAAATTTGGACTCGGCATTTCACAATCGGGAACGTAAATCGAGAAAAGTGGGCCAAATGGGCCCAAAAAAGGTCCTAACAAGCCCAGCCCGCCAAAGTTGACAAAAGCCCCTTTAAGTCTTCTATTAAAATATCTTAACTATAGATATTTTCTAGCCATCTTTCTCCAGAAGCTAAGCAAGTCTCCTGCTATTCTTGAACAAAAACATCAAACCCTAAGGTAATAAGCAAATGTTAACCAATTTTACACATGTTTGATCAAGATTAATATCATATAAACATAATTTGATTACCAAAAATCATTCCTAACCATGAAAAAACCTTAAAAAGGTCCAAAAACATGTCTTGATCATACACATGGTTAGAAATCAGAATCATACTCTTTTTTGGTTAGAACACGGATTAGAAGGTTTAAACGATGTTTTTACAGTTCAAAAGTTCAGTTTAAAGCCCTAACCGAAACCCTAGCTTCCAAGGTTGTTATGCTGATGATACATGCTTGGTTTGACCTTTACCTAGCTTACATAGAAGCACGAGAACCCGAAAATTGAATTAAGAGAGCGAAAACGGGCGAAAACTGCAAAGGTAATGCCGAAACATTCGATTACGGGTTGTTTAGGTTAAGATTGTTATGTGCATATTGTATGGTCATAAAACTTTGCAGGGACATCAGAAACAATATAATTGAGTCCCTGTCCAAATTTTGGTAATTTTCGACCATCCGAGAATATTTGGCGAATTTATTACCGAATTGGGACGTTTATTCGGGAAAAAATAGTTAAAATATTTGAAAAATTTATTATATTTTTTGGGGAACTCAGATTTTATATATTATGATCACATATGAAATTTGGGGTCATTTGGAAAACCCTATGTATGTTTTGTGTATTTGTTTTTATTCGAATTTTCATGGCTGTTTTTGGTCGAAAATTACATTTGGCAAGATTGTTAGTTTCTGGAATTTCTACAGGTAATTTTGGGAAGTGTTTTGGTAACTCAGGAATTTTGGCGGATTTTTTGGAAATCATTTGGTATAAACAGATGATTTTTGGACTAATTATAGCACATAAAATGATTTTTTATAAATTTATAAATTAGTAAATAATTCCAGAAATATTTTTATAAAAATATATATATTTTATTTGATAAGTGTGTAAATTTTCATGATCTAATGATTAACGGTTAATTAAATATGCTAAATGGAAGATTAAACAAATTCAATTCTAACGAAAACCGACAAGTTCGTGATTAACAAACCTGTTGAGATATCAGAACATCAAAAACGATCCAGAAGCATATTTTCAGATTAATTATGTAAAAACGAACTTTTTGTGAGAAATCCGGACAATTTGGGTAGATTGTGCGTGTTTTTCTCCAACTTAAACTAAATAAACGGAAACGAGCCCCGTGGAAAATCCAGACCCCTTAATTGTGATATTTCTTTATAACTTAATCATTTTATAAACCAACACAGTTACCCAAGCTTACATCCCCATGACTATTTTCCAAACGCGTTGATGTAAGATATTGTTGTGTCTTTGACAAGCATCACATTTCCTTGAGAAATTCATTGCATCCTTCTTCATTGTTGGCCAGAAATAACCTGTCCTTAGTATCTTGGATACTAAGGCTCTGCCCCCCAGTGTGGTTTCCACAATCACCTTTGTGTATATCCTTGAGGACTTGTTGTATATCATAATGTTCACCTCAAGTATGGATCTGCAAGTGATTTTCTCTATAAAGTATTACTTAGGATAATATACTGGGTTTCCTTCATTCCAAAAGTTCTAGGATTTTCTCCTTCTGGGATGTCGTTATCCTGGAGATACAGTATTAGTGGGCGGGTCCAGGATACTGGATTTTCTTCAGAATTTGAAGTATCCATGACTTCATGGTTTTCCTTTGTTGCTGGGGTCAAGATATGTACTATAGGTATCTTGATATCATCTGGTATCTTGAGGGCTGATGCTAAAATTGCTAAGGCATCTGCTTCAGCGTTTTATTCTTTAGGTACCTGTACTATATCAAACATCTCGAAACACATAGCTAATTGTTTAACTATTTCTAAATATTTTGCTAAATTTTCCACATTTACTGCCATTAAAATGGTTAGCTAAATAGGAATCAACATAAACCTGAAGATACCTGACCTTCGTATCCTTAGCTAGTTGTAATCATGCTATTAAGTCTTCATATTTAGACTCATTGTTACAAGCGTGAAATTCACAAGATATAGATAGAGGTATAATGTCCCCCCTGTGGCGATTTTAGCAGGATACTTAGACCTGTTCCTCTTATGTTAGAGGCTCCATCTGTATGCAAAGTCCAATGCTCCTTGACGTCTAATTGTTGAACTTATTTTTCTACTTCTTCAAGAATATCTTGGCTAAAATCAGCCACAAAATCGGCAAGTGCCTGAGATTTGATGGCTGTCCTTGGTTCATACAAGATCTCGTATAAACTAAGTTTCACAGCCCACTTTGCCATCCTACCTGACATTTCTGGTTTTTTTAAAACAGCCTTAATAGGATAGTAAGTTTTTACATGAATAATATGAGTTTCAAAATAATGTCTTAATTTGGTGGAAGCCATTATAAATGCAAAAATTAATTTTTCAAGATAAGTGTACCTGGATTCAGCATCTGATAGGCTTTTACTTACATAGTATACCGGATGTTGTTGACCTTCGTGATCCTTGCCTAGGGCAGCGCTTAATGCATTCCCTGAAACTACTAAGTACAAGGATAGCGGTTGACCATCAACTAGCTTCATCAGGAGTGGTGCTGAGGATAAGTATTCCTTTAGAGATACCAGCGCCCTTTCTTGCTTATCTCCCTATTCGAACTTCTGATTCTTCCTCAGGATATCATAGAAATCCTTGCATTTCTCTAAAGATCTTGCGATAAACCTGTTAAGAGCTGCTATTCTTCCAGTCAACCTTTGGACATCTTTGACGCTTCTTAGTGATTTAATATCTAGGATAGCTTTGATATGCTCGAGGCTTGCTTTTATTCCCCTTTTGGTGACCATGTATCCTAGGAATTTTCCTACTTTGACCCCAAAGTGGCACTTGGCAGGATTCAACTTCATGTTAAACTTATCCAGGATATCAAATGCTGTCTCCAAGTCTTTAAGGTGATCCTCAGCTCTTCTTGATTTCACCACCATTTCGTCTATGTAGGCTTCCATCGTGTCCCCCATCTGGTCTTTGAACATCATGTTGAGCAACCTTTGGTATGTTGCACATGCATTTTTTAGTCTAAAAGGAATTGCAATATAACAGTATATACTTGTGGGAGTCATGAAGGCTGTGTCTTCTTGATCTGATGGTTCCATTTGAATTTGTTGGAATCCCGAGGATGCGTCCATGAAGGTTAGTATCTCGTGACCAGCAGTTGAATCTACCATTGAATCGATATGTGGGAGTGGAAAGGGATTTTTGGGAGCCGCCTTGTTCAGGTCTGTGAAGTCCACACGCACTCTCCATTTCCCATTCTTTTTCAGGACTACTACCAAGTTGGCCAACCATCTAGGATAATGGACCTCTCATATCATCTTGGTTTTGAGTAGTTTCTCCACTTCTTCTTGTATGATGTTTCTTTCAGGAGCAAATTTTCTTCGCTTTTGATGCACTGGCCTGAAAAAGTTATCTATACCCAGTTTATGAGTAATGATAGATTTAGAGATACCTATCATATCCTTATGTTTTCCAGGCGAAAGTGGAAGCTCTTTTCATTAAGAAGGATATCACTCCTTGTTCGATATTCTCAGGGATACCTGATCCTAACATAAGTTTGATCTCGGTATCCTGAGGATCCAAGGATACTTCCTTCTCATCTTGTTCTCTAGCTTGCAGGACCTCCCCTGGTTGTTTATGTAATTGCTATGCTGGAGTAGGTTTTGCGGCCGATTTCATTGATGATGCATAACAATCTTGGCATCTTGTTGGTTACTCTCTTCCTTGACAACTCCCCAAGGACTTGGAAGTATTACACATTGATGGTATGTTGAGGGTACCACCTTCATGTTATGGATCCAAGGCCTGCCTAAGATCACATTTCAACAAGATCATTAGCCAATAACACAAAATTTTTGTAGAGAGTTTACTCCCTCTATGTATACTGGAACTTCGATATCTCCCAATGTATTCTTCTTCTCTCCATTGAATCCTACAAGTACTGAGGATCTTTGGATAATCTCAGATTCCGAGATATTTATTTTCTTCAAAGCATCTAGTTGGATGATGTTCACAGAGCTCCCGCCATCAATAAGTATCATGCGCACAAAACAGTTAGTTGTACTTTAGTACTTAAAGTAATTGCCAAACCATCATGGTGGGGATCATGATGATAACATCGATCCTCCTCTTCGAAGGATATAGTCCTTTGGGTTGTCAACGTGGAGGTACGGAGAGGTCTCTCTCCGTTATCCATCTTTGTTTCTCTGGCTCGCTTCTTGGCCGCTGAATATGAAGTTCCACAGATGTCCAGTCCTCCAGAGATAAAGGCAATGACCTTTGCTCCGGGTGGTGGAGAAGCCGCCCTTTCGGCTATCCTGATTCTTGTTCTTGTTTTTTTAGAACATCTCTTTTAGGTATCCTTTGCAGAGTAGGTATCCTATTTCCTTCTGAAGTGCGATACAATCATCAGTACGATAGCCAAAGTCTTCGTGGTATGCACACCATTTGGACTTGTCATTACCGGATCTGGATTTTTCATTTTTTTGGGCCATCTGGCCTTGTCACCTAAATCCTGCTTAGCGCATATCACACCACTTATATCAATGTTAAAACAATATTCAGAAAGTCTAGGAAACTCTTCCTTATCTTCGTCTTCTTCCACAACATTTATTCTGGGGCTATCTTGTTTGGAATAAGGTTTAGGTTTGGAGAATTTTTGTGGGGAGTCAGATTTTCTATTGGTAAACTCGTATTTTTGGTATGATCAAACTCCCATGAGTTCTTTTGTCATCCTCCAGCTGTATGTATCTCAAGGCCCCATCCTTGACTTCATCGAGATTCCTGCATGGTATCACGACAAAATCGTTATAGAACTGAGAATCCTTCTTTAATCCCATCTTGAGAGCTTCGACAGCAGCTACTATATCGAGGTTGGGGATGTCCAAAACTTCCCTGCTAAATCTGGTTATGTAATTCCTTAAGGATTCATTATTATGCTGAACTATTCTATACAAATCACCTATTAGTTTTTAAAAATATATACTACAAGAAAATTGATTATTAAATAAGTTAATCAAATGAGAAAACGAGGTAATAGTATTGGAAGGAATACTCAATAACCATTTGAGAGCCGGTCCCGTTAGTGTTGAACCGAATCCTTTACATAAACAAGCTTCTATGATGTCGATGGGGATGGGGTTGATCTCCATCCTTTCACTATACTGGGCTACGTGTTCCTCAGGATCTGTAGTGCCATCATATAACTTCATGCTAGGAGTTTGGAATTTCTTGTGGATCTCCACGTCGCTTATAGGCCAGGTGAATCTTGATAACCTGTGGCTTCCTGAGGAGACTTCCGCTATCGAACGTATAATCCCAAGAATATTGGAGATCATATCCTTCATTTTTTTGCAATTCTTTCGCTATCTTGGGGGATATCCCCTTATCCACTGTTAGTGTATAAATTTGCATTAAGTAAATTGTTACCAAGATCGTGGCTAGGCATCTGGTATCCTGAGCTTTGACGACTTGTAGCTCAAGTGAAAGTGGCTTTAGTATACGGTGGCGTTTGCATAGGGATATCATCCCCAACATGCACTTCCAAGGACACAATGGGAGGTTCTGACAAGAATAAACTAGTTGGCATGGTTGTACGAGTCGGTATGTTGATGGAATTTGGCCTCATAGGTTTGGATAGTTCCAAGTATACCGAAGGATAATTGCCCTAGTATCCTGACTATTGCTGAGACGGAGCCCTCGTTGGCTGTACCCGTGAGGATCCGTGATTCTGGAGGATAGATGATCCTAGAGAATCAAAATCAAGGGCCCTGGGCATGATTGGAGTAGCCTCTTGCAACTTATTTTTGATCCCTTCATTCTCTTTGAATAATTTCAGGTTGGTCTTTTCTTGCTATTCCATGTTAGTTTTACCTATTTTATCAAAGAAAGAATATCACTGTTAGAAATTACCGGATCTACTAGTGTAGAGGTTCCTGAGTATGTTGGAAGTTCTCCTCTAGGCTGAGTGTTTTTCTTCGGAATTGGCAAAGGACTAGGGGTGACATTTGAGGTAGTGCTAACCACTAGAGCAAAGATGGAAGTGGTTTTTGGTTGTGAAGACATGATGAAGCGATGAAAGTGACTGAGAACGAAGTAAACGGTTTTAAAAGATTGAAGCGCCGATTACCCCACACTGTGGGCGCCAATTTATTTTGGGTAAAAATCAATAACTGCAATTTCGTAACCAAATTAGTAAGTGAGGTATGGTGCTTGATTGAAATGAACGTAGAAATGTATAACACAAGGATTTGTTGCGAGGAAAAAGCTCGTTATTCGGATAACAAGAAAAAAACCTCGGGCAGTGGAAACTATCACCACCAGTTTATTAATAATCAAAAATGGTTACAAGTGTTGGAGCTTTCTTTCTAGATCGTGTTACAAAGTATTGCGATTGTGTTATGTGTCATGTAATCCAGATAAGTGCTCTATTTATACAAATAAAGACTAACAATATTTCCTAAAAAACAGGAAAAGCTAGACTAGTTCAAAAAGTAGCTGTTTTCTCCTATTAAGCACGTTCTCTAGGTTGTTGCTAGTGGTCCGAGTCTTCAGGAAGGCGTGTGAACATTGTATGACCTGTTAAACAACAAAGAAAGGCGGTTGAATTGTTAGTACAATAATATATTAAGGATACCTGTCGTCTTTGAGGATACTGTATCATGAAGTTATCCCGAATAAATTGCCTGTTTAGGATACCGAAATTTCGATGTTTAACAGCAATCACGGATGAAGTGATACCGTATTTCTATGTGTTTAGTGTCAAAGTGATTTACTAGATTTTTAGAGATAGATATTGTTTTGGTGAAAAATCTGTTTAAGGATCAAGTAACCTAATCCGTTTGTGAGGTTTGATGCTTGTATGAATGAAATGAACAAAGTAATAAATGTAAATGATGAACAATGAGATTTATACGAGGAAAAGCCCTTGGTAACTAGTATACCGCCGACATATAAACCTCTGGTAGTGAAAACTATCACCACTGATTGTATTATCACTCAAAGAACAATTACAAAGTAGGAATGTTTCCTGATATAGGTACAACGTGTATGATATTAGATAGTAGGTTCCAGAGAATTCAATGTAAACTAAGTTTGTTATGTGTGTGTTTCAGCCTTAGTTCGATGATATATGGAACAGGTTACAAACGGCTATAAACTAACTTTCCTTTAATTTAGGCCACGATCTTCTACTCTTTCTTCATAACCGTTGCTTAATAGGAGGTCAGTTGAAATAACTTAGCAATAGTATCTTCTGTGAAAATAGGGTAGCTGGTAGACACGTTCAAACACCTATAAATAAAATAAAAAATATTTTCGTGGACAACTGTTAAGGATCCTTGAGCTTTACTAGATCCTCAATCCTGGCAGCAGACATTTACGAGCGCTGAGGATAAGTGATCTTCAAACATCAATGATCTCAGTCCCAACCATTGCCCCAAAATATGATGGTTGTGAACAAAGAACAACTGTCATATTTTATCCCAAGAAATTCAAATTGTAACCGTTGATGAGATAGTGACGTGGCCGTCTTCTGCAGGCTCATCACTATCCCTATTTTCTAGACCGAAGGCGCCTTATAATTATCCTTTCCTCCGAATTAAAACTTTTATTCCGGCTATTTTATATCTTCTCTCGTAATCCTTGACGATGCCGAAGAAAACCTTGACCCTAATTTATTTCGAGCCCTAGGGAGATCGTTCCTGAACTCAGAAGTTAGAATCTTTTGAAAGATCCCGTTTTCGAAATCTGCAAATTTACCGATAAGGAAAGCGAGAATATTTCTCAGTGTTTCCCCACTTGAACCGTTTTTAGACCTTACGATCCTTAAGTAAGAAGCGACAATATTTCCAGTGTTTGGGTATGCTTTCCTGTGCTTCCTTTCTTGCTTGGCTTCTCTTATCCCTTCCCCGATCTAACTGAGACTTTATTTTCCTTCAACGGCATGAGTCACATTCAAGCCATGCCGATGATATGGAGAACTTTGCACACTATCGAGCGATTGATTGTTGAGAAAAATCATGATTTCACTGTTTCAGCCCTTTCTTGCCTGTACACCCTAGTTGCCCATGGTTCTAGCAGGTTTGTGTTCAAAAGCAAACCGTCTCAACCCCTTCCAGTGAACAAAACCACCCACAACGACCAAAGCTGGAAAAACCAGTTTTTCTTTGTCAGGAGGTACTCCATACCAAATGGGAAGACCTTACCCACTTGTTGGATCCTTAAGGGTTGGATAGTGGATCCAGAGAATAAATGATTCTTCGACTACTAGTGTATTGGCTTGAAGTTTATTTTTGTTTATGCATTTTCCAACTTCGCGGATCTACTGCATACCTTGGGGGAGTTAAGAAGGCCAAGAGGTTTCTCGCATTGGAACCTTTCGATCTGACGTTCATGATTACAGGTGAAGTTTGTTAATCCAGGTGAAGAAAATGTGACCTCCTCATACACAATGTCAAGTAAGTTAGTCCTGTAAATTGAATAGATAGAAAGGAGTATATAAATAAGAAGAAAAGAGATTAGAAAGAACTTATCTTTTTATTTTCTGTTTGTATAGGTCTTCAAAAGTCTGGAAGCAAGCCTGCTAAGAACCTCATCACCCAATTTCAGCTAGTGGATGTGGATAGTTTGATCTCTTCCCGCATTGCAGATAAGAAGCCCATGAAAAGTTCAGGCCTCATCCCATCTAAGACTGTGGTTACCCGCTCAAAGGCAAGTGGAAAACGGAAGAGGGATTCTGAAGCTGATGTCAACAATGCCCAACAACTGTTTGACCAAATGTCCAAGGTAAAAATCCTTTATTTACTGGTGCAAAGCTTTAGATGTATTCTAAGTTTGTCTGGTGTTCACAGAGTTTGGCTGGCATCAAGACTTTCATTGAGGAGACTGTGGCTAATCTTGAGAAGGAACTGGCCAAGTACCGTACTAGCATTATCCTGAAAGATAATTTGATCTCAGAGCTTCAGGTACAGAAGGATATCCTGGAGGATCGACTTGCCCTTTCTAACATCCGAACTCAAGAGCAGGTGATGGAGGCCACGAAAAAAGCAATGGTTTGGGCTGGCAAAGCAGTGTTGATGGCTAGAATCAAGATAGCAGAGGAGGCCGAAGATGCTAGCTTTGACAGATCAAACTGGAATGTGCCCCTTTGGAAAAAGCTCTTGCAGGATATGGTGATAAAGGTGAGGATATTGGGGCTGAGAAGAAGGATAAGGATGCTGGAACTAGCGGGGCTAAGGATGATGCGGTGGTGATCAAGGATGGTGGTGATGGTGCTGTGAGGAAGGAGTAGGCAGGTAAGTGGGCGATGATGGATGATGATGACTAGGCTGGAGCCCACGTTTTCGAAGGTTTAGGTTGGTGTTTGCTAATGGTGGTTTTTGTTGAACAAATTTTATTGTATTTCCCAGGATCTGAGATCCTTAAGACAATATGAAACGTGGCTTTGGTAGAGAGATCCTCTGTTTGGGGGATGAGGCCTTAGCCATCTTTCTTCTTAATTTCCTGCATGAACATGTTAAGACTTTGACTATGTTTGAACCTGGTGGATGGTCCAAGTTTTGTTGGTGAAGCCCGGGTCAAACCCTTTGAATGCTAGTAATGGCATAACTCTTTCTGCTTTTGAATCAACATCTGCATTCTAGATTAGAGGATCCTCGATCCTAATTGCTTTTGTCTTGAATTTCTTTCCTGTTAAGATAATTAAACAAAAGAAAACAACATAACAATTAGAAAAGTTAGATTTAAGTCCATCCAGCTTGGGGACAAGCCCAATAATTCGTAGGGACAAGCCCAATAATACGGGCGACGAGCCTACCTTGGCGTTGGCTTAGTTAAACATGGCGACGAGCCTACCTTGGCCTTAACTTGCGTACATGGTACGTCTACCAACTAATTCTTAGTATCCAGTATATGATTTTTAGCCATGGAATTGTCAGCCACATATAGTGCACTAGTCCCACAGCCTCCAACCATACATGGATAGTCGTGCGCTCCAGGCGAGGGTTTCAAACCCTAAATACACGCGATAAGGTGAAAATCATATAAACCTAGGGACAAGCCCAATTAAACTTAGGAGAGAGTTGGTCAACCCGTTTTTTCCACTTGAGGGCCTAGTTGCTCGGCATTTCTACAAACTTGATGTATTTAACAAAAACAAGTGTTCAACATAGTTAATAAAAATATGAATATAAAGTAAGGTTTTACCAAATAACGGGTTGATGAAACCGATTAGGATCCAGGATCCTAATTAACAAAAATATTTTTTGAGATGAATGGCATTCCAATCTTTTGGGAGCATGTGACCTTCCATATTCAGTAAATGATATGTTCCATTTCCAGCCTCAGATTCGATTAAGTAGGGACCTTCCCACGTAGGTGCTAACTTTGCATCGGCTGGATTGGTTGTATTTTGGAAAGCCTTTCGTCGAACTAAATCTCCAATTTCAAATCTTCTGATCCTGATGTTCTTATTTTATGCGCCGGCTATCTTTTATTGGTAAGCAACCATTCTGAACCTTGCTTGATTTCTAATTTCCTCAACAGTATCTAGGTCTTGGATCATTCGTCTGAGGATCACAGATGCTCCTTCTAGCAATCGGATACACAATTTCCGTATGGATTACTTCTTCAGCTCCAAAGACTAACAAGAATGGTGTCTTTCCTGTAGCGTTCTTTGGAGTTCTTCTATCTGCCCAACGCACATAGGGTAGTTCCTCAGCCAATTTGCCCTTCTTTGCTCCAAGCTTCTTTTTTAAGTTGTTGATGATGATCTTGTTGCTTGATTCTGCCTGGCCATTTGCTTGTGGATGAACCGGTGTTGAGGTGATCATCTTAATTCTTCAACCGTCACAAAAGTTAGTTGTTCTTTTCCCAAAAAATTGGGAACCATTATCACAAATAATTTCGGAAGGAATACCAAATCTAGTATTAATATTTCGTTTAATAAAGGATATAACTTCCTTCTCCATGGCTTGAGGAAATGCTTCAGCTTCTATCCATTTGGAGAAGTAGTCGGTCATTGCTAGCATAAAGACCTTTCCTCCTGGAGCTTTGGGGAGTTTGCGAACTATATCCATTCCCCATTTCATAAATGGCCATTAGGAGACAATGGGTTATAGGGGCTCTTCCGGTTGATGCAGGATGTTTCCATGCTTTGACAAGCGTCGCATTTCGTTTAGTATGCCACAACATCCTTTTCATGGTAGGCCAAAAGTATCCTATCCTTAGGATTCTGGAGAATAGTGCTCTGGCCCCCTGTATGGCTGCCACAATCTCCTTCATGGAAGTCCTTTAGCACTTCTTGGATCTCGGGTTTTTCGATGCACCTTAAGTATGGACCTGCAAGGGATTTCTTATACAGCATATCATTTATAATAGTAAATTGAGATACCTTGACTTTAAAAGCTTTGGGGTTTTCGCCTTTTGGGATCTCTCCATCTTGGATGTACTTCCTTATCAGAAGGATCCAAGATGGATCTTCATGTGGGTGATCCTCATAGTCTGTAGGTAGATTCCCGTCCTACCTCCATTGCCTTGTATTCTTCAATTGTAGGAGACAGGACATGAATGATTGGAATTTTTACGTCCTCGGGGAGCTTCAAGGCTGAAGCTAGGTTTGCTAAGGCATTAGCCCTGTATTTTCTTCTCTTGGTACCTATGTAATGTTAAAATAATCGAAGGACCCTGCAAGATCCTTTACTATATCTAAATACTTAATTAATTTCTCACCTTTGAACGCGTATGAGCCGTTAAAGTGATTAGCAGTCAATAAGGAATCCACATAGATTTTGAAGATACTTGATTCTCATACCTTTGGCTAACTGTATACCAGCAATGAGAACTTCATACTCTGCTTCATTGTTGGTGGCCTGGAATTCACAGGCTATCGAGTGGGGTAGTGTTTTGGGTAAAAATCAACAAGTGCGATTTCGTAACCAAATTAGTAAGTGAGGTGTGGTGCTTGAATAAGAATGAACGTAAAAATGAAGTAACAAAAAGATTTTTTGCGAGGAAAAAAACCCATTATCCTGACGATAACAAGAAAAAAACCCGGGGTGGTGAAAACTATCACCACTAGTTTATTAACAATCGAAAAAAGGTTACAAGTGTTGGAGCTAACTGGATCGTGTTACAGTGAGCGATTACTGCTAAGTATCGTGTGCTTTGATCCAGAGATAGATGCTCTATTTATACAAAAATAAACTAACTAAGAAGCCTAAAAATCATGGAAAGCTGGACTACTTCATAACTAGCCGTTGCCTTCCATTATACACGTTTTTTGAAGAAGTTGCTAAGTGGTCCGAGTCTTCAGGAGATCATGGGAACGTTGCACTACTTGGTAAATGTTGGGTTTTAACAAGATTATCAAAGTCATAAAATCCCAATTTTATGAAAAACGCAGCGGAAATTAGTTTTAAATCTTGTTAATTTGATATGTATAAAACCAATTTTACACATGCAAAACCCAAGCCCGGATCCAAATACGAAATACATACTATCAAACACATGCATGTCACTATAAGTCCATGCATGTTAAAGCTACCTTTAAAATCCAAGGAAGAGGAAGGAGATGATGATAATGAAGGCAAGAACATGAATATGAAGCTCCTCAAGCTAGCATACCCCAAGCTTTCAAACAAACACCACTTGTAGCTAGGATTTAGTAACACTTGACAACTCCTCCTTGTTCTTGTTCTTGGCCGTCCAAGAGAGAAAGAAGAGAAGGAGAGAGTGTAGAGGATTTTTCCTTTATTCTTGTGTTGTATTGTTGTGTTACTTTTAGAGAGAAATCAAGAAAGAATGTAATAGTCTTTCAAATATGGCACCACCCAAGGCACCAATCAAAAGCATTGCATGTTCCCACTAACATGAAGATAATAATAAAATAAGAGAGGGAAGTGAGAGAGGGGGGGGGGGGTGGCACCTCCTTCCTTTCTTAATTTTATTATATAACCTTTCAATAAATATGTTGTGTTATAAAACTTATTACACTTTGTTATAAGTATAACACAACATAGGTAACATTATACACATATTGTTACTTAACCATCTTAAGTGACATTGTGGAATGCTATCTCCCAAATTATAAATCATCCATATTATTTATTTATTTCACAAGTACATTGTATTTAGAAACCCTTTCCAAATAACTCAAGTATTAATATTTATTTGTTATGATCATCTCATATATAAACAAATATTATTCGTTTTTGTCTAGCTTGATATTGGGTATGACCCGACTTGGATCATGACGTACTAGCCACATCAATAATAGTATGTGTCTTGGGCATACTGAGTCCAACAATCTCCCACTTGCATAGGATACATAGAAGATTGATGCAAGTAGCAAATACCGCCTAACTACGGTTTACTACCCCTAATACGCATGACGAAGTGACATTCAATAACATTATCCCCTTCAAGTCCCTTACTTGAAATGATTTAGGTACATATATCATTTATCCTTTTGCCACAGATGTCATGTCAAATCCAGAGACACAGAGTGATCATTCTCTGTTGATTTAACTTAGCAGGCCTTAAACATCTAACTCTCAACGAATAGGAGGGACAAATGCCCTCTTGACTACATATGTCTCTCACAATCACCTTGTACTATACCTGATCTTAGACTTATCTACTGTCATGTTTCAGAGCAGCGAAGAACTAAGTCAAAGCACAATATCCGGTGAATATCAAGACCCAATATGTATCTTAGGTCGGAGGATACTATGATATTCGCCTTTACTTAAATTGACTAATGATCAATCACAAGTATTCCATGTCGTAACATTTGAGAGCGGGTCAATCCAATATTTATATCCCATAAATATCTATGAACCTTGGCAGCAACCCTTGCTCTATATTCATACCTTATGAATATCCGCCAATCCAAGTTCATAATAGTCTTACCATCATATTTGTTCCCACAAATATGAGCGACTATGGACATTTAGAATAATTAACTTATTCATGGATTTAAACATGCTAAAATGGAACATAACTCAAAATGTCATAATCATAAACCATAATCATATGAATGAGTCAGAATAACAATTGTTCTGATATCCTAATACAAAATTCGATCATTTCCAATCACTAGAATATCGAAGTCCTAAGGCATAAGTATGACCCTCATGCTTTGGCCTTTCAAGGAGCTTTGTGAGTGGATCTGCAATATTTTGATCGGTGTGAACTTTCCGAATACATATCTTTCCGTTTTCAACTTCATCCCTTATGTAGTTGAACCTCCGCTCAATGTGCCTCATCTTTTGATGTGCATGAGGTTCCTTGATTTGAGCAATCGCACCCTCGTTGTCACAAAAGATCTCTAGAGGGTCCTGAATGGTACGGACCACCCCTAGGTCGGCAATGAATTTCTTTATCCACGTAGCTTCTTGAGCTGCAAATGAGGCGGCGATGTATTCCGATTCTGTGGTGGACAATGCTACCACATCTTGTTTTGAGCTCTTCCAAGAGACTGCCCCACCATTCATAACGAAAACATATCCCGATTGTGATCGAGAATCATCTCGATCTGTTTGGAAACTCGCATCCGTGTAACCCTTTACAACGAGTTCCTTCTCACCCGAACCGTATATTAGAAACATATCCTTAGTCCTTCTAAGGTATTTCAATATACTTTTGACCGCCATCCAATGGCTACTTCAGGATTATGTTGGAATCTACTTGTCATGGTTAATGCGCATGACACATCTGGTCTAGTTCATACCATTGCATACATGATGGATCCAATAGCCGATGCGTATGGGATCCCATTCATTCTATCTTGCTCTTCCTTTGAGCTTGGACATTGTGATGTACTAAATATCGTTCCTCTTTGAATAGGTACCAAACCTTTCTTAGAGTTCTCCATCTTGAATCTCTTCAAGATTTTGTTGATGTATGCACTTTGGTTTAAACCTATTAACCGCCTTGATATATCCTATAGATCTTTATTCCCAAAATATAGGCGGCTTCACCAAGATCCTTGATAGAAAAACAACTTCCAAGCCATGCTTTTACACCCTCCATGGTTGGAATGTCATTCCCAAATAGTAGTATGTCATCAACATACAATATTAAGAAGGTAATGGTGCGCCCACTAGCTTAACACACAAGCTTCACCACCATTTTTGATGAATCCAAATTTCTTAACTTCTTAATCAAAACAGTGATTCCAACTTCTAGATGTTTGTTTCAATCCATAGATTGATTTCATTAACTTGCATACTTTATTAAGATGTTGTGGATCGACAAAACCTTCGGGTTGAACCATGTAGACATCTTCCTCAACATGCCCATTTAGGAAAGCAGTTTTGATATCCATTTGCCATATCTCATAGTCATAATGCGCGGCTATGGCAAACAATATCCTAATAAACTTTAGCATTTCTACAGGAGAAAAAGTTTCATCATAGTCAACCCCTTAAGTTTGAGTGAAACCTTTTGCTACAAGTCTTGCTTTATAAGTATCCAAGTTTCCATGCAAATCGGTTTTCTTCTTGAAAACCCACTTACTTCCAACCAGTTTGGAATTAAGAGGTAGTACAACCAAATCCCATACTTCGTTGTCATGCATGGATTGCATCTCAACGTTCATGGCTTCAAGCCTTTTTTCACTATCGGATTGTGACAATGCATCACGGTATGTGGTGGGTTCATCCGAATCTACCACTTAGCACCCATCCATGAAAAAACCATATCTTTTGGGTGGATGACTAATTCTACCGGATTTGCGAACGTTTTGTGTGTCTTGATCAACCATTTGATCATTTTCAACAACCTCTTGTTGATTGCTAGTATCAACCAAACGTGTATCGACTTGTGGTTCTCGATCCTCCTCTAGTTCCACCGTTCTACTAGTACCTTCCATAAGGAACTTAGTTTCCATGAACTCGGCCTTTTGAGCAATGAACACCTTTTGCTCGGTTGGGTTGTACAAATAATATCCCATAGAGTCCTTGGGATATCCTACAAAGATACACTTAGTGGATCAACTTTCAAGTTTGTTTTGGGTGTTGTTCTTAACATAAGCCTCACAACCCCATACCTTTAAATATGATAATGATGGAGCCCTTCCATTCCATATTTCAAAAGGTGTCTTTCCACTTTCTTGGTTGGGGCCATATTTAGAATACGGGCCGCGGAGAGCAAAGCGAAACCCCAAAATGATAGAGGCAATGTGCTTCTAGACATCATAGATCGAACCATATCCAATATAGTTCGATTCCTCCTTTCGGAAACACCATTGTGTTGTGGTGTGTCCGAAAGGAGGAAGTTGTGAGAAGATCCCACAACTCCTAAGATGATCTCGGAAAGATCATATAGGTATTCACCTCCTCTATCCGAACGAAGTACTTTGATGGTTTTATCGAGTTGATTTTGTACTTCACTTTGGAAGACTTTGAACATTTCAAAGGCTTCATCTTTGTGTCTTAACAAGTACACATACCCATAACGACTGTAATTGTCGATAAAGGTAATGAATTATTTTTCACCATTTCTTGTCATTGCCTTAAAGGGACCACATACATCCGAATGTATGATACCCAATAAGTCTTTTGCCCCTTCATTTGTTCCACTAAAGGGGTCCTCAGTCATCCTTCCAAGTAAACAAGACTCACACTTATCAAATGAATCATTTTCACTTGATTCCAAAAGACCATTCTTTTGAAGTGTATGTATGCGATCTTTATTTATATGTCCAAGGCGACAATGCCAAAGATAAGTCTTACTCAAATCCATTTTGAGTTTCTTGGTGCTTGATTGGAACTACATGTTATCAAAGGATGTGTTATCATGAACTAATTCATAAATGCCATTAGACGGCATTGATTTATAATAAAAGACAATATCCATGAAAACAAAAATACCATTGTCCACAAATTTAAAATCAAACCCATATTGTCTTAACAAAGAAACAGAGATAATGTTCCTAGTCAAACTAGGAACATACAAAATATCTTTCAAAATAACTTCCAAACCATTTGGAAGCTTCAATGTGTTGTCTCATCGGGCTTCGACAACAACCTTTGCTCCGTTGCCCATGAAGAGACTAATATCTCTTTTCATGAATCCATTATTTCCCTTAAACCCCAGCAATAAATTGCAAATATGAGTTCCACATCCGGTATCCAATACCCATGTGTTAGAGGAAATAATATTAAGATCAACATGAATCACAAAAGTTGTACTCGAGGTTTGCCCCGCATCCCTCTTAGCTTTCAACTCTTTGAGACGTGTTGGACACTTCCTCATCCAATGCCCAATCTCACCACACCCAAAGCATGGATCCTCCGAGCTAACCTTTAGCTTCTTTGGTTTGGGTGGTTCCACTTTAGCCTTTCCCATGTGTTGTCCCTTGCCTTTGGCAACCTTTGCCTTAGGTTCCGGCTGATGCCATCTTAAGCATTGCATGAAGCTCACCAATGCTCTTGTCCTACCCATTCATGTTATAATTCATAACAAAAGTCTCAAACTTCTTGGTTTGCCCATTTATGATCAAATCCGTGGCTAGCCCTTTTGAGACGGGACAATTAAGGCGCTCGAGACTATCAATGTGGCTTTTCATCTTAAGTACATAAGATGAAACCGATTGGGTTTCCTCCATACGACATGCATGAAGTGCTAGAACCTTTTCGAAGCGTTCCACCCTAGCTTGTGTAAGGAACATTTCCTTAAGTTGGGTGATCATGTCGTATGCCCCATGAAGTTCAAAATCCTTTTGAATCTCGGGAATCATAGTTCCCAACATGAGGTAAGCAACTTGCACCGAATCCTCATTGTGCTTAACCCAATCGTTATGGTCTTGGACATCGTCAACACCAGGTTCATCGGGAATAGGATCCTCTAATACGTAGTATTTCTTTTCTTGCTTGAGAACGATTCTCAAGTTTCGATACCAATCCATAAAGTTGGTATAGTTTAGACGATCCTTGTCAAAAATAGATCTTAGTGCTAGGTTATTTACGGGTGGAATAATAACGTTAGGTGGATTGTTGATTGCGGCCATCTACAAATATAACAAAGCTCAATTTTAGTATTTTCGATATCAATAATTTTAATTGTTAATACCCTTTATGTCTCCAAGACAATTAATGATTAAAATCTGGAACCCAACATTACTTTCAAATAGTAGTTAGGTGACCTTTATCCTACTATTTAAATTAACAAGGTAGTCAACGTTTGACGATTGCAACCCTTAGTTTTATGGGATCGGGTAAACATCTTATGTTTTGTCGGCATGTTTAATCCCATAAACACCATTGTACACCATGCTTCGGTGACCTTATTCACATGGTTTTCAGTTTAAGTCGTCCTACTTATAAACACATGTGAGTTTACACATACAAGCGGTTAGGTGACCTTTATCCCACAAATATGGAAAACCTTCCTCAAACTCACAAGTTTCCTCCAATGCGGTTAGGTGACCTTTATCACACACCGAGTTCCCAAGTGATTCGAGTGTTGTATAAAAGGATGGTGTTCGACTTATTTTATAAAAGGGATTTTCGTTTTCTAAATTCTGTATTGGAAAACCTTTTATGTACCTTCGATTTGCATGCATTCAAATGTATGGTACTTAGTTGAAAAACCCATTTTCAAAGTTCCTATTAATAAAACCCATTTTATTATGAAATCTTTAGCTTTTAATAAAACCAATTTATTATCTAACGATTCCTAAGGAACCAATTTTATACTAGTTGTTGATTTTAAGTTGTTAGCAAACCACATTGCAATAACATAAACCACAAGTTCATAACCATAGCCTCCTAATGTTGACTACACTTGTTAACCGAAGACAAGTGTGTCAAAAGATCTCTCCTAAGGGATTCAAAAGGACATGAGCTTGTGTCGATGAACTCTTTCTTGATCCCGCATCCAAATGCTCCTAGTGTTCACCCCCGTGTTGTGGTCTCCATCATTTTATTTGGGCTTCCTTCCTTGCATCTTCTTTTACAAAATATATCCTAATACATTTTTCTAGTAAAAGAAATGCACCTAATCTACTTATTATTACAAACCAATTGAAATGAATAGATAGATTACAAACCCAAATAAATATTACAACCACTTTGAACGAACAAACATATGAACACAATCATTCAACAAAACACAAGGCCATGGCTAGGTTATGAACATCTATTACATATCCAAATATGCAATAACACAAGACCCAAAATGGTTCCCCTTGACCCTTGAAACTTTCGGCCAAACAAACAAAAACCGAAAGTTCCGGGTTTTGTCCAAACAACACAATTAATCATCCAAATGACTTAGTTTTTCAAGATTACCACATGCATGTAAAGTATAACCTTGAAAAACCATGGGGTAACCAAAACCCCTAAAATTTTCGGCCATATGGTAATCCCCACCATAAACCCAAAAATTTTTGGGTCTAATGAAGCATGCATTCGTATAAGCGGCTCTTGATGCCATTGTTGGGTTTTAAATAGATTATCAAAGTCATAAAATCCCAATTTTATGAATAACGCAGCGGAAATTAGTTTTAAATCTTGTTAATTT
Organism: Bidens hawaiensis; assembly: GCF_021521415.1. NCBI lineage: Eukaryota > Viridiplantae > Streptophyta > Magnoliopsida > Asterales > Asteraceae > Bidens > Bidens hawaiensis. The sequence continues at coordinate 1,537,770 of NW_027491022.1, forward strand.
GATATGTATAAAACCAATTTTACACATGCAAAACCCAAGCCCGGATCCAGATACGAAATATATACTATCAAACACATGCATGTCACTATAAGTCCATGCATGTTAAAGCTACCTTTCAAATCCAAAGAAGAGGAAGGAGATGATGATAATGAAGGAATGAACTTGAATATGAAGCTCCTCAAGCTAGCATACCCCAAGCTTTCCTACAAACACCACTTGTAGCTAAGATTTAGTAACACTTGACAACTCCTCCTTGTTCTTGTTCTGCCAGAGAGAAAGAAGAGAGGGAGAGAGTTTAGAGGATTTTTCCTCTATTCTTGTGTTGTATTGTTGTGTTATTTTGAGAGAGAAAGCAAGAAAGAATGAAATAGTCTTTCAAATATGGCACCACCCAAGGCACCAATCAAAAGCATTGCATGTTCCCACTAACACAAAGATAATAATAAAATAAGAGAGGGGAGTGAGGGGGGGGGGGGCGGCCACCTCCTTCCTTTCTTAATTTTATTATATAACCTTTCCATTAATGTGTTGTGTTATAAAGCTTATTACACTTTGTTATAAGTATAACACAACATAGGTAACATTATTCACATATTGTTACTTAACCAACTTAAATGACATTATGGAATGCTATCTCCAAAAATATAAATCATCCATATGATTTATTTATTTCACAAGTACATTGTATTTAGAAACCCTTTCCAAATAACTTAAGTGTTAATATTTATTTGTTATGATCATATCATATATAAACAAATATTATTGGTGTTTGTCTAGCTTGTTATTGGGTATGACTCGACTTGGGATCATGACATACTAGCCACATCATTAATAATATGTGTCTTGGGCATACCGAGTCCAACAATCTTCCACTTGTACAAGATTCATAGAAGATTGATGCAAGTAGCAAATACCGCCTAACTACAGTTTACTACCCCTAATACGCATGACGAAGTGCCATTCAATAACACACCAGTAAACACTAAAGGAAAGAGATTGAACCGTTAGTAAAACAATATATCTAGGATACCTGTAACTTTGGAGGATACTATATCCTAGAGTTATCATGAATATATCACTTGCTTAGGATACCAAAAATCCGATGCATAACAATTGTCCCCAAAATTGACGGCTGAAAAATTGGTTTACAGTTGTTGAATTTTTGTATTTTGAATTCCGCATGTGGGATGGATATGTTACACGTGTCGGTCACCCGTACGACCTCCAAGACTTCTTATTTATCACATAATTATCTAAGGGCCAAACGCTGTTTTCCACCAGGAACTGTCTTTAGGCCTTTTGATCATTCAATCAGATCTGATATGATTTCGAAATCCTGGATCTGCTTCCCTTTTTTGCCTTTTAAAATTGGTTTCACTTACCCCTTTCTAGTTTTCACCACTGGCTTTTTTAGGAAGACCGGCCTTAGCTATATCCAAACAATGCCTATGGTTTGGAGAACCTTGTTTTTGTGCTTGAAAGGTTGATTGCTGACCACGCTTTTGACTTTACCCTTTCATAACTAGCCTTTGTGTATGACCTTCGTAGGCATGGCTCTTCTCGATATCTTCTTAAGACCAAGTCAGACAGAACCCCTCTTATTCTGAAGAATACTCAGAACAATGACAAGTGGAAGAAACAGTTTTTCTTCATTAAAAGGGGAACTCTTCCAGATCCCGGAAGCCTTCCTTATCTTTGGTTACAAAAAGTAGGATATGTTATCCCGAGATGGTATGCTGAATCGTATCATACTAATATGCTTCTTTTCTTGTCTTTTTTGCAGCTCTAATGTTTTTCGAGATCTCTCCCCCGGGCAGACAAACCAGGAATAAGGTGAACTCCTTCTATCTCATAGACGAGGAAGAAACAACCTTCCACTTTCAATCAAACTTTCAAGATCCATCTTGCTCGGAGGAGTTCGATATGTCTGGTAAGAAACAACAATATATTAGTCATAAGGGTTAAGGGTTTAGAGATACTGACCTCTAGTTCAACAGGTAAGTCTGCTGCCGCTTTTGGTCTTGAAGATATTGATAGCATGGTGTCAACCCGCAGATCCGTCAGAAAGGAAGTCGCCTCGAGTCCTCAACCCAGGCCAGAAAGCATCTGTGTTAAGGGTTCAAGGACGAGGAAAAACCATGAGGTCTCTGATTCCACGAAGCCATGAACAAGACACAACAGGTATACTTCTTTCTTTAACGTATCCCTACATCCTGAATATAACATACGCTGAGTATTTCTTATCTTACCAGGGTCTTGAGTTTATCTCCTCCAGGTTTGCCGCCATGAGCCTAGAATTCCAAGAAGCCCATACTCGTATTGCTGAATTGATGAAGATCGGAACCTCTAAGACCAGCCTTCTTGAGAAGAAAACCAAAGAGCTCGAAGATACGAAGCAGGAGCTCGCGCTAGCTAGAAAGTAGCTGGTTAATCAGGTGGCGGATTGCTTGGTGAGGATCCATGTCACACCCCGACTAGCACAATGCGGAAGCGTAAAACGGGAATGTAACAGACACCTCTGATATCAACACATTGTTTATAAAGAAACATTACAAACTAATTTACAATATATTACATTTCTTCGTTCTATCATTGTTTTACAGTCTAGGCGATACAAACAAAACTAGTTCGTTAACTATACATTCTTACCACTATCGCCCTTGCTTCTATTCACGTAGCATCAACCACACACTTCAGGCAAGTAACAGGTCACCAAATTACTCCGATTTAGGTACACCTGAAAAGCAGTTTAAAACGGGTCAACTACTAGAGTTGGTGAGTTTCACGAGTTTCAAGAAAACAGTAATGAGTATTCACAAATTAACACTTGTAATCATGAAATAAGTATGTATGTATGTAAATGATGTATGTGAAGTAATTATGCTAAGCTACAGTGAAGCCTGGACTGTTCGTGCTGCGTGCCTCCATTTCTCACGCTCAATCAACCACTGTGGCCCCTTTCCTCCCACAACATGCCCCGGTAGCTATGTCTAACACTACATAGCGTCTTTGTATAATTATGGTCATGTGCAAACGGTTTTGGTGTCCCGGCAAACCATGCCGGCTCCGTTTGGGTTTGTCAAACCAATAGTACTATTCACAAGCCACCGGCTCGAAGTTAATCACTGTGATCGTGGGGACTTTCGTGTGTTAGCACTTAGTTAATTCACATCATCACATGTTTCAGATAAGTATATAGAAATAAGCAAACATGCTTTTCACCCCAAAAGTTCGTAAAACAGTTTAAATGTGGGGTCATGAAACTCACGGTTTAGTAGATATTCAGTACTGTATCGGCTCGTGGTTTGTTTGGTCCGCTATCAGTAGTTCCTATAATCAATATTATAATAACTTTAATATTTTAATATTATTATAATCTCAATACTAATCTGGGCTGTATAACTAATCTGGGTGTAGTTGGAACGCCCAGAAAGTGGTAATAGGCTTAGGTTGTGATGTTGTTCAATGTCTAGTACTTAAAACCGAACTTGGCTCAGACTCCCGTTTTCCCAGCTGGGCCAAGTTGCTCGTTTACACGTTGAGAAAGTAGTTATGGGAAAATAAGCTTGGGTAAATGTATTGGTTAATAAAACGATTAAGTTACAAAAAAAGATCACAAACTGGGGTCCCGGATTAGCCACGGGGCCTGTTTCCGTTTATACAGTTTTATTTGAGAAGAAACGCGCATAATCCACCCGGATTGTCCAGGTTTCTCATAGAAAAGTTCATTTTTACTTAATTAGCCCAAAAATATGATTTTTGATCACTCTTGGGGTTTTGATATTCCCGCAGATTCACTAGTCGCGAACTTGTCGGTTGTTATAAAAACTGAATTTGTTTAATATTCAAATTAGCATAATTAATTAACCGTTAATCATTAAATTATGAAAATTTAACTACTTATCAATTAAAATATGTAGATTTTTATAAAAATATTTCTGGCATTTATTTACTGATTTATTAATTTATAAAAATTCGTTTTATCAGCTATATTTCGCTTGAAAATCGTCCGTTTACCCCAAAAAATTTCCAAAAATTCCACAAAAGTTCCTGAATACTCAAATCATGTCCCAAAACAACCTGTATCAATTCCAGAATGTAAAAAGCTTGTGCAATATTCTTTTCGGGCCAAATTCGGCTGTAAAAATTCACACGAACGAAAATAAACAAAACACCTTTAAACTTCTCCAAATGATCCCAAAATTCATATGTGATCAAAATACATCAAATCTGAGTTCCCTAAATAAACATCCCAATTCGGTAATAAATTCGCCAAATATTCTCGGATCGTCGAAAAATTACCAAATTTGAACAGGGGCTCATTGACATGGTCCCTGATGTCCCTGAAATATTTCAAGTCCTAAAAATATGCACATCACAACCTTAACCTAAATAGCCCGTAAGCGAGTGTTTCGGCATTACCTTAGCGGGTTTGGCTCGTTTCCGACCTTTTAATCAAGTTTTCAGGTTCTTGTGCTTCTAAGCAGGCTAGGTACAAGTCCTATATCACAAACCAAGCAATATTTCATCAACATAACAGCCTTTAAGTTAGGGTTTCGGCTAGTGCACAAAAACAAACTTTTGAACCGTAAAAACGTCGTTTCAAACCTTTAATCCGTGTTTATGGCCAAAAAAACTATCAAAACAGGTTCCTTACCATGTGTATGATCAAAACATGTTTATGGACCATTTTTTGGATTTTTACACGGTCAGGAATGATTTTTAGTAACCAAGACATGTTTTTATTGTATTAAACAAGTTTAAACAAGGTCAAAAGCTACTTATTTAAGCTCTTACCATAGGTTTTCTTGCTGTTTTTGGCTGGAGAAGAAGTTTATGTCCAAAATTTTCAAGAAATAATGTTAAAAATATTTTGTATCTAGTTTAAATGTGAAAGAAAAAAAAAAGGGGGCTGCTGCTACGATCGGACCATCATGGGCCCACTTTGGGCCCATTTTGGCCCAAGTTTCTGATTTCTCAAGCCCAAAAACAAAAAGCCCGGTCCAAATTTAGTTCGGGTTCGGTTTTTGGCGCGAAAAACATATCGGGTGCGTTAAACAGCGCGAAAACGAGTGTTTTTCGGCTAGTTTTGTGTAAAACTATAAAAACATACTATATGTTTGTAAAAATCAAAAATATTTTCACGGATCGCTTAAAACATTTCAAATAAGTGTTTGGTAAGTCTTTTTCGGCTTAACGGATGATACAATGCTTGGTTTGTAACTATCTTTCGCGTTTAAATCTATAGCGGGTGGTTAAACGAGCATGTTTTCGTTTAACTTGTTTGCTATCAAACTAAGACCATATTTCTAATATTTTAGCTTGTATAGATCGTATATCACTTATAGATGGCCCCCCGAGATATCTGGGTCATAACCTGACCCGTTCGGTTAATCGTTCGTTTGTTACGCAAAAGGCGTTTATTTGCTTAATCGGTAAATACGTACTGAGGTGTACCTTGTTTTGGCTCAAATGTCACATTCTCCCCCCGTTAGAAAATTTCGTCCCCGAAATTCGATTATTCAACTTTGTCTTTGTTTGGAAACAGGTGCGGGTATTTCTTTTTAAATTCGGATTTCCGATCCCACGTGAATTCCGGTCCCCTTTGTGAATTCCACCGAACTTTTACTAAAGAGTTTTTGTTGTGTCTTAATTGTTTTATTTTTCCCTCTAATATTACCACCGGTTCTTCAACGAAATTCAGTTTTTCGTTTATGTTTAAGTCTCATAATGGCACGATTTTGGTTTCGTCAGTAAGACACTTTTTCAGGTTCGAAACATGAAAGACATCGTGAATAGAACTCAACTCCACAGGAAGTTTCAGTCGGTAAGCTACCGGACCTGCCTTAGAAATGACTTCATATGGCCCAATGTATCATGGAGCTAGTTTACCGGTTTTTCCGAATCGAATGACGCCTTTCCAAGGGGATACTTTCAAAAAAACTTTGTCGCCTATTTCAAAGGATAATGGCTTTCTACGAACATCAGCGTAGCTTTTCTGTCGATCTCGGGCGATTTTCAATTTGCTTGTAATTTTTCGGATTTTGTCGGTGGTTTCTTGAATCAAGTCAGATCGTGTAATTTGGGTATCTCCAACCTCAGTCCAACACAAGGGTGATCTACATTTTCGTCCGTACAGCGCTTCATACGGTGCCACTTGAATGCTACTGTGATAGCTATTGGTGTACGAAAATTCAACCAGTGGAAGATGTTGATCCCAGTTTCCACCGAAGTCTAGTACACAAGCGCAAAGCAAATCTTCTATGGTTTGAATGGTTAGTTCAGATTTACCGTCAGTTTGGGGATGGTAGGCGATACTTAGGTCACTTCGGGTTCCCAAAGCTTCTTGCACGGCTTGCCAAAAACGAGAGGTGAAATGGCTATCGCGATCAGAAATAATTGAAACGGGTACCCCGTGTCAGGATACGATTTCATTGATGTAGATATGAGCAAGTCTTTCGGTTGTGTAAGTGGTTCGGATTGGAAGGAAGTGTGCAGATTTGGTTAGTCGGTCAACTATTACCCATATTGCATCGTTTCCTAGGGAAGTTTTTGGGAGATGTGTTAAAAAATCCATGGTAATTTGTTCCCATTTCCATTGTGGTATTTCCGGTTGGTGTAACATTCCCAAAGGTTTTTGATATTCAGCCTTAACCCTCGTACAAGTTAAACATTTACTAACATATGTGGCTATATACTTCTTCATACCGGGCCACCGATAGTACTCTTTCAAGTCCTTGTACATCTTATCTGTTCCAGGGTGAATGGAGTATTTGGACTTATGGGCTTCGTCCATGATAAAATCACGCAGATTGCTGAAAGTGGGAATCCAAACTCGATTTTTGTAGTATAGAATTTCTTCAGTTCTTTCTTCAAAGTTTTGTTGGTTCCATGCATGTTTTCATTTTCCAAGTGATCTCCTTTCAGAGCTTCGTTTTGAGCAATACAAATTTGCTCAGTGAGGCTGGTTTGGACGATCATTCCAAGTGCTCGGACCCATAGTGGTTTGATCCTGTCTTTTCTACCCAAAGCATCTGCTACTATATTAGCCTTGCCTGGGTGGTATCGAATCTCACAGTCATAATCATTCAACAATTCTACCCATCTCCTCTGCCTCATGTTTAGTTCCTTCTGGTCAAAAATATGCTGTAGGCTTTTGTGGTCGGTGTATACTGTACACTTGGTGCCATACAAATAGTGCCTCCAGATCTTGAGTGCAAAAATAACCGCGCCCAGTTCCAAATCATGGGTGGTATAATTCTTCTCGTGCACCTTTAATTGTCGAGAAGCGTATGCTATGACTTTGTTTCTTTGCATAAGTACGCACCCTAAACCTTTCCGGGACGCATCACTATAAACTACCAGATCGTCATTTCCCTCTGCAAGACTCAGTATCGGGGCTTGGCATAGTTTCTGTTTCAGCAATTGAAAAGCCGCTTCTTGATCTTCTCCCCACACGTAGGCATGATCTTTTTGAGTCAAAAGACTTAAAGGTTGGGCTATGCTGGAAAAGTTAGCAATAAAACGCCGATAATACCCGGCTAAACCCAAAAATTGGCGGATCTCTTTCGGTGACTTTGGGGCCTGCCAATTTTAAATGGCTTCAACCTTCCTCGGATCTACATGGATACCGTGTCGATTAACAACGTGTCCTAGAAATTGTACTTCTTGTAGCCAAAATTCACATTTTGACAGCCTGGCATACAACTTTTCCTGCTTCAACAGCTCCAAGATAGTTCGTAAATGCTACTCGTGTTCCTCCTTGGTTTTTGAATATATCAAAATGTCATCTATAAACATGATAACAAATTTGTCGAGGTACGGTTTACAAACTCGATTCATAAGGTCCATGAAAACTGCGGGAGCATTAGTCAGTCCGAACGGCATAACTAAGAATTCGTAGTGGCCATAACGAGTTCGGAACGCCGTTTTAGACACGTGTTCCTCTTGAATCTTAACTTGATGGTAACCGGATCGAAGGTCAATTTTCGAGAAATAGTTTGCCTCTTGGAGTTGGTCAAACAAGTCATCTATTCGTGGAAGAGGGTATCGGTTCTTGATGGTAACTTTGTTTAATTCCTGGTAATCGATGCATATTCTAAAACTTCCATCTTTCTTCTTCACAAATAATACCGGTGCTCCCCAAGGAGAATAACTAGGACGAATGAAACCCTTATCTAACAATTCTTGTAACTGGTTGGATAGTTCTTGCATTTCAGAGGGTGCCAACCGGTAAGGTGCCTTAGCAATAGGGGCTGATCCTGGAATTAAGTCTATGCGGAATTCAACCTGTCAGTTCGGTGGTAATCCGGGTAAATCGTCATGAAAGACATCGGGGTATTCACGTACAACAGGAATCTCTTCTTTGCGTTTCTCATTAGGATTCTTTATAGTCACGTTTGCCAAAAATGCCATACAACCTTGGCGTAAACATTTCAACACTTTAAGATGAGACACGAGAGGTAACATCGAACCAGACTTCTCTCCTTGGACTATAATCACCTCACCATTCGAAAAGGGAATTTTAATTGTCTTGTCGTTACACACAATCTCCGCCTTACACTTGGTTAACCAGTCCAGGCCGACAATAAGAATAATGGAACAGTTTTGGATTATTTGGTTGACAGTTATAGAGTTACCGTTAGCGAGCTCTATAGTATAGGGATTTGTTAGTTCACTAACTGGCATGCTACCTAGGGACACAAAACTAAAGGAGACAAAGCTTCTATCGGCACCAGTATCAAATAACACAGAAGCATATTGATCAGAAACAACAAATGTACCTGTTACTACGTTTGGGTCTTGTCATGCTTCTCCTGACCCAAAAACGAACGCGCGTCCCCGAGACGCACTTGAAGTCGATGCTTGGTTTCGACCTATGACTGCTCCTCAATTCAGCTTGGGGCAGTCCCTTCTAAAGTGTTCCGTGCTCCCACATTCAAAACAAGCACGGCGATTCACTACAGTTGAGTTTTGCTGAGCTGGTTGCTGACGGATTGGTTGTGGTCTCGGTAGTTGCGGACGACGGGGTTGGGTTGTCTGGGCTGGTCGGTTAACAATCTTAGGCAGTTGGGACCACCATTGTGTCCAGTCCTTCCACACCTTTGACATATTATCGGTCTACACTCGCCCACATGATGAAAATTACATTTATCACATTTTGGCCACGGTCTCTTGTACCTATCTCGTTTCACTTCAGAACTGCTCATGACATAATTTTGTATTGTCGGACGTGCACGTTTATTTGCTGGCCTTCCTTGTGATCCTGATCCATAATTAGTTCGCTTCATACCCGATGATTCCCCGGATATTCTCAACACTCCACTTTATACCAAGTCAAAAGTCATAATGCCGGCTTGAGTCACGGCACTCTCGAAGGAAGTGTGACCCACAGAGTTCACCAAACTCCTCACTTCCAGTGCTAAACCCCAAATATAACGTTCAACTCGTTTATCTTCAGGAGTTACTAACCATGGTACTAAATGAGCCAATTCATTGAAGCGGTTCGTGTATCCCAAATGATCCGCTCCTTTCATCTCCAAACTCCAGAGTTCATGTTCTAATCTTTGAATTTCGTTCCTTGGGCAGAAATGTTCCAACATCAGTGTTTTGAGTTCAGCCCATGTCATGCGATTCACCGTATCTTGACATTTTATCTGTACCGTAGTGTTCCACCACATTAATGCGTGATCAGTGAAAGTAGAAGCAACATACTTGACTATGTTTTCGGGTGGACAATTGCTGATATTGAGGACAGATTCAGTCTTTTCGATCCATTTAATCAGCCCGTTTGGCTCTTCAGTGCCCTTGAAATCGATCGGTTTACAAGCCATAAAGTTTTTGATCGAATATTCCCTTCGAGGGGGATTAGGGTTGTTATTGTTATTGTTTGGGTTCGGTGGGGGATTATTGTTGTTGAAATTATTTGCATCAGGTGGGGGATTATTATTTGCAACTGTTTCATTATTGGTTGGGGGAGCATTATTGTTTTGTTGTTGGTTTGTTTGCATATTTGCGTTTACACCGGCAGTTACTTGTGTTACAATAAGCGGAATTACTGCCTGCATTTGCCGAGCAATCATCTCGGCTATTTCTGCCTCAGTCATAGGGTTTGCTTTGTTTGGGGCCATTCTATAATGATAAACAAATATAAGCCAATTAGTACTAATCCCATTCTACGACACTGTGTAATAATAATCACAATAAATGTTATACAGGTAAACCAGATAACATACTGATATTTCACAAATTGCTCTGTACATTGATAATAAAAGGTACATAGACTTAGCCTGATAAAGGCCAGTGCTTGCATGCATATATCAAAATCTGTCACTAAGTGACTGTTAGACTTAACCCTATAAGGGTCAGTGCTTGTAATAATGTACAAAGTTGTGCCCCATATTAACATAACATACTACTATATACATACATGGGGTATCAAAAGATCATGTACACATAATTGTAATATTCCGCCTCTATCCACACAAACGATAGGCTAACCACAAACATAAAAATAACAGCACCGTAATCACCCAGTAACAGTTCCACAGCCGAACTGTCACCCTATCCAAACAATAGTGGTGGTAGGCATCTGACTGCTGCAAGTTCAGTACTATCTGATGTAACGTCAATAAGTACTGGGTCACATCCCTCCTCTCCTGGTTAATGTTAGCTATGGCTATCGAGTGGTCTATCGCCCGGTCAGTCAGGACAGCCATCCAAGAGTTGTTACCTGCGTTTGGGAGGTCAGGGCGAGGGGAAGGTATACTCAATGAACGAGAAGATGAAGTATATACCCTAGGGCGTGAAGGTCCTCCCCGGTCCTGGGTAGATCTGAATGGAATCGAGGTAAGGTCAATCGGGGTTACCCGAATACAAGCAGTCTGCCGGACTCGTGCAGTAGTTGAAGTCATCGGCGACAAGTGTATAGGTGGAGTGGGTAATCTGGCTACTCTAGCAGGTGAACGATACTGACTGTTAGCTTCGTCTTGATCCCTGCGTGGTGACCTGGGTGGATAACTATCACATCTGTAGCCAGATAGATCAGGCACATTCCTGGGTAGCTCTCTACAAATAATTTCTTCTTCCGCTTCTTCCTCTTCCTCCACCGGCTCCTCTTCTGGGTCCTCCTCTTCTGGATCCTCCTCTTCTGGATCCTCCTCTACAGATATTACCGGTTCTTCTTCCGGTACGTAGTCGTTATTTCTTGACATGACTCTGCACAAAGGTTAGTTTTAAGAATTATAACTATTGCTATCGCTAAATATTGTCGAGGAGATTAATTAATTCAACCAAATTTTAATATTAATTATATCATAATAATATTAGTTTTATTAAAATTTTAATTATTACTATTATTTAAATCAATATTGAATATAAATGAATATAATATTCATAGTAAAATTTACCGTTATCAACAGTATCGTACGTACACGTATTCATACACCTTGTTTCACATAAGCACGTACGAGTGTTACATATATATATACTTTCACATTACCTCTTATACACATATGTTGCCATTTTTACCTAACCACACGTTCCGCGACTTCTCCCAGAATTCCCTCGTACAAGCAAGTCTGTTATTATGTTCCGGACCACAATAACTCACTTGCCCTACAAGTTCATCCCGACATCCATCAGTATATAATATTAATTTATTATTTAATTATTTCCCAGAGTTAATCGAGCCTACGGTTATATTTTAGGTACCCTAAGGGATAACCTAATCCTTTATAACCAATGGCTCTGATACCAACTTCTGTCACACCCCGACTAGCACAATGCGGAAGCGTAAAACGAGAATGTAGCAGACACCTTTGATATCAACACATTGTTTGTAAAGAAATATTACAAACTAATTTACAATATATTACATTTCTTCGTTCTATCATTGTTTTATAGTCTAGGCGATACAAACAAAACTAGTTCGTTAACTATACATTCTTACCACTATCGCCCTTGCTTCTATTCACGTAGCATCAACCACACACTTCAGGCAAGTAACAGGTCACCAAATTACTCCGATTTAGGTACACCTGAAAAGCAGTTTAAAACGGGTCAACTACTAGAGTTGGTGAGTTTCACGAGTTTCAAGAAAACAGTAATGAGTATTCACAAGTTAACACTTGTAATCATGAAATAAGTATGTATGTATGTAAATGATGTATGTGATGTAATTATGCTAAGCTACAGTGAAGCCTGGACTGTTCGTGCTGCGTGCCTCCATTTCCCACGCTCAATCAACCACTGTGGCCCCTTTTCCGCCCACAACATGCCCCGGTAGCTCTGTCTAACACTACGTAGCGTGTTTGTATAATTATGGTCATGTGCAAACGGTTTTGGTGTCTCGGCAAAACGTGCCGGCTCCGTTTGGGTTTGTCAAACCAATAGTACTATTCACAAGCCACCGGCTCGAAGTTAATCACTGTGATCGTGGGGACTTTCGTTTGTTAGCACTTAGATAATTCACATCATCACATGTTTCAGATAAGTATATAGATATAAGCAAACATGCTTTTCACCCCAAAAGTTCGTAAAACAGTTTAAAAGTGGGGTCATGAAACCCATTGTTTAGTAGATATTCAGTACTGTATCAGCTCGTGGTTTGTTCGGTCTGCTATCAGTAGTCCCTATAATCAATATTATAATAATATTAATATTTTAATATTATTATAATCTCAATACTAAACTGGGCTGTATAACTAATATGGGTGTAGCTGGAACGCCCAGAAAGTGGCAATAGGCTTAGGTTGTGATGTTGTTTAATATTATCCCACAAATATGGAAAACCTACCTCAAACTCACAAGTTTCCTCCAATGCGGTTAGGTGACCTTTATCACACACCGAGTTCCCAAGTGATTCGAGTGTTGTATAAAAGGATGGTGTTCGACTTATTTTATAAAAGGGATTTTCGTTTTCTAAATTCTGTATTGGAAAACCTTTTATGTACCTTCGATTTGCATGCATTCAAATGTATGGTACTTAGTTGAAAAACCCATTTTCAAAGTTCCTATTAATAAAACCCATTTTATTATGAAATCTTTAGCTTTTAATAAAACCAATTTATTATCTAACGATTCCTAAGGAACCAATTTTATACTAGTTGTTGATTTTAAGTTGTTAGCAAACCACATTGCAATAACATAAACCACAAGTTCATAACCATAGCCTCCTAATGTTGACTACACTTGTTAACCGAAGACAAGTGTGTCAAAAGATCTCTCCTAAGGGATTCAAAAGGACATGAGCTTGTGTCGATGAACTCTTTCTTGATCCCGCATCCAAATGCTCCTAGTGTTCACCCCCTTGTTGTGGTCTCCATCATTTTATTTGGGCTTCCTTCCTTGCATCTTCTTTTACAAAATATATCCTAATACATTTTTCTAGTAAAAGAAATGCACCTAATCTACTTATTATTACAAACCAATTGAAATGAATAGATAGATTACAAACCCAAATAAATATTACAACCACTTTGAACGAACAAACATATGAACACAATCATTCAACAAAACACAAGGCCATGGCTAGGTTATGAACATCTATTACATATCCAAATATGCAATAACACAAGACCCAAAATGGTTCCCCTTGACCCTTGAAACTTTCGGCCAAACAAACAAAAACCGAAAGTTCCGGGTTTTGTCCAAACAACACAATTAATCATCCAAATGACTTAGTTTTTCAAGATTACCACATGCATGTAAAGTATAACCTTGAAAAACCATGGGGTAACCAAAACCCCTAAAATTTTCGGCCATATGGTAATCCCCACCATAAACCCAAAAATTTTTGGGTCTAATGAAGCATGCATTCGTATAAGCGGCTCTTGATGCCATTGTTGGGTTTTAACAAGATTATCAAAGTCATAAAATCCCAATTTTATGAATAACGCAGCGGAAATTAGTTTTAAATCTTGTTAATTTGATATGTATAAAACCAATTTTACACATGCAAAACCCAAGCCCGGATCCAGATACGAAATATATACTATCAAACACATGCATGTCACTATAAGTCCATGCATGTTAAAGCTACCTTTCAAATCCAAAGAAGAGGAAGGAGATGATGATAATGAAGGAATGAACTTGAATATGAAGCTCCTCAAGCTAGCATACCCCAAGCTTTCCTACAAACACCACTTATAGCTAAGATTTAGTAACACTTGACAACTCCTCCTTGTTCTTGTTCTGCCAGAGAGAAAGAAGAGAGGGAGAGAGTTTAGAGGATTTTTCCTCTATTCTTGTGTTGTATTGTTGTGTTATTTTGAGAGAGAAAGCAAGAAAGAATGAAATAGTCTTTCAAATATGGCACCACCCAAGGCACCAATCAAAAGCATTGCATGTTCCCACTAACACAAAGATAATAATAAAATAAGAGAGGGGAGTGAGGGGGGGGGGGGCGGCCACCTCCTTCCTTTCTTAATTTTATTATATAACCTTTCCATTAATGTGTTGTGTTATAAAGCTTATTACACTTTGTTATAAGTATAACACAACATAGGTAACATTATTCACATATTGTTACTTAACCAACTTAAATGACATTATGGAATGCTATCTCCAAAAATATAAATCATCCATATGATTTATTTATTTCACAAGTACATTGTATTTAGAAACCCTTTCCAAATAACTTAAGTGTTAATATTTATTTGTTATGATCATATCATATATAAACAAATATTATTGGTGTTTGTCTAGCTTGTTATTGGGTATGACCCGACTTGGGATCATGACATACTAGCCACATCATTAATAATATGTGTCTTGGGCATACCGAGTCCAACAATCTTCCACTTGTACAAGATTCATAGAAGATTGATGCAAGTAGCAAATACCGCCTAACTACAGTTTACTACCCCTAATACGCATGACGAAGTGCCATTCAATAACACACCAGTAAACACTAAAGGAAAGAGATTGAACCGTTAGTAAAACAATATATCTAGGATACCTGTAACTTTGGAGGATACTATATCCTAGAGTTATCATGAATATAACACTTGCTTAGGATACCAAAAATCCGATGCATAACAATTGTCCCCAAAATTGACGGCTGAAAAATTGGTTTACAGTTGTTGAATTTTTGTATTTTGAATTCCGCATGTGGGATGGATATGTTACACGTGTCGGTCACCCGTACGACCTCCAAGACTTCTTATTTATCACATAATTATCTAAGGGCCAAACGCTGTTTTCCACCAGGAACTGTCTTTAGGCCTTTTGATCATTCAATCAGATCTGATATGATTTCGAAATCCTGGATCTGCTTCCCTTTTTTGCCTTTTAAAATTGGTTTCACTTACCCCTTTCTAGTTTTCACCACTGGCTTTTTTAGGAAGACCGGCCTTAGCTATATCCAAACAATGCCTATGGTTTGGAGAACCTTGTTTTTGTGCTTGAAAGGTTGATTGCTGACCACGCTTTTGACTTTACCCTTTCATAACTAGCCTTTGTGTATGACCTTCGTAGGCATGGCTCTTCTCGATATCTTCTTAAGACCAAGTCAGACAGAACCCCTCTTATTCTGAAGAATACTCAGAACAATGACAAGTGGAAGAAACAGTTTTTCTTCATTAAAAGGGGAACTCTTCCAGATCCCGGAAGCCTTCCTTATCTTTGGGTTACAAAAAGTAGGATATGTTATCCCGAGATGGTATGCTGAATCGTATCATACTAATATGCTTCTTTTCTTGTCTTTTTTGCAGCTCTAATGTTTTTCGAGATCTCTCCCCCGGGCAGACAAACCAGGAATAAGGTGAACTCCTTCTATCTCATAGACGAGGAAGAAACAACCTTCCACTTTCAATCAAACTTTCAAGATCCATCTTGCTCGGAGGAGTTCGATATGTCTGGTAAGAAACAACAATATATTAGTCATAAGGGTTAAGGGTTTAGAGATACTGACCTCTAGTTCAACAGGTAAGTCTGCTGCCGCTTTTGGTCTTGAAGATATTGATAGCATGGTGTCAACCCGCAGATCCGTCTGAAAGGAAGTCGCCTCGAGTCCTCTACCCAGGCCAGAAAGCATCTGTGTTAAGGGTTCAAGGACGAGGAAAAACCATGAGGTCTCTGATTCCACCCCTTTGCATGATATTGACTTCCACGAAGCCATGAACAAGACACAACAGGTATACTTCTTTCTTTAACGTATCCCTACATCCTGAATATAACATACGCTGAGTATTTCTTTTCTTACCAGGGTCTTGAGTTTATCTCCTCCAGGTTTGCCGCCATGAGCCTAGAATTCCAAGAAGCCCATACTCGTATTGCTGAATTGATGAAGATCGGGACCTCTAAGACCAGCCTTCTTGAGAAGAAAACCAAAGAGCTCGAAGATACGAAGCAGGAGCTCGCGCTAGCTAGAAAGTAGCTGGTTAATCAGGTGGTAGATTGCTTGGTGAGGATCCATGTCACACCCCGACTAGCACAATGCGGAAGCGTAAAACGGGAATGTAACAGACACCTCTGATATCAACAAATTGTTTATAAAGAAACATTACAAACTAATTTACAATATATTACATTTCTTCGTTCTATCATTGTTTTACAGTCTAGGCGATACAAACAAAACTAGTTCGTTAACTATACATTCTTACCACTATCGCCCTTGCTTCTATTCACGTAGCATCAACCACACACTTCAGGCAAGTAACAGGTCACCAAATTACTCCGATTTAGGTACACCTGAAAAGCAGTTTAAAACGGGTCAACTACTAGAGTTGGTGAGTTTCACGAGTTTCAAGAAAACAGTAACGAGTATTCACAAATTAACACTTGTAATCATGAAATAAGTATGTATGTATGTAAATGATGTATGTGAAGTAATTATGCTAAGCTACAGTGAAGCCTGGACTGTTCGTGCTGCGTGCCTCCATTTCTCACGCTCAATCAACCACTGTGGCCCCTTTCCTCCCACAACATGCCCCGGTAGCTATGCCTAACACTACATAGCGTCTTTGTATAATTATGGTCATGTGCAAACGGTTTTGGTGTCTCGGCAAACCATGCCGACTCCGTTTGGGTTTGTCAAACCAATAGTACTATTCACAAGCCACCGGCTCGAAGTTAATCACTGTGATCGTGGGGACTTTCGTGTGTTAGCACTTAGATAATTCACATCATCACATGTTTCAGATAAGTATATAGAAATAAGCAAACATGCTTTTCACCCCAAAAGTTCGTAAAACAGTTTAAATGTGGGGTCATGAAACTCACGGTTTAGTAGATATTCAGTACTGTATCGGCTCGTGGTTTGTTTGGTCCGCTATCAGTAGTTCCTATAATCAATATTATAATAACTTTAATATTTTAATATTATTATAATCTCAATACTAATCTGGGCTGTATAACTAATCTGGGTGTAGTTGGAACGCCCAGAAAGTGGTAATAGGCTTAGGTTGTGATGTTGTTCAATGTCTAGTACTTAAAACCGAACTTGGCTCAGACTCCCGTTTTCCCAGCTGGGCCAAGTTGCTCGTTTACACGTTGAGAAAGTAGTTATGGGAAAATAAGATTGGGTAAATGTATTGGTTAATAAAACGATTAAGTTACAAAAAAAGATCACAAACTGGGGTCCCGGATTAGCCACGGGGCCTGTTTCCGTTTATACAGTTTGATTTGAGAAGAAACGCGCATAATCCACCCGGATTGTCCAGGTTTCTCATAGAAAAGTTCATTTTTACTTAATTAGCCCAAAAATATGATTTTTGATCACTCTTGGGGTTTTGATATTCCCGCAGATTCACTAGTCGCGAACTTGCCGGTTGTTATAAAAACTGAATTTGTTTAATATTCAAATTAGCATAATTAATTAACCGTTAATCATTAAATTATGAAAATTTAACTACTTATCAATTAAAATATGTAGATTTTTATAAAAATATTTCTGGCATTTATTTACTGATTTATTAATTTATAAAAATTCGTTTTATCAGCTATATTTCGCTTGAAAATCGTCCGTTTACCCCAAAAAATTTCCAAAAATTCCACAAAAGTTCCTGAATACTCAAATCATGTCCCAAAACAACCTGTATCAATTCCAGAATGTAAAAAGCTTGTGCAATATTCTTTTCGGGCCAAATTCGGCTGTAAAAATTCACACGAACGAAAATAAACAAAACACCTTTAAACTTCTCCAAATGATCCCAAAATTCATAAGTGATCAAAATACATCAAATCTGAGTTCCCTAAATAAACATCCCAATTCGGTAATAAATTCGCCAAATATTCTCGGATCGTCGAAAAATTACCAAATTTGAACAGGGGCTCATTGACATGGTCCCTGATGTCCCTGAAATATTTCAAGTCCTAAAAATATGCACATCACAACCTTAACCTAAATAGCCCGTAAGCGAGTGTTTCGGCATTACCTTAGCGGGTTTGGCTTGTTTCCGACCTTTTAATCAAGTTTTCAGGTTCTTGTGCTTCTAAGCAGGCTAGGTACAAGTCCTATATCACAAACCAAGCAATATTTCATCAACATAACAGCCCTTAAGTTAGGGTTTCGGCTAGTGTACAAAAACGAACTTTTGAACCGTAAAAACGTCGTTTCAACCCTTTAATCCGTGTTTATGGCCAAAAAAACTATCAAAACAGGTTCCTTACCATGTGTATGATCAAAAAATGTTTATGGACCATTTTTAGGATTTTTACACGGTTAGGAATGATTTTTAGTAACCAAGACATGTTTTTATGGTATTAAACAAGTTTAAACAAGCTCAAAAGCTACTTATTTAAGCTCTTACCTTAGGTTTTCTTGCTGTTTTTGGCTGGAAAGAAGTTTATGTCAAGAATTTTCAAGAAATAATATTGAAAATATCTTGTATCTAGTTTAAATGTGAAAGAAAAAAAAGGGGGGGGCTGCTGCTGCGATCGGACCATCATGGGCCCACTTTGGGCCCATTTTGGCCCAATTTTCTGATTTCTCAAGCCCAAACACGAAAAGCCCGGTCCAAATTTAGTTCGGGTTCGGTTTTTGGCGCGAAAAACTTATCGAGTGCGTTAAACAGCGCGAAAACGAGTGTTTTTCGGCTAGTTTTGTGTAAAATTATAAAAACATACTATATGATTGTAAAAATCAAAAATATTTTCACGGATCGCCTAAAACATTTCAAATAAGTGTTTGGTAAGTCTTTTTCGGCTTAACGGATGATACAATGCTTGGTTTGTAACTATCTTTCGCGTTTAAATATATAGCGGGTGGTTAAACGAGCATGTTTTCGTATAACTTGTTTGCTATCAAACTAAGACCATATTTCTAATATTTTAGCTTGTATAGATCGTATATCACTTATAGATGGCCCCCCGAGATATCTGGGTCATAACCCTACCCGTTCGGTTAATCGCTCGTTTGTTACGCAAAAGGCGTTTATTTGCTTAATCGGTAAATACGTACTGAGGTGTACCTTGTTTTGGCTCAAATGTCACAATCCAGGAGGTCATGGAGCGAGCTAAGAGGTAGGTGGCTATCTCCATATTCCAATCCTGGCTCAGGATGGATAAGGTAGCCAAGGATGCTGTCCTGGACATTCCCTTTTGGAATTGGTGGCTTGGGAGAAGATCATGGCGGGATTGAATGGAGAAAATGTGGAGGAGCCGAGGACGAGCATGGTGGACAAGGCAACTGACGAGGTGGTGAAGGCGGTGGCTAGCGAAGCGGCGAAGGCAGTGGATGAAGGTGATCAGCTGGGCGATGATGGTGATAAAGACAAGGCTTGAGCCCAGTTTTTTATGATTGTTTGCTTATGTGTGATGATGGTTTGTAGTAGTATGTTGAAAAATTTTACTTTCTTCTTTGAACAATGATGCTTAGGATTATTTGAAAACATGGGTGGAGGGATCTTGAGTTTCAAGACGAAGCCCATGCTATCCTGAACTTTGACAACTCAACTATTCCTGGGTGGAAGGGTCTACCATTTTTTGAGAACGAAGCATGGGCATTTTTTTTAATTTCCTGCACTTTTTGTTAGTAATGGCATAATCTTTTGGCTTTCTATCGGGTTTTATTTATGAAATTTTTAGATAGGTTATCTTGACTTGCTTTAGGATATCCGAAACATAATATACCCAAGAAATATTTTAAGACTTAAGTTTTGAAATAGAACACCTTAGGGATAACATACTCAGAAAACATATCTCTAAAACTTATCATGTTTCTAGATAAAATATCTTAAGGATAATATATCCAGAAAATATATTTTTAAGACCTATTATGTTTTAAAATAAAATATCTTAAGGATAATATATCCTTAAAACTTAAATGAGAGTTGTTATAAATAAGCCAAAGATCATATCTTGAAAATAAAATGTGTAATAAAACTAAGTGTAAAGGAGTACCTTTGTAGTGGATACTTGCAGACAAACTTACATATGATGTCCCAAAGTGTTGATTCTTTTTGCATCGTACTTTCAGAATTTGTGCTCTTCGAGCTAAAAACAATTAAGTAGCACTTTTCCACCTAGTGACTTGGCCATTCTATGATCTAGAAAAACAAAATTAGAAAAATCTGGCGATAAAGCGTTGACTGGGATAAACCCGTTATGCTGGCGACAAGGCCTTTACTTGAGAGACATAAAAATGTCTAAACCTTAGATAAAACTGGGGAAAATCCCAAACGTGAGCGACATGAAAATGCCGAAACCTTAGATAAAATGAAAATTTTATAAACCTTAGGAACGTATGTGTGACACGTCTGCCACTTATCTTAAGGATTCGATCTGTAGCCAACAACAACATGATTATCAGCTGGTTTGGTCCGGCTGCCTCGAACTATAGTCGAATATCGTGCGCTCCAGGCAGGGTGTTACCCAATTCGTTAAAAAGGTGAAGACCTTTAAACCTTAGAAGATATCAGGGATATCATATTCGTGTGTGAGGTGATCAACTTCTTACTTTTGTTAGGATAATGTATCCTCAAGATATATGCAAAACACTGAAGTCTTTATCCGGAAATGTTGAGGATATGAACATACCAATTAAGGATACTAGTAGAAATATGCCTTGAGATGGATAGCATTCCAAGCTCTTGGTATAGAAACACATTCCATAGTAATTAACCTATATGCCCCTTTGCCTGCTTCTGAATCGGTCAAATAAGGACCTTCCCATTTTGGAGCTAGCTTTCCATCAGCGGGATTAGTGGTATTCTGAATAGCCTTTCTCAAGACCAAATCTCCGATTTGAAATCTTCGAATCCTGATATTCTTTTTGTGGGACTTGGCTATCCTTTGTTGATATGCTGCCATTCTGATCTTAGCAAGATCTCTGAGCTCGTCAATACTGTCTAGATCTTCAGTAAGGCTTTGGTTGTTGGACTCAGTATCTTGGATGCTAGTTCTTGCTGTGGGGATCACCATCTCTATAGGGATAACAGCTTCGGCTCCAAACACCAAAGAGAAAGGTGTTTGACCCGTTGTATTTTTTGAAGTAGTCCTATCAGCCCAAAGTAAGAATGGCAACTATTCAGCATATTTTCCTTTCTTGGACCCCAATTTTTTCTTCAAATTGTAGATGATGATCTTATTACTTGATTCTGCTTGACCATTAGCCTGAGGATGTACTGGTGTTGAAGTTATCATCTTGATTCCCCAAATTTCACAAAAGTTGTTTGTCTGGCTACCAATGAACTGTGAACCATTTTCACAAATGATCTCTGCTGGGATACCACATCTTGTCAGGATATTGCGCTTGATAAAGGATATCATTTCTTTCTCCCTAACTTAGACAAATGCTTCAGCTTCAATCCACTTGGAAAAATAATAATCTGTCATGGTTAGCATAAAGACTTTTCCACCAGGAGCCTTAGGCGGCTTTCCCACAATATCCATTCCCCATTTCATAAATGGCCATAGGGATATAATAGGATGTAGTACTTCAGCTGGTTGATGCAGGATGTTGCTGTGTCTTTGACAAGCATCACATTTCCTGGAGAAATCCATCGCATCCTTCTTCATTGTTGGACAGAAATAACCTGTTCTTAGTATCTTGGATACTAAGGCTCTGCCCCTAGTGTGGTTTCCACAATCACCTTTGTGTATATCCTTGAGGACTTCTTGTATTTCATGATGTTCCAAGCAACTCAACTATGGACCTGCAAGTGACTTTCTATATAAAATATTATTTAGGATAATATATGTTTTGTCAAAAATTAACAACAGTGATTTTGTAACCAATTTAGTAAATCGGGACTAGGTGCTTGTAAAGATAGTATGAACACAGAGATTTGTTGTGAGGAAAAACCTGGTATCCTTAGGATAACAAGAAAAAAACCCCGGGTGGTGAAAACTATCACCACCGGTTTATTAATAATAAAGGTGATTACAAGTGTGGAGCTCAAAGTTGATCATGATTATAGAGAATGTGAGTACTAGTAAGTTCTCGAGTGCTAGAGTGTGTGTTATAATCATTGTTTAGAGATCTATTTATAATAAACAAAGTATAACAACTATTGCCTATAATTTAGGAAACTTTTGGACTAAATCTAATTAGCCGTTAATCTCTCAATCAACACGCTTCCTTTTCTGTCATGATCTATCAACTGAAAGCGCAACTCTTCGGGAGATCAAGCAACAGTCTTTGACCTGGTAAACATGGAAAGTAGCAATTATTACGTTAGTTATATAACGTAATTAGGATACATGTTACCTTGGAGGAGACCGCATCCTGGATTCGTTATGAATAGAATCTTTGCTGAGGATACTGAAAATCCGTGCCCTAACAATTGTCCCCAAATTTTAGCAGCTGTAGATATGCATTACAGCTGTAAAATTTTTGAAATTTGAATTTTAAATCTTGCATGGTGGATCTTTAATGCACGTGTCAGCCGTTTTGGTAACTCGCCAAACCCTAGGCTGTCCTTATAATTACCTGGATAAATAACATTTCTATCCATCTTATCTTCTATCCAGATAACTTCTCTCTTCTCTTTCTTCTTTATCTTCATGAAATCATGAGTCCAAAGCTTTTTACCTTCTGGCAAGTCCTACGAATCTCCTCGCAAGTCCTACGAACGAGATATGTATTTTTGGCAACACCGATATCGCATATCTTCGATCTCGGGGTTGTTTTCCTGCTGGTATTGTTTTCAGACAATTTGATGCCGCTCTTTCTACCGATTATGTTTCAAAAACCTGGATTTGCTTTCCGTTTTTGCCGTTTAAAATCGGTTTCTCCTACCCATTTCCTGCCTTTACCACTGAGTTCTTTTCCAGAATTGGTCTTAGTTATGCCCAAACCATGCCCATGGTTTGGAGGACCCTGTTTGTTTTGGAGAGACTAATCGCTGACCATGCTCTTGATTTCACCCTTTATGAACTTGCTTAGGTATATGTAACGTCCGTAAATTTTCGATAAAAAGGTTTAACCTTGTAGTGTTGTTTTCACATTCCAGGCTTGGCCCGGCATCCTTCCGAGGGCTCCTTGACCTCCCTCGAAAACGTTTCTCACTTAAAATTCCACCCAAGTTGCTACACACTTCATACTGGAGGGACTAGAGTGTAAATTATTATTTTATATCATAAAACAAACAATCCTAACCCTAGCCCCCCCCCATCTGCGATCGGCAAGAAGCTAGAGCCAAGAACCCCCGATTTTTCTTTATTGCAGCTGTGATTAGGCCATAAAACTCCAATTCCAAGTCGATTCTATGATTCCCCAAGTCTTTTACACGTTAATTGATCCTTATATTGCGCGTATTGATCGAAATTTCTTGTTGTAGACTAACTGGGTGGCTGTCCAATTAAGCTTTTCCGGGGCTTTTTGAGTGAGGTTTTTGCATCAAAATCCAACTAGGTATGGCATGTACATCATATTATAATTTCATGGCCAATGGAGGTTTTTAGGTCGGTCAATCGATTTTAGTTCGAAAACTAGGGTTTATCGGATGTAGGATTGGCAATTGTTGAGTTTGATGCGTTAGTCGATCGGATGACCGACCGAATCAGTTTGTACAGCCCTAGGGGGGATTAAGGGCTATGGAAAAATTAAAATTTTGATACTCGGGGCTGTTTTGGTTGGTGATTGGTCAATCGAGTCGGCGGTGCGCGAATTTTCGTTTAAATGGTAAATTGAAAGTTGTAAAAAGGAACCGTCAACCCTATCAACTCGGGTAACATAATTATGATGTAAGAAAAGGATATGATGGGAATTTGGTCCATTGGGGCTGATTCATTTGACAATTGGTTTTAAGATTTATTACGCGCGTGTTCGACTCGATTTGATTACCGGCGGGTGAGTTGTGCATCATGGTTAGCCCCGCCCATAATCGTAGGCTGGATTTGGTTAGTTGAAAGGTTTAGGGGCTAAGGTAAAGTAATTGGGTTTGGGTTGGGCCTTGGGCCAAGTGTTGGGCCTTAGGCCAAGTTGTTGGGCCTTGGGCCAAAGTGTTGGGCCTTGGGCCAAGTTGTTGGGCTTTGGGCCAAAGTGTTGGGGTTGAACGGCCCATTAGGCAAGAGTGTTCTTACGGTCCAGTTTAGTGACGCGTTACGTGCAAATTACAGGCCCTTGCTTGTGAGTGAGTACTTAAGGAGTCCTTAGCTCGTTGCTGGTGTCTGGTTGACCTCAGGTGAGTTCATGATGTCCTTTTTACTCTTTTACGTTTTGGGCTAGCATACACACCGAAATCCAATTTTATACGATTTTACTCGTTACAACTATTTGAATGGTATTACATGGTCTCACTTGTGATTGTGCATTTGGATAGTTATATTTGAATTATTTTATATGCTTTAGGATATTTTTGACTCGTTTATGGTCTTGTATCCTTTGAAGTTACATACATTATTAATGGTCTAGACTCGAGGACGTTAATAGACTTGGTAGTAATTTAATATGAGTAGACCTATTTACTTAGTTCCTGTATGGGATGATATATATATATATAGATACATATATGTACATATGTATGGAGGTATGTATGTATGTATGGGTATGTGTCACCTTATAGCCTACGGTTGTGTGATGATATTTAGTTCCTCGTGACTAAGAATGATGTGAGTAGGCTTATTGATGTGTGTGTGCATGGTGATTCAAGGCCGGGTCAAATATATTACTCAGGTTGTACCCGTGGTGGAGAGGCCCGTGTGACGTGATCATCATTTTGGCGAGTCAAATATATTACTCGGGTTTTAAAATCTCGTCGTGGAGAGGCCTGTTGAATGTTGAGCCGCGATCGGGTCAAATATATTACTCGGGTTGTACCCGTGGTGGAGAGGCCCGTATCACGTGCTTGGAATGTTGAGCCGCGGTCGGGTCAAATATATTACTCGGGTTGTACTCGTGGTGGAGAGGCCTGTATCACGTGCTTGAATGTGTAAGCTCTGACCGAGTCAAATATATTACTCGGGTTTGACCCGTGGTGGAGAGGCTCGTGTCACATGCTTAGATCTTACCGCGTCTGGGTCAAATATATTACTCGAGTCTTGACTCGTGGTGGAGAGGTCCGTGTAGGTGTGTTCGACGATGAATGTATTACTTGGTGAATTATATTATTTATTTTATTTTTATCCTCTCTATTATTTATAACTATAACTTTGAAATATAGTATGAATTATTGTTTAAGAAAACTAGAACTCACTCAGCTTAAGCTGACTTTGTGTGTATGTTAGATTGACTTTCAGGTTAAGAAGTGGATGCTACCGCTTGGACGTGTTGGATGCTACTCGGAAGGCTGAAGGCATTTCTGATCGAGGAATTCCAATAAAACAAATATTTTATTTACATTTGATTTTGGACACCTGTACCCGTGTTTGGGACTTTTAATACTTAAACTTTTTCTGCTGTTATTCACTCTGAACTGGTTTTAAATACAAAGAATTGTTTGGTTTTAAATTTTTGTGAAATTGTGGATATGATTACCAACTTCAGGATTCTCTGGATTTGGGGTCTTACAAGTTGGTATCAGAGCCATGGTTCGAGGGATCCGAGCATTCCCGAATGCTTGGACTCAGATTGTAAAAGAAAATACTAGAAATGCCAACTGCGGGTAGCTTCACGCCAAGAGGTAAATTTTCTATTTGTTTGTTCGTCTTTAGGAGCATTAGAGTTTTATTATGTGCCTATTTGCTTAAATGTTAGATGGGATGCTAATATGGTTAGGGGCAGGGGGTGCTTAGGATGGGCCGGTAAAGTGATGTGTGTCTAATAACCCTATAATAATGACCTTCACAACTAAGCTTTAATATTAAAATGAAAATCCTAAAACCACACACAACCGGCAAGTGTACCTATCGTAAGTAGTACAAACCTAGGAAGTCCGAGTATCGAACACGTGGACATGTAAGACGCTAACGATCACTAACCCTAGACAAGACCTACCTTAGAATAATATTATATTGATTTTTGAATTCTGTTAACTTAACTGAACAAACTAGACTGACTTTACCAAAAATAGAAAACTTAACGACAAACTAACTGTGTTAACTTATGATGGAGAAAAACGTCTACCTAGGTCTGAATCAAATTGTAGGCCTAACAAGCTAATGGATTGGATGACTTCAAGACACCGGTCCCTAAATATGACACGACTAAGGATCGCTCGGGCTCACTGGATCACCTCTCGGTCTCACTCAACAAGCCTAAACGACCAAACCGGGAAACAATTGCTAACGTGTTCTAATGAAGGATCACCTCTCGGTCTCACCAACACTCGACCCTAATGGCAATGAATACTACACAACCAAGGATAGAGGAACAATTCAACTTAAACAAAAATAGATCAACTAGACGCTCAAAACACCTAAACCTGACAAGAAACGAACTCGCTCTCGCGCAATCCTTATTCTAGCATGCAAAGGCAATGAGACAACCCTAACTTCCTATCACCTCTCGGTCTCAAAGAAGGTGTTTAACCGCTGTACTTAATCCAATAATCATGCAACAAAACCCTACAGTGGTACCTACCGCAAACAAACCCTAAACACAAAGTCTCTATCAAACAATGCACCAACCAATCAATACAAAATTAATCAACCGACACACGGGGTTTATGCAATGAATCACCAAAATTTCCAGCCCTTAAACACAACCTATTTCATGTCTAAATCAAACTTTACAATAAAAATTAAGGTCTATTAATCAAACAATCAATAAAACCTATCAAAACCTAACAATTAACATCATCCCTAGGTAGACCTAACAAGATTAGCCTCTCATACTTTTTGGACAGCCATGAACATTTAATAAACACATCATTAAACTCATACCAATCATCTCAAAATTCATTAAACGATCAATAACAATCATAAACACTTCAATCTCTAACACAATTGCAAAACAAATTAACAATTGATTAAGAAAATAAAGTTTGATGAATAAAGTAATGAATGAAAGGATATGGAGATTGTCAGGACCGTCCGTCGGGTGAAACCTTAGCAAAGGTTCGACAAGAACACACCGACTTGAATACTCAAAGACCGATTGAATATCTCGGTGGAATCAGGATATCCAATGATTGAGAATGAAGGATTGTGAACAAATATCAAACACAAAACAGTAAATGATAATCAGTAAAGGCTCTTTCAGAGACAAAGATTCACTATATTTAATAATACATCAATGGAACAGTGAATGGAATGTCTAGGGTTTTGTGCGACGGCGGCGGCTATTGTACGATGAACAAAACAAAATGGAATGTTTTCGTAATCAGTGCGTGCCAGCCTATGTTCCGTCCCCAAAATCCGTACCCTAAAGGTAACCTAGGATGTCTATTTATAGACCTTGATAGTCCTTCTAGAAGTCCTAGTCATTACATAATGAAAGCTAAATCTAATACAAGTGTTACAGTCCTCGAGCAAGGTACATACCTTGCTCGAGCAAACTTCCTATACTAGGTGTGCTCGGTGAATGTCCTCGAGCAGACTTTACTTGGAATATATTCTCTTTCGAAGAATACATATTCTCTTGGAGTAAGCTTCATTCCTCTTGACTTGTTCAAGCTTTGCTCGAAAAAGTCCATCGAGCAAGCTCATTCTTCTTGATGTCTTCAGCTTTTCTTATTCAGAAATCTTTAGCATGCTCGGATGTAAATCTTGCTCGGTAACTAAACTGTGCTCGAAGTCTTTGCTTTGATTCACGTGACATCCACTTATTGCATCCATGCTCGTCCTCATGTGCTCGATCATCCTGTGCTCGTAACACTTGGCTAGAACTTGTATGATTAAGCTGTTTGCTCGATTTGCAATCCATGCTCGATAGAAGATTACTCTTGCTCGTTAAAATGTAGCTTGCTCGAAGCCTTTAACACTTAGAAGAATCAACCATTTAAGGTTCAGAACCTTGCTCGAAGTAGTAAAAACCATGCTCGATCGTCTGGGCTTGCTCGAATTCCATACCTAGCCGTTTCTGAGGAGGTTGAGAAGATTCCAATATTTCTTGTAGAGCACAAATTGTCACTCACATTATTAAGGCAAGCAGAATAGTCAGTTAAGCACAGCAATCAATCATGCAAACATTCACAGTGAGAAACATAGATGATCAATTAGCACCTCACCTAAGCACACATCCTAAATCAAACTTCATCAGCATTAATCATTCCTAGGCATTTTAATAGAAAATGGAATCTTGTTTTATCTAAAGGTTTGGTGAACAGATCAGCCAAATTTTCAAATGTATCTACCCTTTTCATTTCTATTAGGCCCTTTTCTTGACAAATTCTAATGAAATGATGCCTAATTTCAATATGCTTAGTCTTAGAATGTTGGACTAGATTCTTAACTATAAACATAGCAGCAGTGTTATCAATTAAAATAGGTGTGAGTAAGAAATTCAGACCATAATCCAGCAGTTGGTTTTGAATCCACAGATCCTGTGCACAGCAGGCAGATGCAGTAATGTACTCCGCTTCAGCAATAGAGATTGACACTGTGGTTTGTTTCTTGCATTGCCATAACACGAGTCTGTTTCCAAGAAACTAACATCCTCCTGAAGTTGATTTTCGACTCATGTTGCAACCATCATAGTCACTGTCAGTATATGCCATCAAATCAAAGGAAGAGTTCTTTGGATACCAAATTCCCACGTCTGGTTTTCCTTTCAAGTATCTGAATATTCTTTTCACTGCTAGCATATGTGACACCTTGGGGTTTGCTTGAAATCTTGCACAGACACACACAACAAACATAGTATCTGGCCTAGATGCTGTGAGATACATCAATGATCCTATCTTGGCCCCATTGGTGTTGACACTGCCTTGAAGTCTTGGCACTTGAACTTGGTGAGAATCTCTTGAACATATTTTGATTGATTGATAAAAATTCCATCTGTCTTCTGTTGCATTTGTAGTCCAAGGAAGAAATTCATTTCTCCCATTGAGCTCATTTTGTATTTGGACTTCATCACTTGCTCAAATTCCTTGTGCATTTGTTCATTTGTTGAGCCAAAAATGATGTCATCCACATACACTTGCAGCAGTAGCAAGTCTTTTCCTTTTCTTTTGTAAAACAAAGTCTTGTCAATTGCCCCTCTGCAGAAACCATGTTCTAACAGATGGTTAGACAGCTCATCATACCAGTCTCTTAGTGCCTGATGTAGTCCATAAAGTGCTTTGCTGAGCTTTTAGAGTTTGTTTGGATGAATTGGATCTTCAAATCTAGGAGGTTGTGTGACATAAACTTCTTCATATATCTTTCCATTCGGAAATGCAGATTTTACATCAAGCTGATAGACTTTAATGTTCATTGATGCTGCATACGCTAGAAAAATCCTAATAGCCTCTAGTCTTGCAACAGGAGAAAATACCTCTTCAAAGTCTACTCCTTCTTCTTGCAGGCACCCTAGAGCTACCCATCTAGCTTTGTTCTTAATCACTATCCCCCTCTCATCCTTTTTGTTTCTAAAGACCCATTTTGTACCAATTGCATACTTGCCTCTGGGCTTGTCCACCAAGTCCCACACATGTAAGTCTCTGAACTGAGCTAATTCCTCCTGCATAGCTTCCACCCAGCTGTTGTCCTTTAAAGCTTGATTGATATTCTTTGGTTCAAATTGGGATAGAAAACAGGCATACAAGCAGATATTTGCTCTTTCAAATGCACTTCTGGTAACTCTTTCATGTAGGTCTCCAATTATGTTCTTTGCAGGGTGATTTCTTTCAACAGAGGTAGTTTGAACAACTGGTGGTACAAACACTTCTGCTTCTAGATTTTACATATCTCAGCAGATTCATCATTAGATCTGTCTTGATTTTCAGTAGAGTTTTGAACATGATTGAGTTCTGATGTAGATGCCTCATTTCCTCCTAGCTGCAATGAGTCAAACAAGGTCTGCAACTGATACATTTCTTCAGTCTAAGAAGGTTGTTGACTTTGGATGGGTTCACTTTCAATAACACTTGGACCTTCATTGGAGATTTCAACTGCAATCTCTTGTCCAACTCTGTAAGGCCCCGAACCCCGGGAACCCCACAGTTGGTAATCATTCAAAACACTCGTAAAATTAAATAAACTTAAAAACCGTCCCTTCCATTAAAACAAACGTATCATAGTATCAATTTTGCGGAAAACATGAAAAATGAAATAAGTTCTCGAAACCCGGGAATTTTGCCCAAAATCCAAAGTGAGTATAACTTTTATAAGTTTCCTTGAAATAAAATGTTCATAACAAATCTTCCTTCCAGTATGCCCTTCACCATCCAAGTAGCTCCGTGCACGACCAAGCAATAAGGCATCCACTTCCAAATCTTGAAACATACACTAACATGCACACAAAGTCAGCTTGAGCTGAGTGAGTTCAAGTTTTAAGTAAAAGATATCAGTAGTAAAATCATGATAGCCATACCAAAGGTTTTCTTAAAGTAAAAGGGTACATCCATCTAATCATCATTATCGAGCTTAAACATCCTCATACATACATATACAAATGTATATGTAAACATCCATTCAATAACATCTCTATATACATAACAGTATATATATATATAACATCCACGTATAACATCAGGGTCGAGCAAACGTACAACCCAAACACGTAACATCAGTGCATGCAAACACGAATTAGGCATACACAACATCAGTAGTCGAAACGACTACATCGCCAAATAGAGTCCAAGAAATAATGTATATACATATATATATATATATATATTTAACATCCCAAGGCTTACCATATACTAGCAAGCCTATATAAAATCATTTTAAAACATTTCATCAAGTAAGAAAACATTTAGGTGCGCATGCTAGCCAAAAAGTAAAATGAGTAAAAGGGGCATCATAAACTCACCTGAGATCGATCGAATACTTGCAACGAGCTAGGAAGTTCCTAAGGGCACAATCACAAGCAAGGGCCTGTAAATTATACATAATGCGTTACTAAACTAGACTGTAGGAACACTAAAGCCTAATGGGTCGTACAAGCCCAATACTTTGGCCCAACAACTTGGCCCAAGGCCCAACACTTGGCCCAAGGCCCAATACGTGGCCCACGGCCCAATACCTGGCCCAAGGCCCAACAACTTGGCCCAAGGCCCAATACCTGGCCCAAAGCCCAAGGATAGTCAAATCGGGTCGAATGCGCGTGCAATAAACCTTAAAACCATTTGTTAAACGAATCAACCCCGAATGGACCAAATTCCATCTTAACTCTTTTCATTCATCATAATTATGTCACCCGAGTTGATAGGGTTGAAGGTTCCTTTTTACAACACTTTCTTTAACATTTAAACGAAAATTCGCGCACCGCCGACTCGATTGACGAAGCACTAATCACGACAGCCCCGAGCACCAAAAAAATAATTTTTCCACAGCTCTTAAACCTCCCTAGGGCTGCACAAACTAAATCAGTCGGTCACCCGATCAACTAACGCATCAAACTCAACAATTTGCAATTCTACACCCGATAAACCCTAGTTTTCGAACTAAAATCGATTGACCGACCTAAACACCTCCAATGACCATGAAATTTTAATATGATGTACATGTCAACCTAGTGGGATTTTGATGCGAAAACCTCACTCGAAACAGCCCCGAAAATGCTCAATTGGGCAGCCACCCGGTTAACCTACAACAAGACGTTTTTCGATCAATACGCGTAATATAAGGGTCAATTAACGTGAAAAAGACTTGGGGAATCGTAGTACATACCTTGAATTGAAGTTCTAAGGCTTAAAGTTGGCTGCAAAAAAGAAAATCGGTGGTCTTGTGGCTGCTCCTTTCTGCCGATCGTTGCAGGTATAGGGCTAGGGTTATAGTTTTTTTTTTATGTTATAACTTAAGATATTACACTCTAGTCCTTCTAGATTCAAGTGTAAGGCAAAATGGAAGGAATGGTTAGGTTCTTTAACATACCGGGATGACGTGAAGGCTTCCGAGAAACGTTGGTTTAGTCCCGAGAGTTATACATACTCTACAAGCTTTAGTTCTTCAAACCGGAGTTAACGGGTGTTACAAGTCCACCCCCCTTACAATGGGCTTCGTCCTCGAATCCCGATGCGACAGGAACAACTGCGGATAAAGCCTCATCATTTCGTCTTCGGACTCCCAAGTGGCCTCGGAACCCCTACGGTGCTTCCACTGCACCTTCACCTGCCTAACCACCCTATTTCTCAAGCGCCTCTCCTGACGGTCAAGGATAGCAATCGGTCCCTAAACGTAGTTCAGCTTACCATCGAGCTCAATATCGTCAAGAGGCACATGGGCCACCTCATCTGCTAAGCATTTCCTCAGATGGGATACATGAAAAGTAGGATGAATCCCAGCGAGCTCCTCGGGTAAATCCAGTCTATAAGCTACCTCACCAACTCGGGCCAAAATACGGAACAGGCCTATAAACCTCGGACTGAGCTTCCCCCTCTTACGAAAACGAATAATGCCCTTCCAGGGAGAAACTTTTAACATAACCCGATCCCTAACCTCAAACACAATAGGCCTTCGCCTTTTATCTGCATAAGACATCTGACGATCCTGCGCGGCCTTCATAAATGCTTTGATCTTGTCGAGTTTCTCAGTCTAGCCTCGACCACCTCTAAACTACCTAACTGCTTTTGACCAATGGAACCCCAACAGAAAGGAGTTCTACACCTCCTACCATACAACATCTCAAACGGTGGCATCCCAATCGTAGCGTGATAACTGTTGTTATACGAAAACTCCACCAACGGTAAGTGACGGTCCCAACTACCACCAAAGTCAATAACATAAGCCTGCAACATATCCTCGAGAGTCTGAATGGTCCTCTCGGACTGACCATCTGTATGCGAGTGATAAGCAGTACTAATGAGGAGTTTGGTGCCCATCTCCTCGTGAAACCTTTTCCAAAACCTGGAGGTGAAACGTGTATCCCTATCCGAAACAATAGACACCGGCACCCCATGCCTAGAGACGATCTCACGAATAAACACATCGGCCAGCTGCTCTGAGTTAAAAGTCTCTCGAATCGGCAAGAAATGAGCGCTCTTGGTCAGTCTATCCACAATTACCCAAATGGTGTCAAAAATTGCCCCTAGGAGTACGAGGCACTTTAGACACGAAATCCATGGTAAGATGTTCCCATTTCCACTCAGGTATTTCGAACGGCTGAAGTTTCCCAAATGGCTTCTGATGCTTGGCCTTAACCTGTAGACACGTCAAACACTTACTCACGTTCTGAGCCACCTCAAATTTCATTGCAGGCCACCAATAATTTTTCTTCAAGTCTTGGTACATCTTGGTCGCGCCCGGGTGAATAGAATAGCGCGACTTGTGTGCCTCATCGAAAATTTTATCTCTAAATCCTCCATACCTCAGTACCCATAAACGACCATCCTTATATTTCACCCCATCACCTACGTCTTCCAACAACTTTTCTTGACCAAAAATACGCTCTGACATAATCCATTCCACCTGCAACGCTTCATTCTGTATGTTGGCTATTTGTTTCAAAATGTCGGGTTTGAGAATAAGCTGGTAGGATTTCACACGAATAGGTTTTGGTCTCTCCTTCCGTCTTAACGCGTTGGCCACCACGTTAGCCTTACCCGGATGGTACATGATCTCCAGGTCGTAGTCCTTAATCAACTCCAACCATTGATGCTGCCGCATATTCAGTTCCTTTTGCTCGAAGAAATACTTTAAGCTCTTATGATCTGTATAAATAACGCATGGAACACCGTACAAATAGTGCCTCCACAACTTAAGCGCAAATACAACCGTTGCCAGTTCTAAATCGTGGATAGGATAATTCGCCTCGTGAGGCTTCAACTGTCATGAGGCATAAGCGATGACTCGACCTCGTTGCATCAAAACACACCCAAGCCCCTGATAAGAGGCATCAGAATATACAACCAAATCGTCGGTGCCATTAGGTAAAGCTAAGATCGAGGCATGCGTCAATCTGTTCTTCAACTAGAGAAAAGCTTCCTCCTGTTCCGTACCCCAAACGAACTTAACACTTTTCTTAGTTAACTTGGTTAGTGAAGAAGCAATTTTCGAAAAATCGGGAATAAAGCGGCGGTAATACCTCGCCAAACCCAGAAAACAACGGATTTCAGTCGGAGACTTAGGAGACTCCCATTCATTCACGGCTTCCACCTTTGTAGGGTCAACCAGAATACCACTAGGGTTAATGACATGGCCCAAGAATTGAACCTCACGTAACCAGAAGGAACACTTAGAAAATTTCGCATACAATTTGTTCTTTCGCAGAGCCTCCAACACTTCCCTGAGATGACCAGCATGATCGGATTAACTTTTAGAGTACACAAGAATGTCATCGATGAACACAATAACCGAGCGATCGAGCATCGGTCTACACACCCGGTTCATAAGATCCATGAACGCAACCGATGCGTTGGTCAAACCGAAAGACATCACCAGAAGTTCGTAATGTCCATAACGAGTGCGTAAGGCAGTCTTAAGAATATCTTCCTCCCGAATCTTCAGCTGATGATACCCGGACCTAAGGTTGATCTTCGAGAACCAACTAGCTCCTTGGAGCTGATCAATAAATCGTCGATCCTTGGGAGAGGGTACCCATTTTTGACAGTGAGCTTGTTTAATTCACGATAGTCAATGGACATCCGCATGCTACCGTCTTTCTTCTTAACGAACAAGACCGGGGCACCCCAAGGCGAGATGCTCGGTCGAATAAAGCCCTTATCGAGCAAGTCTTCCAACTGAGCCATAAGTTCCTTCATTTCATTCGGCGCTAGGCGGTAGGGAGCTCAGGCAACGGGTTTGGCGCCCGGTACAAGGTCTATCTGGAACTCAACCTCGCGATCCGGCGGCACATCTGACAAATCATCTGGAAATACATCTGGGAAATCACAAACAATAGGAACATCACCGACGGTAGCCACCTCGTTATTCACATTCATAGCATACGCCAGATACGCCCCGCACCCCCGCTGCATCAACTTCCCCGCCTTAAGCATGGATATAATATGTGGCGTCGCAACCTTCCGATCACTGAAGACCGTAATTCGAGTCCCATCTGGGGCCCTTAGACGAACGAGTTTCTGACCACAAATGATCTGAGCATCAACATTCGCGAGCCAATCCATCCCGAGCACCACATCGAAACAACCAAGCGGCATCAAGTACAGTTGCACCGGAAACCTATAAACAGACAACTCAATGGAACAACCCTGAATAGCCCTAGACACGGACACGGATTTTCCTACGGCAACCTCAAGCTCAAACCCATCGACTACGCGCTCGGGTGATTTATTCAATAAGGAACAGAAAGTGGTAGCCACAAAACTCCTATTGGCGCCCGAATCAAATAAAACTGACGCCCGTAATTCATCAAGTAGAAAGGTACCTAGGACAATATTATACTACTGCTTAGCTACACGGTCAATACATACGAATTCAACGGTGGAATGAAAGCTAAATAAGGAAAAAGTACCTGAAAAGACATCCGCATCCTCTTTCGCTTCCTTCTTGGAGATGTTGAAGGCCCTCGCCCTGGCCTTCGGCTTCTCATCTATTTTCCCCCTCGAGGAAGTCCCCTGCCCGGACCCCCCCCCCCCCCCCCCGCCTTAATTGAAGGACAGTTTGATGCCAAGTGACCCGAACCCTTACAGCGGAAATAGGTCAATGTCGGGCACTCAAAATGGGGGTGTCCCACCTTATCACAACGAAAAAAAGTGCCACGCCCCATCCTACACTCCCCCTTATGCGGCTTCCCGCACTTCTTGCAATTACCAGACGCTGCATCCCTTTTAAACTCAGAAGTCTCAGTCTTTACCCTTTTCCCGGACGAGTTAAAGTTGTTCCCCCATGGCCGCTTACCGTACGAATTTGAGTTCAATGCCCTCCTATTCTCGGTAGGCGGTAATTTCTCCCTCTGATCATAAAGCGTACCTGCTAGAGTGACCACCGAGTGAAAAGAGTTCATGTCGGTAGTCAACACACCCCTACAAATTTCCACCGGAAGTCCCTTCACGTACTTCTTAATCCTCTTCGCTTCGGGAGTAACCAAGTCAGGACATAAGCGAGCCATCTTGTTAAACTTGGTGGTATACTCCCGATGCGACATAGAACCAGCCTCCAAGGTCAAGAATTCATGTTCTATTTTATCTAATTCATGCGGAGGACAAAACTGATCAAGAACTGATTTCTTCAACTCATCCCACGTCATCCTCCTAACCGCACGATCCCCATGGCTTGCGCCAAGTTATCCCACCAACATTGTGCCTCGAAACGGAACGAAGCAGTAGCATAAGTCACCATGTCATCCCCCTTGCACTTACAGACCCTCAGTACGGCCTCCATCTCTCTTACCCACTGATGTGCAGCCAGGCATCTTTAGTACCATCGAAAGAAGGGGGGTCGCACTTCTTAAAGTCACCATACGAGCAACCCCGGGTCGATAAACTAACGGTCCGCACCTCATCTTCATCCCCACTCGGCACATACACTTCCTCTTCCTCTTCGACCTGTACCTCCTTACTCTTCCTTCCCCTATCCGAACCTTTACCAGCTATTGATTCTTCCATGACCCTGACGGACTCAGCAACGATCTCTGGAATGGCGCTATGGAGAACCTGGTAAACCTCATCCACCATAGCCGCACGTAAAGAAGGATCTAAGGCGGGGTTACCCCCTTCCTCATGAATCAGAGTTTCCTGTTGGGGAGTAGGAATCTCGTTCTCGGCTTCGGCACGTGGCCTACGACCACGACCACGACCGCTAGAACCACCTCTCCTGGTTGTTCGAGTATTAACCATGACTTATCCCTATAAAGACAGAGTTTTAATATGATTAAGTACAAGTGGCATTTAGAACATGTAAGGTAAGGGTAAACTGCTAATGACGTTGATCAAGTGTGATTAGTCGTTTACTTTACCCGCACGTCCTAATCACCCCCGGCCCCTAACCATATTAGCACTCTATCTAACACTTAACAGTTAATCACATAAGGGAAATCTTAAATGTAAAGGAATGACTAAATAACTTAAAGTTACCTCTTGGCGTGCAGCTACTCGTGGCGGGCATACTAGTCTCTTTTCTTACCGTTCGAGTCCAAGCATTCGGGGATGCTCGGATCCCTCGAACCTAGATTTTGATACCAACTTGTAAGGCCCCGAACCCCGGGAACCCCACAGTTGGTAATCATTCAAAACACTCGTATAATTAAATAAACTTAAAAACCGTTTCTTCCATTAAAACAAACGTATCAGAGTATCAATTTTGTGGAAAACATGAAAAATGAAATAAGTTCCCGAAATCCGGGAATTTTGCCCAAAATCCAAAGTAAGCATAACTTTTATAAGTTTCCTTGAAATAAAATGTTCATAACAATTCTTCCTTCTAGTATGCCTTTCACCATCCAAGTAGCTCCGTGCACGACCAAGCGATAAGGCATCCTCTTCTAAATCCTGACACTTACACTAACATGCACACAAAGTCAGCTTGAGCTGAGTGAGTTCAAGTTTTAAGTAAAAGATATCAGTAGTAAAATCAAGATAGCCATACCAAAGGTTTTCTAAAAGTAAAAAGGTACATCCATCTAATCATCATTATCGAGCTTAAACATCCTCATACACACATATACAAATGTATATGTAAACATCCATTCAATAACATCCCTATATACATAACAGTATATATATATATATATAACATCCACGTATAACATCAGAGTCGAGCAAACGTACAACCCAAACACGTAACATCAGTTCATGCAAACACGAAGTAGGCATACACAACATCAGTAGTCGAAACGACTACAACATCAGTAGTCGCCCAAGGCCCAACCACTTGGCCCAAGGCCCAACCACTTGGCCCAAGGCCCAACCACCTGGCCCAAGGCCCAATACGTGGCCCAAGGCCCAATACCTGGCCCAAGGATAGTCAAATCGGGTCGAATGCCTGTGCAATAAACCTTAAAACCATTTGTTAAACGAATCAGCCCCGAATGGACCAAATTCCATCTTAAATCTTTTCATTTATCATAATTATGTCACCCGAGTTGATAGGGTTGACGGTTCCTTTTTACAACACTTATTTAACATTTAAATGAAAATTCGCGCACCGCCGACTCGATTGACGAAGCACTAATCACGACAGCCCCGAGCACCAAAAAAATAATTTTTCCACAGCCCTTAAACCTCCCTAGGGCTGCACAAACTGAATCGGTCGGTCACCCGATCAACTAACGCATCAAACTCAACAATTTGCAATTCTACACCCGATAAACCCTAGTTTTCTAACTAAAATCGATTGACCGACCTAAACACCTCCAATGACCATGAAATTTTAATATGATGTACATGTCAACCTAGTGGGATTTTGATGCGAAAACCTCAATCGAAACAGCCCCGGAAACGCTCAATTGGGCAGCCACCCGTTTAACCTACAACAAGACGTTTTTCGATCAATACGCGTAATATGTGGGTCCATTAACGTGAAAAAGACTTGGGGAATCGTAGTACATACCTTGAATTGAAGTTCTAAGGCTTAAAGTTGGCTGCAAAAAAGAAAATCGGTGGTCTTGTGGCTGCTCCTTTCTGCCGATCGCTGCAGGTATAGGGCTAGGGTTAAAGTTTTTTTTTTTATGTTATAACTTAAGATATTACACTCTAGTCCTTCTAGATTCAAGTGTAAGGCAAAATGGAAGGAATGGTTAGGTTCTTTAACATACCGGGATGACGTGAAGGCTTCCGAGAAACGTCGGTTAAGTCCCGAGAGTTATACATACTCTACAAGCTTTAGTTCTTCAAACCAGAGTTAACGAGTGTTACAAACTCTCTCTACTTCATCTTCTCCTTGGATGTTTCTTCCAAAGTTAAATCCATTTGCTTCAGGAGCAACTGAGGTCCATACTTTGTCCATATCAACTTGTTTTGCTTTTTTTTTTCATCAAAGCTGGTTATGTACATACTATCATCCATGTCTTCACTATAGATTTTAAATGATTTGATCATTTTTTCAAGATCAAATAGCCATTTTGGACCATCAGTATTGTTGAACTGGTTTTCATTGAAGATTATGTCAGATGATTCAATGACCACCATGTGCTCTTTCACATACACCCAATAAGCTTTTGAATGAGATGAATAGCCCACAAAGAAACATTCCAGTGATTTGGACTGGAATTTGTTCAAGTAGTCCTTTGTGTTCAAGAGTGAGCATTTACATCCAAAAGGCTTCAAGAACTTCACATAAGGCTTTCTCTGGTAGAGAATTTCATATGGAGTCTTGTTTTGAGCCTTGTTGAGGAGAACCCTGTTCTGCACATAACATGCAGTATTTATTGCTTCTGCCCAGAAGGTAACAGGAAGGTTGGTATCAGAAATCATGGTTCTTGCAGCTTCAATTAAAGTTCTATTTCTTCTTTCTGCAACACCATTCTGTTCAGGGGTTCTAGGAGCACTATACTGCTGGAAAATACCCTTAGAAGTGCAGAATTCACACATAGTTTCATTCTTGAATTCTGTCCCATTGTCACTTCTAATTACCTTCACTTTCCTATCAAGTTGATTTTCCATCTTGAGTACACAGGATTTGATCAGGTTTGGGGTCTCATCCTTGTTGCCCATGAAATATACCCAAGTGAATCTTGAAAAATCATCAGTTATCACTAGGAAGTATCGCTTCTTTCCAATACTTGGGACACTCACTGGACCAAACAAGTCCATGTGAAGTAATTCCAAGACCTCATCTATTGTGTTTATCAGTTTGCTCTTGTGTGAGGATCTATGTTGTTTTCCTTTTAGGCAAGATGTGCATTTTTCTTCTAGCTTGAACTCACTTGTGGGAAGGCCAACAACATGTTCACATTTCACTAGTTTGTTCATGTTCTTCAAATTTACATGACACATCTTCCTATGCCATAACATTGTTTCATTCTCAGTTGCCTTTGATATAAAGCATGAACCACCTCTTGAAGTTGCAGTATTCATTCTCAGTTCATAGAGGTTGTCGTTTCTTAGAGCCATCATCATATTCATTTCGGTTGGAATCACAAACTCTGGCTTCAAAATCAGGCAATATTCATCATTGAAGGCAACCTTGTATCCCTTGTCACATACTTGAGAAATGCTCAGCAAATTATACTGTAGTCCTTCAACATGTAGAACATTCTCAAAGGATACTTTGCCATTTGTGAGTGTTCCCTTCCAACAATTTTTCCTCCATTTTCATCACTCCCAAATGCAACTGGTCCCTCATATTTCTTCACATAATAAATCAATGCAGTCTTCTCACAAGTAATGTGCCTTGAACATCCACTGTCCATATACCATAGATCATTGCTGCTAATGGACTGTTCCTGCACACACACAAAAGGAATCAGTTTGATTCTGAGTTACAAACTCCATCAGTTTGTAATTCAGAGATAGTGGAGGATGCATCAGAAGTTAGGATTGGAGAAGGTGGTGGATCTTCATACACGACTTCACAATCCTCATCAGTGTCGGACCCTGATCCAGAGTACACAGCAGACACTTTAATGCTACTATCAACTTCCTCAATCACCTTTTCCTTCCCTTCTTCTACTTCCTTCTTTGTCTTCCACTTGAATCCTCTTGGTTCAAATCCTTGTTTTAACAGAAACTTCTCATCACCATTCAGAACACCTGGTCTCCTCCTAGCTTTCTCTTCATTTGGTGACCTTCTGTGCTTGTCTGTTGTTGTCAGTATTTGGTCATTTTCTTTGATCTTCAAAATTGTTCTGAGCCTTTGTTCCATCATAGGCTGATGGTTCTTACCTTCAGATGGGTTTTTATTTCCATTTAAGTATCTCTCATACATTCTTTGTAGCTTTTCATGTCATAGACACTAACCACGTCTGGGATTTCAAAAGTATCCTCAAGATTCCAGCAAGAGTCAGTGTGATGCCCATATGCATCACATTTCTTGCAGAATACTTTAGCAAAGCTTCCCAAATCTTCAAGAAGTTTCTTGTCCTTGATCTTGTCAATTGGTTTAGGGAAGTCAAATCCAAAAGATGTCTTTGGATTCAAAGTGTTGGAAAAATCCATCTTGATTGGCTTACTGAGATCAATTGCTTGTGGATATTTTTTTTGACAAAAACAATTTTCTTCAGCTTGGATGGCATTCTTGAAGAACTTCCCTCTTGTTCTTTTGGATGTCTTCTTCTTGGAGCATTATCCACATCACCAACATCAAATAATTCATGATTAGAAAAGACTGGGTAGATTGGTGGATGACTCTGATCATAAGAGGATTTAATTGGTTGTTCTGTTTTCTTGTTGATGACTGGCTGTGGTTCCGTTCTCTTATTGATGACTGGCTGTGGTCTAGCACATATATCAAATGGAACATGGTCTCTTCTCATTCTCTCATGGTGCTTTCTTACATGTGATGTCATAGGTGGCAGAAGAGGAATTTTGTCACTTTTCTTCTTATTTGTTCTTTTCTTCTTCTTCTCCTTTGATGACTTAGAGCTTCCACAGCTACAATTGCTTTCTTCACTGGAGTATTCACTCCACTTCTTTTTCTCTCCTAGAAGTTGTTCATCAATCACGGTTTCTTGCTTATCAGTCTGTTTCATCACAAATTCTCTATCCTAATCTACAATCACATCATCATACTGCTTGATAAATTCAGGCTTATCATCAAACACATTTTTGAACCGTTTGAGATACTCACTGCTGCTCTCTTTATCAACTTTTAATGGGTAACTATCACAGAATGGTGGTGGTACCTTCTTGTACTTCACTTCCTCTGTCATTTTTTCAATATGACCAACAATGTTTCCTGTAGAGACAAGATTTCTCAAAAACTACATTTCAATCAACAACTCTGCATTCTTGAGTTTTTCTTCAGCAAACATTTTCTTTAGTCCTTCTATCTCAATTCTCATTCTGGAGTAAGCTTGATATGATACCATACAATCATCCTCCAATACCTTGATTTGACTTTCATATGTAGCCTCACTAGCCTCTACACATTCAGAAAGACATCCTTCCTTCCACGTTCAGTTTTCCATTTTCCAAACTCCTGATTTAATTCATCAATTGTAGCAAGAAGATCAGAAATAGAAGTATCAGAATGTACCTGAGTGTTGGAAGATTTAGCCTTGTCATGAACTTTGGCCATGAATGCAACATTTTCTTTCTCCATTTCTGCAGCATGATTACTCCAATCAAACTCTCCATCCTGAGCCACCCTTGTAACAGCTACATTAAGGGATCCTTTTGCTGGTTCACAACATTTTGAGATTGTCTGTTTTGATTTGTGTGAACCTGCATCTGATTATTTCTCTGAGGTTGAAAGGTTTGTTGCTGGTTTCTGTTTTGATAGGGATTTTGGTTGGGTATTTGATTTCTTGGCTGTTGAAAGTTTTGGTTCTGATTCTGATAGAACTGATTCTGGTTAACTTGATTGCCAGACTGCCTTGTCATGTTGCATTCCCTTGCAAAGTGTCCCGGTTGTTGACAGTTATAACAGATGGCTTTGGATTTGTCAAATCCAATCCTTTCATTGGGTCCATTGAAACTGGTTCTACCAATTCTGTTATACAACCTTTTGCTTCTTACTACCAACATAGTCGCTTGCCATTTGATTTCCATATCTTCTAAATCATAAGCATCTATCTGTTCTAAGTCTTCTTGCACGATGCTTGTGTTTATCAGATTCTTGGCCACAAAGGCATGGTAAGACTCGGTGAACATTGAGAATAATGTCTGGTAATCTGTTCCTTGAGTTGGATTGTGTTGTGCGAAAGTATACTGCCCTTTTTCAGTAGATTGATTGTCATCTTCAATCAGCTGCACATTGAATCTTGACTGACTGTTACAAGATGAGTTTGTTTCTGATGGTTCCTCAACAATAGGTTGTTGATTCTTAATTGAGAGGTTGCCCATGGGTGCCACAAGAGCATTGTTCATTTGAAAGCTTGGCTTGTCTTCTCGAATCATATGGTTTTCAATCATTTCATGCTCAGCAGCCTTAAGAAAGGCAATCACATCATCCAGTTTGAAGCTAGGAAAACTTGCCTTTTCCTTTATAAACTTGCTTGCAGAATACCATTCGCCAGATAGAGATGACAGAAGCTTCTTATTAAGCTCAAAATCGGAAATCTGCAAATCAGTGGTCCTAATTTCATTCACAATGGTCATGAACCTTTGTAACACTGACTTCAACCTTTCTCCTTCTTTAAACTTAAATCTGTCCAACTTGTGCTTCAGTCGGTCTTTCTTAATATCTCTCAATTCAGTGTTACCTTCAAACATTTCAATCACT
The DNA here is from genome assembly GCF_021521415.1 of Bidens hawaiensis. NCBI lineage: Eukaryota > Viridiplantae > Streptophyta > Magnoliopsida > Asterales > Asteraceae > Bidens > Bidens hawaiensis. The sequence continues at coordinate 1,581,399 of NW_027491022.1, forward strand.
GCATTATACATATCCTTTGCATTTTTATGATGATTTACAGTGGTTAAAATTTCCCATGAAAGCCCCAACTTCAGCATTGACAGTGCTTTATCATCTCTCTTTTTCATTCTCAGATCGACCGCAGCATTGTTGTTTGGAGCTGCTGAAGGAACATAGTTCCCTTCAGTGATAGCCATCCAAAGTTCTGGGTCGTTATAGTTCACTACAGCTTCAAATAGCACTTTCATTTAATGAAATTCTCTTGTCCAACCAACCTTGGAATCTTCTTGGTTGACACTTCCTGGTCTTCCATTTCACCAGCAGCAAAGCATAGTGAATCTTCAAGTTTCTTCATAAACACTCAGTCCCGTGGTCTTCAGTGAGCTTACTCAAGCTTTGATACCACTTGTCAGGACCGTCCGTCGGGTGAAACCTTAGCAAAGGTTCGACAAGAACACACCGACTTGAATACTCAAAGACCAATTGAATATCCCGGCTGTCACACCCCGACTAGCACAATGCGGAAGTGTAAAACGGGAATGTAACAGACACCTCTGATATCAACACATGGTTTATAAAGAAACATTACAAACTAATTTACAATATATTACATTTCTTCGTTCTATCATTGTTTTACAGTCTAGGCGATACAAACAAAACTAGTTCGTTAACTATACATTCTTACTACTATCGCCCTTGCTTCTATTCACGTAGCATCAACCACACACTTCAGGCAAGTAACAGGTCACCAAATTACTCCGATTTAGGTACACCTGAAAAGCAGTTTAAAACGGGTCAACTACTAGAGTTGGTGAGTTTCATGAGTTTCAAGAAAACAGTAATGAGTATTCACAAGTTAACACTTGTAATCATGAAATAAGTATGTATGTAAATGATGTATGTGATGTAATTATGCTAAGCTACAGTGAAGCCTGGACTGTTCGTGCTGCGTGCCTCCATTTCCCACGCTCAATCAACTACTGTGGCCCCTTTCCGCCCACAACATGCCCCGGTAGCTATGTCTAACACTACATAGTTGGTTCGTGAAAATAATATATGGACATGTGCAAACGGGATAATGTCTCAGCAACCGTGCTGGCCCCGCCTGGGTTTGTCAAACCAATAGTACTATTCACAAGCCACCGACTCGAAGTTAATCACTGTGATCGTGGGAACTTTCGTGTATTAGCACTTAGATAATTCACATCATCACATGTTTCAGATAAGTATATAGATATAAGCAAACATGCTTTTCTCCCCAAAAGTTCGTAAAACGGTTTAAATGTGGGGTCATGAAACTCACGGTTTAGTAGATATTCAGTACTGTATCAGCTAGTGGTTTGTTCGGTCCGCTATCAGTAGTTCCTATAATCAATATTATAATAATATTAATATTTTAATATTATTATAATCTCAATACTAATCTGGGCTGTATAACTAATCTGGGTGTAGTTGGAACGCCCAGAAAGTGGCAATAGGCTTAGGTTGTGATGTTGTTCAATGTCCAATACTTAAAACTAAACTTGGCTCAGATTCCCGTTTTCCCAGCTGGGCCAAGTTGTTCGTTTACGCGTTCAGAAAACAGTTATGGGAAAATAAGCTTGGGTAAATGTATTGGTTAATAAAATGATTAAGTTATAAAGAAGGATCACATAATAGGGTCCCGGATTAGCCACGGGGCCCATTTCCGTTTATACAGTTTGATTTGAAAAGAAACGCGCACAATCCACCCGGATTGTCCAGGTTTCGCATAGAAAAGTTCATTTTTACTTAATTAATCCAAAAATATGATTTTTGATCACTCTTGTTGTTTTGATATTCCCGCAGATACACTAGTCGCGAACTTGCCGGTTGTTATAAAAACTGAATTTGTTTAATATTCAAATTAGCATAATTAATTAACCGTTAATCATTAAATTATGAAAATTTAACCACTTATCAATTAAAATATGTAGATTTTTATAAAAATATTTCTAGAATTTATTTACTGATTTATTAATTTATAAAAATTCGTTTTTCAGCTATATTTCGCCTAAAAATCGTCCGTTTACCCCAAACAATTTCCAAAAATTCCACAAAAATTCCTGAATACTCAAATCATGTCCCAAAACAACCTGTATCAATTCCAGAAAGTAAAAAGCTCGTGCAATATTGTTTTCGGCCCAAATTCGGCTGTAAAAATTCACACGAACGAAAATTAACAAAACACCTTTGAACTTCTCCAAATGATCCCAAAATTCATATGTGATCAAAATACATCAATTCTGAGTTCCCAGAAAATTTTTATGATTTTTGAAGTATTTTAGCTATTTTTCCCAAATAATTGTCCCAATTCGGTAATAAATTCACCAAATATTCTCGGATGGTCGAAAAATTACCAAATTTAAACATGGACTTATTGACATGGTTCCTGATGTCCATTCTAAATTTCAAGTCCTAAAAATATGCACATCACAACCTTAACCTAAATAGCCCGTAGGCGAGTGTTTCGGCATTACCTTAGCGGGTTGGCTCGTTTCCCACCTTTTAATCAAGTTTTCAGGTTCTTGTGCTTCTAAGCAGGCTAGGTACAAGTCCTATATCAAAAACCAAGAAATATTTCATCAACATAACAGCCCTTAAGTTAGGGTTTCGGCTAGTGCACAAAAACGAACTTTTGAACCGTAAAAACGTCGTTTCAACCCTTTAATCCGTGTTTATGGCCAAAAAAAACTATCAAAACAGGTTCCTTACCATGTGTATGATCAAAAAATGTTTATGGACCGTTTTTATGATTTTTACACGGTTAGGAATGATTTTTACTAACCAATACATGTTTTTATGGTATTAAACAAGTTTAAACAAGTTCAAAAGCTACTTATTTAAGCTCTTACCTTAGGTTTTCTTGCAGTTTTTGGCTTGAGAAGAAGTTTATGTCCAGAATTTTCAAGAAATAATGTTGAAAATATCTTGTATCTAGTTTAAATGTGAAAGAAAAAAGGGGGGGGGGCTGCTGCGATCGGACCATCATGGGCCCACTTTGGACCCATTTTGGCCCAAGTTTCTGATTTCTCAAGCCCAAACACGAAAAGCCCGGTCCAAATTTAGTTCGGCTTTGGTTTTTGGCACGAAAAACTTATCAGGTGCGTTAAACAGCGCGAAAACGAGTGTTTTTCGGCTAGTTTTGTGTAAAATTATAAAAACATACTATATGTTTGTAAAAATCAAAAATATTTTCACGGATCGCTTAAAACATTTCAAATAAGTGTTTGGTAAGTCTTTTCGGCTTAACGGATGATACAATGCTTGGTTTGTAACTATCTTTCGCGTTTAAATCTATAGCGGGTGGTTAAACAAGTATGTTTTCATTTAACTTGTTTGCTATCAAACTAAGACCATATTTCTAATATTTTAGCTTGTATAGATCGTATATCACTTATAGATGGCCCCCCGAGATATCTGGGTCATAACCCGATCCGTTCGGTTAATCGTTCGTTTGTTACGAAAAAGCGTTTATTTGCTTAATCGGTAAATACGTACTTAGGTGTACCTTGTTTTGGCTCAAATGTCACACCGGCGTAATCAGGATATCCAATGAAGGATTGTGAACAAATATCAAACACAAAATAGTAAATGATAATCAGTAAAGGCTCTTTCAGAGACAAAGATTCACTATATTTAATGATACATCAATGGAACAGTGAATGGAATGTCTAGGGTTTTGTGCGACGGCGGTGGCTATTGTATGATGAACAAAACAAAATGGAATGTTTTCATAATCAGTGCGTTCCAGCCTATGTTCCGTCCCCAAAATCCGTACCCTAAAGGTAACCTAGGATGTCTATTTATAGACCTTGACAGTCCTTCTAGAAGTCCTAGTCATTATATAATGAAAGCTAAATATAATACAAGTGTTATAGTCCTCGAGCAAGGTACATACCTTGCTCGAGCAAACTTCCTATACTAGGTGTGCTCGGTGAATGTCCTCGAGCAGACTTTACATGGAATATATTCTCTTTCGAAGAATACATATTCCCTTCGAGTAAGCTTCATTCCTCTTGACTTGTTCATGCTTTGCTCGAAGAAGTCCATCGAGTAAGCTCATTCTTCTTGATGTCCTTAGCTTTTCTTATTCAGCAATCTTTAGCATGCTCGGAAGTAAATCTTGCTCGGTAACTGAACTGTGCTCGAAGTCTTTGCTTTGATTCACGTGACATCCTCTTATTGCATCCATGCTCGTCCCCATGTGCTCGATCATCCTGTGCTCGTAACGCTTGGCAAGAACTTGTATGATTAAGCTGTTTGCTAGATTGGCAATCCTTCTTCCTTCCCTAGCCATCACACGATCAAAACCTAGCCGAAAAAAGATTTTCCTTTGTTTCCTTCCCTGCTGTGATTTCCGATCGGCCAAGGGCTGCTAGGTTACGTTTTTTTTTTCTTTTTTATAATATAATATAATAGTAGGCTTGGGCTTTTCCATGATGCAACGGACGGGGCCTTGAGTTTTTACTTGAAAACGTAGGCGTAGAAGGCTCGTAAACTACTCCAAAAGCTCGGTTTCTTTCTTTCTTTCATCCAAAACCTACAATATGAATAAAATTATGTAAAACCTATCTAAAACAAGTTAAAACACATAAAATGTAATACAAAAACGTAGATAAAAGGTGCGGAAAATACGAGTGTTTTACAAACATCAAATATCCCCACATTTAAGACTTTTTCGTCCCTGAAAAAGAGTTCTACACAGGATCGTATCCGAGTTCAACCGATAACTCTTGGTTTATTTATTTATCATTATTATTAATATATACTTTTTTCTTTTTAAAGTATTAGAACCAGTGACCCGTTACCCAAATATTTATTCCAACTTTCACCTAATAAGCTAGATCAGGTTGATTGCCGGTATTGCTGTCCACTTTAAACCCATGCCCCTAATACTTACCAAGGCAAATAAGGCGTGACGATTCTATTAATTTGTATGACTAAGTGGAACCCAAACCTAAAAGCCCGGATGCCACTTCACCAACTCCATTATGGTTTTACCGGGCCGAGCCACCCCAACTTGACTTAAACCTTTTGCCACATGATTAAAACATTTCGACTACTATACAAACTATAAACTGTAGCTCTCTTTCAAGTGCACACAATTACAAATGCATCTCTTTTATTTTTATTTTTATTTTTTTTTCTGCCTTTTGGCTTTTTGCAATTTTTTTTACTCATAGTACATGGCTTTGCATGAACAGAAACAAATATAAAAGATAAAACAACTAATATATACAGACGATCATTTGACTCGAGGCTTGAGTATGACCCGGCTTTTCATTCCAGTCCTGTCACGAGCTTAGTTAAACAAACAAAACCCCTAAGATGTTTCCCACTAAAGTTAGGCCATTTAAAAGATGCAATTAACTCAACAACCAAACCGCCCTTTCATTCTCAAAGGCTGAGCCTACCGACACACGATTACTGAGTTTTAACCATTCGGTTACCATACATTACGTGCGGGTCTAATGTCACTTTTCTTATTTATATATATATATATATATATATATATGTATATATATATATATATATATGTATATATATATATATATGTATATATATATATATATTTATTTAAAAAAAACACCAAGAGATTATGAAACAAACAATACTCGGTAATAATATCATTTCCTGTTTAACGTAGAGAAAACATATTTCAAGGGACTATTTTTTTTAATAATTTTTTATTTATTTATTTATTTTATTATTTTTTTAAAAAAAAAAATTCCTACAACTAAGTAAAATAAACTCCATCCCCACACTTGGAACGAAATATAACCTACAGAACTCAAACTCGCTCGCATGTAGCGGAGTACAACACGGAAAACATAAACAAATAAACATATTTTTGTGTTTTTGGCTTTTATAATTTTTCCTTTTTTTTTAAATAATGGAACACCCCTTAAATCGATTGACTCGAATGGAGATTGAGTACGAGCGGTTTCATCTTGGAACATCCTGAAATAGACAAAACAAAAAAAACAGATAGTACACACAAATATAGAAATACAAACTCTACAACTCGAGCAAGCTCCTGAGTGATGCATCCACATGTCTACGTCTCGGAGAGCGATTCAAGGTAGAATACCTCGACCGTCTGTGTAGGTTCCTGGAAGGATCGTACACGGGATGTCGCTATCTTCGCAGGTGCGGAATCCCTGCGTAGGTAGATACGAGTGCAGAATATGTATAAATCAAACATACGAGCAATGAACGAACACGTTATATTGATAACCGAACACGTGACTCGAGGTCACTATTACAGACTCTAAAACACATGAAATGATCTCACCCTGAAACTCGCTCAAAACGGCTAACCATAAGTCTCTCTCTAAACTGTTACGGTGAACAGTTTAAATAAGCACGACAACTTCGCCTCAGGCGAAGTTGTCTATAACTTCGCTTGTTCAACAAGTTCGCCTGAGCGAACTTGTTGACAACTTCGCTTGTTTGACAAGTTCGCCTAAGCGAACTTGTTGACAACTTCGCACATACAAAAACATAAACATAATCATAAACATAATTACATTACAGACTCGATTACAAATGCTAGACTATGAACTACTGACACACATGTACCAACAGACTCCCCCTTGGCAGTAGCTTCATATCTTGATCTTCAAATCTTGAGTCTTGTAATCTTGCATCTCTACGCGTGCGCTCCCTCTCTAACACACACCGACACCACCCCTTGATATTTCCTAGCTTGATCCTTCCAAGCAGGAATGTAGAAGATCTTCTTCTCGTTGAGCATCTTCAGATCAGCCTGCGATAGATTAACAAGATGCATCGGGTCGTAAACCCTAAGCACTTCTTGTTCATCCACATCTTCCATTACCGCCTCCGCTGTCTCACAGTCCACGAACCACCATTTTAGATCTTTGAGCACGTCCTTGGGCATGAGCTTCATCGGTACTTCTTTAAGGCACCGGATCGGTTTATACTTCATTATCATCCAAGGCTTTCCATCAGCTCTCAGACCTCTATCCTTGTCTTCGACAAGTTTCCCCTTTTGTGGTCTCATCAGCTCAAACTTCTTCTCCTTAATACACTCCTTCCACACGATCTTCCCGATGATTCTAGCCATGTTGTCTTCACTTCGGTTTATCAATCCCAATCTGGCTAAATCTTTTACCTCACATTCAGGCAGTGTGTTTAAAGATCTCAACGTTCTCCTGAAGTACTGAATTCCATCGTATCTTTTGATCACGAAGAGCCGCAGCTGCTCATCATATATCCAGGAGATAATACCTTTCTTTGCTTCTGCGTATCCCTTAATATTGTAACTTTTTTTGAACAATTTAGGGATCGCCGGCTTCTTCGTCTTTATGAACCAGTGACCACAACCTTCTTTCCAATTCGATTGTTCCTCCCATTCAGTATCTTCCTCAACAGTCTTATCACCCATCTCTGGCATCTCAACCTCCGGAATCTCGTGTTCCACGGAGTCATCTACAATCTCCCCTTCCTCTATCACATTCTCAACAGTAATTTGCTCACCGATCTTCTCAATCTCATCAACCGGCAGCACATCTTCTTCCAGCATAAAATCATCATCATCCTCATCCAGCTCTTTTAATGCGTCGATTACGTCTTCGACATCATCATCAACCGCTACCACCTCGTCACCAGCTGCACTTGTAGACTCCCCCTCAGCTGTGGAAGCCCCAAGAGCCTGAGAGGTTCTTGGCAGCTCACCACCTGCACCTTCCGGTGCATTGGGATCATCGTCTTGATCTTCTCTCCGTTTTGTCCTCAACTCATCTCCCCTACAAGTCTTCTCCCCCTGAGATGCCAAGAACTCTTTGAAGGCATCTATTACTTTCCCGTGCGCAACCAGGAGGGATGCTTGCAGGCGATTGGATTCCACTAGGCTTTGTATGGTCTTTGACTGTTCAGCTACAATCCGCTCTAGCGAAGCAATCCTTTCGGAGTCTGAAGTAGACGTTGGAGTCGGCGGGACATCAGCAGCAGAAGTGACCGCAGGTGGTACACTTGGTAACCCTGCAGTAGTAGTAACTGTGGACTCAACAAATCGTGCAACTACCACCGGTGGAGTAAGCGATTGGGGTGGTAGAGACACAACTGCTGGAGCCGACGTCTCGACGGCAGTAACCTGTGCTGTAGAAGGAATAAGAAACATACCAGACAAGGCAGGTGGAGCAAAACGTACCAGCCTTGAAGATTCTCCAGCTCCCGAACCCATACCAGTCCGTTCTCTTCTTGAACGTCTGAGCACTAGTTGAACTGCTTCTTCTTCATCAACTTCCTCATCATCATCGTCAACAGTTCTCGGCCTCTTTCCAGTCGTTCTCTCCCGAGACACCATTAGTCGTCTCGCTTCAGCAAATGTTTCGTCAAGATCGGAGTCAGCTACCGAAGTAACTGCTCTAGTAACCTCCATGACCTGAGAACCTGAGACATCCATATCAAACAATCCATGGCCGCTAAAATCAGCATCAAGATCTACTTCTTCAGCAGTAGGCACAGCAGGAGATGCAGCAGCTGGCACAGCAGCAGAGGCAACAGCAGATACAACAGGAGCAGCCGATACAGCCTGGGGTGCTGCCGCCTGATGTGGTCTTGGGTCTCTGAACTCGTCCCCACCAGCAGGAACATACTCCGGGTTGACAAGATACCCGAACAGTGGAGTATGCCTGGGACGCAGCTCAGGCTTGCTTCGTGCGCTAGAAGTGCGACACTGAGCAAAGATACGCTTCGTCACACATTCAACGTATCTAATAGGGCGTCTCTGAGGTAGCAACGGAGCCACATGATTGAGAATCATTTGTAAGAACCGAGGATACATAATAAATCGCTCGCGCGCCACAGCCCTCCTCTGACGATCAATCTCGTAAAATATCAGCTGACTAAATGAATATCTTCTGTTGTAAGTCAGGGCAGTTATGGCAGACTGCATCGTCGCGCCCATTCCATCAGTTCCTGCCTTCCTCTCAGACATGCACACGATCAAGACGTGCATTAGGAAGCGCCACTGATCTAGCAAAAATCCTTTTCTCCTCTGCGTGTCCCCCAACGGACCTGAATAACCCATCCTGAGATATGCCCCATCACGAAAAGGAGCGACGAACTCCGTTGGGTCATCCCTAGTTTCTTCTCCAAACTGCAAAGCCAACCGTATATCTTCTGAAGAGAACTGCACAACGTGACCATTTACGGTTGCTCGCATCACCGGTGGATCAACCCGGCAATCATACTCTACCGACAGCCAAAAGTCTTCAATGTTAGGTAGTGATATAGGCAGGGTATTCGTGATCGCATGGAAGATCCTTGAGCGCAGGAGAAATGTGATTATCTCCCTGTAGTCCTCCACGCCACTTGCGTCTGGATCTAACATGATGTACTGGTTATGCGCTGGAAAGAACTGTCTTTGATCATTACCGTCATCACCACCAGCACCGCCAACAGCAGCCATATCTGCACTAAACAAACCAAGTTAGATAACTGTTAAGCAACTCACAAGTTCGCGTTATACCATGAGCGAAGTTGTGATTAAAACAGTATAGGCGAACTTAAAGGTGAAGCGAAGTTGGGAACAACTTCGCTTCATCTGTAACTTCGTCTAAATAACTGTTAAACAAATTGGTTTAGGCGAAGTTGAAGATAACTTCGCCTTATCACAACATCGCCTCAGGCGAAGATAAGTGTTAGGCGAAATTAAGCTTCAGGCGAAGTTGTGGAAAACTTCGCCTCAAGCGAAATTAAGCCCCAGGCGAAGTTGCGGATAACTTCGCCTAAACCCTAACTTCGCCTGAATCTGAAACGGCGACTGTTCAGATTCAAAGGCCAAGATCCGATGATTTCGCAACGATTTGACTATCCAGGAGTGAAGAACAACACATAATAATGGTTTTAAGACGAAAAGCTCTTCCATGAACACGTATTACAAGGTCGAAAAACTAGGTTTTGAAGGTCCGATGACCCGAGGTCTCGAACCGGGTAAAAACTATAAAGAACGAGTATGTTTATGAAGGATATCGACAACACATACCCTCAATGAATAATAGAAACTGGAATCAAAGATCGAAATCGGAAAGAAAATCAAGTTCGCCGGAAAATACGCTCTGATTATAAGTTCGCCGTAGGTTGTAAATAATGAACTTTTTACACTGTTTGACTTCTTATATAGGGCCAGAGTTGATCAGGCGAAGTTACGCTTAACTTCGCCTAGGCGAAGTTAGGCACAAGTTCGCCTGATTCAACAACTTCGCCTGTAATTTCAGAATCAACCCTTTAAGTTTGAACAATTTTCAATTAACATTAGAATCTTCTAAAAAGAGTTAAACAAATATGATCATGACCCAGTAACTAGCTATAAAATAATATAACTACAAAAATAGAAAAACTTATAAAAATTTAACGAAATAAGGGATCAAATTTCAGTCTAGTCAGGGACCACTACGATTTAGAAAAGATCCTAACAGGAATCATACTAACTACGTGACTGTCACTTGGATCCGTGTTTAGCTGTATTATGACATACAGTGACAGCTTGTAAGCAGGTAAAAACTTAAAGCGGTTTTCATAGTTTCTGTGATACGAGTTAGATTAAGACTTAAAATTTTAAATGGAAAATAACTCAGAGAATTCGATGTCTCCTATCTATCCACGAGGCGTATTTAGTTTTCCCCAAGTCACCCCGAGTTGACTTCGACCCATAGTGTCTGATTAACTTGTAAGTATTCTTGATCTGTTTCCCGTTCATCACTTTTACTCAATGATAGAGAAGTCTTGAAATCTTGAAATCTTGAATGTAACAGTATCTCATAAGTACGAATTTTAATATTTTTTTTTCTTTTTCCTTTTCTTTTTCTTCCCCCTTTTTTTATTAACAAACTTATTGACTCCAGAGTAATAAGCATCTGCAAGTCCCGAATCTGGATCACTGCAGTGTCTTGGAACGCCTTCTTCACGGGAATCAGAACACTTATGGGCTCGTGTATGACTGGGAAAGCGCTTTTCTGCCAATCATGCGGAAAGATATATACGGACACATGGAAAACTCTTAAGTAGTTTTCACGTAAAATCAAGTACATTTAATTTGTTTCACATAGACTTTTACACACCATTAAAAAAAAAAATTACCTTGACATACAATGACTGTTCTAATGCCTTTTAAGCTTAAAAACTTCACTAGTTAAGCACACACAATCAGTATATATATCATTTTCCAAGGTTGGATTAATTTTCTGTTAAACATAGCAAAGAACTTCTTACGAAGTATTAGACTTGAAAAGTAATTTCATTTCCCTTTAAAATATTTTGATTTCAATCGCCCCGATCACGTCAAAGTATTCAGGTAAACGGCAATCCTGAAGATCCAATGGATCAACTGGACCGACCACATACAAGTATGTGTCCTTCTCACTAAGAATGACCGACTAATTTTCAGCGACTAAAAGAACACACATCATAACTGCCCCGGTCACTTTCAGTCTTCTGGTTAATGGCGATCCTCATTCTCTAAGTAGAGACGAGGACCAAAACATATCCGAGGATATGTCCATCAAACTGAGGTAACCGACTAATTTTAAGCAATAATGATTTTTTTTTATTTTAAATAAACACAAAGACATGGTTACTCGGGATTGATCATCCCGTTCAGCTCAATTAGGTTTTGAAATCTGGATTTATCAAATGCTTTTGTAAACAAATCAGCAAAATTTTCCAGTGTATCAACTTTTTCGATCTTGATCAGTTTCTTCTCAGCACAATCCCGTATGAAGTGATGACGAATGTCAATATGCTTAGTTTTACTATGCTTCACGGGATTGTTAATTACTGAGATGGCGGCAGTGTTATCAATTAAAATAGGAGTGAGTAAGAAATTCAGACCATAGTCGCGTAATTGTTGCTGAATCCACAAAACCTGAGAGCAGCAGTTGGATGCTGCCATATATTCAGCTTCGCATGTTGAAATTGCAACTGATGTCTGTTTCTTGCACTGCCAGGAAACTAATCTTCCTCCAAGAAACTGACAGCCTCCTGTTGTCGACTTCCGACTCTGATTGCATCCTCCATAATCAGAATCTGTATATGCCACCAGTTCAACGTCTCCTCCCTTTGGGTACCACAATCCTAGCTTCGGCTTGCCTTTGAGATACCGCAAAATCCTCTTCACACCTTTCATGTGAGATTCCTTTGGGTTTGCCTGAAAACGAGCACAAAGACAAACAGCAAACATTATATCAGGCCTAGAAGCAGTTAAATACATTAATGAACCTATTATCGCCCGATACAGAGTTGGGTCCATATCTGCGTCACCATCTGATTCAGCGCCCAATTTGTGATTGACGCAGATTGGAGTGTCATATGGAGAACTGTCCTCCATCTTGAATCTCTTGAGCACATCATGAACGTACTTCGTCTGATGAATGAACATCCCGTCCTTCTTCTGATCAACCTGCAATCCTAGAAAGAAAGTTAGTTCACCCATAGCACTCATCTCGAACCTCTTCTTCATGACAGCCTCAAAATCCTGACACATGGATACTCTTGATGCAGCAAATATGATGTCATCCACGTAGACTTGAACTAGTAGGAAGTCGCTTCCTTCTCTCTTCACAAACAACGTACTGTCGATCAAACCTCTTTCAAAACCATTTTCCAGCAAGTAGTCTGATAACGTTGAATACCAGGCACGAGGTGCCTGATGTAATCCATACAGCGCCTTGCTCAACTTGTATACGTGATCAGGAAAGTCTGGATCAGGAAAACCCGGAGGTTGCTCAACATACACAACCTCATCAACTTTCCCATTTAGGAACGCGCTCTTCACGTCCAACTGAAATACCTTCATCTTTTTAAAAGAAGCAAATGCCAAAAACAATCTAATCGCCTCCAACCGGGCGACAGGAGCGAACACCTCATTGTAATCAATACCCTCTTGCTGATTAAAACCTTTAACAACCAGCCTCGCCTTATTTCTTATGATAATCCCCTTATCATCTCTCTTGCACTTGAACACCCATTTTGTGCCTATAGCATGCACATTCTTTGGTTTTTCAACCAAAGTCCAAACTTCCATCTTTTCGAACTGAGCCAACTCTTCTTGCATGGCTTCGACCCACGAGCTGTCCTTTAAAGCCATTTGATAATTCTTTGGTTCAATCTGGCTTATAAAGCAGGAGTACAAACATTTGTTCAGTATACCCGTTTCCTTAATGCTTGTATAAACACAGGTGTGCTCATTCAAGCTTTTTCTGGTTTGTACACCGGTGGACACATCACCTAGAATATTCTCCAAAGGGTGATCTCTGTGTATTCTCGTGGTCGGAACAGAACCGACATGCAAATTATCTTCCAAATTTGAAGAGATCTCATCAATGGTTGTTTCTGGCTGAGAGTGAAAAGGATTAATAAATTCATCTTCAGTCGAGGCAGTAGGGGTACCGATAGTGTTTGATGTGGAAGGTTGAGATTTCTCAATCAGCTGTCGTTGCAATAGATTCTCTTCCTCATCAAGTATCATCTTCGTCACAGCTCTTTCGTCTTCTTCAGAAATTTCCAAATCAGGTACGTTAAACGACTTAAAAAGCTTAACATATTCGAAAAGCTCAGCAGGTCCATTGCTTGGTTTTGGCGATTGGTAACTAGTAATGTCGGTGTTACAAACCACCTCCACCTTGCAAGTCGACGTATTGAAGACCCGTCTGTTGGGAGTCCCAACAACATAACCGACTAGGATTCCCTCATCGGCTACTTCACCAAATTTCGAATTAGTCTTCAGAATCGAACAAGGAGACCCGAATGGTTCAAGACCGCACAAGTTGGGCTTCCTTCCATGCATAAGCTCGTAACATGTTTTTCCAAGTCTCTTAACGGTTAACACCCTATTCAGAACATAGCAGGCTGTAGCAACTGCTTCAGCCCAGAACATCACAGGAAGCTTCGAGTCTGCCAGCATAGTTCTGGCTCCTTCAATTAACGTTCGGTTCTTCCTTTCAGCCACTCCATTCTGTTGCGGAGTATACGGAGCGCTGTATTGATGTTCAATTCCTTTCTGAAGACAAGAGATTTCCATTTCAAAGTTCTTGAACTCTGTCCCATTGTCACTTCTGATGTATTTAACTGATTTACTCATGACGTTCTCAACCTTAGTAATTAGATTCTTCACCATTTGAGCCGTCTCATCTTTAGATTTCAGAAAATATACCCACGAATATCGCGAGTAGTCATCAGTGATCACCAAGCAGTAAGAAGTACCTCCTAGACTTTTTACATTCACGGGACCGAAGAGATCCATATGAAGTAGTTCTAGAGTACCGGCAATTGAATTGATCTTCTTGGTGAGATAGGATTTCTTGTGTTGTTTTCCCTTCTTGCATTCTATGCATTTGTCTTCAAAGTTAAAACTTTTTAAGGGAACGCCCATCACAAGCCCATTCTTGACAATGAAGTTCATCTTCCGAAGATGAATGTGTCCCATTCTCCTGTGCCATAATTCTGATTCTGATTCGCTTGCTTTTGTCATTAAACAAGATTCTCCGGTGGCCATTTCAGTAGACCTCATATCCATCACATATGTATTCGTTTCACGTGGAGCTTTCATAACTATCCATTCGTCTGGTATCTGAAAACCAGGCTTTAATACGATCGCTTCGTTCTTCGTGAAATGGACAGTGTAATCTTTATCACAAATCTGCGACACACTCAGCAGATTGTGCTTTAATTCCTCCACAAAATTCACATTCTCAAGTGTCATCCTTCCATTTGACACTGTTCCTCTACCAGTAATCCTTCCTCCACTTTCACCAGCAAAACTAACTCTCGCTCCATGAACAGGTTTTAAGTCGTGCAACAAGTGTTTGTTGCCCGTCATGTGCCGGGAACAGCCGCTATCTACAATCCAAAGATTGTTGGCAGCCCTGTTCAACTGTTCCTGCACAATAAAACAAAGAATTAGAATCTTGGGACCCAAGACCAATTGGTCTTGGATCGATACGTCCCGTACCCTGGCTTTCTCAAGTTAGCATCAGGATAATTCCTGTAAGTCCTGTTAGGAAATCTCCTTGCAGATGGAGTGTAATGCCTTCCAAACCTATGTGAATTGAAAGTGTTATATCTTGTGGTTTGGTTGAAAAGCTGAGGTTTGTTTTTATGAAAACTTGAAGTAGTTACATTTTGGCATTTTGAAAAGTTTTCATTTTTTGCAGTATCAAAATGATGCTTATGCTCAATTTTATTTGGCTTCACGCCTCTGAATCTCGGCTTCAGAGGGCAATCTGCAACTAGATGTCCTAATTTGTTACATCTAAAGCAACACCTTCTCTCTATTTTCTTGTCGAATGTTGTTTTGGATGTAGAGGCAGTGTTACCAGTCGTTCGTCTCACATAAGGTGGGACGTACGGGTTAAGTGGAGTACTCTTTTTAGAGGTTTTATTTTTATCTCCACTAGTGGGTATTACTACCTTCTCTTTCGTCTTACCTGATTCGGACAACTTATCCGAATCCGATGAGACTGGACTCGAAACATAAATACTAGAAACAGGCGAACTCGTTTCGCCACAGCTAACACTTGGTTCTACACTTGTAATCTTGATTGGAGTTGTCTGAGGAACTTCGAAATCAACATATTTCTGAACACTCGGATTATAAGTATAGTTGTGGTTAAAAGGTGGTGGAACCTCGTGATAACCAATTCCTCCCCTCTTCGCAGAGGTACCTTGATCACTAACGAGGTGATCAAGAATTGCCGAGGAATTCCTGAACTGCTCAAGTTTGCGATTCAGTTCCACCACTTTCACCTGGTGGTCAGCAATCTGTTTTTCCCGATCAGCAATCAATTTAGTCTTTTCCTCTAAAACTACATAACTAAGATCTATTATTTCGATTTTCTCAGCAAGTTTTGTTTTTAAGCTTTGAATGTCTTTTTCACATGCTTTTATTTTGATTTTATAACTGTTTTCTCTTGCTTTCGTAAAATGGTGATCTTCTTTAATTGTTTTAAAATCAGCATCTAAACAGACGTACTGATCAGTTATCGTTGTAAGTTGCTCAGACAAATTCTCACAACTAGTACAAATATTCTTAGTACTTACCTCGGAGCGATTATCCTTGTCATCTGCCATGAAAGCGGTTTCTTCTTCAGTAGCTTTCTCATTTCCATCAACCTTCTCACATTCTTCAACCTCAGCCTCAGCCATGTTCGCCTGCTCACCAGATTCATTTGAATGCAGGTTCCAGTTGTATTCACCTGCCTCTCTGGTCAACATGGCATTAATCTCTCTATTAACTCCAGAGTGTTGTGTAGGCCGACCTTGTCCACGTTCAACTCTTTCATTTCTGCATTCTTTGGCAAAGTGCCCGTATTGCTGACAATTATAGCACCTTACCTTAGATTTGTCGAATCCAGGCCTACCACCAACAAACTTTCTCCCAGTTTTCTTCATAAACCGTTTTACTCGCCTCACAATCATTGCCATTTGCCATTGCAAATCCATCTCCTCCAGATCATCAGCATCGATCTGGTCATAATCCTCATCCAGAACAGCAGGGTCCACAATCTTCCCCTGGATGTAGTTTTCGTAGGAAGCAATAAATGATGCATAGACTGCAAACTGCTCTTCAGCAGATTTTACACTTATAGGCATCTTGGAATAATTATTGCTTGAGGCATTTGCAGAGAAACCACTTGTGGATGCTTGAGGCTTTGAAGTACTTGATCCTCCAGCAACGAAACAAACATCACCGTTCAAGTTTACAGAAACGTTTCCTTCATGAGAAGAGTCAGAACCTGACTCCCCTTTTGAGTAATAAGCAGCTGATTCAGGCCTTGAACTTGAGCCTGAGTTAACTTTTGCACCATACATACCAGGGTCTTGTATCTGATCTGTTGGTGTTTCTTTTCGAACCATATTAAGCTCATAAGTTCTGAGCTTGTTTACTGCCGTTTCCAAATCATAATTAGGAAAGTCTCTGTCTTCCCTCATAAGAACGGTGTACATTTCCCACTTCGGTGGGAGAGCATCGAGAAGCTTTTCAACGATCTCTTCTTCTCGGTAAGCAATCGAATAATTGTTAAGCTCTGTCATTAGATGATAGTATCTGGTGATAATATCATCCAGTGATTCGTTCTTCAAATATTTGAAAACGGAGAACTGGGTCTTTAAAAGTTTGATCTTTGATGCACGGATACCCACGTTCCCCTCGAATCTATTTTCAAGAGCATCCCAAAGCTCTCTCGCAGAAGTGTACATTCGGAACGTATGGAGAACCTCTTGAGGAAGTGCCATTGTTATAGCAGCATGGGCCTTGCTCTCGGCCTCATACATTCTCTTTTCTTCGTCCTCCATTTTGCTATACTTCTTAACCACATCACGACCTTCGTATTGCATAGTTGGAGGGATATATCCATCCTGGATGCACACCCACATTTTTGCATCCTGATATTTAATGTATTGGATGAATCTGTCCTTCCATGCCACGAAGTCAGTTCCTTTCATCAACCTCGGGGCCTTAGTGGCTGACCCCGCTTCTACTTCCATCTTGACTAAATCGGAGATGTTAATTGACGACATCTTTGCGAAAACCCAAAAATTAAAAAAAAATCTTCCAAACAGTACAGTAGGCGAAGTTAAGAATAACTTCGCTTGAAAGTTAACTTCGCTGGGCCTTAAATTCGCTTGACTGGGCGAAGTTAAGAATAACTTCGCTTAGGATGAGCGAACTTAGGAGGTAAGCGAACTTGGGAGGTAAGCGAAGTTGAGGATAACTTCGCTTAGGCGAACTTAGGAGGTAGGCGAAGTTGTGGTTAACTTCGCTTAATCCTTATATCTTCGTCGAAACCCTACTTCCGGTGACGGCAACTTCGCCTGAAGAACGGTAACTTCGCCCGATGAACAAGGAAACTGTTCAGATCTGATTTCGTCAATCTAGCAGTTTCCGATCGATGTTATGGCTTGCAAATGACTGTCACACACGAGTAAAACACAATCCCAATAAAAACACGACCCGCGAATAGGTCAAACGAGACGTTTTCTACACCCGCGTGAAATCCCGAACCTCACAATCGAGCCGATGGCTCTGATACCAAATGTAGGTTCCTGGAAGGATCGTACACGGGATGTCGCTATCTTCGCAGGTGCGGAATCCCTGCGTAGGTAGATACGAGTGCAGAATATGTATAAATCAAACACACGAGCAATGAACGAACACGTTATATTAATAACCGAACACGTGACTCGAGGTCACTATTACAGACTCTAAAACACGTGAAATGATCTCACCCTGAAACTCGCTCAAAACGGCTAACCCTAAGTCTCTCTCTAAACTGTTACGGTGAACAGTTTAAATAAGCACGACAACTTCGCCTCAGGCGAAGTTGTCTATAACTTCGCTTGTTCAACAAGTTCGCCTGAGCGAACTTGTTGACAACTTCGCTTGTTTGACAAGTTCGCCTAAGCGAACTTGTTGACAACTTCGCACATACAAAAACATAAACATAATCATAAACATAATTACATTACAGACTCGATTACAAATGCTAGACTATGAACTACTGACACACATGTACCAACAGTCTGATCAGTCATCGGCTCGCCAATGTAGTGCATCAGTCTATCACCATTCACCACAAACGTCCCGCCTTTATCCTTTATCTCAACAGTGCCATCCGGGAAAACCTCGGTAATCATAAAAGGACCTGACCAACGTGATCTAAACATTCCCGGGAATAACCTCAACCGGGAATTATACCATAAGACCATATCCCCACACTTAAGCTACTCAATACCCTCTAACTTATGATCTTGCAGTTCCTTTACCTGCTGCTTATAACCATCCGACTGCGTGTAAGTATGGCCCCGTAACTCCTCCAACTCAAACAACTGATGAACACGATCTTCGGTAGATAATTCAGAATCAAAGGAAGACGACACAATGTCAGTATCAGGGGGGTGTTCAGTCAAGGCGACCATCTCAACCTCCGGGGTCTCCCTATCTAGGATATGTATGTCTGAGGCGGGGCCTCCATCGGGGTCGCTGGAAAACTCCCCCACATGAGTCATGATCGTATCAATGATGCATAGGGAGTCATCAGTCAATTTGGGATGCGTAGGTGACTGTCGAACGTCAAACGTGACGTTCTCATCCCCGACTCGAAGGATCAGTTTGCCATCGCGAACGTCGATCAACGCATGTGCGGTGGCAAGAAAAGGTCTGCCCATAATGAGAGGAACATTATCATCCTCATTCATGTCAAGAATAACGAAGTCCACTGGAAAATGAACTTACCAATGCGAATGAGCATGTTCTCAACAATCCCACGCGGATACTTCACGGAACGATCAGCAAGCTGGATACTCATCCTCGTAGGTCTCGGTTCGCCTAAACCCAGCTTGTGATACACGGAATAAGGCATGAGATTAATACTGGCACCAAGATCAGCCAGTGCATGAACAAACGTATCATCACTCAAGGTGCAGGGAATTGTGAAACTCCCTGGGTCGGCCCTCTTATCTGGTAACTTCCTCTGTAAGATAGTAGAACAACTAGCACTCAAAGGGAGGGAAGCTACCTCAGCTAGCTTCTCCTTATTCAAAAGAATATCCTTAAGGAACTTCGCGTGTTTAGGGATCTGAGTGAGTGCCTCAAGGAATGGGATATTACGGTAAAGCTGCTTCAAAAGATCAAGAAATTTGGAGTTCTGCTCCTCATCTTTATCTCTACGGACTCTCCCGGGGGTATGGCAATCGGGGTTTGTAGACTCTCGGTGGCTTGCTCGGTAACTGCTGTCTCTCGGCCTATGCTGAACTCCCTAGGCTGCTCTTCTGATGTACCTGGGTCAGCGGAGACTCCATCTGAACCTCCTCATCCACCTGCTCCTCTCCATTGACTGCAGGCTCCTCGACAACTCCTCCTCGAGATCTCTGCTGAATCACGGGCTCATCTCGTGCCCCTGCACCGCTCCTTGTCGTCACAGCCTTCACAAATCCTCTCGGTTTCTGCCCGGTATTACTTGGTAGCGTAGCCTGCGGCCTCTCATTTAATCGACTGGCTATCTCTCCCATTTGCCGCTCGAGATCCTGAATCGACGCTGCCTGATTCCTCATGAATGGCTCGTGCTCGTGGAACTTCTCCTGCGTCTCTTTGTGTCGGGAATCCCCTCGTGCCATGAGCTGTGACAACATCTGCGTCTGTTGCGCCATCATCTTCTCCAAAGTGGGCTTCTTCTCCCCACTGCTTTCTCCCTCACCGGCATCCTGGAAAAGGCTCTGACGCTGCTGAAAACCGGACTGGCTGCCGCTCCTCCAGTTGGAGTTCTGATCAGCGAGTGAAAACGGAAAGACGCGGAGCCTAACGGCGTCTTCAGAAACGCCCGCAAGATGGAAAGTGTCGCAGATACGAACGATGCGAGTGAGATGAGAGTGCGGGTTCTCGTGAAGCAACCCGTGAAACTGAGCAGAATGAGCAATGGTATTTAGAATGTTCGATGGGATCTGCCAGTTCGTAGCAACTCCAAAGGCGGGTGGTGCAATGCTGGATCTCGCACCAGAATTGGCTGGTCGGGCCCGGTCTGCAACTGTCCTCCTCGGTGGAATGTCGCCCATGATCCTATCCCTATCGTTGGGGTCAACGGATGAAGAAGTGGACGAGGGTGAAATGAGACGATTTCTCTCACGAAACTCTCTCTCTGGCTCGGGAAATGCTTTAGTGTCGGGTGGTTCACAAAATCGAGCCTGTCGCATAAAAACTATAATTAGAAATAAGATTATCTAAAATATTCTAACAAATAAGTAAAATAAAACAAAAATAATTACAAGTAGCACAAAAGGTAAGTCCTAACTCGAGTCGCTCTCTAAACGCCTAAAACCGTGTCCCGAGCAACGGCGCCAAACAAGTGTGCCGATCGCAAGTAGTATAGACCTAGGAAGTCCGAGTATCGAACACGTGAAGACGTAAGGACGCTAACGATCACTAACCCTAGACAAGACCTCCCTTAGAATAATATTTGATTGATTTTTGATTTTTAATAACTTAACTGAACTAACTAGACTGACTGACAAAACTTACCAAAAACAGAAAACTTAACGACAAACTAACTGTGTTAACTTAGGATGTAGAAAAACGTCTACCTAGGTCTGAATCAAATTGTAGGCCTAACAAGCTAATGGATTGGATGACTTCAAGACAGCGGTCCCTAAATATGACACGACTAAGGATCGCTCAGGCTCACTGGATCACCTCTCGGTCTCACTCAACAAGCCTAAACTACTCAAAATCGCCTAAAACGACCAAACCAGGAAACAATTGCTAACGTGTTCTAATGAAGGATCACCTCTCGGTCTCACCAACACTCGACCCTAATGGAAATGAATACTACACAACCAAGGATAGAGGAACAATTCAACTTAAACCAAAGTAGATCAACTAGTCGCTCAAAACACCTAAACCTGACAAGAAACGAACTCGCTCTCGCGCAATCCTTATTCTAGCATGCAAAGGCAATGAGACAACCCTAACTTCCTATCACCTCTCGGTCTCAAAGAAGGTGTTTAACCACTGTACTTAATCCAATAATCATGCAACAAAACCCTACGGTGGTACCTACCACAAACAAACCATAAACACAAAGTCTATATCAAACAATGCACCGACCAATCAATACAAAACTAATCAACCGACACACGGGGTTTATGCAATGAATCACCAAAATTTCCAGCCCTTAAACACAACCTATTTCATTTCTAAATCAAATTTACAATAACAATTAAGGTCTATTAATCAAACAATCCATAAAACCTAACAATTAACATCATCCCTAGGTAGAACTAACAAGATTAGCCAAACATACTTTTTGGACAGCCATGAACATTTAATAAACACATCATAAAACTCATACCAATCATCTCAAAATTTATTAAACGATCAATAACAATCATAAACACTTCAATCTCTAACACAATTGCAAAACAAATTAACAATTGATCAAGAAAGTAAAGTTTGATGAACAAAGTAATGAATGAAAGGATATGGAGATGTTCCGGGCCTGCACTTGGCTGTAATAATCAATGGAGAATGATCCCGAGGCTTGCACTTGCTTCTTTCTTCCTTCCCTAGCCATTACACGATCAAAACCTAGCCGAAAAAAGATTTTCCTTTGCTTCCTTCCCTGCTGTGATTTCTGATCGGCCAAGGGCTGCTAGGTTAGGGTTTTTTTTTTCTTTTTTTAGTATAATATAATAGTAGGCTTGGGCTTTTCCATGATGTAACTGACCGGGCCTTGAGTTTTTACTAGAAAACATATGCGTAAAAGGCTCATAAACTACTCCAAAAGCTCGGTTTCTTTCTTTCTTTCACCCAAAACCTACAAGTGAATAAAATTATGTAAAACCTATCTAAAACAAGTTAAAACACATAAAATGTAATACAAAAACGTAGATAAAAGGTGCGGAAAATACGAGTGTTTTACAACACATCATAAAGTAAACAATTAATAACACATGATCAACGTTATTAGCAGTTTACCATTACCTTACATGTTCTAAATACCACTTGTACTTTACCGTGTTAAAATTCTGTCTTTGTAGGGATAAGTCATGGTTAATACTCGTACTGCTAAGAGTGGTCGTCCGGATGTTCGTGGCTATGGTCATAAGCCGCGTGCCGAGGCGGAGAGTGAGATTCATACATCCCAGCAGGACGAAATCCCCATTCAAGAGAAAGGGGATAACCCCGTCTTAGGTCCTGCTATACGCGCGGCCATTGCAGATGAGGTTTATCAGGTTTTTCAGAGAGTTATTCCCGAGATTGTTTCTGAGGCGGTTAGGGTTGCAAAAGAGTCAATGGTTGGTAAGAGTGCGGATAAGCAGGGAAAGGGACAAGAGACTTAGGTTGAAGACGAGGTGGTGGTGTCAAGTGAGAAAGAGGAAGAAGTTCTTGCGTTTAGTGTGTCTTCTAGAGGTTGTTCGTATGGGGATTTCAAGAAGTGCGACCCTCCCGCTTTCGATGGTACTAAAGATGCGTTGGCAGCTCATTAGTGGGTTAAGGAGATGGAAGCCGTATTGAGGGTTAGTAAGTGAAAAGAGGAGGATATGGTAACTTATGCTACTGCCTCGTTTCGTTCTGAGGCGCTGTGTTGGTGGGATAATCTAGCTCAGGCTATGTGTAATCGTTCTATTAAGAGGATGGCTTAGGAAGAGTTGAAACAGTTGGTTATCGATCATTTTTTTCCTCAGCATGAATTAGATAAGATGGAGTAGGAGTTCTTAGTTTTAGAAGCGGGTGATATGTCACATCGAAAGTATACTACAAAATTCAACCAAATGGCTCGCCTATGTCTCGATCTAGTTACACCTGAAGATAAAAGAATCAAAAAGTACGTGAAGGGTCTACCGGTAGATATTTGTAGGGGTGTGGTGACCACCGGCATGAGCTCTTTCCATTCGATGGTTACCCTAGTAGGTACATTGTATGAACAGAAAGAGATGGTGAGCCCAACTGAATCTGGAAAGGATTGGAAACTGAGCTGTAACTCCAACGGCAAACATTATGGGGGCAATGATTCTGTGTCGGCTGGGAAGAAAGCGAGGACAGAGACGTCGGATTGTAAGAGTAAGGGGTGTAGCGATGGATTCAGGAAGTGCGGGAAGCCGCATCGGGGGGAATGCAGGCCTGGGCTATGCCTGGTTTTCGTTGTGGGAAGACTGGACACGCCAGCTATGGGTGCCCAACTTTGATTTGTTTCCGATGTAGGGGGTCTGGACATTTAGCGTCAAATTGCCTTACCAATAGGGCGGGGGAGTCCGAGCAGGGGACTTCCTCGAAAGGGAAAATGGAAGAAAGACCGAAGATTAAGGCGAGTGCCTTTAGTATCTCGAAAAAGGAGTCAAAGGAGGTCACGGACACCATTTCAGGTAACCCTTGTGATCATTTTATTTGTTACATTGCGCTGTCTATTTATCTCCCTCTCGAATGCTTTCATGTGTAATCGTTTGACTAGGAGGTAGTACGAAATCATTAGTAGGGGTACTATTTATACCCATTCTGTGTATGATGTGATGTTTTGAACTGTCGTAACCCGCGCTTGTTCCTCTGTAGCGGGATTCGGGTACGAATCCCATTTTTAGGGGGGTTAAACTTGTAACGTCCGTAAATTTTCGATAAAAAGGTTTACCCTTGTAGTGTTGTGTTCACCTTCCGGGCTTTGCCCGGCATCCTTCCGAGGGCTCCTTGACCACCCTCAAAAACGTTTCTCACTTAAATTTCCACCCAAGTTGCTACACACTTCATACTGGAGGGGCTTGAGTGTAAATTATTATTTTATATCATAAAACAAACAATCCTAACCCTAGCCCCCCCCCCATCTGCGATTGGCAGGAAGCTAGAGCCAAGCACCCCCGATTTTTCTTTTTTTCAGCTGTGATTAGGCCACAAAACTCCAATTCCAGGTCGGTTCTATGATTCCCCAAGTCTTTTACACGTTAATTGATCCTTATATTGCGCGTATTGATCGAAAAACGTCGTGTTGTAGGCTAACCGGGTGGCTGTCCAATTAAGCTTTTCTGGGGATGTTTTGAGTGAGGTTTTTGCATCAAAATCCCACTAGGTATGGCATGTACATCATATTATAATTTCATGGCCAATGGAGGTGTTTAGGTCGGTCAATAGATTTAGTTCGAAAACTAGGGTTTATCGGGTGTAGGATTGGCAATTGTTGAGTTTGATGCGTTAATCGATCGGATGACTGACCGAATCAGTTTGTACAGCCCTAGGGGGGTTTAAGGGCTGTGGGAAAATTAAAATTTTGATACTCGGGGCTGTTTTGGTTGGTGACTGGTCAATCGAGTCGGCGGTGCGCGAATTTTCGTTTAAATGTTAAATTGAAAGTTGTAAAAAGGAACCGTCAACCCTATCAACTTGGATGACATAATTATGATGTAAGAAAAGGTTAATATGGGAATTTGGTCCATTTGGGGCTGATTTGTTTGAAAATTGGTTTTAAGATTTATTACGCACGTATTCGACTCGATTTGATTACCGGCGGGTGAGTTGTGCATCATGGTTAGCCCCGGCCATAATTGTAGGGTGGATTTGGGTAGTTTAAAGGTTTTAGGGGCTGAGGTAAAGTAATTGGGTTTGGGTTGGGCCTTGGGCCAAGTTGTTGGGCCTTGGGCCAAAGTTTTGGGCCTTGGGCCAAGTTGTTGTGCTTTGGGCCAAAGTGTTGGGCCTTGGGCCAAGTTGTTGGGCTTTAGGCCAAAGTGTTGGGCTTTAACGGCCCATTAGGCAAGAGTGTTCTTATGGTCCAGTTTAGTGACGCGTTACGTGCAATTTACAGGCCCTTGCTTGTGAGTGAGTACTTAGGGAGTCCTTAGCTCGTTGCTGGTGTCTGGTTGACCTTAGGTGAGTTCATGATGCCTTTTTTACTCTTTTATGTTTTGGGCTAGCATACACCCCGAAATCCAATTTTATACGATTTTACCCGTTTCAACTATTTGAATGGTATTACATGGTCTCACTCGTGATTGTGCATTTGGAAAGTTATATTTGAATTATTTTATATGCTTTAGGATATTTTAGACTCGTTTATGGTCTTGTATCCTTTGAAGTTATATACATTATTAATGGTCTAGACTCGAGGATGTTAATAGACTTGGTAGTAATTGAATATGAGTAGATCTATTTACTTAGTTCCCGTATGAGATGATATATATATAGATAGATATATATATGTATGGAGGTATGTATGTATCTATGGGTATGTGTCACCTTATAGCCTACGGTTGTGTGATGATATTTTGTTCCTCGTGACTAAGAATGATGTGAGTAGGCTTATTGATGTGTGTGTGCATGGTGATTCACGGCCGGGTCAAATATATTACTCGGGTTGTACCCGTGGTGGAGAGGCCCGTGTGATGTGATCATCATTTTGGCGAGTCAAATATATTACTCGGGTTTTAAAATCCCGTGGTGGAGAGGCCCGTTGAATGTTGAGCCACGATCGGGTCAAATATATTACTCGGGTTGTACCCGTGGTGGAGAGGCCCGTATCACGTGCTTGGATGTGTAAGATGTGACCGAGTCAAATATATTACTCGGTTTTGACCCGTGCTGGAGAGGCTCGTGTCACATGCTTAGGTCTTACTGCGTCCGGGTCAAATATATTACTCGAGTCTTGACTCGTGGTGGAGAGGCCCGTGTACGTGTGTTCGACGATGAATGTATTACTTGGTGAATTATATTATTTATTTTATTTTTATCCTCTCTATTGTTTATAACTATAACTTTCAAATAAAGTATGAATTATTGTTTATGAAAACTTGAACTCACTCAGCTCAAGCTGACTTTGTGTGTATGTTAGATTGACTTTCAGGTTAAGAAGTGGATGCTACCGCTTGGACGTGCTGGATGCTACTCGTAAGGTTGAAGGCATTTCTGGTCAAGGAATTCAAATAAAACAAATATTTTATTTACATTTGGTTTTGGACACCTGTACCCGTGTTTGGGACTTTTAATACTTAAACTTTTTCCACTATTATTCACTCTGAACTAGGTTTAAATACAAAGAATTGTTTGGTTTTAAATTTTTGTGAAATTGTGGATGTGATTACCAACTATAGGATTCCCGGGATTCGGGGTCTTATAGTATATGACCTTCGCAGCCACGGATCTTCAAGATATCTTCTTAAAACCAAATCCGGCCAAACCCCGCTCGTCTTGTGAAACACCCAGAATAACGACCAATGGAAGAGACAATTTTTATTTGTTATGAGAGATTCCCTCCCACAACCTGATATTCTTCCTTATTTCGGGGTTTCCAAAAGTAGGATACTTTATTTTGAAGATATACGCTTATATCTTTGTAACTGATATTTTTATTTTTTGCATCTTTGAAATACTTCGAGAGTGCCCCTCCCACTAGAGAAACCGAGGATAAGCATGCCTCTTTCTTTCTCATTGACGAGGAAGAGAGGACGTTTCAATTCCAGTCAGGCTTTCAAGAACCATCTCCGTCCGCAAGCTCCGTTATGTCTGGTTAAAAATATTCGAGATTTTAGTAGGATATTTAAGGATCAGAGATACTAACCTGTGTACTTGTAGGCAAGTCTGCTCCCGCTTTTGCTCTTGACGATATTGACAGTATGGTATCCACCCGAAGCACTATCAAGAAGGAACCTGTATCCAGCTCTATCCCTCGTCTAGAAGGCAGCCGAGCGAAAGGTTCTAAGAAAACGGAAGAGTCAAGAGACCAGCGAGCCCATTCCAGTGCACGACGTTGATTTCCATGATGCCATGAATAAGACTGAGCAGGTATCTTTTCAGTTTGTCATGATCTCATATATCTTAAGGATCATTTATATTGAGGATTCTTTATCCTTGTAAGGCCTTGAGTTTCTTTCCTCCGGTTTTGCTACCATGAGCCTTGAACTTCACAAAGCCCACACTCGTATATATGAACTGATGAAGATAGGGATCTCAAAGACCAGTCTTCTTGATAAGAAGACCAAGGAGCTGGACGATGTGAAACTGGAGCTGGCAATGGCCAAGAAGGAACTAGTCCATCAGGAAGCTGAATGCTTGGTAAAGGTTTATGAGGCTATGAAGGGGACGAAGAAGTCTGCTGCTGTTTCCGTATTTCAATCCCGACTCAGGATAGCTAAAGAAGCGAAGGAAGCTGGTCCGGACACTCCTTTTTGGGATATAGCTGGTTGGGAGAGGGTCTTGGCTGAGCTTAATGGGGAAACAATGAAGGAAGCTGGTCCGAGCGAAGCACAGAAGGTCGCGGAGGAGGCAGTGGATGTAGCGATCAAGGGAGCGGCAATGGCGTTTGGCGATACTGATCAATTAGGCAGTGATGGCGGTAAAGAAAAGGCTTGAGCCCAATTTTTAAGGTTTATGATGTTTGGTGGTTTGTAATGGTTATTTGAACAATTTACTTTTTCTGTCTTGAACAATAGTATGCTTAGGATATTAGGATACATGGGTGGAGGGATCTTGACTTTCCAAGACGAAACCCATGTTATCTTGACTTTTGAACATCTAGCAATACTTGGGTGGAGGGATCTTGGCTTTTCAAGAAGTGTTGCCTTTTTACTTTCCTGCACTTATGATTAATAATAATATAATCTTTTGGCTTTAAGCATTGTGTCAGCAACTTACAAGTTTTAGCTGGAATATTACATGCCTTTAATTTTCCAAAATAAGTTACTTCGAGGATAATGTATCTTGATGTGACATTTGAGCCAAAACAAGGTACACCTCAGCATTTATTTACCAATTAAGCAAATAAACGCCTTTTGCATAACAAACGAACGATTAACCGAACGGGTCGGGTTATGACCCAGATATCTCGGGGGGGCATCTATAAGTGATATACGATCTATACAAGCTAAAATATTAGAAATATGGTCTTAGTTTGATAGCAAACAAGTTAAACGAAAACATGCTCGTTTAACTACCCGCTATAGATTTAAACACGAAAGATAGTTACAAACCAAGCATTGTATCATCCGTTAAGCGGAAAAAGAATTACCAAACACTTATTTGAAATGTTTTAAGTGATCCGTGAAAATATTTTTGATTTCTAGAAACATATAGTATGTTTTTATAATTTTACACAAAACTAGACGAAAAACACTCGTTTTCGCGCTGTTTAACGCACCCGATAAGTTTTTCTCGCCAAAAACCGAACCCGAACTAAATTTGGACCGGGCTTTTCGTATTTGGGCTTGAGAAATCAGAAACTTGGGCCAAATTGGGCCCAAAATGGGCCCATGGACTTTCGATCGGCCAGCAGCCACCCCCCCCCCCTTTTTATTCTTTCACATTTAAACTAGATCCAAGAAATTTTCAACATTATTTCTTGAAAACTCTGGACATAAGCTTTGTTCCAGCCAGAAAACCTTCAAACCCTAAGGTAAGGGGCTTAAATAAGTAGCTTTTGAACTTGTTTAAACTTATTTAATACCATAAAAACATGTCTTGGTTACTAAAAATCATTCCTAACCGTGTAAAAATCCTAAAAATGGTCCAAAACATGTTTTGATCATACACAAGGTAAGGAACCTGTTTTGATAGTTTTTTTTTGCCATAAACACGGATTAAAAGGTTGAAACGACGTTTTTATAGTTCAAAAGTTCGTTTTTGTGCACTAGCCGAAACCCTAAGTTAAGGGCTGTTATGTTGATGAAATATTGCTTATATAGGACTTTTACCTAGCTTTCTTAGAAGCACAAGAACCTGAAAACTTAATTAAAAAGTCGGAAACGAGCCAAACCCGCTAAAGTAATTCCGAAACACTCGCTTACGGGCTATTTAGAATAACGTTGTGATGTGCATATTTTTAGGACTTGAAATTATGCAGGGACATCAGGGACCATATCAATGAGTCGCTGTTCAAATATGGTAATTTTTCAACCATCCGAGAATATTTGGTGAATTTATTACCGAATTGGGAAGTTTATTTGGGAAAAATAGCTAAAATACTTCAAAAATTATGAAATTTTTCTAGGAACTCATATTTGATGTATTTTGATCACATATGAATTTTGGATCATTTGGAGAAGTTTAAATATGTTTTGTTTATTTGCGTTCGTGTGAATTTTTACAGCCGAATTTGGGCCGAAAAGAATATTGCACGAGCTTTTTACATTCTGGAATTGATACAGGTTGTTTTGGGACATGATTTGAGTATTCAAGAATTTTTGTGGAATTTTTGGAAATTGTTTGGGGTAAACGGACGATTTTCAGGAGAAATATAGTTGATAAAATGAATTTTTATAAATTAATAAATCAGTAAATAAATTCCATAAATATTTTTATTAAAATCTACATATTTTAATTTATAAGTGGTTAAATTTTCATAATTTAATAATTAACGGTTAATTAATTATGATAATCTGAATATTAAACAAATTCAGTTTTTATAACAACCGGCAAGTTCGCGACTAACGAACCTGCGGGAATATCAAAACACCAAGAGTGATCAAAAATCATATTTTTGAACTAATTAAGTAAAAACGAACTTTTCTATGAAAAACCTGGACAATCCGGATGGATTATGCGCGTTCCTTCTAAATCAAACTTATTAAACGGAAACGGGCCCCGTGGCTAAACCGGGACCCCAGTAGGTGATCTTTCTTTATAACTTAATCACTTTATTAACCAATACATTTACACAAGCTTATTTTCCCATAACTGTTTTCTGAACGCGTAAACGAACAACTTGGCCAGGCTAGGAAAACGGGAATCTGAACCAAGTTAGGTTTTGAGTATTAGACATTGAACAACATCACAACCTAAGCCTATTGCCACTTTCTGGGTGTTCCAGCTACACCCAGATTAGTTATACAGCCCAGTTTAGTATTGAGATTATAATAATATTAAAATATTAATATTATTATAATATTGATTATAGGAACTACTGATAGCGGACCGAACAAACCACGAGCTGATACAGTACTGAATATCTACTAAACCGTGAGTTTCATGACACCACTTTTAAACTGTTTTACGAACTTTTGGGGTGAAAAGCATGTTTGCTTATATCTATATACTTATCTGAAACATGTGATGATGTGAATTATCTAAGTGCTAACACACGAAAGCCCCTACGATCACAGTGATTAACTTCGAGCCGGTGGCTTGTGAATAGTACTATTGGTTTGACAAACCCAGGCGGGGCCATCACGGTTGCTGAGACATTATCCCGTTTGCACATGTCCATATTTTATTTTTACGAACCAGCTATGTAGTGTTAGACAAAGCTACCGGGGCATGTTGTGGGCGGAAAGGGGCCACCGTGGTTGATTGAGCGTGGGAAATGGAGGCATACAGCACGAACAGTCCAGGCTTCACTGTAGCTTAGCATAATTACATCACATACATCGTTTACATACATACATACTTATTTCATGATTACAAGTGTTGACTGAGCCTGGTTGCCGTGTCACATAGCGCCGTTTGAACATGACCATATTTATACAAACAGGCTATGTAGTGTTAGACATAGCTACCAAGGCATGTTGTGAGCGGAAAGGGAGCCACAGTGGTTGATTGAGCGTGGGAAATGGATGCACGCAGCACATACAGTCAAGGCTTCACTGTAGCTTAGCATAATTACATCATTTACATACATACATACTTATTTCGTGATTACAAGTGTTAACTTGTGAATACTCATTACTATTTTCTTGAAACTCACCAACTCTAGTAGTTGACCCGTTTTAAACTGCTTTTTAAGTGTACCTAAATTGGAATGATTTTGTGACCTGTTACTTGCCTGAGGTGTGTGGTTGATGCTACGTGAACAGAAGCAAGGGCGATAGTAGTAAGAATGTATAGTTAACGAACTAGTTTTGTTTGTATCGTCTAGACTATAAAACAATGATAGAACGAAGAAATGTAATATATTGTAAATTAGTTTGTAATGTTTCTTTATAAACAATGTGTTGATATCAGAGGTGTCTGTTACATTCCCGGTTTACACTTACGCATTGTGCTAGTCGGGGTGTGACACCTGAAACATGTTTCTTTAATATTTATAGTTTCAGAAAATATATCTTTAAGACTTTTCATTAAAATATCCTGAGGATCATATATCCTGAACATAAAATACTTTTATATGATTAAAAGACTTATTAGGAATTGATATAAAATATCTTAAGGATAATATATCCTTATGCATTGTGTGAGTTATCACAATCAAACCAAAAGATCATACCTTGAAATATAAAATATGTAATAAAACTAAGTGTAAAGAGTACCTTTGTGGAGATCATTTACAAATTTATTTAGCTTACATATGATGTCCCCAACTATTGATCTTTTTGAGTATCATGCTTTTGGAATTTTGCTAAGTTAAAAACAAGTTTGTAACATCTCTTTACTTAGTGATTGTCCGATCCTCGATCTGTCAAGACAAAGTTAGATAATCCTGGCGATAAAGCCCATTTACTGGCGATAAAGCCTTTGTACTGGCGGTAAAGCCATTGTACTGGCGATAAAGCCTTTTTACTGGCGACTAGGCATTTACATGAGAGACATGAAAATGTCTAAGATTAAGATAATACTGGGGAAAGTCCCAAATGTACGGGCATGTAAATGCCAAAACATGAGATAACATGAAAATGTTATAAACCTTAGATAACATGAAAATGTTATAAACCGTATGTGTGACACGTCTGCCACTTATCTTAAGGATTCGGTATATATCCAACAACAAACGGATTATCAGCTGGTCTGGTCCGCCTGCCTCGAACTATATCCGAATCATCGTGCACTCCAGGCGATCGTTAGAAAGGTGAAGACCTTTAAACCTTCGAAGATATCAAAGATATCTTATTCGTGCGCTCCAGGCGTTCGTTGGAAAGGTGAAGACCTTTAAACCTTAGAAGATATCCAAGATATCTTAGTCGTGTGCTCCTGGTGTTCGTTGGAAAGGTGAAGACCTTTAAACCTTAGGAGATATCCAAGATATCTTATTCGTGTGTGAGGTGATCAGCCTCTGACTGTTGTGAAGATAACGTATCCTTAGGATAACTTCAAAACACTAAACCCTTGATGAGGGGTGGATGTTAGCCTGGCTAACACCCCTCAAATGCTTAAGTCATTAAACTTGATTTAGAGATAATAAGTATGTATCAATTTAAAAATAAATGTTGAGGATACGAACATACCGGTCAAGGATACTAACAAAAATATGCCTTATGATGGATAGCATTCCAAGCTCTGGGTATAGGAATACCTTCCATAGTGACTAACCTATAGGCCCCTTTTCCTGCTTCTGAATCGATGAAGTAAGGACCTTCCCACTTTGGAGCTAGCTTTCCATCTGTCGGGTTAGTGGTATTTTGAAATGCCTTTCTTAACACCATGTCTCCAACTTGGAATCTTCGAATCCGAATATTCTTGTTGTAGGACTTGGCTATCCTTCGTTGATATGCTGCCATTCTGATCTTGGCGAGATCTCTGAGTTCATCAATGGTATCTAGATCTTCAGTAAGGCGTTGGTTGTTGGACTCAGTATCTTGGATGCTGGTTCTTGCTGTGGGGATCACCATCTCTGTAGGGATAACAGTTTCGGCCCCAAACACCAAAGAGAAAGGTGTTGGTCTCGTTGCATTCTTTGAAGTGGTTCTATCAGCCCAAAGAACAAATGGTAGTTCTTCCGCCCATTTTCCCTTCTTGGATCCCAATTTCTTCTTTAGATTGTTGATGATGATCTTGTTACTTGACTCTGCTTGACCATTGGCTTAAGGATGTACTGGAGGTGAAGTCACCATCTTGGTTCCCCAACTTTCACAAAAGTTGGTTGTTCTACTGTCGAAGTAACCTGTCCTCAGTATCTTGGACACTAAGGCTCTGCCCCCAGTGTGGTTTCCACAATCACCTTCATCTGTATCCTTGAGAACTTCTGCTTCTTGATATTCCAAGCATCTCAAGTATGGACCTGCAAGTGATGTTCTATACAAAGTATCATTTAGGATAATATACTGGGTTACCTTCATTCGGAAAGCTCTTGGATTTTCTCCTTCTGGAATCTCATTATCCTGAAGATACCACATTATGGGATGGGTCCAGGATACTGGATTATCTTCAGGATTCGAAGTCTCCAGGACTTCTTTGTTCTCCTTCGTTGCTGGAGTCAAGATATACACGATAGGTATCTTGACATCATCTGGTATCTTTAGAGCTAATGTCAAATTTTCTAAGCATCTGCTTCAGTGTTCTCTTCCCTTGGTACCTGTACTATATCAAATGTTTCGAAACATATAGCTAATTTCTTAACTATTTCTAAATGTTTTACTAAGTTTTCTGCATTCACTGCGAAAGAGCCATTAAAATGGTTAGCTAACAACAAAGAATCAACATAAACTTGAAGATACCTGACCTTCATATCCTAAGCTAACTGCAAACCAGCTATTAAGGCTTCATATTCAGCCTCATTATTAGTAGTCTGAAATTCACAAGATATAGATAGAGGTATTATGTCCCCATGTGGCGATTTTAGCAGGATACCTAGACTTGTTCCTCTTATGTTGGAGGCACCATCGGTATGCAAAGTCCAACTCTCCCTAATCTCCAGTTGTTGAACTTCCTTTTCTACTTCCTCATGTATATCCTAGCTAAAATCAGCCACAAAGTCGGCAAGTGTTTGTGATTTTATGGCTACCCTTGGTTTATACAAGATATTGTATGCACTAAGCTTCACAGCCCACTTTACCATCCTACCTGACATTTATGGTTTTCTCAAAACAGCTTTAATAGGATAGTTAGTTTTTACATGAATAATATGAGTTTCAAAATAATGTCTTAATTTAGTAGAAGCCATTATAAGTGCTAAAATTAACTTTTCTAGATAAGAATACCTGGATCCAGCATCTATTAGACTTTTACTTACATAATATATTGGATGCTGTTGACCTTCGTGATCTTTGACTAAGACAGCACTTATTGCACTTCCAGAAACAGCTAAGTACAAGGATAATGGTTCACCATCAACTGGCTTCATCAGGAGTGGTGCTGAGGATAAGTATTCCTTCAAGGTACCAATGCCCTTTCTTGCTTGTCTCCCCATTCGAATTTTTGATTCTTCCTCAGGATATCATAGAAGTCTTTACACTTCTCGGAAGATCTTGAGATGAATCTATTGAGAGCTGCTATTCCACCTGTTAACCTTTGGACATCTTTGACATTTCTTGGTGATTTAATATCCAGGATAGCTTTGATCTGCTCAGTGCTTGCTTCTATTCCTCCCTTGGTAACCATATATCCAAGAAACTTTCCTGCTTTGACACCAAAATGACACTTGGCTGGGTTCAGCTTCATGTTATACTCATCCAGGATATCAAATGCTGTTGCCAAGTCTTTGAGATGATCCTCAGCCTTTCTTGACTTTACCACCATGTCGTCTATGTAGACTTCCATTGTGTCCCCCAGTTGGTCTTTGAACATAATGTTAACTAGCCTCTGGTATGTTGCACCTGCATTTTTTAGTCCAAAAGGCATTGCAGTATAACAGTATATACCTGTGGGAGTCACAAAGGTTGTATCTTCCTGATCTGAAGGCTCCATTTTAATTTGTTGAAATCATGAGGATTTATCCATGAAGGTTAGCAGCTCGTGGCCAGCAGTTGCATCCACCATTGAGTCAATGTGTGAGAGTGGGAATGGGTCTTTTGGACAGGCCTTATTCAGGTCTGTGAAGTCCACACACACTCTCCATTTTCCATTTTTCTTCTGGACAACAACTAGATTGGCCAACCATCTAGGGTATTGGACCTCTCTTATCATCTTGGTTTTGAGCAGCTTCTGCACCTCTTCTTGTATGATAGCGTTTCTCTTAGGAGCAAACTTCCTTCTCTTTTGATGTACCGGCCTGAAAGATTTATCTATACCAAGTTTATGAGTAATTATAGATTTAGAGATACCTGTCATATCTTCATGTTTCCAGGCGAATGTAGAAGCTCTTTTCTTTAGGAAGGATATCAACTCCATCTCAATATCCTCAGGAATACTTGTTCCTAATAATACCTTGATCTCAGTATCCTGAGGATTCAAAGATACTTCTTTTACATCCTGCTCTCTTGCCTGCAGGACCTTCCCCGGTTGTTTCTGTAATTGCTATGCTTGAGTAGGCTTTGTAGTCCACTGTATTGATGAAGCATAACATTCTTTGGCATCTTGCTGATCACTTTCAATCTTGGTGACCCGCCAAGGACTTGGTAGTTTCACACATTGATGATAAGTTGAGGGTACTACCTTCATGCTATTGATCCAGGGCTTGCCTAATATCACATTACAACAAGATAATGAGTCAATAACACAAAATTTTTGTAGAGAGTTAGTTCCTTGAATATATATTGGAATTTTGATTTCTCCCAAAGTTTTCTTGGTCTTTCCACTGAATCCTACAAGAACCAAGGATTTTGGGACAATCTTCATTTCCGGGATATCCATCTTCCTTAAGGCATCCATTTGGATAATGTTCACAGAGCTTCCTCCATCAACTAGTATCATGCGCACAAAACAGTTAGCTATATATAAAGTGATTACCAAACCATCATGGTTGGGATCCACAAGATCACACCGGTCCTCCTCGTCAAAGGATATGATCCTTTGAGTTGTCAGAGTGGAAGTGCGGAGAGTTCTTTCTCCCTTGTCCATTTTTGTTTCTTCGGAACGCTTCTTAGCTGCTGAATATGAGGTTCTGCAGATGTCGGATCCTCCTGAGATAAAGGATACAACCTTAGCTCCGGGTGGAGGAGAAGGTGCCCTTTCAGGTATCTTTACAGGATTCTGACTCTTGTTCTTGTTTTTCACAAATAGTTCCTTAAGGTATCCTTTGCTGAGAAGATATCCTATTTATTTCGGAAGTGCTATGCAACCTTCAGTGAGATGGCCGAAGTCTTCATGGAATGCACACCATTTGGACTTGTCTTTGATGGATCCGGGCTTTTCATTTTTCTTAGGCCAACTGGCCTTGTCACTTAGATCCTGCATTGCACAAATCACACCACTAATATTAATATTAAAACAATATTCAGAGATTTTAGAATACTTTTCATCATCCTCATCTTCTTCCACAGCGTTTATCCTGGGATTATCCTGCTTGGAATAAGGCTTGGGCCTGGTGTACTTTTGTGGAGTGTCTGACTTTCTATTGGTAGATTCATACTTCGGGATAACCGAGCTTCCATGAGCTTTCTTATCGTCCTCTAACCGAATATATCTTAATGCCCTGTTTTTGACTTCATCAAGGTTCCTTCATGGAGTCATGACAAGGTCATCATAGAAAGGAGAATCCTTCCTTAGTCCCATCTTGAAGGCTTCGACAGTAGCTGCCATGTCAAGGTTGGGGATCTCCAAAGCTTCCCTGCTAAATCTGGTTATGTAATCCCTTAAGGATTCATTATTAGGCTGAACAATTCTATATAAGTCACTTGTCATTTTCTCAAAAGATCTACTACAAGAAAATTGGTTATTGAACAAATTAATCAAATGAGAAAATGATGTAATAGTGTTTGAAGGAATACTCAATAACCATTTGAGGGCCGGCCCCGTTAATGTTGAGCCGAATCCCTTGCATAGGCAAGCTTCTTTGATGTCAATGGGGATGGGGTTGATCTCCATCCTTTCTCTGTACTGAGCTATGTGTTCCTCAGGATCCGTAGTGCCATCGTAGAGCTTCATGCTGGGCTTCTGGAACTTCTTGGGGATCTCCACGTCACATATAGGCCAGGTAAACCTAGATAACTTGTGGCTACCTGCGGGCACTTCAGCTATGGGACGTATTATCCCTGGAATACTGGAAATCATATCCTTCATTCTCTGCAGTTCCCTGGCTATCTCGGGGGTTATCCCCTTATCCTGCACATGTCCACGGTCAGTGTATAAATTAGCATTAAATAAATTGTTACTGAGGTCATGGTTAGGTCTCTGGTATCCTGAGTCTTGACGGCGAGTTCCTCCATTGAGGGTATCATCAGGATAAGGTGACGCCTGCATTGGGATGTCATCTCCAACATGCACTTCAGAGGACACCATGGGAGATCCTGATGAGAATATGTCGGCTGGCATGGTTGAACGAGGCTGCATGGTTGATGAATTCTGGCCTCGTTGGTCTAGATAATTCCGAGGATACCGGAAGATAAGTTCCTCCGTATCTTGATTGCTGCTGAGACGGAGTCCTTGTTGATTGTGTCCCCAAGGATCCGGGATTTTGAAGGATGGTTGATCCTGGAGAACCAAAATCAAGAACCCTGGGCATGATTGGAGTAGCCTCCTGCCCTGGCTTCTTTTTGATTCCTTCAATCTCCTTAAATAGCTTTGAGTTGGTCTTTTCTTGCTGCTCCATGTGCATTTTGACCTGTTTCATCAAAGCAAAAATATCATTGTTAGAAATAACTGGGTCTACCTGTGTAGAGGATCCCGCAAATGGTGTAAGTTATCCTCTGGGTTGAATATTTTTCTTCGGTAATGGTGGAGGTCCTAGGTTGACACTTGAAACAGTAGTGACCACTGGAGTAAAGACTGAACTAGTTTTTGGTTGTGAGGCCATTGTCAAGAGAGTGAAAAGTGATTGGGAATGAAATAAACGGATTTAATGGATTAAAACACTTGGCCCCATGGTGGGCGCCAAATTGTTTTGGTCAAAAATTAACAACAGTGATTTTGTAACCAATTTAGTAAATCGGGACTAGGTGCTTGTAAAGATAGTATGAACACCGAGATTTGTTGTGAGAAAAAAACCTGTTATCCTTAGGATAACAAGAAAAAAAACCCCGGGTGGTGAAAACTATCACCACCGGTTTGTTAATAATAAAAGTGATTACAATGTGGAGCTCAAACTTGATCGTGATTACAGAGAATGCGAGTACTAGTAAGTTCTCGAGTGCTAGAGTGTGTGTTATGATCATTGTTTAGAGCTCTATTTATAATAAACAAAGTATAACAACTATTGCCTATAATTTAGGACACTTTTGGACTAAATCTAATTAGCCGTTAATCTCTCGATCAACATATTTCCTTTTCTGCCACGATCTATCAACTGAAAGTGCGACTCTACGGGAGATCAAGAAACGGTCTTTGACCTGGTAAACATGGAAAGTAGCAAATATTACGTTAGTTATATAACGTAATTAGGATACCTGTTACCTTGGAGGATACCGCATCCTGGATTCGTTCTGAATATAATCTTTGCTGAGGATACTAAAAATCCATGCCCTAACAATATACTGGGTTATCTTCATTCGAAAAGCACTAAGATTTTTTCCTTTTGGGATCTCGTTATCCTGGAGATACCGAATTATGGGACCGGTCCAGGATACTGGATTATCTTCAAGATTTGAAGTGTCCATGATTTCATGGTTTTCCGTTGCCGGGGTCAAGATATGAACGATAGGTATCTTGATGTCTTCTGACATCTTCAGAGCTGATGCTAAATTTGCTAAGGCATCCGCTTCAGCATTTTCTTTTCTCGGTACCTGTACTATATCAAACATCTCGAAACACATAGCTAATTGCTTAACTATTTCTAAATATTTTGATAAATTTTCAGCATTTACTGCATTTACTGCATAAGAACCGTTAAAATGGTTAGCTAACAACAAGGAATCAACATAAACATGAAGATACCTGACCTTCATATCCTTGGATAATTGTAATCCAGCTAATAAGGCTTCATATTCAACCTCATTATAAGTAGCCTGAAATTCACAAGATATAGATAGAGGTATAATGTCCCCCTGTGGCGATTTTAGTAGAATACCTAAACCTATTCCTCTTATGTTAGAGGCTCCATCTATGTGCAAAGTCCAATTCTCCTTGACGTCCAATTATTGAACTTCTTTTTCTACTTCTTCAAGTATATCTTGGGTAAAATCAGCGACAAAGTCGGCAAGTGCCTGAGATTTGATGGATGTCCTTAGTTCATACATGATATCGTATGCACTAAGTTTCACAGCCCACTTCGCCATCCTACCTGACATTTCTGGCCTTCAAAATAGCCTTAATAAGATAGTTAGTTTTTACATGAATAACATGAGTTTCAAAATAATGTCATAATTTTGCAAAAGCCATTATAAGTTCTAAAATTAATTTTTCAAGATAGGAGTACCTGGATTTAGCATCTAATAGGCTTTTACTTACATAATATACCGGGTGTTGTTGACCTTCGTGGTCCTTGACTAGGACAGCGGTTATTGCATTCCCTGAAACTGATAGGTACAAGGATAGTGGTTCACCATTCGAACTTCAGAGATAAGTATTCCTTCAAAGATACCAGTGCCCTTTCCTGCTTATCTCCCCATTCGAACTTCTGATTCTTCCTCAGGATATCGTAGAAATCCTTGCATTTCTTTGAAGATCCTAAGATAAACCTGTTAAGAGCTGCTATTCTTCTTGTCAACCTTTGGACATCTTTGACGCTTCTAGGTGATTTGATATCTAGGATAGCTTTGTTCTGCTCGGGGCTTGCTTCGATTCCCCTTTTGGTTAACATGTATCCTATGAATTTTTCTACTTTAACTCCAAAGTGACACTTTGCAGGAGTCAACTTCATGTTGTACTTATCCAAGATATCAAATGATGTTGCCAAGCCTTTAGGATGATCCTCAGTTCTTCTTGTTTTCACCACCATGTCGTCTATGTAGACTTCCATCGTGTCCCCTAGTTGGTCTTTGAACATCATGTTGATTAGCCTTTGGTATGTTGCACCTGCATTTTTTAGACCAAAAGGCATTGCTATGTAACAGTATATACATGTGGGAGTCATGAAGGATGTATCTTCTTGATCTGATGGCTCCATTTGAATGTATTGGAATCCCGAGGATGCATCCATGAAGGTCAGTATCTCGTGACCAGCAGTTGCATCTACCATTGAATCAATGTTTGGGAGTGGAAAGGGGTCTTTGGACAGGCCTTATTCAGGTCTGTGAAGTCCACACACACTCCCTTTCCCATTCTTTTTTTGAACTACAACTAGATTGGCCAACCATCTAGGATAATGGGCCTCTCTTATCATCTTGGTTTTGAGTAGATTCTTTACTTCCTCTTGTATTATGATGTTTCTTTCAGGAGCAAATTTTCTTCGTTTTTTATGTACTGGCCTAAAAGAGTTATCTATAGCAAGTTTCTTGAGTCGGATTTTAGCAAGGAAGATTGGAATCTTCTCAACCTCCTCAATAAATAGGCTAAGTATGGACATCAAGCAAGCTTGGATCATCGAGCATGGTTTACTACTTCGAGCATGGTCTTCGGAACCATTGTTGGTGAATTCTTCAAAGTGTCGAAAGCTTCGAGCAAGCTACACTTCTCAGAGCAAGAGTGTTCTTCTGTCAAGTATGGATTGCCAATCGAGCAAACAACATGATCATTCAAGTTTTAACCAAGTGATTCGAGCACAGGATGTCCGAGCACATTGGTGACGAGCATGGTTGCAATAAGAAGATGTCATAGGTTCTAAGCATAGACTTCGACCATGGTTCATTCTACTAAGCAAAATTTACATCCGAGCATGCTAAAGATTGTTCAATAAGTCTAAAGACAGGATTGAAAACATCAAGAAGAATGGGCTTTCTCGATGGAAAAGTTTGAGAAAAGCAAGGATTAGTCAAAAAGAATGACGCATGTTAAGTATGCCTGAAGACAATAACCGAGCATAAAAGGCATATTGAGTTTGCTCGAGCAAGATACATATCATGCTCGAAGATTCTTACACTTGTATTTTTGTTTGTCTTTCATTATGTAATGATTAGGAGATTCTAGAAGGAATATCTGGGTCTATAAATAGCATCCTAGGTTTCCATTTAGGGCACAACCGAGCGCACGCAATACGGGAGAAAAACATTCTAAACGAATATTCTCTTTGTCTCCTCGTACCGCCACCTCCATCACGAAACCCTAAACATTCCTTTCACTGTTTCATTAAATGATATATTAAATGCAGTGAATCTTTGTCTTTGATTTTGTTCTTTACGACTATAATTTATTGTTTCGTTGTTATTATATCATACCTTTGTTCCCATCCATTGAATGTTCTGATTCCGACGGAATATCCAATAGGCCTTCGGGTTATTAGATCTGTGTGTTCTTGTCAACATTCCTAAGGTTTACACTAGATTAACGGTCATGACAAGTGGTATCAGAGCTGTGGAAGCTCGCTGAAGGCTACAGGACTGAAGTTTTGTGATAAAGCTTGAAGCTTTTCAAAGTTTTCTTCTGTGAAAGTTCAGATATGAGAAAATGGATGATCAAGAGGTATCAATAAACAAGATTCAAAGATTGCTAGGACAAGAAAAATTCATCAAATGGAAAGTCCTATTTGAGGCTGCTGTCAACTATAATGACCCTGAGCTTTGGAACTCCATCCAAGATGGACAATATATTCCCTCCCTGCTTCAAACAACAGTGCCACCATTGAAAGCAAGATGAAGAAAAGAGACAACAACGCACTCTCAATGTTGAAACTAGGTCTCTTTTGGGAAATATTGAACAATGTCAACCATCATAAAAATTCTAAGGAGATGTATGATGCTTTAATTGACATGTTTGAGGGCAACACAGAGCTCAGAGACATAAAAAAAGGACAGATTGAAACAACAGTTGGATCGATTTAAGTTCAAAGAGGGTGAACGACTAAAGTCAGTATTGCAGAGGTTCATGACCATTGTGAATGAAATCAGAACAACTGACTTACTAATTTCTGATTTTGAACTAAATAAGAAATTGCTGTCCTCATTGTCTGGAGAATGGTACATAGCCAACAAGTTTGTTAAAGAAAAGGGAAACTTTCCCAACTTCAAGTTGGATGATGTGATGGCATTTCTAAAGGCTGCTGAGCATGAGATGATAGAAAACAATATGATAAGAGAAGAGAAGCCCAGCTTCCCTATGATAAATGCTTTAGTGGCACCTATGGGAAACCTCACTCTTAAATCACATCAACAGCCAATAGTGGAAGAACCTGCTGAATCGGGATCAATGAGTGGAGGAAGCCAAGCAAGATTCACCAATTGATTGAAGATGAGGCTGCTTCTACAGCAAGTGGACACCCTCCTTACACACAAAACAACTCAAGTCATGGAACAGATTATCAAGCACTATTCTCCATGTTTACTGATTCTTATCATGCCTTTGTTGCAAAGAATCTGATTAACACTAGTATAGTGCAAGAAGATCTTGAACAGATAGATGTGGATGATCTTGAAGACATGGATATAAAATGGCAAGCTGCAATGTTGGCAGTCAAAAGCAAAACACTATACAACAGGACTAGGAGATCATCTTTCTCAGGACCAAATGACCGGATTGGATTTGACAAGTCTAAAGCTATCTGTTACAATTACGAGCAACCAGGGCATTTTGCAAGGGAATGCAATCAACCGAAGCACTTTGGTAATCAAGTGAATCAAAACCAATTCTATCAAAACCAACATCAAAATTACCAAGGTGGACAACAGAGAAATCAACTGGTAAATCACAATCGCTATCAAAACAACAACAGACCCCAGCAACAACAAATGCAGCCTTAACAGAGAACAAATAAGACTCCAATTCAGGGAAATCAGAACAGAGGAAATGTTAATGCTGTTGGTCAGGGCAGAGACCAAGGAAATGTTGCAGTGACCATAGTGCCACAAGACGGGGAGTTGGACTAGAGCAACCATGCTGTAGAGATGGAAAAAGCAAATCTTGCATTCATGGACAAAGTGCAGGATAAGGGAGAATCTTCAACATCATAGGTACAAACTGAACCCTCTATTTCTGATTTTCTTATAACTGTTGATGAACTAAACAAGGAGATTGGAATGTGGAAATCTAAGTGTGGAAGGAAAGAGACATTTCTGAATGTCTATGAAACAAGTGAGGCCACATATGAAAATCAGATTAAAAGTTTGGAAGAAGATTGTATGCAAGCCTACATGACTCAATCAAGGATGACTGTTGAGATTGAAGGCCTGAAGAAGATGTATGCTAAAGAAAAACTCAAAAACTCTGAGTTGCTGATTCAAATGGAGTTTCTAAAGAATCTTGTGTCTACTGGAAATATAGTAGGATGTGTGGATAAAATGACCCCTGATGAGAAATACAAAAAGGTGCCACCACCTTTTTGCGACAATTATCCACTTAAGGTAGACAAAGAGGGCAAAAAAGATTACCTAAAGCAGTTCAAGAGTGTGTTTGAAGACAAACAGGGGTTTGTAAAGAAGTAGAGAATGTGACTGTGAGTGAAGAGGGTGAGTTTGTGTTGAAAGGAAATACTAAATGAAAGGAAAGAAAAGTGGCAAAGTCTGCTGAAAAGAAGAAATGGAGTGAATACTCCATTGAAGAAAGCACCAAGTCACCAAAGAAAAGGAACTGTGAACAGATTCCAAGGCTACCAAAAACAACCCCTAAACTCAAGAAGCACTGTGAAAAGATGAGAAGAGAACATAAGGTGTTTGATATCTGTGAAAGACTTAAACCAAAGAACAAGAATGATAAATCAGAGAGCTACACATATGATCAACATCCTCCCATTTATCCAGTGTTCTCCAACCATGGCCTGTTTGACGTTGGGGATGTTGAATATGTACCAATGAGAAGGTTTGTAGCTGATCAAGTAGCAAGTTCGTCAAGCCCTCCAACGAAACTAAAGAATATCACCTTTGTCAAAGAAAAGTATCCTCAAATACCTTATGTCAGCAAACCAATCAAAATGGACTTCACTAATTCTTTATGCCCTAAAACCTCTTTAGGTTTTGACTTTCCAAAGCCTAGTGACAAGATCAAGTAAAAACAACTACTTGAAGACATGGGAAGTTTTGCAAAAGTGTGGTGCAAGAAGTGTGATGCCTAGGGACATCACACTGATTCATGTTGGATGGTGGAAGAGACATTTGAAATTCCTGACATTGTGAGTGGATTTGATATGAAAGGATACAAAGAAATGTATGAGAAATATTTAATTGGAGAGAGAAATTATTCTGGTAGTGAGGATCAAAGATTGAACCTGGAAAGAAGGATCAAGTCAGTTTTGAAAATCAATGAAAATGCAA
Source organism: Bidens hawaiensis (assembly GCF_021521415.1). Classification (NCBI taxonomy): domain Eukaryota; kingdom Viridiplantae; phylum Streptophyta; class Magnoliopsida; order Asterales; family Asteraceae; genus Bidens; species Bidens hawaiensis. The sequence goes on from NW_027491022.1 coordinate 1,625,901, forward strand.
AGAAATCAGACAAGTCTGTCAAGGTAAGAAGGTCAAGTGAAAAAGTAAAATCTAAGTTGAGACCTGGTGTCCTGAATGGTGATGAAAAGTTTCTTCTGAAGCAGGGATTTGAACCAAGGGGATTCCAATGGAAAACCAAATAAGAGCTAAAGAACTGGAAAGACTCTGTGCTTGACAAGATTGAAGAAAGCATCAAATCACCAGTTGAACATGAGTCTGATTTTGATGAATCATGTGAAACAGTTTATGAAGATCCAATTCCAACTCCTGTTGAAGTTCAAAATGACTCAGACATACAAACTGAACTAGTTTGTAGCTCAGACTGTAACTGATCTTTCTATGTGCGTATATGCAGGAACAGTCCTTGGATGGAAATGATATATGGTACATGGACAGTGGATGTTCCACGCAAGAAAGTTTGAAGGACCTGTTGCCTTCGGGAGTGATGAGAATGGAGGAAACATTGTAGGAAGAGGCACTCTAACAAATGGCAAAGTATCTTTTGAGAATGTCCTGCATGTTGAAGGACTATAATATAACTTACTCAGCATTTCTCTAATGTGTGATAAAGGATACAAGGTTGACTTCAATGATGAACATTGCCTAATCCTCAAACCTGAATTTGTGATTCCACCAGAAATGATCATGATGATGGCTCCAAGGAATGGGAACCTCTATGAACTAAGAAAGAAGAATGCAATCTCCAGAGGTGGTTCATGCTTTGTCTCCAAAGCTACTGAACATGAGACCAGACTGTGGCATAGGAAGATGTGTCATTTCAATCTCAAAAACATGAACAAACTGGTAAAGGGTGAACATGTTGTGGGACTTCCTACCAGAGAATTCGAATTAGAAGAAACATGTTCCTCATGTCTCAAAGGAAAGCAACATAAGTCATCCCATAAAAGCAAAATGATAAATTCAATTGATGAAGTGCTGGAATTATTCCACATGAATCTGTTTGGTCCTGTAAGTGTTCCAAGCATAGGAAAGAAGAGATTCTATTTAGTTATCATTGATGATTTCTCAAGATTTACATGGGTCTTTTTCATGGAAAGCAAAGATGAAACTCCAGAGCTGATAAAGACCTATGTAAATGGAAAATAAATTGGAGAAAAGTGTGAAAGTGATTAGAAGTGACAATGGGTCAGAGTTTAAGAATGGATTGATGAAAGAATTCTGCACTTCTAAAGGGATCTTTCAACAGTACAGTGCTCCAAGAACTCCTGAGCAAAATGGTGTTGCAGAAAGAAGAAATAGAACGTTGATTGAAGCCGCAAGGACCATGATAGTTGATGCAAACTTACAAGTGACTTTCTGGGTAGAAGCTATCAACACTGCATGCTATGTGCAAAACATGGTTCTTTAGAATAAAGCTCACAACAAGACTCCATATGAGATTATATTCAAAAGAAAACCTTATGTGAAGTTCTTGAAACCTTCTGGTTGTAAATGTCCATTGCTGAACACAAGGGTCCAAATTACTGGAATGTTTCTTTGTTGGATACTCAACTCAATCAAAGGCCGACAGAGTGTATGTCAAAGAGCACATGGTGATCATTGAGTCCTCTGACATTATTTTCAATGAAAATCACTTTAACAATGTAGATGGACCCAAATGGTTGTTTGATCTAGAAAAGATGATTAAATCATTCAAGATATACAATGAAGACATGGATGACAACATGTTCAGAACAAGCATTGACGAGAAAGAAAAGCAAAAGCAGATTGATATGGACAGGTTGTGGTCATCTGTTGCATCTAGAGAGAAAAGATACACCTTTGAGAAGAGCAACCAAAGACCTAATGATATGGAGATTAATGATCAAGAAGCTGCAGTTGAAGTATCAAATGAAGGACCAAGTGAAATAGAGTGTGAACCACTACAAAGTCAACAGCAGAGTCAACCTAAAGAAACAGACAGATTTGAAGACAAATTTCAATCTTTGTTTGATTCTCTTCAGATTGGAATCAATTAAGCATCCTCCTCTGTAGATACCCTAAACCAAGTGACTACTGAATTTGGAAAAATGTATCAGAATGAAACTAATGATGTGGATATGACAAACCTTGAATCAGTAGAAACAGCAAATCAAATTGTTCAAACTACCTCTACTGAAAGAAATCATCCTGCTGGAAACATCATTGGTGACTTGCATGAAAGAGTGACAAGAAGTTCTTCTGAGAAGGCCAACATATGCCTTTATGGTTGTTTTCTATCCCAAGTTGAGCCAAAGAATATCAATCAAGCATTAAAAGACAACAGCTGGGTGGAAGCCATGCAGGAGGAGCTAGCTCAATTCAGAGACTTACGTGTTTGAGATTTGGTTGACAAACCTAGAGGAAAATATGCAATTGGCACCAAGTGGGTCTTTAGGAACAAGAATGATGAAAGAGGATTAGTCATCAAGAACAAAGCAAGGCTGGTGGCTCTAGGGTGCTTACAAGAAGAAGGAGTAGACTTTGAAGAAGTCTTTACCCCTGTTGCAAGACTAGAAGCCATCAGAATCTAGCATATGCATCATCCATGAACATCAAAGTCTATCAATTGGATGTCAAGTCTACATTTATGAATGGGAAGATTGATGAAGAAGTTTATGTGACACAACCACATGGATTTGAAGATCCAATCCATCCTAACAAGATTTACAAGCTTAGTAAAGCATTATACGGATTACATCAAGCTCCTAGAGCTTGGTATGATGAGCTTTCAAACCACCTTTTGGATAATGGCTTCTGTCGTGGAGCTATTGACAAGACGCTGTTTCACAAGAAATGGAAGAAAGATCTACTGCTGGTACAAGTGTATGTTGATGACATCATATTTGGTTCAACAAATGAACAGATGTGCAAAGATTTTGAACAAGTGATGAAGTCAAAATACAAAATGAGTTCTATGGGAGAAATGAACTTCTTCCTTGGACTACAAGTACAGTAGAAGGAAGATGGAATATTCATAAATCAGTCAAACTATGTTCCAGAAATACTCAACAAATTCAAGTGCCTGGATTACAAGACAGTGTCCACACCAATGGACACACATGAGAAGATGGTACATGATGAAAAGGGGGAGCCAGACCAGTATGAGTATAGAGCCAAGATAGGATCACTAATGTATCTGACAGCATCTAGGCCAGAAATTATGTTTGCTGTGTGCGTCTGTGCAAGATTTCAAGCTAACCCCAAGGTCTCCCACAAGTTGGGAGTGAAGAGGATATCCAAATATCTTAAAGGAAAACCAGAATTAGGGATTTGGTACTCAAAGAACCCTTCTTTTGACTTGATGGCCTATAAAAACAGTGACTATGATGGTTGCAACATGAGTAGGAAGTCAACTTCAGTAGGCTGCCGGTTTCTTGGAAACAGGCTGGTGTCTTGGCAATGCAAGAAGCAGACTATAGTGTCCATCTCAACTGCTGAAGCTGAGTATATTGCTACATCTGCCTGCTGTGCACACGTTTTATGGATACAAAATCAACTGCTGGATTATGGTCTAAGTTTCTTAGTTACTCCTATCTTAATTGATAATACTACTGCCATGTGTATTGTCAAAAATCCAGTACAACACTCTAAGACTAAGCACATTGAAATTAGGCATCACTTTATTAGGGACTGTAGTGAGAAAGGCTTAATAGAAATGAAAAGGATAGATACATCTGATAACTTGGCTGACCTGTTCACCAAATCTTTAGATAAAACCAGGTTTCACTTTCTGTTGAAATGCCTAGGTATGATAAACGTTGATGAGATTTGATTTATGATGTGTGCTTAAGTGAGATGCTTACTGACTATCTATTTGTTGCTCACTGTGAGAAATTGCATGATTTGTTGATGTATGCCTGACTGACCATGTTGATTGAATGAATCATACTTGATGTATTGCCTGTGTGAAACATATTATGTCTTTGATATTCATGTCTCTGGTACTTAAATATAGGCATACTTGATAAAACTTGTGATTTAAGTATTTCGAGCATGGATCTGTGCTAGATATTGTGTTTGTTTCTCCTCGAGCACTAACAGTTATACTTGAGAACTTTCAAGTATTTCGAGCACAATCATTGAGTCTTGAACTTTCATGAAAAGTATTTCGAGCACATCTGTTACTCGAGCACAATGAGTAAGTTGAAATTTCATGGAAGTCCATCGACCACACGTATTGACATGATAAATTTCAAGTTTGCTCGATAAGATACTTGCGTGCTCGAGTGAAAGATTACTCAACACTGTATAAATTTGCAAGTTGTGTGAATGTTGAATGTTGTTTGTGCATCATGTGTCTTTATATGACAAATTGTTTTTCAAAACCAAGAGTCAAAACGAATTTTCAAGGAAAGTGAATTTGTTAAAAACAGTTCTCATGTGTTTGATTTCACAAACAGTTTTAGGTGAACTCCTAAGAGAAATGATAATTCTATTTAGTTACAAGCTTTGAAGAGGCTTAAAATGTTTTTACATGGATATTGAATCCAACCTTTGGGAAACGATAGTACATTGTTTAATTTCCTAACCCATGAATTATAGGCTTAAAGGATTTCTGATCAGTAACTTGACAATTTGTATGGTATCTTCTCATGAGTGTAGTGACATAAGTGAGAGAAATATAATGATCATGCTAAGTCTAATGTGGTGACACATTTGAAGACCAAGGTATGTTTCCTTGCACGTCTCTCCGAATGATAGGCAGAAAGGTGATTATCCAATAATACACGAGCCTGTTGGTGTTTTGGTCTCACAAAAACATATTTACAAAGTACCTGAGCAGCTATAAAAATATTGCTATATAAAAGCTTAACAAAAGAAAAGGAAGAAAAAGAAAAGGATTGAAAAATAAAAATGCTTCAAAAATATATTATATAAAGAATAAGTTATAAAATATCATGACTTAAAGGGGCACCAAGAGAACTACAAGGGTAGGGCAAACAAATAAGTCCTAAACACTCTAAATGTAAGGCATGTAAGTCCAGATGACAAGTAAGTCCAAGGTTCAACCTTAAAGTCTGATTTATATATATATATATGTGTGTGTGTGTGTGTGTGTGTGTGTGTGTATGTATATATTCAAATAAACTGCTCATAGTAATAAAAACAATTTTGACCATGGCATCAGGGGGTTGAAGTCAAATTAGGGTGACTTGGTGAAAGCTAAATAAGTCTTGAGAAGAGAATACGAACAACATGAAGTCCAAAATGTTGACCATTCTTCACTTATGCCTCAATTGAACTTTAAGTATATCAAAAATGTCATAATAATCATGCTAAGTGCTACTACCTAATGTCAACCTGACTTAGATCATAGTAAGGCTGACTATGAAATGGTGTAAAAGATTTTGAACAATCTGATCCCATGTTGATATCTCTCTAAAATGGTTTGAAAAGAATTTTTAACTGAATGTTGATCTCTTATTTACCTTAAACTTGTGCTGAAATTACAACAGTGGTTTATATGATTTATCTTATTGAATTAAGCAAGGTTTAAGTGTAGTAGTTGTCTAATCTGCTGCACAAATGATGGCTTGTTGTTGAAATGAAATCTGAATGGATTTAAGTGTTTCGAGCATAGATATCTCATTGCTCTTCGAGCATAATGATATGCTCTGAAAACTTTTATAAGTGTGTCGATCATGGATATCTCATATGTTGCTCTTCGAGCACAATGTCATGCTCTGAAAAACTTTTATAAGTGTGTCGAGCATAGATATCTCATATGTAGCTCTTTGAACACATTGTTCTTCAATGATTAAATGATAGGTGTTTTGAGTATGTGTGTATGCTTGATGCGAGCATTGCCTTGTTCGAGCATACAAATTGACATGATAGATTTTTTCAAGTTGTTCGAGCATACTTGTTCTCATGAGCATACTGAATTGAATCTTTAAGTTGTATTTGTTTTTGAGATAATCTCTGGCATGATCTTATACTCGAGCATGTGTGTTCACATAAGTTGGCAACGTTGGAAGTTGGGTAAGGGTCTCAAGCAAGGGTGTACTCGAGCATAGTATTGAAATATCTCAAAGGATCTTAAACTTTTCTAAGTTATTTTGTCGAGTATACTTCTCTTCGAGCAAACCATAAATGAACTCTTTCTAAATACTTAACCAGTTTCTATTGGAGAAAGTCGAGCACAGTTAAAGATAAGATTTAGAGTACTATAGGATACAGCTATTCATTTTGTCTGTATACTCGAGCAAGGATGGTACAGTTATTTAAATTAAATGACAACTTTCATGCACTAGACGACAATCGGGTGTACCATCCAAACGTTAGGTATAAAAAATGGAACTTAAATACTTTTACAAACATTTCATTTCCCTCTTTCTACCTAAACGAAAACCCTTTTGCTCGTGTATCCCCTGCTTACTCTGAATACTTATTTGCGCTCGATTATTACTCGGAAATTAGCCATTGGCTCTATTTCGACTTTGGTAAGATATCAATTATTGTTATCATATCCGTAGGTTTCGAAATTAGGGTTTCTATTGAATACTTACTGATCAATTGCTTGATTTATGCAGGTTCGCAAACTACAACGAAACAGGTTACTTAAGACGCGATTTTTCTTTAACTACTCTCCGCCATCATTTATGCCTTTATGGGTACTGGTTATTTTCTTATTTTGCAGAACTGATGGCCATGAAATTCGAGAAGAGGCACAACATGTGTGCCCGGTTAGAAGTGGATAATGAAAATAGGGAGTTGGAGCTCATGATCAACTTCATCCATAACTCCAAGTTAAGGGTGGCACTCACGGAAAACCCAACGATATATAGAAATCATATCACAGATTTCTGGGGCTCTGCTACGTATGTCAATGACATCAATGGGAACAGAATTGAAGCCTCTATCCTGAATCAAGATATTGAAGTAACTGAAGCAACAATAAGAGAAGCACTACAATTGAATGACAATCATTAAGTGCTATCTCTGTATTCGGTCCCAAGACTTATGCGAATATTTCAGAAACAATGGGATACCAAGGTGGTGTGAATGAAGGCCAGTTTCAGAAAGGAAGCTTTCCTTTGATTTATAGATTTTTGATTCATCACGTCATCCAGTCCCTCTCTCCAAGAAGAGGAACTTGGACCTTATTAAGAAGGGAGCTTGCTACCATAACTGTAGCCATTCTATATCAGCAACCGTTCAATTTTTCAAGATTTATCTTCAATGGTTTGGTGTCAAATGCTGAAAATGGGGTAAATCAGAGATTTCTTATGTACCCAAGATTCCTTCAAATACTCATCAATAGGTCTCTACAGAATCTGCCACTGACAGGAGCAGTTCTGAGGCTGCAGGGCCTAAATGTTTATCAAAGGATCAAGGAGGCGAGAAGCAAATTTCATGAAAATGTAGAATGGGAAATTCTCCCATGGTTGCTAATTCCTAAGATCTGGGTGATTGATGTACCTAACACTCCTGGTAACAGTGATGATGATGAAGAAGAGAATGGGAGTGATGGTTCACCTGATGATGATTATTGTTTTGGTCAAAAATTGACAAAGGTGATTTCGTAACCAAATTAGTATATGGGACTTGGTGCTTGCTTGAAATGAATAAAAAACCGTTATAACACAAAGATTTGTTGAGAGGAAAAAACCCGTTATCCTGAGGATAACAAGAAAAAAACCTCGGGTGGTGAAAACTATCACCACCGATTTATTAATAACAAAAGGTGATTACAAATAGTGGAGCTCAAACTGGATCGTGATTACAATGAGAGCGAGTACTAGTATGTCTCGTGTGTTAAGAGTGGGTGAAATAAGATCCGAGTAGTGCTCTATTTATATACAAAATCGCAGCTAACTACCATGCCTATAAATTAGGAAATAATAGAATAAATCAATTAGCCGCTCCTACTTTTCCGGGAATAATTGATTCCTTCCATTAGCCATGTTTCCTTTTCTACCACGTTCTATTTAAGGTAGCCGTTTGACCTTGTTGAGCACGTTCTTTGAGGTTGTTGGCGAATAGTCCGAGTCTTTAGGAGCACATGGGAACCTTGTATAACCTGGTAAACATCAAAGAAAGGCGGTGGAATCGTTAGCACAATAATATATTAAGGATACCTGTATCTTCGGAGGATACTATATCCTGGAGTTATCCTGAACATATCGTTCGCTTAGGATACTGAAAATCCGAGCCCTAACAATGATCAGGGAGATGAAAATGATGGTGCTAATAATGAACCTATTGTTGCACCACAAGTTGGAAATGTAATCAGTCAGCCTATTATTGAACCAGTTGCACTACAGGCTGAAAATGTTGATGTTATGGGTCAAAATGTTGGAAGTAAATGAATCTGTCGATGATCCAGTTGGAAATGAGATGGTCATATTTGCAGGTTCTGGACCAGAACTTCACATAGAATCTCCAATGGGTGATAGTGGACTAGCAACTGATCAAATGGATGATGATGTTTTTATCGCAAATGTGGTCTCAGATATAACTGAAATGATTCAGAAGACTACACCACCAGATTCACCAGACCCTGTACAAGATAAAGAAAATACATCCTCCGTTGAATCTGAACCTAATTGTTTTGGTCAAAAATTGACAAAGGTGATTTTGTAACCAAATTAGTAAATGGGACTCGATGCTTGCTTGAAATGAACGTAAAAGTGCTAGAACATAGAGATTTGTTGCGGGAAAAAACCCGTTATCCTGAGGAGAACAAGAAAAAAATCCCGGGTGGTGAAAACTATCACCACCGATTTATTAATAACAAAAGGTGATTACAAGTGGTGGAGCTAATCGGATGGTGTTACAGAATATGAGTACTAGTAAGTCTCGTGTGTCTAGAGCGTGTGTGATTGATCCGATGGTTAGCTCTATTTATACACAAAGAGTAGCTAACAAACTCCCCTATAATTTAGGAAACTATAGACTAAATCCAATTAGCCGTTAATCCCCCCATTAAGCGCATTTTCCTTCTTGGCCACGTCCTATTAATCAGCAAGTCTGCGTTTTCCTTCTTGGCCACGTCCTATTAACAGCAAGTCCGTGTTTTCCTTCTTAGCCACGTCCTATTAACAGCAAGTCCGCGTCTTCAGGCAATCTTGATTAACTTCTTGACATTGTAAACAAGGATAGGCAACGGACGATTTGTTAGTTATGCAATATATTTAGGATACCTGTTACCTTGGAGGATATCATGTCCTGAAGTTATCCTGAACATACTGCTCACTTAGGATACCGAAAATACGAGTCATAACAATTGTCCCCAAAATTAACTGCTGTAAAAGGTGGTTAACAGCTGTTGATTTTTTGAATCTCGAATTCTGTAGATGGAGTTGATAAGCTGCACGTGTCGATCGTCCATAGAACCATCAAAACCCCTTTGTCATCTTATGTTTACCTTGGATAAATATCTTAAGGATCAGGTAAATTTCTTTCTCTCTTTGCTATTTATCTTCAATCACCATGAGTAAAAAAAACTTAAGCTTTTCGTCATCAAGTCCAGGCTCAGGAGGCTAAGGCTGCTGGGTTAGAGACTCCCTTTTGGGATGTGGTTGCTTGGGAGAAGACAGTGGCGGAGAGAACATGGAAGAGCCGGGTCCGAGTGAAGTGGAGAAGGAAGCTGGTGAGCCTGTGGAGGTGGCGATCAAGGATGCGGCGAAGGCAGCTGGTGATGAGGCGCAACTAGGCAATGAAGGCGGAAAAGACAAGGTCTGAGCCCAGTTTTTTAAGTATGTTTGTTTATGATTTGATGTTGGCTTGTAATGGTTGTTTTGCTGAACAATTTACTTTCCTGTCTTCTAACAATTATGCTTAGGATAATAGGAGGAATCTTGACTTTTCAAGACAAAGCCCATGTTATCTTGGCTTTTGAACATCTAGCAATGCTTGGGTGGAGGGATCTTCCACTTGTTGAAGGCGAAGCCCTTGCATTGTCTTTTTATCTATCTACACTCAATGTTAGTAATGATATGATCTTGTGGCTTTAGCATTGTGTTTTGTATGTCATTTTAGATAATTTATCCGAATATGTTTAATTAGAACATGTCTTGTGAAACATTTTTAAGTTTTTGAAATAGACTATCTTGAGGATAACAAATCCTAAACATATTTCTTAAAATCTTTATACTTTAGAGTAAAATATTCTAAGGATTATATGTAAAAAATATGTTTTTAAGTTCAATCATGCATTGAGATAAATATTTTAAGGACAATATATCCTTGAATCTAAAGTGTTGACAAATATTTCAAAGAAAAATCAATTTGATATGTTTTTAACATAACACATCCAAAATGGTTTTAACTTCCTAAAGTAAGATATGTTAAATACATCTATGAAATAAATTCCCAAAACTTATCAGAATAAAAAATACAATATTAGAGGTTGGTGTATTGTGGAGAACATGTCCTTAATATATTTAGAAAAATATTTTAAGGATAACACATCCAGAGAATATATGTTTAAAACCCCAATAATTGAGATCTAACACAATTGAGCCGAAAGATCATATTTCAAATAAAATGTAAAGGAAAGATTAGGTATAAAGGTCTACCTCCGCAGATGATAATAAATTTGACAAACTTACATACGATGTCCCCAATTGCTGGTCTTTTTGTTCACCATGCTTTCGAGATTTGCTAAGTTAAAAAACAACTTAGTAACGTCTTTATCCTTAGTGACCTAACCGACCTCCGATCTGTCAAATCAATGTCAGATAATTCTGGCGATAAAGCCCATTTACTGGCGATAGAGACTGCTTACTGGCGATAAAGCCTATTTTCTGGTGACAAGGCCATTACTTGAGAGACATGAAAATGTCTAAACCTTAGATAAAACTGAGGAAAGTCCCAAACATGTGGACATGAAAATGCCGAAACTTTAGATAACATGAAAATGTTATAAACGTTAGATAACATAAAAATGTTATAAACCATATGTGTGGCACGTCTACCACTGATCTTAAGGATTCGGTATATAGCCAACAACAAACGGATTATCAGCTGGTCTGGTCCGCCTGCCTCAAACTATATCCGAATCATCGTGCGCTCCAGGCGGTGTTAGAAAGGTGAAGACCTTTAAACCTTAGAAGATATCTGGGATATCATATTCGTTCGCTCCAGGCGTTCGTTTGAAAGGTGAAGGCCTTTAAACCTTAGCAGATATCAGGGATATCATATTCATGTGGGAGGTGATCAGCCTCTGACTATTATCAAGATAACATATCCTTAGGATAACTGCAAAACACCAAGCTCTTGATGAGGGGTGGGTGTTAGCCTGGCTAACACCCCTCCGATGCTTAAGTCAGTAAACTTGATAAGGATATAAAAGAATTTGATATGTAATAATGTAAAAATAAATAAGGGAACATACCTTTGTCCTGAAATGTTAAGGATACGAACATACTAGTTAAGGATAATAGCAAAAATATGTCTTAAGATGGATAGCATTCCAAGCTCTTGGTATAGGAACACCTCCCATAGTGACTAACCTGTAGGGCTCCTTTTCGTGCTTCTAAATCAATCAAGTAAGGACCATCCCACTTTGGAGCTAGCTTTCCATCTACTGGATTAGTGGTATTCTGAAATGCCTTTCTTAACACCATATCTCCTACTTGGAATCTTCGAATTATGATATTCTTATTGTAGGATTTGGCTATTCTTTGCTAGTATGCTACCATTCTGATTTTGGCAAGATCTTCGAGCTCGTCAATAGTATCCAAGTCTTCAGTACGGCTCTGGTTGTTGGATTCAGTCTCTCGGATGCTGATTCATGCTGTGGGGATCACCCTTTCTTTAGGGATAACAGCTTCGGCCCTAAACACCAAAGAGAAAGATGTTTGTCCCGTTGCATTTTTTGAAGTAGTTCTATCAGCCAAAGAACAAATGGTAGTTCTTCAGCCCATTTTCCCTTCTTGGACCCCAATTTCTTTTTCAAATTGTTGATGATGATCTTGTCACTTGACTCTGCTTGACCGTTGGCTTGAGGATGTACTGGAGTTGAAGTCACCATCTTGATTCCCCAACTTTCACAAAAGTTAGTTGTCCTGCTACCAATGAATTGTGAACCATTATCACAAATGATCTCTGCCAGGATACCGAATCTTGTCAGGATATTGCGTTTGATAAATGAGATCACATCCTTCTCTTAAACTTGGACAAACGCTTCTGCTTCAATCCATTTGGAGAAGTAATCTGTCATAGCCAGCATAAAGACTTTTCTACCAGGAGCATTGGGCAACTTTCCCACAATATCCATTCCCCATTTCATAAACGGCCACGGGGATATCACAGGATGTAGTGGTTCAACTGGTTGATGCAATATGTTGCTGTGTCTTTGGCAAACATCACACTTCTTGGAGAAATGCAGGTTCGGAGTCTGAGAATCTCCTTGAAATGTTGTTCAACAACCACAATTTTACAATTAACTTCAGCTTTTAGGTCATGATTGCTAACAGACAAATTTTTAATTTTCAATGTCGATTGCTCCAATAATTTGGATTTTTGTCTGTAGCATTCATTAACCATGAAATGCTCTTTTGTGAGAATAGTGTGCTGTTGTAAAGCTGACTTAAGTTTGACTTTGAGTTCAACACACTCAGCACACTTAGTAACAACTTGGGAAGTTACTGTCTCTTTTGATTCATTAGCAGATACGTTAATTGAAGATTTAGTACAAACCTCCTCAATCTTTGCGATGCATGCAAAGGATTCGGTTTGCTCAGGTACTGAATGATTCGAATTAGTTTTCGAATCAGACGTGTCAGTATCTTTAGATAAATTATCACTGCTTGCATTTTCAAACTGTTCAACGGGTTCTAACAAAGCAAGGTTGGCTTGATTATCCAGTACTCGTTGAGACCAGTCCACACCTTCATTGGCAACAAGAGCTTGAGAGTTGGTCGGCTTAGTCTGGTCACTATCTGATGAATTCTTCTTATTCTGATCAATTCCAGACGAATTCTATCCTGAAGTTCTCTCAGAATTACGTGGACCCGAATATTCCTTCCGCAGTTTATCACATTCCTTGGCGAAATGACCAAAATCTCCACAATTATAGCATTTGACCTTCAATTTGTCAAACCCAACTCTCTAGTTTAGAGTTGGTAGATCTTTTCCCGTCCGTTGCATGAATCTTTTCACTTTCCTGACAATCATAGCCATATTCCACTTAAGATCCATCAACTCAAGATCATTGGGATCGATTTGGTCATAATCTTCATCAATCAATTCACTGGTAGCAATCTTACTCCCAACAAGTTGTTCGTAAGATGTCATAAACGCACAAACAAAAGCAAACTGCTGCTCTGCTTCTTTGAGATTTACGTTAGGCAATGAACTTGATGAACTTGCACTTGAACTTCAATTGACACCAGATGCCATGAAACATGCATTAGGGGAACTATTACCATTAGCATACTCTTCTTGTGATGTCTGTGTAAAGAATGCGGTGATTGGGACTGAGCTTGAAGAATTATTAGCAGGTAATGAACCACCATAAAGAGAAGGATTTTGATTCTGATTATCCTTCAACGATGTTTGTGTTGGGTTTTATCAAGATTATCAAAGTGATAAAACCTTGCTTTTACCAAAAACGCAGCGAATAAATGTTTTAAATCTTGTTAATTTTAGATGTATAAAACCAATTTTATACATGCAAAACCCAAGCCCGGATCCAAATACGAAATACATACTATCAAACACATGCATGTCACTATAAATCCATGCATGTCAAGACTACCTTTCAAAACCAAAGGAAATGTGAAAGAGATGGTGAATGGTAGGCTAGAACTTCAAAGTAGGAGTTCCTCAAGCTTGTATACCCTTCAAGCCTTCAAGCAAACACCTTGTAGCTAGGATTTACACTCAAAGTTTCTTCCTCCCTTGGCTCCTACTTTTTTGGCCGAAAACTTAGAGAGAAAGGGAGAGGGAGAGCAAAATTTTATATGTGAATTATGATGCATACAAAATGAAAGAGAGAAGCTAGAAGTCTTTTGTATGGATGCACCTTCCAAGTGACCAATCTAAACCATTGCATGCACCCACTAAGATAATAATAATAATATAAAAATGAAAGAAGTAAGAGAGGGGGGTGGCTCTCTTTCTCTCCCTTTCGAAATTTATATTTTCGTTTTATAACATAAAACATTTATATAATCTTATGTTATTTCTTAGTAATTATATAACATAAGTATCATGCAAAGTAAATTAGTCTTATATATATTGTTATTTAACTAACTTAAATAACACTATATAATGTCTTCTCTCAAAATATAAATCATCCATATGATTTATTTATTTCACAAGTACAATGTATTTAGAAACCCTTTTCCAAATAGCTTAAGTGTTAATATTTATTTACTATGATCACATCATAAATAAACAAATATAATTAGTGTTTGTCTAGCTTGTTATTGGGTATGACCCGACTTGGATCATAACGTACTAGCCACATCAATAATAATATGTGTCTTGCGTAGACCGAGTCCAACAATCTCCCACTTGCACAAGACACATAGAAGATTGATGCAAGTAGCAAATATCGCCTAACTACGGTTTACTACCCCTAATACGCATGACGAAGTGCCATTCAATTACATCGTCCCCTTCCAGTCCCTTACTTGAAATGATTTAGGTGAATCTATCATTTATCCTTTTGTCTCAGATGTTATGTCAAATCCAAAGACACAGAGTGATCATTCTCTATTGATTTAACTTTGCAGGCCTTAGAAATCTTACTCTCAACGAATAAGAGGGACAAATCCCCTTTTGATTACACATGTCTTTCACAATCACCTTGTATAATACCTGATCTTACTCTTATGTACTATCATGTTTCATAGCAGCGAAGAACTAAGTCAAAGCATAATACTTGGTGAATATCAAGACCCAATATGTATCTCAGGTCGGAGGATACTATGATATTCGCCTTTCCTCAAATTTACTTACGATCAATCACAAAGATTCCATGTAGTAATATTTGAGAGCAGGTCAGTCTAATATTTATATCCCCTAAATATCTATGAACCTTGGCAGCAACCCTTGCTCTATATTCATATATGAATATCCATCAATCCAAGTTCACAATAGTCTTACCTTCATGTTTGTTCCCATAAATATGAACGACTACAGACATTTAGAATAAGTAACTTATTCATGGATTTAAACATGCTAAAATGGAACATAACTCAAAATGTCATAATCATAAACCATAATCATATGAATGAATCAAAATAACAATTGTTCCGATATCCAAATACAAAATTCGATCATATCCAATCACTAGAATATCGAAGTCCTAAGGCACAAGTGTGACCTTCATGCTTTAGCCTTTCAAGGAGCTTCGTGAGTGCATCCGCAATGTTCTGATCGGTGTGAACTTTGCGAATACATATTTTTCCTTTCTCAACTTCATCCCTTATGTAGTTGAACCTCCGCTCAATGTTCCTCATCTTTTGATGAGCACGAGGTTCCTTGATTTGAGCAATCGCACCCTTGTTGTCACAAAAGATTTCTAGAGGGCCCTGAATGGTACGGACCACCACTAGATCGGCAATGAATTTTCTTATCCACGCAGCTTCTTGAGCTGCCAATGAGGCAGCGATGTATTCCGATTCTGTGGTGGACAATTCTACCACATCTTGTTTCGAGCTCTTCCAAGAGACTGCCCCACCATTCATAACGAAAGTATATCCCGATTGTGATCGAGAATAATCTCGATCGGTTTGGAAACTCGCATCCGTGTAGCCCTTTACAACGAGTTCCTCCTCACCCGAACCGTATATCAAAAACATGTCCTTAGTCCTTCTAAGGTATTTCAATATACTCATAACCGCCATCCAATGGCTACTTCCCGGATTATGTTGGAATCTACTTGTCATGCTTAAAGCGCATGACACGTCCGGTCTAGTTAAATCCTTTGTCAATGGGATTAGCTAAGGGAGGTTTTGGTAAATACAAGGCCCCGGGGTGTCACACCCCGTTAAGCGAATTGCGGAAGCGTAAAACGGAAATGCAACAGATAAAACTGGCATCAAATACATTGTTCATAAAGAAACATTACTAACCAATTTACAATATATTATATCGTTCTAACGTCTTTTACAAACTAAGCGATACAATCAAACCGGTTCTTCAATTACTTTACTTCTAACTCAAATGCCCATAACAGCAATCACCAATCAGACACGTAACGCACAGAAAATTACTTCTCATATCTGATTACCTGAAAAGCATGTTAAAATAGGTCAACTACGAATAGTTGGTGAGTTTCATAAGTTTAACGAAATCAGTTCTGCGTACCACACAGTCATAGTTTGTATGTACGCGCGTATGTAAAAATATGCATTTTACGTTTGTATAAATATATGCAGCCATATCCTTGTGTGTGCATATGCACACATGTAAGTTTATAATATAAATTCGAAATTTTAGTAAAATCGTGATTGTTTGTTCGTACTACCTGTTTCCAATTTCCGTGTTTAACCAACCACTGTGGATCCCCTTCCTCCCAAAACGGTTCCACATGAACTCAACCACTGTGGTCCCCCTTCCACCCACAATGATTCCATGTAAACTCCAACATTATATAGTGTACACGCAAATAATTAATATATTCTACACATAGTATTTCCTACGTCTAATCACGTAGCATGTATATAGACACATATGCACATATAGTATTTATCACGTATCACCAATTACTGTGGCTCCCCATCCGCCCCCAATACGCATAATCACATTATTTTCTTAACATTCATGTCATAATCAAGTTAGTTCGTTTAATAAGTTGCAGCAGAACTTGGCTCATAGGCCATACTCAACTTTTGTTTATAAGTTGCAGCAGAACTTGGCTCATAAGCCATACTCAACTTTAGTTTATAAGTTGCAGCAGAACTTGGCTCATAGGCCATACTTAACTTTAGTTTATAAGTTGCAGCAGAACTTGGCTCATAGGCCATACTCAACTTTAGTTTATAAGTTGCAGCAGAACTTGGCTCATAAGCCATACTCAACTTTAGTTTATTACTATTGTGGCCCCCCTTCCGCCCACAATAGCCCCATAATCATCACAGGCCACGTTATCCCCATGGCCATTACAGACCATGTTGTCTTCAAAATTAGTTATGTTTAACATTACATAACATGTTTGTATAAACCTGCTGTTACGTGTAATTTCATTATGTTTTGCAAATTCGTATTATCTTCACTTATTATATCAATTAATGATAATAATCATCTTTCATCAGCACGTAGTCAATCATTATGCTTGTAGGGACTTTTCATATATAATTGTTCAGATATTCTATGTCCCGAATCCTTTTCAGATCGATAACGTGTATAAACATGCTTTCCACCCCAAAAGTTCGTAAAACAGTTTAGAAAGTGGGGGTCGTGAAACTCACCTTATCGTAGTTCGCACAAAAATTACGTATCAATAATTCAGATGCCTCGTTTATAGCCTGATTCCTATAAACGGTATTGTATCGTTAATACTAGTACAGTGTTTAAACTAAGTCGGGCTGTATAGATAATTTGGGTATAGCTGTTAGGCCTAGAACATGACCATAGTCTTAGATTGTGACGTTGTATACTATGAAATGTTTAAAACTGGATTTGGCTCAGTTTCACCGTTTTCCGAGCCTAGCTCAGTTGATCGTTTATACGTTTTGGGATTAGGTAAGATCATATAAAACTTAAGTAAATATATTGATTGATAAAATGATTTGATTTATGAAAGAATTTTAAGGTTTCGGTGTCTGGTTTGATTGCAGGGTTCGTTTCCGTTTTCTTACGGGTTTGATTATACAAAACGCGTACAATCCACCCGAATTGTCCGGAATTCTCGTAAAAAGTTCGTTTTTATCAATATCATTCAAAAATATGATATTTGACCACTTTTGAAATTTTGACATGCCAGTCAGTCCGTTAAACACAAAACTGCCGGTTTCGTTAAAACAATTATAATTTAAATCTTTGATAAATCATAACTAAATATGTAATTATATATAAATTATGTAAATTTTTGTAAAAATACATTAAGACATGGAGAATTTTATAAAAATATTTCCAGAAATTTTATGATTATTTATTTATTTATAAAAATTCTTTTAATAGGTTATAATCATGTAATAAATGGCCCGTTTATATCAAAAGACCTCCGAAAATTCCAATAATTTTTACCAATAGGCTCAATGTCATTACATAGCCCCTGCAAAATTTCCAGAACCTAACTCTTTTGAAAAAATGCCTTTTTGTGCGTTTTTCGGCTGTTAAAATTCGGTTAAACCATGATTGCACAAACCATACTTAGGCATTTCCAATGATTCCCAAACTTTACCAGTGATCTTACCATCCCATATTAAACTCCAAAACCAAGTTTCAGAATTTTTCAATATGTTTAGCTATTTTTCCCAAATAAACGCTCATAAACGGAAATAAATTCACCAAATATTCTCCGTTTATCGAAAAATTACCAAATTTGAACAGGGACTCATTTATATGATCCCTAATGTCCCTGCAAGTTTTCACAAGCTAACAACAAGCACGTCACAACCTAATACTAAACAGCCCCTAAACAAGTATTACGGGTTTACCTTGTCGGTTTTCGATGGATTTTGCTAGTTTAAACGACTTTCTGGGTCTCGGGTTGCAAACTCAGTATATCTACATATCATATAACATCAAACCAAGCATAAATCATCCATGTAACAGCCTTGATAATTAGGGTTTCGGTTTTGGGTTCAAACCGAACTTTCTAACCGTAAAAACGTTGTATTCATGTTCTAATCCGCGTTTTTGACCAAAAAAGTATATGTTCCTGGTTTGTAAACATGTTTAACATCAAAACATGGTTTTACTTAATTTTTAGGGTTTTTGGATGGTTAAACATGTTTAAAACTAATCAAGAACTAATTTTCTATGTTTAAACTTGTTAAATCAAGTATGAAATCTCGTGAAATCAAGTGTTTACCTCAAAGTTTTTGATGGAAGATGAAGTTTCTCTTTGCAGCTGCTTGGACTTCAAAATTTTGAGAGTTGGAATGAATGTTAAAGCTTAGGAGGTAAGTTATAAAAAGGTGTGTATGGTTTTGTTTTTTTTTTTTTTTGGTGCTGGCCGATCGGACTCCAAGATGGCCCTTAATGGGCTGTTTTGGCCCATTTATCTAACCATACAAGCCCAATCATGAAAAGCCCGCTTCAAATTTAGTTTGGGTTCGGTTTTTCGCAAGAAAATTAATTCGGGTGTGGGAAATAGCGTAAAAACGAGTGTTTTTCAGCTTATTTTTGTAAAATAAGAAAAACGTACTGACTCGTTGTAAAATTCCAAAATATTTTCACGGATTGCTTAGAACATGTCATATAAGTGTTTTATAAATCTTTTTCGGCTTAACGGATGCTACAATGCTTGTTTTGATATTAACGATTGCGTTTGAGCTTATAGCGTATCGATAAACGAAACCTTTTTCGTTTAAAGAGTTTTAAACGTACTACGGCCTAAATATCAATATGTTAGCCTCTATAACATATATATAACTCGTATATGACCCCTCAGTATGTATACGGGTCATAATTAGTATCGGTCGGTTACTCGTTTAAACACTACGAATTAACCGATTTATCGTTTACTTGTTACGTAATGAATATAGTGTACCTCGTTTTGTCATGAATGTCACACGGGGGCTGTTGTAATTGAACTTGGTAAGGCCGAGGCTTTAGGTAAATCAAATCATGCTAGAACGCCTCGTAGGATAAACGAGTTGATTCGGACCGTTAGTAATTATTGTTCGTAATCCGACAGGCGTTTTATTTGTGGGAGTACTTAGAGATTCTCCAGCTCATTGTTGACTGTGAGCCTCGTGACAGGTGAGTTCATGATGCCCCTTTTTAACTCTTTTTATGTTTTGGGCTAACATACACATCTCCGTACGATTTTATTCGTTTAAATGTTCTGGACGATATTGTGCAGTTTCAATGGTATTTGTATATTTCTAGAATTATGTTTAGATTATATCCTATGCCACGGAATATTTTTAAACCCGTTTATAATCTTATAATCCCGAAACTTATATATATTACCTATAGTCTAGGCTTGAGGTTATTATTGAGCCTTGTAATAGTTCCCAGACTACTCATTATTTATAGTTTACATGTGGTGAGTTCGTTTGGTTGATCGATTGGCTAAGGTTTACATTATTGATAGTTCATGCTTAAGTGCATTATTAGACTCGTTTATTGTTTTATATATTCCGGAAGAACTATATATTATTGATAGCCTATGATAGAGGATATCATTAGATTCGTTTATAATTATATATTTCTGAAAATTATATATATTGATTATAATCTAGTCCTTAGGATATTTTAGATTTGTATTAAATTCCTTAAGATTATATATATTACTTGTGGTCTAGGCTCGAGGATGTCATTACTCCTGGTGTTAATTGAATACGAGTAGACCTATTTACTTTAGTTCATATTTTGGACTGACTATTATATATTACCTTATAGCCTACGATTGTTGATATTATTTAGTTCCTTGTAACTAATAACTATGTGAGTACGCTCATTGATGTGTGTATGCATGATGATTACGGCCGAGTCAAATATATTACTCGGGTTTTCAAATCCCGTGGTGGAGATGCCCGTGTACGTGTGTTCGACCATGAATGTATTATTTGGTGATATTTATTTATTTATTTGCTTATTATTCCCCTACTATTTTAGATCTATAACCTTTGAAATAAATTATGAATACTGTATGATTTCGCCTACGCTTACTTGTATTATGGTGTATCTTGGGATGATATATATATATATATACCTATGTGTTACCTTATGGCCTATAATTAGCGATGTTAAGGTGTATCTTGGGATGATATATATATATATATATATATATATATATATATATATATATATATATACCTATGTGTTACCTTATGGCCTATAATTAGTGATGTTAATTAGTTATTATTAACTAAGAATGGTTGCGTATGCCTACTGTGTGTTGGCATACGGTGTATGGTGATCTTGGCCGGGCCAAACTATACTACTCAGGTTCTAAAATCCTGTGGCGGGCCCTGGAAAGCCCGTGAGGGGAGAGGCTCATGTGGCATGATCACCATCGTATGGAATGTCACGTGCATGATGATTTTGGCCGGGCCAAACTATACTACTCAGGTTCTAAAATCCTGTGGCGGGCCCTAGAAAGCCCGTAAGGGGGGCGGCTCGTGTGGCATTATCATCATAACGGGTCCCTAAAATCCCGTATCACGTGTTTGGGTCGCACGCGTGTTCGACCTTAATGTGTTCGACCTTGACATATATATATATATATATATATATATATATATATATATATATATATATATATATATATATATATATATAAGTATGCTGCTTATCATTTACCCGTTGCCTATTTGTTCATATCCCGTATTATATTTAAACTCTTGGAATGATTTATATAAATGTCGTTTATTAAAACTTGAACTCACTCAGCTCAAGCTGACTTTGTGTGTATGTTTGTGTGAGTTTCAGGTTATGAGGAGGATGCTTACCGCTTGGACGTGCTCGAGACTACTTGGACGGTTGAAGGCATATCTAGTCGGGGAATTTAATAATGAACTATGTTTTTTTTTTATTATTACTAGACGTATTCAAATTTGGTTTTGGGCATATTATGGTCTTGCAATTCAAGCCACCGAGGATGATAAAGAGGGCACCAATGAAGATCTTTCCTCAGAGTCTATTCATCACGTTCAACAGATGGTATTATGATAATCGGATGGGTGAAGCGGTAATTGTTTTGGGAACCGGATCTAACACGAGTGTTATACTTGTGATCGATCCGATGTGGCTCGTTAATTTATCGGAGTCTGATAGCAACGCGTTATTTCAGAATCAGATCCGATTTGCTAACGTAAGCGATTATGATCTTGCGATGCAGTTTCAACGAGTTGTTCCTGGCTATTATGCATTCAAGATTCATAGTTGCATTGACTGGAAGTCGAAGATGTTCCAGAAGTAAAGAATAAAGAGCTCGAGACGAGGGGGATTTGTTGATACACGACTTGGGCGTCCCGGTCTTTATTATATTATTATTATATTACTAGATATTTTAAGGGGTATTTTGGTAATTACCCCATTCGCTCAAATGTAAGGCTATTCGTTACCCCATAACGAATAAGCCACATTCGTTATAATTGTAAGCCACATTCGTTAACCCTGCTTAACAAATGTGACAACGAATGAAGGGCATTCGTTAAGTGTAATGTAACACGAATGAGGTTATTCATTCGTTAGTTCTAATGTAACGAACGACACATTCGTTAAGGTTTAAGTTAACGAATGTGTCATCCCCTATATATATCTGTAAAGTTATCTGTAATGAAACAGTGCTTTTATTATTGAATCCTTGCCTCGTTACTCTACCGAAATTCTCTCTGAACACACACAAACACATACACTAATCATATTCATCCTAATCATATTGATCACACAATGAAGATCACGATGTCATCATCGATCTAGATCCGTATACGCTCTCTCATTTGGTTTGGTAATGATTTTTAAAGAAATAAAACCATTTTGTTGCGCGCTGAAATAGCTGCACGTACCTTTCTGGGTTGGAGGAATTTTTATGATTTTTGTGTGCACTAGAAAAATATAATAAAAATATTTTTATAAACCTAAGACATTTATGAAACTCTGGTAAAGATTGCATGCTAAAATCTGCATGTTAGACTCGTTATTGATCGATACGTTCGTTTTAGGCTTAACCGGTGGCTGTCCAATTGTGTTCTTTTCGGCGCTGTTTAAAGTGAGGTTTTGCTCCGTCATCTTCCTAGGTATGTCATATGTATTATACTTTAGTATCGTGAGCTATGAAGCTCGTTTGATTGATCAATTGTCGATAGATTGAAAACTAGGATTTCGGTTGTCTAGATTTTTAATTGTTGCGTTTAGCGCGTTGTTTGAGGGAATTAACAACCAATTCAGATTGTGTAGCCTTGGTATGTTATACGGACTGTGAAAAACTTAATTTTTATGTTAATGGAACCAAATTGGTTGTCGGTTGCTCAAGCGGGTCGGTACAACGCAAATTCGCGTTTAATTGGTAGTCTGTTTGTTCATGCGAATTACCGACCCGTTCAACCCGTTTCGTGTGGACTTGTTGGCTGTAATTATACTAAATGTGGTTCACACAGGGCTGAGTTGGTTGCTAAGTACATAAACCGCTCGTTAACGGGCATATTCGATATAATTAACAACTTTCGGGTGTAGTTTGGAAATCCTTTGTCACCGGAATTAACTAAGGGTGGTTTTGGTAAATACATGGCCTCGGGGGCTGATGTAATTGGTGTTGGTATGGTTGAGGCTTTAGTCAATCAAATCGTGTTAGAACGCCTCGTAGGATAAGCGAGTCGGTACGGTTTAGTTAGTAATCTTTGTGTGCAATCCGACAGGCTTTTGATTTGTGGATTTGCTTAAAGGTTCTCTAGCTCGTCGGTATTTGCATGACTCGTGTCAAGAGATTTCATGATGCTCCTTTTTACCTTTTTTACGTTTTGGGCTTGCATACACACCCTATTACAATTTTACCCGATTTTACTTGTTTAAACTATTTGGATGGTATTACGTAGCCTTATTCGTATTTGTGCATTTATGAGACTATGTGTGAATTATATTCTATGCCTTAGGAGATTTTAGACTTGTTTATGGTCATATATTCCTTAAGGTTATATATATTACTTACGGTCTAGGCTCGAGGATACTATTAAGCCTAGTATTAATTCCTAGATTATCCATTATTTTTGGATTACACGTGACGATATTGCTTGGTTGATTAATCGATTGGTATGTTTGTAAGTGTGTATTTGGATGTGTATATTTTGATAAACTATGACCGGGTCAAATATATTACTCGGGGAGGACCGGGGGTGAGGAGGCCCATGTTGCATGTTTATGTCCCGGCATGTCAAATATATTACTTGAGTCCTTGACTTCGTGTCTCGTGAATTGGATGAGGAGGCCCGCTTTCCTTCTAAACTATGGTCGGGTCAAATATATTACTTGGAGCAGACCCGGGGTGAGGAGGCCCGTATCATGTGTTTAGGTTTGTTAAACCGTGACCGAGACAAATATATTACTTGGGGAAGACCAGGGGTGAGGGGGCTCGTGTTACGTGATTTTGTTTTGTTAAACCCTAACCGAGTCAAATATATTACTTGGGGAAGAATCGGGGTGAGGAGGCTCGTGTTGCATGATTTTTGTTTTGTTAAACCACGACTAGGTCAAATATATTACTTGGAGAAGATCCGAGGTGAGGAGGCCCGTGTTGCGTGCTTGACCAAGAAAAAATATTTATTTACTTGTGACTTGACCAAGAAAAATTATTTTATTTACTTATGATTTGACCAAGGAAAATTATTTATTTATTTACTTATGATTTTCTCCAACATTTTTATATTTATTAAATTAAATTGATTTATGGACGTCACTTACAAAAACATGAACTCACTCAGCTATAGCTGGCTTTTTCTCCAAGGCAGTCATGCAGCGGACGCCGCAATCTTTCCAGTCATGCCACGTGTCCCCGATTACTTAACCTGGTCATCGCATAGCGCGATGATCCCTTGGGTTTGGCCGTCGCGTAGCGCGGCGCCCCCTTTTCTTGAAATGTGTGATGCTCTGTCGCGTAGCGCGACGAGGTCTATCAGGAGACCATCGCGTAGCACGATGGGTCTCAAAACTCAAGTTTTCATTTTAAGTCCCTCAACTTTCAAAATTTACATTTTTGGCCCAAAATTAGATGGGGTATTTTCGCGGTGTTAAAAAGATTATGCACCGAACTCAAGCAACAAAAACTGATAACGGCCAAGGCGATTCCCTACAACAACCGCAACACCACCGCGTATGGTGAACGTAACTTGGTTAATACACGAGGTGATGAGTCGAACTATCAAATTAGATTGAAAATTACTAACTCGCAGGTCAAGAATTACCTTGAATTAGAGATAGGAGATGATCGCGAGAATCTCCGATTTGTTGCCAGACGGTTTGCGTAAAGTGAGTTGGGATAAATGAAGCCTTCGTTTAAATAAATGGATTGTGATAGAAGTTTTCAATTAGGCCCTCAAGAAACCTCAACTATATAACTTGTTCAAAAAGACATAAATTCAAAACTCACTCAATGGAAATTCACACCCTATACTTAGCTTATTAACGGGCATTTTCTACCTTATGTTACAAACTGTACAGCATATGGTTACTCGTAGTTGGGGCGTTACAACACTAGTAATTAATAAATAGTTATTATCAAACAATAAGTTGTTAAGGTTAGTTATGACACATATTACATTCATGAGAATTTTAAATTGAATCATTTACCAATCGTGGTACAAGATTTAATGTCCATGGTGGATCAATATGACCAGACCAAGAAACCATCGTTTTATAATAAATTTAGAACTCATGGAAAGCATGAACTCGTGAATATTTAGCGACTCATTACATGTTCTATTTATCAAGTAATGGACTTGATTAATTAAATATTTGATTACAAGTAAAACAGATTTTCAGCATAAAAATCAACACAAAAGTTAGGAATGTATGCGTTTTATACATAACTTGGAGCCATGTTTTCATCTGATCTTACAGGGGAAACCATAAGGAAACCATCACTCCAAAATTGTTTTAAAAAATGTTTTACGACATTACTTTCGAATAATGCTCGTAACCAATCCGTGTGAAAATGGTTTCTCTGATGAGACACCTTAGTGAGGGCTATGGCAAGGTGTAACCTTGTATGTTCACATCCATGCACTAACGTCATGAATTCACTTGTGGACTTGAAAATGGATAATCTAATTGCTATTATCTTAGTACTGACAAGCAATCAAAATGTTTCGGCTATGTCAAATCAAAAGATAATATATGATGCTTCAAGAATAACTAGTCAGAGCATAGTAGGATACCTAGTCATATCCATTTCTGAACTCATAATCCCTTAAAACAAAGTTCCAAACTTACAGGACCGTAAATCCTAGTTCATAATAAGTTCTTTTGTGACGACATAGAGCTCACACAAGCTTGAAGTAAATATCTATTGAAATAGATCAATGCACTTAAAGATACGAATTATTAATCTTAAAAGGGTTCAAGAAACAAGAATTTTGGATTATTTTATTGAGTATACCTCAATGTCGGTACCTAAAACCGACCTGAAATTTCATTTTCTTTGCAAATAGATTTTTCATATATATTAAAAAAGATACAAAATTGAAAGCCTCATATGTTGAGAACAAGATGAGCTAAGTGCCAAATAATTTGAGTTTAGTATTACTGAAACAACTCAAGAATACTCTTGAATAATAAATAGTAATATGAAAAGATACGTGTGTGCAAGTTTTTTTCACTTTACACAAAACTTCTTCTATAAGAGCCACTAAAGATCGCCTTTATGTTCACTAGTTGTTTGTAAATTAAATGTGCTAAAGGTTTTAAAGAGTTCTAACGGAAGCATTTGGTTGATTTTTTTTTTTTAAATTGAAAATTGCTTGAGTTGGAAGGAGTTCCAAGAGATAAAGCAGTTAGTGTTGTGTCTAAACCAAAAGAAAGTCAACATATTTCAGGATTTGCTACCAAAAAAAAAAAAGAAAAAAAAAAGTGTTCCGAAGCCATTTTATATCATGCATAATGGCAGATTAATGCATTTAGATATTTGGAGCATACAAGCAACGATATTCTATCAGATATGGCGTATTAGGAATTAGGAATAACCAAATTTATTAATATATGTTGTGTTTTATATTAGCATGTTTGAATACATAAATAACTATATTATTCTAAATGTCCGTAGTCGATCAAAGTTATAGGAATAACATTTGAACTAAGACTAACGTGAATGGGATTGGTTGTTTTTCATGAAGATGAAATGGCTAGATGTTTTAACTAAGCTCACATATATTTATCAAAGAACAAATGTTGGGTGTGACTCACTTTCAAAATCACTTCTTGGATCTATGTCATAAGTGAGTTTTGAAAATGGTACTATCTCCATATCCTCATACCTGAGATACATACTAGGTCTTGATTATATTAAATGTTGTGCTTTGACGTAGTTTAACGTTGTTCTTTAGCCAGACAATCAGAAGGGCTACTGTTGGGTACAATACGAAGTATAGTGAGAGACTTATGTAGTCAGTACAGGATCTGTTCCCTTATTTTATAAGAGGTTGGCATATATGGGCTCCTTGATGACTCTAACTGATAAAAATGTGCGGCCTCACTCAGACTAAGTAAATCCATTTGATAAAGTCTACATGATAACTTTAACTCTCGATCGAGTAACATAAATGTTGAATACCATATGAGATTGACTATGATGCATGTCCCATGTTCAATGGGGTGTCTAATACATTATTGATTAGTTACTATATGCCATTCCTTTAGCATGTGTGCTTAGAATGGGTGGTTGTGGATTACACTTCTTCGTATGTCACTAGAAATAGTGGGGCGTTGCTAGACGTACTACATTGTTTGCGGTGTTATATATCAAATCTTGTGCAAGTGGGAGATTGTTGGATCTATATGCTCAAGACACGACATATGATAGCATTGCTAAAGGCATAATCCTATAAGGTCGCACACATAGCAAAATAATCAAGAGCGCGATTAAATATATTTAGGCACTACCAACTAAGTCGAGATTAATATACAATTATTAAGTGGCAATAATAATATGGATCATTTTTTATAGAAGTATAAATTTGTTAATATTGTTATTGACATAACATAAATAGACATGTTTGTAATTATTCCATAACCCATAACTATTATGTGATGACATAAAATACGTATCAATAATATATATAAATGAAACCCCTAAAATCCTACGTGTTGCGATGTGGTCGCTCCCTCTTTTATGGAAGCCACCAGATTGTTTGATTTTTAAATGGAGGCCTCTCATTGATTTAACTCAAATTTATGGGTATGGGTCTTACCAAAACCAGATAGCTCTTAAACAGGTTATAGCATCTCATTAAATTAAAAATTAATCTTACCAATTATTTGATGTGAAAATCCTATAAAATAGGGATATACTAAAAATTTAATATCCAATTTAAAAAGAAAAGGATATTATTTATAATTAATAAACAATCTAACTATACTATTAAATCAATACAAGTTTCCACATGGCATTTAACTAAACACTCCACCTAGAATGCCAAATAGATGTCATGTCACTATTTCCTATTATATTATGACTCATGACCCGTTTTCCTATTATAACCCATGACCAGGAAGGCTTTATAAAATTTTGAAAAATAAATTATTGTATGATACGGGTTTCGAACCCAAGATCTAATGTTTCAAACCAAATGGGCTTACCAACTCCAATAAAATGGTAATTTTATTTGATTTTTTGACTTAACATATATATATATATATATATATATATATATATATATATATATATATATATGTATTGGGTCATTTCAGAAGTTTTTTTACAGCGAGAAATGCGAGAAGTGACCACAACCAATCATATTTTTTCTTATTAAATTAATTTTTAATTAAATACAAGGTTACATTGGTAATATCCTTGTTTATTATTTTTGTTAACTGCTAACTTTGTGTCTACTGTTTAAGTTATCAAATAATCCGATTAACAACAGTATATTTGTCAACAACAATCCCACGTTCTTCATAATCCCATATTCCGAGCAGCAACTAAATCAATCCGAATTTTATATCTATTTCAGATTCATTGTTAACCTAATTCTATAACTATGTCAGATTATGAGGCAACAACGATGTCAATTTCCAATATGAGATTCACCCAGCGGCTGTTATGCCTAATTTCTGCCCTAAATCATTCTCGGTTGCAGTCTATTTGCGAAGTTGCTTATTACAGCATGAGATACGTCTATTCAATACCAGAAACTCCAGGTTTCCTTCAATTTTCTTATATCAATTTCAATTTTAAGCTTAATTTTGGGTTCTCAAAATCAGCCAGTAGGATCATTATATTTATCAAGTTTCAGTAAAACCAATTGTATATTATTCCAGTCCGTAATGTTG
This sequence comes from Bidens hawaiensis, assembly GCF_021521415.1. Lineage (NCBI taxonomy): Eukaryota > Viridiplantae > Streptophyta > Magnoliopsida > Asterales > Asteraceae > Bidens > Bidens hawaiensis. Next base: position 1,654,941 of record NW_027491022.1, read on the forward strand.
ATACTCTGGTATGATTATCATTTAATATACATTGAATGAGATTTTTATTTAATTTTAGTGTTACTTATTTCCATTGTTTTATGTAAAAAAATTTGCGTAATATTTTTTCTTTTTATATATCAAATATCAAATTCGTTCATTAAGAATTAGAAGATGCTTAACTGAATATAGCATACCATCAATGTCCGAGCATGATTATAAACTCTTGATTTTCCTTAACTTATAACTTTCACCTCTTCATTCTCCACATTATCTCCCTCAAAACAGGTAATTAATATATTGGTAAAATTATTATTCCGGTTACTTGGATGTTAAATTGATCTTCGCTGTTATCAACTTTGATGTCTATATAGGTGCAATGGAAAAGGAATCAACTACACATACTGCTCAGTCAAGCAGCATACCGACTAATGACAATGACAGTAAGTTACACTTTTGTTTGAAATTGCCCATTTTCTTGTGTATTAAACTTGTATCATAATTTGTAACATTAATATTTGTTTCGTGTCTATATATTGTTGTTTTGTTCATCCATGAAGAGAGTTGTAGTTGTATATACTTATGTTCATCTCTTCCTATGTATGGATCCATCTATGTAGGTATGTATGTAAGTGTGTATCTGTGTACCTCTGTTCGGCTTTGTGTGTGTATTTACGTTTTTGTCTGTGTATCTTTGTTTGTAGGCTACAGTTTGTTATTTTCGCTTTGTTTTGCTTGTGCCATTTCTTTGTAAACATGATGTTAAGGGTTAGTCAAAATTTTATAGAGTTTTCAAATAAACAAATACTTTATTACCTAAGGTCATTCTGAGTTATATCTGTAAATCTGTTAGGTTTTATTTATTCATCAAAGTACGTTTCGTGGTTGTGTACCTTTGTTTGTATGTATGCGTTTGCATAGTCTATCTTTTGTTAATTTGTATTTGTTTTGGTTGTGTCATTTCTTTATAAACCTGATATTAGTCATAATTGTATACGCTTTTCAATTACCAACTATTTGTTTACATGGCGTAATTATGTTCTTTTCAAGCTACCTGATTCGTATGTGTTTACATATGTATGTTTGTGTCTGTGTACCTTTGTTTTTATGCATGTATTTAAGTAGGCTAGTATTTGTTATTTGATGTTTGTTTTTTTTTTGCTGCATGTATTTATAACATCTTATCATAATTGTTTACGCTTTTTAAATACCAGCTTTTTGATTAATTTACGTTATCTTGGCTGTACACTTATCTGGTTTTCAATCTCCATAAACAGTAAGTAGGCACGTTATCAAGTTTCAAACTATTTTGCCAGAAATTAGCGAAGTTCCTGAGATGCAAACTGTTGTTCCTAAAACCAACGAGACGTATGTCGGACTGTCAACCGTTCCAGAGGTTATCAACCATGAACGTAAGACTAACCAACTTTAATTTAGTTTCATCTACTTTCATTTAATGTATTTTACTATTATGATTATGATTATTATTGTTATTATTATTAGTAGTAGTAGTATTATTATTATCCAATTATTAGTTTTATGTTTTGATTTTTGAATTTGTATTATATACCGAAATGGAGCAACCTACGTATTTATTCTCACCTGATGGGACAAAACTACGCATTCCAAATGTTCCATCAACTGAAAAGCCTTCAATTGGGCAACAATTTAAAACATGGGAGGACGCTGTTGTTATGTACAAGGCATATGCGGCCAAAGCTGGTTTCGATATAAGGAAGTCAACCAAAACATGGACAAAAGGTGCCATTTCTCACAGATATATGGTATGCAGCAAGGATTGTAGACCACGTTTCAAAGATGTAGATACCATGGACACATCAGCGTCATCTACAAAGCGACGCTACACCAATATAAAGGTTACAGGTTGCAATGCATGCATCAGACTTAGAGTTACAGCAAGCTCTGCGGGGTTAGAGGTTTATCATTTTATAGAGTCTCACAATCATGGTCTTGTTAGTGACTATAATATGGATTTCACATAAGGAAGAAGACAGTTATAGTTCTCAGACAAGGAATATATCCAACATCTTCAAACTATGGGTTTCGGTCCAACCATTGCTCACCGTGTCCAATCATCTTTGAAGGGTGGCCAGCACCTGGTCACGGGATCTAGGAATGACTTTAAGAACCACTCGCAATGTTAGGGCTTTTATTGCTGATGCGGATGCACAAATGATTGTAGATAGGTTTAACCACAACATGATTCATTTGGAGGATTTTTATTTTCAATACAAAGCTGCCGATGGTGTGCTAAGGTCTATATTTTGGTGTGACGGCATATCTAAATGCAACTACAGTTTGTTCGGTGAAGTGTTAGATTTTTACGCTACCTACACAACTAACACGTATCGATCCTATTATTATATATTTATCCACATTCTTTATCACTATTGTATATCCCTTCATTTTTTAATGCAGGCATAAGATGACTTTTGTCCCTTTCACGGGTGTGGATTGCCACAAGAAATGTGTTACCTTCGGTGCAGGCTTGATATATAATGAGACAATCGATTCTTAAAAGTGGTTACTAGATGCGTTCCTCACAGCTCATGGAAAGCAGCCCAGGTTGGTCTTGACAGATCAGGACGCAGCTATGAAACAAGCGGTTTCATCTGTTTTGACCGAATCAACACATCAACTGTGCATGTGGCATGTTACAAATAAAATACCCGTTAAGGTGCGTATATGCCTTTCATTATAATGTCCAGTTTCATTTTTAAAGTCTTATGTTATGTCTTGTTCATTTATTTTTTTAAATGCACTTTAATTAGAAATCAATTGTACTAGTGTTTTATTGCATCTTAATGTGTTATTTTTTTAAGATTTCATGTAACTACGCAGCTCTGATTGACTCTACAAAACGCATCAGACATATTATACTTTCATTTTTCAGCCCACATATCTGGGGTCTCACTTTTTAAACATACCAAGCCACATTTTTTAAAACTTACCATGTTATGTGATTACCATATTATATACATCATATTCTTCCTATCACATCAAACTCATTCTTCAATTGTTGTCTTTTTTTTTATATTGTTTATTTAAAGCTGAAAGGCGAGTTGCAGCTTAATGAAACCATCAGATGTCGTGTAAACAAGCTAGTTTGGAACGTATTTATCAAGCCAGAGACCTTTGAATCCAGATGGCACAATTTGATTGATGAGTTCAACTTAAGCGAAAACAAATGGTTAAAGGATATGTTTTCTATTCGAGAAAGTTGGGTACCGGCTTACTTTAGAGAGTTGCCAATGTGTTGTTTGATGAAGACGACTTCTAGGTGTGAGAGTTCCAACTCACAATTCAAAGTGTATTATAGCCCAGGCAACAATCTAGTACAATTCATGAATTGCTTTGAAATGGCATTGAATTCTTAAAGGCACGTGCAACGCGAATTGCAAAATGATACTACAACAAAGGCACCGCCGTTACAGACCCGTTTGCCAATCGAGCGCCACGCGTCGTATGTCTACAATATAACAATTTTCAAAGAGGTTCAGAAAGAGATTATAAAGGGACTATATAACTGTGCACGTTCTCGTATTGAGTCAGAAGACGGAATAAATACTCATTTCATCAATCACAAAGACAAATTGAATGGTTTTGTTGGTGAATTTAAGGTTCGTATTCTCACCACGTTACACCATTAACTATGCTTCTACTGTTTAAACTTTAATGTCATTCACTCGCCCTTTTCCAATGTGTGCTGCAGGTCACTCACAATCTCACTGACAACACATTTTCATGCTCCTGTAAGTCATTCACTCGCATTGGCTACCTTTGTAGACACATCTTCGCGGTCTTTCAGATCGAGCTAATTGATGAAATCCCTGATAAATACATCTCATCCCAGTGGAGGAGTGATGTGCTGCCATCGTCAATTTTCAATATTGAATCCAGATATGGTGTTCCACTCGACGAAAGATCTAAACTAAGGCAACAGTTTTTGTCTTTCACCAACCAGTGTGCGGACCGTGCACGAGGTAACCTAGAACTTCTTCGTTCGTTGGTCGACCAAATGCAATAGATGAAGGATAACAATAGGGAGAGAATTCCTACAGAGCCATCGTATAACAGCAACTCTGTCATCATCCAAGATTTAACTGGATACCAGATACCCGAAAAAATCACAATAACTCCACCAACGGGCATTTGAAATAAGGGTCTCGGGTCACACAAGCGCAAGATGGGTCCAGGTGAGGCAGCCAAAAAGAAAAGCAAGAAACCTAAAAGGTTTTGTAAAAAATGCAACAAACGCGTTCATGGTCATGACTCACGTAACCATGAAAAAGTTATGCAAGAAAAGGAACGTCGGAGAAAAGAAAGGGAGCAACGGCGAAAAGAAAGGGACCAATTGAGGAAAGGTAAAGCTTCAATGATGGGCAATCAAGCTTCGAAATATGTTGAAGTCGACGATACCGATTACACCACGGAAAGTGACTCATCCGAAGACTCTGATGACAGCCACGCTACCGACTCAAGTTTCGAAGAATAAAACTTATTTGGATATTTGCAATTTGTTTTCTCTTTTGGGTTTGAAGGAACATCACATGACTTTTTGTCCTCTTATTTTTCCCATTAACTGCTTTTTTTCACTATCTTATCATAGTTTTTTTAAATAATAGTAGCAAAACAACTGCTTTAGTTACAAACATGTAGCCATATGCAAGTTCTACTTATGTATTACATCTACATTATGTGTCTCTCACTCTCAACTGATTCGCGCACACTTAAATCTCTCATAATTAACTACCTTGTCTATACAACCGTCTAACTAACACCTCTTGTTTCACCAAACCAACCTGTTCAACAGGTTACGTATACCTGTGTAACGTCTATGTCTCACTCACCGTGTCTGTTTGCTCACACTCGTATATCTTCAACTCCACAAATTACACATTCCATTTTGTACACTGCTTACTTAAAAGCTTACAATTGCACCTACCGGGTATCTACAATTCCAGAAATGTACATGCCATTCTCTATTTTTTCATATATGTGAAGCCACACATTTGGTATGCGCCTACCTACTAGGTCGCACAAGAGATTCAATAATCATGTATTCGATGTGCGCTTACGTAAGCATACAACATCTCCTGTGTCTGCTTCAATTGTCATTATTATGTCGATATGACTGATTATCGCAGGCATTCAGTTCAGGTATCAAAACACGTCTCCACCCACACATTCACATTTACAGCTAATGGCTTATGTACTTACCTACACGTAGCCCTTAACTCATTTACTTGTTATCTCACGTCCTGGTGTATATACACATATAGGAAGACATGTACAATCCATCTTGGGGGATGCTGGTTCGTTTGATATTTTTGGCTGACTTATCAAACCACCCTGGTGTCCACCTACCAAACTTGTCATGCTTGTACGCGTAACCGGCTTTGTCTAACATGGTGTATGAATCTACTAACGTTTTTGCGTAGCTGTTTGTTTCATTATAGATGCTTGTTTTATCTACTATTATCTATACATGTTTTACATGCCACTAGCTTGTATCATCGCCCGTGTCATGAGCCTTTTTGTTTCGCATCCACGTTCATGATGTAACTTTTGGGGTGTAACCGCGATCCAAGGCGCAAAAAACTTGTCCCCCGCTCATATGTAACAACGCGTTCGTACGTCCCTATGAACATTGCCACGTATGTCGGGGTTTTTCCTACACATGTCTTGAATGTTCATGTGACCGTATGTTAAGCTACGACACACGCCCACACCAACTTCTAACCAAAACCACATCCAGGTGAATGCAGTCATGACACAACTGTTTCTGGATGTCACTATTTCCTCATAAGTATCATCTTATGCGTCACATATTACTTGAACTACATTTAACGCCGTCTTATTCTATGCAACACCACTTTATAGTTGAACTATATTAAACGCCTCCAGGACATGGTATATCACATATTATCAAAGTATATGCGACAGTTCATTAGATCACCATGTAACTACAATCACAACACAGATATGTTTCATAAATTCCAACTTCATAATCAACCTTAAATCCCATCACATTAACCAACGACAACATCGTGTCATCAAAATCCAGCCGTCGAACATGGCTTAAACATCATAAACACCTACATCATCCTATATAAACTTATTATTCAGCCAAAATAAAGCAGACTTAACAGACGCTTCCCAAAACGTAGTTTAACCATAAATGCATAAAACAAAATACCATAAAACAAAACACCATAAACCAAAAGACCTTCACCGTTCATACTTTCCTTCAAGTCGACAATCCTCATTCTTCCACCACCGCTTCCTCGATATTACTTTTAAGCTTGTTTATGCTGGAAAGCAGAATCTTGGCTGTGAACTTTATCCTTAGGCTGAGTAACACATTTTTATTCTTCACCGACACATCCCCTAGGCCACAACAGCAGCTCGCCCCTCCCTTGAAAGTCTCCATATGCCTCATGCTCAACAACCCGGATTCTTCTTTATCTTTTCGTGTACACTTTAACTTCAGCCACTTTGGTTCCACCCCATCCATTGGAAATGCTTTAGGATGACCAACAATTATCATATAACTAACAAGGAACTCCTTCTACATGTAATAAAACACACAATTTACTTTTCAATCATAAACTTCATCATCAACAATTAAAAAACCAAAAACAAACTAACTTTGAATTGAAATGATACTAACCAGTGCACTAACTGTACTCTTGCACCTACTAACATACTCCTGGTCATGCTTCATCGCTGCTCTCGACCGGCGCTTGTTTGACGGCTTATCAAGACCGTCTACGACAACAATTTCTAGATTCTTCACATCAAAACACACCAAATAGTGGTGATCCCGCGACACAATTGGTAAAACAATCATATCATATGGTCTTATCTGTAGTTTTGTCGGATCGTTCTTAACCGCGCGCCTAACACCATCTTTTATCATGTCAACACCCGCCATGAAATTCACATCTTCAAATCCAATGCCAATTTCATCTTGAAAGTTTAAATACCAGATACTAAATAACACTAGTAAACTACTTAGTCGATGCAAACTTTATAATAGTCCATCGGTCATCACTTACTAGACCATAGCATACTAGTTTATACAACTACTTACGTACCATCCAACAACCACAAATTCCTAATCCACTAGACCCAATACATACACATCTTTTTTCAGCCATAACTTGTGTCTTTTTAAATCACCAGACCATCTAAAATGGCGCTGTAACATATACATAAGACTAGATCGTCTAATAATGGCGATGTAACAGACCATCTAACACCCATGACACACATAATCAAGACAAATGAACAGCAGACATACGGACATCATACATGGTACATACGAGTAGACTGACTTACAAGATCGATAGGTCCAAGAAATAAACGATACGGTGACGAATCGCTCCTATTTGCCTCCCCATCATTCAACACCATTGCGAAACATGAGATTACATTGCTACTAATCATCATGTTTGGCTGAAGCATCTCAAACGCACCTCGTATCCCTATCACCCCGTCATCAGTCAGCAACACTTTTTCCCTGCAAAAAAAACACGACTTTATTAAAACCATAAACGGTTACACATTCACTTACAATGCATTCCATCAAAAACTCACGTTTCTAGACCGCCTGTCCTATGTATGTATCTCCACACTAGTGTCTCATCTTTATCCTCTTTACTTGCTACGTCCACCGGCCTATACAAATACGGCGATCTAAGCCGGTAACTCTGACGTGTTTCTCTTTTATCCCTGGCGATACCTTTAACTTTCATGCCAATCCTTTTTGACAACTCACTCAATGGTATGTGCTCTGTATCACTATCAATCACCCGTGTTTCTTCATATGGTGGTGTCCTAAAATCATCAGACACCTTCGTTGTATCAGTTTTTTCGGTGGTTGGTGTCTTCAAAACGGATCCTTCATCTACTTGAGTCATATCCAAACTAAAAGAAGGCTCCAGAACATCTCCCTTGCTCACCAGCACCACATCCACTTCCCCCTTCCCGTAACAATTCCACCATCATTTCCACGCGCGCTTCCATTCCCACCAGCACTGTACTTGTCCGCACTATCGCACAACTCCTTTACAACTTCAGGATCATCCCAAAATTGTGTGCAATCAACGCCTCCATGACCTGTACTACGAGCTTCTTTAAACTGCCCCACATCGTCTTCACATGTTACACTGACATTCTGCTTATCTAATTCATCCGTACTACGCTTTTCACGATTTCCACCTGTTTTAGCGGTTTTTGCAGCCCGCACATCTAACAACTTATCACCTTCTCTTGTACCAGCACATATTCCCATATCATTAATCCATTCACACTATGTTTGAACAACATCATCGTACTTGTTACAAAGTTCATCCAGATCACCTTTACGAGGATACTCAGCAAGCGCTACGCTCATTAACGTCTCGAATTCTTCTTTGCATCTGCACATAATGGATAACGCGTCCCCCATTTGTTTCAACTTTTCCTGCATGAACAAAAAAAATGTACTTTCATACACATATCCACAGTTACAATCTCATACCCGTAGGTACTCAATAAATAGAGACGTATAGTATATTACCTGCAAATCAGTTTCCGGGCGGGACAGACTGGGCTTATACTTAGCTTCCTTCATACCTGTGTCCCCCATTTGTTTCAACTTTTCCTACATAAACAAAACAAAATGTAGTTTCATACACATATCCACAGTTGGAAATCACCTACACATACGCAATAAATAAATAGAGACGTAGCCTTTCTTACCTGCAAATCAATTTTTGGTATTGACCGACTGGTCTTATCCTTAGATTTCTTCTTACTACTCCTTCTGTTTGTTGATCCGTCTTTTCCAACTCTTGTACATCTACCAAACCCACCACCTACTATCTCTAGATGTTGCCTCTTCTTCAACTTATCCAACGTCCAGCTTGATAACCCAAGATTCGATAGTGAGGAAGGTACGCTGTTGATTGTTACCGAGTCAACATAATACAACTGCAAACCACACCACAAGTTCATTTACTATTAGCATAGCTTCAAGCAACATCAACAACATAAACAATGTAAGTTTCTAAAAATGCTACACTAATTGGTTCTCTACACATCCTACTAAACTATTAAAACGATAATCCTTATCTTCATGTATTAACAGTTTTTCTTCCTACACTTGATTGTCATTTATCTACCAACTAATTAAACGCTACTACACAACCAACACACCAATAAAGACATGATAATTCACTTACACTCAGTATCATTAGAGGCCCCACATAGTAATTCTTCCCATCCTCGTTCTTCCATTTATCCGTACACTCTCGAATACTTGGGTGTACAAGCTCACACCAATCAATGTTCTTGAAATCACACTCCTTACTCAACAGTGGTAAAAATGACTAACATTTACCATTCCCAGCACACTCCACCTTTGTTGTGATGAATAGCATCAGAAAATCAACTTTAAACATCCAGTCCGCTTGATCATACTTCTCGAGTCTACTATCTATATCTGGTGGGCTCAAATCCCCTTTCCCGTGAAACTCTTTCCATGGTTTACTTGCGGTTATAACGGATTTTGCATCTTTACTCTTCTTAAGGACAACACCTACATTAGGTAACCCCGTCAGCGCATGAATACCATCCTTCGTTATACTTAACCGACCTTCCCTCAATTTAATTGTCATCGATGTCGTATCCAGGTTGTTCACCACATAATACCCCAAGTACATAGGGATTCCGTCAACAGTCAACGACAGAAACTTTCCAAACCCCATTTCCTTCACGCATTCCTGTTGCGCTTTGGAAAGTTTATCACTGCACTCCACATCGAATGCAGAGATGATCTGGTCCTTAGACTAGGAACATCATACTTCTCATACTTTGACTTCTGTTTCACCATCTCTTGTTTCGGAACGCCTACTTCAGTACTATGTACAACTACTTCAGGTTGCTCGTTAACAAAGTCAACATCTATGTCCATCAGCTTCCTAGACGACCCACCAACATCGTCTGCCATATCCCCTACATTTATATCAAGCATTTGTCAACGTCTATTTCAACCAACCCTATATACAACTAAAACATGACAACCGCTTTAAAAAATCAACACTCTAACCTCTATGCTTCTTCTTAGCCGGTGAATATTTTCGTTTCCTAACCTTATCCGTACCATGCGTGCTTTCGCCAAACTCTACAAGCAGTAACACATTTAAACAAATGTTAACCAACAACAATCGACACCATATTAGCAGGTACTAAATCAATAACACCACCAACACTCTTTAAACACAAAACACTAACCTTTGCCCTTCTCCACATTCATCATTTCCGCCTCAACATCAACTGGGTTCGATCTATCGTTTACAAACCTTGAGAAACTAACTCTCTTTGCGATCCTTTCGCTTTTCCTCTCTACGCAGCAAGAAAACGAACATTATTAAACACAAAAACTTCCAAACACACAGTTATACCAATGCAAACAACTTACTACTTGACATGACTAACTTTGCTTCAATTTCCTTTTACCTGCAACACACAAGCCTATATCAGTATTGTTTTGCTTGTTGTACTACAACCTAATGTGATACACATCTACATCAAATAGCAACACTTGGTTCACACGAAACTACACACAACTTCCAACATATCAAATACGCATTTCATACCACTCATTGACTTAACTACATTACTCAACTACATAGGTAATACATTACTCAACTACATAGGTAAACCACAACTACCCAAATTCACACAAACATTATCCTCCTAATACCCCACCAGAACGTCTCTATAACAAACTAACACCAAACATGACCATCAATCAAATTAGACACAAATTACTTCACATCCACTACACATTGACTAAAATACAATTCTACTCTATTGAGGAGACACAAAAAACAACTTTACACCAAACATGCTCCTCGTAATACCGCACCAACACGTCTCCTTAACAAATTAACACCACACAGGACCATCAAAATTTGCACCACATTGCTACACAAAAGAACCATAATTTTAAACAAAGAGGCATCAACACAAACATGTAAACGACACAACACCTTCTGTACATCCGACACTCTTCAACTCCCAGCAAAATGGCATACATACAACAAGTGAAAACATACAAACATATCAACAGATGTGAACAGACGCACGTACAGCCACATACACACATTTATTAAAAAAACCCAAAACTCTTTACAAAAACCCCTATTCAAAGTTACACAACCTACATACACAAACATCTTAAACAAATTAATCCCACCATACATCTACTGTAACTACTCACCACACAATTATTGAAGGCAATTACAATTTTTCCCATCAGCTGCCTACATCAACTCACAACACAAATTTTTTATAGCATCACCATCTCCCCAAATTAAGTATCGACACATAAACCCTATATCGTTCAAAACCTTGCCTCATAACTCACCAGTGAACCCCAATGTAACAACAACTAAACCTAATTCTAGGGAACTTACCTTCGAACTCTTCTTCAGCCTTCGATCAGAAGCGCTTTCGACAAAACCCCGAAATTATACTTCAAGTGTAATGGCTTGTGATTGAACACACGAACACTGCTTGATTTATATACTCCAAAGATTAGAATCCTTATCGCTAAAATTACTTGATTATGTGTATCCGATTGATATGATTAGAAGATTTGGCGCCTATTACCTTGTGTAGTTGTGTCACACCCCGACTAGCACAATGCGGAAGCGTAAAACGGGAATGTAACAGACACCTCTGATATCAACACATTGTTTATAAAGAAACATTACAAACTAATTTACAATATATTACATTTCTTCGTTCTATCATTGTTTTACAGTCTAGGCGATACAAACAAAACTAGTTCGTTAACTATACATTCTTACTACTATCGCCCTTGCTTCTATTCACGTAGCATCAACCACACACTTCAGGCAAGTAACAGGTCACCAAATTACTCCGATTTAGGTACACCTGAAAAGCAGTTTAAAACGGGTCAACTACTAGAGTTGGTGAGTTTCACGAGTTTCAAGAAAATAGTAATGAGTATTCACAAGTTAACACTTGTAATCATGAAATAAGTATGTATGTATGTATGTATGTAAATGATTTATGTGATGTAATTATGCTAAGCTACAGTGAAGCCTGGACTGTTCGTGCTGCATGCCTCCATCTCCCACGCTCAATCAACCACTGTGGCCCCTTTCCGCCCACAACATGCCCCGGTAGCTATGTCTAACACTACATAGCGTGTTTGTATAATTATGGTCATGTGCAAACGGTTTTAGTGTCTCGGCAAAACCGTGCCGGCTCCGTTTGGGTTTGTCAAACCAATAGTACTATTCACAAGCCACCGGCTCGAAGTTAATCACTGTGATCGTGGGGACTTTCGTGTGTTAGCATTTAGATAATTCACATCATCACATGTTTCAGATAAGTATATAGATATAAGCAAACATGCTTTTCACCCCAAAAGTTCGTAAAACAGTTTAAATGTGGGGTCATGAAACTCACGGTTTAGTAGATATTCAGTACTGTATCAGCTCGTGGTTTGTTCGATCCGCTATCAGTAGTTCCTATAATCAATATTATAATAATATTAATATTTTAATATTATTATAATCTCAATACTAATCTGGGCTGTATAACTAATCTGGGTGTAGTTGAAACGCCCAGAAAGTGGCAATAGGCTTAGGTTGTGATGTTGTTCAATGTCTAATACTTAAAACTGAACTTGGCTCAGATTCCCGTTTTCCCAGCTGGGCCAAGTTGTTCGTTTACGCGTTCAGAAAACAGTTATGGGAAAATAAGCTTGGGTAAATGTATTGGTTAATAAAATGATTAAGTTATAAAGAAGGATCACATATTGGGGTCCCGGATTAGCCACGGGGCCCATTTCCGTTTATACAGTTTGATTTGAGAAGAAACGCGCACAATCCACCCGGATTGTCCAGGTTTCTCATAGAAAAGTTCATTTTTACTTAATTAATCCAAAAATATGATTTTTGATCACTCTTGGTGTTTTGATATTCCCGCAAATTCACTAGTCGCGAACTTGCCGGTTGTTATAAAAACTGAATTTGTTTAATATTCAAATTAGCATAATTAATTAACCGTTAATCATTAAATGATGAAAATTTAACCACTTATCAATTAAAATATGCATATTTTTATAAAAATATTTCTGGAATTTATTTACTGATTTATTAATTTATAAAAATTCGTTTTATCAGCTATATTTCGCCTGAAAATCGTCCGTTTACCCCAAACAATTTCCAAAAATTCCATAAAAATTCCTGAATACTCAAATCATGTCCCAAAACAACCTATATCAATTCCAGAATGTAAAAAGCTCGTGCAATATTCTTTTTGGCCCAAATTCGGCTGTAAAAATCCACACGAATGAAAATAAATAAAACATATTTAAACTTCTCCAAATGATCCCAAAATTCATATGTGATCAAAATACATAAATCTGAGTTCCCAGAAAAATTTTATAAATTTTGAAGTATTTTAGCTATTTTTCCCAAATAAACATCCCAATTCGGTAATAAATTCGCCAAATATTCTCGGATGGTCGACAAATTACCAAATTTAAAAAGGGACTCATTGACATGGTCCCTGATGTCCCTGAAAAATTTCAAGTCCTAACAATATGCACATCACAACCTTAACCTAAATAGCCCGTAAACGAGTGTTTCGGCATTACCTTAGCGGGTTTGGCTCGTTTCCGACCTTTTAATCAAGTTTTCAGGTTCTTGTGCTTCTAAGCGAGCTAGGTACTAGTCCTATATCACAAACCAAGCAATATTTCATCAACATAACAGCCCTTAAGTTAGGGTTTCGGCTAGTGTACAAAAACGAACTTTTGAACCGTAAAAACGTCGTTTCAACCCTTTAATCCGTGTTTATGGCCAAAAAAACTATCAAAACAGGTTCCTTACCATGTGTATGATCAAAACATGTTTATGGACCATTTTTAGGATTTTTACACAGTTATGAATGATTTTTAGTAACCAAGACATGTTTTTATGGTATTAAACAAGTTTAAACAAGTTCAAAAGCTACTTATTTAAGCTCTTACCTTAGGTTTTCTTGCTGTTTTTGGCTGGAAAAGAAGTTTATGTCCAACATTTTCAAGAAATAATGTTGAAAATATCTTATATCTAGTTTAAATGTGAAAGAAAAAAAGGGGGGGCTGCTGCTGCGATCGGACCATCATGGGCCCACTTTGGGCCCATTTTGGCCCAAGTTTCTGATTTCTCAAGCCCAAGCACGAAAAGCCCGGTCCAAATTTAGTTCGGGTTCGGTTTTTGGCGCGAAAAACTTATCGGGTGCGTTAAACAGCGCGAAAACGAGTGTTTTTCGGCTAGTTTTGTGTAAAATTATAAAAACATACTATATGTTTGTAAAAATCAAAAATATTTTCACGGATCGCTTAAAAAATTTCAAATAAGTGTTTGGTAAGTCTTTTTCGGCTTAACGGATGATACAATGCTTGGTTTGTAACTATCTTTCGCGTTTAAATCTATAGCGGGTGGTTAAACGAGCATGTTTTCGTTTAACTTGTTTGCTATCAAACTAAGACCATATTTCTAATATTTTAGCTTGTATAGATCGTATATCACTTATAGATGGCCCCCCGAGATATCTGGGTCATAACCCGACCCGTTCGGTTAATCGTTCGTTTGTTACGCAAAAGGCGTTTATTTGCTTAATCGGTAAATACGTATTGAGGTGTACCTTGTTTTGGATCAAATGTCACAAGTTGTCAGTCTAATTATATCCTCTGTATCCGTCGGCTTCCCAATATTATTCGCGCCTCGAGCTTTGTGTTGGACTTATGAGGAAGGTGCTACATTTCTGGAACTAGTTATTACATTACAACCAATTCCTTTTAACAAGCTACACAAAGATTACTTATATAACCCTTCAACCAAATCTAACCAGTTCTCAACTTCTAAACAATTACAAAACTGCCAACATCTATCCTGCACCATAGATCTTTGTAATTAACGGCTAAGATTTACTTCTCGCATTTCTCGCTATAATATTACTTCTCACAAGATCCATCCCCTATATAGGTATGTGTATATATATATATATGTGTGATTTCTTTTCAAGTATAAACCAAAATTATATTTAATTGTTAACATTTTTATAATTCACAATATCACATTATCTTCTTATATCTCTTTAGCACAACCATTTAAAATTGTTTATCATTTCTCTATTTATTTTAAAATATAATATGTTTTTATTTATTTTCTTTTACAACAAAACCTTAGCCTTTGTAAATTTAGTTTTTAATCTGTAACAACATTTTGTTATACACACAATATTTAATATAACAATATCGATATCAATGTTTTATTTTAAATAAATCAAACATCAAGATTAGATTTTCAACTTAAAATTATAGAGCATAATATATCAAAAACTTAATACAAAAAGTCATAAATAACAATTATTATATAAACAATTGAATTTACGTATTACATATAATAATTTTTTTTAATTATATTTTTTACCCGTGTAGAACACGGGCTCTAACGTATTTTATAGTAAAAAACAAAAGCGGGTCATGGGTCACCAAATCAAATAGCTTTAAACGGGTTATAACATATCATTTATTTATGAAACCCTTTCATCATCAAACCCCAAGTATATTATTAACTTTCTTACAATAAAGAAAATTAAAACCCAAAAAATAAATATTAAAAAACGAAAAATGTAAAACAACCATTCTCTCAAGCCATCAGATTGCTTTATTTGTAAATGAAGGCTTCTCACGCATTTGATCCGAATTCACGGGTAAAGTTCTCACCAAACTCAGATAGCTCTTAAACGGGTTATAATATCTCATTATATTAAAATTTTAATCTCATCAAATACTTGATATGAAAATCCTATAAAATAGGGATATACTAAAAATTAATGCCATATTTTATTTAAAAAAAAGATATTATGTATAATTAAGAAACAATTTTATAATAAAGAAAATAAACGGGTAATGAGTATCACCAAACCCAGATAACTTTTAAACCAAATTATAACCACTACTAGAAAAAAGACATTCCTTGACATACGAACAATGACACGCGTCGATTTATGACGCGCAATTGTGCAAGTCATTAAAACGATGTCATAATTTTTGAAAAGTAAAGAATTTATGACATTTATTTTTACACGTCATTAAATCATTTAAATCAGTATCATAATTTCAAAAAATAACCAAATACTTATCATATTTGTTTGTCATCTTACAATATTAAGTAAAAATTTTTACCGGCCCGCCTAAAATTCCTATCTCCCTTATCATCAGATACCCTTCTCCCTTTCTCCTTTCTCTCATCAGATCCCCTTCTTCCTTCTCTTTACAATCCTCTTTTCTCCACCACAGCCACAACCACGAAGTCGACTTGTTAAGCACATTCTATTTTGTCCATAACTCTTATCTTCCTTCACCACCTTCCGATCCACCAATATTCACGACTACAGGATCGAAATGGGCAACTCTTTCGGCTGCTCGCCTCCGGAGAACGGCTGGTGTCCGCGGCCAGAGACGGCGACTTCGTGGAGGCTAAGATGCTGCTGGATTGTAACCCTGGTCCTCCACTTTTGGTGGCTTGAATTCGCCTCTTCACTTTGCTGCTGCGAAAGGCCACAACGATGTATCATTTCTTATTTTCATTTTGGGTTTAATTTGACTATCAATTTATTATATGGGTTTTGATTCTCTTTGTTTATTTGTAGATTGTTTCATTATTGCTTGATAATGGAGCTGATGTTAATTCTAGAAATTATTGTGGTCGGGTTGTTCGGGTTATACGAATCAGGTAAATTGAGGCCGGGTTTTGGGTTTTCACTTAATTCAATCCACTCTCAGTTTTTACTCAAAACAGATGATTTCATTATCTAAAGCATTCACTGTATTATTTTCACTCAAAACATATGCTAACATTCCGTACAATTACATAAAATTTACACTGCCCTTTGTTTGTTTTGAAATAATTAAAGATTTATTTTGGTTGACTTGGTATGCAGATACTTTCCACAGGGCTTGGTAGGATTGTTCCAAATTTGATATCCAGGAAGCACACAAACAGTACTGCCACAGGCATGTAGTTGACTTTTTTTTGCCTAAGTGTTGATTATTATGCATAAATACTTTTCAAGGGTACATACTTTTGCTTGTGGTTCTCGTATTTAAACTGCATATAAATTATGAAGATTAGAACACATTTAAGTTTTTGCTTGTCAATGCAGTTCTTTATGCATTTTTTGGGCTGCGTTTACTCTATA
This sequence comes from Bidens hawaiensis, assembly GCF_021521415.1. NCBI lineage: Eukaryota > Viridiplantae > Streptophyta > Magnoliopsida > Asterales > Asteraceae > Bidens > Bidens hawaiensis. Next base: position 1,672,224 of record NW_027491022.1, read on the forward strand.
TTGCTTGGAGATCAGATTCAAAAGCGTCTCAGAAAAGGAGATGGAAGAATTAAGTCTTTATTTATTTTGTCCTCTAAACACCAGATCATACTTTTAGTGGTGTACGAAGACAATTGTTGAAAATACCCCTTATGGTTTTGTTCATATAACAAGTTTTACCCTTGTCTTTATTTCTGCATGATATATTCTTCCTATATTTATTTATCTGACTATATTATTACCAATAACCTATTCATAACAAAACGGTCCGACGCTACCACATCTAATTTGACGAATTACCCTTGGATTTGCAGTTAGCGATGCATGAAAACGTCGTTAGGGTTGCTGTATATGCACATCAGTAGTGGTAGTTGGTGGAACTATGTTGGCATAAAAAATATCACAAGGCACAGTTGCAACAGTTGGTGGGCTGTTATTTCTTGGGTTGTCTTTCTAAATACTAGTTCTTATTTACTTCTTAAAAATAGTTAACTATGTTAAATAATGAAATATGATTTCTGAAATTATTATTTGTAATTTCCAGATATGCCCCTGCAATTCCTCGTGGTGGTCCAGATAGGTAAGAGTCGACTTGCACATATGCTCGTATGGAATCAGTTGGTTTTTATAAAATAATAACATTCTATGTTGTGTTTTAATTTTTAATAGAGCATGTGTTGCTGTTGGTGATCGGTTGTATGTTATTGGCGGTCAAGAGGGTGACTTTATGCCTAAACCGAGGTCTCCTATCTTCAAGTGTTTACGCAGGCATGAGGTACTGTGGTTATTATATCTTAAACTTCATGAAAAAGATCGTTCATGAAGGACTTCAAACACTCGTCAATAAAAATGTAAGTATAATTTAGATGTTTAATTATGTTTATATTGACCCAAATCGTTTTAACTTGACCAAGTTTGAAGCGTTTTGTTTGTTTAATTTTCTTAGGTTGGGGGAGGTAAAACTGAGTACACAGATGCGGATATTGATGCTATTCGAGAGGAATGATCAAGTTATACCTTAGTTTATTTTCCGGTAGTGATATATTTGTATGCTTTTGAATATTTGTAACATTTTGACTTACGATGTCTAATATATATAATTTTGATGCAATTTTTATGTATTTGTGTAATTAATGTGAAAATTAGTAATTAGGGTAAGGTTAAAATGAAAAACCATTTGAGTTGTGAAAACCCGCGAAAACCCTATGTAACATCGTTTTTTTTTTTTTTTTGTTACATGTTATTTTTTTTTTAACATTTAATACAAAACATCGAAAAATAAAAAAAAAAATGTTTTGCTATTTTTTTATTAATTTTTATATATGTTTTCAGGAGAGAGAAAAAGTTATATTTATATTTTCATTTTTTATTCACTTTAATTATGGATCACAAGATTCAAACATTAATTAAAAACATGTGGTTGAGAATGAGTTTCTAGAGTTTTCACAACTCAAGTGGTTTTCATTTTATACTTAGCCTATATACACACACACACACACACACACACATATATATATATAAATTATATAAAAGAAAAGTATACGATAGACACGCATAAATGCTTGTCGTAAATTGGTGTCATAAATGTGAGTAACGAAAGCGTGTCATACCTGTATGTCATAAGCACGCGTCACAAATGAGTGTCATTAAAGCGTGCCATATAATATTACACGCAGATGCATGTCATATTTGTTTATGACAGGGGCTTCAACGACACGCATTTGCATGTCATCTGTACCCATCAATGACACGCAATGCGTGTCGTTAAAGGCCTTTTTTCTGGTAGTGAACATGTAACACCCCAACCCGGATGGGCTGACGTGTCACAATAAACTTGGTTTTTGAACGAAAGACATCATTTTATTTATTTACATATCAAAGGTATAATACATTAAACAAAGCAAACTTAAGGCTTGTTTACAAACTAGCACGGTTAAAAGATATTTTATTATAATCCTGATGTTTTATTCTTCTCTCATAATCCCGCCCAAAGTAACCTTTGGTCCTGTATACAAGAATATAAATAACAGAATGATCCGAATGTTCAGTACGGAATAATAGGCTCAAACAATTAATGACTAATGAAACAAATTTATATTAAACTTACGGTAAATGATACTATACGAAGTAAATATAAATCAAATCGTATCATACGGATGTACCCATGAGCAAACATAAAACGTGACAACACACAGGTAGCTACTCCTGCATATTTATCACATAAGATGGCGAGTTGGCATACCCGCTATCTATCTCCTTAATCATATTCTAGGATCGATTCATACGCCTCTTAATAGCCATATGTACCACACGTGTACTTAAGAGACACCATGAACTGATCTCACCGTCACGGGTGGTGCACATGTTGTCGATGCCGCAACAACATGCTCGTGGGACACTCCACGAGAAGCGACACTCAGGGTATTGGAATACAAAGAATCTTATTCACATAACTCATAGCAAATATATTGTCATAACATATACTGGAACATGCGATAATGGGTATAATTAAACATAACACTATCACAGGACATGAAAGCTAAATCCAGTGTTATAATCAGAATTGGAATCCAACAGAAAGTGAACCAAATCGATAATTTAAAGATGCAAGGAGTTTAATATAACGAAACTAATGGGTTTATATTAATTGAATATGAAAGCATGAGAAGTGGGGGTAAAACGTTTAAAAGATAGACAAACGTTTATAATTAAGTTTTTGAAATTGTCACATATGTTTGATTTTTTTAAAAGATGGACAAACGTTTATAATTAAGTTGTTGAAATTGTTTTAAAACTTCACGCTTTAAGACTTGTCTTGAAGCAATACTGTTGATGAACGAATTTATTATTAGGAGTATTTATTTATTGTCGAAATGCATTTGTACGTTTTTTTTCATATATAAAAAGAGTTTATCAAATAATTTCCTCTCCTTATACCAAACTAAACTAGTAGTGTGCATGATATAAGAAAATTAATTAGTTATAGGTAGGAAAATAAAATGTCTTATAATACGTACACACTATTATGTTTCTTTTTCTAAAACTCATGTAATAACTATTTTATTAAAATTTTAGTTTATATCATCAGCAATTAAACTGGTATGGGCTTTTCATGAAGAATTTATACCATGATATATAATCTATTTAAAAAGATGGTATAACTAATTTAAATGAATTGTAACTAGAAAGTTTCATGGCTAAAAATAAATAAATTACAAGTGGGTCCCCAAGACCATGTTTTTAATATTTTTTTTTTTACTTGCAAATTTAACTAGAGTTTTTTTTTTAAGTGTTAGAAATAATAATTAAAAGTATCTCTTGCTATAACTTTGTCTTCATCATCACTTCGCCGGAAAAAGAGTGGGTTGGCCGGAAAAACGTTTTGAGTTCAAGTGGTGGCGAAGTGATCGGAAGTTACTAACAAGGTGAAGACACCCCAACCCGGAGCAGGCTGACGTGTCACTATTACAGATATCATAGACCAAACAAAATTCATTTAAATGAAATAAAAAAAATCCCATGGCAACCAAAAGAGTTAAAAAAACTGAAAGAAATTCTAAGTCAAATTTATTAAATGCTTAAATAAAAGAAAATTAAATCAAGTCCTTATTCTTGAGCTTCATTTTACTCTCATCACTGATCTCCCCGATTTCCCGAATTACCTGTTAGCAAATAAGACAGACACAAACAAGAAAATACGGCTGAGCCAAAAATTGCCCAGTAACGGAGAGAACAATAGTACAGGTAAAGGCATACATAAGACAAAACACATACTGAAATAAAACTGAAACTATTGCGGATATAAAATCACGTTTTAGACCCAACTATAATTAGATGCGAAACATAATCCGATACACGATCGGGACGTAATCTGAATATACTCAAATTTAACCAAATGCGTATACACATATCAAAACGGACCAGAATATAGCGAAACAAAATATAATTACTAAAATACACGACGATGATGTTAAAATAAATAGGTCGTGTAATACGGAAGCACCCAGAGCCTAAACAGAGGGGTACACAGCTAGCTAGTCCATGCACCAAGGAGACGGTGTGGGTGGCGTGCACACATTGTTCCATCTCAAACAGAAGTCAGGAGTCAGGAGTCAGGAGTCGGAGCTAAGACCGATCTATACGCCTCTAAGTGGCCAAGGTACTACATGAGTACTGTCAGAGACGCCGTGAACTTTGATTACGCACTGTCACGATAAGTGCCATGTCGTTGACGCCCCAACGACAAGTCAGAAATGCTCGGGTAACAGAGTACTGAACTAAAGTCGTATAACTAAAAGATATTTAAACAGGAACATGCAATAATGAATTCAAAATATATATAACCTATTGCATGCTATAAAATTAATATAACCATATCATACGAATAAACCGAACTAGATAACAAAAATCCGCACTACGAAGTGACGGACATCGAATATAAAATGGACTAGAACCAATACTATGAGTGAAGAAAAACAGAATCCGTACCTCAGTAGTCAATAAGTAAGCACGCAACGTCGAGCCACGTTAAGTTATACTAACACCTACATTTTATTTATAGTTTGAATTATATTTACATAACTTAATTCAGTTTCGCTGGTACCTTTAGCTCCGGCGACGGAGGCGTTTTTTTTTTAAAACTTTACTATAACATACTCGACGGTGGAAAGTTTCACCAATTAATTCCTCTAACACTAATATCCAATATGTACCAGTTATGAAGTATGTTGACGTAAGTGTAAACAAACATTTATAATTTGAAGTTCATTAAAAGACCCTATTTTAAATTATTGTATCAATATTAACAAAAGAATCAAGTTTATTAAGACACGGTTTTACCAATACAAATATATATGATTTTAGTTAAAAAGATGTTAAAAAAAATTATTAAGTTTATAAAATATTATTCACATTATTTGACAAAATAAACCATGTGACAATTATTTAATCTGTTCATACATGTAGGAACATAAATAAACAATCAAAACACACTTAGACACAAACTCCATACACACACAACCACCACCACCCACACAACCCTACATACACCATGCACACACTTTTACTTACACACCTGCAAACACACACATACACTCACCATGATCGCACATACTCAATACCCAAATACGAGTAGACTTTTCTTTGCGGAACCAAAATTAAACGAACCACGGTCGCCGGAACAAATCGAAACGATACTAAAATTTATATCTTTAAAATTAAATCTGACGGAGGTTTCTATTTGGTACCTTAATAGTCGAACCAACAATCAGAGTATGATCGAGATGAGCGACGGCACACGAATACGGGATGGCGGCTAGTTCAGAATGATGGCCAGGGCGGAGAAGTGCAACAGTGGTGGTTAACTACGATCGTGACAAAAAGCGGCGAGGAGGCGGTGGTGTCACAAGGTGATGCAGCGGCGGATTACCAGACGTGGAGAGCGTGACCTTACTTCTCCTTTGTAAAACAAAGCTTCAGTTAGTGAGTATTAGTCGCCGAAACCAAATTAACAAAGTGGTGTACGTATATAACATAAACACAAAACAGGTTATTAAAACTCACTTCAGTGGTTTAGCGAAACGAATCAGAGGACTTAGACGCCAGCGTCGTAACTCAAGAACGCGTGCGGGCTGGTGATCGTCGTCTCCGGCAGCAACCAATAGCAACGGCGGCGGCGGTTAACTCGGAAAGAAACTACGTAGTGGTGAATACTATAGGAGGAATGAGATTTAGGGTGATGATGTATGATATTTAAACAAGAGATAAGAACATGAAATCCGGTTTGGTAGTTCGAAATCGAATTCGTTTGAATTTGAAATAGGTCGATGACTAGATTAGGATTGGAATTGAAACATAATAAACATGTGTGCTTAATAATGAGTTTGAACTCATCCAGGTTCCATATTATTATTATTATTATTATTATCATATAAACATTCATATATCATATTTTGTAAAACTTAAACTTGCGGGAATTACAGCTATCGTGGTTATCTTGTTGATGTTTTGGTTTGTTTTTGGCTCGCCGATGATCGCGCAGTATCATCGGAAAACTTACAGTAATATATTCTAAGTCTATATGCATGTATGTGTGTATATACATACACACGCACAAGGGCAAGTAAACGTAAACATGTGGTTACCTTATGTTAGAGACGAACGAAGGGTTGCCTGCTAAAATTGGTTGCGTCGTGACGTCTGGCTGCGGTTGTTCAGAGGTGGCAGAGGTTCGGCTATAGAGTCATCATCACCATCTAGATGGTAAAAAGAGGGTATTCTTTTGTTGTTTGAGTTTATTTTTGGTTACTGGTAAAACGCGGATCATGGTCGGAATTTCACGTCGGAATTTGTAAGATGTGTATGTTAAAGTTCAAGAAGACATGTATTTATAATCATATTCCTTTGCAACTAAGATAATGAGTTTGACTGGTGACCACAGTTTGCAAGAACTTTGGTTTGATATTATCATCTACGGATACATATCTATTTTCGCTTGTTCCTATCTTTAACTTCCAATATTATCTGGTGGCTTTTTTTTTTCTTAAATACACGATTTCAATTTTATTAACTATACACCTGTTATTCTTATATCGTATTTGTCTTATTTTGATGTCACATTAATATTTATTTTATATTATATAGATTAATTCTATTAGTATTTAAGTATATTAAAAATGATTTTAAATTTGTGGTTATTACAACTATTACCCCCTTAAAAGAGATTTCGTCCTTAAAATTTATCGATTAAAACATACGTAAACAGAAGTGCCATAATATAAATAAGAACATAAAGTTTATAATTACTTGGACTAGAGGTTTATTTACTCAATCAAACTTAATTTACACATAAGATTTTCAAAAGCGCACATAGATGATACGCAATTCATAGGTTTGTTCTAGACCATAATTGTCAATAACTGTACAACCATACCCTAATGATCCTCAAACAATACCTTAATGAACTAACTAATCATAATATTCAGATGGACACGGACACTGATATGCATAATAGGAAACCCATAACACACCTTTGTAAATACATTTACAATTATGTTCCGGACCATAATTGTCAATTAACTTGCAAGTGCATATTAATAGTTTTCCCATAATGCATATTAATGACCTATCCAGACATACATACAGAGGGTTGGCGAAGAATTCTATTTTACATCTTAATAAGCAGTCTTGGTAGGGTCCCTCGAAAACATATTAGGATAATTACGGACAGCATGAAGGATATTAATATTTATATCTCCTATTGAGATATTGTTAGCCGAAGTTAAGAATCTAGCACAATTTTACTTGATTAATTTGTGAGTTCTAAGAATAAAATTAATCTTAAAAGATTTACGAGGTTAGGTTTCCGAAGTAATATGGTAGTGAGTCGAGCAACTCCAACTCGACAACGACGTCAAAAGTGCTTGTATGCTTTTTTTAAAAAAAATGGGTATCTATTTACAGGCAATTGAATTCAAAACGTATAAATCATGTTTTCAAACCAATATTTTCATAACCGCATCGGCATTGAACCAAATGCCTTACTGGTTTAGGGGTCGAATCGGTTTGACCGGATTCAAGAATCGAATGACATCACAAATAAATAAATAAAATAAAAATAAGATTTATAATAACTTTTAAAACAATAAGTTTAGTTTAAGTTTTTGTTTTAATGCTTTAAGAATAAAACTAAAGAAGAATATATGAAAAGGAATATTTATAATATCTTTTAATTATTTCTCGTAATCAGGGGGTGGAGTTGGCCAGTCCAATGCTATTTATGTTTTAAATTGAGTTTACACAGGTTCGGAGCCCATATCATCATTTTATTTTCTAAAAAAGACTTTTAGTTGAATTTTACTTTGCTTTGCCTACTGGTTCAACCCAACTGAACGGTTCACTGGTTCAACCAGAAACCGCTATGACCGGCCGGTTAATTTGAAAACTGTCTGAATGTATTAAACCAGATCGTTGTTCTGTCCGATTCCCAGTCGGACCTGACGGTCCAAGTTCAAAAATTGCTTCAAACTATCAAAATAACTTCATTTGTTTGAAAGTAGTCATAACATTTAGAAACCTTGCTATATAGAAAATGGTAATTATATTAGCTTAAATTCTTAATAACGAATCAATGCTTCATTTTCCAAAGTATACCTAATATTATATATTTTATGCAATACTTATTCACCAATTTCATAAATTCCATTTTTAAATTTTAAACATAACAACTTTTAGATTTGAAGCTCTCCTTAAAGGGTTTTGAATAAAACATTTCACAAAATATTTAGTTAGCGAATACGTATATAAAATGTTTCTTTTATGAAAACAATTAGATGACTAATTATTTTTATTTACTTTTCTTTTCTCCTTTTTTTAATCAACGAAGTTGGTCATGCTTCGTCTTCTATATTTTTAATCAGCCCCCCCCCTCGAGAATTCGCATGCCCAATATGAGTTAAATATTTTTTTTGGTGCAAGTATAAATATATATTTCTCAAAAGATTGATGGTCGTCGTAATACGAATAAATAAAACAAAGTTATTTACTTATTGTAGCAATAATACGTATAAAAAAACAAAAGTTTAGCGATAAACACAACAAAATTAAACGATTCAAGGGACCCTCCTTGTCACACCCTGCCCTAGGGCCTAGGCGTATGACCAATAGTTGGTACCTGTTTTGTAAATATATCAGAGTCATGTTCTTTTAGCGGAAGTTTTTTGAATAAGATATCATTATATTGAAATCTCGGGAATTTAATACCCGTTTTAAAATACCTGTCATTTTAAAATATGATTCTTCACAATATTTTAAATAAAATATCTGAGCCATCAGATCACCTCTAATGACTATGTCCTCAATCTTCTTATATGTCTTGCTTGTCTGTTCTAACCTTTACTGTTTCCCTGAAACGTGGGGAAAATACGTCAGCTATGTACTGGTGAATAACGCTGACTCAAAAAAAAGGTTTTCATAATTCATCATACATAATCATATACAAATCATCTTCGTTATGATACAACACCAATAGCGTTCAACGACTCAGTGGGACTCAATCCCATCTCATCGGAACTAAAAATACCCATAGACCACATAATTGGATTTCACTCGCCCTAGAGACAGTCACTTGCCTCATGGTCATGTTTGTAGTGTGCCCACTACAGATATGTAAGGATCTAGACACAAGTATTTTGGCCTGAGTGTTTAGTTCTACCTTGTATCAAAACGTTTTTAGAGGATTTGAACCAATCCTCATGCAAATACTTTCATAACTCTTTACATATGGATAACAGTCCATAGTTTATAAGAGTAAACATTTCATAAACATAGAGGATTCATACCAATCCTTATACAAATCTTTTTTTTTTTGACTCTTTATATATGGATAACCCTCCATTGTAAATCTTTAAAACAGTACATAGACGTATTCACGTCAAAAACATATAAAAAGGTTGGACGTATTCACATTTATTCTTGACCAATTTATCTTTCTGATTTATGCATTCTTTCTATCTCGGACCTATAGTACGAGAATAACCTTTGTATAAATATCTAGATCAACAATCTAGCTTCAGACCTATAGTCTGTTTTGTATAGCTTAACCTTGACAATTCATTTCTTTCTATAAAACATTTGGATCTTTAGTCCATTTTGTCTATTCTTTAATCATATACTATGTTTCTTCTTAAGGAAGAAACATCCTTATTGGGTTTCTTCTTCAAGAAGAAACTTTAATCTAATTATAACCTTTGCATACATTTCTTAATCACAAAGAAATATTATTTTATTCCTTACGTTTCTTAATCACTAAGAAACAATACTTTACTACGACCTTTACTTATGAAAAGGTATGTTATGTTTATTAGTAATCAAGGTTCGGGCTATACTCCCAACTATAGTCTAAGTCATTATAATAATAATAAAATAATAATAACTTAAGCAGAACCCCTACCTCATGCGGGAATTTTAATTGCCTAAGCTTTGCACGGGTAGCACTTCTACTCCCTTATCACTTATTGTAACTTAAATCATCAGGACCTCGCTTCTAGCTCGCTTAACACATCTACGGATCGTTAAAACTCTAGTTCTTGCACGAATTACGAGAAATCAGAGCCTCGGAATCTCATAATGGTCGGGCACGCCTCCCAAGGTTATGTGTGTGAGAGTGAGTGTGAATTTGGGGTGAAAATGCATCAAACCCGTAGCCCCCTTTTATAGGCAAAGTTTTGTCTACCGTCGCGTAGCGCGATGGGCCTCTCCATAGGCCATCGCGTAGCGCGACGCCGCAATTCACAAGATCTTGCCACGTGTTGACACGTGGTTGATCCGGTTACTTAACTGGGTCATCGCGTAGCGCGATACCCCTTCCTTCTGGACCATCGCGTAGCGCGACACCCCTTTTTTCTAAACTTATGGGAAACTGCATCGCGTAGCGCGATGATCTAATCTGTATACCCATCGTGTAGCGCGATGGGTCAAAATTTTTTATTTTTAGTCCTTGAACTTTAGTATCTTGTCACTTCTTGGTCTATCTTCCACAGTTCAAAAATAGTAAAGCGGCCCTAATGCGGCTCGCGGCGATGCGAGCGTGCGAAGTGCGCCATCAAAACGCCCATCGCCCGAGTCTGTGTCCGTGCGCGTGCGTGTCGGGTGCTTCGCACCCTCCGCTAGGACTAGTGAGAGTGGTTAGCCATACAAGAACATTACCATGGAAAAGTCATTCCTTATAAAGTGTTTCCATTTCTTTCCCACTTTCCATGTGGGATGAAGTTACCTTACTTATTTCATTGATATAAAAATTATTTCTTTTCTTTATCTTACTTTTCCCATTACTTATCCCATAAATATTTTTGGTCCTTTATCTTTATAAACTTGTCAAATTTGAACCAAAATTTTGTGGGTGTTACATCCTCCCCACCTTGGAATGAATCTCGTCCTCGAGATTTGCTAAAACAGATGTGGATATTTCTTTCTCATTTCCGATTCTAACTCCCAAGTAAACTCTGGTCCTCTTCGGGAGTTCCACCTTATTTTGACTAACTTTAGCTTTCGACGTTTAAGTTTCTTAACTTGGAAATCTTCAACTTGTAGAGCTTGTTCTACAAATTTTAGATTTTTGTTGATTTCAACATCCTTTAAAGGCGTAGCTAAAGTTTCTTCAGCCAGACACTTTCGTAAGTTAGAAATATGAAATGTATCATGTAGACTTTTCATTTTTTTTATCTGACAAACGTAAGCGTTAAGATATAATATCGATTCATTCTAATGCTTCGAATGGTCCAACAGAATGAGAACTTAATTTTCCTTTCTTACCAAATTGTACAATACCTTTCTAAGGTGATATTTTCAATAAAACTTTGTTGCCTTCTTGAAAATCTTAACGGCTTACGGCGAATATCAACATAATTCTTTTCTTAAAATCCCTTGCCGTTTTAAGTCGTTCACGGATTTGTAATATCTTATCCGTTGTTTCTTGGACTATTTGATGTCCAGACATTTGATTATCTCCAGTTTCAAATCAACATACAAGTGTTCTATATTTTTTGTTCATACAATGTTCCAAACTTCCTCCTAGATCAATCACACAAGCTCGGAGCATATTTTCAAGCGTTTGAATTTTTCTTTCATTTTATAAAGTGCTTTCGTTCCTTTCCCACTTCCTATGTGGGATGGAGTTTTCTCATCTCCATACTATGCTTTTATTTTCTTTATCTCAGTTCTTCCTATTACTTATCTCGAAAATATTTCGGCCATATAAATAGGGGATCTATCCGAAATGTTACATTCTCCCCACCTTAAAATAAATCCTAGTCATCGTTGTCTTAGGTGTGGATGTTCTTACGATTAGATTCTTTCTAATCTGATTTTTAAATTTAACTATAGAATGGTTGATTGTTTGGGTCTGTTGCTAACTTTACATCTTATGTGATGTAATCATTCAATGGTTCAGAATGTCATGAGTAATTGTAAATTGCTAAACACAATGATCAGTTGTGTTTAATTATTTACCTTACATTTTGTATTCCAAACATTTACTGATGTTAGTCATATCACTTCTTGGGTTCAGTTTTCCATTTATGATTCCGATCATTGATTTTCCTTATATTCCTATAGTACCAATTATATTTGATATGCTATCAATCATATATTTTCGAGTTTATTTTTCTTTTGATCAACCATAGCTGATGTCCTATCAGCTGTATTTTCTTGCATACCTTATGGTTTGGTAGAAATTTCTTTCAATACTATCCTTGTATATCTTCGTATCTTATGACATGAAATTTATCTTTTCCTTTCTCGTTTCCTTCAAAATGATAAATTACACTAACATGATATCTGCTCTTAGTGTCCAAAATCTTGTCAGATTTAGATACTCGATTATCTTTCTTTTAAAGATATGAGCATTCTCATGTATTGACATAATCCGTATGCTAAAATTTTCTCGTTTAACCACGAGTTACAATTACGCACAGGAGTTAACTAATCTATCTGACTTTCCATTGATATGGTCATGTTTATTCTTTTGCCTTGGTTGCAGTCAGATATCTCTAATTTCTTTTGTCACTAATATCTTGTCATATTTCATTCTTAATTATCCTTTCTTTTCGAGCAATCTTTAAAATGACCTGTTTTATTGCAATATACACACTTATCTATTTCTTTTAGTCGGCACTTTCTGATACATTTCCTGCCACAAGGTTTCTTGCTGACTATTTTCTTTGAAATCTTTCAGTTTCTTTGGTTCCTTTTCCTTCCATCTTTTCTACCCCTAAATTTTCATCTTACTATTAATTAAATATCCTGCTACTTTCATGGCCGATTCAACAATCTAGATCTTTATCAAGTCCTTATTTCTCTTGGTAACTCATATATATATATATATATATATATATATATATATATATATATATATATATATAACAAGTTACTGTATTATGGTCTAGGTTAACTAAATGTGGAACTAGTCAACAATATTCAAGGAATTCAGTATTATATTTCTTGAGATTTGTACTAGCATTCTTATGATTCTAGGTTTGAACCTAATCCATTTCGTAGAATAGACAAAATTTTCTTTTCAATAAACTTTTTGAACATTTGTTTGTTTACATTGTACATTGTTTCTCTATCTTTATCTTGAATCAAGATATTCTATTATTCAAAAGCTTCTCCCTTTAGACATGTGAAAGAATATTAGATAATTTCTTCACTTATATACTTACTAATGAGGACAATTCCTTATTGTTCTTCTAATCATCTTAGAGTGACTATACATGATATTCTTTAGGATTATAAGCCTGAATATTTGTTAAAGCTGCATTCCTTTTGCAGGTTTTGTCTCCTAAATTATTATCAAACGTAAAAATATCATAAGCTTCGAACAGTCTTTCTTTGACTGGCTTTGACTTGCAGTAATCCTTGATTATTTCAAGAACTAGAATCATAGCTACCTTGATTCTCTTTTCCTTATAGTGAATAGAAGTTTTCCTTGCTCTTCTAACTTGGAGGGATTTTCTTTTCTTGTTATACTTACAAAATAATTCCAGTATTCGGGGAACATTATAGTTGCATGAGTGCGTAACATCACTACTATGTTTCCTTATTTATTTATTCCAATGAATAATCAACTTCCTAATTTTTTTACCATCCTTCTTAGTATTCTCATTTTTTCTTTCCTTTTCTTTTTCCTTTCTTTTATCTTTGTTTCTTTGTTAAACACTACTTTGGTTTCATAATCACTTCGACGTTATATATTCCTTTTAAGGAATTATAATCTATGTTCGGACGTTTGTCTTGAGTACAAAGAAAATTTTCTTGCCCATTACCGGAAATTTAAAATTTTCCTGTCCCTGAGGATTTTCTTCCGGATAGGTCATTAACATCATTGTTTTTCTTGGATCTATTTGATCCTGCTCCATGCATCTTTTAATTCGGAATAACCTCAACTAATGAGATATTAGGATCAAAGGAATCTGATTCTTCCTCCATTGTTATCTGCATTTTTATATTTTAGATATGGGGATTGAAGTAGAACTGTTCTCCATACATCGTTTTCCTTCTTTCTTGACGAAGGTTGAAATAATCCTCGACTTAGATTGACGATGGGGCATCCGTGTGAGGTTATATTAAGGATAGGTGTATGTTCCTATCTTATCCGTTCTTTGTATTGTTATATCTTATCCGTAGCAATTTAATAATTGCATTTTAGATACTTTTTATCAAGTACCTATTTTACTAGTACCAATATATCCAAATAATAAGATTGAATCTTATCCATAGCATTTTTAATCACTCCATGATTATCTCTTTTGATATTCTCAATTGAATATCTAATGATTTCATCATAAACATATTCCTGATCAAAGCTTAGGTATAATAAAATACCTAATTCGCTAAGATCGATGGCTCTGATACCAACCTGTCACACCCTGCCCTAGTTGGTAATCATACAAAACACTTAAGAAAATAATTAAACTTGAAAACGGTTTCTTCCATTAAAACCAACATCTCAGAGTATAATTTAGCGGAAAACATAAATAATAAAATAAGTTCCCAAAACCCGGGAATTTTTTCCAAAATCAACAGAGTTATCTTTATATAAACTTTTAATAATAAATGTTTAATAGTAAAACTGCAGTTCCCGTATGCCCTTCACCGTCCAAGTAGCTTCGTACACGTCCAATCGATAAGCCATCCTCTTCCTAACCTGAATCTCACACTAACATGCACACAAAGTCAGCTTGAGCTGAGTGAGTTCAAGTTTTAAGTAAATAACATCAGTAGTAATAGTTAAGACAGTCAAACCAAAAGTTCTAAAAAGTAAAAGGGTACATCCATCATATCCTCATTACCGAGAACTAAACATCTTCATACATACATATACAAAATGTATATGTAAACATCCTTTCAATTACGTCTCTATATATATCACAGTATATATATATATATAACATCCACGTATAATATCAGGGTCGAGCAAACGTACAACCCAAACACGTAACATCAGTGCATGCAAACACAAAGTAGGCATACACAACATCAGTAGTCGAAACGACTACAACATCGCCAGATATAGGCCAAGCAATAATGTATATATACATACATATATATATATATATATTTAACATCCCAATGCCTACCATATGCTAGCAAGCCTATATAAATTGTTTAAAACATTTAATCCAATTGGAAAACTCTTAGGTGTGCATGCTAGCCCAAAAGTTAAAAGAGTTAAAAAGGGGCATCATGAACTCACCTGAAATCAAACGAACACCGGCAACGAGTTAGGAAATTCCTAAGTGCACGATCACAAGCAAGGGCATGTAAATTATACACAACACGTTACTAGACTAGACCGTAAGAACACTCCTGCCTAATGGGCCTTTCAAGCCCAACACTTTGGCCCAAGGCCCAACACTTGGCCCGAGGCCCAAAAACTTGGCCCGAGGCCCAAAGCTTGACCCAAGGCCCAACAACTTGGCCCAAGGCCCAAAACTTGGCCCAAGGCCCAACGACAATCAAATCGGGTCGAATGCGCGTGTAATAAACCTTAAAACCATTAATTAATGAATCAGCCCCGAATGGACCAAATCTCATTTTAAATCTTTTTTTTCATCAAGATTATGTCACCCGAGTTGATAGGGTTGACGGTTCCTTTTTACAACTCTTACTTTAACGTTTAAACGAAAATTCGCGCACCGCCGACTCGATTGATGAAGCACTAACCACAACAGCCCCGAGCATCAAAAAAATAATTTTTCCACAGCCCTTAAATCTCCCTAGGGCTATACAAACTGATTCAGTCGGTCACCCGATCAATTAACGCATCAAACTCAACAATTTGCAATTCTACACCCGATAAACCCTAGTTTTCGAACTAAAATCGATTCACCGACCTAAACACCTCCAATGACCACGAACTTTTAATATGATGTAAATGCCATACCTGGGGATCTTTATACACCAGAAACTCTAATTTTTATCCACGGGAAGTGGGTCAATTACACCTTGGCTGAAAATCTGTCCAACGAAAAGTTTCGGCAAAATTGAGCATCAAAACGATTAGGGGTGAACAAAAAGAGTGTTGGGGTTTGTAGTACATACCTTGAACTACTTCTAGGAGCTTGGTATCGATCAAAAAGTCGAAGCACGGAAGGGAGGGGGCGGCTGGAAGTGGCCGATCGGACAGGGGCTGCACTAGGGTTTATTTTATTTTTTTTTTGTTTAGTGTTATATCATAAAACTTTTTCATTCTAGCCCCCGTAAAATAATAATAATGCAACTTGGAAGAAATGAAAAGCGATTAGGCGTACCGGGATGACGTAAAGGCTTCCGAGAAACGTCGGATAAATCCCGAGAATTATACATACCCTACAATCTTTCATCCTTGAAATCGGAATTAACGGGCGTTACAAGTCCACCTCCCTTACAATGGGATTTGTGACATTTGAGCCAAAACAAGGTACACCTCAGTACGTATTTACCGATTAAGCAAATAAACGCCTTTTGCGTAACAAACGAACGATTAACTGAACGGGTCAGGTTATGACCCAGATATCTCGGGGGGGCATCTATAAGTGATATACGATCTATACAAGCTAAAATATTAGAAATATGGTCTTAGTTTGATAGCAAACAAGTTAAACGAAAACATGCTCGTTTAACCACCCGCTTAGATTTAAACGTGAAAGATAGTTACAAACCAAGCATTGTATCATCTGTTAAGCCGAAAAAGACTTACCAAACACTTATTTGAAATGTTTTAACCGATCCGTGAAAATATTTTCGATTTTTACAAACATATAGTATGTTTTTATAATTTTACACAAAACTAGCCGAAAAACACTCATTTTCTCGCTGTTTAACGCACCCGATAAGTTTTTCGCGCCAAAAAAACTGAACCCAAACTAAATTTGGACGGGGCTTTTTGTGTTTGGGCTTGAGAAATCGGAAACTTGGGCCAGAATGGGCCCAAAGTGGGCCCATGATGGTCCGATCGCAGCAGCCCCCCCTTTTTTTCTTTCACATTTAAACTAGATACAAGATATTTTCAACATTATTTCTTGAAAATTCTGGACATAAACTTCTTCTCCAGCCAAAAACAGCAAGAAAACCTAAGGTAAGAGCTTAAATAAGTAGCTTTTGAACTTGTTTAATACCATAAAAACATGTCTTGGTTACTAAAAATCATTCCTAACCGTGTAAAAATCCTAAAAATGGTCCATAAACATGTTTTGATCATACACATGGTAAGGAACCTGTTTTGATAGTGTTTTTGGCCATAAACACGGATTAAAGGGTTGAAACGACGTTTTTACGGTTCAAAAGTTCGTTTTTGTACACTAGCCGAAACCCTATCTTAAGGGCTGTTATGTTGATGAAATATTGCTTGGTTTGTGATATAGGACTTGTACCTAGCCTGCTTAGAAGCACAAGAACCTGAAAACTTGATTAAAAGGTCGGAAACGAGCCAAACCCGCTAAGGTAATGCCGAAACACTCGCTTACGGGCTATTTAGGTTAAGGTTGTGATGTGCATAAATTTAGCACTTGAAATTTTGCAAGGACATCAGGGACCATGTCAATAATTTCCTGTTCAAATTTGGTAATTTTTCGACCATCCGAGAATACTTGGCTTATTTATTACCGAATTGGGATGTTTATTTGGGAAAAATAGCTAAAATACTTCAAAAATTATAAACTTTTTCTGGGAACTCAGATTTGATGTATTTTGATCACATATGAATTTTGGGATCATTTGGAGAAGTTTAAATGTGTTTTTATTATTTTCATTCGTGTGGATTTTTACAGCCGAATTTGGGCCGAAAAGAATATTGCACGAGCTTTTTACATTCTGGAATTGATACAGGTTGTTTTGGGACATGATTTGAGTATTCAGGAATTTTTGTAGAATCTTTGGAAATTGTTTGGGGTAAACGGACGATTTTCAGGCGAAATATAGCTGATAAAACGAATTTTTATAAATTAATAAATCAGTAAATAAATTCTAGAAACATTTTTATAAAAATATACATATTTTATTTGATAAGTGGTTAAATTTTCATAATTTAATGATTAACGGTTAATTAATTAAGCTAATTTGAATATTAAACAAATTCAGTTTTTATAACAACCGGCAAGTTCGCGACTAGTGAATCTGCGGGAATATCAAAATACCAAGAGTGATCAAAAATCATATTTTTGGATTAATTAAATAAAAATGAACTTTTCTATGAGAAACCTGGACAATCCGGGTGGATTGTGCGCGTTTATTCTCAAATCAAACTGTATAAACGGAAAGGGGCCACGTGGCTAATCCGGGACCCCAGTATGTGATCCTTCTTTATAACTTAATCATTTTATTAACCAATACATTTACCCAAGCTTATTTTCCCATAACTGTTTTCTGAACGCGTAAACGAACAACTTGGCCAAGCTGGGAAAACGGGAATCTGAGCCAAATTCAGTTTTAAGTATTAGACATTGAACAACATCACAACCTAAGCCTATTGCCACTTTCTGGGCGTTCCAACTACACCCAGATTAGTTATACAGCCCAGATTAGTATTGAGATTATAATAATAATAAAATATTAATATTATAATATTGATTATAGGAACTACTGATAGCGGACCGACCAAACCACGAGCTGATACAGTACTGAATATCTACTAAACCGTGAGTTTCATGACCCCACATTTAAACTGTTTTACGAACTTTTGGGGTGAAAAGCATATTTGCTTATATCTATATACTTATCTGAAACATGTGATGATGTGAATTATCTAAGTGCTAACACACGAAAGTCCCCACGATCACAGTGATTAACTTCGAGCCGGTGGCTTGTGAATAGTACTATTGGTTTGACAAACCCAGGCGGGGCCAGCACGGTTGCTGAGACATTATCCTGTTTGCGCATGTCCATATATTATTTTCACGAACCAGCTATGTAGTGTTAGACATAGCTACCGGGGCATGTTGTGAGCGGAAAGGGGCCACAGTGGTTGATTGAGCGTGGGAAATGGAGGCACGCTGCACGAACAGTCCAGGCTTCACTGTAGCTTAGCATAATTACATCACATACATCATTTACATACATACATACATACTTATTTCATGATTACAAGTGTTAACTTGTGAATACTCATTACTGTTTTCTTGAAACTCGTGAAACTCACCAACTCTAGTAGTTGACCCGTTTTAAACTGCTTTTCAGGTGTACTTAAATCGGAGTAATTTGGTGACCTGTTACTTGCCTGAAGTGTGTGGTTGATGCTACGTTAATAGAAGCAAGGGCGATAGTAGTAAGAATGTATAGTTAACGAACTAGTTTTGTTTGTATTGTCTATACTGTAAAACAATGATAGAACGAAGAAATGTAATATATTGTAATTTAGTTTGTAATGTTTCTTTATAAACAATGTGTTGATATCAGAGGTGTCTGTTACATTCCCGTTTTACGCTTCCGCATTGTGCTAGTCGGGGTGTGACAGAAGTTGGTATCAGAGCCATTGGTTATTGTAACATCCCGAAATTTCTAAGGTAATATTAGTTATATTACTTATTAATAGATGGAAAGTTTACTCGGGTTATCAGGAAATAAATAATATAATAGGAGTTGGTATGGGTCGGGCTAGTGTTGGGTAATGGATGTGGGTTGTGGACTTGGGTTAATTGAGATGGGTTAAATGAGAATGGGATTTTAGGGATATAAATACCCCCAAAATCCCAAAATATCTCATTTCTCACCAACTCCCCAACACACACTCCATACACACTCAAAACACACACATTCTAACCGATCAAGATTCGAAGCCGAGACCCGAGATTTGTTGATAGATCTGAGTTGGTAAGGTAAGAACTAATCCCGCAAAGCTAATATTACTGAAAATGGTTAGGATTTGACGGGTTAACCGGACCCGAAACCTTACTGCCCAAATCGGACCCCTAAAACGTCGATTTTAGGCCGATTTGATGGTTGGGGTTTGTAGGCGCTGATCATACGATTCCGTGGGTACCAAAATCGAGTTATTTGGCTAAGAAACGAAGGAGTTATGGGCAAACAGATCTGCAGCGCGATAACTTCGCCTGCAAGATTAAGTTCGCCTGATGAACTTCGCCTTCAAGCGTAACTTCGCCTTCAAGCGTAAGTTCGCCTAAGGTTTAACTTCGCCTACGGTCAAGTTCGCCTAAGGATAACTTCGCCTGAAGCCAAGTTCGCCTAAGGTTTAACTTCGCCTGAAGCCAAGTTCGCCTAAGGATAACTTCGCCTGAAGCCAAGTTCGCCTAAGGTTTAACTTCGCCTGAAGCCAAGTTCGCCTAAGGTTTAACTTCGCCTGAAGCCAAGTTCGCCTAAGGATAACTTCGCCTGAAGCCAAGTTCGCCTAAGGTTTAACTTCGCCTGAAGCCAAGTTCGCCTAAGGTTTAACTTCGCCTGAAGCCAAGTTCGCCCGAGGGTTAACTTCGCCTGAAGCCAAGTTCGCCTAAGGTTTAACTTCGCCTGAAGTGAAGTTCGTTTAGAAAATAAATTAAAAACCTAATGGGAAATGTGTTAAGACAGTTAATGGAAATAAAATTTTTCCAAGCTGACCTGGCAGCTCGACCCCAGCCAGGGGCTCTGCCCCTTGGACCCTGCTAGGGGCTGCCGCCCCTAGACCCCGCTGCCAGGGGCGCTGCCCCCGGACCCCCGTTCGTTGTGGGTCATATAAAGATAGAAATACATTATGAGAGGTGATAGTTAATTGATACGTGTAACTTGTTCAGTCAGCCGAGCCCAGTTAAGAGAAGGGATTTACAGCTATCAGAAACAGAAGCAGAGTTCAGGTGAGTTTCTAGCCCCATTTATGTGTTATGTTTTCGGGGCTGTGTGCATACTCAATGTGATAGTTAATACACTTATCCTAAGAGATAAGTGTATGCCTTATATGGATAATGTGAAATATATGAATGATTGCTTGATGGTACGTGAACGATCTTCGGATATTGCACGTACTGTCAGGTTGTAAAGCTATGTATAAGGTAGGAATGTTATGTATGAAGGATTGCTTGATGGTGCGTGAACGATCTTCGGATACTGCACGTACTGTCAGGTTGTAACGCTATGTGTACGGTAAGTATGATACGTATGCTTATGTGTATGAACGTGATAAAGTAATGAAAGAAAGAAATGATAATGTATGTCGTGTATGGTATATGTGATAAATACGATTGATTGCTTGACGGTACGTGAACGATCTTCGGATATTGCACGTATCGTCGAGGGAAGTGATTAGCTCCTTACATGGATATTAAATAACAACTTATAGATAGGGTTCCTTCAATGGAAAGTATTATGTTCCTTCAATGGAAAGTATAGGGCTCCTTCAATGGAAAGTATAGAGTTCCTTCAATGGAAAGTATAATGTTCCTTCAATGGAAAGTATAGGGCTCCTTCAATGGAAAGTATAATGTTCCTTCAATGGAAAGTATAGGGCTCCTTCAATGGAAAATATAGGGTTCCTCCTATGGAAATTATATATAGTATGGTAGTGGTAAAGGTTCTTTTAATAGATATTACGTGATGATCCTCCCATGGATATTTATACGAGGTTAAGGTAGAAATGTGTGTCTACGGATACGTTATGGAATGTATGAGAATAAAATTGTATGTTGCCTGATTAACTAGAACTCACTCAGCGTAGCTGACTTTTAGTATGCACGCAGGTGAGCTAATTACAGAGTTAGCATGAGGATGACACACGGCATGGATTGAACGGCTGGCATCTGAAGAAAGAAGTAAAGATGTTTTAAATATAAAGCTTTGTGTTATGGTATCAAAGAAAAGGTTTAACGTTTTGTAACAAATGATTGATGTTTTATATTCCGCGAAAAGTTTTATTAAACTCTGATTTGAAGGACTGTGTTTATGAGTAAATCCGACGCTAAAGTAGGGTCACCGGGTTCGGGGCCTTACAGTTATAAAGGATTAGGTTATCCATTAGGGTACCTAAAATATAACCGTAGGCTCGATTAACTCTGGGAAATAAATTAATATTATATACTGATGGATGTCGGGATGAACTTGTAGGGCAAGTGAGTTATTGTGGTCCGGAACATAATAACAGACTTGCTTGTACGAGGGAATTCTAGGAGAAGTCGCGGAACTTGTGGTTAGGTAAAAATGGCAACATATGTGTATAAGAGTTAATGTGAAAGTATATATATATGTAACACTCATACATGCTTATGTGAAACAAGGTGTATGAATACGTGTACGTACGATACTTTTGATAACGGTAAATTTTACTATGAATATTATATTCATTTATATTCAATATTGATTTAAATAATAGTAATAATTAAAATTTTAATAAAACTAATATTATATGATGATATAATTAATATTAAAATTTGGTTTAATTAATTAATCTCCTCGACAATAGTTAGCGATAGCAATAGTTATTATTCTTATAACTAACCTTTGTGCAGAGTCATGTCAAGAAATAACGACTACGTACCGGAAGAAAAATCGGTAATATCTGTAGAAAATGATCCAGAAGAGGAGGATCCAGAAGAGGAGGACCCAGAAGAGGACCCGGAGGAGGAAGAGGAAGAGGCGGAAGAAGAAGTTATTTGTAGAGAGCTACCCAGGAATGTGTCTGATCTATCTGGCTACAGATGCGATAGTTATCCACGCAGGGATCAAGACGAAGTTAACAGTCAGTATCGTTCACCTGCTAGAGTAGCCAGATTACCCACTCCACCTATACACTTGTCGCCGACGACTTCAACTACTGCACGAGTCCGGCAGACTGCTCGTATTCGGGTAACCCCGATTGACCCTACCTCGATTCCATTCAGATCTACCTAGGACTGGGGAGGACCTTCACGCCCTAGGGTAGATACTTCATCTTCTCGTTCATTGAGTATACCTTCCCCTCGCCCTGACCTCCCAAACGCAGGAAACAACTCTTGGATGGCTGTCCTGACTGACCGGGTGATAGACCACTCGATAGCCATAGCTAGCATTAACCAGGAGATGAGGGATGTGACCCAGTACTTATCGACGTTACATCAGATAGTACTGAACTTGCAGCAGTCAGATGCCTACCACCACCGTTGTTTGGATAGGGTGACAGTTCGGGTGTGGAACTGTTACTGGGTGATTACGGTGCTGTTATTTTTATGTTTGTGATTAGCCTATCGTCTGTGTGGATAGAGGCGGAATATTACAATTATGTGTACATGATCTTTTGATACCCCATGTATATATATAGTAGTATGTTATGTTAATATGGGGCACAACTTTGTACATTATTACAAGCACTGACCCTTATAGGGTTAGGTCTAACAGTCACTTAGTGACAGATTTTGATATATACATGCAAGCACTGGCCTTTGTCAGGCTAAGTCTATGTACCTTTTATTATCAATGTACAGAGCAATTTGTGAAATATCAGTATGTTATCTGGTTTACCTGTATAACATTTATTGTGATTATTATTACACAGTGCCGTAGACTGGGATTAGTACTAATTGGCTTATATTTGTTTATCATTATAGAATGGCCCCAAAGAAAGCAAACCCTATGACTGATGCAGAAATAGCCGAGATGATTGCTCGGCAAATGCAGGCAGTAATTCCGCTTATTGTAACACAAGTAACTGCCGGTGTAAACGCAAATATGCAAACAAACCAACAACAAAACAATAATGCTCACCCAACCAACAATGAAACAGTTGCAAATAATAATCCCCCACCTGATGCAAATAATGTCAACAACAATAATCCCCCACCGAACCCAAACAATAACAATAACAACCCTAATCACCCTCGAATGGAATATTCGATCAAAAACTTTATGGCCTGTAAACCGATCGAATTCAAAGGTATTGAAGGGCCAAACGGGCTGATTAAATGGATCGAAAAGACTGAATTGTCCTCAATATCAGCAATTGTCCACCCGAAATCATAGTCAAGTATGTTGCTTCTACTTTCACTGATCACGCATTAATGTGGTGGAACACTACGTTACAGATAAAAGGTCAAGATACGGTGAATCGCATGACATGGGCTGAACTCAAAACACTGATGTTGGAACATTTCTGCCTAAGGAACGAAATTCAAAGATTAGAACACGAACTCTGGAGTTTGGAGATGAAAGGAGCGGATCATTTGGGATATACGAACCGCTTCAATGAATTGGCCCGCTTAGTACCATGGTTAGTAACTCCTGAAGATAAACGAGTTGAACGTTATATTTGGGGTTTAGCCCCGGAAGTGAGAAGTTTGGTGAACTCTATGGGTCACACTTCGTTCGAGAATGCCGTGACTCAAGCCGGCATTGTGACTTTTGACTTGGTAAGAAGTGGAGTGTTGAGAATAGCCGGGGAATCATCGGGTATGAAGCGAACTAATTATAGATCAGTGTCACAAGGAAGGCCAGCAAATAAACGTGCACGTCCGACAATACAAAATTATGTCATGAGCAGTTCTGAAGTGAAACAAGATAGGTACAAGGGACCGTGGCCAAAATGTGATAAATGTAATTTTCATCATGTGGGCGAGTGTAGACCGATAATATGTCAAAGGTGTGGAAGGACTGGACACAATGGTGGTCCCAACTGCCGAATCGGTATGGAGATTGTTAACCGACCAGCCCAGACAACCCAACCCCGTCGTCCCCAACTACCGAGACCACAACCAATCCGTCAGCAACCAGCTCAGCAAAACTCAATTGTAGTGAATCGCCGTGCTTGTTTTGAATGTGGGAGCACGAAACACTTTAGAAGGGACTGCCCCAAGCTGAATCGAGGAGCAGTCACAGGTCAAAACCAAGCATCGACTTCAAGTGCGTCTCGGGGACACGCGTTCGTTATTGGGTCAGGAGAAGCACGACAAGACCCAAACGTAGTAACAGGTACATTTGTTGTTTCTGATCAATATTCTTCTGTGTTATTTGATACTGGTGCCGATAGAAGCTTTGTCTCCTCTAGTTTTGTGTCCCTGGGTAGCATGCCAGTTAGTGAACTAACAAATCCCTATACTATAGAGCTCGCTAACGGTAACTCTATAACTGTCAACCAAATAATCCAAAATTGTTCCATTATTCTTAATGACCACCCATTCCTTATTGACCTACTCCCGGTAGAGTTAGGAAGTTTTGATGTTATTGTCGGCCTGGACTGGTTAACCAAGTATAAGGCGGAGATTGTGTGTAACGACAAGACAGTTAAAATTCCCTTTTCAAATGGTGAGGTGATTGTAGTACAAGGAGAGAAGTCTGGTTCGATGTTACCTCTCGTGTCTCATCTTAAAGTGTTGAAATGTTTACGCCAAGGTTGTATGGCATTTTTGACAAACGTGACTATAAAGAATCCTGATGAGAAACGCATAGAAGAGATTCCTGTTGTACGTGAATACCCCGATGTCTTTCCTGACGATTTACTCGGATTACCACCGAACCGACAGGTTGAATTCCGCACAGACTTAATTCCAGGATCAGCCCCTATTGCTAAGGCACCTTACCGGTTGGCACCCTCTGAAATGCAAGAACTATCCAACCAGTTACAAGAATTGTTAGATAAGGGTTTCATTCGTCCTAGTTATTCTCCTTGGGGAGCACCGGTATTATTTGTGAAGAAGAAAGATGGAAGTTTTAGAATGTGCATCGATTACCGGGAATTAAACAAATTTACCATCAAGAACCGATACCCTCTTCCACGAATAGATGATTTGTTTGACCAACTCCAAGGGGAAAACTATTTCTCAAAAATTGACCTTCGATCCGGTTACCATCAAGTTAAGATTCAAGAGGAAGACGTGTCTAAAACGGCGTTCCAAACTCGTTATGGCCACTACGAATTCTTAGTTATGCCATTCGGACTGACTAATGCTCCCGCAGTTTTCATGGACCTTATGAATCGAGTTTGTAAACCATACCTCGACAAATTCGTTATCGTGTTTATTGATGACATTTTGATATATTCGAAAACCAAGGAGGAACACGAACAACATTTACGAACTATTTTGGAGCTGTTGAGACAGGAAAAGTTGTATGCCAAGCTGTCAAAGTGTGAATTTTGGCTACAAGAAGTACAATTTCTAGGGCACGTTGTTAACCGGCACGGTATCCATGTAGACCCAAGTAAGGTTGAAGCCATTAAAAATTGGCAGGCCTCAAAGTCACCGAAAGAGATCCGCCAATTTTTGGGTTTAGCCGGGTATTATCGGCGTTTTATTGCTAACTTTTCCAGCATAGCCCAACCTTTAATTCTTTTGACTCAAAAAGATCTTGCCTACGTGTGGGGAGAAGATTAAGAAGCGGCTTTTCAATTGCTGAAACAGAAACTGTGCCAAGCCTCGATACTGAGTCTTCCAGAGGGAACTGATGATCTGGTAGTTTATTGTGATGCGTCCCGGAAAGGTTTAGGGTGCGTACTTATGCAAAGAAACAAATTCATAGCATACGCTTCTTGACAATTAAAGGTGCATGAGAAGAATTATACCACTCATGATTTGGAACTGGGCGCGGTTGTTTTCGCACTTAAGATCTGGAGGCACTATTTGTATGGCACCAAGTGTACAGTATACACCAACCACAAAAGCCTACAGCATATTTTTGACCAAAAGGAACTAAACATGAGGCAGAGGAGATGGGTAGAATTGTTGAATGATTATGACTGTGAGATTCGATACCACCCGGGCAAGGCTAATATAGTAGCAGATGCTTTGAGTAGAAAAGACAGGATCAAACCACTACGGGTCCAAGCACTTGGAATGATCTTCCAAACCAGCCTCACTGAGCAAATTCGTATTGCTCAAAACGAAGCTCTGAAAGGAGATCACTTGGAAAATGAAAACTTGCATGGAACCGAACAAAACTTTGAAGAATGAACTGACAAGCAATCTGTGTGATTTGATCATGGACGAAGCCCATAAGTCCAAATACTCCATTCACCCTAGAACAGATAAGATGTTCAAGGACTTGAAAGAGTACTATTGGTGGCCCGGTATGAAGAAGGATATAGCCACGTATGTCAGTAAATGTTTAACTTGTGCGAGGGTTAAGGCTGAATATCAAAAACCTTCGGGAATGTTACACCAATCGGAAATACCACAATGGAAATGGGAACAAATTACCATGGATTTTGTAACACATCTCCCAAAAACTTCTCGAGGAAACGATGCAATATGGGTAATAGTTGACCGACTAACCAAATCTGCACACTTCCTTCCAATCCGAACCACTTACACAACCGAAAAACTTGCTCATATCTACATCAATGAAATCGTATCCCGACATGGCGTACCCGTTTCAATTATTTCTGATCGCAATAGCCATTTCACCTCTCGTTTTTGGCAAGCCGTGCAAGAAGCTTTGGGAACCCGAATTGACCTAAGTACCGCCTACCATCCCCAAACTGATGGTCAATCTGAACGAACCATTCAAACCTTAGAAGATTTGCTTCGCGCTTGTGTACTAGACTTCGGTGGAAACTGGGATCAACATCTTCCACTGGTTGAATTTTCGTACAACAATAGCTATCACAGTAGCACTCAAGTGGCACCGTATGAAGCGCTGTACGGACGAAAATGTAGATCACCCTTGTGTTGGACTGAGGTTGGAGATACCCAAATTACACGATCTGACTTGATTCAAGAAACCACCGACAAAATCCGAAAAATTACAAGCAAATTGAAAATCGCCCGAGATCGACAGAAAAGCTATGCTGATGTTCGTAGAAAGCCATTATCCTTTGAAATAGGCGACAAAGTTTTTCTGAAAGTATCCCCGTGGAAAGGCGTCATTCGAGTCGGAAAAACCGGTAAACTAGCTCCGCGATACATTGGGCCATATGAAGTCATTTCTAAGATAGGTCCGGTAGCTTACCGACTGAAACTTCCTGTGGAGTTGAGTTCTATTCATGATGTCTTTCATGTTTCGAACCTGAAAAAGTGTCTTACTGACGAAACCAAAATCGTGCCATTAAGAGACTTAAACATAAACGAAAAACTGAATTTCATTGAAGAACCGGTGGAAATATTAGAGGGAAAAATAAAACAATTAAGACACAACAAATACTCTCTAGTAAAAGTTCGGTGGAATTCACAAAGGGGACCAGAATTCATGTGGGAGCGGAAATCCGAATTGAAAAAGAAATACCCGCACCTGTTTCCAAACAAAGACAAAGTTGAATAATTGAATTTCAGGGACGAAATTTTCTAACGGGGGAGAATGTGACATTTGAGTCAAAACAAGGTACACCTCAGTACGTATTTACTGATTAAGCAAATAAACGCCTTTTGCGTATCAAACGAACGATTAACCGAACGGGTCGGGTTATGACCCAGATATCTCGGGGGGCCATCTATAAGTGATATACGATCTATAAAAGCTAAAATATTAGAAATATGGTCTTAGTTTGATAGCAAACAAGTTAAACGAAAACATGCTCGTTTAACCACCCGCTATAGATTTAAACGCGAAAGATAGTTACAAACCAAGCATTGTATCATCCATTAAGCCGAAAAAGACTTATTAAACACTTATTTGAAATGTTTTAAGCGATCCGTGAAAATATTTTTGATTTTTACAAACATATAGTATGTTTTTATAATTTTACACAAAACTAGCCGAAAAACACTCGTTTTCGCGCTGTTTAACGCACCCGATAAGTTTTTCGCGCCAAAAAAACTGAACCCGAACTAAATTTGGACCGGGCTTCTCGTTTTTGGGCTTGAGAAATCAGAAACTTGGGCCAAAATGGGCCCAAAGTGGGCCCATGATTGTCCGATCGCAGCAGCAGCCCCCCCCCTTTTTTCTTTCACATTTAAACTAGATACAAGATATTTTCAACATTATTTCTTGAAAATTCTGGACATAATCTTCTTCTCCAGCCAAAACAGCAAGAAAACCTAAGGTAAGAGCTTAAATAAGTAGCTTTTGAACTTGTTTAATACCATAAAAACATGTCTTGGTTACTAAAAATCATTCCTAACCGTGTAAAAATCCTAAAATTGGTCCATAAACATGTTTTGATCATAAACATGGTAAGGAACCTGTTTTGATAGTTTTTTTGGCCATAAACACAGATTAAAGGGTTGAAACGACGTTTTTACGGTTCAAAAGTTCGTTTTTGTACACTAGCCGAAACCCTAACTTAAGGGCTGTTATGTTGATGAAATATTGCTTGGTTTGTGATATAGGACTTTTACCTAGCCTTCTTAGAAGCACAAAAACCTGAAAACTTGATTAAAAGGTCGGAAACGAGCCAAACCCGCTAAGGTAATGCCGAAACACTCGCTTACGGGCTATTTAGGTTAAGGTTGTGATTTGCATATTTTTAGGACTTGAAATTATGCAGGGACATCAGGGACCATGTCAATAAGTCCCTGTTCAAATTTGGTAATTTTTCGACCATCCGAGAATATTTGGCGAATTTATTACCGAATTGGGATGTTTATTTGGGAAAAATAGCTAAAATACTTTGAAAATTATAAACTTTTTCTGGGAACTCTGATTTCATGTGTTTTGATCACATATGAATTTTGGGATCATTTGGAGAAGTTTAAAGGTGTTTTTTTTATTTTCATTCGTGTGGATTTTTACAGCCGAATTTGGGCCGAAAAGAATATTGCACAAGCTTTTTATATTCTGGAATTGATACAGGTTGTTTTGGGACATGATTTGAGTATTCAGGAATTTTTTTGGAATTTTTGGAAATTGTTTGGGGTAAACGGACGATTTTCAGGCGAAATATAGCTGATAAAATGAATTTTTATAAATTAAAAAATCTGTAAATAAATTCCAGAAATATTTTTATAAAAATATACATATTTTAATTGATAAGTGGTTAAATTATCATAATTTGATGATTAACGGTTAATTAATTATGCTAATCTGAATATTAAACAAATTCAGTTTTTATAAAAACCGGCAAGTTCGCGACTAGTGAATCTGCGGGAATATCAAAACACCAAGAGTGATCAAAAATCATATTTTTGGACTAATTAAGTAAAAATGAACTTTTTTATGAGAAACTTGGACAATCCGGGTGGATTGTGCGCGTTTCTTCTCAAATCAAATTGTATAAACGGAAATGGGCCCCGTGGCTAATCCGGGACCCCACTATGTGATCTTTCTTTATAACTTAATCATGTTATTAACCAAAACATTTACCCAAGCTTATTTTCCCATAAATACTTTCTGAACGCTTAAACGAGCAACTTGGCCCAGCTGGGAAAACGAAAGTATTTTCCCATAAATACTTTCGGTTTTAAGTATTAGACATTGAAAACATCACAACCTAAGCCTGTTGCTACTTTCTGGGCGTTCCAACTACACCCAGATTAGTTATACAGCCCAGATTAGTATTGATATTATAATAATATTAAAATATTAATATTATTATAATATTAATTATAGGAACTACTGATAGCGGACCGAACAAACCACGAGCTGATACAGTACTGAATATCTACTAAACCGTGAGTTTCATGACCCCACATTTAAACTGTTTTACGAACTTTTGGGGTGAAAAGCTTGTTTGCTTATATCTATATACTTATCTAAAACATGTGATGATGTGAATTACCTAAGTGCTAACACACGAAAATTCCCACGATCACAGTGATTAACTTCGAGCCGGTGGCTTGTGAATAGTACTATTGGTTTGACAAACCCAGGCGGGGCCAGCACGGTTGCTGAGACATTATTCCGTTTGCACATTTCCATATATTATTTTCACGAACCAGCTATGTAGTGTTAGACATAGCTACCGGGGCATGTTGTGGGCGGAAAGGGGCCACAGTGGTTGATTGAGCGTGGGAAATGGAGGCACGCAGCACGAACAGTCCAGGCTTCACTGTAGCTTAGCATAATTACATCACATACATCATTTACATACATACATACTTATTTCATGATTACAAGTGTTAACTTGTGAATACTCATTATTGTTTTCTTGAAACTCGTGAAACTCACCAACTCTAGTAGTTGACCCGTTTTAAACTTCTTTTCAGGTGTACCTAAATCGGAGTAATTTGGTGACCTGTTACTTGCCTGAAGTTTGTGGTTGATGCTACGTGAATAGAAGCAAGGGCGATAGTAGTAAGAATGTATAGTTAACGAACTAGTTTTGTTTGTATAGCCTAGACTGTAAAACAATGATAAAACGAAGAAATGTAATATATTGTAAATTAGTTTGTAATGTTTCTTTATAAACAATGAGTTGATATCAGAGGTGTCTGTTACATTCCCGTTTTACGCTTCCGCATTGTGCTAGTCGGGGTGTGACAGGATTCGTCCCCGAATTCCGATGTGACAGGAACAACTGCGGATAATGCTTTATCATCTCGTCTTCGGACACCCAAGTGGCCTCAGATCCCCTACGGTGTTTCCACTGCACCTTCACCTGTCTAACCACCTTATTCCTCAAACGCCGCTACTGACTGTGAAGAATAGCAATCGGTTGTTCAACGTAGTTCAGCTTACTGTCGAGCTCAATCTCCTCAAGAGGCACATGGGCCTCACCATCCGCTAAGCATTTCCTCAGGTGGGACACATGGAAGGTAGGATGAATTCCCGCGAGCTCCTCGGGCAATTCTAGCCTATATGCCACCTCACCGACTCGGGCCAATATACGGAACGGGCTAATAAACCTCGGACTGAGCTTCCCCCTCTTACGAAAACGAATAATGCCCTTCAAGGGAGAAACGTTTAACATAACCCGATCCCCTGCCTCAAACACAATATGCCTTCGCCTTTTATCTGCATAAGACTTTTGACGATCCTGTGCGGCCCTCATAAATGCTTTAATCTTATTGAGCTTCTCAGTCGTAGCCTCGACCACCTCTAAACTACCCAACTGCTTTTGACCAATGGAACCCCAACAGACTGGAGTCTTACACCTCCTACCATACAACATCTCAAACGGCGGCATCCCAATCGTGGCATGATAACTGTTATTATACGAAAACTCCACCAACGGTAAGTGACGGTCCCAACTACCACCAAAATCGATAACACAAGCCCGCAACATATCCTCGAGAGTATGAATGGTCCTCTCGGACTGACCATCCATCTGCAGGTGATAAGCAGTACTGATGAGGAGTTTGGTGCCCATCTCCTCGTGAAATCTTTTCCAAAATCTGGAGGTGAAATGCGTATCCCTATCCAAAACAATAGATACTGGCACCCCGTTCCTAGAGATGATCTCACGAAAAAACACATCGGCCAGCTGCTCAGAATTAAAACTCTCTCGAATCGGCAAGAAATGAGCGCTCTTGGTCAATCTATCTACGATTACCCAAATGGTGTCATAATTACCCCTAGGAGTACGAGGCAATTTAGTCACGAAATTCATAGTTAGATGCTCCCATATCCACTCAGGTATTTCCAACGGTTGAAGTTTCCCGAATGGCTTCTGATGCTCGGCCTTAACTTGTAGACACTTCAAACACTTACTCACATACTGAGCCACCTCAAACTTCATCGCATGCCACCAATAATTCTTTTTCAAGTCTTGGTACATCTTGGTCGCGCCTGGATGAATGGAATAGCGTGACTTGTGCGCCTCATCCAAAATTTTATCTCTGAATCCCCCATACCTCGGTACCCATAAACGAGCATCCTTATATTTCACCCCGTCACCGACGTCTTCCAACAATTTCTCCTGACCCCAAACACGTTCTGACATAATCCATTCCACCTGCAACGCTTCATTCTGGACGTTGGCTATTTGTTTCAAAATGTCGGGTTTGAAAATAAGCTGGTAGGATTTCACACGAATCGGCTTCGGTCTTTCCTTCCGGCTCAACGTGTCGGCCACCACGTTAGCCTTACCGAGGTGGTACATAATATCCAAATCAAAGTCCTTAATCAACTCCAACCATCGACGTTGGCGCATATTCAGTTCTTTTTGTTCAATTAAGTATTTTAAACTCTTATGGTCGGTATAAATAATGCAAGGAACACCGTACAAATAATGTCTCCACAACTTAAGCGCAAACACCACCGTCGCCAGCTCCAAATAGTGGGTAGGATAATTCGCCTCATGAGGCTTCAACTGTCGTGAGGTATATGCGATGACTCGACCTCGCTGCATCAAAACACACCCAAGCCCCTGGTAAGAGGAATCAGAATACACCACCAAATCATCGGTGCCATCAGGTAAAGCTAAGATCGGGGCATGCGTCAATTTGTTTTTCAACTCGAGAAAAGCCTCCTCCTGTTCCGTACCCCAAACGAACTTAACACTCTTCTTAGTCAGCTTGGTCAGTAAAGAAGCAATTTTCGAAAAATCGGGAATGAAGCGGCGGTAATACCCCGCCAAACCCAGAAAACTACAGATTTCGGTTGGAGAGTTAGGAGACTCCCATTCATTCATGGCTTCCACCTTTGCAGGGTCAACCAGAATACCACTCGGGTTAATAACATGGCCCAAGAATTGGACCTCACGTAACCAGAAGGAACACTTACAAAATTTCGCATACAATTTGTTCTTCCGCAGAGCCTCCAGCACTTCCTTGAGATGACCGGCGTGATCGGATTAACTTTTAGAGTACACAAGAATGTCTTCGATGAACACAATAACCGAACGATCGAGCATCGGTCTACACACCCAGTTCATAAGATCCATGAACGCAGCCGGTATGTTGGTCAAACCGAAAGACATCACTAGAAATTCATAATGTCCATAACGAGTGCGGAAGGCAGTCTTAGGAATATCTTCCTCCCGAATCTTTAGCTGATGATACCCGAACCTAAGGTCGATCTTCGAGAACCAATTAGCCCCTTGGAGTTGATCAAACAAGTCGTCGATCCTCGGGAGCGGGTACCGATTTTTAACAGTGAGCTTGTTTAATTCACGATAGTCAATGCACATCCATATGCTATCGTCCTTCTTCTTAATGAACAGGACCGGGGCACCCCAAGGTGAGATGCTCGGTCGAATAAAGCCCTTATCGAGCAAGTCTTCCAACTGAGCCATAAGCTCATTCATTTCATTCGGCGTTAGGCGGTTGGGAGCTCGGGCAACGGGTTTGACGCCCGGTACAAGGTCTATCTGGAACTCGACCTCGCGATCTGGCGGCACATCTGAAAAATCATCTGGAAATACATCCGGGAAATCCCGAACGATAGGAACATCACCGACGGTAGCCACCTCTGTATTCACATTCATTGCATACGCCAGATACGCCTCGCACCCCCGCTGCATCAACTTCCCCGCCTTAAGCATGGATATAACATGTGGCGTCGCAACATTCCGATCACCGAAGACCGTAATTCAAGTCCCATCCGGGGCCCTTAGACGAACGAGTTTCTGACCACAAATGATCTGAGCATCAACATTCACGAGCCAATCCATCCCGAGCACCACATCGAAACAACCAAGCGGCATCAAATACAATCGCATCGGAAATCTATAACCAGACAACTCTATGGAACAACCCTTAATAGCCCTAGACACGGACACGGATTTTCCTACGGCGACCTCAACCTCAAACCCATCGATTACGCGCTCGGGTGATTTATTCAACAAGGAACAAAAAGCGGTAGACAAAAACTCCTACTGGCGCCCGAATCAAATAAAACTGACGCCTGTAACTCATCCAGTAGGAAAGTACCTGGGACGATATTATACTACTGCTCAGCTTCACGGTCAACACATACGATTTCAAAGAACAAAAAATTATAACGGTGGAATGAAAGCTAAATAAGGAAAAAGTACCTGAAACGACATCCGCATCCTCCTTCGCTTCCTTCTTAGAGATGTTGAAAGCCCTCGCCCTAGCCTTCGGCTTCTCATCCATCTTCCCCCTCAAGGAAGTACCCTGCCCGGACCCCCCCCCCACCTTACTGGAAGGACAATTTGATGCCAAGTGACCCGAACCCTTACAGCGGAAACAGGTCAATGTCGGACACTCGAAATGAGGGTGTCCTACCTTATCACAACGAAAACAAGTGCCAGCCCCAATCCTACACTCCCCTTTGTGCAGCTTCCCACGCTTCTTGCAATTACCGAACTCCACACCCCTTTTGAACTCAAAAGTCTCAGTCTTTACCCTTTTCTCAGACGGATTAAATTTGCTTCCCCCGGGCCGCTTACCGTACGAATTTGAGTTCCATGTCTTCCTATTCTCGGGTGGCGGTAACTTCTCCCTCTGATCATATAGCGTACCTGCTAGAGTGACCACCGAGTGAAAAGAGTTCTTGTCGGTAGTCAACACACCCTTACGAATATCCACCGGAAGCCCCTTCACGTACTTCTTAATCTTCTTGGTTTCGGGAGTAACCAAGTCGGGACATAAACGAGCCATCTTGTTAAACTTGGTGGTATACTCCCGATGCGACATAGTACCAGCCTCCAAGGTCAAGAATTCCTGCTCTATCTTATCCAATTCATGTGGAGGACAAAACTGATCGAGAACCAATTTCTTCAACTCATCCCATGTCATCCTCCTAATCGAACGATCACCCATAGGTTGTGCCAAGTTATCCCACCAACATAATGCCTCGGAACGAAACGAGGAAGTAGCATAAGTCACCATATCATCCCCCTTGCACTTACTAACCCTCAGAACGGCCTCCATCTCTCTCACCCACTGATGTGCTACCAATGCATCTTTAGTACCATCGAAAGAAGAGGGTCGCATTTCTTAAAGGAACCATACGAGCAACCCCGAGTAGATACACTAATAGTCCGCACCTCATCTTCATCCCCACTCGGCACATATACTTCTTCATCCTCTTCTACCAGTACCTCCTTACTCTTCCTTCCCTTATTCAAACCCTTACCAACCAGTGACTCCTCCATGGCCCTGACGGCCTCAGCAACGATCTCGGGAATGGCGCTATGGAGCACCTGGTAAACCTCATCCGCGATAGCCGCGCGCATAGAAGGATCTAAGGCGGGGTTATCCCCCTCCTCATGAATCGGTGTGTCCTGCTGGGAAGTAGGAATCTCACTCGCGGCTTCGGCACGTGGCTTACGACCACGACCACGAACACTAGAACCACCTCTCTTAGCTGATCGAGTATTAACCACGACTTATCCCTACAAAGACAGAATTTTAACACGGTAAAGTACAAGTGGTAATTAGAACATGTAAGGTAAGGGTAAACTGCTAATGACGTTGATCAAGTGTAATTAGTCGTTTACTTTACCCGCCCGTCCTAACCACCCCTGCCCCTAACCTCGTTAGCCTTCCATCTAACACTTAAACAGTTAATCACATACCAGGAACTTTTAAATCTAAAGGAATGACTAATTAATTAAAGTTACCTCTTGGCGTGCAGCTACTCGCGGTGGGCATACCGGTCTCTTTTCTTACAGTTCGAGTCCAAGCATTCGAGGATGCTCGGATCCCTCGAACCAAGGGCTCTGATACCAACTTGTAAGGCCCCGAACCCGGGAACCCCATAGTTGGTAATCATACAAAACACTTAAGAAAATAATTAAACTTGAAAACGGTTTCTTCCATTAAAACCAACATCTCAGAGTATAATTCAGCGGAAAACATAAATAATAAAATAAGTTCCCAAAACCCGGGAATTTTGCCCAAAATCAACATAGTTATCTTTATATAAACTTTTAATAATAAATGTTTAATAGTAAAACTGCAGTTCCCGTATGCCCTTCACCGTCCAAGTAGCTTCGTACACGTCCAAGCGATAAGGCATCCTCTTCCTAACCTGAAACTCACACTAACATGCACACAAAGTCAGCTTGAGCTGAGTGAGTTCAAGTTTTAAGTAAATAACATCAGTAGTAATAGTTAAGACAGTCAAACCAAAAGTTCTAAAAAGTAAAAGGGTACATCCATCAAATCCTCATTACCGAGAACTAAACATCCTCATACATACATATACAAAATGTATATGTAAACATCCTTTCAATTACATCTCTATATATATCACAGTATATATATATATATAGCATCCACGTATAACATCATGGTCGAGCAAACGTACAACCCAAACACGTAACATCAGTGCATGCAAACACAAAGTAGGCATACACAACATCAGTAGTCGAAACGACTACAACATCGCCAGATATAGGCCAAGCAATAATGTATATACATATATATATATATATATATATATTTAACATCCCAAGGCCTACCATATGCTAGCAAGCCTATATAAATTGTTTAAAACATTTAATCCAATAGGAAAACTCTTAGGTGTGCATGCTAGCCCAAAAGTTAAAAGAGTTAAAAAGGGGCATCATGAACTCACCTGAAATCAAACGAACACCTGCAACGAGCTAGGAAATTCCTAAGTGCACGATCACAAGCAAGGGCATGTAAATTATACACAACACGTTACTAGACTAGACCGTAAGAACACTCCTGCCTAATGGGACGTTCAAGCCCAACACTTTGGCCCAAGGCCCAACACTTGGCCCGAGGCCCAACACTTTGGCCCAAGGCCCAACAACTTGGCCCAAGGCCCAACGACAATCAAATCGGGTCGAATGCGCGGTAATAAACCTTAAAACCATTAATTAACGAATCAGCCCCGAATGGACCAAATTCCATTTTAAATCTTTTCGTTCATCAAGATTATGTCACCCAAGTTGATAGGGTTGACGGTTCCTTTTTACAACTCTTACTTTAACGTTTAAACGAAAATTCGCGCACCGCCAAATCGATTGACAAAGCACTAACCACAACAGCCCCGAGCATCAAAAAAATAATTTTTCCACAGCCCTTAAACCTCCCTAGGGCTGTACAAACTGATTCGGTCGGTCACCCGATCAATTAACGCATCAAACTCAACAATTTGCAATTCTACACCCGATAAACCCTAGTTTTCGAACTAAAATCGATTCACCGACCTAAACACCTACAATGACCACGAACTTTTAATATGATGTAAATGCCATACCTGGGGATCTTTCTACACCAGAAACTCTAATTTTTATCCACGGGAAGTGGGTCAATTACACCTTGGCTGAAAATATGTCCAACGAAAAGTTTCGGCAAAATTGAGCATCAAAACGATTAGGGGTGAACAAAAAGAGTTTTGGGGTTTGTAGTACATACCTTGAACTACTTCTAGGAGCTTGGTATCGATCAAAAAGTCAAAGCACGGAAGGGAGGGGGTGGCTGGAAGTGGCCGATCGAACAGGGGCTGCACTAGGGTTTATTTTATTTTATTTTTGTTTAGTGTTATATCGTAAAACTTTTTCATTCTAGCCCCTGTAAAATAATAATAATGCAACTTGGAAGAAATGTTAAGCGATTAGGCGTACCGGGATGACGTAAAGGCTTCCGAGAAACGTCGGATAAATCCCGAGAATTATACATACCCTACAATCTTTCATCCTTGAAATCGGAATTAACGGGCGTTACAATCTTAGGGCAGCACTTCTACTCCCTTATCACTTATTGAAACTTAAATCATCAGGACCTCGCTTCCAGCTCGCTTAACACATCTACGAATCGTTAAAACTCCTTTTCTTGCACGAATTACGAGAAATCAGAGCCTCGGAATCTCATATTGGTCGGGCACGCCTCCCAAGGTATGTGTGTGAAAGTGAGTGTGAATTTGGGATGAAAATGCATCAAACCTGTAGCCCCCTTTTATAGGCAAAGTTTTGTCTACCGTCGCGTAGCGCGATGGGCCTCTCCATAGGCCATCGCGTAGCGTGATGCCGCAATTCACAAGATCTTGCCACGTGTTGACACGTGGTTGATCCGGTTAGTTAACCGGGTCATCGCGTAGCGCGATACCCCCTTCCTTCTGGACCATCGCGTAGTGCGACGCCCCGTTTTCTAAACTTATAAGAAACTGCATCCCATAGTGCGATGATCTAATAATCTGTATACCCGTCGCGTAGCACGATGGGTCAGAATTTTTATTTTTAGTCCTTGAACTTTAGTATCTTGTCACTTCTTGGTGTATCTTCCACAGTTCAAAAATACTAAAGCGGCCCTCATGCAGCTCGCGGCGATGCGAGCGTGCGAAGTGCCAAGTGCGCCATTAAAACGCCACAATACGCCCATCGCCCGAGTCCGTGTCCGTGCGCGTGCGTGTCGGGTGCTTCACACCCTCTGTTGGGACTAGTGAGAGTGGTTAGCCATACAAGAACATTACAATGGAAAACTCATTCCTTATAAAGTGTTTCCATTTCTTTCCCACTTTCCATGTGGATGA
The DNA here is from genome assembly GCF_021521415.1 of Bidens hawaiensis. Taxonomy (NCBI): domain Eukaryota; kingdom Viridiplantae; phylum Streptophyta; class Magnoliopsida; order Asterales; family Asteraceae; genus Bidens; species Bidens hawaiensis. Next base: position 1,711,344 of record NW_027491022.1, read on the forward strand.
AGTTTCCTTACTTATTTCATTGACATAAAAATTCTTTCTTTTCTTTATCTTACTTTTCCCATTACTTATCCCATAAATGTTTTTGGTCATTTATCTTTATAAACTTGTCAAATTTGAACCAAAATTTTGTGGATGTTACACTCCTAGAATATTTTGAAGCAAGTTATTGATCAAACTCTCACTACATAATGTTTAATTTAAACATACATACACTCATATGCATATACATGCAAGTACGTACGTACATACATGCATGCATACATACATACATACATACATACATACACACACATGCTCTATTTATTTATTTTGTTCTTATCGAGATCATACCCTAAGCGTTGCCCGAGCGGTGTTAGTGTCAAAGAAGGCCCTGTTTTTAATTCAATGGTATCGTTTATAATTAAATTGCATTATGGCATCTTCATTTTCTACATTATAAAATCTTATTTTTTTTAACTATGGCGAGACACATTTAAATTGACGTCTTAAAAATGTATAATTAATATAACAACGTCTCAAATTCTTGTAAATAAATGTTTAAAGTTTAAAAGTTAAGAATAAATAGTTAAAAGAAGCTTTGTAAAGTGACTCAATGGGGTCAAAAATAATTACATAAAAAGCGAATTATTAACGAGGGAGTTTACAAAAATTTAGAGGGGTTTAACAAGTTCAGCAATGGGTTTCGCAAAGTTTAGTAGCGGTTCAGAAAGTGTTCAGTACATGTTTCAGATGCTCAACACGGGGTTCATAATTGACTAGAAACACTATGCATTAACCAGAAAATTGAGATTTTTAGTATCAAGTAGTTTAGTTTTAGTTTTCTCTGTCAGCAAGTTAATAGATTGTAGTAATTTTGAAGATTATCGTTTTGTTCTGTCTAGGATGTGAAATGATTTGATATTATCTCATTTTTTAAATAATTCTTGACATGTCTTTAAATCAACTAATTTTAAACAGCATATGTGTGTTTGGATTGCCCTTGGAGTCGATATAATTCTCTTATGACGAGAGAGGGAATAGCGAACCGACTATACTTCTGAATCTGATGATGCAAAATTGGTTATATATTTTTTTTGGATTTTAATTTTATTTATTGTACAAAAGTTAATAATATACTTATGATTTCATGATGAAAGATTTTCACAAATAAATAAGATGTTATAACCCGGTTTAAAAAGCTATTTGGGTTTGTGAGACCTATGACTCGCTTACAATTTTTTATTATAAAATTATGTCTTAAATATAAATAATATAGTTTTTTTTAAAAAAATCGGATACTAATTTTTAGTATATCCCTATATTATAAGATTTTCATATCAAATATTTGATAAGATTAAATTTTAATTTAGTGAGATGTTATAACCCGGTTAAGGGATTTTTTAAGTTTGATATTTATTATATTGCACATGTATAAAATTATTTTAAATAATGGATTTAATTATTAAAATATTTTTGTAACGAAAAACGTTATGCGTGACATATCGGTTGCAGAACGGATACTTAAACAATGTTTCTTTACTTATTAGGCTTGTGGATTTTTCAAAACCTTAGTAAATTAAAGCGCTAGAGGTTTTAAACACATTACTTATTTTGTGGAACGTTTTTTAAACTTGACGCTAAAAGAACTAATTTCTTCTAATGTAGCAGTTTATCATATCATAAATTAATTTCATGTTCAAAATAATTTGGTTAAAACATTAATATTACACAAGCGCAGCTTGCAGAATCGAAGGTCATGCGATATTCACCTACGGGAGCGAGTTTCGGTAACAGCTCAATGTCGGTCGTTACAGAATTAACACTATGAGACATCTACTAGTAAAAACGTGTGGATAAAATAACGAAGATGGATAAGAAAAAGACATCTACCTAAATCCTAACGTGCCTAAGTCCTAATCTACCAATTTCTCACAGGCCTAATTACTATGTTTAAGTTTTCTACAAGAAAGAGCCTTTGCTCTGATACCATAGCTGTAACACCCCAACCCGAATGGGCTGACGTGTCACAATAAACATGGTTTCTGAACGAAAGACATCATTTATTTATTTACATATCAAAGGTATAATACATTAAACAAAGCAAACTTAAGGCTTGTTTACAAACTAGCACGGTTAAAAGATATTTTATTATAATCCTGATGTTTTATTCTTCTCTCATAATCCCGTCCAAAGTAACCTATGGTCCTGTATACAAAAATATAAATAACGGAATGAGCCAAATGCTCAGTATGGAATAATAGGCTCAAACAATTAATGATTAATGAAACAAATTCAGATTGCACTTACGGTAAATGATACTATACGAAGTAAATATAAATCAAATCTGTTGGACTCGGTCTGCCCAAGACACATATTATTATTGATGTGGCTAGTACGTTATGATCCAAGTCGGGTCATACCCAATAGCAAGCTAGACAAACACTGATAATATTTGTTTATATATATGATATGATCATAAGTAAATAAATATTAACACTTGCATTATTTGGAACGGGGTTTCTAAATACGTTGTACTTGTGAAAAGAATAAATCATATGGATGATTTACATTTTGAGAGAACATTACATAGTGTTATTTAAGTTGGTTAAATAACACTATGTAAAACTAATTACCTATCATGTTACTTATTATGTGGTATAACCTAACATAAGTTATAATACATGAATATATATATATATATATATATATATATATATATATATATTAGAAAGAAAAAAAATTAATATAATTAGAATGAAAAGGGAAAGGGCCGCCCCCCCCCCCCACTCTCTTTCTCTTCTATTATTATATTATTATAACTACCTTGGTGGAGACATGCAATGTTTTGCATTACTGCAAAGTGAGGTGCAAATTTGAAAGATTTGATTATGTTTCTTTCTTTTATTCTCTCATAAAAAAAACATATACACAAGTAACCAAAAAAAACTCACTCCTCTCTTCCTTTTCTCTCCAAAATTTCGGCCACAAGGAAGAACATCAAGGAGAAGTTGGTTTTTCAAGTGAATCCTAGCTAAACAAAGGTGTATTGTCGAAGGCTTGGGGTATGCAAGCTTGAGGAACTCCCATTGAAGTTCTAGCCTACCTTTTCATCATCCTTTTCACACCTTTTGGTTACTTGAAAGGTAGTTTAGCATGCATGAACTTATATTGACATGCATGTGTTTGATAGTATGTATTTCGTATTTGGATCCGGGTTTGGGTTTTGCATGTATAAAATTGGTTTTATACACTATGAACTAACAAGATTTAAATCTTTTATCCGCTGCGTTTTTCATTAAATTAGAGTTTTATGGCTTTGATAATCTTGTTAAAACCCAAAAATGGCATCAAAAGCCGCTTATACGGATGCATGCTTCATTAGACCCAAAAATTTTCGGGTTTATGTTGGGGTTTTACCATATGGCCGAAAATTTTAGGGGTTTTGGTTACCCCATGATTTTTCAAGGTTATGCTTTACATGCATGTGGTAATCTTGAAAAACTAAGTCATCTGGATGATTGATTGTGTTGTTTGGACAAAAACCAGAAACTTTCGGTTTGGTTGTTATTTGGGCCGAAAGTTTGAGGGAAAGTGGAACCAATTTTTGGTCTTGGATATTGCATATTTTGATGTGTATTGGATGTTCATAACCTAGCCATGGCCTTGTGTTTGGTTAAATGATTGTGTTGATGTGTTTGTTCATTCAAGTGGTTGTTTGTTCATTCAATATGGTTGTAATATTTATTTGGGTTTGTAATCTATTTATTCATTTCATTTGTTTTGTAATAATAAGTAGATTAGATGCATTTCTTTTACTAAAAAAAATGTATTAGGATATATTTTGTAAAAGAATATGCAAGGATGGAAGCCCAAACAAAGTGGAGACCACAACACGGGGGTGAACACTTGGAGCATTTGGATGCGGGGTCATGTGGGAGTTCACCGACACAAGATTATGTCCTTTCGGGTCCCTTAGGAAAGACCTTTTTGACACACTTGTCTTCGGTCAACAAGTGTAGTCAACATTAGGAGGCTATGGTTATGAACTTGTGGTTCTATGTTTTATGCTTGCATGGTTGATTTTCTTTTGTTTCTGTTATTGCAATATGGTTTGCTAACTACTTAAAATCAACAACTAGCATAAAATTGGTTCTTTAGAAATCGTTAGGTAATAAAAATTGGTTTTATTAAAGTCTAATGATTTCATAATAAAATGGGTTTTATTAATAGGAATTTTGAAAATGAGTTTTTCAACTAAATACCATACATTTGAATGCATGCAAATGGAAGGTACATAAAAGGTTTTCCAATCTAGAATTTAGAAAACTAAAATCCCTTTTATAAAATAAGTCGAACACCATCCTTTTATACAACACTCGAATCACTTGGGAACTCGGTATGGGATAAAGGTCACCTAACCATGTTGGAGGAAACTTGTGAGTTTGAGGTGGGTTTACCATACTTGTGGGGTAAAGGTCACCTAACCACTTGTATGTGTAAACTCACATGTGTGTATAAGTAGGTCGACTTAAATTGGAAACCATGTGAATAGGGTCACCGAAGCATGGTATACAATGGTGTTGATGAGATTAAACATGCCAACTAAACATAAGATGTTTAACCGATCCCATAAAACTAGAAGTTGCAAAGGGTTGCAATTGTCAAACGTTGACTACCTTGTTAATTTAAATAGTAGGATAAAGGTCACCTAACTAATATTTGAATGTAACGTTGGGTTCTAGATTTTAATCATTAATTGTCTAGGAGACATAAAGGGTATTAACGATTAAAATTAATTATTGATATCGAAAATACTAAAATTGAGCTTTGTTATATTTGTAGATGGCCGCAATCAACAATCCACCTAACGTTATTATTCCACCCGTTAACAACCTACCACTAAGATCTATTCTCGATAAGGATCGTTTAAACTATACCAACTTTATGGATTGGTATCGAAACTTGAGAATCGTTCTCAAGCAAGAAAAGAAATATTACGTGATTGACGAGCCTATTCCTGAAGAACCTAGCATTGACGATGCCGATAACTATAACAATTGGGTAAAGCACAATGAGGATTCTGTGCAAATATCTTGCCTCATGTTGGGAACTATGATTCTCGAAATTCAAAAGGATTTTGAACTTCATGGGGCATACGACATGATTACCCAACTTAAGGAAATGTTCCTTACACAAGCTAAGGTGGAACGCTTTGAAACGGTTCGAGCGCTTCATGCATATCGTATGGAAGAAACCCAATCCGTTTCCTCCTATGTGCTTAAGATGAAAAGCCACATTGATCATCTCGAGCGCCTTTATTGTCGCGTCTCAAACGAGTTAGCCACGGATTTGATCCTAAATGGGCTAACCAAGAAATTTGAGACTTTTGTTATGAATTATAACATGAATGGGTGGGACAAGAGCATTGGTGAGCTTCATGCAATGCTCAAGACGGCCGAGACGGGAATGGGTAAAAAGGTTTTACCCGTTCTCACTATCAATGAGGGAGGCAATAGGAAGAGGCATCACCCGGAAACTAAGGCAAAGGTTGCCAAAGGTTAGGGACAAGTCATGGCTAAGTTCAAGGGAAAGGCAAAAGCGGGACCACCCAAACCGAAAGAAAAGAAGCCAAAGGTTTGCGTGGAGGATCCGTGTTTTGGATGTGGGGAGATATGGCATTGGATGAGGAATTGTCCAACCTATCTAAAAGAGTTGAAAGCTAAGAGGGATGCGGGGAAAACCTCGGGTACAACTTTCATGATTCATGTTGATCTTAATATTATTTCCTCTAACACATGGGTATTGGATACCGGATGTGGAACTCATATTTGCAATTTGTTGTAGGGGTTCAAAGGAAATGAAGGATTCAAGAAGGGAGATATTAGTCTCTTCATGGGCAACGGAGCAAAGGTTGTTGTCGAAGCCCGAGGGGACTACATTTTGAAGCTTCCAAATGGTTTGGAAGTTATTTTAAATAATGTTTTGTATGCTCCTAGTTTGACTAGGAATATTATCTTCGTTTCCTTGTTAAGACAATATGGTTATGATTTTAAGTTTATGGATGATTGTATTTATGTTTTTATGAATGATGTATTTTATTTTAAAGCAATGCCATCTAATGGCATTTATGAATTAGTTCATGATAACACATCTTATGATAACATGTTGTAACACATCTTATGGATTTTGGGCCGAATGGGCCCAAAATAGGGCCCACCAAGCCCAGCCCGCCAAAGTTGACCAAAGCCCCTTTAAGACTTCTATTAAAATAACTTAACACTAGATATTTTCTAGCCATCTTTCTCCAAAAGCTAAGCAAGTTTCCTGCTGTTCTTGAACAAAAACATCAAACCCTAAGGTAATAAGCATTTGTTAATCAATTTTACACGTGTTTGATCAAGATTAATATCATATAAACATAGTTTGATTACCAAAAATCATTCCTAACCATGCAAAAACCTTAAAAATGGTCCAAAAACATGTTTTGATCATACGCATGGTTAGAAATAAGAATCATACTCTTTTTGGTCATAAACACGGATTAGAGGGTTTAAACAACGTTTTTACGGTTCAAAAGTTCGGTTTAAAGCCCTAACCGAAACCCTAGCTTCCAAGGCTGTTATGCTGATGATACATGCTTGGTTTGTGATATAGGACCTGTACTTAGCTTACTTAGAAGCTCGAGAACCCGGAAATTGGATTAGGAGAGCGAAAACGGGCGAAAACCGCAAAGGTAATGCCGAAACATTCGATTACGGGCTGTTTAGGTTAAGGTTGTGATGTGCATATTGTTAGGACTTGAAATTTTACAGGGACATCAGGGACCATACCATTGAGTCCCTGTTCAAATATGGTAATTTTTCGACCATCCGAGAATATTTGGCGAATTTATTACCGAATTGGGACGTTTACTTGGGAAATATAGTTAAAATGCCTGAAAAATTATGAAATTTTGTGGGAACTTAGATTTGGTATATTTTGATCACATATAAAATTTGAGATCATTTGGAAAAGTTTAAGGGTGTTTTGCGTATATGCGTTCGTATGAATTTTTATAGCCGAATTTGGGCTAAAAAGAATATTGAACAAGCTTATCGCATTCTGGAATTGATACAAGTTGTTTTGGGACATAATTTGAGTATTTATGAATTTTTGTGGAATTTTTGGAAATATTTTGGTATAGACGGACGATTTTCAGGCAAAATATAGCTGATAAAATGAATTTTTATAAATTATTAATTTTTTTAAATAATTCCAGAAATATTTTTATTAAAATCTGCATATTTTATTTGATAAGTGGCTAAATTTTCATAATTTAATGATTAATGGTTAATTAATTATGCTAATTTGAAGATTAAACAAATTCAATTTTAATAAAAACCGGCAAGTTCGCGATTAACGAACCTGCGGGAATATCAAAACACCAAGAGTGATCAAAAATCATATTTTTGGATTAATTAAGTAGAAACGAACCTTTCAATGAGAAACTTGGACAATCTGGATAGATTGTGCGCGTTTCTTCTCAAATTAAACTGAATAAACGAAAACGGGCCCTGTAGCTAATCCGGGACCCCAATATGTGATCTTTCTTTATAACTTAATCATTTTATTAACCAATATATTTACCCAGGCTTATTTCCCCATAACTGTTTTCTGAACGCGTAAACGAACAACTTGGCCCAGCTGGGAAAACGGGAAACTGAGCCAAGTTCGGTTTTAAGTATTAGACATTGAATAACATCACAACCTAAACCTGTTACCACTTTCTGGGCGTTCCAGCTATACCCAGATTAGTTATACAGCCCAGTTTAGTACTGAGATTATAGTAATATTAAAATATTAATATTATTATAATATGGACTATATGGACTAAGTGATAGCAAGGGAAACGAACCCCGAGCTAACCTCGCACTGAGTGCCTATAAAACCGTGAGTTTCATGAACCCTCTTCTCAAACTGTTTATGAAATTTTTGGGGTGAAAAGCATAGTTACATACGTTATCTATCTGAAAATGGTTCAGGAAATAAAATACCTGAGCGTTTACATACAAAAAGTCCTTACAAACATAACAATTGATTACGTTCAAATGAATGGTGAATAGTAGTGTTGAAAAATAAATTAAATGGATATGACACGAATACCAAAACATAACGAAATTACGCGTGACAACACATTTATACAAATACGCTGTATACTGTTAAACATAACGTGGTCTATAACAGCCATGGGGAATAACGTGGTCTGTGATGACCATGGGGCTATTGTGGGCGGAAAGGGGGCCACAATAGTACCAAACTAAAGTTGAGTATGGCTTATGAGCCAAGTTCTGCTGCAACTTATTAAACGAACTAACTTGATTATGACATGAATGTTAAGAGAATAATGTGATTATGCGTATTGTGGGCGGATGGGGAACCACAGTGTTTGGTGATACGTGATAAATACTATATGTGTATATGTGTCTATATACATGCTATGTGATTAGGCGTAGGAAATACTATGTGTAGAATATACTAATTATTTGCGTGTACACTATATAATGTTTGAGTTTACGTGGAATCATTGTGGGCGGAAGGGGGACCACAGTGGTTGATGTTAACACGGAACTGTTGTGGGTGGAAGGGGGGCCACAGTGGTTGAGTTTATGTGGAACCGTTGTGGGAGGAAGGGGGTCCACAGTGGTTTGTTAAACACAGAAATTGGAAACACGTAGTACGAACAAACAATCACGATTTTACCGAAATTTCGAATTCATATTATAAACTTACATGTGTGCATATGCACACACAAGGATACGGCTTTACATATTAATACAAACGTAAATACATATTTTTACATACGCGCGTACATACAAACTATGAATGTGTGCTACGTAGAACTGATTTCGTTAAACTTATGAAACTCACCAACTATTCGTAGTTGACCATTTTTTTTAAACATGCTTTTCAGGTAATCAGAAAGGTGGAATAGATTGCTTATGTGTTACGTGTTGGGATTGTGATTGATGCTATGAGCATTCGAGTATGCAGTGAAGTAGTTAACGGACTAGTTTGATTGAATCACTTAGTTTGCAAAAGATAGAACGGTGTAATATACTGTAAATTAGTTAGTAATGTTTCTTTATGAACAATGTATTTGATACCAGTTGTATCTGTTGCATTTCCGTTTTACGCTTCCGCAGACCGCTCAACGGGGTGTGACAGAAGTTGGTATCAGAGCCATTGGTTATAAAGGATTAGGTTATCCCTTAGGATACCTATAATATAACCGTAGGCTCGATTATATCTGGGAAACTTAATAACGAGTAACGATAGATATTGATGGATGCCAGGATGAACTTGTAGGGCAAGTAAGTTATTATGGTCCAGAACGTAATAACAGACTTGCTTGTATGAGGGAATTCAGGGAGAAGTCGCGGAACATATTGATAGGTGAAAATGGCAACATACGTTCATAAAGGTGATGTGGAGTATATATGAAACGTGCGTACGTGCTTATCTGAGACGAGGTATAGGGATATGTGTACGTACGGTACTACCGATGATATTGAATCTTATCGTAACGAATATTATATTCGGTTATAATCAATATTAATTCCTATTATGATTAAAATATATCGTATCAAAATTTATATTATATTTTTTATAATTAATATTATACATGTTCGTAACAAATAAAATATTTAATTTCGGTACTAATTAATAATATCCTTTTCGCTGATCTAAACTACCGAAAAACGTTTTCTTCTGATTAATGATTGCACCGAAAGATATCGAGATCGGGTAACTTTACGACAGATGAAAAACCGGTGTTGCTTGTAAGTGAGAATATGCGAATGCTTCAACAGGTTTAACTACGTCTGGTGATGTAACGGAACCACAAAGGGGCTAAATATACAAGGCCCGGGAACGAACCATGGGAGGTGTGACCTACATACAATAATTTCAAAAGAATATATATAATACTTTTCTGCTTGGATCTAATCCTATCCTATACACTCGTTTTCAAACAGTAAACTAAATAGTTTTTCGTTCGTCTCTCCATTTTCGCTTCTCGAAAACAAACGCTATTCCTAGGAAAGTACCTGGTAATGAGTCCGATTTATCAAATTATTAATATAATAACTACTTTATTGAGTCCCCAATTTTATAAACAGACCGTGACTAACAGTACATATAATAATATACTAACGATATTTCAAAAAGAAATATTAATAATAATAATTTCCTTTACAATTCACCAGTACAACTAACTCTGATGAACCTCCTTAACTAGCAAACTCTTTGAACCATCTATGAATGAGAACTTCCAACCTCTCCTATATTTTTCTATTCTAATTGGTTATATAGGAGAGAACCTCATGCTCACGAATCGATGATGTGCCTGACAAGAATGGGACATACTTACCCCAACCAGTAAATTAATACTTCTAGTAAACCCGACATACTTATGGATACCGGAAGACCTGACGAATGAATATATTCAATAGTTATATTTAACGCCATCCATAGTTCAAGTTGAATATACACGTGCATTCCATTATAACGCCTTGACTAAACTCATAAAGGGCAGATGGTTACTTAAGGGAGAGGCCAACCAAAAATAATTGCCCAATGATGGGGTCGTACCGAAATAATAGTCGGGCAAGTTGTAACCCGTATATAATTGTTATAATGTGTACTTGGATAGATAAGGATAGTACGTTATTGTTGTGTATAACATCTTTTCGATACTCCATGCAAGCATCTAATAGTGTGTGTTATGCTGATATGGAGGACAACTTTGGACTTTCGTTAAAATTTCTTGTCACTTGGTGGCAACTTTTGATATATACATACAGACAATGGCCTTTGTTAGGCTAAATTGATATGCTATCCTTGATGTATAGACATATGGACAGAAAAGTGTAATACGAATTTGCTATTTGGAATACCTGATTATTTGCTAATGTGATTCCTTTTGTGATGAGTTATGTAGCGAACTATTATTAGTTACGGTATAATTGGTTATCATTATAGAATTGCCCTGGAGAAAACAAACATACTATTTGAGGCAGTGGTGGCCGAGATGATTGCTCGGCAACTGTAGACGATGACTCTGACAATAGCAGCACGATTGCTGCTAGCATTAACACGAAAATGAATACAAATCAAATACCGAACAATAATACGGCCACGAATACTATCTCGCCGCCCAATACTAATACAGTTGAAAATGTTACTCCCAACAAATACTAACATTGTCACGAATAGTACTCCCCCACTGAACACTAATGCTTATTAATACATTCCCCCACAAAATGCCATTGGAATCGGAAATCTCCTACCGAACATGAATACTGGTCGTAACAACTGTGATCCTTCACGACGAGAATATTCGATTAAACAATCTATGTCATACAAACCTGTAAATTTTAATGGTACTAAAATATCAAATGGGATAGTAAAATGAATCGAAGCAATGGAACCTGTTATCAGAACCAGTTGTGCCCATCAAATTGTACCGTTGAGTATGCCACTTGTACATTCCTTGACCACGCCCTTACGTGGTAGAAAAAACGATGATACGAATTTGGGAACAAAAAGTAATCAATCACAGGACTTGCGCAAGACTTAAAACCGTTATATTGAAACATTTTCGTCCAAGGAATGAAACCTAAAAATTTAAACAAGAACCCGAGAAATTGAGAATGAAAAGTGCGGACAAATTGGAATACACAAAATGTGTTAATGATCTGGCTTGACTGGTACCATGGTTAGTAACCCGGAAATAAGGACATTAGTTAATCTAGTTAACCACTAAACCTTTGAGAATGCCGTGACACAAGCCGGTGTGGTAGCTTTTGATTTGGTCAGAAATAGTTTGTTGAGTATACCCAAGGAAGCATCTAGTACAAAACGAACCAATTGTGAAACAGGGGTACAAGAGATACAACCAACTAAACGTGCATGCCCCACAACTTAAACCGATACTTTGATCAACTTTAATTCCGAACGAACAATATGTTATGAACATTCGTCAAAGTGTGGGAAGTATAATTATTATCACGTAAGAGAATGTCGAACAAACGTATGTCACAAAAGCGGGAAAGTTATACACTATGCCCGTAATTATAGAACTATTATGAATATTATAAACCAACCGACCCAACTTTAGTAATCACAACTACCTCTGCCCTAATTGATCTGACAACAACCAACTCACCAAAACCAACCCATAATAAGCCGTTATACTTGTTATGAGTGTGACAGTATGGGGCACGTCAAGAAAAACTGCCCTGGTTTGAATCGAGTTGTAATGAGAAGACAAAACCAAGAACCAGCATCGATATCCATCCCAATTAGAGGTCGCATAATGTGATTAAATCAGATAAAGTAAGCGTAGTAACGGGTACATGCTGAGTCTAGTGTACTTTAGTTTTATTTAATGTGGCACTAATAGATGTATCGTTTCTACAAATCTTTACCTTGGAAAAATATACCGGGTAGTAAAACAATAAATTATTATATTATAGCACCCACTAAAGGTAAAACTATAATCGTTAAACATACTGTTCAAAACTGCCCTCCCAACCTAAACAAGTAGCTATTCCCTGTCGATGTACTCCCGGTGAAAGTGAGGAGTCGTTATGTACTAGTCAGTATGGACTAGTTAATTGAGTTTAAACGGAGGTTACATATGGAGATTGGGTGGAATTGTTAAACAATCGTAACAGTGAAAACCGATGAGATACTTTAATACAAGAACTGAAACTTGAACTTTAAGCTTTTATAGCCCAATGACCTAGTATGAACGAGGAAACGCCATTCTAAAAGTGCGGTTAGGCCGAGTACTAGAGCAAGGTGTAAAGATGTAAGGGAAGTTTATGGATGAACTGTGTGAGATAGATTTTAATCACATGTGTTGTAAAGGTGTACCCTCTGTTAAGTTAAAATGGAATATCAAAAACCTTCGGGAACATTACAATAGCTTGAAATACCCTATGGAGGGGGGAACAAATTACAACGGACCACTTAACACTCGTTCCTAAAACGTTCCGAGAAAGAAATGTAATTTGAATGATAGTTCACTGACTGGCCCAATCTGCAGACTTCCTTCTGATCTGTATCAACTGCACACTCGAAAAACCCACCTTAATCGTATCCCGACATAGGGAGCTCATCTTAGTTATTTCAGATCGAGAAAACCACTTCACGTGTTATTCTTGGTGGGTTGTGTATGAAACTTTAGATCCCTAATCAACCTGAACACGGTCTGTAGATCTCTAACAAACAATCAAACCAAATAAACTATTCAAACATTAGAGGAAAGTGAGACCGGTAATTTCAATCCTCGTACATTAACAATCATCGAAATTTTATACAAGCGGCAATATATTACATTATACGAGCAAGAATATAACTCGCCACCTTATTGAAAATTGGCGATCCTCAAAATACAAAAATCCGAATCGATTTCGGAAACTATAGATAAAGCTCGCAAAATTAAAAACAAATTGAAAACCGCTTGAGGCTAACTAGAAGACCATACCGATATATGTGAGAAGATGAAGATTCTTGAAGGGTGTTAGTTGAGTTAATGAAACCGACGAGTTAACTTAAAAAAATACATGGAACTGTACAAAATTTGCCTCGAAGGTTAACCCCGTAACGTATTAAACAAAATTATCTTATTTCCGATATTTTAAATATATCGAATTAGAATTGAGTGCCTTACTGACAGGACGAAATTAGTACCACCTGGAAACTTGTATACAACTAACCCCGTGACATTCGTGACAAAACCGGATACACCTTGGTACTTACAAACTCGAATAAGCGTTTAAGCGCTTATTGCGTAACAAGCAATTGAATAACTGAACGGGTCTGGTTATGATCCAGATATCCCAGAGGGCCATCTATAAGTGATTTACATTTAATATAAGCTAGTATAGTGATATTATGGCCTTAGTATGATAGTAAACCAGTTAAACGAAAACATGCTCGTTTAACTACCCGCAATGGATTTAAACGCGAAAGAACGTCACAAAACAAGCATTGTATAATCCGTTAAGCCCAAAAAGACTTACCAAACACTTGTTAGAAATGTTTTAATCGATCCGTGAAAATATTTTATATTTTTCCAAACAATTACTATGTTTTTGTAAATTTACACAAAAATAGCCGAAAAACACTCATTTTCGCACTGTTTATCGTACCAGTTATATTTTTTGCGCCAAAAACCGAACAAGAAATAAATTTGGACTCGGCATTTCACGTTTGGGAACATAAATCAAGAAAAGTGGGCCGAATGGGCCCAAAATAAGGCCCACCAAGCCCAGCCCGCCAAAGTTGACCAAAGCCCCTTTAAGACTTCTATTAAAATAACTTAACTCTAGATATTTTCTAGCCATCTTTCTCTAGAAGCTAAGCAAGTTTCCTGCTGTTCTTGAACAAAAACATCAAACCTTAAGGTAATAAGCATATGTTAATCAATTTTACACATGTTTGATCAAGATTAATATCATATAAACATAGTTTGATTACCAAAAATCATTCCTAACCATGCAAAAACCTTAAAAATGGTCCAAAAACATGTTTTGATCATAAACATGGTTAGAAATCAGAATCATACTCTTTTTGGTCATAAACACGGATTAGAGGGTTCAAAAGACGTTTTTACGGTTCAAAAGTTCGGTTTAAAGCCCTAACCGAAACCCTAGCTTCCAAGGCTGTTATGTTGATGATATATGCTTGGTTTGTGATATAGGACCTGTACTTAGCTTATATAGAAGCACGAGAACCCGGAAATTGGATTAGGAGAACGAAAACGGGCGAAAACTGCAAAGGTAATGCCGAAACATTCGATTACGGGCTGTTTAGGTTAAGGTTGTGATGTGCATCTTGTTAGGACTTGAAATTTTACAGGAACATCAGGGTCTATATCATTGAGTCCCTGTTTAAATTTTGTAATTTTTCAACCATCCGAGAATATTTGGCGAATTTATTACCTAATTGGGACGTTTACTTGGGAAAAATAGTTAAAATGCTTGAAAAATTATGAAATTTTGTGGGGAACTCAGATTTGGTATATTTTAATCACATATAAAATTGGGGATCATTTGGAAAAGTTTAAGGGTGTTTTGCATATATGCGTTCTTATGAATTTTTATAGCCGAATTTGGGCTGAAAAGAATATTGAACAAGCTTATCGCATTCTGGAATTGATACAAGTTGTTTTGGGACATAATTTGAGTATTCAGAAATTTCTGTGGAATTTTTGGAAATCGTTTGGGATAGACGGACGATTTTCAGGCAAAATATAGCTGATAAAATGAATTTTTATAAATTATTAAGTCAGTAAATAATTCAAGAAATATTTTTTATAAAAATCTGCATATTTTATTTGATAAGTGGCTAAATTTTCATAATTTAATGATTAATGGTTAATTAATTATGCTAATTTGAAGATTAAACAAATTCAATTTTAATAAAAACCAGCAAGTTCGCGATTAACGAACCTGCGGGAATATCAAAACACCAAGAGTGATCAAAAATCATATTTTTGGATTAATTAAGTAGAAACGAACCTTTCAATGAGAAACCTGGACAATCTGGATTGATTGTGTGCGTTTCTTCTCAAATCAAACTGAATAAACGGAAACGGGCCCTGTAGCCAATCCAGGCCCCCAATATGTAATATTTCTTTATAACTTAATCATTTTATTAACCAATACATTTACCCAAGCTTATTTCCCCATAACTCTTTTCTGAACGCGTAAACGAACAACTTTGCCCAGCTGGGAAAATGGGAAACTGAGCCAAGTTCTGTTTTAAGTACCAAACTAAAGTTAAGTATGGCCTATGAGCCAAGTTCTGCTGCAACTTATAAACTAAAGTTGAGTATGGCCTATGAGCCAAGTTCTGCTGCAACTTATAAACTAAAGTTGAGTATGGCCTATGAGCCAAGTTCTGCTGCAACTTATTAAACGAACTAACTTGATTATGACATGAATGTTAAGAAAATAATGTGATTATGCGTATTGTGGGTGGATGGGGAGCCACAGTGTTTGGTGATACGTGATAAATACTATATGTTTATATGTGTCTATATACATGCTATGTGATTAGGCGTAGGAAATACTATGTGTAGAATATACTAATTATTTGTGTGTACACTATATAATGTTTGAGTTTACGTGGAATCATTATGGGCGGAAGGGGGACCACAATGGTTGATGTTAACGCGGAACCGTTGTGGGCGGAAGGGGGGCCAGAGTGGTTGAGTTTATGTGGAACCATTATGGGAGGAAGGGGGCCCACAGTGGTTGGTTAAACACGGAAATTGGAAACACATAGTACGAACAAACAATCACGATTTTACCGAAATTTCGAATTCATATTATAAACTTACATGTGTGCATATGCACACACAAGGATACGGCTGTACATATTTATACAAACGTAAATACATATTTTTACATACGCGCATACATACAAACTATGAATGTGCGGTACGCAGAACTGATTTCGTTAAACTTATGAAACTCACCAACTATTCGTAGTTGACCGTTTTTTTTTAAACATGCTTTTCAGGTAATCAGAAAGATGGAATATATTGCTTATGTATTACGTGTTGGGATTGTGATCGACGCTTTGAGCATTCGAGTATGCAGTGAAGTAGTTAACGGACTAGTTTGATTGAATCACTTAGTTTGTAAAAGATGTTAGAACGATGTAATATATTGTAAATTAGTTAGTAATGTTTCTTTATGAACAATGTATTTGATACCAGTTGTATCTGTTGCATTTCCGTTTTACGCTTCCGCAGACCGCTCAACGGGGTGTGACACAAATGGCTTGAAGCCATGAACTTAGAGATGCAATCCATGCATGACAACCAAGTATGGTATTTGGTTGTACCACCTCTTAATTCCAAACCGGTTGGAAGTAATTGGGTTTTTAAGAAGAAAACCGATATGCATGGAAACTTGGATACTTATAAAGCAAGACTTGTAGCAAAAGGTTTCACTTAAACTCAAGGGGTTGACTATGATGAAACTTTTTCTCCCGTAGCAATGCTAAAGTCTATTAGGATATTGTTTGCCATAGCCGCACATTATGACTATGAGATATGGCAAATGGATGTCAAACCGCTTTTCTAAATGGGCACCTTAAGGTAGATGTCTATATGGTTCAACCTGAAGGTTTTGTCGATCCACAACATCCTAACAAAGTATGCAAGGTAAAGAAATCAATCTATGGATTAAAACAAGCATCTAGAAGTTGGAATCACCGTTTTGATGAAGAAGTTAAGAAATTTGGATTTATCAAAAACGGTGATGAAGCTTGTGTGTATAAGAAAGCTAGTGGGAGCATCATTACCTTCTTAGTATTGTATGTTGATGACATACTACTATTTGGGAATGACATTCCAACCATGGAAGGTGTAAAAGCATGGCTTGGAAGTTGTTTTTCCATCAAAGATCTTGGTGAAGCCGCCTATATTTTGGGAATAAAGATCTATATGGATAGATCAAGGCGGTTGATAGGTTTAAACCAATGTGCATACATTAACAAAATCCTGAAAAGGTTCAAGATGGAGAACTCTAAGAGAGGTTTGGTACCTATTCAAAGAGGAACGATATTGAGTGCGTCTCAATGTCCAAGCTCAAAGGAAGAGCAAGATAAAATGAATGGGATCCCATACGCATTGGTTATTGGATCCATCATGTATGCAATGGTATGCACTAGACCGGATGTGTCATGCGCTTTAAGCATGACAAGTAGATTCCAACATAATCCGGGAAGTAGCCATTGGATGGCGGTCAATAGTATATTGAAATACCTTAGAAGGACTAAGGATATGTTTCTAATATACGATTCGGGTGAGGAGGAACTCGTCGTAAAGGGTTCCACGGATGCGAGTTTCCAAACCGATCGAGTTGATTCTAGATCACAATCGGGATATGTTTTCGTTATGAATGGTGGGGCAATCTCTTGGAAGAGCTCAAAACAAGACGTGGTAGCCTTATCCACCACGGAATCGGAATAGATCGCCGCCTCATTGGCAGCTCAAGAAGCTGCGTGGATAAGGAAATTCATTGCCGACCTAGGGGTAGTCCGTACCATTTAGGACCCTCTAGAGATCTTTTGTGACAATGAGGGTGCAATTGCACAAATCAAGGAACCTCGTGCACATCAAAAGACGAGGCACATTGAGCGGAGGTTCAACTACATAAGGGATGAAGTTGATAAGGGAAAGATATGTATTCGCAAAGTTCACACCGATCAAAACATTGCGGATCCACTCACGAAGCTTCTTGAAAGACCAAAGCATGAGGGTCATACTTGTGCCTTAGGACTTCGATATTCTAGTGATTGGATATGATCGAAATTTTGTATTTGGATATCGGAACAATTGTTATTTTGACTCATTCATATGATTATGGTTTATGATTATGACATTTTGAGTTATGTTCCATTTTAGCATGTTCAAATCCGTGAATAAATTACTTATTCTAAATGTCCGCAGTCACTCATATTGTGGGAACAAATATGAAGTTAAGACTATTATGAACTTGGATTGGTGGATATTCATAAGGTATGAATATAAAGCAAGGGTTGCTGCCAAGGTTCATAGATATTTATGGGATATAAATATTGGACTGACCCGCTCTCAAATGTTACTACATGGAATCCTTGTGATTGATCATAAGTAAATTTGAGTAAAGGTGAATGTCATAGTATCCTCCGACCTGAGATACATATTGGGTCTTGATATTCACCAACTATTATACTTTGACTTAGTTCTTCGCTGCTCTGAAACATGACAGTACATAAGGCTAAGATCAGGTTTGGTACAAGGTGATTATGAGAGACGTATGTAGTCAAGAAGGGATTTGTCCCTCTTATTCGTTGAGAGTAAGATGTCTAAGGCCTGATAAGTTAAATCAACAGAGAATGATCACTCTGTGTCTCTGGATTAAACATGACATCTGTGGCAAAAGGATAAATGATAGATTCACCTAAATCATTTCATGTAAGGGACTTGAAGGGGATGATGTTATTGAATGGCACTTCGTCATGCGTATTAGGGGTAGTAAACCGTAGTTAGGCGGTATTTGCTACTTGCATTAATCTTCTATGTATCTTGTGCAAGTGGGAGATTGTTGGACTCGGTCTACCCAAGACACATATTATTATTGATGTGACTAGTACGTTATGATCCAAGTCGGGTCATACCCAATAGCAAGCTAGACAAACACCGATAATATTTGTTTATATATATGATATGATCATAAGTAAATAAATATTAACACTTGCGTTATTTGGAACAGGGTTTCTAAATACATTGTACTTGTGAAAAGAATAAATCATATGGATGATTTATATTTTGAGAGAACATTACATAGTGTTATTTAAGTTGGTTAAATAACAATATGTAAAGCTAATTACCTAGCATGTTACTTATTATGTGCTATAACCTAACATAAGTTATAATACATGAATATATATATATATATATATATATATATATATATATATATATATATATATATATATTAGAAAGAAAAAAAATTAATATAATTAGAATGATGTAACATCCAACTTTTGTTAAATAAATAACAGAAAGTTTTGTTAATAGTTGTGTGTCGTTAAAGTAGTCATGTGTTAAGTGTTGGGAAGTAGGAATTGGGAATGGGAGGTGGGACCCATGAAACCTCCTCTATATAAACCCAACCACTTATTCCTTTCTTTTCTTTTCTCATCCAAACACACTCAAGAAACACACACAAATTCTCTCTCTAGCACTCGGATTTAAATCCGAGCCAAAGAAGGGTGGAATCTCGTGTTTAACATCATCAAATAACAAAAATCACATCCAGATCTACGTGTTGTCCAGATCTAAACTCGAACTCGAAGTAAAAAAGGTAGGTTTCGGTTTAAATGGTTAAGTTTTATGGTTAAAATCGTCATGCAAACAGATATAATGATAGATCGGGTTATGAAATGTAAGAAAAATATAAACTTGGTAAGTTATAACCTCTTGGGTGCACTTTAAGATAAAAAGGTGGTGTTGGATTATGAGAGATATGGGTTCAGGATCAGGTACATGGGGTCAAAATGTGTCGAAAGATGGCTTTAAAATGATAAAAAACAACGAAATGCAGGAATTTCACATCGCACAGCCATGCGAAGCGAAATCAATAATTTCGCATCACATGACCATGCGAAGCAAAAAAGATTCATGCAAAGCGAAAAATTTCTATGCAAAGCGAAATTCTTCCATGCGCAATTTTAAAAAAATTATTTTTTGATGCATTTTTGTTAAAGAAGTATTAATGAAAATGGTAATAGATAATTGACACACGTATTGTATTGTACAGTTAGCCGTGCACAACTAAAGAAGGGAATTACCATTAACGGCGAGAGAAATCGACTCCAGGTGAGTTCTAGCCCCATTTCTCTTTGAAATGTTTTCGGGGCTGTGTGCATACTCCTATGTGATAGTTAATACATTTATTTAATTGATAAGTGTATGATACGTGTATGACTATGTATTGAATGTTATTACCATATAATGATAGTATGAATGAGCATGTGTGTATATATATACTATTATGTACACGAGACAGGTATGCTGGTATGGGTACTCGAGGCAGAAGGGACCAAACCCTTGTAATATCTGTGATGTTAGGGACCAGACCCTTATAATATCTGTGATGTTAGGGACCAGACCCTTATAATATCTGTGATGCTTAAGATAGACTAGCTTATGGTATACCATAGGGTTGTATGAAAGAAAGTATGTAAGTACGTATGCATGTAAGTAAGGTATGAATACGCATCTTCGGATACGTATAAGTAAGGATGTGAATGTATTCTATGCTAATTGATTTTCTAGAACTCACTCAGCGTAGCTGACTTTTAGTATGCACGCAGACAAATAGGTTGAGGCAGCTGGCTTGAGGAGGGACACATGGCATGGACTGAAGAGACAGGCATCCATGATGAAGTGTTATGACTGTTTTTATTAAATATTTATGAAAAGACAATTTGTATGTTGAGACAAGAATGAATGTTTTGTAATGTGATGTTAAAGTTTTTAATTTTTCGGTGAAGTTTTTAATTTACTCTGATTTGAGAACTATGTTTATGAGTAAATCCAACACCAAAGTAAGGTTACCGGGAACGAGGCCTTACAAATGAAAAGGGAAAGCCCCCCCCCCCCCCCCCTCACTCTCTTTCTCTTCTATTATTATATTATTATAACTCCCTTTGTGGAGACATGCAATGTTTTGCATTGGTGCAAAGTGAGGTGCAAATTTGAAAGATTTGATTATGTTTCTTTCTTTTATTCTCTCATAAAGAAAAAACATATACACAAGTAACAAAAAAAACTCACTCCTCTCTTCCTTTTCTCTCCAAAATTTTGGCCACATGGAAGAACATCAAGGAGGAGTTGGTTTTTCAAGTGAATCCTAGCTAAACAAAGGTGTATTGTCGAAGGCTTGGGATATGCAAGCTTGAGGAACTCCCATTGAAGTTCTAGCCTACCTTTTCATCATCCTTTTCACACCTTTTGGTTACTTGAAAGGTAGTTTAACATGCATGAACTTATAGTGACATGCATGTGTTTGATAGTATGTATTTCGTATTTGGATCCGGGTTTGGGTTTTGCATGTATAAAATTGGTTTAATACACTATGAACTAACAAGATTTAAATCTTTTATCCGCTGCATTTTTCATAAAATTAGAGTTTTATGACTTTGATAATCTTGTTAAAACCCAACAAAATCGTATCATACGGATGCACCCATGAGCGAACATAAAACGTGAGAACACACAGGTAGCTACTCCTGCATATTTATCACATGAGATGGCAAGTTAGCATACCCGCTATCCATCTCCTTAATCATATTCTAGGATCGATCCATACGCCTCTTAATAGCCATATGTACCACACGTGTACTTAAGAGACACCGTGAACTGATCTCATCGTCACGGGTGGTGCACATGTTGTCGATGCAGTAACAACATGCTTGTGGGACACTCCACGAGAAGCGACACTCAGGGTATCGGAATACAAAGAATCTTATTCACATAACTCATAGCAAATATATTGTCGTAACATATACCAGAACATGCAATAATGGGTATAATTAAACATAATACTATCACAGGACATGAAAGCTAAATCCAGTATTATAATCAGAATTGGAATCCAACGGAAAGTGAAGCGAATCGATAATTTAAAGATGCAAGGAGTTTAATATAATGAAACTAATGGGTTTATATTAATTGAATGAGTGGGGGTAAAAACCCGTACCTTTAATGTTCCATGGCGATACTAACTTGTTTACGAGCGTTTTTATTATCTACATACAAGTATATAATTTCTATTAAAATAATATCTGTAATATCTAAATCTTCTATATATTTAGCTTGCTTTGTTGTCATTTATAATTTATGTGTATGATGGTTGTAATTCAATAATTTTAATATATGTTTGATTTGTTTAAAAGATGGACAAAAACATTTATAATTAAGTTTTTGAAATTGTTTCAAAACTACATGCTTTAAGATTTGTCTTGAAACAATACTGTTGATGAACGAATTTATTATTAGGAGTATTTATTTATTGTTGAAATGCATTTTTACATTTTTTTTCCGTATAAAGAAAGAGTTTATCAAATAATTTCCTCTCCTTGTACCAAACTAGTAGTGTATATGATATAAGAAAATTAATTAGTTATAGGTAGGAAAATAAAATGTGGTGTATCTTATAATACGTATACACTATTATGTTTCTTTTTCTAAAACTCATGTAATAACTATTTTATTAAAATTTTAGTTTATATCATCAGCAATTAAACTGGTATGATATATAATCTACTTAAAAAGATAGTATAACTAATTTAAATGAATTGTAACTAGAAAGTTTCATGGCTAAAAATAAATAAATTATAAGTGGGTCCCCCAGACCAAGTTTTTAATATTTTTTTTATTACTTGCAAATTTAACTAGATTTTTTTTTAAGTGTTAGAAATAATAATTAAAAGTATCTCTTGCTATAACTTTGTCTTCATCACCACCTCGCCGGAAAAAGAGTGGGTTGGCCGGAAAAACGTTTTGAGTTCAAGTGGTGGCGAAGTGATCGGAAGTTACTAACAAGGTGAAGATAGCTATCGTGGTTATCTTGTTGATGTTTTGGTTTGTTTTTGGCTCGCCAATGATCGCGCAGTATCATCGGAAAACTTACAGTAATATATTCTGAGTAAGTCTATATGCATGTATGTGTGTATATACATACACACGCGCAAGGGCAAGTAAACGTAAACATGTGGTTATCTTATGTTAGAGACGAACGAAGGGTTGCCTGCTAACGTTGGTTGCGTCGTGACGTCTGGCTGCAGTTGTTCAGAGGTGGCGGAGGTTCGGCTATAGAGTCATCATCACCATCGAGATGGTAAAAGGAGGGTATTCTTTTGTTGTTTGAGTTTATTTTGGGTTACTGGTGAAACGCGGATCAAGAAGACATATATTTATAATCATATTCCTTTGCAACTAAGATAATAAGTTTGAGTGGTGACCAGAGTTTGCAAGAACTTTAGTTTGATTCATTTCATGCTTCTTCATCTTCTATGGATACATATCTATTTTCACTTGTTCCTATCTTTAACTTCCAATATTATCTGGTGGCTTTTTTTTATTTTTTAAATACACGATTTCAAATTTATTAACTATACACTTGTTATTCTTATTTCGTATTTGTCTTATTTTGATGTCACTTTAATATTTATTTTATATTATATAGTTTAACTAGTTTTTATCCCACGTGTTACCCGGGTTACTTTTAGTTTTTTTATATTATTATGAATATATGTTTTTCTTATATCATGTGTTTAGGAACTGAAATTAAATATCACATAAATGTATAAAGTATATTATGTTTATAGTTGGAGTTAAAGTTTAGTTTTTTTATTTTATTTACGTCTGTATGTACTTGTTAGGGTTGCTTTGTGATACAGAACGTATATGTTATTCAATTGATCAACTCAAATGGACTCTCATGAATCTATCTATTAATGTGGTCCAACATTTTCTTGTTTGAGATTTTAGTTTTGGTTTCATAGTGTATTGGGCTTTAATTCAATTGATGGACTTGGATTTCTCAAGTTAACTTTCACATGTATCTCAAACGGATAAGTCAAGGCCTTTGTTTTGGTTCGGTTTCAGTTTTTTAGATTCATTTTAGTTCATTCGGTTTTTGTTTCAGTTTGGTTTCGTTTTGGTCCAATTGCAAATTTTCTGGTTTTTTGTTTCTTTTCGGTTTCAATTTTCCGGGTTTTTTTTTTCTCTTTTGAATTTTTCCGGATTTTTTTTGTTTCATTTTGGTTAATAAAAGTTTGGTTCAAACTCTATAAAAAAATCGAGGTGAACTACTAATACCTTTTTTCTTAATCTTTCCTTAAAATGAAGGCATGATTGGTGATCATTTTTCATTTCACATTTCACTTGATATGTTATTCAAATATAATAACGATAAAATTAAATATATTGAAATTGCTAAAATTCAACTCATGATTATGATGCATCACATCACAAGTGATAAAAAATGATCAAATCAGAACAGAACTAAAAAAAAAAAGAATATATATAACCAATCATGTATACATAGCTGGTTAAACGTTGACTCGTAGCCAAAGTCCAAATCCTTCAATGCACCAGGAATTGCGTGAGTCAATCAAAACCACTTTTCGTCACTACCTTCCAAGTTCGTATGACAAAATGACCACAGCAGCCGCAAAAAACAAATCTGAAGCCTGCGTCCATCTGAAAGACGAACATCAACTCTGCAAATCAAATTCATGTTACCCTTTGGCTCTTCAGGTAACGTGGATAATTATGTTTTTCAGATCTCGTAATTTCTTCTTTAACATCTATAACATTCGAATCTTTTAATGGTTATGTAATGCTATTTTTCATTGTGGCCTCCATAGGTAATGCTCGTGTGACTTGCACATCTTCATCTTCTTTATCTGCTCTATCTGCAACCACTGCATCATCACAAGTCAATATCCAATAATAGTGGCAAAGTCAAACGGATTCAGGTCAAAGTCACAACCTGACACAGCTTGGATTTTGGGAGAAGGGGCCTGAGAATTTTCTAGTGGGCGTTTATGGGACAATCTGATATAATGATTGTTATGGCTACCATCCAAGAACTGCACAAATCCAGTTACAAAAATATTTTTTTTTTTTTCAAATTAAAGTACATAATTTATAAAGTTCACATCTTAATTTCCAACAATTTAATTACAGTAACAAAGTACCTTTAACAAACTTTCTGGTTGACTCATACCTCACCATGACCGCATTGTTTGACCCGTAACAGGGTAAAGGACAAGAGTTGCAGGAGCATATTCCAATTAGTAATATGTTTTTATTGTGCTGCCTTCTTCTGCGTCATCACATACCTAAATGCATAAAAGAGAACAATAAAATTATTATAAGTTCATAACTAATCTAAATTGAAAGTAATAAAAAAGTCCAAATATTAATAATATAATTGTGTTACATAATATAATTGTGTTGTAGTAGATAATAATATACCATGCGTGAGCTAAACTCTCTGATAGATTGTAAGTTCACTATAAGCCATCGGTCTTGCGTTTTTACAACTTCTTTTGCCTGTCAAATTAACACATAACATATAAACGCAACGAACCATGAATATCAAAATAAACATTTTTCTTTATAAGTTTTTACCTTCTCAAAGGGCCGTGAAACATCAAAGCAAAAGGAGGGTGGCATAATGTAGGAAGATTATCTTGTGAGTTACGACGTGTTGATGTAGTAGCCCCTTGATTCGTTTCCCATACGCATGCATAATTTAACTCATCATCAAAGTTCGTACACGGTTCAATAGGATTGTGACCAAATCTCGTTCACTTCAATCATAATAATATCGTTTATCATATCATATAAGAATGTGATATTACCTTTGCACTTTTGAAGAATTACAAAAATATGTCATCATATCATTATACAGTTCGTTCTATAATGAGTTTAACCAACGATCCCGAATGAATACGCATCCGCTTTTTGGGTTATTTTACCACTTTGTGCAAATTCGGGAGCCAAGTACCTAGAAAAACAAAAACATATTCCCGGACAGATTATGCATTATATATATGTCACATCTACCTTCAACAATTATAGATCGTGTAATTACCTGAAAGTTCCAATCAATCTAGTTTCCACGCCCATTTTACCATCCGGTTGCCACCGAGCCAGTTCAAAAGCTCCAAACTGAATGCAAATTTCAAAGTAAGATGTTGATCACGGTTGACTTCAAAAGTAATTAAAAGAAAAACTAATGAACCTTTACTCTATCCAGTGGCTGATTAATCTTCTGTTGCAAAACCCACATCCTAGCTTTTGGCTCATCTTGTCCACTTGTTTTCAATTCCATATCAGTCACCATAACTGAACTTCAACCACAATTTAAGAACTCAAAATCTCATTTGAAAAAAAAACCCAATTCACCTCCCATCAATCAATCCAATTGAACAAAATCCACCCAGGCCCCCATATCTAACACTTTCCTAATTTTTTTCGTGTCCAAATGGATCATTTAGTTCAGGCCAAAACGAAGAAAAAAAACCTATTAAAACAAACTAAGAGCATAGTTTTGATTTACCTGAGCATATCCAATTTGAAACAAATAACACCTTGTGATTTCAAACAGCTTCGATTTCATCAGTTCATCCTCGACGTCATCTTCCAAATCAATAGTTGCACCATGTTCACTTTGATGCTACTTCACCTGCCAGCATCCTTGGTATTTTTCCCGGCTATTTTTCCTTTGGGGGCTGATGACAACTGTGAAAAGATTAAGAATAGTCAAATCAGCCAACCAACTTATACAAAAAGACAGTTGAAATGAGAGTAAATTATCACAGCTACAAACCTGTGAAGCCACATCAACACCAATCTCATCTAGCACCGGCAACATAACAAATAGTAAATAAACTTGAAGAAACAAAATTTATTCACAAACCATCTCTACTTTTATGACAAAAAAGTGTTCTTGTGGGTCATTTAGTCCTATTTTCTTAATTATCTGATTTTTATAATTCAATTGACGGTCCATTGATTAAACTAGCATTAGTTATTATTATTTATAATATTACTTAGGAAATCATTAAGGTTAACAGTTTGGCAGTTAAAACATCAACTACCAAACTTCCGTTTACCGTTATGATTAGTGGGAAGTTGGCGCAAATCATCCCTATATATATGAACATATGCAGTGTATTATGATTTACCAAGATTATCGATCAAATTATTATTATATCGTGTTTTATAATTCATGTTTGCAATCAAGATTCAATTTTGATTGCTTTACTTATTCATTCGTGAGAGTACAATCAACTATGAGTGATTCAATTCTATCCGCTACCATAACATTAATATCACTTAAATCACTTCTAAAAATAATATCCAGAAACACCCATAATCAATTATTCAAGCGTAAAAGAACAGCTTTAGTTCAGTTGTTTTTTTGTTTCATTATAGTTGGTTTTGGTTCGGTTTCAATCCCTGAACCTGACACATTTTACCTGAATCATTTTTACCTGAACCCTTTTTAACTCTTTACCATCTATACCGACCTGCAACTATTATCACACATTTTGACCCGAACCCATTTGGACTCTTTACTCAGCCAACCCGACCTGCAAATAAAATTGGAAAAGTGAAAAGAACTTTAGTTATAAATCATGTAATCTGCAGCATCAACAAAGAGTCAAAATTCATAAAATGGACTTTTATTCCAAATGGATCCCTACCTTACATTAAAATAATTTCACATCTGAGAACTTCTTTATTGTATCAGGCCCATCTCCCATGTTCGATCCTCTTAATCACCCTCGGCAAAGCACTGTGCTTGATCCATTATTTGATGAGTCAAGTAATATAAAACATGTTGTTCCATGTTTCACCTCTTTCGAGCAGGTACTATCCATTTACCATATCCGAGCACTCCCCAGTAAACCGAGGCGTTTCATCAAACGCTTGGTGTGCACACCAATATCAGGTGGATATCCCTCCAATTATGAGTGGATGCCAACGTTACCCGTGCACTGTTTAAAACTTTTATCAATATCAGAATCAAAACTATTCGATGTTAAAAAGAATTGGCGACTTCGTTTGATCTCACCACCACCAGCGAGCTTTTGTTTATTTTATTTGAAGAATAGTATTATTTTTTTATATACATAATATATTTTAAATGTTTTATTTTAGTTCCTCTTTTGTTGGTTAACGACTTTATGTAATAGTTATGTTACTTAGTTTGAACATCATTAATTAGATGAACTATCTGTAAGTACCTAATCCTCTATTTGGCCTTGCTGGAATAATGTGTGGCCAATTCGGGAGTTCTTTTTCGCAACATTTATTGGGAAAGCAATCATCAAAGCTCACATACAGGATACTTTTAACAAATTCAATTGATGTAGGTATATGTACGTGTGTAGAAGAGTACCAGGAATCGGAGGGAGATGATTTGATCGACCGCTGTGAATGAAATAGCGATGTTGATGAGTGCCATTGGGACATGTGGCTGTGTGTTGAAGGTTAGGGTTTAAGAATGAATAGGTTGACGCAATGGCGAAAGGAACGGGTTCTTTGATATTCGAATGAGACCCATATGACCTGCGAATTTCTTTTAAAAAACCCAAATTAACGAGGGGCCCCATCATTTTAAAATGGAGCAATTTGGTGACACTAGAGGAGGTGGGGAGCAACGTGAGGCCTCCAATCGTAGGCAATTATATTGATTGATAGATTCTATTAGGGGATGTTTGGTACAGAGAATGGAATTGCAGAGAAATGGAATAGAGAAATGGAATTGCAGAGAAAGGGAATTGGTCTGGAGAATGAGAATTGACTGTTCTGTTTGGTAGTACAGAGATTTCAGTAGAGAAATATAGCTGAGAATCATTTCTCTTGTTTGGTACATAGGAAATAAACAGAGAATTATATCAACTTTATCATCAGCACAAGTATTTTTTTCATAACAAATATTTATTAAAAAATAAAAAACATATAAAAAGATGCATAAATTCCAACCAAAATATGCATTGATCAAACCAATTCACATACAAAACATAGTTTTTAAGCAAAAAACATCAACCATAGTTAAAACCAATTCACATACAAAACATACTTCAACCATACACAACTATCCCATTGAACCATCGGTATACAACTCGACCATCTCAATTTTCTCTTCTATTGTCAACGCAAGAAAAGAACGTCCTAGATCCACATCTTTACCAATCAAATGAGCTGCTTTGAACCGTTTTTTCGTAGTGATACCTGGTAAAGCTTTTTCTGGAAGGTGATCTTGCCATCTACACATAAAAATATAAGAAAATTCAAGAAAAACAAATAACTCCAAAATATAATCCACGATAGTTTATAATAAGCGCACCATGTTCAGAGGAACCAAACTTATATATGTCATTAAAATATGATATTATGGCTGCAAAAAGATATCATGTTGTTACTTTTGTTGCACGGCTTATTTCTTATCGAACGTGTCACCACAATGCCGGTTCGGTTGCTTTTTAGTACTCTGTTTATTATTAATTTCTCGGGCTGGTTTTTACCAAGTTTAAGACCTTAAATATGTACACTTAACTTCTGGAAATTTTGTTAAATTTTCAAAAGTTAATAGAGTCGCATGTCGGGTTGGTTTTTGAGTTAGTTTTCACTTAAACGGGTTACCAAACGCCAACAAGTTTGGCTTCGGTTTTAAGGGCTGCACGTTGTAAGTTTTAAGAGGTTCATAGTCTAATTTTTCTGTTATAAACTTATACTTTTTTTTTCAAACTTGTAAGTTTATACCCAACTCACTTTATTACCGAAAATGCCCTTTGCCTTTTTATATATGTTTAGAAATTGGTTTTAGTTGCGAAACATGTCGGGATCTGTTAAAATACGTGGTAATAATTTACAAAAAAAGTTTAATACCGATATTAGGCTGCCCGGAACCGAAATATGGCTTTGTTTCGGTTTAGGCCCGTTAGCACATTTATGGTGCATTTCTAACAAAACTCATCTTTGGTTAACAAGTGTGTTACGACCTGTATTAGTACATAAAAATAAGTTGTTTTACATTACGTAGGTTTTAAAAATATTTTAAAGCTGCACTAACGAGTACGAGTCCGGTTTTTGGCCCGTTCGGGTTCTAGTTTGGCTTTAATACGATGTTTCACTTAGAGTAGTTTTAGATCAGATTATATATAATCAAAATAGTATATTTAAGGCTGCAAAAATATGTCATAATATCATGTAGGCTGCAGGTGTCGTTTCTTATTAAAACGGGTTACCAAAGTGCCGGTTCGGATGCTTTTTAACACACGGTTTATAGGTATCTTTCAGGGCTGATTTATACCAAGTTCAGGGTTCAAAATAAACACGTTTAACTTACAGCTTTCTGTTTTAAAATCAATATTTTCTGTTTTGTAGTTTTAGTTATATACCTGTCATATTTTTATTCCAAGAATGCCCTTTGCCACATTTATTGACTAAAACTGGTTCCTCACCACAACACGGTCCTGGGCCAGTTATAATATATTGCAAATGACTTAATAAAAGTTTCATACTGATAATATGGTTCTCGGAACCTTAATAGTGGCTTTGGTTCGTTTGGGTCCGTTAGGCCTTTTGTTCGGTTTTAAAATGTATGTTTTCACATCAAACAAGTTCGGGTCAGATTATATGTTTAAAATAATATATGTGGGCTGTTAAAATGATATCATAACGGTACTTAGACTATAGGGTTCAGCTCTTGATCAAACGAGCCACTTAACTGTCGTTTCAGGGTATTTTAAGGCGCGGTTTTTATAATACTTTTATAGCTTCGTCAAAATACTTTTATACAAACAAAAAAGGATACCTAGTTGCTGGAAAATATGTGATAAAGTTCCAGGGTTCAATGGTTGCAAGACGAGTTGTTTTTCAAACTATTTCACATGGAAAATATTAACCGATTGGCCATGAGAGTCGCCACTGTTTTGAGGGCTGTTATAATACGAACTTAGCACATTAATATTCTTGATTATATCAGCATTTAGACTGTATATTTCTTGGTTAGTTCATGATTTTGTTTAGGTTACAATGATGTAACCGGTTTTTAAGCTTTATTTCATTAGGTAGTTGTTAGGATACCGGTTTGGGCTGTTAACACACGGGTTCGGGCCTTGGATTTGTTAACATGTAATGAGCATAAAAAAACGAATTGATACCTTCAATATGCAGACTCACACAAGATCAGAGGAGTAGAGAAAGAGAGCTTACCAGAGAAGGGGTGCCTTGGATTGGATTGGGATTCCAGTGGAGGTCAGAAGAGGCTGGAGAAAGAAGATGATTCCAGTGGAGGTATGCGATCGTTGAAGAGGCTGGAGAAATGGGAGAAATGAAAAGGAGGAAAATGGAGAAATGAAACCCTAGAGAAATCAATTCTCCGCTTTTTTTAGAGAAAAGGAAATGGAGAAATGGAAATGGTTTATTTCCATTTCTCACATCTTTCTTTCGTAAACAAACAAGAGAATTGTTTCCATTTCCATTTCTCACCCTCCAATTCTCTGTACCAAACACCCCCTTAGTATTTAAGTATATTAAAAATTATTTTAAATTTGTGGTTATTGCAGAACATATCATTTATTTGTGAAACCATTATCGTCAAATCTTAAGTATATTAATTATTAAATTTCTTATAATAAATAAAAACGAATAATGTAAAACAACCCTGATACGGAGGATAAAATCTAGTACATGTATATAAGTGGAGATTTATAAAAATATTAACGCAAGTAAAATATTGTACTTACCGTCTGTATATATTTGTGTATTTATATAGTTTATATTATATATGGATATTATCTAAACTTTGCAAATAATATACTTATATACACGTAACATTTGCATTTATTAATATGGATGAGATTTACTTGAAAATATATGTAGTAGTTCAATTTTAAAGAATACATGTACAACCTTATAATAGGATAATAAAAAAGCATACTAGTGATCCTCTTTAAGAAAAATGATTATGAAAGTATGTATAGACATCTAATTGGTTTTTCAGAATGTAAAATAAATATGCACATGTATTATTTTATTGAAAGCACCATACCCATGGTATCATACCACATGGGTATAGAAATCTCGCACTTGTTGGACTAGATAACTTTTCTCCATGTTTAATGATTCACCGATGAATTAAGAAGTGGTTGAAAAAAAGCCTCTCGACTGAAACAAAATATCATCTAAGTGTTGATGATTAAAATATGAAAAATAGAGAGAAATTGTGGTTTAGGATCTTGTATGACGTATGAACAACAAAGGTTAGTTTTATGAGTTAATTCTTGATTTGGGTAGCCTTTTGTTTTATTATAAAGCAGTTAAGAGGCTGTTTTGGACAGCCACCTCTGTAACATTTAGGAAAAATTCATATTTATTTTGAGTTAAAAATTGACAACTATGAAAGTTGAAGGATTGAATATATTTTCAAAGATAAGTAAAGGGAAGAATGAGATAAAGAAAAACAAAGCATTATTATGTTAAGGTAATAAGGAAAAATAAGATAAGAAAACAAAGGCATCTTATCTTAAGAAAATAAGAAATTCCATCCCACATGGAAAGATGGAAGAAAAGGTAAGCATCCTCATGGGTATAAATAAGAAAGTGAATTTTCATCCTACATGGAAACAAACAAAGAAATGGAAGCTCTTTATAAAGAAGCAATTTCCATAGAAATGTTTTAATGTAGCTAACCACTCTCCATAGTCCTCGTGGAGGGTGCTTCGCACCCGATGCGCACGGACACGGACTCGGCTCGGGCGTAATGTGGCGTTTTGATGGCGCACTTCGCACGCTCGCATCGCCGCGAGCCGCCTTTGTATTTTTGGATGATGATAAGATCAAGATATGGCAAGTTACCATAAGACCAGGGACTAAAAATGAACAGATTCAAAGTTTTGCATCTTCGCGATACGCGAAGAATCCAAGTTGTGCATCTTTGCGATACGCGAAGATGCAGTATACGTGGCGAGGCAGGAACGACACGTGGCGACACGTGGCAAGCCTACTGATGACTCAGCAAAGCTAATGCACCTTCGCGATACGCGAAGCAGCTTCGCGATACGCAAAGATGCATGATTTTAGCTATAAATAGAAAGGTGTACGGCACATTCCAACTCACACCAACCACCTCACTTTTCACACGGTTGCATCGTTTTGCGTGCCGACCTCGAAAAGTATGCCGACCTTGAAAGGCGTACCGACCTCGTGAAGCGTGCCAAGCTCCGAAGCTCTGACGGTTTAAGCAATAATACGCGATATAGAGTAGAAGTGCCGCTCGACCATAGGTAGGGGTTCTGATTAAATTATTATTTTATTATTATAATAGCTTAGACCATAGTCAGGGGTATAGCCCAAACCTTGATCATTGTTAAGTATAATATAACTTTTCATAAGCAAAGGTTATAGTTAAATTATTGTTTCTTCACGATTAAGAAACATAATCATTTACAGACAAAAGGTATAGTTAAAATAGTATTTCTTAATGATTAAGAAAGATACTATTCATTCACACAGGTTATAGATAAAGTAATGTTTCTTCTTGAAGAAGAAACCTGGTATAAATGTTTCTTCCTGAAGAAGAAACCTGAGATATAATTAATAAATAAACAAAGGGACAAATGTCCACATGTTTTGTACAAATAAATTATCAAGGTTACAGCTATACAAAACAGACTATGGGGTCTGAAGCTAGATCGTAGATCTAGATATTTTTACAAATGTTATACTCACACTATAGGTCCGAGATAACAGCCAATCAATCAATCTGAAAGCTGAAAACAAAACAGGAATCAGTAACAAAAACTGATTTACAGACAGGGGTCAGTAACCGAAACTGATCCATATACAGGAATCAGTGTCAGAAACTGATTACAATCATAACAGGTGAATACGCCCCAAATTTTTACAACTCTTTTAGAGTCTGAACTGTTTACATAGGATTTACAAATCCTTAAAACTTTGTGCTACAATAATGAGAAATGGGCATACTCAAATTAAGAGTATACATGTGTCTGGATCCATACATACATGGTGACTCGGATTTCCCCGAGGCCATGCATATCATCAAACATGCCTCTGGTAGTCTACAGGACTGATAAGAGAAATGATATTGTGTATATGATTAATTGTACATGTACTTAGGGTAATTGTAACCCAATTGAGTTGGGTGCCTAATGAGTATTGTCACAAAGGTATTGTTATTGTTTACACACTGGTATTATTGAGTCAGCGTCACACCGGCTGTGTGCTGACGTATTTTTCCCCATATTTCAGGGAACTGTAAAGAATAGAACTGACAGGCAAAACTGATGGAAGATTGGAGACATAGTCATTAGATGTGATCTGATGGCTTAGATATTTTAGTTAAATATGTAAAGAATCATATTTTGAAATAACAAGTATTGAAATAACAAAACGGGAATTCTGACCCGACATTTTATAAATGAATATTTTATTAAAAGGCTTCCGCTCATATTTTGTCAAATATTGAAATGGGTAATTGAACTCATTATTTTATATAAATAAATATATAAAGATTTCCGCTACTAACCCGCAACTCTGATATATTTTCAAAACCGGATATCAACTAACGGGCGTCGCACCCAGGCCCTAAGTCGGGGTGTGACAACCCCTTTGCTTAGGTTTGAAGATTTAAAACAAGAATAACACTCTGAAAACCAGTTGTATAAATCTAGAATATGCTAAAAGGATATTTTGCAAACTTTTGTGTGTTATTTATCTATCATGCTTGCGCATGTGTGTATATATAGGGGATGGATAATTTAAGAACATTGTTAAGTTTTAAGAACTTAAAAACTTCATTCTTGATCACACATTTAATTATATAGATTTGATTATGTGGTTAAAATTAAATGTAATTAAAAAAATGAAAGTATGAGAGAGAATAAAAATGTCCAGTGATAAAACTAATTTAAACGTCCATTACACCTATGCAATAAGCCGACTCGGTGCGTAAAAAAAATTGTAATTTTTTAAGTACATGTAACCTACATATATTACGTATGCGTAAAAAAATTAAAAAAAAAACAACTGTTACGTTGAGTTCTTTCGAGTTCTTAAAACTCAGAATGGTTCTTAAAAGAAATCTCACCTATATATATATAGGGGATGAATATTTTAAAAACCTTGTTAATTTTTTAAGAACTTAAGAAATTCATTCTTGTGACATTCGTCAATTTCGGGTCTTGTTTGTATTCATTTTTGTATTTGTTTATTATGTAAACCGACCCGATTTGTAAACCGAAGCTTATGTTATAATCAAAATGATGGATTTATGTTACAATGTTGTTTCACACTTGTTGGGTCTTGAAAACATCCTACCTTTATTTTTATTTTTATTTTTATTTATTTATTTATTTATTTATTATTTATTTTTGTTGTTTTGTGTTTTTGTCTTGATCCATTTTGCATGAAAACTCTTGTGCCTCACACCCATATTTGACCACCAACATTACCCTATATATACACCATCTTTCCTCTTCATTTTCCCTTACTACAACTCCAAAAAAAAAAAAAAAAACTCTCTCAAACATCAAAGATTCAAGGTTATTTTCTTAAGTGTTCTTGAAGGTTTTTAGTCTTTCATCTTAATTAGTTTATTATTAATACTTGTTTATGGTTGTGCAACATATATATAATATACACCCCTTGTTTACCTTTGGTAGTTACTTCTCCGATTCCGGTCGGTGAGGTTTCGGACCTCAT
Source organism: Bidens hawaiensis (assembly GCF_021521415.1). Taxonomy (NCBI): domain Eukaryota; kingdom Viridiplantae; phylum Streptophyta; class Magnoliopsida; order Asterales; family Asteraceae; genus Bidens; species Bidens hawaiensis. The sequence continues at coordinate 1,747,195 of NW_027491022.1, forward strand.
AAGGCAAGGCTTCATGGAGGACTTCGTGTCCTTGATATATATACATCTATATAACTTGTTCATACATGTTAATCTTGCTTATGTTAGTTTGTTGGTCATGTTTACAAGTTCCATGGTTATGGGTTTTTAAGAGTCTATGCTTCGGTTTAACCGTAAATAGCTCTAAACCGTAAACCGAACTTTGTTACTAGTTTTGTTAAATAATTGTTTAAACATACTTATTGTTAGATCTAAGTTTCTAAAATCATTTTTACAAATTCTATGGTTATAGGTTTGTAGAATCTTACCTCTGTCTTAACCCGAAACACAATCCGAACCGAAAACCGATCTTTTGTTTAAAAACTTTATTGTTAACTTTTGGTTGTAAAACTTAAAGTATTTTTTTTATTTGTACATTATTATACAAGTACTTTAGTGTTTGGACATGTGGAAACCAAACCGATTCTTACCCGCTTAAGACACACAAGTGTGTTTTTTTAGCCATCAAGACTTGTATATTTCTTTAAAAATAGTTACAAATTGATTTTAAAATATTTTCTTAAGTACTTGGAAATGTTGGATCCAACTTGATCTCATAACAAAGTTTGGACCGACAAAACCGAACACTCGCTTAACGTGCGTTGTTAGTTCTAAAACAATGGAACTACGTACTTGGTTAAGTCTTATTAAATTTTATTGAGTTATCTCATAACATTCAATATTTTGGAAAGTTGACTTTGGGTTTGACCAATTATCAAGACCCGAACCGACAACCCGAACACTCGATAAAAAAAACCCGTTTTAGTATCTTCATTCCAAAGGGATTTGCATTCTTGCATTTTATCCACCTTATTACTTAACATAGGTTGAGTAAATATTAATGTTAGATACTTTAACCCGGTTTCGAGCAAACTTACATTTTTAAAGGGTTATTATTCTAAATTCTTAAATAGTTACATTTTAAAACCTTGAACTTTAATTATTTACATTTCTCAACATTTATTTTGTTTAAAGACCTTCACGACAACCTTTCTAAATTCAAGACTTATTTTCTTTTTAGGCATTGTGCGTTAAACTCGTCGTTCCGACAAATCTCCAAATTATCATCTTTCAAGTTTACTACTTGAAGGTGAGTACTTCATACCCCATTTTTCATCTTTTATTTTGGGGGTGATATTTCATACTTATTCAACAAAATGCTTTATATTTGAATTTTAAACCACAAACGTAGTTGTATACTTTACCTAAATAATTGCTCGATTTGGTGTTTTGTGCTTATATGCCTATGTGTTTATCGCTTTTGGTTGGTGGAACTATAAAATCCTAGACTATTTGGCATCCCCTTATAGCAAGGTGTCGTTAACGTAATGCAATTAACGATAACTATAAAATCCTAGACTATTTGGCATCCCCTTATAGCTAGGTGTCGCTAATGTGTTTAGCGATATCTATTTATCCAAATTACCACTTTTATTTATCGTTTCGTATGCAAGTTTTGTGGCTATCTTTATTATATACTAATATGATTAAACTTATGAATTGTTCACCAACCTTTGTGTTGACAAACTTTATTTTATGAAATGTTGCAGGTTTGCATCTTGGTTGATTTATGATTGTGAAGAAAATGACATCAAAGACCTTAGGATATTAGTAAAAATGAACAATATCAAATTTGCCATATTTTGTGATATCTTTTTTATGGTTATTTTATGGATAATTGTTATGTGACATTTTCGATGTTGTGAAATGAAATGAGTTTATTAAATACTGTCACTTTAATTAGTGTCATGTGCTTATGGACAATCGTTACACCTCGGCATGTTCCGCCGCCTTTGGTCGGGGTGTGACAATTCTTGACCACAAATTTAATTAAATAGATTAGGATATGTGATTGGGATTAAATATGATTAAAAAATTAAAGTACGAGAGAGAATAAAGATGTATAGTGATTACACAAATTTAAAAGTCTGTTACACATATGTAATAAGTCGACTTGGTGCGTAAAAATTTCTGTAATTTTTTTATGTATATATATATATATATATATATATATAACCTACATATATTACGTATGTGTAAAAAAATTCAAAAAACAAAATTGTTATGTTAAGTTCTTTCGAGTTTCTTAAAACTCAAATTGGTTCTCATTTTAAATCTCCCTTATATATATATATATGTGGATCATGCGATAAGTGATTTTATAAATATATATATATATATATATATATATATATATATATATATATATATATGTGTGTGTGTGTGTGTGTGTGTGTGTGTGTGTGTGTGGATCATGCGAGAAGTGATTTTATAACGAGAAGTGCGAGAAGTAATTTGTAACCCTTGATTAAGTTTAATTCACGGCCTACATTAAACATGGCAATCTTGTAATTATTACATCCTTTGTTTTAATTGTCTTTTAGTTCAAAAGGGTATTGTTGTATTTTTCATTATATGCATAGATTTGTAACGTCTGATTGAAGATCGTATCCCAAGTTTCATGCCACCATCATCTCTCATAACATAATCAAAAGTTCCCAAAATTAAGACGGTGGGAAGAAATCATCACAAGCCCGTTCTGTGTAAGTACATATAATTCCTTGTGTAGTTATAGCTCATTCTGTGTAGGTAATTTTTCATATTATTTTCAGATTTTTCTGTGTATATACATATCATTCCATGTGAATTGAATATAGGTGTGTAGATACAGATTTTTCTGTGTAGGTAAATATCATTCCCTGCGTAGTTATAGTTTATTCTGTGCAGGTAATTTTTCATATTATGTTCAGATTTTCTTTGTGTATATGGCATATTTTTTTTTGGTATTTTTTAAATAAATTATAAAACTATTATTTATACATATATGAAATAAATCAATTAAAAAAAATTATTAATTGTAACTTCTTCAAAAAATATGACTTACCATATAAAAAGATATATGTGTTTACTATTGTACCCCTGTCATTAAATAAATGATAAAACAAAAAGATAAATTGTGATTGGTTGAATTTATTTCTCACAATTCTCGCTATAAATAAATCATATATATATATATATATACATATATATATATCCACATGACTAATAGAAGTGTTTATGAGTTTCATTTATTATCTTGACGGCTTTGGAGTTGAAATGGCTAGCACCGGTTTAGAAGAAAATGCTCAGTGTGGATACTTGTAGTGGGAAGCTCCCGAATCCTTCATCTACAACAACAATTCAATTTACCACTATGCTATAAAGGCTGTAATTTCTAAACACACCCTATGGTTGTGGTTGGTTTCTTACGTGACTTGCAAATGGATCCTTGGTGAGAGACAAAAATGTTTAGATCATTTCTAACCAATCTTTGAAGAAATCAAACACCAAGGTTAGAAATCGAACAATGTTTTGGAAGAAATCCAAATGCAGGTGTCGTAGATGTTGACCAGAAAAACAAGGGGCGGCGGTAGTTGTCTTCACTGTTGTCTGCAAGGAAAGTGAGTTTGAGGGTGGGGGTTGGTGGTGGGTCTCTTTACCAGAGTTTTGATTCTTTCCATTGGTTGTTACCTTCGCTGAAAAAACAACAGATGCGAAGTTATGTTTTCATCAGTGCTTCAATTCCTCCATTTTGTAAAGATATGATGCTGTATAGAGTTTTTTTATTTATTTTTTATTTTTTTTATTTTAGAGAAGTGATATTGGAAATAAATAATCTTATTTTTTTGTATTGCCTAATAACAATCTCATCTTAAAAAATCGTTATCAACGGTCCAACTTTTCAATTATTTTTGTTTCAATCAACCTCCGTTAAAAAACACTTGACGCCGTTAAGATTTTTCTGAGTTTTAAACTGATATTTTAGGGTTTTTAATCGGAATAAGGATACAAGTCCACTGATGTTATCCTTCTTCATATCAAACACCCTAAAGAATCGTTTTGAAACTCGAAAAAAAAACGTAACGACGTTAAGTGTTTTTTTGTTAAAGGTTCTTTGAGACAAAAAAAAGTTGAAGGCGTTGTACCATTGGTAGTATTTTTTTAAGTTAAGATTATTATTGGTCAATACAAAAAAGGAGAGATTATTATTTATCAATAAAAAATGGTAAAATTATTTATTTTCAATTTGTTTTCATTTTATATATTAATGGTACTTTAAATATTTCACTATGTAGTTAACTAAAAATCATGTAGTTCACTAAAAAATGAGAAGACCCGTCTACTTTAAGAACCATCAATTGTGTTGCCCTTTCAAACTATTCGGTACCTCAGACCTAGTTGTATTGTGAAAGTTAAAAACAATACTAGAAAAGTAGGTATACCATAAAACCATTCATGTAATTAATTTTAAAACTTTTTATATGAAAAAAATATTAAAATATTATAATGACATCTCGTAATTGTCATGATTATATAATCTTGTTTATAACCTTTTTATTCCCAAGAATTTCATTGTCCTTGGTACTGTCATAATTTACACATTCGTTTTGGAATATATTCCAAAATTTAAAAGCATATAATAATATAGTATATTTATCTTGTGTCTAAGCAAGCTTTTTTTTTTGGTTTCGATGGGCTTTATTCCACACAAAAAAGTCTTGAAAAGACGTAGCTTGACATGGAAGTGTTGAAAGAATAACCACAAACGTACATCAAATAATTGCATCAAATAATCATTAAATAAGTAAATATTATCATATATTATTTTTTAACGGCAATTTACAATTTTCATTAAACATCAAACTAGTAAGATACAAGAGCCACAAACCACAAAATAAATTAAAAGTTAAAATTGCATCAATCATTCCAACAAATAGATTTAAAAGAAGACTTATTTTTAATCCTAATAAATCTCAAAAACTTGATATTCTCCCTAGTTTTAGTCTCTAAAGTAACCGTGATTTAAAAAATAGCCTCATTTCTTGTCTTCCAAATACACAAACGACAGCCAATATAATACCATGAAGTGCTTTCTTTTTCTTCTTTCCCAATGTAGCCGTTTTATGAAGTTTGAGAAAATCCCTGATCAAGAAGGCGAATGTAGGCAGTATGCTACACCAAGAGCTGATGAAGCTCCAAACTCGATTTGCGATTTGGCAAGAAGTCAGTAAATGGTCTGTCGTTTCCTGAAGATCTTCACAAAGATCGACCACACTCTCTCGAGTTTACCCCGTACGTTTTGTTGAAGAAGACCAACCCTTGTCAATATCCTATCATAATTATAATTTATAATTGTAGCAAAAGAATAAGCAACTAAATAATATTCGTATTAATATAAAGAAAAATATCGATTGATCGAGAAACACCTTTTAAGTCATTTTATTCTCTAAACTTTACCAATCATAAATTCGGTGCGACCCATTTTCTTCAATTAATCAACCTTTACCTCTATATATATTCACACCACACAACATAACACCGCATCATTCAACCCATCACAGTTTTTTAAACACCATGAATGAGCCTAAATATGCTTATCCTTATCCTGCTCAAGGTACGACCAGTTTTTACTATTTTTGATTGTTTATCTATTTCTTTAACTTGCAAGTTTCAATAGATATATAATGATTGTATTCAACAGGCGGAGGATATTATCAAGGGCCGCCGGTGATGGCTCCTCCACAATACGCCGCCGCACCTCCTCCTAGAAGAGAACCTGGTTTCCTTGAAGGCTGGTAACGTCTCATGATAATATTTTTTACAGCTACTTTATATTAGCACGGTAAAACTGTTTTGTATCTGAACCAAACACTATATAAAACGATGAATTGATATTGATGCAGTCTGGCGGCTCTGTGTTGTTGCTGTCTTCTTGATGAGTGCTGTTGTGACCCAACCATCATTTTCTACTAAAAATCTGTGGCTACTTATATGTTACCATAAATAGAAAGTTCTGGGTTACGTTCATGCTGTTTTAGGGTTTCTGGTCATGTATGATTGTGGTTGGTTACTTGATTTCTAAATCTGGATTGATGACACTTCATTTGAATGGCAAACATTGAGTTTAACAATTGGTGCAATATCTCAACATAATTCTGAAAAGATTAAACAGCATAAAAGATTTTCGTGTAATTACAAGAAAAAGGTTATCACAAGTAACTTTTCACCTTGAGATGGTGGGTCGATAATCACCAATCTGTTGATCGGGTCTTCACGTTAGTAATGAAAACATGAATAATATGATAAACCTATAACTAAAAAGTACATGTTACATTAGAGAGAGTAGCTACAGCATATGAGTATGATCCTAACATCATGATTGCCATTTTGGTCGACTTGCCTTTTACGATGTATGTAAATGATAGGGATTAGGGTTTTGTGAAAACCGAATTTATAGAGAGAGAGAGAGAGGGGGGGGGGGGATAAAAAAATCTTAGGTGTGTATTTATGATTAAGTTATGATGATAATTATTCTCTCCATATATTTATATACACCTAATGAGAAACCCTTTATTAGTCAGTAAAGGTAATATGATCCATTAACAATTATTTAACTAATATAATAATAAGTTATAATTTAACTATTTTGAACTATTATTATATAAATGATAATGATGGTCATACCAATAAATATATAAAATATATTTTTATTGCATTCTCCCATTTGGCCGAGTAATCATTTATTATGAGCATATAATTAGTCTGCAGATTTTAACACTCATTTTAACTTTAGACTTTAACTGTATGAGAGAAATATAGTCATTGAAATGAACATTAGTTCAAGACACCCATCAATCATACTGCAACTATTATTTAAAACCTAAATAGTTATGATCAAAATTTACTCGTAAGCCCTTTAAACATTTGATTTGTATAATAATATCTATACGTCATTACGTATGAAGAACATATTAAGAGAAATACAAAATCAAAATTGATAAAATTTTATTAAATAAAACATAAGTACAATATGCAATTAAATAAGGTATTTAGTAAATCCCATACTAGAAACATGTTATTCAAAAACTTTAGGCGGGAGACCCTTGGTCATCGGATCCGCAAGAATATTGTTAGTACTAATATACTCAATGCACGGTTTGTTTTCCTCAACTCGTTCACGTACAAAAAAATATTTTGTATTAAGATATAAACCAACTCTAGTTGATCTGTTACTGTTCGAGAAACTAGCGGCTGCTGAATTATCACAATAAAGCTTTTATGGTCTAGAAATGGAATTGACTATTTTGAGTACAGAGATCTGATTTTTAAGCAACATTCCATGATAGGTTGCATTATAAACATCAATATATTCTAGCATCATAGTGGAAGTTATTGTTAGTTGTTGCTTATGACTCCTCCATGAGATGGGTCCGCCTGCTAACATAAAGATCTACCCTAAAGTGGAGTCTTTGAATTTTGCAAAGCCAGAATCAAAATAACTTACTACTTCTAAATTATCACTTCTTCTATAAGTCAGTTTATAGTCTTTCTTCCTTTGCAAATATCGAAGCACTTTCTTAGCTTCTTTCTAGTGTTCAAGGCCAGGATTAGTCTGATAACTGCCTAACATTCCAAAAATATAAGCAATAACTGGGTGAGTACAGACTTGAGCTTACATAAGGCTCCCTACTACTACTAATGCATAAGTTGTCATTCTCATTTGCAAGCTTTGTTTTCGGGCATTGGAATGAACCGAAAATGTCTCTTCTAACTATTGGAGTTGCAGTTGGGTTGCAATATTGCATGTTGTAACGAGTAAGCACACGATCAATGTTGGCACTTTGAGATAATCATAGGATCCCTTTATGTCTATTTCGGTGAACTTCGATGCTAATATCATAAGAAACATCTCCGAGATCATTCATGCCGAAGTTACTAGAGAGTAATCGCTTCGGCTCATGCAACATGTCTAAACTATTACTTGTCAATAAAATATCATCTACGTAAAGGACAATGTAAGACCCCGAATACCGGGAATCCTATAGTTGGTGATCACGTCCACAAATTCACAAAAATTTAAAACCAAACGATTCGTTTTATTTAAAACAAGTTCAGAGTAAATAACAGCAGAACCTCCCGCCATATTTTCAGTACACCGAGATGCCAAATGCCCAGACCCCTCACACCGGTAACAAGTCAACCTCGGACACTCGTAGTGGAAGTGTCCGGCTTTCGCACATTGGAAACAAGTGATAGACCTGGACCTACATACCCCACTATGCGGTTTCCCACACTTCTTGCATCTCCCATCATATGCGTCTCCCCTATAATTCGACGTTTCAGCTCTTGCTTTCTTTCCTGCCGATACAAAATCATTGCCCCCATAACGCTTGCCATTGGAGTTAGGGTTCGGCTTCCAGTCCTTCTTAGGTTCCATCGGGTTCACCATTTCTCGCTGATCATACAAGGTTCTGGCCAGAGCAACCACTGAATGGAAAGAGCCCATGTCCGTGGTCATCACACACCTCCGAATATCCACCGGAAGACCCTTCACATACTTCTTAATCCTCTTAGCTTCGGGAGTAACTTGATCGAGACATAAACGGGGCATTTGATTAAACTTTGTAGTATACTCTCGGTGGGTCATGGTTCCCGCTTCCAAGGTCAAGAAATCCTGTTCGATCTTATCCAATTCGTGCGGAGGACAAAACTGATCGAGAACCAATTGCTTCAATTCCCCCCAAATCGTCCTCCTAATAGCCCGATCACCCATCGCCTGAGTCAGATTGTCCCACCAACACAATGCTTCTGAACGAAACGAGGCGGTAGCAAAAGTAACCATATCCTCCCCCTTACACTTACTGATCTTTAGTACCGTTTCCATTTCCCTCACCCACTGATGTGCTGCTGATGCATCCTTAGTACCATCGAACGTGGGAGGATCGCACTTCTTGAATTCCCCATACGAACAACCCTGAGCAGAGACGCTAACCGCACAAACCTCTTCTTCATCCTTACTTGGTACTATCACCTCATCTTCAACCTGAGTCTCTTTACCTTTTCCCTTCTTACCGGCACTCTTACCAACCATTGTCTCTTCCATAGCTCTAACAGCCTCAGCAACGATTTCAGGAATGGCGCTAGGAAGAACCTGGTAAACCTCATCCGCGATAGCCGCGCGCATAGCCGGATCTAAGGCGGGGTTATCCCCTTTCTCCTGAATCGGGGTCTCTTCCTGCTGCGGAGTCGGGTCCTCTCTCTCAGTCTCAACATTTGGCCTACGACCACGACCGCTAGGACGACTACTCTTCGTTGAACGGGTACTGGCCATATCCTATTCCTACAAAGACAGAACCCCAACACGGTCAGGTATAAGTAGCATTTAGAACATGGAAGGTAACGGTAAACTTCTAATAACGTTGATCAAGTGTTATTAATTGTTTACTTTACCCGCCCATCCTAAGTACCCTCTGCCCCTAACCATATTAGCATCCCATCTGACATTTAAGCAAATATGCACATAATAGAACTCTAATGCTTATAAAGATGAATAACAAATATAAAATTTACCTCTTGGCGTGCGGCTACTCGCGGTTGGCATTTCCAGTCTTTCCTTTTACAGTTCGAGTCCAAGCATTCGAGAATGCTTGGATCCCTCGAACCATGGCTCTGATACCAACTTGTAAGACCCCGAATACCGAGAATCCTACAGTTGGTGATCACGTCCACAAATTCACAAAAATTTAAAACCAAACGATTCGTTTTATTTAAAACAAGTTCAGAGTAAATAACAGCGGAAAGTGTAAGTGTTTAAAAATCCCAAATACGGGTACAAGTGTCAAAAAAATCAAATATAAATAAAATATCCGTTTTATTTGAAATCCTCGACCAGAAATGCCTTCAACCTTCCGAGTAGTATCCAGCACGTCCAAGCGATAGCATCCACTTCTTAACCTAAAAGTCAATCTAACATACACACAAAGTCAGCTTGAGCTGAGTGAGTTCAGGTTTTCATAAACGACATTCATTAAACAATTTAAATTCCATGAGTATGAAATGTAGGGGAAAATCTTGAGTAAATAGTTATCTAATTTTCCTTGGTCAAAACATAAATCCATAAAATCATAAATAACTTTTCTTAATTAAATCATAAGTAAATAAAACATTAAACATCTTTTCGCGCAGCACGGGACTCCTAACCCCGGGTCTTCCCCGAGTAATATATTTGACCCAGCCGCGGTTTAACAAAACCATTAAAATCATGTAACACGAGCCTCCTCACCCCGGGTCATCCCCAAGTAATATATTTGACTCGGTTATAGTTTAAATAAAACAATTCATGCAACACGATCCTCCTCACCCCGGGTCATCCCCAAGTAATATATTTGACTCGGTCACGGTTTAACAAAACAAAAATCATGCAACACGAGCCTCCTCACCCCGGGTCATCCCCGAGTAATATATTTGACTCGGTCACGGTTTAACATACCTAAACACGTGATACGGGCCTCCTCACCCCAGGTCTTCCCCAAGTAATATATTTGACCCGATCACGGTTTAACAGAATTGCGGGCCTCCTCAACCCGGGTCATCCCCAAGTAATATATTTGACCCGCCGGGACATAAACATGCAACACGGCTCTCCTCACCCCGAGTCTTCCCCAAGTAATATATTTGACCCGGTCACAGTTTACCCACATATACACATTCACATACACATTCACATACACACTTACCAATATCAAATTCAAACATTCAACCCATCCATATCATCACATTCAATCCATATATAATGGATAATCTAGGAATTAATACTAGGACTAATATTATCCTCGAGCCTAGACCATAAATAATATATATAACCTTAAGGAATATAAGACCATAAACGAGTCTAAAATATCCTAAGGCATAAAATATAAATAACACATATTTTCATAAATCCACATATACGAAAGAGGCTATGTAATACCATCCAAATAGTTGTAACAAGTAAAATCGGGTAAAATTGTAACACGGTGTGTATGCTAGCCCAAAGCGTAAAAAGATTAAAAAGGGGCATCATGAACTCACCTGAGACGAGCCACACAAATACCAAAGGGTTTGAGAACCTCAAAACCTATCCACAGTTTACAAGCCTGTCGGATTGCACATAAAGATTACTAACTAAACGTTCCGACTCATTTATCCCACGGGACGTTCTAACATGATTTGATTGGCCTAAAGCCTTGACATTACCAAATTCAATTACATCAGCCCCCGAGGCCATGTATTTACCAAAACCACCCTTAGTTAATCCCGGGGACAAAGGGTTCGAATTTACCCCCGAAAGTTGTTGACTTTATCGAATACTCGCGTTAACGGGTTGTTTATGCACTTAGATACCGACTGAGCCCCGTGTGGACCAAATTTAGTAAAATTACAGCCAACAAGTCCACACGGCGCTACACGAGTTGAATGGGTCGGTAATTCGCAAGCCCGATGCACAAATTACCAATAAACGCGAATTTGCGCCGTACCGACCCGTTCAAGTAACCGACAACCAATTCACCCCAAATACTTAGGAAAATCAGTTTTTCACAGCCAACATATCATGCCGAGTCTACAACATTCGAATTGGTTGTCAAATCCCTCAAACAATGCGTTAAACACAGCAACTCACAAACTAGCAACCGAATCCTAGTTTTCAAACTATTAACAATTGAAAGACCTAACCAATTCCAATGACTATGAAATTTTAGTATGTTGTAAGTGACATACCTAGGAAGTTTGTGGTGTAAAAACCTTACCCGAAACAGCCCCGAAACTGCCCAATTGGACAGCCACCCGACAAGCTTAAAAAGAACCGAATTTCGACGAATAAGCGGGCCATATGGATTAATTAAGGTGAAAAAGAGTTGTAGACATATAATACCGACCTGGAATTGAAGTTTGGATGGCCGGAAACGAGCTGGTCTTGCACGGACATCGAGAAGAGAGGGGGAGGGGGCGCCGATCGGGATTTTGGGTTAGGGTTAGGATTAATTTTTTTTTAATAATAATACATCCTAGCCCCTCCACTTTACTAATGGTTGAACTTGTAAGAAAAGTTAAGTAAAAATACGTTTACGAGGGTGGCAAGGAGCTCTCAGAAGAATGCCAGGTCAAGCCCGAAAGGTGTACACAACACTAAAAGGTTAAACCTTTTTATTGGAAAATTACGGATGTTACAGACAAGTATAGTAAAGTTTCTCCCACTCATCTTGAGGTAGGTGCATTGATCCACTTGATTCTTTGCAAAACCTTTTTCCTTCGTGACTTCATAAACTTTAGATACCATTGTCGTGATGCATGTTTCAGCCCATATATTGATTTCTTCGGCTTATAGACTAGATGTTCTTGGCCTTAAGGTTTAAAACCTTCGGGTTGTTTAATGTGCACATCTTCGTCTAAATTGTCATTAAGGAAAGCGGTTTTAATGTCCATTTAATGCAATTATAAATAAAAATGAGCTACTAGGGCCATAACAATCTTTAACAAATCTTTTCGAGAGACAGGTGATAAGGTCTGTTGATATTCTCTCTTTCAGAGTGTAGCCCTTTGCAAAAAAAGGAAAATCTCTCTATATAGCGCTCAATGTTCCCATTTTGATCCATATTTGTTTTGAACACACATTTACATCCTACAGGTTTAACACCATTGGGCAATTCTACTAAATCACAAACGCCATTTTTCTTCATGGAGTCAGGATCATCAATCATCGCTTTATTCCATTCGAAAGACTCATCATTTCGAATGGCTTCATTATAAGAGATAGGATAATTAAGCTTTCCGACGTTAGCTTCAAGTCATGTAGGTGACATAATCATCAAAGTTAGGAGGTCTCTAGACCTGGATGGCCTCCTAAGTTGATTAGCGGCTTCATCGTTACCTTGGTTTTGAGTGTTTGATGTGCTTTCATATTCTATTATAATGTGTTCTAAGTGTGGAGAAGTTGGTGAAGTAGGTTCAATTGCATTGGGTACAAGCGGGTTAAAAGGAGTTACAATAATTGAGATTATAATAATATTAAAATATTAATATTATTATAATATTGATTATAGGAACTTCTGATAGCGGACCGAACAAACCACGAGCTGATACAGTACTGAATATCTACTAAACCTTGAGTTTCATGACCCCACATTTAAACTGTTTTACGAACTTTTGGGGTGAAAAGCATGTTTGATTATATCTATATACTTATCTGAAACATGTGATGATGTGAATTATCTAAGTGCTAACACACGAAAGTCCCCACGATCACAGTGATTAACTTCGAGCCGGTGGCTTGTGAATAGTACTATTGGTTTGACAAACCCAAACGGAGCCGACACGATTTGCCGAGACACCAAAACCGTTTGCACATGACCATAACTATATAAACACGCTATGTAGTGTTAGACATAGCTACCGGGGCATGTTGTGGGCGGAAAGGGGCCACAGTGGTTGATTGAGCGTGGGAAATGGAGGCACACAGCACGAACAGTCCAGGCTTCAATGTAGCTTAGCATAATTACATCACATACATCATTTACATACATACATACTTATTTCATGATTACAAGTGTTAACTTGTGAATACTCATTACTGTTTTCTTGAAACTCGTGAAACTCACCAACTCTAGTAGTTGACCCGTTTTAAACTGCTTTTCAGGTGTACCTAAATCGGAGTAATTTGGTGACCTGTTACTTGCCTGAAGTGTGTGGTTGATGCTACGTGAATAGAAGGAAGGGCGATAGTAGTAAGAATGTATAGTTAACGAACTAGTTTTGTTTGTATCGCCTAGACTGTAAAACAATGATAGAACGAAGAAATGTAATATATTGTAAATTAGTTTGTAATGTTTCTTTATAAACAATGTGTTGGTATCAGAGGTGTCTGTTACATTCCCGTTTTACGCTTCCGCATTGTGCTAGTCGGGGTGTGACAGAAGTTGGTATCAGAGCCATTGGTTATAAAGGATTAGGTTATCCCTTAGGGTACCTAAAATATAACCGTAGGCTCGATTAACTCTGGGAAATAATTAAATAATAAATTAATATTATATACTGATGGATGTCGGGATGAACTTGTTGGGTAAGTGAGTTATTGTGGTCCGGAACATAATAACAGACTTGCTTGTACGAGGGAATTCTGGGAGAAGTCGCGGAACATGTGGTTAGGTAAAAATGGCAACATATGTGTATAAGAGGTAACGTGAAAGTATATATATATGTAACACTCATACGTGCTTATGTGAAACAAGGTGTATGAATACGTGTACGTACGATACTGTTGATAACGGTAAATTTTACTATGAATATTATATTCATTTATATTCAATATTGTTTTAAATAATAGTAATAATTAAAATTTTAATAAAACTAATATTATATTATGATATAATTAATATTAAAATTTGGTTTAATTAATTAATCTCCTCGACAATAGTTAGCGATAGCAATAGTTATTATTCTTATAACTAACATTTGCGCAGAGTCATGTCAAGAAATAACGACTACGTACCGGAAGAAGAACCGGTAATATCTGTAGAGGAGGATCCAGAAGAGGAGGACCCAGAAGAGGAGCCGGAGGAGGAAGAGGATGAGGCGGAAGAATAAGTTATTTGTAGAGAGCTACCCAGGAATGTGCCTGATCTATCTGGCTACAGATGCGATAGTTATCCACGCAGGGATCAAGATGAAGCTAACAGTCAGTATCGTTCACCTGCTAGAGTAGCCAGATTACCCACTCCACCTATACACCTGTCGCCGACGACTTCAACTACTGCACGAGTCCGGCAGACTGCTCGTATTCGGGTAACCCCGATTGACCCTACCTAGATTCCATTCAGATCTACCCAGGACCGGGGAGGACCTTCACGCCCTAGGGTAGATACTTCATATTCTCGTTCATTGAGTATACCTTCCCCTCGCACTGACCTCCCAAACGTAGGAAACAACTCTTGGATGGTTGTCCTGACTGACCGGGTGATAGACCACTCGATAGCCATAGCTAACATTAACCAGGAGAGGAGGGATGTTTCCCAGTACTTGTCGACGTTACATCAGATAGTACTGAAGTTGCAACAGTCAGATGCCTACCACCACTATTGTTTGGATAGGGTGACTGTTCAGCTGTGGAACTGTTACTGGGTGATTCCGGTGCTGTTATTTTTATGTTTGTGGTTAGCCTATCATCTGTGTGGATAGAGGCGGAATATTACAATTATGTGTACATGATCTTTTGATACCCCATGTATGTATATAGTAGTATGTTATGTTAATATGGGGCACAACTTTGTACATTATTACAAGCACTGACCCTTATAGGGTTAAGTCTAACAGTCACTTAGTGACAATTTTGATATATACATGCAAGCACTGGCCTTTATCAGGCTAAGTCTATGTACCTTTTATTATCAATGTACAGAGCAATTTGTGAAATATCAGTATGTTATCTGGTTTACCTGTATAACATTTATTGTGATTATTATTACACAGTACCGTAGACTGGGATTAGTACTAAATGGCTTATATTTGTTTATCATTATAGAATGGCCCCAAAGAAAGCAAACCCTATGACTGAGACAGAAATAGCCGAGATGATTGCTCGGCAAATGCAGGCAGTAATCCCACTTATCGTAACACAAGTAACTGCCGGTGTAAACACAAATATGCAAACAAACCCACAACAAAACAACAATAATCCCCCCCGAACCCAAACAATAACAATAACAACCCTAATCCCCCTTGAAGGGAATATTCGATCAAAAACTTTATGGCTTGTAAACCGATCGATTTCAAGGGCACTGAAGGGCCAAACAGGCTGATTAAATGGATCGAAAAGACTGAATCTGTCCTCAATATCAGCAATTGTCCACCCGAAAACATAGTCAAGTATGTTGCTTCTACTTTCACTGATCACGCATTAAGGTGGTGGAACACTACGGTACAGATAAAAGGTCAAGATACGGTGAATCGCATGACATGGGCTGAACTCAAAACACTAATGTTGGAACATTTCTGCCCAAGGAACGAAATTCAAAGATTAGAACACGAACTCTGGAGTTTGGAGATGAAAGGAGCGGATCATTTGGGATACACGAACCGCTTCAATGAATTGGCCAGTTTAGTACCATGGTTAGTAACTCCTGAAGATAAACGAGTTGAACGTTATATTTGGGGTTTATCCCCGGAAGTGAGGAGTTTGGTGAACTCTGTGGGTCACACTTCGTTCGAGAATGCCGTGACTCAAGCCGGCATTGTGACTTTTGACTTGGTAAGGAGCGGAGTGTTGAGAATAGCCGGGGAATCATCGGGTATGAAGCGAACTAATTATGGATCAGGGTCACAAGGAAGGCCAGCAAATAAACGTGCACGTCCGACAATACAAAATTATGTCATGAGCAGTTCTAAAGTGAAACGAGATAGGTACAAGGGACCGTGGCCAAAATGTGATAAATGTAATTTTCATCATGTGGACGAGTGTAGACCGATAATATGCCAAAGGTGTGGAAGGACTGGACACAATGGTGGCCCCAACTTCCGAATCGGTATGGAGATTGTTAACCGACCAGCCCAGACAACTCAACCCCGTCGTCCCCAACTACCAAGACCACAACCAATCCGTCAGCAACCAGCTCAGCAAAACTCAACTGTAGTGAATCGCCGTGCTTGTTTTGAATGTGGGAGCACGTAACACTTTAGAAGGGACTGCCCCAAGCTGAATCGAGGAGCAGTCACCGGTCGAAACCAAGCATCGACTTCAGGTGCGTCTCGGGGACGCGCGTTTGTTATTGGGTCAGGAGAAGCACGACAAGACCTGAACGTAGTAACAGGTACATTTGCTGTTTCTGATCAATATGTTTTTGTATTATTTGATACTGGTGCCGATAGAAGCTTTGTCTCCTCTAGTTTTGTGTCCCTGGGTAACATGCCAGTTAGTGAACTAACAAATCCCTATACTATAGAGCTCGCTAACGGTAACTCTATAACTGTCAACCAAATAATCCAAAGCTGTTCCATTATTCTTAATGACCACCCATTCCTTATTGACCTACTCCCGGTAGAGTTAGGAAGTTTTGATGTTATTGTCGGCATGGACTGGTTAACCAAGTATAAGGCGGAGATTGTGTTTAATGACAAGACAGTTAAAATTCCCTTTTCGAATGGTGAGGTGATTATAGTACAAGGAGAGAAGTCTGGTTCGATGTTACCTCTCGTGTCTCATCTTAAAGTGTTGAAATGTTTATGCCAAGGTTGTATGGCATTTTTGGCAAACGTGACTATAAAGAATCCTGATGAGAAACGCATAGAAGAGATTCCTGTTGTACGTGAATACCCCGATGTCTTTCCTAACGATTTACCCGGATTACCACCGAACCGACAGGTTGAATTCCGCATAGACTCAATTCCAGGATCAGCCCCTATTGCTAAGGCACCTTACCGGTTGGCACCCTCTGAAATGCAAGAACTATCCAACCAGTTACAAGAATTGTTAGATAAGGGTTTCATTCGTCCTAGTTATTCTCCTTGGGGAGCACTGGTATTATTTGTGAAGAAGAAAGATGGAAGTTTTAGAATGTGCATCGATTACCGGGAATTAAACAAAGTTACCATCAAGAACCGATACCCTCTGCCCCGAATAGATGATTTGTTTGACCAACTCCAAGGGGCAAATTATTTCTCGAAAATTGACCTTCGATCCGGTTACCATCAAGTTAAGATTCAAGAGGAAGACGTGTTTAAAACGGCGTTCCGAACTCGTTATGGCCACTACGAATTCTTAGTTATGCCGTTCTGACTGACTAATGCTCCCGCAGTTTTCATGGACCTTATGAATCGAGTTTGTAAACCGTACCTCGACAAATTTGTTATCGTGTTTATAGATGACATTTTGATATATTCGAAAACCAAGGAGGAACACGAGCAACATTTACGAACTATCTTGGAGCTGTTGAAGCAGGAAAAGTTGTATGCCAAGCTTTCAAAATGTGAATTTTGGATACAAGAAGTACAATTTCTAGGATACGTTGTTAATCGACACGGTATCCATGTAGATCCGAGTAAGGTTGAAGCCATTAAAAATTGGCAGGCCCCAAAGTCACCGAAAGAGATCCGCCAATTTTTGGGTTTAGCCGGGTATTATCGGCGTTTTATTGCTAACTTTTCCAGCATAGCCCAACCTTTAACTCTTTTGACTCAAAAAGATCGTGCCTACGTGTGGGGAGAAGATCAAGAAGCGGCTTTTCAATTGCTGAAACAGAAACTGTGCCAAGCCCCGATACTGAGTCTTCCAGAGGGAACTGATGATCTGGTAGTTTATTGTGATGCATCCCGGAAAGGTTTAGGGTGCGTACTTATGCAAAGTAACAAAGTCATAGCATACGCTTCTCGACAATTAAAGGTGCGCGAGAAGAATTATACCACCCATGATTTGGAACTAGGCGCGGTGGTTTTCGCACTTAAGATCTGGAGGCACTATTTGTATGGCACCAAGTGTACAGTATACACCGACCACAAAAGCCTACAGCATATTTTTGACCAGAAGGAACTAAACATGAGGCAGAGGAGATGGGTAGAATTGTTGAATGATTATGACTGTGAGATTCGATACCTCCCGGGCAAGGCTAGTATAGTAGCAGATGCTTTGAGTAGAAAAGAAAGGATCAAACCACTACGGGTCCGAGCACTTGGAATGATCGTCCAAACCAGCCTCACTAAGCAAATTCGTATTGCTCAAAACGAAGCTCTGAAAGGAGATCACTTGGAAAATGAAAACTTGCATGGAACCGAACAAAACTTTGAAGAAAGAACTGACGAAATTCTATACTACAAAAATTGAGTTTGGATTCCCACTTTCAGCAAATTGCGGGACTTGATCATGGACGAAGCCCATAAGTCCAAATACTCCATTCACCCTGGAACAGATAAGATGTACAAGGACTTGAAAGAGTACTATTGGTGGCCCGGTATGAAGAAGGATATAGCCACGTATGTCAGTAAATGTTTAACTTGTGCGAGGGTTAAGGCTGATTATCAAAAACCTTCGGGAATGTTACACCAACCGGAAATACCACAATGGAAATGGGAACAAATTACCATGGATTTTGTAACACATCTCCCAAAAACTTCCCGAGGAAACGATGCAATATGGGTAATAGTTGACCGACTAACCAAATCTGCACACTTCCTTCCAATCCGAACCACTTACACAACCGAAAAACTTGCTCATATCTACATCAATGAAATCGTATCCCTACAAGGCGTACCCGTTTCAATTATTTCTGATCGCGATAGCCATTTCACCTCTCGTTTTTGGCAAGCCGTGCAAGAAGCTTTGGGAACCCGAATTGACCTAAGTACCGCCTACCATCCCCAACTGACGGTCAATCTGAACGAACTATTCAAACCTTAAAAGATTTGCTTCGCGCTTGTGTACTAGACTTCGGTGGAAACTGGGATCAACATCTTCCACTGGTTAAATTTTCGTACAACAATAGCTATCACAGTAGCATTCAAGTGGCACCGTATTAAGCGCTGTACGGACGAAAATGTAGATCACCCTTGTGTTGGACTGAGGTTGGAGATACCCAAATTACACGATCTGACTTCATTCAAGAAACCACCGACAAAATCCAAAAAATTACAAGCAAATTGAAAATCGCCCGAGATCGACAGAAAAGCTATGCTGATGTTCGTAGAAAGCCATTATCCTTTGAAATAGGCGACAAAGTTTTTCTGAAAGTATCCCCGTGGAAAGGCGTCATTCGATTCGAAAAAACCGGTAAACTAGCTCCGCGATACATTGGGCCATATGAAGTCATTTCTAAGATAGGTCCGGTAGCTTACCAACTGAAACTTCCTGTGGAGTTGAGTTCTATTCACGATGTCTTTCATGTTTCGAACCTGAAAAAGTGTCTTACTTACGAAACCGAAATCGTGCCATTAAGAGACTTAAACATAAACGAAAAACTGAATTTCGTTGAAGAACCGGTGGAAATATTAGAGGGAAAAATAAAACAATTAAGACACAACAAAATCTCTCTAGTAAAAGTTTGGTGGAATTCACAAAGGGGACCAGAATTCATGTGGGAGCGGAAATCCGAATTCAAAAAGAAATACCCGCACCTGTTTCCAAACAAAGACAAAGTTGAATAATTAAATTTTGGGGACGAAATTTTCTAACGGGGGGAGAATGTGACATTTGAGCCAAAACAAGGTACACCTCAGTACGTATTTACCGATTAAGCAAATAAACGCCTTTTGCGTAACAAACAAACGATTAACCGAACGGGTCGGGTTATGACCCAGATATCTCGGGGGGCCATCTATAAGTGATATACGATCTATACAAGCTAAAATATTAGAAATATGGTCTTAGTTTGATAGCAAACAAGTTAAACGAAAACATGCTCGTTTAACCACCCGTTATAGATTTAAACGCGAAAGATAGTTACAAACCAATCATTGTATCATCCGTTAAGCCGAAAAAGACTTACCAAACACTTATTTGAAATGTTTTAAGCGATCCGTGAAAATATTTTTGATTTTTACAAACATATAGTATGTTTTTATAATTTTACACAAAACTAGCCGAAAAACACTCGTTTTCGCGCTGTTTAACGCACCCGATAAGTTTTTTTCGCGCCAAAAACCGAACCCGAACTAAATTTGGACCGGGCTATTCGTTTTTGGGCTTGAGAAATAAGAAACTTGGGGCTAAAATGGGCCCAAAGTGGGCCCATGGTGGTCCGATCGCAGCAGCATCCCCCCCTTTTTTTTCTTTCACATTTAAACTAGATACAAGATATTTTCAACATTATTTCTTGAAAATTCTGGACATAAACTTCTTCTCTAGCCAAAAACAACATGAAAACCTAAGGTAAGAGCTTAAATAAGTAGCTTTTGAACTTGTTTAAACTTGTTTAATACCATAAAAACATGTCTTGGTTATTAAAAATCATTCCTAACTGTGTAAAAATCCTAAAAATGGTCCATAAACATGTTTTGATCATACACATGGTAAGGAATCTGTTTTGATAGTTTTTTGGCCATAAACACGGATTAAAGGGTTGAAACGACGTTTTTACGGTTCAAAAGTTCGTTTTTGTACACTAGCCGAAACCCTAACTTAAGGGCTATTATGTTGATGAAATATTGCTTGGTTTGTGATATAGGACTTGTACCTAGCCTGCTTAGAAGCACAAGAACCTGAAAACTTGATTAAAAGGTCGGAAACGAGCCAAACCCGCTAAGGTAATGCCGAAACACTCGCTTACGGGCTATTTAGGTTAAGGTTATGATGTGCATATTGTTAGGACTTGAAATTTTGCAGGGACATCAGGGACCATGTAAATAAGTCCCTGTTCAAATTTGGTAATTTTTCGACCATTCGAGAATATTTGGAGAATTTATTACCGAATTGGGATGTTTATTTGGGAAAAATAGCTAAAATACTTCGAAAATTATAAAATTTTTCTGGGAACTCAGATTTGATGTCTTTTGATCACATATGAATTTTGGGATCATTTGGAGAAGTTTAAAGGTGTTTTGTTTATTTTCATTCGTGTGGATTTTTACAGCCGAATTTGGGCCGAAAAGAAGATTGCACGAGCTTTTTACATTCTGGAATTGATACAGGTTTTTTTGGGACATCATTTGAGTATTCAGAAATTTTTGTGGAATTTTTGGAAATTGTTTGGGGTTAACGGACGATTTTCAGGCGAAATATAGCTGATAAAACGAATTTTTATAAATTAATAAATCAGTAAATAAATTCCAGAAATATTTTTATAAAAATTTACATATTTTAATTGATAAGTGGTTAAATTTTCATAATTTAATGATTAACGGTTAATTAATTATGCGAATCTGAATATTAAACAAATTCAGTTTTTATAAAAACCGGCAAGTTCGCGACTAGTGAATCTGCGGGAATATCAAAACATTAAGAGTGATCAAAAATCATATTTTTGGACTAATTAAGTAAAAATGAACTTTTTTATGAGAAACCTGGACAATCCGGGTGGATTGTGCGCGTTTCTTCTCAAATCAAATTGTATAAACGGAAATGGACCCCGTGGCTAATCCGGGACCCCACTATGTGATCTTTCTTTATAACTTAATCATGTTATTAACCAATACATTTATCCAAGCTTATTTTCCCATAATTACTTTCTGAACGCGTAAACGAGCAACTTGGCCCAGCTGGGAAAACGGGAGTCTGAGCCAAGTTCGGTTTTAAGTATTAGACATTGAACAACATCACAACCTAAGCTTGTTGCCACTTTCTGGGCGTTCCAACTACACCCAGATTAGTTATACAGCCCAGATTAGTATTGAGATTATAATAATATTAAAATATTAATATTACTATAATATTGATTATAGGAACTACTGATAGCGGACCGAACAAACCACGAGCTGATACAGTACTGAATATCTACTAAATCGTGAGTTTCATGACCCCACATTTTAAAAACTGTTTTACGAACTATTGGGGTGAAAAACATGTTTGATTATATCTGTATACTTATCTGAAACATGTGATGATGTGAATTATCTAAGTGCTAACACACGAAAGTCCCCACGATCACAGTGATTAACTTCGAGCCGGTGGCTTGTGAATAGTACTATTGGTTTGACAAACCCAAACGGAGCCGGCACGGTTTGCCGAGACACCAAAACCGTTTTCACATGACCATAACTATACAAACACGCTATGTAGTGTTAGACATAGCTACGGGGGCATGTTGTGGGCGGAAAGGGGCCACAGTGGTTGATTGAGCGTGGGAAATGGAGGCACGCAGCACGAACAGTCCAGGCTTCACTGTAGCTTAGCATAATTACATCACATACATCATTTACATACATACATACTTATTTCATGATTACAAGTGTTAACTTGTGAATACTCATTACTGTTTTCTTGAAACTCGTGAAACTCACCAACTCTAGTAGTTGACCCGTTTTAAACTGCTTTTCAGGTGTACTTAAATCGGAGTAATTTGGTGACCTGTTACTTGCCTGAAGTGTGTGGTTGATGCTACGTGAATAGAAGCAAGGGCGATAGTAGTAAGAATGTATAGTTAACGAATTAGTTTTGTTTGTATCGCCTAGACTGTAAAACAATGATAGAACGAAGAAATGTAATATATTGTAAATTAGTTTGTAATGTTTCTTTATAAACAATGTGTTGATATCAGAGGTGTCTGTTACATTCCCGTTTTACGCTTCCACATTGTGCTAGTCGGGGTGGGACACTCCCCCCCCCGCTTCTTGTATTTCTTGCAATTCTTCATAAGGATTAGTACAACTCACACTGATGTTGTAACCCTCTAGGAACGCGACACACTTGGTTTCTACAATACGAGTGACATGGGAATGGCAATTGAAATGATAATCATTTGAATTTTTGGGATACCCGATAAAGAAACTGGTAACAGTTTTAGGGTCAAGTTTCCTTAGGAAAGGCTATAAAGTTTTTCCTCAGCAATACAGCCCCATACTTTCATATATCTAAGACTCGATTTCCTTCTTGTCCAAAGTTCAAAAGGAGTTTTAGGTGTTGGACTCGATATGCCCAAGACACATATTATTATTGATGTGGCTTGTATGTCATGATCCAAGTCGGGTCATACCCAATAACAAGCTAGACAAACACCAATAATATTTGTTTATATATGATATAATCATAACAAATGAATAATAACACTTGAGTAATTTAGAATGGGGTTTCTAAGTAAAATGTACTTGTGAAATAAATAAATCATATGGATGATTTATATTTTGAGAGAAAGCATTTCATATTGTTACTTAAGATGGTTAAGTAACAATATATTAAGCATGTTACCTATAATGTGTCATTGTGTATAACACAATATAATTGTGTATGACACAATATATGTGTGTATAACACAAAGCATTGTGTATAACACAATATAAGTGTATATGTCACAATACAAGGTATATATATATATATATATATATATATATATATATATATATATATATATATATATATATATATATATATATGGAAACCTTACAAATAATAAATATAAGAAAGGAAAGGAGAGGGGCTGCTCCCCTCTATCCACCTTCTTGTCTGATTTTATTATTATTTAAAAGTGAGTGGGTACATGCAAGAGAGGTGATTGGATGCCTTGGGTGGTGCCTTTCATAACTCTCCTGACTCTCTTTCTCTCACATAACACACAAGACTATTACACAAGAGACATAAAAACACCCTCCTATCTTCCTCTCTTTGAATTCGGCCAAAGTACAAGGAACAAGAAGGAGGTGCTTTCAAGTGTGAATTCCTAGCTAATCAAGGTGTATTGTCGGAGGCTTGGGGTATGCAAGCTTGAGGACCTTCATATTGAAGTTCTTACCTTCTTACCATCCTCTCCTTCACTCGGATTGGTCATCTTGAAAGGTAGTCTTGACATGCATGGACTTATAGTGACATGCATGTGATTGATAGTATGAATTTCGTATTTGGATTCGGATTTGGGTTTTGCTTGTGTAAAATCGGTTTTATACATATCAACTAACAAGATTTATAACTAATTTCCGCTGCGTTTTTCATAAAATTGGGATTTTATGACTCTGATAATCTTGTTAAAACCCAACAATGGCGTCAAGAACCGCTTATACGGATGCATGCTTCATTAGACCCAAAAATTTTCAGGTTTATGGTGGGGTTTTACCATATGGCCGAAAATTTTAGGGGTTTTAGTTACCCCATGGTTTTTCAAGATTATACTTTAAATGCATGTGGTAATCTTGATAAACCAAGTCATTTGGATGCTTGATTGAGTTGTTTGGACAAAACCCGAAACTTTCGGTTTTGTCAAGTTTGGGCTGAAAGTTTCAAGGGGTGAAGGGGAACCATTTTGGGTCATTGTGTTATTGCATATTTGGATATGTAATAGAAGTTCATAACCTAGCCATGGCCTTGTGTTTGGTTGAATGATTGTGTTGATGTGTTTGTTCATTCAAGTGGTTGTTTGTTCATTCAATATGGTTGTAATATTTATTTGGGTTTGTAATCTATTTATTTATTTCAATTGGTTTGTAATAATAAGTAGATTAGGTGCATTTCTTTTACTAGAAAAATGTATTAGGATATATTTTGTAAAAGAAGATGCAAGGAAGGAAGCCCAAATAAAATGATGGAGACCACAACATGGGGGTGAACACTTGGAGCATTTGGATGCGGGATCAAGTGGGAGTTGACCGACACAAGCACATCTCCTTTTGAGTCCCTTAGGAGAGACCTTTTGACACACTTGTCTTCGGTCAACAAGTGTAGTCAACATTAGGAGGCTATGGTTATGAACTTGTGGTTGTATGTTTTATGCTTGCATGGTTGATTTACTTTTGTTTGTGTTATTGCAATGTGGTTTGCTAACAACTTAAAATCAACTAGCATAAAATTGGTTCCTTAGAAATCGTTAGGAAATAAAATTGGTTTTATTAAAGGCTAATGATTTCATAATAAAATGGGTTTTATTAATAGGAACTTTGAAAATGGGCTTTTCAACTAAGTACCATACATTTGAATGCATGCAAATGGAAGGTACATAAAGGTTTTCCAATCTAGAATTATGAAAACTAAAATCCCTTTTATAAAATAAGTCAAACACCATCCTTTTATACAACACTCGTATCACTTGGGAACTCGGTGTGGGATAAAGGTCACCTAACCGCATTGGAGGAAACTTGTGAGTTTGAGGTGGGTTTACCATATTTGTGGGATAAAGGTCACCTAACCGCTTGTATGTGTAAACTCACATGTGTGTATAAGTAGGACGACTTAAATTGGAAACCATGTGAATAGGGTCACCGAAGCATGTCGTACAATGGTGTTGATGGGATTAAACATGCCGACTAAACATGAGATGTTTAACCGATCCTATAAAACTAGAAGTTGCAAAGGGTTGCAATCATCAAACGTTGACTACCTTGTTAATTTAAATAGTAGGATAAAGGTCACCTAACTACTATTTGAATGTAACGTTGGGTTCTAGATTTTAATCATTAATTGTCTTGGAGACAAAAGGGTATTAACGATTAAAATTAATTGATATCGAAAATACTAAAATTGAGCTTTGTTATATTTGTAGATGGCCGCAATCAACAACCCACCTAACGTTATTATTCCACCCGTTAATAACCTATCACTAAGATATATTCTTGATAAGGATCGTCTAAATTATACCAACTTTATGGATTGGTATCGAAACTTGAGAATCGTTCTCAAGCAAGAAAAGAAATACTATGTATTAGAGGATCCTATTCCCGATGAACCTAGCTTTGACGATGTCCAAGACCATAACGATTGGGTTAAGCGCAATGAGGATTCGGTGCAAGTTTCTTGCCTCATGTTGGGAACTATGATTCCCGAGATTCAAAAGGATTTTGAACTTCATGGGGCATACGACATGATCACCCAACTTAAGGAAATGTTCCTTACACAAGCTAGGGTGGAACAGTTTGAAATGGTTCGAGCGCTTCATGCATGTCGTATGGAAGAAACCCAATCGGTCTCATCTTATTTACTTAAGATGAAAAGCCATATTGATCATCTCGAGCGCCTTAATTGTCCCGTCTCAAAGGATTAGCCACGGATTTGATCCTAAATGGGCTAACCAAGAAGTTTGAGACTTTTGTTATGAATTATAACATGAATGGGTGGGACAAGAGCATTGGTGAGCTTCATGCTATGCTTAAGACGACCGAGACGGGAATGGGTAAAAAGGTTTTACCCGTTCTCACGATGAATGAGGGAGGCAATAGGAAGAGGCATCACCCGGAACCTAAGGAAAAGGTTGCCAAAGGTAAGGGACAAGTCAAGGGCAAGTTCAAGGGAAAGGCTAAAGTGGAACCACCCAAACTAAAGAAGCTAGAGGTTAGCTCGGAGGATCCATGCTTTGGATGTGGGGAGATTAGGCATTGGATGAGGAATTGTCCAACCCGTCTCAAAGAGTTGAAAGCTAATAGGGATGCGGGGAAAACCTCGGGTACAACTTTCATGATTCATGTTGATCTTAATATTATTTCCTCTAACACATGGGTATTGGATACCGGATGTGGAACTCATACTTGCAATTTATTGCAAGGGTTCAAGGGAATAATGGATTCAAGAAAGGAGATGTTAGTCTCTTCATGGGCAACGGAGAAAAGGTTGTTGTCGAAGCCCGAGGAGACTACACATTGAAGCTTCAAAATGGTTTGGAAGTTACTTTGAAAGATGTTTTGTATGCTCCTAATTTAACTAGGAACATTATCTCCGTTTCTTTGTTAAGACAATGTGGGTTTGATTTTAAATTTGTGGACAATGGTATTTGTGTTTTCATGGATAATGTCTTTTATTTTAAAGCAATGCCGTCTAATGGCATTTATGAATTAGTTCATGATCACACATCCTTTGATAACATGTACCAATCAAGCACCAAGAAACTCAAAATGGATTTGAGTAAGACTTATCTTTGGCATTGTCGCCTTGGTCACATCAACAAAGATCGCATACATACACTTCAAAAGAATGGTCTTTTGGAATCAAGTGAAGATGATTCATTTGATAAATGCGAGTCTTGTATGTTAGGAAAGATGACCGAGGACCCCTTTAGCGGAACAAACGAAAGGGCAAAAGACTTATTAGGTATCATACATTCGGATTTATGTGGGCCTTTAAAGACAATGACAAGGAATGGTGAAAGATACTTCATTACCTTTATTGACGATTATAGTCGTTATGGGTATGTGTACTTGTTAAGAGACAAAGATGAAGCCTTTGAAATGTTCAAAGTCTTCCAAATTGAAGTACAAAGTCAACTCGATAAAACCATCAAAGTACTTCGTTCGGATAGAGGAGGTGAATACCTAAGTGATGCTTTCCAACATCATCTTAGGAGTTGTGGGATCATCTCACAACTTACTCCACCTGGAACACCACAACACAATGGTGTGTTCGAAAGGAGGAATCGAACTCTATTGGATATGGTTTGATCTATGATGGCTAGAAGCACATTGCCTCTATTATTTTTGGGGTTTCGCTTTGCTCTACGTGGCCCGTATTCTAAATATGGCCCCAACCAAGATAGTGGACAAGACACCTTTTGAAATATGGAATGGAAGGGCTCCATCGTTATTATATTTAAAGGTATGGTGTTGTGAGGCTTATGTCAAGAACAACACCCAAAACAAACTTGAAAGTCGGTCCACTAAGTGTATCTTGGTAGGATATACCAAGGACTCCATGGGATATTATTTCTACAATCCAACCGAGCAAAATATATTTGTTGCTCGAAAGGCCGAGTTCTTGGAAACTAAGTTCCTTATGGAAGGTACTAGTAGAACGGTGGAACTCGAGGAGAATCGAGAACCACAAGACGATACACGTTTGGTTGATACTAGCAATCACCAAGAGGTTGTTGATAATGACCAAATGGTTGATCAAAACACACAAAACGTTCGCAAATCCGGTAGAATTAGTCATCCACCCGAAAGATATGGATTTTTCATGGACGGATGCTATGTGGTAGATTTGGATGAACCCACCACATACCGTGATGCAATGTCACAATCCGATTGTGACAAATGGCTTGAAGACATGAACGTTGAGATGCAATCAATGCATGACAACCAAGTATGGGATTTGGTTGTACCACCTCTTAATTCCAAACCGGTTGGAAGTAAGTGGGTTTTCAAGAAGAAAACCGATATGCATGGAAATTTGGATACTTATAAAGCAAGACTTGTAGCAAAGGGTTTCACTCAAACTCAAGTGGTTGATGAAACTTTTTCTCCCGTAGCAATGCTAAAGTCTATTAGGATATTGTTTGCCATAGCCGCACATTATGACTATGAGATATGGCAAATGGATGTCAAAACCGCTTTTCTAAATAGGCATCTTGAGGAAGATGTCTATATGGTTCAACTCGAAGGTTTTGTCGATCCACAACATCCTAACAAAGTATGCAAGTTAAAGAAATCAATCGATGGATTGAAACAAGCATCTAGAAGTTGGAATCACCGTTTTGATGAAGAAGTTAAGAAATTTGGATTCATCAAGAATGGTGATGAAGCTTGTGTGTATAAGAAAGCTAGTGGGAGCATCATTACCTTCTTAGTATTGTATGTTGATGACATACTACTATTTGGGAATGACATCCCAACCATGGAGGGTGTAAAAGCATGGCTTGGAAGTTGTTTTTCAATCAAGGATCTTGGTGAAGCTGCCTATATTTTGGGAATAAAGATCTATAAGGATAGATCAAGGCGTTTGATAGGTTTAAACCATAGTGCATACATTGACAAATTCTTGAAAAGGATTAAGATGGAGAACTCTAAAAGAGGTTTGGTACCTATTCAAAGAGGAACGATATTGAGTGCGTCTCAATGTCCAAGCTCGAAGGATGAGCAAGAGTAAATGAATGGAATCCCATATGCATCGGCTATTGGATCCATCATGTATGCAATGGTATGCACTAGACCGGATGTGTCATGCGCTTTAAGCATGACAAGTAGATTCAAACATAATCCGGGAAGTAGCCATTGGATGGCGGTTAAGAGTATATTGAAATACCTTAGAAGGACTAAGGACATGTTTCTAATATACGATTCGGGTGAGGAGGAACACGTTGTAAAGGGTTACACGAATGCGAGTATCCAAACCAATCGAGATGATTCTCGATCACAATCGGGATATGTTTTCGTTATGAATGGTGGGGCAGTCTCTTGGAAGAGCTCAAAACAAGATGTGGTAGCATTGTCCACCATGGAATTGGAATACATCGCCGCCTCATTGGCAGCTCAAGAAGCTGCGTGCATAAGAAAATTCATTGCCGACCTAGGGGTGGTCCGTACCATTCAGAACTCTCTAGAGATATTTTGTGACAACGAGGGAGCGATTGCTCAAATTAAGGAACCTCGTGCACGTCAAAAGACGAGGCACATTGAGCGGAGGTTCAACTACATAAGGGATGAAGTTGAGAAAAGAAAGATATGTATTCGCAAAGTTCACACCGATCAAAACATTGCGGGTCCACTCACGAAGCTCCTTGAAAGGCCAAAGCATGAGGGTTATACTTGTTCCTTAGGACTTCGATATTCTAGTGATTAGATATGATCGAATTTTGTATTCGGATATCGGAACAATTGTTATTTTGACTCATTCATATGATTATGGTTTATGATTATGACATTTTGAATTATGTTCCATTTTAGCATGTTTAAATCCATGAATAAGTTAATTATTCTAAATGTCCATAGTCGCTCATATTTATGGGAACAAATATGAAGGTAAATATTCATAAGGTATGAATATAGAGCAAGGGTTGCTGCCAAGGTTCATAGATATTTATGGGATATAAATATTGGACGGACCCGCTCTCAAATGTTACTACATGGAATCTTTGTGATTGATCATAAGTAAATTTGAGTAAAGGCGAATATCATTGTATCCTCCGACCTGAGATACATATTGGGTCTTGATATTCACCAAATATTATACTTTGACTTAGTTCTTCGCTGCTCTGAAACATGACAGTACATAAGGCTAAGATCAGGTTTAGTACAAGGTGATTGTGAGAGACGTATGTAGTCAAAAGAGGATTTGTCCCTCTTATTCATTGAGAGTAAGATGTCTAAGGCCTGATAAGTTAATTCAATAGAGAATGATCACTTTGTGTCTCTGGATTTGACATGACATCTGAGATAAAAGGATAAATGATAGATTCACCTAAATCATTTCAAGTAAGGGACTTGAAGGGGATGATGTTATTGAATGGCACTTCTGTTAGGGCCCGGATTTTCGGTATCCTCGGCCAGCAGTATGTTCAGGATAACTTCAAGATATGACATCCTCCGAGGTAACAGGTCAAAGGACGTTGCCATGATCTCCCGGAGACTCGGACTTGCAGTTATTAGCGCGTGGCAAAAAAGGAAACGCAGAAATGAAACAGCTACCTTAAATAAAACGTGGCAGAAAAGGAAACACGCTTAATGGGGGATTAACGGCTAATTGGACTCATTCCATAGTTTCCTAAAATATAGAGAAGTTTGTTAGGCTCTTTTTTTGTTATAAATAGTGCGATAAACTTCGATCAAAACACACACTAGACACACGAGACTTACTAGTACTCGTATTCTCTGTAATTACGATCGTGTTCTAGCTCCACCATTGTAACCACTTTTTGTTATTAATAAACTGGTGGTGATAGTTTTCACCACCCGGGGTTTTTTGCTTGTTATCCTAAGGATAACGTGTTTTTTCCTTGCAACAAATCTCCCTGTTCAAGCACTTTTATGTTCATTTCATACAAGCACCATGTCCCGATTACTAATTTGGTTACGAAATCATTGTTGTTAATTTTTGACTAAAACAATTTGGTGCCCACCGTGGGGCTAACGGTGCTTCAATCCTTCAAAATCTATTCATTTCATTCTCAGTCACTTTCAATCTGTAACACCCGTCAAACTGCCGGTTTAATGATTTAGCACGTGTAAAGGATGTATAACTCTCGGGACTTAACCGACATTTCTCGGAAGCCTTTACGTCATCCCGGTACGTTAAAGAACCTAACTTTTCCTTCCATTTTGCCTTACACTTCAATCTGGAGGGACTAAAGTGTAATATATTATGTTATAACAAAAACTAACCCTAGCCCCCCCTTGTTGCGATCGGCAGTAAGAAGAGACCCAAGACCCACGATTTTTCTTTTTTTTCAGCCAATTCTAAGCCTTAGAACTTCAATTCAAGGTATGTACTATGATTCCCCAAGTGTTTTACACGTTAATTGATCCTTATATTGCGCGTATTGATCGAAAAACATCTTGTTGTAGGCTAACCGGGTGGCTGTCCAATTAAGCTTTTCCGGGGCTGTTTTGAGTGAGGTTTTCGCATCAAAATCCCGCTAGGTATGGCATGTACATCATATTATAATTTTATTGCCAATGGAGGTGTTTAGGTCGGTCAATCGATTTTAGTTCGAAAACTAGGGTTTACCGGGTATACGATTGGCAATTGTTGAGTTTGATGCGTTAATCGATCGGATGACCGACCAAATCAGTTTGTACAGCCCTAGGGAGGTTTAAGGGCTGTGGGAAAATTAAAATTTTGATACTCGGGGCTGTTTTGGTTGGTGATTGGTCAATCGAGTCGGCGGTGCGCGAATTTTCGTTTAAATGTTAAATTGAAAGTTGTAAAAAGGAACCGTCAACCCTATCAACTCGGGTGACATAATTATGATGTAAGAAAATGTTAAGATGGGAATTTGATCCATTTGGGGCTGATTCGTTTGAAAATTTGTTTTAAGATTTATTACGCACGTATTCGAATCGATTTGATTACCGGCGGGTGAGTTGTGCATCATGGTTAGCCACGACCATAATCATAGGGTGGATTTGGTTAGTTGAAAGGTTTTAGGGGCTGAGGTAAAGTAATTGGGTTTGGGTTGGGCCTCGGCACAAGTTGTTGGGCCTTGGGCCAAAGTGTTGGGCCTTGGGCCAAAGTGTTGGGCGTTGGGCCAAGTTGCTGGGCCTTGGGCCAAAGTGTTGGGCCTTGGGCCAAGTTGTTGGGCCTTGGGCCAAGTGTTGGGCCTTGGGCCAAAGTGTTGAGCTTAAACGGCCCATTAGGCAAGAGTGTTCTTACTGTCTAGTTTAGTAACGCGTTGTGTATAATTTACAGGCCTTTACTTGTGATTGTGCACTTAGGGATTTCCTAGCTCGTTGCAGGTGTTCGATTGATTTCAGGTGAGTTCTTGATACCCCGTTTAACTCTTTTTAAGTTTTGGGCTAGCATGCACACCTAAGCGATTTTGCTTGATGAAATGTTTTAAACGATTTTACATAGGCTTGCTAGTATTGGTAGGCCTTGGAATGTTAAGGAATGTATGTATGTATATATATATATATATATATATATATATATATATATATATATATATATATATATATTCGCCAAATATTGGCCATTCAAATATATATATATATTAGAATGGCCAATATTTGGCGAATGTTGTAGTCGTCTCTGCCTACTTTGTGTTTGCATGCGCTGAATGTTATGTGTTTGGGTTGTACGTTTTCTCGACCCTGAATGTTATTATTGAATGTTATATATATATATATATTTATATATATATATAGGAATGCACATATAGAGATGCTCATACGTAAGGATGATTATTTATTTGAATGTGGTGACCTAACCGATGTACTTCCGTTTACTATTTTAAAACCGTTGGAATGATAATTAAGAATTTTGTCACTTATTCAAAACTTGAACTCAGTTAGCTTAAGCTGACTTTGTGTGCATGTTAGTGTGAGTTTCAGGTTAGGAAGATGATGCCTTATCGCTTGGACGTGCACGAAGCTACTTGGACGGTGAAGGGCATACGGGAAATGAAGATTTTATTATTAAACATTTATTTTTAAAAATTTTTATTTAAAGTTAATTATGTAGGTTTTGGGCAAAATTCCCGGGTTTTGGGAACTCATTTACTTATTTACGTTTTCCGCCGAATTATACTCTGTGATGCTTATTTTAATGAAAAGAATTGTTTTTAAGTTTAATTATTTTTACGAGTGTTTTGAATGATTACCAACTGTGGGGTTCCCGGGGTTTTGATTTTGGCTCTCCAGGATCATATATCCTTCAGAATCCCGGATCCTTGGGGACACAATAAGCAAGGATTCTGTCTCGGCAGTAGTCAGGATACTAGGGAACCTACCCTTCGGTATCCTCGGAATTATCCAGACCTACGAGGCTAGACTCCATGAACATGCAACCTCATTCGACCATGCCAGCCGGCATATTCTCGTCAGGATCTCCTATGGTATCCTCTGAAGTGGATATTGGAGATGACATCCCTATGCATACGTCACCTTATACTGAGGATACTCTCTATGGAGGAACTAGCCGTTAATGCTCAGGATACCAGAGACCTAACTACAATCTCGGTAATAGTTTACTTAATGCTAATTTATATACTAACTATGGATCTGTGCAGGATAAGGGAATACCTCCCGAGATAGCCAGGGAATTGCAGAAAATGAAGGATATGATTTCCGATATCCCTGGGATAATCCGTCCCATAGCTAAAGTTCCAGTAGGCAGTCACAGATTATCCATGTTCACATGGCCTATATGCGAAGTGGAGATCCCCAAGAAGTTCCGGACGCCCAGCATGAAGCTATACAATGGCACAACGGATCCTGAGGAACACGTAGCTCAGTATAGAGAAAGGATGGAGATCAACGCCATCCCTATTGACATCAAAGAAGCTTCCCTATGCAAGGGGTTCGGTTCAACACTAACGGGACCAGCTCTCAAATGGCTATTGAGTATTCCTTCCAACACTATTACTTCATTTGCTCATTTGATTAACTTATTCAATAATCAATTTTCTTGTTGTAGATCTTTTGAGAAAATGACAGGTGATTTATATAGAATTATTCAACATAATAATGAATCCCTAAGGGATTACATAACTAGATTCAGTGGGGAAGCTTTGGATATCCCCAACCTTGATATGGCGGCTGCTGTTGAAGCTCTCAAGATGGGGTTAAAGAAGGATTCATCCTTCTATGATGATCTTGTCATGACTCCATGTAGGAATCTTGATGAAGTCAGAAACAGGGCATTAAGATACATTCGGCTAGAGGATGACGAGAAGGCTTATGTTAGTTTGGTTATCCCGAAGCACGAGTCTACCAACAGGAAGTCGGACTCTCCACAGAAGTTCTTTAGACCAAAGCCTTATTGAAGAATTATATACTATTGATGAGCTCAGAGATCTAGCTAAGATCAGAATGGCAGCATATCCACAAAGAATAGCCAAGTCCTACGACAAGAACATTCGAATCCAAAGATTCCAAGTAGGGGACATGGTGTTAAGAGAGGCATTCCAGAATACCACTAACCCAGCAGATGGGAAGTTAGCTCCAAAGTAGGAAGGTCCTCACTTGATCGATTCAGAAGTAGGCAAAGGGCCTACAGGTTAATCACTATGGAGGGAGTCCCTATACCA
Source organism: Bidens hawaiensis (assembly GCF_021521415.1). Lineage (NCBI taxonomy): Eukaryota > Viridiplantae > Streptophyta > Magnoliopsida > Asterales > Asteraceae > Bidens > Bidens hawaiensis. The sequence goes on from NW_027491022.1 coordinate 1,782,072, forward strand.
AGAGCTTGGAATGCTATCCATCTCAAGGCATATTTTTGTTAGTATCCTTAACTGGTATGTTCGTATCCTCAACATAATAAAGTTATGTTCCCTGATCTACTTTTACATTGTTTCATATTTAAACTTTATTATCTCTTTATCAAGTTTACTGACTTAAGCATCGGAGGGGTGTTAGCCCACCCCTCATCAAGAGTTTAGTGTTTTGCAGTTATCCCAAGGATACACTATCTTCACAACAGTCAGAGGCTGATCAGCTCACACACGAATAAGATATCCCTGATATCTTCTAAGGTTTAAAGGTTTTCACCTTTCCAACGAACGCCTGGAGCGCACGAATAAGATATCTTGGATATCTTCTAAGGTTTATGATAGAGCTTGGAACGGATCTAGACCTTGTGATTACAACAATACATGTTGATTTCAGTATACAATTAGTCTTGGTATACGTTATGTGTGTGTAGTGTGTGTATTGAGAGGACAATCGGACAGAGTAACGAGAGAGAAGTTAGCTAAATAACAGAACTTTTTTTTATAGAATAGATTACAGGGGTATTTATAGGGAGATGACCTCATTCGTTAAGATAAACTTAACGAATGAGTCATTCGTTACACTTACTTAACGAATAAACATCCTCATTCGTTATTACATTAGAGATAGCGAATGCCTAACATTCGTTATGCTCCATTCGTTAAACAGGGTTAACGAATGGGTCGTACATTAGACGAATGTGTTACATTCGTTACGGTGTAACGAATGTAACTTACATTAGAGCGAATGGCCCATTTAGCCATATTTACATTAAGACCCCTATACTTTAGACTTATTACATTAATGCCCTGATAAAGACCGAGACGTACAAAACATGTATCGACAAAATCCCCCTCGTCTCGAGCTCTTTATCCACTTTAACACTGAAACATCTTCGTCTTCCAGTCAACACAGCTATGAATCTTGTATGCATAACAGACTCTAACAACCTTCTGAAACTGCATAGCAAGTTCATAATCTCTTACATTAGCAAATCTGATCTGACTTGTAAATAACGCATCATTGTCAGACTCAGATAGGTTGACTAGTCACATTGAATCAATAACACGTATTGTCTTCGTGTTAGAACCGTGACCATAAACAATCACCGCTTCACCTGTAATATTGTCATAGCACCAATAATTAAACGAGGTGAAAAGACTCTGAGGAAATATCTTCATGGGAACCCTCTTCATAGTCTTAGGCAGCTTGACTTGTAAAATTAACTTCCTCCAGCCCGTGCGAGTATCAATCTCATCAATGTACTTATGAGTTGGCACCTGAGGCTTGAAAAACTTGAAACCAAATCGGGTTTCATGTAATAACTGCTTATAGAACCAACTAGCCCATTTATCGTCCCCACGATTCACAAACGGTCGATTGGCTAGGGTTCTCACGTCCCATCTGGGCATAGATAAGATATCGTGTGGGCGTTTAAAATAATAAATACCATTCTCCCTCTTCACGATATATACCTTAAGATCTGAATCATATTGCCATGCCACCATATCTCCTTTCACATCTTTAGCTGGCTTGTACTTCTTCATTTGGTATGCCGGTGCTCGATCACTTGTTAATTTGACTTCCTCTTGTTCATGATAATGAAAGGTCTTGATCATCTTGTTCATCTTCTTTACGTTATGCTCGAACATACCATCCAAAGCACGTTTGCACTTTTTATCAGTAGTGGATACATGACTTGATTCAGCAGCTTTAAACTTATTCTTTTCTTCTTGTAACCGACGTTCTGCTGCATTAAAATGTTCAGTCGTAAAAAACGGAATACCCGAGTCATTGTTATTATCTGTGTAAAACTCCGGATATTCTTCAGCAGTAACATCTTCCACTTCCACTTCTTTAAAATAAGGTACATTCCCGTGAGGAATACCTGTATCAGTACTATCTTCCATCTCCACATCCACGTTCTTACCCAATTCCTCAATCTCATCATCATTTAGATCCAGAAGCAAGGCAATTTGTTCTTTCGTTAAACAATGATCAACAAATTCATGTTCTTCGATCTCATCAGCATTCACCATACTATATACAATCCCATCCATTCCTATAAACAGAAGCATGATAGCCGGAATAACATCTATTGGCTTGGCTCTCGTGTAATCTTTATATGGAACAATCTGTAGATTACTAGCTTCAGACCCACCACCAACACTCGCATCAGTCTTATTACCCGCCGACGGTGTGGAACTTCCGCCCGGTTGCTGATCTACCCCACCCCCTGCACCATCCTAATCGTCTTCATTATTCTTCAACTTCTTTAATTCATCTTCTTTGCATGTCAGTTGAAGAATAATCTCATCCTGTTTGTCTAACCTCTCCCCCTGAGCAGCAACTAGGGCTCGAAGTTCCTTATTATCACGCTGAGCCGATAGAAGATGCCTCAACAAATTCCGTTGCGCTAGCTCATTTGCAGCTGTGTCTGCTTGCATTTGAGTGTGTTGTAAATGTAACAGATTCATCATTTGAAACCATTGAGTATGAGGATCTATGTGATAGAAATTAGGATGCACTGGTTGCATAGGACCCTGAGGACGACTGAATGACATAAAGGAGTGCTCAGGCCTCGGCAATAGTGTTGGAGTAACAGGAGTAACAGGTGTCGTTAGCTGTGGTGTAGGAATCTATGCCAATACAGTATGTAATATGTCTCCAAAATGAGGATCAGGCCTCACAGTAGTAGCCAAAGTCAGAGTTGGAGGCATTGGAGACGTAGGCATTTGCACAGGTGTTGGAGAACGAGGAAAATCTGTCATTGTAGTAGGAGTAGGAGATCGTGGAATCTGTGGAACTGGAACTGGAGAAGCAGTAGAAGAAATAATAGGAGTAGAAACAGCAGTAGAAGGCACAAATGGCTGACTCGGTATCTCAATACCCGAACGCCTTCTAACTTGTTGTTTCTTGGGTTTCTCCCCCTTTTCCGTCATCGGTTCTTTACCTTTACGCTTACGCTTCTGTTCATAACTTAACACGGCTTGTGGTCCTGGACCACCATCACCACCATCATCTCCACCATCACCACCATCACCACCTTCACATTCTGAATCGGAATCGTCATGAGCCCAACGATCATTAGGTGGCGCGACATAATCAATATTCGCTAGATGACCAATCAAACGTTTAAACCTTGGTCGATCTGCCAAACTCTGACCTCTGTACGATCTCAAACGTCGCATCGTCTCTTCATTCATATGATCGAGCCTCATCACATCTGCTTGATCTTTTTTCAAGTCAGGCACCAGATCATTTATCATCATTTGGAAAAATCTGAGATACATTAAGAACTTATGTTTACTGGTGATGTTTTCTTTCAAATGATAAAAAACCAATTCAGAGAAATTGAATGGTTTATTAAGAACAAGGGCAACAAACGCAGATTGAATCATCATTCAGCACTCGTCAAATCCACCTTTACGTCCTCCGAGGCAATGAATCAATACATGAAGCAAATACTTGTATTGTTCACATAAGTTTGCTTTGTTATACATTGACTTTCCCAGATCACCGTTATACTTTACCCTTCTAAATAATCCACATATCAATGCTCTATCAAACTCACATCAGTCATCAATTGTGTCATTAAACCCTAATGAATCTCTGATTACGCCCACATCAATCACCACCCGTCTTCCTTGAATTACTGCCTCAATTTGATTTTCTACTTCATTAAGTCTAGCAGTATTCCAGAATTCACCAATTATCTTCTGATAGACAACCACATGAGTCGAGATCGCCTTGTAAATTCTCGAGCGTATCAGAAAATTAATCATGCCCCCGAATATTGGAGAGTCTTCAAAATTCGGCTCAAGATAGGCACAAATATTATGGCTCTTGTTCCATGATAGCATGACGGGAGCTTGAACAGGTTCAGCTTGAATTTCAGTATACGGCTCAGGATTATTTGCTGGTTGTTGCTCGGGAACAGGGTTTTGAATATTCTTGTAAGCCATATCTGTTCAATACGAGCAAATATTAATAAAATATTCAATAATAATCTGATTGACGAATGTCAATCTCGTTCGTTAAAAGGTTTAAACGAATGAGATATTCGTACATTAAATGGTACATTCGTTACTAGTAACGAATTACCCTTAATCTTTAACTTATTCATTACAATTAACGAATCAAGTTCAACATTCAAACGAATCAGCTTAGATTCGTTACACTCCATTCTTTATCAATTCTTTTAACGAATCAATTATAATTCCTTATAAAGATTAACTATCTATTCGTTACCTTAATGAATCAGATAGTTATTCGTTAACTAATCAATGAATCAGACTATCATTCGTCATTGTGATAACGAATCATTTTTCATTCGTTATTATTATAACGAATCAGATTCATATAAACACTTTGACTAAACCAGAGTCAATTTACTTTTAATTTTGACTAATCAAAGTCAAACACGATGAAGATTATATGACGAAATCATCGATTACTCAAACATTTCACAATCAATCATAACCAGTACAATCGATAATCAATTTAATGCACTATTCATCGACAGTTATTCAAAAATTGATTTGATTATGAGGTTTAATTGAAGTTTAACTGAGCGATTAACATGCATAAAACAATTTAAACTGTTAATCCCTAGTTATCTGATGAAATCACATGTTTAATATATCCTTGTGATCGCCTTTACCTGTAGAATAAGAAATTGTTATTCAAATGATATGAAATGCATGTTCTGAATTCTTAAAAAATTTGGCAAGAGGTTGGCTTGAGAAGACAATGTAATAGGAACGGAGGAATGAAGGGTCATTCGTCTGCCCTTGAGATTATAAACTCAATAAGTTCACATTTCTCGGGATCATTCGTTCAAAATTTGAACTAACGAATGGCCTCATTCGTTAACTTATGATCCCGATTCATCAAACCTTTCAACGAATAAGATTCTCATTCGTTAAAATTTTAACGAATCTTATATTAATTCCTCTTATTTGTTAACCTTTTAACGAATGAAAAAAAAATCAATCGTTAACTCTTAACGCATAAAACATTCCATTTGTTAAGTTTTTAGACGAATGACATCCATTCGTTATGCACAACGGAAGCGAATGTCTTTATAACGAATGAGAAACTCATTCATTATGTTTAAATAACGAATGGCTTTACCTTCGTTAAACATTTTAACGAATCACCCAATTTATCTTTAACGAATGAGAAACAAATTCTCATTAAGGATTTAAGTAATATAAAAACCAATTAGGGTTTTAATCAATGAATTAAACAATCAATTAAATCCAAGTTAGGTTTTAATTGCATACATTAAAATACCTGATCAACCAAGGATTGGTAATACTTAATTTAAACTGATTTTTACGTTAAAAATAAAACTGGTACCAGTTGTAAATACATTAAGCACGATTAACTTAAAACTTTTTGGGGATCAATCTTTTTCTTTTTCCTTTGAATTTATTCGCTAGCTTGGTAAATCGAAACTAAAGCAGAATTGAAAAGAAAGGAAAAAAAAATCTTTTTGGATTTTCGAAATTTTCAAATAACAAATAACGAAAAAACAATAAACGACTAAACTATTAAAGCAGTACATATTTTTATAAGTTGAGCAGGGAATCATATTGACGAAAATATCACTGAGTAACACTTCAATTTCGATGATTATTAGACTCGTAACCCAACGATGATTGCAGATATAATTGTCCTCTTAAAATTTTTACAGACTTGTCGGAAACTTTACGATATGCTTTAATTTGGTTCAATTAGGCACGAAACCATATGTGGACCCCATCAATCAGATATAACATTTCTATCTCTTATACAGTGAATATCACATGTACGTTTTTCTTTTGATTTTCCAAATTTTGATTTACTGTGACTCATGCAAAAATAATAAAAAGAAAATAAAGCAGAAGGTCAAAATTTTCCCTTAAGGTCGGTATGACTACACGCAAATAAGGTTCCATTTCAACAAAATAAGAAGATAAAAAATAAGCTGAAATTGCATAAAATCTTAACTCTCAATTCGGATAATACCGTATTATCGCGCGGAGAAAGTCCAAGATTTTATACGAAACACCAAGTAACATAAAGCAGAATACCCAAATATTAACCCTCTGGTCGGATAATCTTATCGCGCAGGAGATGATCCAATATTTGAATAAAAATAAAGAAAAAATAAAGTTGAATATCTTTGCAAAATAAAATAAAAACAAAGCAGAATTTTCTTCAAAAATGAAAGCATGCACACACAGTAATCATTTTGACTTTTGACTTTTCTTTAAATCAGATATAGTATCAATCTTTCAAGATGTACTTCCACTAGGTTCGGCATTCATTATCTTTATATCTTATCAGTTCCTATATAGTCTGTCAAGCATATCTTTGCATATCATATTGCTGACCTTACGGTAATTTTTAATCTAGTTTATTCATTTACTAGATCAATCCCGTCAATGTACTATCATTTTCCCTTTTTGCTTCAAAACTCAATTTTGAGGAGCATTTTTCAATGTTTTTAAAATTTTTCTTTGAATTTTTTTTTAAAATTTGAATGTTTATGGAGTTTTTAAATTTTCTCTGTACAAACAGAAATCACAATATTTTTGGATTTTATATTTTTCTCTCCCTAAAAACAACAAAAATTGAAAAGAAAACAAGAAATAAAATGATTTAACCAAGCCTTTGAGTATCCTTTAAAGATTTTAAACCATTTATACCTAGCAGATATTGAAAACGTGTTTTGTCAAATGCCTTAGTATAAAGGTCAGCCTTTTGAAAATCCGTATGAACTTTATCAATGGATATTAATTTCTTTTCAAAACAATCACGTATAAAGTGATAACGGATTTCAATATGTTTGGTTTTCGAATGGTGAACCGGATTTTTGGTGATTGAAATTGCAGCAGAATTATCAATATAAATGGGAGTAGTAAGAAACTTCAAACCGTAATCCCGCAAGTGTTGCTGGATCCAGAGAACCTGTGAGCAGCAACTCGAGGCCGCCACATACTTCGCTTCGGCTGTTGAAGTTGAGACCGTTGCCTGCTTCTTACACTGCCAGGAAACAAGACGGTTTCCTAAGAATTGATATCCCGCTGATGTAGATTTGAAGTTGATCTTGCATCCTCCATAGTCCGAATCAGTAAAGGCGGTGAGATCGAACATATCGTCCTTGGGGTACCATAACCCGATGTCAGGATTTCCCCTTAGATAATGTAAGATGCGCTTTACTGCCGCCAGGTGAGTCACTCGGGGACTCGATTGGTACCTAGCACACAAACAAACAGCAAACATGATATCAGGTCGAGATACAGTCAAATACATAAGTGATCCGATCATAGCTCGATATAGGGTTGGATCTACGGTATCCTCCAATTCATCCGGTGATAAATTGTGACTCACGGGAAGAGGTGTTGAGGGAATTTTGCCATCGGATATCTTGAATCGGCTCAAGACATCGTTCACATATTTCATCTGATGGATAAAGATCTTGGTGTCAGATTGGTGAACTTGCAAACCCAAAAAGAAACTTATCTCTCCCATCGAACTCATCTCAAATTTTGTCTGCATTGTCTTCTCAAAGTCTTTACATAAGTTGTCATTTGTCGAATCGAAAATAATATCGTCCACGTAGATTTGGATGACGAGCAGATCATCACCCACGTTCTTATAGAATAAAGTACAATCCACAATTCCCCTCTTGAACCCACTTTCAATCAGATGGTCAGCCAACGTGCTGTACCAGGCTCTCGGGGCCTAATGTAAACCATAAAGAGCCTTGTTTAATAGGTAACACGCTCAGGAAAGTCTGGATCCTCGAAGCCAGGAGGCTGTTTCACGTACACTTCCTCATGAATAGCTCCTTTCAAGAACGCCGATTTCACGTCCAGTTGATAAACCTTAAAATTTTTGTAGGCTGCATAGGCAAGAAAAATTCGTATAGCCTCCAGTCGTGCTATCGGAGCATATACTTCAGTGTAATCTATGCCTTCTTGTTGATTGTATCCAAGTACGACCAATCTTGCTTTGTTTCTCACGATTACCCAGCGGTCGTCCTTTTGGCACTTAAAAACCCATTTAGTTGGAATCGCCTTTTTTACGCGATCGGGTTTATCGATTAAGTCCCATACACCCAGTCTTATAAACTGTTGCAGCTCCTCCTGCATAGCTTCAACCAATAATGGTTCCTTGAGTGCCATTGCGACACTTGTCGGTTCTATCTGTGATAGGAAGCAGGTGTATTGTGTGATACTGAGAATACCCGAAGAGTGCAAATCCTCATAAGCACAAACTGTCAAATCCTCAGTAGGAGATACATTAAAATCAGCTTGATCATCACATACATTAGCCAATTGGTGCCTTGTATGAACCCCGTCGTTCACATCACCAATTATCTGATCCTGTGGATGTTGTGAATGAATCCTTAAAGAAGGATTTGTAGGAACAGATACATTATCACCAAAATTGGTGATATTCTCCTCCGCTGTGTCTACAGTGACAATTGTTGAAACATCACTGATTAGAATTGGCTCGGTAGTTTCTTGAGCTTCATCTACCATTACAGATGATGAATCCACATAGTCGGCATCATCGGAAGAATCCGAAACATCATTCGGCGTTTCTGATACATTAGGAGAGTCATTTACATCAACCGAAGAAAACCTTGGATTCGGAAGACACTGATCTTCCAAGTAAGATCTAATGACATCGTCAGGTACTTCATCGACCGTTGATGTAAATGAATTAAATAAGCAATCGTAATCAAACATCCAATCGGGACCAGTACCAGGTGGTGGAGTCGTATAACATTGACAATCAACGTGATACCATTCTTCCACACAACCTGAAGAAATATTGAAAATCCGCTTCTTCAGAGAGTTGTATCCCAAGAAATAACCCTAAAAAACTTTCTCATCGAACTTTCTAAAATCTTTCTTCAAAACAGTACATGGACACCCAAATGGCTCTAAATACTTTAAGTTCGGCTTATGATTATTCAGAAGCTCGTAACTTGTCTTCTTGAGCTTCTTTACCGTTAGTACACGATTCAGTGTATAACATGCCGTATTCACAGCTTCGTTCCAGAATTGAACAGGTAGCTTTGAATCAGCAAGCATTGTACGTGCAGCTTCAATCAGCTTACGATTTTTCCTTTCAGACACACCGTTTTGTTGAGGAACATAAGGTGCACTGAATTCCCGATGAATTCCTTTCTGAATACAGAAGAAATCCAATACATTATTCCTAAATTCAGTTCCGTTATCACTACGAATTCGTCTCACTTTCAGTTTATAAAGTGATTCGATCTTCGTGATAAGATTCTGAATTAAGACAGGAGTCTGATCCTTCGATCCCATAAATAGCACCCATGAGTATCGTGAAAAATCATCCGTTACTACTAAACAATAAAAATCTCCAACAATGCTAACACGATTCACCGGACCAAAGAGATCCATATGAAGGCGTTCCAGAGGAGTAACAATAGTGTTTAGTGACTTGCTTGGATGTTATTTCTTCTTTTGTTTCCCCTTCTTGCACGCGAAGCAATGATCGTTGAACTTGAAATTCTTGAGTGACACACCATTCACTCAATCTTTTGACAATAGAAAGTTCATCTTTCGAAAGTGGATGTGTCCTATGCGTCTATGCCAAAGAATAGAATCTTTCTCAGTTGCTTTGGACACGAAGCAAGTAGCTGAGGGCGAAACTTGTACATCATAACTCATGTCAAGTACATAAATTTCATTTGATCGAGGTGATCGCATGACAACCATGTCTTCAGGAATCGTCTATCCCGGTTGAAGAATAACACATTCCTTGTCGGTGAATATGGTGGTAAATTTCTTATCGCAAATCTGTGACACGCTCAACAGATTATGATCCATCTTCTCACAATAATTAACCTTTTCAAATGTTTCTTTTTCGTTTGAAACTTCTCCCTCTTTCGTAATCATTCCTCCTTGGTTACCAGCAAACGCAACATAACCCCCTTGAATATCTTTGATGTTATTCAGAAGATCCAGGTTGCCGGTGATATGCCGAGAACGTCCACTATCCAATATCCATTTGTGATTAGACACGGATCGAGATGTACCCTGCACAAACAAGTAAAATGATTAGTTCAAAAAGGCAGCCCAAGCCTCAGTCTTGGGCTCTTCCTTTGATACTTTCGGAGAACATGATAATTCAACACTCGTATTCGGTACATGGGAATAAGTGACTGGTTTCTTGTTTTTCTTCTTTAAGTATCCATCACTTATTCTTCCCGAATCAGTGTTTGAACAACTGGGTTGAGCACGGTCAACACATTTGCTCGATACATTAATTGAATCAACCCACACAACTTTTCTCGGATTGGTATTAGAATACATTATCACATACTCATCAACTCTATTTTCTTTTAAATTTGATAATGAATGATTCTTTCGAGTTGATGAGTCATTGATATCATCAATCTTTGCTTCGCACTTTTTGGAAACATGACCAGGTTCACCACATTTGAAACATAATCGAGAATCCAAAGTGTTTTATGGCAAAGTACATGTAGTCTTTGATAGAAAAGATTTATGAATATCATCTTTGGGTTTCTCAATTGTAACTTTCTTCGGTGTTTCATGTTTTAAACCCTTTCTTTTCTTATAGAATTCAAAATTTGTAAAATTCGAAGAATTTTCCAAACCTGACGATTTTATGAACGTGATAGGTTTAAAAACATTAGTTTTTGGTTTTTCTTGAACATTAACAATTTTTTATTGATAAAATTTTTGTTCAAGTTCAGTCATTTGTGAAGTGTCATCCTGAAATACACTTTCAATCATTTCAGGTTTAAGAAGATCCAAAGGAACTTCTTTGTCAGAAAACACTTTTGACAAACCCTTTAATTTAAATACTTTTCCATTCGATGATTTCAGTTGAGGATTAATGAATCGCATCAACTTTTCATCAGACACCGAAGGCTTGTCTGATTGAGATACATTAGATTTTTCCTTAGGAATTACTTTAGTACTTACCTTAGGAATGTTTGAAGCAATACCCGAAGTCTTTGAGCCATACACATCTTGTTCAAAATCATCGGGTTCACACAGAATATGATTGTCAATTGGAATATCTTTGTTTTTGACAATCACATCTGGTTCAGACAACACCTCGATTGAACCATCCAATTTGTTTTTGGTGAAAACCTTTTTTACTTTCGATATGAATTGGTTCAAGAGCAGGACAAGTTGTATCAACACTTTCAAATTTATCGGTAGACATATTTGAAACTTTTTCTACATCGAGAATGCTACTGTAATCATGTTTAAAAGGAGGTGGAATTTCGACGTAACCCAAACCTGCTTTTCCATTTTTCTTATGTGAATGATTAACCTCAATTATTTCATTCAAAAGAAATGAAGAATCTCTAAATTTTCCAAGCTTATTATTCAATTCCATTATTTCATTTTCAAGATTGGAAATACAGGTTCGGAGTCGAAGAATCTCCTTCAAATGTTGATCAACTTCAATAATTTTACAATGAACTTTAGTTTTAAAATCATGATTGCTTTCAGACAATTTTTGAATTTTCAGAGTTGATTGCTCTAGCAATTTTGTCTTCTGTTTATAGCATTCTTTGATTATAAAGTGGTCTTTTGTGAGTGTATTGTTCTGAGTTAATGCTGTTTCAAGTTTGGCTTTTAATACAGCACATTCAGCACAATCATTCACATTTGATGAAGGTTCAGATGCATTAGATTGAGATTGGAAACATACCTCATCAATCTTAGCCATACAAGCATAAGATTCAGCTTTCAAAGAGATTGATTCAGTTTGAGACAATAGACTTTGATCAGTGTCAGTCTCAGAGTCAGACAAATTACTTCCCTCCGATAAGTTATCACTGCTAGCATCTTCAATTTTCTCCACTGATTCAAAAATAGCCACGTTTGCTTGATTTCCCAACAAACGTTGAGACCAATCAAATACTTCAGTGACCACTAAAGCTTGAGTATCAGAAGATTTGTCTTGATCACCAGATACAACAGATTTACTCTTATCCCCACCAGATGAATTCTTTCCTGAAGAACGTTCAGAATTGTGTGAGCCAGAATGATCTTTCCTCGGCTTGTCACATTCTTTGGCAAAATGACCAAATTCCCCGCAATTATAACATTTTACCTTCAGCTTATCAAACCCGACCCTTTTGTTTAACTTAGGAAGATCTTTTCCCGTTCATTGCATAAACCTTTTTACTTTACAAACGATCATAGCCATATTCCATTTTAAATCCATTAGCTCAAGATCGTCCGGGTCGATTTGATCATAATCTTCATCTGTGAGATCGCTCGTAGCGATCTTGCTTCCAACCAGCTGTTCATAAGAAGTCATGAATGCACACACAAAAGCAAACTGTTGTTCAGCTTCTTGCAGATTAACCTTAGGCAAGCTTGATGCATGAGCATTTGAGTTTGTAGTCGCACCACTAGCCATAAAACATACATTAGGTGGACTGTTTACATTAGAATCCTCTTGGGATTGAGTAAAGAACACATTGATTGGCACTAAACTTGAAGCATTATTTGCTGGCAATGCACCTCCATAAAGTAAAGGGTTTTGGGTTGAAGACTGATGGTTTTGATTCTCCAACGTATTTTGACATTTGATATCAAATTCCCTTTCTTCAATTTTGTTTATGAATTGCACAGCTGAAAGTTCAGGTTTCTGAAAAAAACCGTTCTCTTTTAATACGAACAAGAAAGTCGAGTAAGATGAAGGTAGAACATTCTTTAGAGCATCGATCTTATCTTGTTCTGTTGGCTCAAGATCGACACTAGACATCTCAACAATCAAATGGCTAAAACGGTTAATCATTTCTTCCACCGTCTCATTTTTCATCAAAATGAAATTTCTGAATTGAAATTTCACAAGAGTCTTTTTGCTTTCAAGCGTGTTTCCTAAACTTCTCGTTTTCAACGTTGTGAACAACGAAGCACAGACTTTGATAGTACTGTATTGATGAAAAATATGTTCTTGTAATGCCATGGTGAGAGTCGAGTATGCTTTTGTTTCACTTTCAAAATCCTTAAGCTCTTGAGTCTCATATTCTTTAAATGGTTTCGGAGTCCATCCCGCATTGTTATTACCAATCAGTGGTGCCGAATATACATCATCGAGAAATTGGACACTACTAGGATGCACTGATCCCAAGTGAGCACGGAACCTCAGTTCCCAACGAGCAAAATACGACAGTTTCAACAACTTGGGACATTTATTATGACTACCGATCTCATTGTCCATGGTCCGCATTTGTTGCAATAAGACGTTTTGAGACGCTAACGCATAGTAAGACGTGTTCTGAGCAGCCATAATGAACCAACTGTTTAAACTTTAGGGATTAAAATTGTCAAATTTTCAAAGTTTATTCGTTTACTGTTCACACGAATGGACACAGTAACGAATGAGACAGAATTTTAACGAATTACTTTAACGAATGTGCTATTTCGTTGAATTACTTTAACGAATGAGATATGTGATATTCGTTAAAGATGGTTTACTTTAACGAGTGAGTCCTAGAGAGTAAGACTTAACGAATGGACTTTAATGAATATGATAAGAATGTGGCTTCACGAAAGAGGTTTAGCGAATAGGATTAGAGCGAATAAACAGGTTTAACGAATGAGATTGAAATTTTAATGAATGAACAGTTAGGATTTAGCGAATAGGCAAATTTTAACCTTTAACGAATCAGTCTTCAACCTAACGAATGAGTCTTCATCTTAATGAATGAATCTTCAACATTTCAAACTTTCAATTTCAAACTTCAAACTCGTCTGAATCACACCTAGAACACCAAAAACTTAGATCAAACTAAACCTAAACCAATTCTGAACCTCACTACCCTAGTCCGAAATCACAAACTCATAACAAACAGGTTCAATTTTTTGATCAACTCAGTCTCTGTTCACTAAGTAACTATTACCTTAAACAAACTCAATCAATAAATCATAATCTGCATCAATTGAATACGAATATATCACTAAAATCAACGAATTGTATCGTAGATCAGATCCCAGAGCTCTGATACCACTTGATAGAGCTTGGAACAGATCCAGACCTTGTGATTACAACGATACATGTTGATTTCAGTATACAATTAGTCTCGGTATGCGTTATATGTGTGTAGTGTGTGTATTGAGAGGACAATCGGACAGAGTAACGAGAGAGAAGTTAGCTAAATAACAGAACTTTTTTTTATAGAATAGATTACAGGGGTATTTATAGGGAGATGACCTCATTCGTTAAGATAAACTTAACGAATGAGTCATTCGTTACACTTACTTAACGAATAAACATCCTCATTCGTTATTACATTAGAGATAGCGAATGCCCAACATTCGTTATGCTCCATTCGTTAAACAGGGTTAACGAATGGGATGTACATTAGACAAATGTGTTACATTCTTTATGGGGTAACGAATGTAACTTACATTAGAGCGACTGGCCCATTTAGCCATATTTACATTAAGAACCCTATACTTTAGACTTATTACATTAATGCCCTGATAAAGACCGAGACGTACAAAAAATGTATCAACAGTTTAAAGGTTTTCACCTTTCCAACGAACGCCTGGAGTGCACGATGATTCGGATATAGTTCGAGGCAAGCGGACCAGACCAGCTGATAATCCGTTTGTTGTTGGCTATATACCGAATCCTTAAGATAAGTGGCAGACTTGTCACACATACGGTTTATAACATTTTCATGTTATCTAAGGTTTATAACATTTTCATGTTATCTCAAGTTTTGGCATTTACATGCCCATACGTTTGGGACTTTCCCCAGTATTATCTCAAGCTTAGACATTTTCATGTCCCCCAAGTCAAGGCCTAGTCGCCAGTGAAAAGGCTTTATCGCCAGTACAAAGGCCTTGTCGCCAGTAAATGGGCTTTATAGCCAGGATTATCTAACTTTGTTTTGACAGATCGAAGATCGGACAAATCGCTAAATGTTGATTACAAAGTTGTTTTTGACTTAGCAAAATTCCAGAAACATGATACTTCAAAAAGCTCAACAATTGGGGACATCATATGTAAGCTAACTAGACTTATAAATGATCTCCATGAAGGTACTCTTTACACTTAGTTCTATCACTCAATTTAAATTTCAAGGAATGATCTTTTGGCTTGATTATGATAACTCACACAAGGTATATGGATATACTGTCCTTATGATGTTTTATGATAAGTCTTAAAGATATATTTTCTAGAGATATAATTCTTAAAATATTTTATTTTGAAATACAATAAGTTTAAGAAATATGTTTTCTATGTACATTATCCATAAGATGTTCTGTTTCAAAAACTTAAGTCTAAAAAATATTTCTCGGACACATTATGAATAAAACGAATCAACATGAGTTATCTAAAAAATCATAAAATTAAAACTCAATGTAAAAGCCAAAAGATTATGTCATTACTAACAGAAATTGTAGGAAATTAAGAACAATGCCCAGGCTTCGTTCTCAACAAACAGAAAGACTCTTCCACATTCTCTTCGCTCAGCTCCGCCAAGATCTTCTCTCAAGCTGCCACATCCCAAACAGGAGTCTCCAACCCAGCAGCCTTAGCTTCCTAAACCTGGACTTGACGACGAAAAGCTTGAGTTTTTTACTCGTGGTGATTGAAGAAGAAGAAGAACAAGGAGAGAAAGAGATTTACTTGGATAATGATCGGGTGAAGAATTCGAGATTCAAAAAATTAACAGCTGTAAACCACCTCTTACAACTGTTAATTTTGGGGACAATTGTTAGGGCCCGGATTTTCGGTATCCTCGGCCAGTAGTATGTTCAGGATAACTTCAAGATATGACATCCTCCGAGGTAACAGGTTAAAGGACGTTGCCATGATCTCCCGGAGACTCGGACTTGCAGTTATTAGCGCGTGGCAAAAAAGGAAACGCGGAAATGAAACAGCTACCTTAAATAAAACGTGGCAGAAATGGAAACGCGCTTAATGGGGGATTAACCGCTAATTGGACTCATTCCATAGTTTCCTAAAATATATAGAAGTTTGTTAGGCTCTTTTTTTCTTAAAAATATAGCGATAAGCTTCGATCAAAACACACACTAGACACACGAGACTTACTAGTACTCGCATTCTCTGTAATCACGATCGAGTTGTAGCTCCACCATTATAACCACTTTTTGTTATTAATAAACTGGTGGTGATAGTTTTCACCACCCTGGGTTTTTTGCTTGTTATCCTAAGGATAATGGGTTTTTTCCTCACAACAAATCTCCGTGTTCAAGCACTTTTACGTTCATTTCATACAAGCACCAAGTCCCGATTACTAATTTGGTTACGAAATCATTGTTGTTAATTTTTGACCAAAACAACTTCATCATGTGTATTAGGGGTAGTAAACCGTAGTTAGGCGGTATTTTCTACTTGCATCAATCTTCTATTTATCTTATGCAAGTGGGAGATTGTTGGACTCGATATGCCCAAGACACATATTATTATTGATGTGGTTAGTATGTCATGATCCAAGTCGGGTCATACCCAATAACAAGCTAGACAAACACCAATAATATTTGTTTATATATGATATGATCATAACAAATGAATATTAACAATTGAGTTATTTAGAAAGGGGTTTCTAAATAAAATGTTCTTGAGAAATAAATAAATCATAAGGATGATTTCTACTTTAAGAAAAAGCATTTCATATTGTTACTTAAGATGGTTAAGTAACAATATATTAAGCATGTTACCTATAATGTGTCATTGTGTATAACACAATATAATTGTGTATGACACAATATATGTGTGTATAACACAAAGCATTGTGTATAACAACAATATAAGTGTATATGACACAATACTATATATATATATATATATATGGAAACCTTGCAAATAATAAATATAAGAAAGGAAAGAAGAGGGGCCGCCCCCCTCTCTCCATCTTCTTGTCTTATTTTTTATTATTTAAAAGTGAGTGGGTACATGCAAGAGAGGTGATTGGATGCCTTGGGTGGTGCCTTTCATAACTCTCCCAACTCTCTTTCTCTCACATAACACACAAGAGACATAAAAACACTCTCCTCTCTTTCTCTCTTTGAATTCGGCCAAAGAACAAGGAACAAGAAGGAGGTGCTTTCAAGTGTGAAATCCTAGTTAATCAAGGTGTATTGTCGGAGGCTTGGGGTATGCAAGCTTGAGGACCTTCCTATTGAAGTTTTTGCCTTCTTACCATCCTCTCCACCCGGATTTGTCATCTTGAAAGGTAGTATTGACATGCATGAACTTATAGTGACATGCATGTGATTGATAGTATGTATTTCTTATTTGGATCCGGGCTTGGGTTTTGCATGTGTAAAATTGGTTTTATACATATCAACTAACAAGATTAAAACTAATTTCCGCTGCGTTTTTCATAAAATTAGGATTTTATGACTTTGATAATATTTTTAAAACCCAACATTAGGGACAGAATTAGAAGTAACTCTATTGAGTATATGAACGGATACTTTTAAGGCTTTAGTCTAAATGTAACATCCCGAAATTTCAAAGTGATATTAATTGTATTACTTACTAATAGAGGGAAAGTTTACTCGGGTTGTCAGGAAATAAATAATAGAGTAGGAGTTGGTATGAGTCGGGCTAGTGTTGGATTAATGGAGACGGGTTAAATGAGAATGGGCCTTAGGTCCATGGGATTTCAGGGATATAAATATCCCCTAAACCCAAAATATCTTTCATTCCTTATTCTCTCTAACACTCCAAAAACACACACACACCACAACTTCGCCGGCCGGGCCAAGGGAAGAATCGGGCAGATCCGAGAGAGAGAGAGAGAGCGGTTGGTTGTGATTAACAAGTAAACAAGATCCAAACAAAGCTCAAAAAGGTATGATTCTTGATCTTTGAAGTTTAAAGATCCAAGCTTTTAGTGTATAAGTGACCGAAAATGGTCGGGAAGCGTAGTGGGTGATATTGAACCATAGAAAGGGTGTTAAAATCGCTCAAAATGCTGGAAAGAAACCGAACAGCGGCTGTCTGGGCAACTTCGCCTGCATCTGGGCAACTTCGCCTTCAAAGCGTTGAACTTCGCCTGCAAGCTAAGTTCGCCTGATGGCAACTTCGCTGTAAAGTTAAGTTCGCCTAACTGGTAACTTCGCCTGAGGCCAAGTTCGCCTGATGACAACTTCGCCTGAAGCCAAGTTCGCCTGATGACAACTTCGCTGTAAAGCTAAGTTCGCCTAAGGTTTAACTTCGCCTAAAGCCAAGTTCGCCTGAGGTTTAACTTCGCCTAAAGCCAAGTTCGCCTAAGGTTTAACTTCGCCTAAAGCCAAGTTCGATTAGAAAATAAATTAAAAGCGATAAGTAAAAGTAAGCTAATACTAGTCCACCAGATTAGATCAGGCGAGTATTGATACGTGTAACTTGTACAGTCAGCCGAGCTCAGTTAAAGAAGGGATTTACAGCTACCAGAGGAAGAAGCAGAGTTCAGGTGAGTTTCTAGCCCCATTCCTTGTTATGTTTTCGGGGCTGTGTGCATACTCAATATGTTTGTTAATACACTTATCCTAAGAGATAAGTGTATGCCTTATGTGGATAATGTGAAATGTATGAATGATTGCTTGATGGTACGTGAACGATCTTCGGATATTGCACGTACTGTCAGGTTGTAACGCTATGTATAAGGTAAGTATGTTATGTATGTTTATGTGTATGAACATGATAGAGATAATAGAAGAAAGAAATGATAATGTATGGTTGTATGGTTACGAAAAGGGTACCGAGCCCTAATAATACTCGAGGTATGATGTATGGCTGTATGGTTACGAAAAGGGTACCGAGCCCTACTAATACTCGAGGTATGATGTATGGTTGTATGGTAACGAAGAGGGAATCGAACCCTACTAATATTCGAGAACTAGGGAACCGAACCCTACTAATATTCGATATTGCACGTACTGTCGGGATATAAATAAAGATATTAATATTGTATGTAATGTAAGGATGATGTATGAACATTATGAATGAAAGCTTGTCGGTACGTGAACGATCTTCGGATATTGCACGTATCGTCAAGGGAAGTGAATAGCTCCTTACATGGATATTAAATAATAACTTAAAGTATAGTGTTCCTTCTATGGAAAGTATAGTGTTCCTTCTATGGAAAGTATAGTGTTCCTTCTATGGATAGTAAAGTGTTCCTTCTATGGAAAGTATACAGAGTGTTCCTCCTATGGAAATTATATATAGTATGGTAATGGTAATGGTTCTTTTAATAGATATTACGTGACAATCCTCCTATGGATATTTATACGAGGGTAAGGTAGTAATATGTGTCTTCGGATACGGGAAGAAATATATGGGAATAAATTGTATGTTGCCTGATTAACTAGAACTCACTCAGCGTAGTTGACTTTTAGTATGCACACAGGTGAGCTGATTATAGAGTTAGCATGAGGATGACACATGGCATGGATTGAACGGCTGGCATCTGAAGAAAGAAGTAAAGATGTTTTAAAAATAAAGTTTTGTGTTATGGTATCAAAGAAAAGATTTAATGTTTTGTAACAAATGATTGATGTTTTATATTCCGCGAAAAGTTTAAAAAAAAAAAAAAACTCTGATTTGAAGAACTGTGTTTATGAGTAAATCCGACGCTAAAGTGGGGTCGCCGGGTTCGGGGCCTTACACTAAAGGAATAGAGGTAATCTAATGTTGGTTAACATACTACATACTATATCCATAGGGGTTCTATTTCTCCGTTCGACGACACCATTTTGCTGAGGAGTACCTAGCATGATGTATTAGTTCAAGATCCCATGGCCCTTACAAAACTTATAAAATGGACCAGGAGCATGGCCCACATAAGTATGTCTTCCATAATATTCACCTCCCCTATCTGATCTGACATCTTTATTTGACGATCTAATTGTTTTCCAACTTCGTTTTTATAGTCTTTAGAAGTTTTAAAAGATTCGGATTTTTCCTTAATGAGATACATGTACATATAGAATGAGTAATTATCAACGAAAGTGTTAATGAAGTATGTCTCGTTATGCAGACAATGGGGTAAGGACCACTAATATCAGTATGAATGAGTTCTAATAAATCAGTGCTCCTAGTGGTGCCTTTCTTATTTACTGATGTCATTTTGCCTTTAAGGCATTTGACAAATGTTCCAAAATCGGTTAAATCAATATGTGATAAGACTTCATTTTTAACAAGTCGGGTTAACCGGTATCGTGAGTTGTGGCCTAAGCGTTGATGCCACAACATAGATGAAGTCTCCAAGTCTCGTTTCTCTTTAAGCTTTGTGAGTGATTCATTAATATTATATGACAATGTTAAAAAAAATTATCATCTAGTTCTAATCTATAAAGACCACCATATGATCCTAGTTGTATATATATTTATGTATTGATAAACTTTGTATTAAACATAAGAATTCAGTTATCATTGGATGACTGTAATTAAGATCTTAATATCAACTTGTTGTGTATCACCTCGTATATGTTATTTGTGCTTAGGCAAAGGTGAGTTTCTCACAATCCCCACTTTTTAAATGTTTTTATTGTTTATAAATGTTTTTGGGGGAAGAAACCGTTTCATGAATTACATTTTATTTTTACAAACACATTAAATGGGATAAGTTAAATTAGACTGGCATAAATTGCCTAGTGTAAATTACCAAGTCGTTAATAGATCTATTAATAGTTAACTTCAAAGTAGGATATAGAAATATTAATAGATCTATTAGGGTGACGACCCGTCACTTTCCAGTCGCTCTGGGTATAGTTGTAACGAATATTTTGAGTATGGTATGTTTCGGGTTATTGATTTAATTGTCTAAATTGTGTCATATTCTTAGCTTGTTTATGACTAATACGGTTTGTTCAAATAAATAAAATGTTGCTTTTCTACAAAATTTATGAATTACCTTCGTACTTAAACGATGAGGATTTTAGTGTGAAAATATTAATTGTCACACTTTGGATTAAAAATGATATATTTTTAAATATTAATCCCAATCCCAGCCCCTACCCCTTCCACGATATTCCGGCCGGCGGGAAATCTGGCGAAGCCACGAATTCTGGCAACCCATTAAAATCATCAATACATGTATTTTAATGCAATTGAAACTTGTAACCGCTATAGACCTTAAAGGAAAACTTATAAACATCGTTATTTACAAGTTATAACATCAAATAACAGCCAATTTAATCCCGTAACTCGCGTGAACCCGCCGGAACTTTTTTAAAATCACATTTACGATCAATTAACACCAAACGTTTCAATTAATCCTATAAATAGAACCTAAACTAACATCCAAACTTGCGCACACCTTCAATTCCATCTAAAACTCTCTCTACAATCCGGAATGTCAGGATCAGATCTAGCGCAAAACTAATAGTAGTCGACAAGAGCACACTAGATATAACAAACCGAATACCTTCTGATTATACTAGCGTAGTCAATATAAACAGAGGTTGGGAATGAAGATTAAAATAAAAATAGTAAGCCAAAGAAATAGAAAAAGATTCACTAGATTTAATATATCATTGATGAACAGTGACAAAGTTGCATGGAATGTCTAGGGTTTTGTGACGGCGGTACGAGGTAGTATAAATGAGGAATAATTGCTCTGACTGTTATGCTCTCGTATTCCGTATATTCTCCTCCTCTGTGTGTTTAACCTATGATTCTATTTATAGATCTAGACATTCGTTCTAGAAACCCTAATGATTACATAACGAATGACAAAATAAATACAAGTGTAAAACAGGTATTCGAGTATGATAAATCCATGTCGATCATACTTTGTAATGCACAATATGCTCGAAACATGTCGTCGAGCAGACGTTACTTAGAATATTTTCACAAGAAAATATTCTTCTCTAACTGACTTCAATTTTCACAACTTATTCTTTCTTTGCTCGAATAGGTTCCACGAGCAAGCATGTTCTCCTTGATCTCTTCAATCTTTCCTTAGGATTTATTGTGAACAATTCCAACATGCTTGAGTACTGAACCTTGCTCGAGATAGAACAATGCTTGAAGGTTATACTTGTAACATTTGAGATCTTCTTTTATTGTATCCATGCTCGACCCACCAAGATGCTTGAAATACTTGGTTAAGCTGGATAGATCAAGAGGTTTGCTCGAATAGCAATCCATACTCAATGAAGAACATCCTTGCTTGACGAAGTGTAGCTTGCTCGAAGCTTTCAAAACTTAGAAAAAATTCCAGAAGATAGTCTTATGAGCATAAGACATTATGCTCGAGGATGTAAATCCATGCTCGAAGGTTCAAGATTGCTCGAAGTCCATACTTAGCCATTTCTTGAGGAGGTTGAGAAGATTCCAATCTTCCTTTGTAAATTTCCGACTCAGCAATCTCCGCCTAGATTGGAACAAGCTCAGATGCACCAAAACATACATACATTAAGTTACACATGTGTCAAAATATAATCATAATCATATGAAGGAAATAGTCATAACATTACGTAATCAAATTATGCCATTTAGGCATTACACATAAAATTACAAGTATTATCAAATTACAAAATCAAACAAAAATACATAAAAAGATAAAAACTGCAAAAATTCATAAGATATTCCAGTTAGCACCAATCTTTGCAGCTCCTTCTCCATATTCCAGCCTTCGAGCCCTGATCAATTTGTCGTGTCTAACCTCAGCTACTCTTTGTTTGAACATGTCAAGTTCAACACTATCCATTGAGTCTATTGGAACTTCCACTTCCATAATATCTGCGAGGTCCTGGACGTGTATGAACTGTAATTTAGAATCATTTTCAACTATTGCAATCACTTTTCCCTTAGAGTTTCTGAGTGAGACAGTTTCACTCTTCTTGTTGAATGTGATGTATACAATTTTTCCATCTTCCTAAACCCGTGAATTCGGCACCAACATCTCAGTTCTCATGGCCAGGCTCTCTCTAAGTGTTCTTCTTGTTGAGCTTGAGCCATTTGTTCTTTGTTGAGCATTAGAGCTAGAATGTTCCCCTTTCTTTGATGTTTCTTTCTTTTCGGGCTCAGGGAAAGAGAATTCAGACCATCTGACATTTCTTAAGCATTTTTTTCCATTTTGGTCCTTTCTGTTTCAGTATAAGTATCCTTTCACTTTTTGTCTAACAAAGGAAATCCTTTCACAGCTTGTTCATGTAAATATTTTGAGAGATCATTCCTTGACCAACCAATCTATCCCTTTGAAGATTGTCATAAAAATCTAACTTTGCCATCTTTTCTAGTTGCTCCCTTCTGAATTCTCTAAAGTCTCTTCTGAATATAATTTGACTTTCTACACCATCTTCAGTAACAACTTTTGGAGTCTTGATCTTGCATCAAAATATAGGTGAGTAGGTAGGTTAAAATAATTCCTTTGTAGTTGTTGCCTCTATACCTCAGATCTAATCACTTGTCTTCCAGATGTTGATGATAATGACTTCTTTGAGTGCTTCTGTTCTGATTCATCATACAGCCTTTTTATTTCATGTTCATTTTTAAACATCAACTCTGGATATTTGGCACCCCTACTACACAATATACTGATCATATTTGCAATTAGTTGTTCAATTAGTCTCTCTTCTGCAGTTTGAATAGGTCTTTTTCTACAATCAGGCTTTCCTTTAATCTTAACTCTTCCTTTAACTTTCTTTCTTCCTCCAGATACATCTTCTGTTCTCTGTTGTAGATTTCAATAAGTTCTTCTTGTGATAGACTTTCAATCTGAGATTCTTTCATTCTCTTTTTCATCAGGATTTCTTTCAAAGTTTTCACCATAGCTGGGTCCTCAAACCACTCTTTGGCTTCTTCTTTCTTCCTTTTAGCTGGCAGCCTTTCTTCTTCTTCCTATTCTTTCCTTTGCCTTTCTCTTTGAATCTGCAATTTTGCCTTTTATATTTCATGTGCCTTTTTCACTATTCTGACCCTCTCTTGCAAAGCTTTCTTGGATAGATCTTTAACAGCTTCAAATTCATATCCATTCTCAACAAGGAATCTCACTTCTTTTGTGTATTTTCTTTTCATCTCTTCATATTTCTTCTTAGTTTCTTCATTCATTCTAAATAGTTCCTCTTCAACATATTTTGTTGTTTCATCTTCAACAACTTTCTTTTATAGCCTGTCAATCTCATTTAATGGTTATCTGTTCAGATAAGAGATGACATGTCCTTTTTCAATCAAATATCTTCTTTTTGCTTCTCTCTCTCTCTCTCTCTCCATCCATCTATCAGCAGCATCCATGATTCCTTCCCTTGTCATTCTTTCAATATGTCTTTATTCATATTCAAGGCTCAGGAGAAAGCTTTTGTCATCTTCCAATTTCTGCTTTCTCTTCTCTCTCTTCTCTTTTTGCTCCTGGGCTTTTTGTTCAGCAAATTGACTTATATCAGCATTAGCCATCTTTTTGAGAATCTCATACTCAACTCCATATTTCATTAAAAATATTATTCTTGGATCAGTTTTCATTTGCTCCACTTCTTCTTCAATGATAATCTCATCATCAATCCTTTCATGAGCTTAAATTACAGGTTCTTCAGTTTCAATTTTCTTCTCTTTTTCTCTTCTATTGTAAACTTTCTTTACTGTTGGCTTTCCCAATTTTTCAATCTTTTGTCTCTTCAACTCATGAATTTTATCAGCAACTGTATCATTTCTTTCTTCTGGCTCTTTGAAAGCTGGTTCATCTGAGTCAATGGGCTATGTTATGACTGGTTCAGTAGAAGTCTCCTTGTTTGCTTGATCAGACACCTCTTCAATCCTTGGTTCTGAGACATTTTCAATGAGAAGTTGGCTTGCTAGTCTTGTCTTCTCTCTGTATACTTCTTGAATTTTTCTGGCTTCCTCCACCATTTCCTTAGCATAGTCGTTTAGATTTAACAGTATGTCAATATAAGTTTTGAGCCAGGCCAATTCTGAAATTAATTTCACATATTTTTCATAAGTCCATTCTTTCTTAGGCTCCCAAACCAAATTCTCCTTCAGATTTTTCATTAAAAGCTTTTAACACAACAGCTAAGCTCTCATCAACTTGCTTCCTCAGTCTTTCTTCGTCATCTTCCCTTTTCTTTAAATTGATCAAGGTCTCTAGGACCTCTTGTGGAATGCCATCTTATTCTCTTTCAAGGTTGGCATTTCTAAGCTCAATGGCTTTCTTTACTGACTCGACTTGTAATGCCCGCAAATTTTCGTTAAAAGGATCTATGTGTTGTAGAGTTTGTATTTTTACTGAGACTCGATCCGGCCTTCCACGGAGACCTCTTTGTCTTTCTTGTAAGCCTATTTAGTTAACGTTTAATCCAAGACATCATAATTTATAAGTGGAAGGGCCTAGATGTAAAATTTTTATAACATAAACCCTAACTTGCTTCCATCCTCCTAATTTCCGATCGGCAGCCATGGGAGGGTCTCCTCCTCAATTTCCGTGCAGTTTTCAGCCATTCTCCGGCCTCCCGAGTCTAATTCAACATCGGTTCTATCATCATACAACTCTTTTTCACCATTAAACCCTTTGTTGAACGCGTTAGGGTTGAGTTTTGATTATAACAATTTCTGACAGATTCGTACTCGTTTATTGCTCGGTCTGTAACTCGATGAAAATATATTGCTTTTGATCGATTCTTGTTTCTATGATGTTCTACTTTGATTCTAGTTTCCAGAAAGGTATAATACGTAATTATTGGACGAGATTTGAATACTTTTTATGATTTTATAAGATCGAGTGTCAAAGTTTATGCGGGATGACGGATTCTGGTCTGTCTTCCCGACATCATAACCCTTTTTCAACAAGTCTAAATTGGTTGGTTCCACTTCTGGAAGTTAATATTTTGAGTTAGGAACCAAACCCAATTATAATCATTTAATTTGGCTGGGTAATGAATTTTATAAAAATAAAACCATTTTGTTGCGCACTGAAATAGCTGCACATACCTTTCTGTGTTGGAGGAATTTTTATGTTTTTTGTTTCCACTAGAAAAATATAATAAAAATATTTTTATAAACTTATGATAGTTAGGAAACTCTGGTAAAATTTAATAATTTAATTCCATGGTTTTCCTATGTAATAAAATACATCTTTGCATGCTAAAATCTGCATGTTATATTCGTTATTGATCGATAAGTTCGTTTTAGGCTTAACCGGTGGCTGCCCTTTCTCGCATCTTTTGGGGCTGTTATAATTGAAGTTCATGCTCCGTCATCTTCTTAGGTATGTCTAGTGTAATATACTTTAGTATCAAGAGTTTTGGCATTCGTTAGATTGGTCAACTGTTGATGAAGTGAAAACTAGGTTTCGGTTGTCTAGTTTGTCAATTGTTGCATCTAGCGCTTTGTTTGAGGGAATTAACAACCAATTCGGATGTTGTAGCCTCGGTATGATTTGTTGGCTATGAAAAACTATATTTTTATGTTATTGGGGCTGAATTGGTTGTCGGTTACTCAATCGGGTCGGTACGGCGCAAATTCGTGTTTATTGGTAATTTGTGCATCGTGCTTGCGAATTACCGACCCAACCAACTCATGTAGCGTCGTGTGGACTTGTTGGCTGTGATTTTACTAAATTTGGTCCACACAGGGCTTATTCGGTATCTAAGTGCATAAACAACCCGTTAACGCGCGTATTCGATAAAGTCAACAACTTTCGGGGGTAAATTTGGAACCCTTTGTCCCCGGGATTAACTAAGGGTGGTTTTGGTAAATACATGGCCTTGGGGGCTGATGTAATTGAATTTGGTAATGTCAAGGCTTTAGGTCAATCAAATCATGTTAGAACGTCTCATATGATAAACGAGTCGGTACGTTTAGTTAGTAATCTTTGTGTGCAATCCGACAGGCTAGTAAACTGTGGATTGGCTTTGAAGTTCTCAAACTGTTTGGTGTTTGTGTGGCTCGTTTCAGGTGAGTTCTTGATGCCCCGTTTAAATCTTTTTAAGTTTTGGGCTAGCATACACACCTAAGCGATTTTGCTTGATGAAATGTTTTAAACGATTTTACGTAGGCTTGCTAGTATTGGTAGGCCTTGGAATGTTAAAGAATGTGTGTATGTATATATATATATATATGTATATATATTAGAATGGCCAATATTTGGCGAATGTTGTAGTCGTCTCGACTATTGAATGTTGCGTATGCCTACTTTGTGTTTGCATGCGCTGAATGTTACGTGTTTGGGTTGTACGTTTTCTTGACCCTGAATGTTATTATTGAATGTTATATATATATATATTTATATATATAGGAATGCACGTATAGAGATGCTCATACGTAAGGATGATTATTTATTGAATATGGTGACCTAACCGATGTATTTCCGTTTACAGTTTTAAAAACCGTTGGAATGATTATTAAGACTTTTGTTACTTATTTAAAACTTGAACTCACTCAGCTTAAGCTGACTTTGTGTGCATGTTAGTGTGAGTTTCAGGTTAGGAAGTGGATGCCTTATCGCTTGGACGTGCACGAAGCTACTTGGACGGTGAAGGGCATACGGGATTTGACGATTTTATCATTAAACATTTATTTAAAAAAATTTTATTTAAAGATAATTATGTTGGTTTTGGGCAAAATTCCCGGGTTTTGGGAACTTATTTTATTATTTACGTTTTCCGCCGAATTATACTCTGTGATGCTTATTTTAATGAAAAGAATTGTTTTTAAGTTTAATTATTTTTACGAGTGTTATGAATGATTACCAACTGTGGGGTTCCCGGGGTTCGGGGCCTTACAACTTCTGCCACATCAGGATCTATACATATGTCCTTTTCTAAAATTTCATCACTTCAAGCAACATTTGGAGTAGCCTTTGGCTGTAAGGCTTTCTCAGAGAGTGCTATGCTTTTCCCCTTGATTTTTCTTTTCTTAATCTACTCAAGGGTTTCCTCTTCTTGTTTATCTTCATCTTCATTCTCCCCCTCAACTTCAACATGTCCTTTAATTTCAACAATCTTTTCAGCCTCATCTTCATCATATTCCATAGTGATTAGTTTCAAAGCATTTAATGCATTTCCTTCATCTTCAGCTTTATTCTCACTCTCCTCATTATACATTTCAACAATCAATGTTAACCCATCTTCATTTTATTCTCCCCTGTTTTGGTGAATCTGAGGTCTTCTCAACCTCAGAATTCTCCAGGGTTTGAATTCTCCTTAGAGCTCTTAATAATGCCTCTTCTAAGGCATCATTTTTCTCTTTAAGCATTATGTTCAAAAATTCCAGCTCCATGTTCCTTGCCAATAAGTCTTCATTTATCTTAGTGGGTGAGGATGATGGCGTGTCTTGAATAGGAAAAAGTTCTATTTCAGATTCAGGTTGATTTGAGAAAGATTCAGGTGATGGTGGTAAAATTGGATGAATGGTGGGATGGGTGACTTGGCTAGTTTGTGGTTGTTGTTCAAGTTTAATAACTGGGGATGCTGGTGGTGAAGATACTGGTTGTTCAATAAATGGTTCTGTGTCTAGTGAGGAATGTGTTGGTTCATCTATTGGCTCTGGACTTGGAGACATTGGTTCTGTTGCAGGTGAGGATTGTTCATTATGGTCAATGATAGGATCTGGTGAGACAGGTGGTGTAATCAGTTGGATTGTTCCAGTAACTTCATTTATTACATTATCAATGAAATGATCATCATCAACAGGCTCATCATCCTTCTCAGTCCTTTCCCCAACAGGTTTTGCATCATGCTCAATCTCCAATTGTGTTGGTTTATCTATCACCTCCACATTTTCTATAGGCTCAATCATTTAAACCTTCTCATTTAAGTTCATATCATCACCAGCTTCTTCATTAACGGGTTCAACAACTTGATACTCTTGTCCTCCTTCAGGTTCACCAACTACATTATCATCTCCAAAATCAGCCCCTCTATCCTAATGATCATCATCATTATTGTCACTTTCATCAGACTCTTCTTCACTGTCACTCTCATCCGCGTCTTCAACATCTGGTTAACGGGATTGAGGAACTTCCATCACTTCAATTTGATTGTTCAGTAACCATGGAAGTACGTCCCATTCAACATTTACATCATATTGACTCTTTGCAGCATTGATTCTCTTGTAAACATTAGGATCTTGTATAGCCAGAGTACCTCCTCTAGTTACTAACCCTTGTAATGCCCTATTGATTAAAATCTGTACAAATCTTGGATACATCAAAAACTTCTCACTTGGGTTCTTTTGGGCATTACTCACCAAGCCATTAAAAATCATTCTTGAAAAGTTGAATGGCTGGTTGTAAAGAATGGGCACAGTAGCAGTAGCAAGCTCTTTGCTTAGAAGTGTCTAGGTTCCCCTTCTAAATGATAAGCTTTGTATCACATGATTAATTAAAAACCTGTAGATCAAGGGAAACATTCCTTTTTGAAATTGTCCTTTATGAATTAACCCTTGATATCCCATTGTTTCTTGAAAGATTTAAGGAGCCTCTGTGTTGAATAAGAGAAGTTGCACATGGTGATTGCCATTCAATTAAAGTGCCTGTCTTATAGATTGCTTGGCTATCTCCATCTCTTGGCCAAGAACAGTGGCCTCAATCCTTCGTCCATTTATATTGTCGGCATATTCTGCTGAACCCCAAAAGTCTGTCATATGGTTCCTATATATGATGGGGTTCTCTGTCAGTGCAACTCGAAGGGGTTGGAGTTATTCAGAAAGTTTATCATGAACTCTAACTCCTGGTTTTCTTCGTCCACGACAAGACGGGCACACATATTATGTTTCTTCTCGAATTTTAACGCAATTAGATCTGTAAAACATACTTAATTGTCAGTAATGTGAAAATGAGACGTAATAACGATAGTAGTTATAGAAGAAAGTCGTCTTCAATAACCTGTTCCTTGACAATTTGTGAACCTGCATTATCAAGATAATCAATTAGTACGATAATCAACAGCCTTAATTCCAATGGTCGGAGAATCGAAAATCGATAATCGATTTCTTACCAAGTCAGAATCAGAGCTAATGGCTAATTCCGAAAGTAATTGAAAGTAATATCGAGCAATTGCTAATTGAATAGGAGGCACGAGCAGAGGATTAATGAGCAAGAGAGGGAAAAAGTGTTTGGTAAAATTTCTAAATCCCCCTTTTATACCTAACGCTTGGGGTGTAATACCCTAGTTTGTCGTTTAGTGCAAGCAATGTATATTTGAATTTGAAATCACTTATTCACTCTGTTCGAGCAAACTGCCAAAAACAGCTGTCTCCTAGCATGCTCGAAAACATTTTCAAAATTGTGCTCGACAATACTTATTTGAAAATTGGTTAAGTGTTTAAAATTGTTCATATAAAAGTTTGCTCGAATTCCAAGTCTACTCGAAAGAGAAATCAAGTAAATTAAGTAACTTAGGACATTTCAAACCTGTACTCAAGATTAACCTGTGCTCGAGACCATACCCTAACCAAATTTTCATTTCAAATATCATACAAAAATTTACTCATGCTCGTTCATGAAATCATACTCGAAAGTGTTGCTAATGAACACTTAACACACAATCAGCACATCTAAGATAATTAGTATGCTAGAAAATACTTAGACAAATTTCAAACCACAATTAGTATATCTAAGATAATCAATATGCTTGAGAAAACATAGACATATTTCAAAAGAAACAAACTGCTCGAGAGTGTTATAATGATGCTCGATTCTCTTGTCTCATAAGAGATGTGCTTGACATACTTAGAATAATTATTCGTCACTCAAAAGTACTCGAACACAATTAAAGATGCAACTCCACTTGAAAACGCTTATAATAATTTTGATTCTGTCACATATGCTTGTAGAGCAAAACACATAGTTCAAGCATAAATTTATGCTCGAAACACTTAGAAAAGTTTTTAATCCACAACTTTGTGCTCGTAGAGCAGAAATCACATTACAAGCATTGATTCATGCTCAAAATACTTAGAAAAGTTTTCATTCCATAACTTTATGCTCGTAGAGCAAAAATCTCAGTTCAAGCATGGATTTATGCTTGAAACACTTAGAAATCCATTCTAGCATGAGAACATGCTCGAATATACTTGTATCTTTTCAAAATACACTAGAGCAAAATACTTAAATACCTAACAATTTAGTCATATCCACTCTCAAACTCTTACTCAAATCATCAAAAATGAATCGTTTGGATACTGAACTGACTCAAGCATAAGTTTAAGGTGAATAAGAGATCAAATTTTAGTTATTTCAAAACAATTTTATAGAAAGATCTCAACATGGGATCATATTGATTAAACACTTCACAACACTTCCTGGTCAGCATTATTATGACTTAAGTCAGGCTGATAGTAGGTATTTGAACTTAGCATGATTATCATTGCTTTCGGTTATATATTTAAGGTTCAATTAATGCAAAAGAATTGAATGGTTCACACTGTTGACTTAGGGTGTTCCTTTCTCTTCTCAAAGCTTATTTAGCTTTCTCCAAGTCACTCCAGCTTAACTTCAACCCCCTAGTGCATGGTCAAAAATATTTTTGGCTATTTGAACATTAATTATAGATAGACTTTAAGGTTGAACGTTGGACTTACATGCCATCCGGACTTACTTGCCTTACATTCAAGGTGTTTAGGACTTGTTTGTGTGCCCACTTCTATAGTTCTCTGAAGCCCCTTTAAATTTGTTTATTTTGCCAAATATAATAGTATTAACCAATTTTTATGACTATATACAACTATAGCTATTATTTAACTGTTCAAATAATTTGAAAAGCATAATTTTGGGTTCACTATTACATCAACCGGCTTGTGTATGACTGAATAATTGCATTTCTGCCTATCATTTGGAGAGATATATAAAGAAACATACCTTAATCTTAAGAATTTAACACCACATCAAACTAAGCATGATCATATGTTTATATCACATATGCATCTACGCATCATGTAAAGCTATCATACAATATCAATGACTGTACTTAAAGCCTTTTAAGCCTATAATTCATGTGTTAGATGACTTAACCAATTTTCTATCATTTCCCAAAAGGTTGGATACAATTTCCATTTAAAAACCTTTTAAGCTTCTATAAAGCTTTTGAACTGAATAATCTTATCATGTCTCTTAACGGAGATCACCAAAAACAGTTTGCATTTGTCAAATATCATTAATTTGTTTTAAAACACAATTCTTGAATACTCATTTCATATCAGATTTTAAAACAAACTTGTCTTTTGAAAATGATCTATTTTGACTCACAAAATAATTCTTAAAATACTCATTCAAAGTATCATTTAAACAGGTACATTCACACAGATTTAATGATTATCAATTAAGCACACACAGTAGAAAGTTGAATCAGTTTTTAAACACAAAGTTCTTTTCAAAACAGTTGATTCAGACTTAGTTTCTAAGCAGCAAATTTCTCTACTTATTCACATGTATAGTCAGATAATCAATCACAATCATCATATGCAACAAACAAAGCATAGTCAATCAAGCACACACACAAGTTCACACACTCAAAACATTAAACATTTAATAAATAGTCATGTAAGCATTTTAAACACATATCATTAATCAGACTTCATCTGCATTTAACATTCCTCGAGACTTTAATAGAAAGTTGAATCTGGTTTTATCTAATGGTTTGGTGAACAAGTCAGCCAAATTGTCAGTTGTTTCAACCCTTCTCATTTTTATTAGTCCCTTTTCATTGTCTGATTTCAATGTGTTTTGTCTTGGAATGATGAACATGATTCTTAACTATAAATGTTGTAGCAGTGTTATCAATAAAAATAGAAGTGAGTAGAAAGTTCAGACCATAATTTAGTAGTTGGTTTTGAATCCACAGAACCTATGCACAGCAAGCAAATGCAGCAATGTATTCAACTTCAGCAGTTGAAATGGACACTGTAGTTTTGCTTTTTGCACTACCAAGACACTAGTCTGTTTCCTAGAAACTGACATCCCCCAGAAGTTGACTTCTTGCTCATGTTGCAACCATCATAGTCACTGTCTTTAAAGGCCATTAAGTCAAATGATTTGTTCTTTAGATACCATATTCCAAGATCTAGTTTTCCCTTGAGATATCTGAATATTCTTTTAACAGCTAACATGTGAGAAACCTTTGGGTTGGCTTGAAGCCTTGCACATATACAAACTGCAAACATGATATCTGGCATTGATGCTATCAAGTACACGAAGGATCCTATCTTGGTTTTGTATTCATGTTGATCCACTGGATCCCCCATAGGAGTGGACACTGTCTTTAAGTCATGGCATTTGAATTTTGTGAGAATTTATTGAACATAGTTAGACTGGTTTATAAATATTCCTTCAGCCTTTTGTTGCAATTGCAATCCAAGAAAGAAATTCATTTCACCCATGGAGCTTAAAATCCTTGCACATTTGCTCATTGGTTGATCCAAAGATTATGCCATCAACATATACTTGGACCAATAGCAGATCTTTCTTTAGTCTCCTATAAAACAAGGTTTTGTCTATAGCACCTCTACAAAAACCATTACCCAACAAATGATTTGAGAGCTCATCATACCAAGCTCTTGGAGCTTGATGTAATCCATACAATGCTTTGCTCAACTTGTATACTCTGTTAGGATAGATTGGAGCTTCAAATCCAGAAGGTTGTGTAACATACACTTCTTCATTAATCTTTTCATTTATAAATGCAGATATCACATCCAATTGATATACTTTGGTGTTCATGGATGCTGCATAAGCTCGAAAGATCCTGATGGCTTCTAGTCTAGCCACAGGTGCAAATACCTCTTCAAAATCTATTCCTTCTTCTTGTAGGCATCCCAGAGCCATTAGTCTTGCTTTGTTCTTGATTGCTATTCCCCTGTCATCCTTTTTATTCTTGAAAACCCATTTAGTGCCTATTTTATATTTCTCTCTAGGCTTATCCATTAAGTCCCATACATGTAAGTCTCTGAATTGAGCCAACTCCTCTTGCATAGCTTCCACCCAACTGTTGTCCTTCAAAGCTTGATTTATATTCTTTGGTTCAATCTGGGACATAAAACAAGCATAGAGGCATGTGTTTGCCCTTTCAGATGAACTTTTTGTCACTCTTTTATGCAAATCACCAATGATGTTTTCAATAGGATGGTTTCTCTGAGTTGCTGTTGTCTGAACTATAGGATCTGCCATAATCTCTGTGTCTAAATTTGAGATATTTAAATCAGGCTATTCAACTGGATCATTATTTACAGCATGTTCTGATCTGTTGACTTGAGTTGATGTTGAGGCTTCATTTCTTCCAATATGTAAGGAATCAAATAAAGATTGGAACATGTCTTGATTGTCATTGTCCATCCACAACAGCCTCTCCATTCTCTTGCAACGTGTCACTTGTAACCCCATGAGTCTCAACATTTGGACTTTCAGATGGATTTTCTGTTAAAACAAATCCATCATCATCTAATTCATTCCTCTAATTTTAAAACTCAAAATCTCCTTTATTTCCAGCTACTTTTGACCACAACTTGTCCAAATCTATCTTTGTTGTTTTACTGGTTCAGGAACACTTCTATTGAACAATCCTTCATCAAAATCTTCACTGTATATTTTGAAGGACTTAATCAGTTTCTCAAAATCAAACAGCCAACTTGGACCATCTACGTTGTTGAAATGATTTTCGTTGAAGACAATGCTAGATGCCTCAATTACACACATGTGCTCTTTCACATATGCTCTGTAGGCTTTAGACTGTGATGAATATCCAACAAAGAAGCATTCCAATGATTTGGATTGGAATTTGTTCAAGTAATCTTAGGTATTCAACAGTGAGCACTTGCATCCAAAGGTTTCAAAAACTTCACATATGGCTTCCTTTTGAATAGAATTTCATAAGGTGTTTTGTTATGAAGCTTGTTTAACAAAACTCTGTTCTGAACATAATATGCAGTGTTGATTGCTTCTGCCCAGAATGTAACATGCAAATAAGCATCAGCAATCATTGTCCTTGCAACTTCTATCAATGTTCTATTTCTTCTTACAAAAACACTATTTTGTTCAGGTGTTCTAGGAGCACTGAATTGCTGGGATATTCCTTTTAAAGTGCAAAATTCTTCCATTACTTCATTCTTGAACTCCAATCCATTATCACTTCTGATCACTTTGACTCTCTTTTCCAGCTGATTTTCCATCTTTTTTATATGCCCTTTGATCAGCTCTAAAGTCTCATCTTTAGTACCAAGAAAGAACACCAACGTAAATCTTGAGTAATCATCAGTGATTACAAGATAAAATATCTTCTTCCCTATGCTGGGAACACTCACAGGACCAAAAAGATCCATATAAAGCAATTCCAACACTTCTTCAACTGAGTTCATCAATTTAGTCTTGTGTGATGATTAATGCTGTTTACCTTTGATGCAAGATGAACATTTGTCATCCAACTTGAATTCCTTGGTGGGAAGACCAATTACTAATCTGTTCATATTATTCAGATTCACATGACATATTTTTCTATGCCACATCCTTGTTTCACTTTCAGTTTCTTTTGACACAAAGCATGAACCACCTTTTGAAACTGCATTCTTCATTCTTAGCTCATAAAGATTTCAATTTTTTAGGTGCCATCATCATGATCATGTCAGGAGGAATCACAAACTCAGGTTTTAAGATAAAGCAGTGTCACACCCCGACTAGCACAATGCGGAAGCGTAAAACGGGAATGTAACAGACACCTCTAATATCAACACATTGTTTATAAAGAAACATTAAAACTAATTACAATATATCACATTTCTTCGTTCTATCATTGTTTTACAGTCTAGGCGGTACAAACAAAACTAGTTCGTTAACTATACATTCTTACTACTAACACCCTTGCTTCTATTCACATAGCATCAACCACACACTTCAGGCACATGACAGATCACCCAATCATTCCTATTTAGGATCACCTGAAAAGCAGTTTAAAACGGGTCAACTACTAGAGTTGGTGAGTTTCACGAGTTTCAAGAAAACAGTAATGAGTATTCACAAGTCAGCACTTGTAATCATGAGATAAGTATGTATGTATGTAAATGATGTATGTGATGTAATTATGCTAAGCTACAGTGAAGCCTGGATTGTTCGTGCTGCGTGCCTCCATTTCCCACGCTCAATCAACCACTGTGGCCCCTTTCCGCCCACAACATGCTCCGGTAGCTATGTCTAACACTACATAGCTGGTTCGTAAAAATTATGGTCAGGTGCAAACGGTTTTGGTGTCTCGGCAAACCGTGCCGGCTCCGTTTGGGTTTGTCAAACCAATAGTACTATTCACAAGCCACCGCCTCGAAGTTAATCACTGTGTTCGTGGGGACTTTCGTGTGTTAGCACTTAGATAATTCACATCATCACATGTTTCAGATAAGTATATAGATATAAGCAAACATGCTTTTCACCCCAAAAGTTCGTAAAACAGTTTAAAAGTGGGGTAATGAAACTCACGGTTTAGTAGATATTCAGTACTGTATCAACTCGCGGTTTGTTCAGTCCGCTATCAGTAGTTCCTATAATCAATATTATAATAATATTAATATTTTAACATTATTATAATCTCAATACTAAACTGGGCTGTATAACTAATCTGGGTGTAGCTGGAACGCCCAGAAAGTGGCAATAGGCTTAGGTTGTGATGTTGTTCAATGTCTAATACTTAAAACTGAACTTGGCTCAGATTCCCGTTTTCCCAGCTGGGCCAAGTTGTTCGTTTACGCGTTCAGAAAAAAGTTATGGGAAAATAAGCTTGGGTAAATGTATTGGTTAATAAAATGATTAAGTTATAAAGAAAGATCAAATACTGGGGTCCTGGATTAGCCACGGGGCCCGTTTCCGTTTATACAGTTTGATTTGAGAAGAAACGCACACAATCCACCCGGATTGTCCAGGTTTCTCATAGAAAAGTTCATTTTTACTTAATTAGCCCAAAAATATGATTTTTGATCACTCTTGGTGTTTTGATACTCCCGCAGATTCACTAGTCGCGAACTTGCCGGTTTTTATAAAAATTGAATTTATTTAATATTCAGATTAGCATAATTAATTAACCTTTAATCATTAAATTATGAAACTTTAACCACTAATCAATTAAAATATGTATATTTTAATAAAAATATTTCTGGAATTTATTTACTGATTTATTAATTTATAAAAATTCATTTTATCAGCTATATTTCGCCTGAAGATCGTCCGTTTACCCCAAACAATTTCCAAAAATTCCACAAAAATTCCTGAATACTCAAATCATGTCCCAAAGAACCTGTATCAATTCTAGAATGTAAAAAGCTCGTGCAATATTCTTTTCGGCCCAAATTCGGCTGTAAAAGTTCACACGAACGCAAATAAACAAAACACCTTTAAACTTCTCCAAATGATCCCAAAATTTATATGTGATCAAAACACATCAAATCTGAGTTCCCCGAAAACTTTCATAATTTTTGAAGTAAATTAGCTATTTTTCCCAAATAAATGTCCCAATTCGGTAATAAATTCGCCAAATATTCTCGGATGGTCGAAAAATTACCAAATTTGAACAGAGACTCATTTACATGGTCCCTGTTGTCCCTGAAAAATTTCAAGTACTAAAAATATTCACATCACAACCTTATCCTAAATAGCTCGTAAGTGAGTCTTTCGGCATTACCTTAGCGGGTTTGACTCGTTTCCGACTTTTTAATCAAGTTTTAAGGTTCTTGTGCTTCTAAGAAAGCTAGGTACAAGTCCTATATCACAAACCAAGCAATATTTCATCAACATAACAGCCCTTATGTTAGGGTTTCGGCTAGTGTACAAAAACGAACTTTTGAAACGTAAAAACGTCGTTTCAACCCTTTATTCCGTGTTTATGGTCAAAAAAACTATCAAAACAGGTTCCTTACCATGTGTATGATCAAAACATGTTTATGGACCATTTTTAGGATTTTTACACGGTTATGAATGATTTTTAGTAACCAAGACATGTTTTTATGGTATTAAACAAGTTTAAACAAGTTCAAAAGCTACTTATTTAAGCCCTTTACCTTAGGGTTTGGAGGTTTTCTGGAATTCTAGGATGCATCTGCTTGGACCTCAGATTTTATAAACCAAATTGGATAAACAAGCTTCCGAAACAAGTTATATAAAAAAATGGGGGGTGAGGTGGGCTGGTCCGATCGGAAGGATGGTTTGGGCCCCCTTGGGCCCATTTTGGCCCAACAATCTGTTTTCTCAAGCCCAATACGAAAAGCCCGGTCCAAATTTAGTTCGGGTTCGGTTTTTGGCGCAAAAAACTTATCGGGTGCGTTAAACAACGCGAAAACATGTGTTTTTCGGCTAGTTTTGTGTAAAATTATAAAAGCATACTATATGTTTGTAAAAATCAAAAATATTTTCACGGATCGCTTAAAACATTTCAAATAAGTGTTTGGTAAGTCTTTTTCGGCTTAACGGATGACACAATGCTTGGTTTGTAACTATCTTTCGCGTTTAAATCTATAGCAGGTGGTTAAACGAGCATGTTTTCGTTTAACTTGTTTGCTATCAAACTAAGACCATATTTCTAATATTTTAGCTTGTATAGATCGTATATCACTTATAAATGGCCACCCGAGATATCTGGGTCATAACCCGACCCGTTCGGTTGATCGTTCGTTTGTTACGCAAAAGGCGTTTATTTGCTTAATCGGTAATTACGTACTGAGGTGTACCTTGTTTTGGCTCAAATGTCACATTCTCCCCCCGTTAGAAAATTTCGTCCCCGAAATTTGATTAGTCAACTTTTTCTTTGTTTGGAAACAGGTGCGGGTATTTCTTTTTGAATTCGGATTTCCGCTCCCACGTGAATTCTGGTCCCCTTTGTGAATTGCACTGAACTTTACTAGAGAGATTTTGTTGTGTCTTAATTGTTTTATTTTTCCCTCTAATATTTCCAACGGTTTTTCAACGAAATTGAGTTTTTCATTTATGTTTAAGTCTCTTAATGGCACGATTTCGGTTTCGTCAGTAAGACACTTTTTCAGGTTCGAAAAATGAAAGACATCGTGAATAGAACTCAACTCCACAGGAAGTTTCAGTCGGTAAGCTACCGGACCTATCTTAGAAATGACTTCATATGGCCCAATGTATCGCGGGGCTAGTTTACCGGTTTTTCCGAATCGAATGACGCCTTTCCACGGGGATACTTTCAGGAAAACTTTGTCGCCTATTTCAAAAGATAATGGTTTTCTACGAACATTAGCATAGCTTTTCTGTCGATCTCGGGCGATTTTTAATTTGCTTGTGATCTTACGGATTTTGTCGGTGGTTTCTTGAATCAAGTCAGATCGTGTAATCTGAGTATCTCCAACCTCAGTCCAACACAAGGGTGATCTACATTTCCGTCCGTACAGCGCTTCATACGGTGCAGCTTGAATGCTACTGTGATAGCTATTGTTGTACGAAAATTCGACTAGTGGAAGATGTTGATCCCAGTTTACACCGAAGTCTAGTACACAAGCGCGAAGTAAATCTTCTAAGGTTTGAATGGTTCGCTCAGATTGACCGTCGGTTTGGGGATGATAGGCGGTACTTAGGTCAATTCGGGTTCCCAAAGCTTCTTGTACTGCTTGCCAGAAACGAGAGGTGAAATGGCTATCGCGATCAGAAATAATTGAAACGGGTACGCCGTGTCGGGATACGATTTCATTGATGTAGATGTGAGCAAGTTTTTCGGTTGTGTAAGTGGTTCGGATTGGAAGGAAGTGTGCGGATTTGGTTAGTCGGTCAACTATCACCCATATTACATCGTTTCCTCGGGAAGTTTTTGGGAGATGTGTTACAAAATCCATGGTAATTTGTTCCCATTTCCATTGTGGTATTTCCGGTTGGTGTAACATTCCCGAAGGTTTTTGATATTCAGCCTTAACCCTCGCACAAGTTAAACATTTACTGACATACGTGGCTATATCCTTCTTCATACCGGGCCACCAATAGTACTCTTTCAAGTCCTTGTACATCTTATCTGTTCCAGGGTGAATGGAGTATTTGGATTTATGGGCTTCATCCATGATCAAGTCACGCAGATTGCTGAAAGTGGGAATCCAAACTCGGTTTTTGTAGTATAGAATTTCATCAGTTCTTTCTTCAAAGTTTTGTTCGGTTCCATGCAAGTTTTAATTTTCCAAGTGATCTCCTTTCAGAGCTTCGTTTTGAGCAATACGAATTTGCTTGGTGAGGCGGGTTTGGATGATCATTCCAAATGCTCGGACCCGTAGTGGTTTGATCCTGTCTTTTCTACTCAAAGCATCTGCCACTATATTAGCCTTTCCCGGGTGGTATCGAATCTCACAGTCATAATCATTCAACAATTCTACCCATCTTTTCTGCCTCATATTTAGTTCTTTCTGGTCGAAAATATGCTGTAGGCTTTTGTAGTCGGTATATACTGTACATTTGGTGCCATACAAATAGTGCCTC
Source organism: Bidens hawaiensis (assembly GCF_021521415.1). NCBI lineage: Eukaryota > Viridiplantae > Streptophyta > Magnoliopsida > Asterales > Asteraceae > Bidens > Bidens hawaiensis. Next base: position 1,822,481 of record NW_027491022.1, read on the forward strand.
CAGATCTTAAGTGCGAAAATAACCGCGCCTAGTTCCAAATCATGGGTGGTATAATTCTTCTCGTGCACCTTTAATTGTCGAGAAGCGTATGCTATGGCTTTGTTTCTTTGCATAAGTACGCACCCTAAACCTTTTCGGGACGCATCACAATAAACTACCAGATCATCAGTTCCCTCTGGAAGACTCAGTATCGGGGCTTGGCATAGTTTCTGTTTCAGCAATTGAAAAGCCGCTTCTTGTTTTTCTCCCCGAACGTAAGCACGATCTTTTTAAGTCAAAAGAGTTAAAGGTTGGGCTATGCTGGAAAAGATAGCAATAAAATGCCGATAATACCCAGCTAAACCAAAAATTGGCGAATTTCTTTTGGTGACTTTGGGGCTTGCCAATTTTTGATGGCTTCAATCTTGCTCGGGTCTACATGGATACCGTGTCGGTTAACAACGTGCCCTAAAAATTGTACTTCTTGTAGCCAAAATTCACACTTTGATAGCTTGGCATACAACTTTTCTTTTCTCCACAGCTCCAAGACAGTTCATAAATGCTGCTCGTGTTCCTCCTTGGTTTTCGAATATATCAAAATGTCATCAATAAAAATGATAACGAATTTGTCGAGGTACGGTTTACAAACTCGATTCATAAGGTCCATGAAAACTGCGGGAGCATTAGTCAGTCCGAACCGCATAACTAAGAATTCGTAGTGGCCATAACGAGTTCGGAACGCCGTTTTAGACACGTCTTCCTCTTGAATCTTAACTTGATGGTAACCGGATCGAAGGTCAATTTTCGAGAAATAATTTGCCCCTTGGAGTTGGTCAAACAAATCATCTATTCGTGGCAGAGGGTATCGGTTCTTGATGGTAACTTTGTTTAATTCCCGGTAATCGATGCACATTCTAAAACTTCCATCTTTCTTCTTCACGAATAATACCGGTGCTCCCCAAGGAGAATAACTAGGACGAATGAAACCCTTATATAACAATTCTTGTAACTGGTTGGATAGTTCTTGCATTTCAGAGGGTGCCAACCGGTAAGGTGCCTTAGCAATAGGGGCTGATCCTGGAATTAAGTGTATGCGGAATTCAACTTGTCGGTTCGGTGGTAATCCGGGTAAATCGTCAGGAAAGACATCAAGGTATTCACGTACAACAGGAATCTCTTCTATGCGTTTCTCATCAGGATTCTTTATAGTCACGTTTGCCAAAAATGTCATACAACCTTGGCGTAAACATTTCAACACTTTAAGATGAGACACGAGAGGTAACATCGAACCAGACTTCTCTCCTTGTACTACAATCACCTCACCATTCGAAAAGGGAATTTTAACTGTCTTGTCGTTACACACAATCTCCGCCTTATACTTGGTTAACCAGTCCATGCCGACAATAACATCAAAACTTCCTAACTCTACCGGGAGTAGGTCAATAAGGAATGGGTGGTCATTAAGAATAATGGAACAATTTTGGATTATTTTGTTGACAGTTATAGAGTTACCGTTAGCGAGCTCTATAGTATAGGGATTTGTTAGTTCACTAACTGGCATGTTACCCAGGGACACAAAACGTGAGGAGACAAAGCTTCTATCGGCACTAGTATCAAATAACACAGAAGCATATTGATCAGAAACAGAAAATGTACCTGTTACTACGTTGGGTCTTGTCGTGCTTCTCCTGACCCAATAACGAACGCGCGTCCCCGAGACGCACTTGAAGTCGATGCTTGGTTTCGACCTGTGACTGCTCCTCGATTTAGCTTGGGGCAGTCCCTTCTAAAGTGTTCCGTGCTCCCACATTCAAAACAAGCACGGCGATTCACTATAGTTGAGTTTTGCTGAGCTGGTTGCTGACGGATTGGTTGTGGTCTTGGTAGTTGGGGACGACGGGGTTGAGTTGTCTGGGCTGGTCGGTTAACAATCTCCATACCGATTCGGCAGTTGGGGCCACCATTGTGTCCAGTCCTTCCACACCTTTGGCATATTATCGGTCTACACTCGTCCACATGATGAAAATTACATTTATCACATTTTGGCCACGGTCCCTTGTACCTATCTCGTTTCACTTTAGAACTGCTCATGACATAATTTTGTATTGTCGGACGTGCACGTTTATTTGCTGGCCTTCCTTGTGACCCTGATCCATAATTAGTTCGCTTCATACCCGATGATTCCCCGGCTATTCTCAACACTCTGCTCCTTACCAAGTCAAAAGTCACAATGCCGGCTTGAGTCACGGCATTCTCAAACGTAGTGTGACCCACAGAGTTCACCAAACTCCTCACTTCCGGGGCTAAACCCCAAATATAACGTTCAACTCGTTTATCTTCAGGAGTTACTAACCATGGTACTAAACTGGCCAATTCATTGAAGCGGTTCGTGTATCCCAAATGATCCGCTCCTTTCATCTCCAAACTCCAGAGTTCGTGTTCTAATCTTTGAATTTCGTTCCGTGGGCAGAAATGTTCCAACATCAGTGTTTTGAGTTCAGCCCATGTCATGCGATTCACCGTATCTTGACCTTTTATCTGTACCGTAGTGTTCCACCACATTAATGCATGATCAGTGAAAGTAGAAGCAACATACTTGACTATGTTTTCGGGTGGACAATTGCAGATATTGAGGACAGATTCAGTCTTTTCGATCCATTTAATCAGCCCGTTTGGCCCTTCAATACCTTTGAATTCGATCGGTTTACAGGCCATAAAATTTTTGATCGAATATTCCCTTCGAGGGGGATTAGGGTTGTTATTGTTATTGTTTGGGTTCGGTGGGGGATTATTGTTGTTGACATTATTTGCATCAGGTGGGGGATTATTATTTGCAACTGTTTCATTGTTGGTTGGGGGAGCATTATTGTTTTGTTGTTGGTTTGTTTGTATATTTGCGTTTACACCGGCAGTTACTTGTGTTACAATATGCGGAATTACTGCCTGCATTTGCCGAGCAATCATCTCGACCATTTCTGTCTCAGTCATAGGGTTTGCTTTCTTTGGGGCCATTCTATAATGATAAACAAATATAAGCCAATTAGTACTAATCCCAGTCTACGGCACTGTGTAATAATAATCACAATAAATGTTATACAGGTAAACCAGATAACATACTGATATTTCACAAATTGCTCTGTACATTGATAATAAAAGGTACATAGACTTAGCCTGATAAAGGCCAGTGCTTGCATATATATATCAAAATCTGTCACTAAGTGACTGTTAGACTTAACCCTATAAGGGTCAGTGCTTGTAATAATGTACAAAGTTGTGCCCCATATTAACATAACATACTACTATATACATACATGGGGTATCAAAAAATCATGTACACATAATTGTAATATTCCGCCTCTATCCACACAGACGATAGGCTAACTACAAACATAAAAATAACAGCACCGTAATCACCCAGTAACAGTTCCACAGCCGAACTGTCACCCTATCCAAACAACAGTGGTGGTAGGCATCTGACTGCTGCAAGTTCAGTACTATCTGATGTAACGTCGATAAGTACTGGGTCATGTCCCTCCTCTCCTGGTTAATGTTAGCTATGGCTATCGAGTGGTCTATCACACGGTCAGTCAGGACAGCCATCCAAGAGTTGTTTCCTGCGTTTAGGAGGTCAGGGCGAGGGGTAGGTATACTCAATGAACGGGAAGATGAAGTATCTACCCTAGGGTGTGAAGTTCCTCCCCGGTCATGCGTAGATCTGAATGGAATCGAGGTAGGGTCAATTGGGGTTACCCGAATACGAGAAGTCTGCCGGACTCGCGCAGTAACTGAAGTCGTCGGCGACAGGTGTACAGGTGGAGTGGGTGATCGGGCTACTCTAGTAGGTGAACGATACTGTTAACTTCGTCTTGATGCCTGCGTGGTGACCTGGGTGGATAACTATCACACCTGTAGCCGGATAGATCAGGCACATTCCTAGGCAGCTCTCTACAGATAACTTCTTCTTCCACCTCTTCCTCTTCCTCCTCCGGCTCCTCTTCTGGGTCCTCCTCTTCTGGATCCTCCTCTTTTGGATCCTCCTCTGATTCTTCCTCGGGATCCTCCTCTACAGATATTACCGGTTCTTCTTCCGGTACGTAGTCGTTATTTCTTGACATGACTCTGCACAAAGGTTAGTTATAAGAATAATAACTATTGCTATCGCTAACTATTGTTTAGGAGATTAATTAATTAAACCAAATTTTAATATTAATTATATCATAATATAATATTAGTTTTATTAAAATTTTAATTATTACTATTATTTAAATCGATATTGAATATAAATGAATATAATATTCATAGTAAAATGTACCGTCATCAACAGTATCGTACGTACACGTATTCATACACCTTGTTTCACATAAGCACGTATGAGTGTTACATATATATATATACTTTCACATTACCTCTTATACACATATGTTGCCATTTTTACCTAACCACACTTTCCGCGACTTCTCCCAGAATTCCCTCGTATAAGCAAGTCTGTTATTATGTTCCGGACCACAATAACTCACTTGCCCTACAAGTTCATCCCGACATCCATCAGTATATAATATTAATTTATTATTTAATTATTTCCCAGAGTTAATCGAGCCTACGGTTATATTTTAGGTACCCTAAGGGATAACCTAATCCTTTATAACCAATGGCTCTGATACCAACTTCTGTCACACCCCGACTAGCACAATGCGGAAGCGTAAAACGGGAATGTAACAGACACCTCTGATATCAACACATTGTTTATAAAGAAACATTACAAACTAATTTACAATATATTACATTTCATCGTTCTATCATTGTTTTACAGTCTAGGCGATACAAACAAAACTAGTTCGTTAACTATACATTCTTACTACTAACACCCTTGCTTCTATTCACATAGCATCAACCACACACTTCGGGCACGTGACAGATCACCCAATCATTCCGATTTAGGTACACCTGAAAAGCAGTTTAAAACGGGTCAACTACTAGAGTTGGTGAGTTTCACGAGTTTCAAGAAAACAGTAATGAGTATTCACAAGTCAGCACTTGTAATCATGAGATAAGTATGTATGTATGTAAATGATGTATGTGATGTAATTATGCTAAGCTACAGTGAAGCCTGGACTGTTCGTGCTGCGTGCCTCCATTTCCCACGCTCAATCAACCACTGTGGCCCCTTTCCGCCCACAACATGCCCCGGTAGCCATGTCTAACACTACATAGCTGGTTCGTAAAAATTATGGTCAGGTGCAAATGGTTTTGGTGTCTTGGCAAACCGTGCCGGCTCCATTTGGGTTTGTCAAACCAATAGTAATATTCACAAGCCACCTCCTCGAAGTTAATCACTGTGATCGTGGGGACTTTCGTGTGTTAGCACTTAGATAATTCACATCATCACATGTTTCAGATAAGTATATAGATATAAGCAAACATGCTTTTCACCCCAAAAGTTCGTAAAACAGTTTGAAAGTGGGGTAATGAAACTCACAGTTTAGTAGATATTTAGTACTGTATCAACTCGCGGTTTGTTCAGTCCGCTATCAGTAGTTCCTATAATCAATATTATAATAATATTAATATTTTAACATTATTATAATCTCAGTACTAAACTGGGCTGTATAACTAATCAGGGTATAGCTGGAACGACCAGAAAGTGGCAATAGGCTTAGGTTGTGATGTTGTTCAATGTCTAATACTTAAAACTGAACTTAGCTCAGATTCCCGTTTTCCCAGCTGGGCCAAGTTGTTCGTTTACGCGTTCAGAAAACAGTTATGGGAAAATAAGCTTGGGTAAATGTATTGGTTAATAAAATGATTAAGTTATAAAGAAAGATCACATACTGGGGTCCCGGATTAGCCACGGGGCCCGTTTCCGTTTATACAGTTTGATTTGAGAAGAAACGCGCACAATCCACCCGGATTGTCCAAGTTTCTCATAGAAAAGTTCATTTTTACTTAATTAGCCCAAAAATATGATTTTTGATCACTCTTGGTGTTTTGATACTCCCGCAGATTCACTAGTCGCTAACTTGCCGGTTTTTATAATAACTGAATTTATTTAATATTCAGATTAGCATAATTAATTAACTTTTAATCATTAAATTATGAAAATTTAACCACTAATCAATTAAAATATGTAGATTTTTATAAAAATATTTCTGGAATTTATTTACTGATTTATTAATTTATAAAAATTCATTTTATCAGCTATATTTCGCCTGAAAATCGTCCGTTTACCCCAAACAATTTCCAAAAATTCCACAAAAATTCCTGAATACTCAAATCATGTCCCAAAACAACCTGTATCAATTCCAGAATGTAAAAAGCTCGTCCAATATTTTTGTTTCGGCCCAAATTCGGCTGTAAAAGTTCACACGAACGCAAATAAACAAAACACCTTTAAACTTCTCCAAATGATCCCAAAATTTATATGTGATCAAAAAACATCAAATCTGAGTTCCCAGAAAAATTTCATAATTTTTGAAGTATATTAGCTATTTTTCCCAAATAAATGTCCCAATTCGGTAATAAATTCGCCAAATATTCTCGGATGGTCGAAAAATTACCAAATTTGAACAGGGACTCATTTACATGGTCCCTGTTGTCCCTGAAAAATTTCAAGTACTAAAAATATTCACATCACAACCTTAACCTAAATAGCTCGTAAGTGAGTCTTTCGGCATTACCTTAGCGGGTTTGGCTCATTTCCGACTTTTTAATCAAGTTTTCAGGTTCTTGTGCTTCTAAGAAAGCTAGGTACAAGTCCTATATCACAAACCAAGCAATATTTCATCAACATAACAGCCCTTAAGTTAGGGTTTCGGCTAGTGTACAAAAACGAACTTTTGAACCGTAAAAACGTCGTTTCAACCCTTTATTCCGTGTTTATGGTCAAAAAAACTATCAAAACAGGTTCCTTACCATGTGTATGATCAAAACATGTTTATGGACCATTTTTAGGATTTTTACACGGTTAGGAATGATTTTTAGTAACCAAGACATGTTTTTATGGTTTTAAACAAGTTTAAACAAGTTCAAAAGCTACTTATTTAAGCCCTTTACCTTAGGGTTTGGAGGTTTTCTGGAATTTTAGGATGCAGCTGCTTGGACCTCAGATTTTATAAACCAAATTGGATAAACAAGCTTCCAAAACAAGTTATATAAAAAAAATGGGAGGTGGGGTGGGTTGGTCCGATCGGAAGGATGGTTTGGGCCCCCTTGGGCCCATTTTGGCCCAAAAATCTGTTTTCTCAAGCCCAATACGAAAAGCCCGGTCCAAATTTAGTTCGGGTTCGGTTTTTGGCGCGAAAAACTTATCGGGTGCGTTAAACAACGCGAAAACAAGTGTTTTTCAGCTAGTTTTGTGTAAAATTATAAAAGCATACTATATGTTTGTAAAAATCAAAAGTATTTTCACGGATCGCTTAAAACATTTCAAATAAGTGTTTGGTAAGTCTTTTTCGGCTTAACGGATGATACAATGCTTGGTTTGTAACTATCTTTCGCGTTTAAATCTATAGCGGGTGGTTAAACGAGCATGTTTTCGTTTAACTTGTTTGCTATCAAACTAAGACCATATTTGTAATATTTTAGCTTGTATAGATCGTATATCACTTATAAATGCCCCCCCCCCCCCCCCCGAGATATCTGGGTCATAACCCGACCCGTTCGGTTGATCGTTCGTTTGTTACGCAAAAGACGTTATTTGCTTAATCGGTAATTACGTATTGAGGTGTACCTTGTTTTGGCTCAAATGTCTCAAGCAGTGTGCATCGTCAAATCCAACTTTACATCTTTTATCACACACCTGAGAAATGCTTAGCATGTTGTATTGTAATCCCTCTACGTGCAATACATTATCAAAAGACACTTTGCCATTGGTAAGTGTTCCTCTTCCTACAATTTTCCCTCCATTTTCATCACTTTTCAAAGGCAACTGGTCCTTCAAACTTCTGCTCATAATTGACAAGTGATCCTCTATCACATGTCATGTGCTTGGAACATCCACTGCCCATATACCATATATCATTCACTTTAGTGGACTGCCCCTGCACATATAAACACAAAGTGATTAGTTACTGCCTGAAATACAAACTTCAACAGTTCGTAAATCAGTTTCACTAGAATCATTCAAAACAATTGGAAATGTAACCGCATGAACAATTTCACAAGACTCATCTGAGTTATAACCAAATTCAATACTTTCAACTTCATTCTTTCCTTCACACTGTTCAAGAACTGGTCCTTCCTTCTTAACTACAACTTCCTTGGTCTTCCATTGAAATCCTCTAGGTTCAAAACCTTGCTTTAGAAGGAATTTCTCATCACCATTTAATACACCAGGCCTACCTTTGCCCTTTCCTTTTGAAGCAAACTTCTTTCCTTTGTCTGATCTGTCTATTTCACTTGATGAGTCACTTAACTTCAGCACAGCTTTTAACCTCTTCTCTAGCTTCATTCTGTCAGCTTCTATATCATCTTCAACCTTTTCATTTCGTAAGTATTTTTCATATTTCTTCTTGTAAAAGGCCATATTCTGACCACAATATTTGTCTGGATAATATACTCTTCTTCTCCTTCTTCTTCTTCTTCAATCCAGCAAGAATTAGTATGATGTTCATCAGAATCACACTTTTTACACCAGGCTTTAGCAAAACTTCCAAGTTCTTCTAAATCCTATTCATTTGTAAGTTTATCACTTGGTCTTGGGAAATCAAATCCCAATGATGTTTTTACATATGAAAATTTACTGAAATTTTCTTGTATAGGACCACAAACATCCAATTTGTGTACTTCTTTGGCTTTAACAAATTTTACTTCCTTCAGTTTCAAGTAGGAGCGTGCAAATCTTTCTTTCTTCTCTATTACCATCCTTCTTATGGGTGCATATTCAACCTTTCCAATGTCAAACAACTCATGACTTGAAAAGATAGGATATATGGGTGGACTAACATCAGCTTTTGTAGAACATTCACTTGGTGGGTGCTCTTGTAGCTATAAGAACTACATTCACTTGATGATTCACTCATTTTCTCTTCTGCCTTATCTTTCATTTGAACTTCATTATCAGCTGCAACTTTCTGTATTACTTCAAACTCACCCTCCTTGTTTACAGACACATTCTCATACAGTTCAACAAACTCCTTTTATCCTCAAACACATTCTTGAATTGCTTCAAGTACTCTTCTTTTTTTTTCTTTATCCACCTTCAATGGATACTTGTCAGAAAATGGAGGTGGTAATTTCTTGTATTTATCCTCAGGCTTCATTTTCTCTCTGTGTCCCAAAATATTTCCTGTGGATACAAGATTCTTCAGAAAATCCACCTGAATTTGCAATTCAGTATTCTTCACCTTCTCTTCAGTATACAGCTTCTTTAACCCATCAATTTCTAGATTTAACTTGGACTGAACCCTGTAAGCCTGCATACAGTCCTCCTCTAAACTTTTGATTTGGTTGCCATAAGTTGTTTCACTAGAGCCATATACATTCAGAACTACATCTTTTCTACTACATTCACTCTTCCATTTTCTAATCTCTCTGTTCAGATCATCAATAACAAGCAAAAGATCATAAATGGATAGTTCAGTAAGTACATGAGAGTTTGAAGTTTGCCCAACTTCATTAGTCTTAGCCATATAAGCAACATTGACCTTTTGCATTTCAGCAGCATGATTACTCCAGTCAAAGTCTCCATCTTGTGGAATCATTGTCACAGCAACATTACCTTGATCCCTGTTCTGATTATTAGCATTAACAGTTCCCTTGTTCTGATTTCCTTGATCTACAATTGATTGTTTCTTTGTTGTTGGGTCTGCTGTTGTTGCCTATTCTGTTGGTAGGGATTTTGATTCACAAATTGGTTCCTTTGTTGATAGTTCTGCTGGTTTTGATTCTGATTTTGGTAGAACTGGGTTACTTGATTTCCAAACTATCTAGGAAGATTGCATTCTCTGGCAAAGTGTCCTGGCTGTTGACAGTTTTAGCAGATAGCTTTTGACTTGTCAAATCCAATTCTATCATTTGGTCAAGAGAAGGTTGATCTTCCTGTCCTGTTTCCTCACAGCAAACATAGCAACCTGCAATTTAGATCCATATCTTCCAAATCATTTGCATCAATCTGTTCCCAGTCTTCTTGCACAACACTTGTATGAATCAGATTCTTTGCCACAATAGCGTTGTAAGAGTCTGTGAACATGGAGAAAAAAGCCTGATAGTCAGTCCCTTGGCTTGAATTCCCGACCTAACAGAAACTTTATTCTCATTGACCGGAATTAGCTATATTCAAGCTATGCCAATGATGTGGAGAACCCTGCACACTATTGAAAGACTGATTGCAGAAAAGGACCTTGACTTCACTCTTCCAGCCCTCTCTTACCTGTACAGCCTTGTAAGCCATGGTTCCAGCAGATTTGTCTCTAAGAGCAAACCCTTTTAGCCTCTTCCAATCAATAAGACCACCCACAACGACCAAAGTTGGAAGAACCAGTTCTTCTTTGTTTTAAGAGACTTTATCCCAAATGGGAATTTGCTACCAACTCGCTAGATCCTCAAGGGTAGGATAGCGGATCCAGAGGATATGTGATCCTTTGCTTACTGATTGACTGATTATAAATTTCTTGTTTTTTATGTAGTATCCAACTTCTCAGATCTTGCTGCTGACTTGGATGGTGTCAAGAGGGCGAAGGTGTTCCTGTCTTTGGATCCTTTTGATCGGACCTTCAAGATTATTGGTGAAGAATCATCAAGCGAATCGAACGAGAAAACCGCGAGCTAGTCGTAAACCATGTCAAGTAAGTTATAGTTTTGTCTTTTAATTATAAATATTATATAAATATAAAGGTAACAGGCCAAGAAGAACTTATCTTTTCCTGATGTTTTTTGTGCTGGTGCCCAGAAATCAGCAACTAAGCCATCCAAGAATCTGTTGGGCCAATTCCAGTTAGAGGATGTTGACAGCCTCATTTCCCTCGGAGAAGAAGCCCATTTAGAGCTCCAGCCTCGCACCGCCAAAAGTCATGATGACATGCTCCAAAGCTAGTGTGAAGAGAAAGAGGGATCCTGATGTGGAAGTCTATAGTGCCCAGCATGTATTTGACCAGCTTTTAGGGGTAAGGATCCTTTATCCATAGGTACAGATGGTATGGTCATATTGCTAACTTGTAATCTTTTTTGCAGGCCGTAGCTTTGTATTATGAAAATGTGGCAAACACAGAGAAGGAGCTGGCTAAGTACCGCGGCGGGATATCCCTGAAAGATAAGCTAATCGCCAAGCCTTAGACGGAGAAGGGGGCTTCGGAGGATAGGTTTGTCCTTACAGACATCCGAGTTCAAGAGTAGGTGGTGGAGGTTATGGAGCAGGCCAAAGTGTGGGCTAGCAAGGCGGTGCTCACGCCAGCTTTGATAGGTCTACCTGGAATGTGGCTATGTGGAAGAAGGCACAGGCTGGCTTTGGTGAAAAGAGCGAGGATGCTGGAGGTGATAAGAGGAACGAGGATGCTGGAGGTGATAAGAGGAACGAGGATGCAGGGACGAGCGGGGCCAAGGACGATGTTCCGGAGATCAAGGAAGCTGGTGATGGTGACGAAGGTGTGGCGAAGGAGTAGGTGATGGGAATGGGCGATGAAGGATATTATAGACAAGGCCGCAGTCCATTTTTTTAATGATGTTTTTTAATGGTTTTCGTTGATGGTAGTCTATTTGAACAATAGTAGTTGTAATCCTCAGGATTGCTGATCCCTAAGACAATTATGAAAAGTGGTTAGGGTGGAGGGATCCTCTGATTTGGGGATGAAGCCTTAACCGCCTTTCTCTCTTTACTTTCCGTATGAACTAATGGTAGCCTTGATGTAGCTTGATCCGAGCGGATGGTCCAAGTTTTGCTGGTGAAGCCCGGATCAACTTTTATTTTGCTAGTAATAATATAACTCTTTTGGTTTCTGTCTTATCATCCTGTGTTGATAGAGTAAAGGATTCTTGATCCTTAGAACTTTCTTCTTGAATCATTTACCTATTATAATAAATAACCAAAAGAAATCGTAACAGTTAGAAAAGTTGGATTTAAGTCCAACAATCTTGGGGTCAAGCTGAACAAAACTTGGGGACGAGCCCAATAAAACGTGGTGACAAGCCCAATAAAACGTGGGGACAAGCCCAATAAAACACCAATAAAACTTGTGGACAAGTGTAATGATTATGAGCGATGGGCCGATCCTTGGTGTTGGCCCAATTAAACGTGGTGACGAGCCTAACCCGGAGTTGACCTTAACTTGTGTATATGGTACGTATACCATATCCAAGATATGATTTTTAGCCATGAAATTTTCAGCCATGTATAGTGTACTGATCCCACAGCCTCCAACCATACCCGGATAATCGTGCGCTCCAGGCGAGGGTGTCAAAACCCTAAATTCATGCGATAAGGTGAAAACCTTATAAACCTAGCGACAAGCCCAATTAAACTTACAAGGGAGTTGGCCAGCCCGTTTTTTCCACTTGAGGCCCTATTGCTCGGCATTTCTGCAAACTTGACATACTTGACAAACCAAACGCTGAATATAATTAATATAAACATAGACATAAAGTAATGTTTTACCAAGTACTGGATTGAAGTAACTGACTAGGATCCAGGATCCTGATCAATAGAAATACTTTTTTAGATGAATTGCATTACAAGCCTTTGGTAGCATGTCACCTTCCATATTCATCAGTCAATATGCCCCCCTTTCCAGCCTCAGATTCAATCAAGTAAAGACCTTCACAGTTGGGTGCTAACTTTCCATCAGCAGGATTAGTTGTATTTTGGAAAGCCTTTTGAAGAACTAAATCCCCAACTTCAAATCTTCTGATTCTGATATTCCTGTTGTATGCACCAGCTATCTTCTATTGGTAGGCATCCATTCTGAACCTTGCTTGATCCTTAAGCTCCTCAATAGTATCTAAATCTTGTGCAAGATTCTCGTCATTCATCTAAGGATCACGTATGATTGTTCTGGCAGTTGGATACACCATTTCGGTAGGGATCACTGCTTCAGCCCCAAAGACTAATGAGAATGGTGTTTTTCCTGTGGCATTCTTTGGAGTTGTACTATCTGCCCAAAGCACATCGGGTAGTTCCTCAGCCCATTTGCCTTTCTTCATTCCAAGCTTCTTCTTCAAGTTGTTGATGATGATTTTGTTGCTTGATTTTGCTTGGCCATTTGCTTGTGGATGGACTGGTGTTGAAGTGATCATCTTAATTCCTAGCTGTCACAAAAGTTAGTAGTTCTCTTCCCAATAAATTGGGAACCATTATCACAAATAATTTCAGAAGGAATACCAAATCTAGTAATAATAGTTTTTTAATAAAGGATATAACTTCCTTCTCCCTGACTTGAGGAAATGCTTCAGCTTCTTTCCATTTGGAGAAATAGTCAGCCATTTCTAACATAAAGACTTTCCCTCCTGGAGCTGTGGGGAGTTTGCCTACTATGTCCATTCCCCACTTCATGAACGGCCATGAGGAGATAATGGGGTATAAGGGTTCTGAAGCCTGATGTAGGATGTTGTCATGCCTTTGATAAGCATCACACTTCCTTGAGTACTCCATAGCATCCTTTTTCATGGTAGGCCAAAAGTATCCAGTCCGTAGGATCCTGGAAAATACTGCTCTGCCCCATGTATGGTTGCCAAATCTCCTTCATGGAAATCCTTTAACACTTCCTTGATCTCGGATTCTTCGATGCATCTTAAGTATGGACCTACAAGGGATTTCTTGTACAGCATATCATGTATAATAGTATATTGACACACATTGGCTTTGAAAGCTTTGGGGTTTTCGCCTTTCAGGATTTCTCCATTTTGGATGTACTTCATTATTGGAAGGATCCAGGATGAATGATTGTGAGGATGATCCTCTAGTTCAAAGAGAAAATTCACATCTACTTCCATTGCTTTGCATTCCTCAATTGCAGGAGACAAGACATGGATGATAGGAATTTTTATATTCTCGGGGAGCTTCAAGGCCGAAGCTAGGTTTGCTAGGGCATCAGCCCCAACATTTTCTTCTCTCGGTATCTGTGTAGTGTTAAAATAATCAAAGGATCTTGCAAGATCCTTTACTATATCTAAATATTTAATTAATTTCTCACCTTTGACTACATTTGAGCCATTAAAATGATTAGCAATTAATAACGAATCTACAAAAACTTGAAGATACCTGATCCTCATACTTTTGGCTAGTTGTATACCTGTAATGAGTGCCTTGTATTCTGCTTCATTGTTAGTGGTCTGGAATTCACAAGCTATCGAGTGGGGTAGTATCTCCCCGTGTGGAGATTTTAGTAGTATTCCGAATCCTGTTCTTTTAACATTTGAGGCTCCATCAGTAAAGAGTATCCAAGGATCATTGGTTTCTTCAAGCTGTTAAACTTCAAGGTCGGCTTGTTCCTCTAAGTCACTACTAAAATTAGCCACAAAGTCTGCTAGTGCCTATGACTTGATCGCGTTTCTAGGCTCATATTAAATATCATAAGCACTCAATTTTACAGCCCATTTTGCCATTCTACCTGACATTTCTGGTTTTCTAAGTACATTATTTATATGATAATTTGTTTTTACAATAATAGTATGAGTCTCAAAATAATGCCTTAACTTAGTGGAAGCCATAATTAGAGCAAGAATAAGTTTTTCTAGATGAGAATACATGGACTCTGCGTCAAGAAGTCTTTTACTTACATAGTAGATAGGGTGTTGGTTAACTTTATGATCCTTCACTAAGTGTAGGTTCCCAGCCGGATCTACACGAGATATCGCGTTCTACGTAGGTGTGGAATCCCTACGTAAGACGTTACGAGTATAGAAAACGATACGAGCTAACACACGATACGATAATCAAACACACGTTGTATTTCAACCGTAAACACGTGATACTATGATCACTGAGTACAAACTCTCTGACTCGAATACACGAATAACACTCTCTCAAAACATCAACTCTACTCTTCTCAGCCATAAACTAGCTGAATATATAGGCGACAACTTCGCCTGGTAAGTTCAGGCGAAGTTGTTCCTAACTTCGCTTGTTCCACAAGTTCGCCTATAACTAGCGAACTTGTGATAACTTCGCTTACATACAAAACTCAAATCTAACTAACACGATTACAGACACTCGACACTGAACTACTGACATCATGCACCAACAGACTCCCCCTTGGCAGTAGCTTCATCTCTTTAGCTTCAAACACGTGTCTTGTAATCTTCAACAATCTTGCATCTTCATCTTCAAGCATGAACTCCTTCGCGTACACAAACTGATACAACTCTTTGATATTTCTTCGCTTCATCTTTCCAAGCAGGAATATAAAATATTTTCTTCTCATGCAACACCTGCAAATCAGCTTGTGACAAGTTCACTAGATGCATCGGATCGTACACTCTTAGCACCTCTTGTTCATCTTCGTCTTCCATCACTGCTTCAGCTGTTTCACAATCAACATACCACCACTTTAGATCTTTGAGCACATCCTTGGGCATCTGTTTCATCGGCACTTCTTTAAGGCACCGGATCGGCTTATACTTCATAATCATCCAAGGTTTTCCATCTGCTCTCAAACCTCTATCCTTGTCTTTAACAAGTTTTCCCTTTTGTGGTTTCAACAACTCAAATTTTTTCTCTTTTATACTCTCTTTCCACACAATTTTCCCAATAACTCTAGCCATATTATCATCACTTCGGTTAATCAACCCCAATATGGCTAAGTCATTCACTTCACATTCTGGCAGTGTATTCAGTGATCTTAAAAGTCTTTTGAAATACTGAACACCGTCATATCTCTTAATCACGAAGAGCCTCAACTGCTCATCATATATCCAGCAAATAATCCCTTTCTTTGCTTCAGCATAACCTTTAATGTTGTAACTCTTCTTAAACATTGTAGGTACCGCTGGTTTCTTCGTTTTGACGAACCACTGAGCATAGCCTTCTTTCCATCTAGGCTGCTCTTCCCATTCAGATTCATCACTTGCCATCTCTTTACTCATATCTGCTTTCTCAACATCTGGAATGTCATGCTCAATATTTTCCTCAACTATCTCTCCCTCTTCTATCTCTGTATCAATCACAATCTCTTCACCAATCATCTCTATCTCTTCCACTGGTAATGCATCATCATCACCAACCAACTCATCTTCCATCTCCTCAACTTCCACTACCACCACATCATCACCACCAGCTGCAGTTGTCGACTCCCCCTGAGTTGTGGAAGTTCCAAGAGCTTGATCAGTTCTTGGCAACTCACCACCTGCACCTTTCGATGCATTGGGATCATCGTCTTTATCATTTCGTCTCTTGGTCCTCAACTCATTGCCTTTACAGCTCGTCCCCCCCTGAGATGCCAAGAACTCCTTCAGAGCATCTATGATTTTTCCGTGTTCTACCAGCAGGACGACTGCATCTGATTCTCTGCAACTAGGCGTTGAATAGCCTGGGTCTGGATAAGATTTACCCTGGATTGTTCTGCCACGACCCGTTCAAGTGCTGCTATTCGTTCTGAGTCTGATAAGGTTGCATCGAAATCGAACCTCATATGTGATATATCTTGAGTGTACTGAGGAGGGATTTCCGATGTCACCGGGACCTCAGAAGTAGAAATAGACGTAACCGCAGGTGGTATCGTCACCGATAACCCTGCAGTGGCCACAACAGTCGACTCGATAAATTGTGCCACGACCTCCGTTGGAGTAACAGTCGGAGGCGGAAACGAGACGATCTCAGGAGCCGAAAGTTGGAAAGTAGTGGGTGGGAGGCCAAATGTAGATGAGGTAGCCACCACGGGAACAACCGTAGCGCTTGGCCTTGTAACCTGTAATGATGAGGGAACCATTGTCATACCGGATAGTGCTGGTGGAGTGAAACGTACCACCCTAGAGCTCTCACCGACTCCCGATCCTGCACCTATCCGTTCCCTTCTTGACCTCCGTATTAACTGTTGTACCTCTTCTTCATAATCTGACTCGCTGTCATCATCAGCTCTCTTTCTTTTCCCATGAGTCCGTTCCTGTGTTACCAAAATCTGTCTCGCTTCGGCCACTTCATCATCAGAATCTGAGCCAGCCACCGTTGTAGCTGCCCTAGTAACATTCACACCCGAAGCACGTTCAACCGGGACCTGTACATTCTCCTCTGGATCAACCCTTTCCATGTCAAAAAATCCTTGACCGCCAAACGCTGCGTCAAGGTCAACATTCTCCTCCGGTGACACAACAGGAGCAGCAGGTATAGCTTGAGGTGCTCCTGCCTGTTGTGGTGCCGGGTCCCTAAACTCGTCCCCACGAGCAGGCACATACCCTGGGTTGATCAAGTACCCAAAAAGTGGAGTATGGCGAGGACGGAGCTCAGGTTTGCTCCTCGCACTTGAAGATCTGCATTGGGCGAAGATTCTTTTGTTCACACTCTCTACATATCTGATTGGATGGCGCTGAGGTAGCGTAGGAGCAACATGATTCAAGATCATTTGTAGGAATCTTGGATACATTATGAATCTCTCACGCGCCATCTCCCTTCTCTGACGATCAATCTCATAGAAGACCATCTGACTAAAGCTGTATCGCTTGTTGTAAGTCAGAGCAGTCATCGCCGACTGCATGGTCGCGCCCATGCCATCAGTTCCCGCCTTTCTTCCTGACATGCATACAATCATGACATGCATGAGAAAGCGCCACTGGTCAAGCAGAAACCCTTTTCTTCTCTGCGTATCTCCCAAGGGACCAGAGTATCCCATTCTCAAAAACGCTCCATCACGGAAAGGAGCTACAAACTCTGTCGGGTCATCCCTTGTCTCATTTCCAAACCGTAAAGCCGCCCGGATTTGTTCAGAAGAGAACTGAACAATCTGATTGTTTACTGTTGCGCGCATCACCGGGGGTTCGACTCTACAGTCATATTCCACGGTCTGCCAAAAATCCTCAATGTTGGGCAAGGATATCGGCGGAGTTGTTGTAATCGCGTGGAATATCCGCGAGCGTAACAGAAACGTGATGATTTCGCTGAAATCATCAACTCCGCTCGCCTCCGGGTCTAATGTTATATACATGTTGTGACCCGGGAAGAACTGTCTCTGGTTATCACCTCCGTCATCGCCACCTGCACCACCTGCTCCAGCAACAGCAACCATATCTGCAACAAACAGGCTAAGTTAGATAAATGTCAAAGCAAATCACAAGTTCGCCTGTTACCATGAGCGAAGTTGTGATCTATTATATAAAGGCGAAGTTAAAGGTGGGGCGAAGTTGGGAAACAACTTCGCTTCAACTTGAACTTCGTCTGATAACTGTTAAGTAAAATGGTCCAGGCGAAGTTAAAGAGAACTTCGCCTAACCACAACATCGCCTCCTAAACTGTTTCAAAATTAATTATCAGGCGAAGTTAGACCTCAGGCGAAGTTACGGAAAACTTCGCCTAAACTGTAACTTCGCCGAATTCGAATCGGCAACAGTTAGGTTTATCGAACGACGTGTAGATGATGAAATTGGAGATCGAGGACTCCGTAACACATGTTTTTATGAAGTTTTAGACGTTCAAGTAAATTACTATCACGTAATAACAAGTTTGAAAATCGGGTGTTTAAGGTTCGAAAGAACGAGGTCGAGAATCGAGTCGAAACGACCGATGATTAACCTCAAAAGACATTGATTATACGATGAAAGAACCCTACACACCTGGAAATCGGATTAGAATCAAAAGAAAGTTAACACAGATGATCGATGATATATGCTCGATAAGTTCACCTAGATTTCGGAGAGGATAAGTTCGCTGTGTTTGAGAAATAATGAAGTCTGACCTTTACAACTTCTTTATATAGGGTCACAGATGTATCGGCGAAGTTGTGGATAACTTCGCCTGATAGGCGAAGTTATGCAGAACTTCGCTGATATTAAAATTTTTCAAAAACAAACCCCATAATTTGAACAATTTGCAATTAAGTTTTAAAACATCCTTTAAAGCGTTAAATGATACGATCAAGACCAAGTAACCACGTATAAAATAATACAACTACATAAGTAGAAAAACTTTTTTTTAAACTAAAGTACACGGGATCAAATTTCAGTCTTGACAGGGATTACCATGTTTTAGAAAAGATCCGAACAGGAATCATACTAATTACGTGACTGTCACACAGATCCGTGTTCAGCTGTATTATGACATAAAGAAACAGGTTGTAAGCAGGTAATATACTTAAAATGGTTTTCATCGTTTCTGTGATACGAGTTAGGTTCAATTAAGCTTAAAACTTAAGTGGGCAACAACTCAGAGATTATGATGTCTCCTATCTATTCTCAAAGCGTATTTGGCTTTCCCCAAGTCACCCCGAATTGACCTCGACCCGTAGTGTCTGATTAAGTAGTAATTACTCTTCGATCTTAGACTCTGCTTCCAGTTCACCTTCTTGCGTCTTGATTGAGAATCATTAACATTATGAACTCTAGAATACATTTTTTTTAACATGTATATACACAACTTCAAGTAGAAAACAACTGCAAGTCCCGAATCTGGATCACTACAGTTTCTTGACACGTTATCTTCACGGGAATCAGAACACTCACGGGCTCGTGTATGACTGGGTAATCGCTTTTCTACCTATCATTCGGAAAGATATGTATGAAGACATGCACAACTATTAAGGAGTCTCCACATAAAATCGAGTAGATTTAGTTAGTATCACTTCTACTTTTACGCACCATAAAAAGCTACCATGACATACAATGACTGTTCTAAAGTCTTTTAGGCCTAATAACTTCACTAGTTAAGCACACAGAATCAGTATATCTATCACCTTCCAAGGTTGGATCAATTTTCTGTTAAACATAGTAAAGTAACTTCTTACGAAGTAGTAGACTTGAAAAATAATTTCATCTCCCGGAAAGAAAAATTTTTTTTAACTTCAATCGCCCCGACCAAATCAAAGTCTTCAGGTAAACGGCTATCCCGAAGATCCAATGGATCAGCTGGACCGACCACATACAAGTATGTGTCCTTCTAACTAAGTATGATCGATTAATTTTCAGCAAAAGAATAAAAACACATCATAAACCGCCCCGATCAGTTTCAGTCATCTGGTTAATGGCTATCCTTATATTCTACAAGTAGAAATGAGGACCAAACATATCCGAAGATATGTCCTTCAAACTGAAGTAACCGACATAATTCTAAGCGATAGTGACGTTTTTTTTTTTTTTTTTTTTTTTTTTAACACAAAAACACACGACATGGTTACTCGGGATTGATCATCCCATTAAGCTCAACAAGGTTTTGAAATCTAGTTTTGTCAAACGCTTTCGTGTACAAGTCAGCGAAATTATCTAACGTGTCAACCTTTTCGAGCACAATCAGTTTCTTCTCAGCACAATCCCGTATAAAATGATGACGAATGTCAATATGTTTAGTTTTACTGTGATTTACGGGATTGTTAGTTACTGAGATAGTAGCAGTGTTATCAATGCAAATAGGAGTAAGTGAGAAATTCAGACCATAATCGCGCAACTGTTGTTGAATCCAAAGAACCTGGGAGCAGCAGTTGGATGCTGCCATGTATTCTGCTTCACAGGTTGAAATGGCGACTGAGGTCTGCTTCTTGCATTGCCATGACACTAATCTGCCACCAAGAAACTGACATCCACCTGTCGTTGACTTCCGACTCTGATTGCACCCTCCAAAATCAGAATCTGTGTACGCGACTAGCTCCAAGTCTCCTCCTCTCGAGTACCACAACCCCATCTTCGGCTTGCCTTTGAGATACCACAGTATCCTCTTCGCACCCTTCAAATGAGATTCTTTTGGGTTTGCCTGAAAGCGTGCACAAAGACAAACAGCAAACAGTATATCAGGCCTAGAAGTAGTTAAGTACATTAAAGAACCTATAATTGCCCGATATTGGGTTGGGTCTACGTCTGTATCGTTGTCTGAATCAGCACCCAATTTGTGATTCACGCAGACTGGAGTATCATATGGAGTGCTGTCCTTCATCTTGAAGCGTTTGAGAACATCATGAACATATTTCGTCTGATGAATGAACATACCTTCTTTCTTCTGATCAACCTGCAATCCTAAAAAGAAGGTTAGTTCACCCATAGCACTCATTTCAAATCTCTTCTTCATGACGACCTCAAACTCCTGACACATGGCGACCTTTGATGCTGCAAAGATAATGTCGTCCACGTAGACTTGCACCAGTAGAAAGTCGCTCCCTTTTCTCTTGAAGAACAATGTGCTATCAATCTTACCTCTTTCAAACTCATTCTCAAGCAAGTAATCGGATAACGTTGAGTACCAGGCACGAGGTGCCTGATGTAGTCCATACAGCGCTTTACTTAGCTTGTACACGTGATCGGGAAAGTCAGGGCCAGGAAAACCCGGAGGTTGCTCAGTACACAACCTCATCGACTTTACCATTTAGGAACGCACTCTTCACATCCAACTGAAAGACCTTCATTTCCTTATGAGCAGCAAATGCCAAAAACAGCCGAATGGCTTCCAATCTTGCCACATGAGCAAACACCTCATTGTAATCAATCCCCTCTTGCTGATTAAAGCCTTTAACAACCAGCCTCGCCTTGTTCCTGATAACAATCCCTTTCTCATCTCTCTTACATTTGAAGACCCATTTCGTGCCTATCGCATGCACATTCTTCGGTTTTTCAACCAAATTCCATACTTCCATTTTCTTAAACTGAGCTAACTCTTCTTGCATGGCTTTGCCCCATGAGCTGTCCTTAAGAGCCATTTGATAGTTCTTTGGTTCAATCTGGCTGATGAAGCAGGTGTACAAGCATTCGTTGATAATGCCCGTGTCTTTAATGCTTGTGTAAACACAGGTGTGCTCATTCAAGCTTTTTCTTGTTTGTACACCGGCGGACAGATCACCTATCACGTTCTCCAAAGGATGATCTTTGTGAATTCTCGTAGTCGGAACCGAACTGACATTTAGATTATCTTCCAAGTTCGAAGATAGCTCATCAATGGGTGATTGATGTTGAGAGTGAAACGGATTGATGAATTCCTCTTCAGTAGAGGCAGCAGGGGTATTGACAGCATTTGACGAGGAAGGCTGACGTTCATCATACTGTGGTCGTTGCACCAAAGTGTCTTCCTCATCGCATATCATCTTCGTAGCAATTCTTTCCCCAACTTCTGCAAAATCCAGATAAGGTATGTTAAAAGATTTAAAAAGTCTATCATAGTCGAAAACCCCAGCGGGTCCCGTGCTTGGTTTTGGTGATTTGTAACTTGTGATATCAGTGTTACACACCACCTCAACCTTGCTGGTCGATGTATTAAAGACCCATCTGTTGGGAGTCCCAACAACGTATCCGACTAAGATTCCTTCGTCGGCTACTTCACCAAATTTAGAATTGGTCTTTAATATCGAACACGGGGACCCGAATGGTTCAAGACCACTCAATTTGGGCTTTCTCCCATGCATAAGTTCATAACAGGTTTTATTTAATCTTTTAACAGTTAACACTCTATTAAGGATATAACAGGCTGTTGCAACAGCTTCAGCCCAGAACACCACGGGAAGTTTTGAATCAGCCAGCATGGTTCTGGCTCCTTCAATTAAGGTTCTGTTCTTTCTCTCAGCCACTCCATTTTGTTGCGGTGTATACGGTGCGCTGTATTGGTGTTCTATCCCCTTCTGTAAGCAGAAGATCTCCATCTCATAGTTCTTGAACTCAGTTCCATTGTCACTCCTGATGAATTTAACCCATTTCCACATGATATTCTCAACCTTGGTAATCAAATTCTTTACCAACTGCACTGTTTCATCCTTTGACTTCAGGAAATATACCCATGAATATCGAGAGAAATCATCAGTGATCACCAAGCAGTACGATGTTCCTCCTAGGCTTTTTACATTCACGGGACCGAAGAGATCCATGTGAAGTAATTCTAGGGTACTGACAATTGAATTGACCTTCTTGGTGAGATGGGATTTCTTGTGTTGCTTTCCCTTTTTGCATGATAAGCATTTGTCTTCAAAGTTGAAATTCTTCAAGGGAACACCCAGCACAAGCCCATTTTTGACAAGGTAGTTCATTTTCCGAAGATGAATATGCCCCATTCTCCTATGCCACAACTCGGACTCCGATTCAGTTGCTTTTGACAGAAGACACGATTCTTCTGTGGCCATCTCAGTCGACCTCATATCCATGATATACGTATTCTTCACTCTTGGAGCCTTCATAACAATCCAATTCTCTGGTATCTTGAAACCAGGATATAGCACGATCGCCTCATTCTTTGTAAAATGTACGGTGTACTCTTTGTCACAGATCTGCGAAACACTCAGCAGATTGTGCTTCAGTTCTTCAACAAAATTTACTTTCTCCAAAGTCATCTTTTCATTCGACACCGTCCCTATTCCGGTAATCCTTCCACCGCTCTCTCCTGCGAAAGTCACTCTTCCTCCTTGAACAGGTTTCCAGTCGTGTAACAATTTCTTGTTACCCGTCATGTGCCGGGAACAGCCGCTATCCACAACCCATTGATTGTTGGCAGCCTTGTTCAACTGTTCCTGCACGATTAAAGCAGATGATTAAAATCTGGGGACCCAAGACCGATTGGTCTTGGGTCGATACATCCCGTACCTTGGCTGTCCAAAGTTAGTATCATAAATAATTTCTGTGAGTCCTAACAGAATACCTTGTTGTGGATTGTCTATGAGGCCATCCAAACCTTCGTGAATTAAAAGAATTATTACCTATGGTTTGGTTGTTAGCAGTGAAAAACTGAGATCTATTTCTTTGAAAACCTGAATTAGACCAATTTCTGAATTTTGATGGGTTTTCAGTTTTAACATTTCCGTTAGTTCTATTCTCAGTTCTCGAAGGCCTCACACCTCTGAATCTCTGCTTCAGAGGGCAATCAGCAACTAGGTGTCCTAATTGATTACATCTGAAACAACTCCTGTGTTCAACTTTCTTTTCCATAGTTGTTTTAGATGTTGAGGCTGTATTACTGCCCGTTTGTCTCACATATGGTGGGACATACGGGTTTAGTGGAGACTTCTTTTCAGGTGTTTTATTTTTCTCTCCACTTTTTGGTAACACTTCCTCTTGTTTTGTCTCACTCGACTCAGATGTCTTGTCCGAGTTTGATGAGACAGGACTCGGAGCAGAAATCTTAACACTAGTAACAGGCTTACTTGTTTCGCCTTTACTAACTTCTGGTTCTTTAATCGTTACTTTAACCGGAACTGTCTGACCATAGTCAACATCGACAGATTTCTGATTACTAGGGTCATAAGTGTAATTATGATTGAAAGGTGGTGGAACTTCATGATAACCAATTCCTCCCCTTTTTGGGGAACCTTGATCACTAACGAGGTGTTCAAGTATAGCGGAGGAATTTCTGAATTGGTCAAGTTTCCTGTTAAGTTCCACCACTTTCACCTGGTGATCAGCTATCTGTTTATCCCTTTCAGCTATTAGTTTGGTTTTCTCTTCTAGTACTTCATAGCTAAGATCAATCACTTGAATTTTTTCAGCAAGCTTTGCTTTAAGACTTTTAATATCTTTCTCACTAGCTTTAATTTTTACTTTGTAACTATTTTCTCTAGCTTTAGTGAAATGATGATCTTCTTTTAATGTTTTAAATTGCGCATCCAAACTAACAAACTGATCAGTTATAGTTGTCAGTTGTTCAGACAGATGTTCACACTTAGTACAAGGGAGTTCGGTACTTACCTCGGAGAGCTGGTCTGCCACATCTGCCATGTAAGCTTCATTTTCACCAGTTCCCTTCTCACTATCTGCAGTTTCGATGTTTGCCAAATTGGCCTGTTCAAATACTTCTTCAACATGCAGATTCCAGTTGTACTCTTCGTTCTGTCTGGAAATCATGGCTCTATAGTCATTACCACTACCACTCTGCTGTGTAGATCTGTTTTGACTGCCTTCTACACGTTCATTTTTGCACTCTTTTGCAAAGTGGCCATTCTGCTGACAGTTGTAACAGCGAACCTTCGACTTATCAAACCCTGGCCTCTCACCGATAAACTTCCTGCCAGTCTTTTTCATGAACCTCTTAACCCCTCTCACAATCATAGCCATCTGCCACTGCAGATCCATCTCCTCCAGATCATCAGCATCGATCTGATCATAGTCTTCATCCAAAATTGCAAGATCAACAATCTTACCCTGAATGTAATTCTCATACGAAGCAATAAAAGATACATAGAGAGCAAACTGCTGTTCAGCAGATTTAACACTCATGGGCATCTTCGAGTAGTTGTTGTTTGAAACACTTGGGAAAAACTACTCTTGGTCGCTTGAGGTTGAGAAGCATTTGATCCTCCAGCTACAAAGCACACATCACCGTTCATGTTGAGAGATACATGTCCTTAATGTGTTGAGCTAGCGCCTGACTCTCCCTTAGAGTAATAAGCAGATGATTCAGTTTTCGAACTTGATCCTGAGTTAACCTTTGCACCATACATACCCGGATCTTGAACCTGATCGGTAGGTGTCTCCTTTCGTACCATGTTCAGTCCAAACGTTCTTAGCTTGTTAACTGCTGTCTCCAGGTCATTGTCAGCAAAGTCTTTGTCTTCTCTCATCAACACAGTATACATCTCCCATTTCGGTGGGAGAGCATCAAGAAGCTTTTCAACAATCTCATCTTCTTTGTAAACAATTGAATAGTTGCTGAGTTCAGTCATCAGATGATAATATCTAGTGATGATATCATCAAGTGATTCATTCTTCAGATACTTGAAGACCGAGAATTGGGTTTTTAGAAGTTTAATCTTCGATGCACGAATTCCCACATTGCCCTCAAACCGGTTTTCTAGCGCTTCCCAAAGCTCTCTGGCAGTTTTATACTTTCTGAAAGTGTGCAGAATCTCTTGTGGAAGAGCCATTGTAATTGCTGCATGAGCTTTGCTTTCGGCCTCATACATTTTCTTTTCTTCTTCTTCCATCTCTTTGTATTTCTTGATCTGATCACGACCCTCATACTCAGCAGTAGGTGGAATGTAACCATCTTGTATGCACACCCACATCTTAGCATCTTGGAACTTGACATATTGTTCAAAACGATCTTTCCACGCTACATAATTGGTTTTCTTAAGCATCTTCGGTGCCTTTGTAGCCGAACCCGCTTCCACTTCCATCTTAACTAGTTCCGTAATGTTTATTGAAGACATCTTTCACGAAACCCAAGGAAACTCTAAAAATAAAAATTTTATTTTAAACAGTACTGTAGGCGAAGTTGTGGATAACTTCGCTTAAGTCTGAACTTCGCTGATTCTGAACTTCGCTTCCTTTTTAAATTCGCCTGATTCGGCGAAGTTGTGAATAACTTCGCCTGAGGTAAGCGAACTTGAGAGGTAGGCGAAGTTATGGATAACTTCGCTTAACCTTATATCTTCGCTGAAACCCTACGAACAGTGACGGCAACTTCGCCTGATGAACACGATGAATATGCAGGTTTGATTTCTGGATTTTACGAGGTTTGTGAAGGTGTTATGGGTTGTTTATGATTGAAGGAGGTGAGTATAACACAAAAACTCAGAAAACTCGTCCCGCGAATAGTCTAACGGAACGATTTCTACACCGGCGTGATAATCCCGAACCACACAATCGAGTAAAAGCTCTGATACCAATTGTAGGTTCCCAGCCGGATCTACACGAGATATCGCGTTCTACGTAGGTGCGGAATCCCTACGTAAGACGTTACGAGTATAGAAAATGATACGAGCTAACACACGATACGATAATCAAACACACGTTGTATTTCAACCGTAAACACGTGATACTATGATCACTGAGTACAAACTCTCTGACTCGAATACATGAATAACACTCTCTCAAAACATCAACTCTACTCTTCTCAGCTGTAACCTAGCTGAATATATAGGCGACAACTTCGCCTGGTAAGTTCAGGCGAAGTTGTTCCTAACTTCGCTTGTTCCACAAGTTCGCCTATAACTAGTGAACTTGTGATAACTTCGCTTACATACAAAACTCAAATCTAACTAACACGATTACAGACACTCGACACTGAACTACTGACATCATGCACCAACACTAAGACTGCACTTAAATCCGTTAGAGAAACAGCCATATAAAGGATCAGTGGCTCTCCATCGACAGGTTTCGTCAGAGAGGGGCTGAGGATAAGTAGTCCTTCAGAGCGGTGAGGGTAGCTTCATGCTTCTCCATCCACTTAAATTTATTTTTTTTCCTCAAGATGTCCTAAAAATCTTTGCATTTCTTTGAGGACTTTGATATGAACCTGTTCAATGCTGCTACCCTTCCTGTTAATCTTTGATCCTCTGTGACGTTCGTTGAGGACTTGAGGTTCATGACTATTTGAATCTGCTCCGGACTCGCTTCTATCCCCCTTTTGGTTACCAAATATTCAAGGAATTTTCCGGCCTTTACGCCAAATACACATTTAGCAGGATTTAGCTTCATGTTATATTCGTCAAGGATGTCAAATGCTACTTCTAGATCCTTGAGGTGGTCTTCAGCCTTCTTCGATTTCACTACCATGTCATCAGTATAAACTTCCATAGTATTTCTGCTCTAATTAGAACTTTTTCGTCAGGATCCTCCAGGTGCAAGACTACCTCCTTAGAATCTTGTTCCCTAGTATTATCCATGACGTTTCTTCTTGCTTTTTGTAATTGCTATGCTTCCCTTAGCTTCTTTGTAGGCTTCATTGAAGAAGTATAGCAATCCTTGACGTCATGTTGGTCACTTTCGATCTTTGCTATCCCCCATGGGGTAGGCAATTTTACACATTGATGGTAAGTAGAGGGAACTGCCTTCATTTTGTTGTATCCAGGGCCTGCCAAGAATAACATGCAACAAGACAAGGAATCGATAACACCAAATTTTTGGATAAAATTTATTCCCTCTATATATATGGGGAGTTTGATTTCCCCTAGTGTGTTCTTCGTTTCTCCACTGAATCCTACAAGAACAGAGGATCTTGGGACGATTTCTGACTCCGGGATATT
Source organism: Bidens hawaiensis (assembly GCF_021521415.1). Classification (NCBI taxonomy): domain Eukaryota; kingdom Viridiplantae; phylum Streptophyta; class Magnoliopsida; order Asterales; family Asteraceae; genus Bidens; species Bidens hawaiensis. The sequence continues at coordinate 1,850,449 of NW_027491022.1, forward strand.
CATTTTTTTATTACTTCTAATTGGATGATGTTAACTGAACATCCGCCATCAATGGGGATCCTGCGAATATAATGGTTGGAAATAAATAAAGTAATGATCAAATCGTCGTGATGAGGATCCTGGACATTTATTCGATCATCCTCATCAAATGAGATGACTTTTTGCTCGATTGTTGTAGATGTTCTGATGGGCTTCTCACCATTCTCCAATTTACACTCCTTAGCGTGCTTCTTTGCGGTAGAATAAGAAGTTCCGCATATATCAGAGCCTCCGAAGATCATGTTGATAACTTGAGCATCTGGGGGAGGCGGAGCAGCCTTTTCTAGGACCGGTTCAGGATCCTGGGTCCTGGACTTCTTTCTTCCAAACGGCTACTTGAGGTAGCCTTTGCTGAGAAGGTAGCTTATCTCCTTTCTCAAGGCTATATAGTCTTCCGTCATGTGGCCAAAGTCTTCATGAAAAGCACATCATTTTGATTTATCTTTACGGGGAGGTGCCTTCTCATTTTTCCTTGGCCATCTCGCTTTGTCACCCAAGTTCCCAACAGCAAGCATTACTCCTCCCATATCTACAGAAAAGCAGTAATCGGATATCCTTGGGCAATCCTCATCGTCCTATTCTTCCTCCACAGCATTGATCTTTTGGCCATTTGGTTTGGAGTATGGTTTGGAGTTGTTAATTCTGAAGTAGGAACACAATTTTTGCCGGAGTATTTAGTTGATCTTGTATTCTTTGATCATCCTCCAACCTGATGAATCTTAAAGCTCTGTTTCGGACTTCATCTAAGTCCTGCAAGGGGTCATAACAAGATCTTGATAAAATGGAGAGTCCTTTTGTAATCCCATTTTGAATGCCTCAACAGCCGTTGGGACATCCAGGTTTGGAATTTCCAAGGCCTCTCTTCCAAACCTTGTAAGGAACTGCCTAAGGGGTTCCCCACGAGGTTGTACGACTCTATATAAATAACTAGTTAACTTTTCAAAGGATCTACTGCATGAAAAGTGACTATTAAACAGGTTGATCAAATGAGAAAAAGAATTAACAGAATAAGGAGGGAGACTTAGCAGCCATTTGAGGGCGGATTCTATGAGTGTTAATCCAAAGCCTTTGCATAATCAAGCTTCCTTCAGTTTTTCTAGAATAGGATTAATCTCCATCCTCTCTCGGTATAAGGCTACGTGTTCCTCAGGATCAGTGGACCCATCATACAGCTTCATGCTAGGAGCAGTTAAGCGCTTTGATATTTCAGCATCACAAATTGAGGAAGCGAATCTGGATATGTTGTGACTTCCTGCTGGTAACTCCGGGATGGGTTTGATGACTCCTGGTACACTGGATATCATATCCTTGAGCTTCTATAACTCACGGGCTATAGTTTGATTGATCCATGCATCCTACATACCACCATGATTAGTGCCAAAAGATAAGTTATTGTAAGTGTTACCTCTTGTGTGATCAAAAGATCCCACTCCATAGCTGTGTCCGGGGTATATTGTTTCAGCATCAAGAGTTGGTCCAGCAGGAGCACTGGTCTGCGTGGGTATGAAGTCTCCTTCGTGGACCTCAATTGGCCTTGATCGTGGCTCCTTCAAAGGTTCCTTCCCATAAGGATAGTAGGATCCTGGATGCTGATGAACGATGGATTCTGTCTGGAAGCCCAAGGATCCTGGTTGAAAGACAGAGGATCCTTGAAGCAGGTGAGTAGAGGATCCGTGACGGAGACTTGAGGGTCCAGGATGGAAGGTGAAGGTTCCTTGTGAATGGTGGCCGGAGGATCTTAAGTGTTGACTTGAGGATCCTTGTTGAAGGATAGATGATCCTTACGAGTATTGGTTATAGTATCCCTTCTGGAAGAGATCTGAGGATCCCTGTTGAGGATAAGAGGATGCTGGACACCTTTGACTTGGGAAATCTGGAGTGCTGAAGTCAAGCATTTACGGCACGATGGGACTTGAGTCTTCATTAGTCTTCCTAGTTCTCATGATTTCCACAATCTCATAAAGGATCCTCTGGTTGGTCTTGTTCTGCTGCTCCATATAGCTTTTCATCTACGCACATAGAACATAATCTCATAGAGACAGTAGTGGATTTCGATTCGGAAAAAATGGTAGTCTCCTTTTTATGAGCAACAGTTATGGGCTTTTGTGGCTTCGTAGAGGAAGGTAGCGGTGGCAAAGTCATTTGAGCCGAAACACTTGAAGTAGCGGTTTTGGAAACAACTTTTCCTTGAGAGGCCATTGAGTGATAACTTTGAGTGTAGGGATTGAATAAAGGTAAGGATTTTTTGGGATTACAGCACCAAATGCCCTACGGTGGGCGCCAAATTGTTTTGGTTAAAAATCGGTTTAAGGATCTAGTAACCAAATCAGTTTGTGAGGGTTGGTGCTTATATGATAAATATGAACGAAATGATAATTTAAGAAGATGAACAAGGAGATTTATACAAGGAAAAGCTCTTGGTAACTAGTGTCCTGCCGGTATAAAAACCTCGGGTAGTGAAACTATCATTACTAATTATAATAAGCTCAAAAAGATTACAAGAGATGGAATCAAAGCTGATCGTGATACAAAGTGTTAACTATCAAGCAGAGGTTTCTATGTTTGTTCAGAATGTTGTGTGTGATCAGCCATGATTCAATATATATAAATACAAATGTTTACAACGGATACTAACTACTTTTCTATAATGTCGGCCACGTTTGTTTACTATTTCTTTATGACCGTTCACGAGCATGGATGAGCTGGAAGGACTTGGTAAAAGATATCCTCCGCAAAAACAGGCTTTCTGGTAAACACATTTTCGTACCTGTAAAGAATAGATAAAAATACATTTGAAGTCAACTGTTGAGGATCCTTAGTCCTGGCTGCAGGCGTCTATGAATGCCAAAGATAATGGATCCTTGAGGATCAAGGATCTTAGTCCCAACACCTATAATCAATATTATATTAGTTTTAATATTTTAATATTATTATAATCTCAATACTAAGCTGGGCTGTATAGCTAATCTGGGTATAGCTGTTACACCCAAAAAGTGTCAATAGGCTTAGATTATGATGTTGTTCAATGTTTAATACTTAAAACCGAACTTGGCTCAGTTTTCGTGTTTCACCAGCTGGGCCAAGTTGTTCGTTTATGAGTTTAGAAAACAGTTCTGGGGATGTAAGTTTGGGTAAACGTGTTGGTCGATAAAATGATTAAGTTATAAAGAAACATCACACACTGGGGGTCTGGATTCGCTATGGGGCTCGTTTCCGTTTATTTAGTTTGGTTTGGAGAAAAACGCGCACAATCTATCCAAATTGTCCAGATTTCTCATAAAAAGTTTTTTTTTACTTAATTAATCTAAAAATATGATTTTTGATCACTCTTGGTGTTTTGATATTCCAGCAGGTTCGTTAATCATGAACTTTTCTGTTTTTATTAGAATTGTATTTGTTTAATTTTCAAATTAGCACAATTAATTATCCGTTAATCATTAGATTATGAAATTTTAAACACTTATCAATTAAAATATATAGATTTTTATAACAATATTTATGGAATTATTTACTAGTGTATTAATTTATAAAAAATCATTTTATCTGTTATTTAGCCCGAAAATCATCCGTTTATACGAAACAATTTCTGAAAAATCCACCAAAATTTCTGAGTAACCAAAATAAATCCCAAAACAACCTGGAAAATTTCCAAACTCTAACAACTTTGACAAATATTCTTTTCGAACCAAAAATGACTACGAAAACTCAATTAAATGCGAATGCACAAAACATATTTAGTCTTTTCCAAATGACCCTAAACATCATATGTGATCATAATATACTAAATCTGAGTTCCCCACAAAAATTCTTAATTTTTCAAGCATTTTAACTATTTTATCCAAATAAACGCCCCAATTTGGTAATAAATTTGCCAAATATTCTCGGATGGTCGAAAAATTACCAAATTTGAACAGGGACTCAATGATATGGTTCCTGATGCTGGAAAATATCATGACCAAAAAATATGCACATCACAACCTTAACCAAAACAGCCCGTAATCGAGTGATTCGGTATTACCTTAGCGGTTTTGGTTCGTTTTCGCCCTTCTAATCAAGTTTTTGGGTTATTGTGTTTCTGTGCAAGCTAGCTACAGGTACTATATCACAAAACAAGCCTGTTTCATCAATATGGAAGCCTATTAACTTAGGGTTTCAGCTAGGGTATTAAACCGAACTTTTGAGTCGTAAAAACGCATTTAAACCATTTAATCCGTGTTTATGGCCAAAAAAGAGTATGATTCTGGTTCCTGACCATGTGTATGATCACACATGTTTTTGGACCATTTTCAAGCTTTTTGCATGGTTAGGAATGAATTTTGATAATCAAACTATGTTTATAAGATATTAAACATGATTAATCATGCATAAAATTAGTTAGAACAAATGTTTACCTATGGCTTTTGAGTTGAATGAAGAACAAGCTGCTTTCTCCAGAAAATTTGATCATGATCATGTCAAAATATCTTATGAAACTTAAATAGGAAGTTAGAAAAAAAAATTATTTGTTTAAGGGGGGGTGGTTGGCGGCCGCAATTCATTGGGCCCCCCTAGCCCAAATTTGGCCCAAAATTCTGGATTTGCAAGCTCATATTTGAAAACCCAAGTTCAAATTTATTTCGGGTTTGGTTTTTGGTGCGGAAAATTTATCGGGTACGACAAACATTGCGAAAACGAATGTTTTTCAGCTATTTTTGTGTAAATTTATAAAAACATACTATACGTTTGTAAAAATCGAAAATATTTTCACGGATCACTTAAAACATTCCCACTAAGTGTTTTGTAAATCGTTTTCGGCTTAACGGATGATACGGTGCTTGTTTTGTAACTCTCTTACGTGTTTAAATCTACAGCGGGTAGTTAAACGAGCCTGCTTTTGTTTAAGTGGGTTGGTATCATACTAAGGCTATAATACTAATATGCTAGCTTATATTAAACGTATATCATTTATAGGTGACCCCCGGGATACCCGTTCGGTTATTCGTTTGTTCGGTACATAATACGCGTTTAATCGTTAAATCGATAACTATGTATTAGAGTGTACCTGGTTATGTCTCAATTGTCACATTTTGGTCCCCGAAATTCGATTATTCAGCTTTGACTTTATTTGGGAACAAATGCGGGTATTTCTTTTTAAATTCAGATTTTGGCTCCCATGTGAATTCGGGTCACCGTTCTGAATTCCGCCAAACTTTGTCCGGAGAGATTTTGTCGTGTCTTAATTGTTTGATCTTCCCCTCTAGTATTTCCACTGGTTCCTCTACGAAGTTTAATTTTTCATTTATGTTCAACTCTTATAGTGGCAGAATTTCGGTTTCGTTAGTAAGGCACTTTTTCAGGTTCGATACCTGAAAGACATCATGAATAGAACTTAACTCCAAAGGTAACTTCAGTCGGTAGGCTACAGGACCGATTTTAGAAATAACTTCATAAGGCCCAATGTATCGTGGAGCTAGTTTACCTGTTTTGCCGAATCGAATGATGCCTAGGAAAACTTAATCGCTTATTTCAAAGGATAACGGTTTTCTACGAACGTCAGCGTAGCTTTTCTATCGATCTTCGATGATTTTCAATTTGTTTGTGATTTTGCGGAATATGTTAGTGGTTTCTTGAATTAAATCGGATCGGGTGATTTGGGTCAGCACAGTGGGGATCTACATCTACGCCCGTAAAGCGCTTCATATGGTGCTGCTTGTATGCTACTGTGATAGCTATTGTTATACGAAAACTCTACCAATGGAAGATGTTGGTCCTAGTTTCCACCAAAGTATAGGACACAACCGCGAAGTAAATCTTCTAAGGTCTGAATTGTTCGCTCGGATTGGCCGTCGGTTTGGGGATGGTAGGCTGTGCTTAGGTCAATTCGAGTTACCAAGGCTTCTTGCACTGCTTCCAGAATCGAGAGGTGAAATGGCTATCACGATCAGAAATGATTGAAACGGGTACGCCGTGTCAGGATACGATTTCATTGATGTAAATGTGAGCAAGTTTTTTGGTTGTGTAAGTGGTAACATTCGGAAGGAAGTGTGAAGATTTGGTTAGTCGGTCAACTATCACCCATATTGCGTCGTTTACTCGGGAGGTTTTGGGAAGGTGTGTTACAAAATCCATGGTAATTTGTTCCAATTTCCATTGCAGTATTTCCAGTTGGTGCAACATTCCCAAAGGTTTTTGAAACTCGTCCTTAACTCTAGCGCAAGTCAGGCTCGTACCGACATACGTGGCTATATCCTTCTTCATACCGGGCCACCAATAATATTCTTTCAAGGCCTTATATATCAAAAAAGACACATATCACATGGTGGTGATTGACGGTCCGACCGAGTATGGCTATAAATAGTGAACAGGGGGTCCTCAATTATGGCATCCAAAACACCAAACCGCTCTCACTTTCTCAACGTTTGTGCCACCAAGATAGAGTCCCGACGCCACTCCAGAGTTTCTATGTTTCATACCCTGCCACCCTTCGTATAGTCGAAGTACTGCTCGTTCGTCCTTAAGCTTTACACCCATTTTAAGGTAAGAGTTGTATTTAAGATATTTCAACTCATGATTTACATCCTAGTCAAGGGTATATCCTAAAACCTTGGCAAGTTTATAAATATATTTATGATTTTTATATATAAAGGTTTACAAAATTAAGCGTCTCTTTACTATTAAGAAACATAAAGTTTTGCATACGATGGTTATAGTTAAAATAATGTTTCTTTATAATTTAAAAACATAGACATTTATATACAAGAGGATATGGTCAAAGTTTTTTCATGATTAAGAAGTATAAAGCTTTATATCAAGGGGTATAGTCAAAATATTGTTTCTTCATGATTAAGAAACATAATAATTTTACATACAAAAGTGATAGCCAATTTATGTTTCTCTTGAAGAAGAAACCAATCATAGACGTTTCTTCATGGAGAAAAACTCAGCACATGATTGGCGAATAAACAGAAAGACTGCAGGTCTAAATATATTTTTCAAACAAATGATCTATCAAGGTTTAAAGCTATCAAAACCATACTAAAGGTCTGTAGCCGGTTCAAGAGACTACTCACGTATTTATGTAAACTTGTTTTATTATAGGTCAAGCATCATTCATTCACAAAGGTTTTCAAATAAGATCACCACATCATTCAGAACAGACACTCACATGTGAATACTTTAAACACTTTATAATCAGTTAATAAGATAAACGTGTTGTTTGTCTTAAAAAGTCAGTCAAATGTTTATAACAGATTACGTGATCTATAACATACAAAATAGAAATAAAAGCAATTTAGACTGAGTACACATGTATCTGGATCCAATCGTAATTGAAATAGCAGCCATAACTTGTTCCCCGATGGAAATCACTTCCCGAAAAATCCCATGAACAAGAGACATTCCTATGGAGTGTTTTCAAGAAAACTATATTCTCATTTAAAAATTTGTTAAATGTTTTTGGAGTCAACGATTCAACAGGATATCGTTGACATATTTTTCTTCCACATTTCAGGGAATCAAGTTTAACACAGATAGCAGGGAATTAGAGTCACTCATGGAATTAGATGCTCGTAATATTAAGATAACTCAATTTTTAATTAATAAAATATTGTAAACATATTAAACAAGATTTATAAATCAAACACTCGGGTATTTATTATTTGAGAAGTTTTAGAAATATATAAATATTTTATTATAAACAAAGTCTTCTGACAAAACAACCCGCAACTCTGATATATTTACAAAACAGGTACGAACTATTTGTCATGAAAAGACGTAGGGTGACGGAGAATGTATGTACGGATCTGAATGCTATCACCTGAGCCTTGAAGTGCGGAAATCAACAAGGATAGAAGAACACAAGAAACATTAATCTCATCTTCATTAATGTAATCAGTCAAATACAAAAGATAAGACTTTTACAAACCACTCTCTCTCTCTCTCTCTCTCTCTCTCTAGAATCTGACAATAAGCACAAGCGTTACTGTTCACGCATAAGTCAAACTATATATAGGTTTGACATGAAAGACACACTATAGCACATATGTTATAGGAGCATATGTTATGCGCCGTATAACTTATTTACAGATGACTTATGCGCTAGATCTATTACAAACATACATTTGACTTTTAAATCATATAAAACACACTAAGACCCTAGCAATAGACAATATGGTTCTACAAACTCCCCTTTGGATGTTGCTAGGTCTTCAGTCTTCAACCATATTCAGTCCTTCATTCCAAAGATTCTTTCTCTGTATTCTCTCCTCATATCTTCCCACGAACGCTTGTTTGACGGCTTCTGATTTGTAGGGATCGAAATGCCACTACCCTTCTATTTGTACTTTGACTATGAAGTACGCTCCTTGTTCTCATTTATCAGCCTTTCCCGTTCATTCCCTTTACGTTCTTCCTCTTCTCCTAGCTCCTGCCATTTGCTCTTCCAAACTTGACCTGCATGTTTCTTATATTTATGACCAACTTTCACATCACAATGATACTGCATAGCCGATTCGACATCCTTCTTGCTTCCAATATGAATCTTATGCCTGTATTGCACATCGATGTCTTTATCTGAGCAATTGATAAGCCACATTGGATCCATTAAATCAATCACATCCCACACACCATCCTAATTCATCACTATCACAGCCTCTCCCATGTTCACATCATAATATCACCACTTAAAGTATACATGAAAATCCTACTCCATCGGGTACATAGGAGTAATATTCAAGGTCTCTGGCTTCTTGTACCACTAACTTTTAACAAAATCATCAGTCTTGGGATCCTTCTTTACACGGGACACATGTAGGAATGGTCTATGAGGTGTCCAACTTCTGAAATTACACTTTAAAACCCTAGAGCTCCTTAGCAGGGCCTCGTTTGGGACAATACGATAACTCCTTATCAACAATATCTACGACATCCATCCAGGGCAATGACTTCAGCTCACATAGACTTTCAAAATACTGCACCCCAAATGTCCTTCGTACTTCAATCTTTCTGATCTTCGATAAGTAAGCAATACTAACAACTTTCCCTAGCTTCACCTCGTTTTCCGTCTTATAATACTTGATCGGTTTCAAGTAAATACATTTCGGCTCAGTCTTTCTCCTCTTGAATCAATCCTCTTGTTCTTGGCTATTCACTTCATCTTCTTCAACAGACTTTCCTTTATCAACTGGAATCGAATTACCCTGACTGTCAAACTCTTGACTAATCATATCAATCACCTCATCGAAATCTTCATCAAATTCAGGGTTTCATGATCTGCATTAACATATCTCACAGGCTCCTTTTCTAACTCTTGCTCCAGTATCGGTTTGTTAACAAGAACAACATTAAATCACCTACAGAACCCAAATCCTTCTCAAAATCAAACAGGAACTCATCCTTTGTGACCTCAAGTACTCTGGCAATATCAGCACGTGTCATCTCTATCACTCCCTCCTCTAGCTCCTCTCCAGTAGTAGATAATCTAACTGGAGGTTTGAAAGATAATGGCTCGACATCTATTACCTCCAACTCTTCAACATTCCCACCAGGATTAGTTTCCCCTTGACTTGGTTTTTCAGCAACAGATGGTTCAGCAACTAATTCAACAATAGCACAAGAACCAGAACCAATCAGAACTCCTACACCTCCACCTGAACTCGGATCATCAGGATTGTCATCGTCAAAATCATCGTGCGTCGGGGAGTCACCAAAATCCACCTTTTCTTCATCATCATCCTCTTGTTCTTCTTCAACAACTAGATCAACGATAGTCTCAACAATAATTGTTGCTACAACTGTTCAACATTTGCGGGTTCAGCAACCACAGGTTCTATCACCACATGCTCAACAATAACCGGTTCAACAACCTCTATCGTAAATGAAGTACAAACATCTTGATCCTCAAAGTGATTCGCAGGCTAATCAACCTTTCCTTTCCCCTTGACCTCCACTCAGTCCTGATCGATTCTAAATTCCATTTCCTCCACACGTGCTTCACCACTAGACACTTTGGTAAATACTTTGTGCTTTCACTAACTCTTGCTTAAGATTAATTACCAATCTATCCTCCAATATAGCAAAATACCTCATGTGGAAATTCAACAGATCTGCCTGTTGCTTATGTCTCAGCTCACCATCATCAATTATCTTTCTCTGCTGGGGCATTCTCTTTCCTCAATCTCTCGTTCTCAGCCACCAAACTATCAATCTTCACGCCCTACTCAGTCACGATTCCCTTTAACGTATCATGTTCCCTAAAGGTTGGGAAATTGCCAAAACATCCTGCATCGAGAGGTGGAAAGCTACCAAAATCAGCAGCTTTAACTGGTTTTTTCTTGGAGAAGCTTGCTGTTGTGGAACTTGTGGTGTACGTGTCGGCTGTACCATAGGTCTTTAGTGTATTATCATCACCACCTAAATCAACAACTGGTTCCTCTACAATAAACTCCAAATTGATAGGAGTTACAACCACTTCAGTTTGATCTATATCTGGCTCATCAGTCAGCTTCAACCCAGGTGACTTAGCCCTTTTCGACTTCTTCATTACCCTAACAGTTTTCTTCTCTACCAGTTTATCCACAATTCCAATATCAGGAACATATGACTCATCAACTCATAAGTAGCCTTTCTCTTCTTTGAAGCTGCCTTCTTTTCAAATCTAGCCCTCAGGTCAGCTAAAGCCATACGTCTCGCTTTGGAATCCTGTTCAGTCTCATCCGGATCCTTATCTGATGTAGCTGAGTATACTACTTCTTCCTCTTGGGTGCTCTGAGTGACAAACTCTTTCTTAACCACCTTCCTTTTTTTCTTCTTAGGTGCTACCGGTTCATCCTCGGATTCAGATTCAATTTTAATGAACCTCTTACTCTCCCCCCCCCCAATAGGTCCAAACTCTAACATCAATATGTCTTCTGTCTCCCTGTTCGAGTTGCTCCCATCTTTTCTCCACTTGTTATCAGTAGGAGCAATGTAATCTGGATTAGATAAATGTCCAAATAACCCCCTAAACTTTGGTACCTGGTGCTCCTACGAATTCTTTTAAGACACAAGCTTCGCCAAATTGTTCACAGTCATATGATCTAGATAAATGGTAAGACCCTGCTTCTTCACACCAGGAAACAGTTCATTAACGAAAATCTGCACGAATCTTGTGTACTGCCACCATTGCTCCATTCCAAAATTCATCTTCATGTTGTCCAATACCTTTCTTGAAAAGTTGTACTTCAGGCTAAGACATAGTGCAGCAAGAGTACTCATCTGGTAGTCTAGTATCTCGTCACATCCTCCTTTTCGGTGCCCCAGACAATGAACAACTACATGAATAAGAAACTTGTACAGCTTGGATAAAGCTGTCTTCCTCAAAGAAAACTTGTTCAAAGTCTCTCGATAAACCATCCTTAACATGCAACCCTTAACCATACGCTCATCCAAATCAGCAGGGTCGGTTGGATCATCACTAAACTCTAACACCTTTCGATCAAAGCCTCTGTAACAACGATCTTCTTCCCCTGTACTTCCGAGTGTATATCAGTGCCAGAAACAACCGCCTTCTTCCAGAACTCAGAAATAATGCTCTCATAAGGAACAACAATGTGAGTGATAGCTTTGTAAATCCTCGATCACTTTATGAACGACATCATTACAGGAAACTTCCCGGATTCTTGTACTCCTCATTGAGATACACACAGATATTGTGTTTCTAATATGTGAGTTTAGTCTCTTTAATCATCAGAAACACAAAACCAAATAAACATGTTAGAATCAGATTTTAAAGTGTAAATAGTTTTTATATGACCATGAATATGTTCATTCAACGCATAAGTCTATTTAATTTTTAACCAACATATATGTATTCTACACAACGGATATGTCACATGACCAGCGTATATATCAAGTTTGACTTATGTTGACCAACGGATATGTCTAATTCAGCGTATAAGTCACAAGATAATATTCGCTGCATATGTTTTGACATATGCGCTGCATATGTCCAAACATATGCGCCGGATATATTACCAATATGACCAACCATCCAATTCAATCTCACAATCCGTCTAAGATCAAATCAAACACATATTTGCTATCTATTAACATCGCTCATCACTAATCTAAAATCAATTTTGACTAGCTTATTTGTTTAGTAGTTTCATTAAGAGTTTATTATGCCGGATATTTATAGAACTCAAATCTATTAATAATATGTATACTAGGATTAAATTAATTGGTTTACAAGTGTTTGACAATCTCATATATGTCCAAATGTATCACTTATTTGTAAAAACCCTTAGTTTTCAGGTCCAAATCAACATATACGTTCATACAGTTACTGTTCATAGTCATATCTAAAACCAAAACCTCATAATCCTCACCTTGAATCTTTGAGTTGTTATGCGTATCACCAAAACAAAGTAAAACGAGCTGAATAACAACTAGAATATGAGCGAAGTAAGGATCAAATCAGAGAGAATTTCAAAGTCCAGTTCATAAGTATAAACTTATACGTCGGATATATCTCCTTTTAAAGCATGTTTAAACTTGATAAATTTCATATAAACGTAGTTTGATTACCAAAAATCATTTCTAACCATGAAAAAAATCCTAAAAATGGTCCAAAAACATGTTTTGATCATAAACATGGTTAGGAACCTAGTTTGATAGTTTTTTTTGGCCCTAAAAACATGGATTAGCGGGTTTAAACGACGTTTTTACGGTTCAAAAGTTCGGTTTAATACCCTAGCAAAAACCCTAAGTTTCAAGGCTGCTGTATTGATGAAACATGCTTGGTTTGTGATATAGGACTTGTATATAGCTTGCATAGAAGCACAAGAACCCAAAAACTTGATTAGAAGGGCAAAAACGAACCAAAACCGCTAAGGTAATACCGAATCACTCGATTACGGGCTGTTTAGGATTCGATTGTGATGTGCATATTTTTAGGTCATGAAATTTTGTAGGGACATTAGGGACCATGTCATTGAGTCCCTATTCAAATTTGGAAATTTTCGACCATCCGAGAATATTTGGCGAATTTATTACCGAATTGGGGAGTTTATTTGGGAAAAATAGTTAAAATACTTGAAAAATTATGAAATTTTGTAGAGAACACAGATTTGGTTTATTATTATCACATATGAAATTTTGGATCATTTGGAAAACCGTAAGTATGTTTTGTTTATTTGCGTTTATTTGAATTTTCATAGTCGTTTTTGGCTCGGAAATGATATTTGGAAAATTTTGTAGAGTTTGTTATTTTACCAGATTGTTTTGGGACATATTTTGGTCACTCGGATATTTTAGCGGATTTTTGGGAGATCATATGGTATAAAGGGACGATTTTCAGGCTAAATATAGCAGATAAAATGAATTTTTATAAATTAATAAATCTGTAAATAATTCTAAAAATATTTTTATAAAAATATACTTATTTTAATGATAAGTGGCTAAATTTTCATAATTTAAGGATTAACGGATAATTAATTGTGCTAATTTAAAGATTAAACAAATTTAATTCTAATAAAAACCGACGAGTTCGTGATTAACGAACCTGTTGGAATATCAGAATACCAAGAGTGACCAAAAAAAATATTTTTGAATTAATTAAGTAAAAAGAAACTTTTATGAGAAATCCGGACAATTTGCTAAAGGGTATAAACGAACTTTTATGATAAATCCGGACAATTTGCTAAAGGGTATGTTGAATTAAGGCATGGCATAAAGCGGGAAGATTGGATACTATGCCTGTAGCCGTGAAACCATTATGACCACTGTAAACCGACCATTCTAACCTCACCACTTACAGTTTTCCTAATCGCAACCAATTCGATCACAAACTATGACAAACTCTCATGTTTACTACAAGTGTCGAAGTACGAAACGCTTCAAAAGGAACTGTCTCAAGCTAAACTAAGAACGAACATCGACGTCTTACTCGGCTAGGCCGCGATTAGTGATCGGACCCGATAAAACACAGCAAGACTTAATTGTGGTGAGAGAATACATTTGTAATTTATGACTAATATGCTTCAGTTCGTTTAATATAGATACCGATAGAAGAGTTATTATCCATTGAATTCGTACCCCTGGGAAATATACTGGTTAGTGAACTAGTAAGACCCCTATGCTATAAAATTCGCTAATAGAAAAATTGATAACTGTTAACCAAATACTCCAAAAAATTCCTATTATCCTAAACAATTAACCATTTTATTGACCTACTCCCGGTATAGTTAGGAAGCATCGATGTAATTGTCAGTATGGACCGGCTAGCTAAATACAAGGCGGAACTCGTGAGTGATGACTAAATAGTTGAAATTCCTCTCTTGAATGATGAAGCAATTATGGTACAAGGAGAGAAGTTTGGTGCAATATCACCTTTCTTGCCTCATCTTAAAGTATTAAAGCGCTTACGCCAAGGTGTATGGCATTTCTGGAAAATGTAACTATAAAAACCCTAATGAAACATATAGGGAATATCCCCGTACTACTCAAATACTCCAATATCCTCATTGACGAACTACTCGAAATCCCACTATCTGAAAAATTGAACTCTAAACTGACCTAACCTTAGAGGCAACTACTATTACCAAGGCACCTTATCGTCTGGCATTATTATATAAGGATTTTATAGAACCTAGCAATCCTCATTAGGAAGCACCGGTATTGTTGGTAAAGAAAAAGGATGGAGGCTTAGGATGTGTGTTGATTACCGGAGAACTAAACAAAAATCACTATCAAAAACTAACATCCGCTCTCATGATTCGACGATTTGATCAATCAACTCAAGGGAGCTACTTACTTCTCGCAAATCGACCTCCGATCCGGCTATCTTCAAGTTAAGATCCAAGAGGAAGATGTTTCTAAAACAGCTTTTTGAGCTAGGTATAGTCACTATGAACCCTTAGTTATGCCCTTCGGACCGATTAATACATCCGCAGTTTTCATGGATCATCCGAACCGAGTTTGTAAACCGTACCGTGACAAATTCATTACAACATTAGTAATGATCTCTTGATATATTCGAAAACCGAAGAGGAACATGAACAACACTTATGATCAATCTTGGAGGTGTTGAGGCAGGAGGAATTGTATACCAAGTCATTCAAGTATGAATTCTAGCTACAAGAAATACAATTCTTAGAACACGTTATTAGTTGACGCGGAATTCACATATACCCGAGCAAAGCGACTAAACACCAAAGTAACCAAGAGAAATTCGTCAATTTTTGGGACTAGTTGAGTATTATCGGTGTTTCATTGTAAACTTTCCCGTATTGCCCAACCTTTAACCCTTTCAATCCAAAAAAAAACAAATTTATGATTTGGGAGAAGAACAAGAAATAGCGTTTTAATTACTAAGACAGAATCCCCAAAAGGAATATTGACCTTATAAAGTATTGTGTTACATCCCGAAAAGATTTAGGATGCATATTAATGCAGAGAAACAGGGTTATAGCATACACTCCCCGACAATCAGAAGCGCACGAGAAAAATTACACTATCCTTGGCCGGAGTGTGAGACGATTGCTTTGGCACCTAAGCCATGGGAATACTACTTAAATGACATCAGCTACACATAGTACATAAATTACAAAAGATTATAACCTGTAATTATTCTGACAAATCTAAATATGGTAAAATGAAGATGAGTAGAGTTATGGAACAAGTGTAATTGCGAAAACCGATGCCTTAAGATGAAGGGAAAAGTTAACACTGGAAAGTACGGGCATTTGAAATGGTTGTTTAGACAAACCCTCTCAGAAAGCCCTAAGAGCATAACATTTAGAAAACAAAATCTGGCATGGGATCGAGCAGAACTTTGAAAAGAAAACTAACGAAATTTTTTACCTCAAACAAACCGAGTCTAGAATTAAAATCTTGGTAACTTACGAGGCGTGATTTCAATCATTCAGAAACCGATAAGGAGTACTAAGATTTAAATTAATGTTACTGGTGGCCCGGTATGAAGAAAGGTGTAACTACACATGTCGGTAAATGCCTGGCCCAGTTTAAAATTAAAACAGAGTATCAAGAACCCTCAGTAATGTTATAATAACAGGAAACACGCAGTAGAAGTGGGAACACACTACTATAAGCCTTATAACACACTTTCGTAAATCATTCCCAGAACACCGTGTAGTCCAGAAACTAGTTGGCCGACTAACCTAATTGACACACTCCCTCCCGATTTTTAACAACTACACAACTAAAAAACACGCCTACCATTATGTCAACAAAATTAAATTTGGACATGATATGTCTATTTCGAATACGTCAGACTGAAATAGTCATTTCCCCTCTTATTTGTTTACCAAACTTAAAGAACCGAATCGGTTTCAGCACGACCTGTAATTCCCAAACAAACGATCAATCTGGACAAACTATACAAATACTGGAAGAATTGTGTTGCGCATGTATATTAAACCGTAGAAAAATTTAAGACCAGCATTTTCCACAAGTCTAATCCTCGTATACTAATAGTTGTCATAATGTTATACGAGTGGCACTATAACTGGTATGATACGAGCATGAACATGAATTGATAATTTATTAGATTAAAAGTTGGCAACACTGAAAACGTAAAATCCGATTTGATTCCTGAAGCCACAGACAAAGCTCGTAAAAAAAATAAAATAAAAAAGAGAGAGAGAGACTGGAAGCTGCCTAAGACTGACCAAAGAACAATACCGATGTACGTAATTAATCTCATAGTATATCGACTAAAACTACTTTTAAAAGTTGAGTTTCATTCACGAATTTAGCCTTACTGATAGGACCTGTATTGATGAAACATACTTGGTTTGTGATATAGGACCTGTATATAGCTTGCATAGAAGCACAAGAACCCAAAAACTTGATTAGAAGGGCAAAAACGAACGAAAATCGCTAAGGTAATATCGAATCACTCGATTACGGGTTGTTTAAGATTTGATTGTGATGTGCATATTTTTAGGTCATGAAATTTTGTAGGGACATTAGGGACCATGTCATTGAGTCCCTGTTCAAATTTGGAAATTTTCGACCATCCAAGAATATTTGGCGAATTTATTACCGAATTGGGGCGTTTATTTGAGAAAAATAGTTAAAACGCTTGAAAAATTATTAAATTTTATAGAGAACTCAGATTTGGTTTATTATTATCACATATGAAATTTGGGATCATTTGGAAAACCCTAAGTATGTTTTGTTTATTTGCGTTTATTTGAATTTTCATAGTCGTTTTTGGCTCGGAAATGATATTTGGAAAAATTTGTAGAGTTTGGTATTTTACAGGTTGTTTTAGGACAAATTTTGGTCACTCAGATATTTTAGCGGATTTTTCGGAGATCATATGGTATAAAGGGACGATTTTTAGGCTAAATATAGCAGATAAAATGAATTTTTATAAATTAATAATTCCGTAAATAATTCTAAAAATATTTTAATAAAAATATACATATTTTAATTGATAAGTTGTTAAATTTTCATAATTTAAGGATTAGCAGATAATTAATTGTGCTAATTTAAAGATTAAACAAATTCAATTCTAATAAAAACCGACGAGTTCGTGATTAACGAACCTGTTGAAATAACAGAACACCAAGAGTGATCAAAAATGTATTTTTGAATTAATTAAGTAAAAACGAACTTTTTTATAAGAAATCACGACAATTTGAATAAACGGAAACGAGCCCCGCAGCGAATCCAGACCCGTAATGTGTTGTTACACCCCGTTAAGCGAATTGCGGAAGCGTAAAACGGAAATGCAACAGATACAACTGGTATCAAATACATTGTTCATAAAGAACATTACTAACTAATTTACAATATATTACATTGTTCTAACATCTTTTACACACTAGGTGATATAATCAAATCGGTTCTTCAATTACTTTACTTCTAACTCAAATGCCCACGACATTAATCACCAATCAGACACGTAACGCACAGGAAATTACTTCTCATATCTGATTACCTGAAAAGCATGTTAAAATAGGTCAACTACGAATAGTTGGTGAGTTTCATAAGTTTTAATGAAATCAGTTCTGCGCACCATACAATCATAGTTTGTATGTACACGCGTATATAAGAAAATGTATTTACATTTATATCTACGTCTTTGTATACTGATATGTATGTGTATAAGTTTATGATAGAGTTTGAAACTATGATAAGATCGTGGCTACTCATTCGTACTTCGTGCCTTCATTTTCCAAATAAAATCAACCACTGTGGCCCCCTTTCCGCCAACAACGGGTCCACGTAAAAGCACCACTATGGTCCCTTTTCTGACCAGAATGGTTTCACATAACTCAAACATTACACATTGTACACATAAACAATTATTATTTTCTACACATAGAATTTCCTATGCCTATACACATAGTATGTATATATATATACACACACACAATACACACACACATATATATAGTATTTATCACGTATTACTAATCACTGTGGCCCCCTTTCCGCCCACAAAATATATAATCATAATATTTTCTTAACACTCATGTCATAATCAAGTTATTTCGTTTAAATAGTTGCAGCAGAACTTGGCTCGTAGGCCATACTCAACTTTGGTTTGTAAGTTGCAGCAGAACTTGGCTCATTGGCCACACTTAACTTTAATTTATAAGTTGCAGCAGAACTTGGCTCATAGGCCATACTCAACTTTAGTTTATAAGTTGTAGCAGAACTTAGCTCATAGGCCATACTCAACTTCTTTAGTTTATAAGTTGCAGCAGAACTTGTCTCATAGGCCATACTCAACTTCAGTTTAGTACTATTGTGGCCCCCCTTTCACCCACAATAGCCCCATGGCCATTACAGACCACATTATTCCCAAATTAGTTATGTTTAACATAACATGACGTGTTTGTATAAACATATTGTCACGTGTAATTTCATTATGTTTTGTCATTCGTACTATCTCCACTTAATATACCGATCAATGAGAATAATCACCTTTCATCAGCACGTAGTTAATCATTATGGTTGTAGGAACTTTTCATATATACATGTTCAGATAATTTATATCCTGAACCGTTTACTGATAGATAATGTATATAAACACGCTTTTCACCCCAAAGGTTTGTAAACAGTTTGAAAAGAGGGGTCATGAAACTCACCGTTTTGTAGGCACTCAGTGCGAGGTCAGCTCGGGGTTCATTTCCCTTGCTATCACTTAGTCCCTTTAGTCCATATTATAATAATATTAATATTTTAATATTATTATAATCTCAGTACTAAACTGGGCTGTATAACTAATCTGGGTATAGCTGGAACGCCCAGAAAGTGGCAATAGTGTAAGGCCCCGAACCCGGTAGCCTTACTTTAGCGTCGGATTTAATCATAAACACAGTTCTTACAAATCAGAGTTCATTAAAACTTTCGCGGAAACGTTTACTTGAAGCATTCGCTACAAAACATTCAATCTCTTCTTTGATATTATAAAACAAATCATTATATTTAAAACATCTTTTCTTCCATCTTAAGATGCCAGCCGTTTAATCCATGCCATGTGCCATCCTCATGCTAGTCCTTTGGTCTGATCACCTGCGTGCATACTAAAAGTCAGCTACGCTGAGTGAGTTTTAGTTAATCGGACGCCATACAATACATACACGTACATACATATCCGAAGATACATATCCATACTTAACTAGTTACCCTTCTGTTCTACATACATACTTACTACCATACATACATATCTACAATCCCTAACCTCAGTCCACCGAGAGTACGTTCATAGTCCGCCGTCTATACCTGTACTCAAGGTCGTGAACACGTAAAAGGTCCGCAGCCCTTACCTATGTTCACCATTCATGGCACGTGCAAGGTCCGCAGTCCTTCCCTATACCATCCTACATCCACAACACGTACAAGGTCCACAGTCCTTCCCTATGTTGCAACCTAATTCATAGCACGTACGAGGTCCGCAATCCTCCCCTATGCTACAAATACAGCACGTATAAGGTCCACAGTCCTTTCCTATGCTGCAACCTAATTCATAGCACGTACGAGGTCCGCAATCCTCCCCTATGCTACAAATACAGCACGTATAAGGTCCACAGTCCTTTCCTATGCTGATGCATATCAATAACACGTATAAGGTCCGCAGTCCTTAACTACGTTGTCGTCTATTATCTGTAACACGTATAAGGCCCACCGTCCCTATCTACGTTTACATCTATCATCTACGTTTCGTATAAGGCCCGCAGTCCTTAACTACGCCATCACCAGCCGAGTCTATGTCCGACAGAAGCTAGTGGGATTTGCCATCCTAACTTACTATGTCGAACGTAGAACTCACATACCATTCGTGTACCTGTATACACATACTTCACATATACAATAATTACATTATGGCATAAGAACACTCTAGGTGTTCTTTGCATCATTCATTTTACAACCATTCCCCCTTGTCGATACGTGCAATATCCGAAGATCGTTCACGCCCCGACAAGTATTCATTTGTAATGTTCATACATCTTCGATATATAATATTCGTACCTTTATTTTTAACCTGACAGTACGCGCAATATCCGAAGGTCGTTCGCGTACCGACAAGCAATCATTCATATCCATCACATATATCACATATGGCATACACTTATCACTTAGGATAAATGTATTAACAACACATCGAGTATGCACACAGCCCCGAAAACATAGCAAGGAATGGGGCTAGAAACTCACCTGAACTCTGCTTCTTCCTCCGATAGTTGTAAATCCCTTCTTTAACTGAGCTCGGATGACTGTATAAGTTACACGTATCAATACTCGCCTGATCTAATCTGGCGGCCTAGTATTAGCTTACTTTTACTTATCGCTTATAATTTATTTTCTAATCGAACTCGACTTTAGGCGAAGTTAAACCTTAGGCGAACTTAGCTTTAGGCGAAGTTAAACCTTAGGCGAACTTAGCTTTAGGCGAAGTTAACCCTTAGGCGAACTTAGCTTCAGGCGAAGTTAACTCTTAGGCAAACTTAGCTTCAGGCGAAGTTAACCCTTAGGCGAACTTAGCTTTTAGGCGAAGTTGTCATCAGGCGAACTTAGCTTTTAGGCGAAGTTGTCATCAGGCGAACTTAGCTTTTAGGCGAAGTTGTCATCTGGCGAACTTAGCTTTTATGCGAAGTGGTCATCAGGCGAACTTAGCTTTGCAGGCGAAGTTCATCAGGCGAACTTAGCTTGCAGGCGAAGTTCATCAGGCGAACTTAGCTTGCAGGCGAAGTTGTCGGTTGCAGCTACTGTTCGCTCTTAAATCCTTCGTTTCTTAACCAAATAACTCAATTTAGGTATCCACGGAATCGTCTGACCAGCGCCTACAAACCCCAACCATCAAATCGACCTAACATCGATGTTTAAAGGGTGCGATTTAGGCATATAGGTTACGGGTTCTTTTTATCAATCGATTAACCCATCAAATCATAACCATTTTCAGTAAGTTTAGCTGTGTTGGATTCGTTTTTACCATACAAACACAGATCTATCATTTCTATACTAATCCAAACCTAAACGAACAAGTTCTCGATATAAATGTACCATAAACGAGTCGAACTACGAACACGAGCTGGTCTTGATGTTGCTTTGGTTCGTCACGACGATTTAGCACCAACAAGCTCGGGTTCTCGCCTTTGGATCTTGGTTCGGGTCGTGCATGTTTTGGGTGTGTGCTAGAGAATAAGATGGAAATGAAATGAGGGTTTAGGGTTTTAGGTTGGTTTAGGGAATATTTATATCCCTTAAAGCCCATGGACCTAAGGCCCATTCTCATTTAACCCATCTTAATTAATCTAAGTCCATGATCCGTTCTTTACTCGACATTAATTAATAACGCGAAATCACTACGTAACTTTCTTTATTTAACATTATAAATTTTAGGATGTTACAAATAGGCTTAGGTTGTGATGTTGTTCAATGTCTAATACTTAAAACCGAACTTGGCTCAGTTTCCCGTTTTCCTAGCTGGGCCAAGTTGTTCGTTTACGCGATCAGAAAACAGTTATGGGGAAATAAGCTTGAATAAATGTATTGGTTACTAAAATGATTAAGTTATAAAGAAAAATCACATATTGGGGTCCCGGATTAGCTATGGGGTTCGTTTCCGTTTATTCAGTTTGATTTGAAAAGAAATGCGCACAATCTATCCAGATTGTCCAGGTTTCTCATAAAAGGTTCGTTTTTACTTAATTCATCCACTTATCAATTAAAATATGTAGATTTTTATAAAAATATTTCTGGAATTATTTACTGATTTATTAATTTATAAAAATTCGTTTTATCAGCTATATTTTGCCTGGAAATCGTCCGTTTATCCCAAACAATTTCCAAAAATTCCTGAATACTCAAATTATGTCCCAAAACAACCTGTATCAATTCCAGAATGTAAAAAGCTCGTGCAATAACCTTTTCGGCCCAAATTCGACTACAAAATTCACACGAACACAAATGCACAAAACATCCTTAGACTTCTCCAAATGATCCCAAAATTTATACGTGATCAAATTACATCAAATATGAGTTCGCTGTAAAATTTCATAATTTTTGAAGTATTTTAACTATTTTTCCCAAATAAACGTCCCAATTCGGTAATAAATTCTCCAAATGTTCTCCGATGGTCGAAAAATTACCAAATTTGAACAGGGATTCAATGATATGGTCCCTGATGTCCCTGTAAAAGTTCAAGGCCTAATAATATGCACATCACAACCTTAACCTAAACAGCCCGTAAGCGAGTGTTTTGGCATTACCTTAGCGGTTTTGGTTCGTTTCCGCCGTTCTAATCAACTTTTCAAGCTCTTGCGCTCCTATGTAAGCTAGATACAAGTCCTATATCACAAACCAAGCAATTTTTCATCAACATAACAGCCCTTAACTTAGGGTTTTGGCTAGTGCACAAAAACAAACTTTTGAACCGTAAAAATCCCGTTTCAACCCTTTAATCCGTGTTTATGGCAAAAAAAAACTATCAAACCAAGTTCCTTACCATGTGTATGATCAAAACATGTTTATGGACCATTTTTAGGGTTTTTACATGGTTAGGAATGATTTTTGGCAATCAAACTATGTTTATTTGGTATTAATCAATGTTAAACAAGTGTAAAAGTAGCTTATTTAAGTTGTTTACCTTAGGGTTTCTTGAGATTTTGGCTGGAGAAGAAGTCCAGAAGTTGTATCACAAATTTTGATGCCAAAATATCTCATAAAATGTTATAAAAAAAAAGAAAACCCTTAGGGGGGGTTCCCCTTTTGCGATCGGAAGAAGGGCTGGGCCCCCTTATGCCCATTTTGGCCCAATAAACTGATTCTAAAGGCTCAAATGCGAAAGCCCAGGTCCAAATCTAGTTCGGGTTCGGTTTTTGGCGTGAAAAACTTATCGGGTGCGTTAAACAGTGCGTAAACGAGTGTTTTTCGGCTAGTTTTGTGTAAAATTATAAAAACATACTATATGTTTGTAAAAATCGAAAATATTTTCACGGATCGCTTAAAACATTTCAATTAAGTGTTTGGTAAGTCTTTTTCGGCTTAACGGATGATACAATGCTTGGTTTGTAACTATCTTTCGCGTTTAAAATCTATAGCGGGTAGTTAAACGAGCATGTTTTCGTTTAACTTGTTTGCTATTGAAATAAGGCCATATTACTAATATTTTAGCTTATATTAAACGTAAATCACTTATAGATGGTCCCTCGGGATATCCGGTTCATAACCAGACCCGTTCGGTTATTCGTTTGCTTGTTATGCAATAAACGATTAAACGCTTATTCGAGTTTGTAAGAACTAAGGTGTATCCGGTTTTGTCACGAATGTCACATGTGTGATATGTCTATTTCGATTACTTCAGACTGAAATAGTCATTTCGCCTCTTATTTGTTTGCCAAACTTAAGGAACCGAATCGGTTTCAACATGACCTGTAATTCCCAAACAAACGATCAATCTGGACAAACTGTACGAACACTGTAAGAATTGTGTTGCGCATGTATATTAAACCTTAGAGAAATTTAAGACCAGCATTTTCCACGAGTCTAATCCTTTTATACTAATAGTTGTCATAATGTTATACGAGTGGCACTATAACTGGTATGATACGAGCATGAACATGAATTGATACTTTATTAGATTAAAAGTTGGCAACACTCAAAACGTAAAATCTAATTTGATTCCTGAAGCCACAGACAAAGCTCGTAAAAAAAATAAAATAAAATAAAAGAGAGAGAGACTGGAAGCCGCCTAAGACTAACAAAAGAACGATACCGATGCACGTAATTAATCTCATAGTATATCGACTAAAACTACTTTTAAAAGTTGAGTTTCATTCACGAATTTAGCCTTACTGATAGCTTCTTATATATCAAGACAAACAAGTGCCTTACTGACGAGGCGGAAAAAAATCAAACAGTTACGACTCAACAAAATTCCATTGATCAAAGTTTGGTAAAATCTAAAACGGGGAACCAATTATATTTGAAAATGAAAAAAAATACTCCGTTTGTCCTTAAGGACCGTATAATTGGCATATTGAATTTCGGGGACGAAATTTCTTAACGGGGGGAGAATGTGACATTCGTGACAAAACCAGGTACACCGCAGTACGTATTTACCGATTAAGCAGTTAAACGCTTATTATGTAACGAACAAACGATGAACCGAATGGGTCTAGTTATGACCCAGATATCCCGGGGGGGGGGGGCATCTATAAGTGATATACGTTTAACATAAGCCAATGTATTAATATTATGGCCTTAGTTCGATAGCAAGTAAGTTAAACGAAAATATGCTCGTTTAACTACCTGCTATAGATTTAAACACGAAAGATAGTTACAAACCAAGCATTGTAGCATCCGTTAAGCTGAAAAAGACTTACACAATACTTAGTGGGAATGTTTTAAGCGATCCGTGAAAGTATTTTCGATTTTTACAAATGTATAGTATGTTTTTATAAATTTACAAACATTTGGCCGTAAAACACTCGTTTTCGCACTGTTTGTCGTACCCGGTATATTTTTCGCGTCAAAAACTGAACCCGAAATAAATTTGGACTCGTCATTTCATGTACGAACCTACACATTGAGAGAATTGGGCCAAAATGGGCCCAATGGGGGGCCCATTCCATTTCCGGTCGCTAACTGTTGTGATTAATCCCCCATTTTTAAGTCCCTTTGTATATTATAAATTATTTAGGATATTTTTCACTTCCTTCAACGACACACATCAGGGTTTTCTGGATTTTAACTCAAACCACACAAGCCAAAGGTAAAGTTCATATGTTGATAATTTTTAAGCATGTTTAAAGTTGATTAATTTCATATAAACGTAGTTTGATTATCAAAAATCATTTCTAACCATGAAAAAAAAATCCTAAAAATGGTCAAAAAACATGTTTTGATCATAAACATGGTTAGGAACCTGGTTTGATAGTTTTTTTTTGGCCCTAAACGCGGATTAGAGGGTTTAAACGGCGTTTTTACGGTTCAAAAGTTCGGTTTAATACCCTAGCCGAAACCCTAAGTTTCAAGGCTGCCGTATTGATGAAACATGCTTGGTTTGTGATATAGGACCTGTTGCATAGAAGCACAAGAACCCAAAAATTTGATTAGAAGGGCAAAAACGAACCAAAACTGCTAAGGTAATACCGAATCACTCGATTACGGGCTGTTTAGGATTCGATTGTGATGTGCATATTGTTAGGTCATGAAATTTTGCAGGGACATTAGGGAGCATATCATTGAGTCCCTGTTCAAATTTGGAAATTTTTCAATCATCCGAGAATATTTGGCGAATTTATTACCGAATTGTGGCGTTTATTTGGGAAAAATAGTTCAAATGCTTGAAAAATTATGAAATTTTGTAGAGATATCATAATTGGTTTATTATGATCACATATGAAATTTGGGATCATTTGGAAAACATTAAGTATGTTTTGTTTATTTGCGTTTATTTGAATTTTCATAGTCGTTTTTGGCTCGGAAATGATATTTGGAAAAATTTGTAGAGTTTGGTATTTTACCAGGTTGTTTTAGGACAAATTTTGGTCACACAGATATTTTAGCAGATTTTTCGGAGATCATATGGGATAAAGGGACGATTTTCGGGCTAAATATAGCAGATAAACTGAATTTTTATAAATTAATAAATCTGTAAATAATTCCAAAAAGATTTTTATAAAAGTATACATATTTTAATTGATAAGTGACTAAATTTTCATAATTTAAGGATTAACGGATAATTAATTGTGCAAATTTAAAGATTAAACAAATTCAATTCTAATAAAAACCGACGAGTTCGTGCTTAACGAACCTGTTGGAATATCATAACACCAAGAGTGATCAAAAATAATATTTTTGAATTAATTAAGTAAAAACGAACTTGTTATGAGAAATCCGGACAATTTGGATAAATTGTACGAAGTTTTTCTCCAAATTAAACTGAATAAACGGAAACGAGCCCCGTAGCGAATCCAGACCCCTAATGTGTGATCTTTCTTTATAACTTACTAATTTTATTAACCAACACATTTACCCAAGCTTACATCCCAAAAACTGTTTTCTGAACGCATAAACGAACAACTTGGCTTAGCTAGGAAAAAAGGAAAACTGAGCCAAGTTCGGTTTTAAGTATTATACATTGAACAACATCACAATCTAAGCCTATTGACACTTTCTGGGTGTAACAACTATACCCAGATTAGTTATACAGCCCAGTTTATTATGTAGATTATAATAATATTATAATATTAATTATATGGACTAGTAATAGCGAGTTGAACCTGCTACGAGCTGACAGTACCATACATCTACTAAACAGTGAGTTTCATGACCCCACTTTAAACTGTTTTACGAACTTTTGGGTTAAAAACATGTTGATGCATAACTATATATACTCTGAATTGTTTGATGTCACATCCCGACTAGCACAATGCGGAATCGTAAAACGGGAATGTAACAGAGACCTCTGACATCAACACATTGTTTATAAAGAAACATTACAAACTAATTTACAATATATTACATTTCTTTGTTCTATCGTTGTTTTCCAGTCTAGGTGATATAAACAAAACTAGTTCATTAACTATACATTCTTACTACTAACATCCTTGCCTCTATTCACATAGCATCAACCACACACTTCAGGTATGTAACAGATCATCAAATTACTTCGATTTAGGTACACCTGAAAAGCAGTTTAAAACGAGTCAACTACTAGAGTTGGTGAGTTTCACGAGTTTCAAGAAATCAGTAATGAGTATCCACAATTCAACACTTGTAATCATGAAATAAGTATGTATGTATGTAAATGATGTACGTGATGTAATTATGCTAAGCTACAGTGAAGCCTGGACTGTTCGTGCTGCGTGCCTCCATTTCCCACGCTCAATCAACCACTGTGGCCCCTTTCCGCCCACAACATGCCCCGGTAACTATGTCTAACACTACATAGCGTGTTTGTATAATTATGGTCATGTGCAAACGGTTTTGTGTCTCGGAAAACCGTGCCGGTTCCGTTTGGGTTTGTCAAACCAATAGTACTATTCACAAGCCACCGGCTCGAAGTTAATCACTGTGATCGTGGGGACTTTCGTGTGTTAGCACTTAGATAATTCACATCAGTACATGTTTCAGGTATGTATATGTAATCAAACATGCTTTTCACCTCAAAAGTTCGTAAAACAGTTTAAAAGTGGGGTCATGAAACTCACGGTTTAGTAGATAGTCGGTACTGTATCAGCTCGCGGTTTGTTCGGTCCGCTATCAGTAGTTCCTATAATCAATATTATAAAAATATTAATATTTTAATATTATTATAATCTCAATACTAATATGGGCTGTATAACTAATCTGGGTGTAGTTGTAACGCCCAGAAAGTGGCAACAGGCTTAGGTTGTGATGTTGTTCAATGTCTAATACTTAAAACCGAACTTGGCTCAGACTCCCGATTTCCCAGCTGGGCTAAGTTGCTCGTTTACGCGTTTAGAAAGCAGTTATGGGAAAATAAGCTTGGGTAAATGTATTGGTTAATAACATGATTAAGTTATAAAGAAATATCACAAACTGGGGTCCCGGATTAGCCACGGGGCCCGTTTCCGTTTATACAGTTTGATTTGAGAAGAAACGCGCACAATCCACCCGGATTCGGATTGTCCAGGTTTCTCATAGAAAAGTTCATTTTCACTTAATTAGTCCGAACATATGATTTTTGATCACTCTTGGTGTTTTGATTTTCCCGCAGGTTCACTAGTCGCGAACTTGCCGGTTGTTATAAAAACTGAATTTGTTTAATATTCAGATTAGCATAATTAATTAACCGTTAATCACTAAATTATGAAAATTTAATCACTTATCAATTAAAATATGTAGATTTTTATAAAAATATCTTTGGAATTTGTTTACTGATTTATTAATTTATAAAAATTCATTTTATCAGCTATATTTCGTCTGAAAATCGTCCGTTTACCCCAAACAATTTCCGAAAATTCCAAAAAAATTCCTGAATACTCAAATCATGTCCTAAAACAACCTGTATCAATTCCAGAATGTAAAAAGCTCGTGCGATATTCTTTTCGGCCCAAATTCGGCTGTAAAAATTCACACGAACAAAAATAAACAAAACACCTTTAAAATTTTCCAAATGATCCCAAAATTCACATGTTATCGAAATACATTAAATCTGAGTTCCCAGAAAAATTTCATAATTTTTGAAGTATTTTAGCTGTTTTTCCTAAATAAACGTCCCAATTCGGTAATAAATTCTCCAAATATTCTCGGATAGTCGAAAAATCACCAAATTTAAACAGGGACTCATTGACATGGTCCCTGATGTCCCTGAAACATTTCAAGTCATAACAATATGCACATCACAACCTTAACCTAAATAGCCCGTAAGCGAGTGTTTCGGCATTACCTTAGCGGGTTTGGCTCGTTTCCGACCTTTTAATCAAGTTTTCAGGTTCTTGTGCTTCTAAGCAAGCTAGGTACAAGTCCTATATCACAAACCAAGCAATATTTCATCAACATAACAACCCTTAAGTTAGGGTTTCGGCTAGTGTACAAAAACGAACTTTTGAACCGTAAAAACGTCGTTTCAACCCTTTAATCCGTGTTTATGGCCAAAGAAATTATCAAAACAGGTTCCTTACCATATGTATGATCAAAACATGCTTATGGACCAATTTTAGGACTTTTACACGGTTAGGAATGATTTTTAGTAACCAAGACATGTTTTTATGGTATTAAACAAGTTTAAACAAGCATAAAAGCTACTTATTTAAGCTCCTTACCTTAGGTTTTGAAGTTTTTCTGGCTGGAGCAGAAGTGGTGTCCAGAATTTCAAGAAATGAGGTTGAAAATATGTTGTATCTAGTTTAAATGTGAAAGAATAAAAAGGGGGGGCTGCTGTTGCGATCAGGATTTATATGGGCCCACCTTGGGCCCATTTTGGCCCAAGTTTCTGATTTCTCAAGCCCAAACACGAAAAGCCCGGTCCAAATTTAGTTCGGGTTCGGTTTTTGGCGCGAAAAACTTATCGGGTGCGTTAAACAGCGCGAAAACGAGTGTTTTTCGGCTAGTTTTGTGTAAAATTATAAAAACATACTATATGTTTGTAAAAATAAAAAATATTTTCACGGATCGCTTAAAACATTTCAAATAAGTGTTTGGTAAGTCTTTTTCGGCTTAACGGATGATACAATGCTTGGTTTGTAACTATCTTTTGCGTTTAAATCTAGAGCGGGTAGTTAAACGGGCATGTTTTCGTTTAACTTGTTTGCTATCAAACTAAGACCATATTTCTAATATTTTAGCTTGTATAAATTGTATATCACTTATAAAGGCCCCCCGAGATATCTGGGTCATAACCCGACCCGTTCGGTTAATTGTTCGTTTGATACGCAACAGGCGTTTATTTGCTTAATCGGTAAATACGTACTGAGGTGTACCTTGTTTTGGCTCAAATGTCACATTTGATGTTGGGAATTATCTAAGTGCTAACACACGAAAGTCCCCACGAACATAGTGATTAACTTCGAGCCAGTGGCTTGTGAATAGTACTATTGGTTTGACAAACCCAAACGGAATCGGCCTGGTTGCTGTGTCACATAGCGCCGTTTGCACAGGACCATACTTATACTAACAGACTATGTAGTGTTAGACATAGCTACCGGGGCATGTTGTGGGCGGAAGGGGAGCCACAGTGGTTGATTGGGCGTGGGAAATGGATTCACGCAGCACAGACAGTTAAGGCTTCACTGTAGCTTAGCATAAATACATCATATACATACAAACAAACGTACTTGTGAACGTACGTACATACATATTTGCGTATTTACAAATTGTGATTGTTGTACGCACAACTGATTTCTTGAAACTTGTGAAACTCACCAACTACTTGTAGTTGACCCGTTTTAACATGTTTTTCAGGTACTGGATTAGATTAGAAAGTTAATGTGCTACGTGATTGACTTGCGATCAAGGTGAATTGATGCAAGTGTGCTAATAGGAAGTAAAGTCGCTTAACGGGCTAGATTTAGTTTGTATCACCTAGTTGTAAATAAAGTTAGATCGATGTAAAATATTGTAAACTTGTTTGTATTGTTCTTTATAAACAATGTGGTTGATACCAGAGCTGTCTGTTACATTTTCGTTTTATGCTTCTGCAATTCGCTCAACGGGGTGTGACAGGTTTACACTAGATTAACGGTCCTGACAAGTGGTATCACAGATGTGGAAGCTCGCTGAAGGCCACAGGACTGAAGGTTTGTGATAAAGTTTGAAGCTTTACAAAGTTTTCGTCTGTGAAAGCTCAGATATGTGAAAATGGATGATTAAGGGGTATCAAAAAACAAGATTCCAAGATTACTAGGACAAGAAAATTTCATCAAATGGAAGGTCTTATTTGAAGCTGCTGTTAACTATAATGACCCCGAGCTTTGGAACTAAATCCAAGACGGACTGTATAATCCCTCCGTAGCTGCAAATAACAGTGCCACTATCAAAAGTATGATGAAGAAAAGAGATGACAAGGCACTGTCAATGTTGAAACTAGGACTCTCGTGGGAAATGTTGACCAGTGTCAACCATCACAAAACCGCTAAGGAGATGTATGATGATGTGATTGACATGTTTGAGGGTAACACAGAGCTCAGAGATATTAAAAAGGATAGATTAAAGCAATAGTTGGACCGATTCATGTTCAAAGATGGTGAACGACTAAAGTTAATGTTGCAGAGGTTCATGACCATTGTAAATGAAATCAGAACAACTGACTTACTAATTTCAGATTTTGAGCTAAATAAGAAATTGCTGTCCTCTTTGTCTGGAGAATGGTACACAGCCAGCAAATTTATTAAAGAAAAGGCCAATTTTCCCAATTTCAAGCTGGATGATGTGATAGCTTTTCTAAACGCTGCTGAGCATGAAATGATTGAAAACAATATGATAAGAGAAGAGAAGCACAGCTTCCCAATGACAAATGCTCTAGTAGCACCTATGGGCAATCTCACTCTTAAGTCTTATCAACAGCCAATTGTGGAGGAACCAGATGAAACAAGCTCAGTGTGTGGAGGAAGTCAATCAAGATTTAATATACAAATGATTGAAGATGACTCTACTTCAGCAGTCAATGGACACCCTCCCAACACACAAAACAATTCAAGTCATGGAACAGATTACCAGGCCTTATTTTCTATGTTCATTGATTCATACCATGCTTTTGTGGCCAAGAATTTGATCAACACTAGCATAGTGCAAGAAGACCTTGAACAGATAGATGTGGATGATCTTGAAGACATAGACATAAAGTGGCAAGCTGCAATGTTGGAAGTTAGAAGCAAAAGACTATACAACAGGACTGGGAGATCATCTTTCTAAGGACCTAATGACCGGATTAGATTTGACAAGTCTAAGGCTATCTGTTATAACTGTCAGCAACCTGGTCACTTTGCAAGGGAATGTAATCAACCTAAGCAGTTTGGTAATCAGATGAATCAGAACCAGTTCTATCAGAACCAGAATCAGAATTACCAAGGAACTCAACAGAGGAATTAGCTGGTTAATTACAATCCCTATCAGAATCAAAACAGACCCCAGCAACATCAAGCTCAGTCACAACAAAGAAACAATCAGCCTAACCAGAACAGAGGTAATGCCAATGTTAAGAATCAGACTAGAGATGAGGGGAATGTTGTAGTAACAATAGTACCAAAAGATGGGGAGTTTGACTAGAGTAACCATGCTACAGAGATGGAGAAAGCAAATGTTACATTCATGGCCAAAGTGCAAGACAGGGAAGAATCTTCAACCTCACAGGTACAATCTGAACCCTTTATTTCTAGCATTCTTATTAAAATTGATGAACTCAACAAGGAGATTGGAATGTGGAAATCTGAGTGTGGAAGGAAAGAAGCTTTTCTGAATGTCTATGAGACAAGTGAAGCAACATATCAAAATCAGATTAAAAGTTTGGAGGAAGATTGTATGCTATCCTACATGACTCAATCAAGAATGACTGCTGAGATTGAAGGGTTGAAGAAGATGTATGCTGATGAGAAGCTCAAAAATTCTGAGCTACTGATACAAATAGAATTTCTGAAGAACTTGGTATCTACTGGAAACATAGTTGGTTATGTAAATAAAATGACCCCAGAAGAGAAATACAAAAAGGTACCACCACCTTTTTTGTGACAAATATCCATTGAAGGTAGACAAAGAAAGCAGAAATGAATATTTAAAACAGTTCAAAAGTGTATTTGAAGACAAACAAGAGTTTGTAAAGCAATATGAAGATGTAACTGTTAACTGTGAAGGAGAGTTTATCATGAAAGAGACTGATAAAACCGAAGAGAAAGAAGTAAAGCATACTGAAACGAGCAAGAAGAAATGGAGTGAATACTCCAGTGAAGACAGCAACTATAGCTGCAGAAGTGACAAATCTTCAGTTGACAAGAAAAGAAACAAGAAGAATGCAAAGAAGAAGCAGAACAATGAACAGATCCCAAGGCTGCCAAAAACAACCCCTAAGCTTCAGAAGCCGTATGAAAAGATGAGGAGAGAACACAATGTGTTTGATATATGTGAAAGACCTCAAACAAAGAACAAAAATGATAAATCAGAGAGCTACACATATGATCAACATCCTCCAATTTATCCTGTGTTCTCCAATCATGAGCTATTTGATATTGGGGATGTAAATTATGTACCAATGAAAAGTCATGTATCTGATCAAGCTGCAAGTTCCTCAAGTCCTCTTACCAAACTGAAAAAGATCACCTTTGTCAAGGAAAAGTATCCTTAAATACCTGATATCCGCAAGCCAATCAAGATGGACTTCACCAACTCTTTATGCCCCAAAACCTCTTTAGGTTTTGACTTTCCAAAGCCCAGTGACAAAGTCAAGGACAATCAAATGCTTGAAGACATGGAAAGCGTTGCTAGAGTATGGTGCAACAAGTGTGATGCCTATGGACATCACACTGACTCATGTTGGTGGTAGAAGAAACATTTGAAATTCCTGATATTGTCAGTGGTTTTGACATGAAAGGATACAAGGAAATGTATGTGAAATATCTGAATGGAGAGAGAAATTCTTCTAGTAGTGAGGATCAATGAATGAAACTGGAAAGAAGACTCAAATCAGTTCTGAAAATTAATGAAAATGCAGAGAAATCAGACAAGTCTGTCAAAGGGAAAAGGTCAAATGAAAAAGGAAAATCTAAATTTAGACCTGGTGTCCTGAATGGTGATGAAAAGTTTCTTTTGAAACAGGGATTTGAACTAAGGGGATTTCAATGGAAGACCAAACAAGAGCTAAACAACTGGAAAGACTCTGTGCTTGACAAGATTGAAGAAAGCATCAAGTCACCAGTTAAATATGATTTTGACTCTGATGAATCATGTGAATTAGTTTATGAAGATCCAGTTCCAACTTCTGTTGAAGTTCAAAATGATTCTGACTTACGAACTGATCCAGTTTGTAAATCAAACTGTAACTGATCTTTATTTGTGTGTATGTGCAGGACAGTCCATGGATGGAAATGATATATGGTACATGGACAGTGGATGTTCCAAGCATATGACTTGTGATAGGGAAGCACTCATTAATTATGATAGAAATTTTGAAGGACCTGTTGCCTTTGGGAGTGATGAAAATGGAGGAAAAATTGTAGGAAGAGGCACTCTAACCAATGGCAAAGTATCCTTTGAGAATGTGTTGCGTGTTGAAGGACTACAATATAATTTGCTCAGCATATCTCAAGGTTGTGACAAAGGATACAGGGTTGCCTTCAATGATGAACACTGCCTAATCCTCAAGTTTGAATTTGTCATTCCACCTGAAATGATCATGATGATGGCTCCAAGGAAAGGGAATCTCTATGAGCTAAGAATGAAGAATGCAATCTCCAGAGCTGGTTCATGTTTTCTCCAAAGCTACTGAAAATGAGACCAGACTGTGGCATAGGAAGATGTGCCATTTCAATCTCAAAAACATGAACAACACTGGTAAAGGGTGAACATGTTGTGGATCTTCCAACAAAAGAATTCAAATTGAAAGAAAAATGTTCCTCTTGTCTGAAAAGAACACAACACAAGTCCTCACATAAGAGCAAAATGATGAATTCAATTGATGAGGTCCTGGAATTGCTTCACATGGACCTGTTTGGTCCTGTAAGTGTTCCAAGCATTGGAAAGAAGAGATTTTGTTTGGTTATAACTGATGATTTTCAAGATTTACATGGGTCTTCTTCATGGGAACCAAAGATGAAACTCCAGAGCTAATCAAGACATATGTATTGAAGATGGAGAATCAACTTAAGAAGAGAGTGAAAGTTATTAGGAGTGATAATGGAACAGAGTTCAAGAATGGAGTGATGGAAGAATTCTATACATCTAAAGGAATATTTCAACAGTACAATGCTCCAAGAACTCCTGAGCAGAATGGTGTTGCAGAAAGAAGAAATAGAACACTGATTGAAGCTGCAAGAACCATGATAGCTGACGCAAACTTACCAGCGACATTCTGGGCAGAAGCTATCAACACTGCATGCTATGTCCAAAATAGGGTTCTGTTGAACAAAACTTATAATAAGACTCCATATGAGATTATCTTTAAAAGAAAACCTTATGTGAAGTTCTTGGAAACCTTTTGGTTGTAAATGTTCACTGCTGAACACAAGAGATTATCTAAACAAGTTTCAATCCAAATCTCTGGAATGTTTCTTGTTGGGATACTCAACTCAATCAAAGGCTTATAGAGTATTTGTTAAACAGCACATGGTGGTTATTGAGTCCTCAGACATAATCTTCAATGAAAATCATTTTAACAATGTAGATGGACCCAAATGGTTGTTTGATCTGGAAAAGATGATTAAATCATTCAAGATCTACAATGAAGACATGGATGACAACATGTTCAAAACAAGCATAGAAGAGAAACGAAAGCAGAAGCAGATTGATCTGGACAAGCTGTGGTCATCAGTTGCAACTAAAGAAAAAGGATACAACTTTGATAGAAACATCCAAGGATCAAATGACATGGATATCAATGATCAAAAAGCTGCAGTTGAAGTATCAAATGATGGACCAAGTGACTTGGAGAGTGAACCAGTGGAGAGTCAGCAACAAGTTCAATCTAAAGAGACAAATAGATTTGAAGATAGGTTTTAGTCATTGTTTGATTCTCTTGAAAAAGGAACCAATGAAGCTTCATCATCTGCACACACTCTAAATCAAGTAACTACTGAATCTGAAGAAGTACCTGAGAATGAAACTGCTGATATAAATATGACAAATCTTGAATCAGTAGTACAAGCACATCAGATTGTTCAGACTACTTCTACTAAAAGAAACCATCCTGCAGAGAACATCATTGGTGACTTGCATGAAAGAGTGACAAGAAGTTCATCTGAAAGGACAAACATATGTATTTATGCCTGCTTTCTATCTCAAGTTGAACGAAAGAACATCAATCAAGCCTTAAAAGATAACAGTTAGGTGGAAGCCATGTAGGAAGAGTTGGCTCAGTTCAGAGACTTACATGTTTGGGATTTGGTTGACAAACCTAGAGGGAAATATTCAATAGGCACCAAGTGGGTTTTTAGCAACAAAAAAGATGAAAGAGGGTTAGTCATCAAAAACAAAGACCAGCTGGTAGCTCTCGGGTGCTTACAAGAAGGAGTAGACTTTAAAGAAGTCTTTGCTCTAGTTGTAAGACTAGAAGCAATCAGAATCTTCCTAGCATCTGCAGCATCAATGAACATAAAAGTTTATCAGTTGGATGTCAAATCTGCATTTCTGAATGGGAAGATCGATGAAGAAGTTTATCTGACACAACTACCTGGATTTGAAGATCCAATACATCCCAACAAGGTGTACGAGCTGAGTAAAGCATTGTATGGATTACATCAACCTCCTAGAGCTTGGTATGATGAGCTGTCAAAACACCTGTTGGATAATGTATTCTGCCGTGGAGCTATAGACAAGACTCTATTTTACAAGAAATGGAAGAAAGATATACTGCTTGTACAAGTGTATGTTGATGACATCATTTTTGGTTCAACAAATGAACAGATGTGTAACGACTTTGAACAAGTGATGAAGTCAAAATACAAAATGAGTTCTATGGGAGAAATGAACTTCTTCCTTAGACTACAAGTGCAGCAGAAAGCAGATGGTATATTCATAAATCAGTCAAAAGTATTCAGGAAATACTCAACAAATTCAAGTGCCAGGATTACAAGACAGTTTCCACACCAATGGACACACATGAGAAGATGGTACCTGATGGAAAGGGGGAGCCAGTGGATCAGCATGAGTATAGGACCAAGATAGGATCACTGGTATATCTTACAGCATCTAGGCCAGATATTATGTTTGCTGTGTGTGTCTGTGAATGATTTCAAGCTAATCCCAAGGTCTCCCACATGTTGGTAGTGAAGAGGATTTTCAGATATCTTATAGGTAAACCAGACTTATGAATTTGGTACCCAAAGAACCCTTCTTTTGACTTGATGTCCTATACAGACAGTGACAATGATGGTTGCAACATGAGTAGGAAGTCAACTTCAGGAGGATGCCAGTTTCTTGGAAACAGGCTGGTGTCTTGGCAATGCAAGAAGCAGACTAGTGTCCATTTCAACTGCTGAAGCTGAATACATTGCAGCATCTGCATGCTATGCACAGGTTCTATGGATCCAAAATCAACTGCGGGATTATGGTTTGAATTTCTTACTCACTCCTATTTTTATTGATAATACTGCTGCTATGTTTATAGTCAAGAATCCTGTTCATCACTCTAAGACATTGAAATTAGGCATCACTTTATTAGGGACTGTAGTGAAAAAGGCTTAAGAGAAATGAAAAAGGTAGATACATCTGACAATTTGGCTGATCTGTTCACCAAATCTTTAGATAAGATCAGGTTTCATTTTCTGTTAAAATGACTAGGTATGATAAATGCTGATGAAATTTGATTGATGATATGTGCGTGAGTGAGTTACTTACTGACTATCAATTTGATGCTCACTGTGATTGATTGCATGATTTGTTGAAATATGCTGTTGAAATATGCTTGACTGATTATTCTAAGTGCACAATCATGCTTGTGAATATGTATGTGTGAAATATGACATTTAATAACTGCTCATGTTTTGAGTGGTTGAATGTGCGCTTACTTAATCTATCTTATTGTTTTAAGGGCTCCGAGCATGAATCTGTGCTTTACTTTACTTTTATTGCTCTTCGAGCACATACAAAATGACTTGAACATCTTCTAAGTATATCGAGCACAGATAGCATGATTCTGGTGTTCGAGCATAGATATACTCCTTGAATAGTATTTCGAGCATAGATCTGCTGCTCGAGCATAGATGCTTGTTTAACATGTATCCAGGTGTTTCGAGCACATGTGATTGTTGCTCAAGCAAAATGAGGAACTTTCATGAAGTCAATCGAGCACACGCTTTGAAATGATAAACTCCAAGTTTGCTCGATAAGATACTTGTGTGCTCGAAGTGAAAGTTTACTCAAAATTGTGTAAGTTTGAGAATTGTGTGAATGATTAAATGTTCTTTGTAAGTCATATGTCCTTAAACGACAAATTGTTTTTCAAAATCAAGAATCAAAACGAACTTTCAAAGAATTTTGATTTGTTAAAACAGTTCTCATATTTTTTACTTTACAAACAAAGTTTTTGGTGATATCATAAAAGAAATGATAATACTACTCAGTTACAAGCTTTGAAGAAGCTTAAAATGTTTTTAATATAGATTGGATCCAACCTTTGGGAAATGATTGTATATTGTTTATTCTCCTAACCAATGAATTATAGGCTTAATGGATCCCTATTCAGTAACTTGACAATTTGTATGGTAACTTCTCATAAGTGTAGTGACATGAGTGATACAAATATAATGATCATGCTAAGTCTGATGTGGTGACACATTTAAAGACCAAGGTACGTTTCCTTGCACATCTCTCCGAATGATAGGAAGAAAGGTAATTATCCAATCATACACAAGCCTGTTGGTGTTTTGGTATCACAAAGACAAATTTACAACAATATATATGAGCAGTTATAAAAATATTGTTGTATAAAAGCTTAACAACAGAAAAGGAAGAAAAAGAAAAGTATTGAAAAGGAAAAATGCTTCAGAATATTATATAGAGAATAAGTTATAAAATATCATGACTTAAAGGGGCACCAAGAGAACTATAAGGGTGGGGCAAACAAATAAGTCCTAAAGACTCTGAATGTAAGGCATGTAAGTCCGGATGGCATGTAAGTCCAATGTTCAACCTTAAAGTCTGGTGTATATATATATAAATTATGCTCAAATATCAAAATCAATTTTGACCAAAGCATCAGGAGGTTGAAGTCAAATTGGAGTGATTTGGAGAAAGCTAAATAAGCCTAGAGAAGAGATAAGGGACTACCTGAAGTTTAAAATGTTGACCATTCTTCACTTATGCCTTAATTGAACTTCAAGTATATCACAAATGTTATGATAATCATGCTAAGTGCTACTACCTAGTGTCAACCTGACTTAGATCATAATAAGGCTGACTATGAATGGTGTGAAAGATTTTAAACAATGTCCCATGTTGAGATCTATCTAAGTTAGTTTGAAAAGAATTTTTAACTGAATTTTGATCTCTTATTCACCTTAAATTTGTGATGAAATTACAACAGTGGTTTAAATGATTTATCTTATTGAATTAAGCAAGGTTTAAGTGTGGTAATTGTCTAGTCTGATAGATAAATGATGGTTTGAAATGAAATCTGAATGAATTTAAGTGTGTTCAGCATAGAGAACTCATATGTAGCTTTTCAAGCACATATTAAATTTCTGTTAAGTGTTTTCGAGCATGAATATACTCACTAGCAGATGATAGGTCATGATAGATTTCTAAGTATTGTCAAGCATGCATATACTCTATGAGCATAGGTGTTCACAGGATTACCTGTTAAGTATGTTCGAGTAAGAGTTGAGTTGTTTTGAATACGTCTCGAGTATGATTGATTGACTGATTATTCCTTCTATACTTCGAGCATAAGTGTTGAGGGTTAGAAAATGTTATGTACCTTCGATCATGATACATATCATGAGCATGATACCTTTGAACAATCTCGAGTATGACCCAATACTCGAGCATGTGATGGATCATTTTCATTAATGGGAAAAGGTATCGAGCACGAGTATATTCGAGCACACTATCTTGAGTACACTGGTCTTTGAATAACCTAATTGTAAAGTATGTCGAGCAGGACTTGGGAAAGGTCCTTGAGTATAGTGGGAGACAGCTGTTTATTTGGTTGTACGCTCGAGCAAGGGAGGTACATTTAATTTGAATTAAATTACAACTGTAGTGCACTAGACGACAAATCAGGACTGTACTAACCAAACGTTAGGTATAAATAGGGGACTTAGAAACTTTTTTTTACATATTTCATCTCCTGCTGTAAACCTAATAAGAAAACCTCTTGCTCGTGCAAACCCTGCTCACTCAGACTTTCTATTTGTGCTCGATACTACTTCGAAATTAGCCATTAGCTCTGTTTCGACCTTGGTAAGATATCGATTATCGTTATCATATCCCCAAGTTTCAAAATTAGGGTTTCTTTTGAATGATTACTGATAAATTGTTTGATTTGTGTAGGAACAGGTTACTGAAGACACTATTCTTCTCTAACTACTCTCCGCTATCATTTATGCCTTTATGTGTACTGATTATTTTTTTATTTTGCAGAACTGATG
Organism: Bidens hawaiensis; assembly: GCF_021521415.1. NCBI lineage: Eukaryota > Viridiplantae > Streptophyta > Magnoliopsida > Asterales > Asteraceae > Bidens > Bidens hawaiensis. The sequence goes on from NW_027491022.1 coordinate 1,890,687, forward strand.
GCCATGAAATTCGAGAAGAGGCACAATATCTGTGCCCAGTTGGATAATGAAAATAGGGAATTGGAGTTAATCATCAATTTCCTAAATAACTCCAACTTGAGGGTAGCTTTGACAGAGAACCCAATGATATACAGAAATCACATCACAGACTTCTGGAACTCTGCCACTTATGTTGATGATGTCAATGGGAAAAGAATAGAAGCCTCTGTCCTGAATCAAGATATTGAGATAACTGAGGCTTCAATCAGAGAAGCACTACATTTAAATGACAATCATGAAGTGATGCAATTGTATTCTGTCCCAAGATTATTGAGAATCTTTCAAGAAACCATGGGCAAACAAGGGGGTGTTCATGAGGGACAATTTCAGAAAGGAAGCTTTCCTTTGATCTACAGATTCCCAATACATCATGTCATCCAGTCCCTGTCTCCAATGAGAAGGACTTGGACTTTATTAAGCAGAGAACTAGCCACCATGACAGTAGCCATATTAAACAGCAACCGTTCAACGTTTCAAGACTTATATTCAATGGTTTAGTTTCAAATGCTGAAAAGGAGGTGAATCAAAGATTTCTCATGTACCCAAGATTTCTGCAGATTCTCATCAACAGATCTCTGCAAAATCTACAACTGACAAGAGAAGTTCTCAGATTGCAAGACCACAACATCTGTCAGAGGATGAAGGATGCAAGGAGTAAGTTTACTAATAATGCAGACTGCGATATTCTGCCTTGGTTGCTTGTTCCATGGGTGGGAGTAATTGATGTACCACTCCCACCTAGACATGATGAAGATGAAGATGACAATGATGATGGCAATGATGATGATTGTTGATACACGTTTTGGGTGTCTCGGTCTTTATTAGTTTATTATGATAATGTAAGGGCTATTAATGTATATATGCCCATTCGCTCTATTGTAAAGCGATTGGTTAAAATATGTAAGCCACATTTGTTAACCCAGTTTAACGAATGTGACAACGAATGAGGGCATTCGCTATAATTAAATGTATTAACGAATGAGGTTGTTCATTCGTATGATTTAATGTAACGAATGACACATTCGTTAAGGATAAGTTAACGAATGTGTCATCTCCCTATATATACATGTAAGGTTATCGATAAATGCAACAGTTCTATTATTATTCTCTCCAGAGTCGTTATGCTGCCCAAATTTCCCCTCAACACACAGTACACACACATAATCGTATTCTACCTAAACGTACACCAAATCAACGAAGAACACGATGTCATCTGAGATCTAGATCCGTTTCAGGCTCTCTCAAGTGGTATCAGAGCCAACTGATCTGATCTTCGTGTTAATTCGTTGTGTAAATGTATTCACTCATCACGTATTGAGTCAATTTGAGTATGAATTGATATGTACTGTGGTTGATTAAGTTTCGGTAAAACAGAGCTTCAGATTAATTGTAATTGAATTGTAATTGAATTGTAATTAGGAGTGTTCATAAGGTAATTAAAACTGGTTATGGATGTTTGAGTTCGGATTGAGGTGAATTGGTTAGTAGGTTGATTAAATTGATAGTTAATTGAGGTTTTGAATCGGATGTTAATGACTGGTGGTTATTTGGATAATTGAGGTCTGGATTTTAGTGTTTGTGATTACGGACTAGCACAGTAAGGATCGGATTTGGATTTCGAGTTGTTTGATAGAGGTTTTATTGATTTTGGACTACTATGGACTAAGATCTGAATGTTTGAAGATTTGAATACTGATTCGTTAATCAGTTTGAAGACTGATTCGTTAACCTTTCAACTGATCATTCGTTAAACCTTACCTTCGTCCTCATATTCGCTTAAGTCACATTCGTTCTTCTCAATCACTATTCATTAACCATCCATTCGCCATTCGTTTACCACATTCGTATCAGTTCTCATTCGCTAAGACTTCCTACATTCGCCATTCATTTCACATTCATTACAATTACCATTCGCTATTTGTTACACCTTCGTTAGATCAGACCCATTCGTTAGTGTTCTCTCGTTCGTTTGAACAGTAACCTCGTTTGAACAGTAACCATAATTTTTAAATTTTGACAAGTTTGGTCCCTGACTCTTCAAAATTGTGATAACATGGCTTTTCAAAATGCCACGTATTATGCGTTAGCATCCCAGAATGTGTTAATGCAACAGATGCTCTCATTGGACAACGAAATTGGTACTCATAGCAAGTGTCCAAAACTCTTGAAGCTTTCTGAGTTTGCTCGGTGGGAACCGAGGTTTCATGCTCATTTGGGTTCGGTTTATCCAAGCGGTCTTCGTTTTCTTGATGTAGTCTACAAGACACCTCTTGTAGATAGTACATTGGGTTGGACCCCGAAAGATCATAAGCATTATGAAGCTCAAGAGATTAAAGATTATGAGAGTGAGACCAAAGAGTATTCTACGCTCACGATGGCATTACCCAAGCAAATCTTCACCAGTTAGAACTATGAAGACTTGTGCATCTTTATTTGCTACTTTAAAGACTAGAAGCTTGGGAAACACTCTTGAAAGTAAAAAGACACTAGTGGAATTTCAGTTTCAAATTTTTACTTTGCTTAAAAACGAGACAGTGGAAGGGATGATAAGTCGATTTTGTCATTTGGTTGTGGAGATGACAACTGTGAATCTGGAACTGACTGAGTCAGATAAGATTGCCACCTTGAAGAATGCATTACCACCTTCTTATCCTACTTTCTTATTGATGTTAAAGGAGAATGGCTATTTTAGAAATGATCAACTCATTGTTGAGCAATTTATTAACAAGATTGAAAAGAGAGAATTCGACTTGAAGTGTCAAACATCATTGAAGGATAATCAGAATCAAAATCCTTCTCTGTATGGTGGTTCATTGCCTGCTAATAATTCTTCAAGCTCAGTCCCAATCACCGCATTCTTCACACAGACATCACCAAAAGAGTCTACTAATGGTAATAATGGCAATTTTTCTCCTAAAGTATGCTTTATGGCACCCGATGCTAATTCTGGGTCAAGTGCAAGTTCTTCAAGCTCATTGCCTAATGTAAATCTTCAAGAAGCTGAGCAACAATTCGCTTTTGTTTGTGCGTTCATGACATCTTACGAACAACTTGTTGGGAGTAAGATTGCTACAAGTGAATTGACTGATGAAGATTATGACTAAATTGATCCAGATGATCTTGAGTTGATGGATCTTAAGTGGAACAAGGCAATGATTGTCAGGAAAGTTAAAAGATTCATGCAACGGACAGGAAAAGATTTACCAACTTTGAACAAGCGAGTTGGGTTTGACAAACTAAAGGTCAAGTGTTATAATTGTGGACATTTCGGTCATTTTGCAAAAAAGAGTATGATAAACCGAGGAAGGAATATTCGGGTCCACGCAATTCTGAGAGAACTTCGGGAAAGAATTCATCAGGAAATGATCAGAATAAGAAGAGTTCCTCAGATGGTGACCAGAATAAGCCGACCAACACTCAAGCTCTTGTTGCCAATGATGGTGTGGACTAGTCTCAACGACTTTTGGGAAATTAAGCAAACCTTGCTTTGGTTGAACCAATCAAAAAATTTGAAGATGCAAGTGGTAATAATTTATTTGAAGAAAGTGACACCTCTTATTCATAAACAGATTCGAATCTTTCAGCACCTGAACAAACTGAATCCTTTGCATGTATGGCTAAAATTGAAGAGGTATGTCATAATACTTCAAGTAATATGTCTGAATCAAAAGAAACAATAACTTCACAAGTTGTGACTAAGTGTGCTGAGTGTGTTGAACTCAAAGTCAAACTTGAGTCAGCACTACAACAGAACATTACTCTCACAAAAGAGCATTTCATGGTCAATGAATGCTACAGACAAAAATCCAAATTATTGGAACAATCGACTTTGAAAATTAAAAATCTGTCTGTTAGCAATCACGATCTTAAAGCTGAAGTTAATTGTAATATTGTAGTTGTTGAATAACATTTCAAGGAGATTCTTAGACTTCGAACATGCATTTCCAACCTAGAAAATGAAGTTTTGGAACTGAAAAATAAACTTGGAAAATTTCGAGATTCCTCGTTTCTTTTAAATGAGATTACTGAAGTCAATAATGCTCACAAGAAAAATGGAAAAGCCGGTTTAGTGTATGTTGAGATTCCTCCTGCTTTCAAAGGAGATTACAGTAAAATTCCTGTTGTTGAACAATATATAACTCCCGAAATGCCTACTGTTGAATCTGAAAATGTTGAATCAACTAAAACAACTCATGAACCAATTCATATTAAGAGTAAATCAGTTTTTGCTAAAAATGAGTTGGATGGTTCAATTGAGGAATTGATAGAATCAAATGTGATTGTCAAAAATAAGAACATACCTTCTGACAATCATATCTTGTGTGAACCCGAGGAGTTTGAACTAGCATTTTATGGTTCAAAGCCCTCAAGTGATTCAGTGAAAACTCCTAAGGTATCTTCTAAAGAACCTAAATCAGACAAGCCTTCGATGTCTGATGAGGAGTTGATGAGGTTCATCAATCCTCAACCTGAATCTGTCACTGTGAAAATATTTAAGATAAAAGGGTTACCTAAAGTATTTTCGGATAAGGAAGTTCCTTTGAATCTTCTGAATCCTGACATGATTGAAAGTGTCCTTCAAGACGACACTTCAAAAGTTACTGAACTTGAACGACAATTTAACAAATCAAAATTAAACAATGTTCAAGTGAAGTCTAATATGAAAAAGTTTAACCATATAAAATTTGTGAAATCATCTGGAATGGAGGATTTATCGAATTCCACCAATCTAGAATTTTATCAAAATAAAAAGGGATTAAAACGTGAAGATTCAAAGAAAGTAACTTTTGAAAGATCTAAGGTTGATATTCCTCAACCTTTGCATAAAAACAAACCAAGTGTTTCACCACAAAAATCCTTAGACACTAGGTTGTGTTTTAAATGAGGGGAACCTGGTCATGTTTCGAAAAAGTGCAAAGCAAAGGTTGACGATATCAAGTCTTCATCAACTCGAAAACTGAAATAAATCAAAATTTGAAAGAAACTCAAGTTGATGAGTGTGTTATAATGTATTCAAATGTCAATCCGAAGAAAGTGGTTCGGGTTGAATCATCTAATGTATTTAACAAATTCATTGACAGTGGTCAACCGATTTGTAAAAACATTGTTTCGGGAATCATACGTGACGGTTACCTTAAGAAGAAAACCATGAAACCCATCACTTATTCTCATGTACCGAATGTAAGTGTTAATTTAAACTTAGCTCCAAAAGTATCAAAGGGAGAGCCCAAGACTGAGGCTTGGGCTGCCTTTTTGAACTAATCATTTTTCCTTTTTGTGCAGAGTTTATCTAGGTCTGTGTCAAGTCACAAGTGGATATTGAAACAGTGGATGTTCTCGTCATATTACCGGCAACCTGGATCTTCTTAATAACATCAAAGATATTCAGGGTGGTTATGTAGCGTTTGCTGGTAATAACGGTGGGATGATTACTAAAGAAGGAGAAGTATCAAACGGGATAGTTACGTTTGAGAAAGTAAATTATTGTGAAAAAGTGGATCATAATCTGTTGAGTGTCTCGAAGATTTGTGATAAGAAATATACCACGATTTTCATAGACAAGGAATGTGTTATCCTTCAACCGGGATACATAATTCCTGAACACATGGTTGTCATGCGATCACCTCGATCAAATGATATTTATGTACTTGACATGAGTGTTAATATAAACGTTTCATCCTCGGCTACGTGTTTTGTCTCCAAGGTCACGGAGAAAGACTTGATACTATGGCATCGACGCATGGGGCACATCCACACACGCAAGATGAATTACCTTATTTCGAATGATTTGGTGGATGGTGTGACCCTTAAGCACTTCTGGTTAAACGATCACTGCGTTTCTTGCAATAAGGGGAAACATAAGAAGAAGTCACACCCGTGCAAGTCGATTAATTCGATTGACACGTCACTAGAACGACTTCATATGGATTTATTTGGTCTAGTGAATCGTGCTAGTATTTCAGGTGATTTATACTACTTGGTTTTTACTGATGACTTCTCAAGATATTCATGGGTCTTATTTATGGGTTCGAAAGATCAGATGCCTGTTTTAATTCAAAACCTTATCACGAAGATTGAATCACTTTACAAACTGAAACTAAGACAATTTCGTAATGATAATGGAACTGAATTTAAAAACAACGTATTGGATTTCTTCCGTATTCAAAAGGGCTAACATTGGGAATTCAGTGCATCGTATGTTCCTCAACAAAACGGTGTGTCTGAGCGAAAGAATCGAACGTTGATAGAGGCTATGAGAACAATGCTTCCTGATTCTATGCTTCCGGTTCAATTTTGGAACGAAGTTGTGAATACGGCATGTTATACATTGAATCGTGTATTAACTGTAAAGAAGTTGAAGAAAACAAGCTATGAACTTCTAAATCGTCGCAAGCCAAACATAAAGAATTTAGAACCTTTCAGGTGTCCATGTACGGTACTGAAGAGAAATGCCGGAAGTTTGACGAAAAGGCATTCAAGGGTTATTTTTTATGGTATAATTCTCCTAAGAAACGGATCTTTGATATTTCTTCGGGCTGTGTAGAAGAATGGTACCATGTAGTCTGTCAAAGCTACACTATACCTCCAACCGGTACAGGCCCTGACTGGATGTTTGATTTTGATGGGTTATTTAATTCGTTTACACCAACGGTTGAAGAGATACCTGAAAACTTTATTCGATCTTATTTGGAAGAACGATGTCTTCCGATTCCAAGTTCTTCGTCCGTTGATGCAAATGACTCTCTTAACATATCAGAGACTTCTTATGATTTGTCGGACTCTTTCAATGATGTTGATTTTGTTGATTCATCTTCAATTCCATTGGAAGAAGCTTAAGAATCAAACGAGCCAATTCTAGTCAAAGATGTCTCATCATCTGTTTCTTTAGACACGACAGAGGAAAATGTCACCAATCTTGGTGATAATGTAGCTGTGCTTGCGAATCCTTCATTAAGGATTCACATGAACCATCCGCAGGACCAGATAATTAGGGATGTGAACGATGGGGTTCGTACGAGAAACCAATTAGCTAATGTATGCGACGACGTGATTGAATGTAACTTATCTCCTACTGAGGATCCGATTGTATGTGCTTATGCGGATTTGCACTCATCGAGGATTCTTAATATTGCACGATACACCTGCTTTTTATCTCAGATTGAACAAACAAGTGTCACAATGGCACTCAAGGAACCATCTTGGGTTGAAGTGATGCAGGAGGAGCTGCAACAGTTTGTACGACTAGATGTATGGGATCTGATTGACAAACCCGAACGTGTTAAGAGGGTGATACAGACTAAATGGGTTTTTAAGTGCAAAATGGACGACCGTGGGGTAATCGTGAGAAACAAGGCACGATTGGTTGTATTGGGTTACAATCAACAAGAAGGCATTGACTACACCGAAGTATATGCTCCTGTGGCACGATTGGAAGCTATACGTATCTTTCTTGCCTATGCCGCCTATAAGAACTTTAAGGTTTATCAAATGGATGTTAAATCGGCATTCTTAAACAGAGAAATTCACGAGGAAGTGTATGTGAAGCAGCCTCATGGCTTTGAGGATTCTGACTATCCAGAGCGTGTTTATCGCTTACACAAAGCTCTTTATGGTTTACATCAGGCCCCGAGAGCCTGGTACAGCAGTCTTGCTGATCATTTGATTGATAGTGGTTTCAAGAGGGGGACTGTGGATTGTACATTATTCTACAAGAACGTTGGTGATGATCTGCTCCTCGTCCAAATTTACGTGGACAACATTATTTTCGGTTCAACAAACGAAAGCCTGTGCAAAGATTTCGAGAAGACGACGCAAACCAAATTTGAGTTGAGTTCGATGGGAGAGATGAGCTTTTCTTAGGATTGCAAGTTCACCAGTATGATTCCGGGATCTTCATCCATCAGACCAAATATGTGAAAGATGTCTTGAGCCGATTCAAGATATCAGACGGCAAAATTCCTTTGACACCTCATCCCGTGGGGCACAATTTATCACTGGATGAATTGGAGGATACCGTTGATCCAACCCTATATCGAGCGATGATCGGATCTCTTATGTATTTGACTGCATCTCGTCCTGATATAATGTTTGCTTTTTATTTGTGTTCAAGGTTCCAATCGAGTCCCCGAGTGACTCATCTGGCGGCAGTTAAGCGCATCTTACATTATCTAAGGGGAAATCTCGACATCGGGTTGTGGTACCCCAAGGACGATATGTTTGATCTCACCGCTTATACTGTTCAGACTATTGAGGATGCAAGATCAATTTCAAGTCAATGACAGCGGGTTGTCAATTCTTAGGAAACCGGCTTGTTTTCTGGCAGTGTAAGAAGCAGAAGACAGTCTCAACTTCAACAGCCGAAGCGGAGTATGTGGCGGCCTCGAGTTGTTGTTCACAGGCTCTCTGGATCCAGCAGCATCTGCGGGATTACGGTTTGAAGTTTCTTACTACTACTACCTGCATTGACAATTCAGCCGCTATTTTTGTATCACCAAAATCCGGTTCAACATTCGAAAACAAAACACATTGAAATCCGTTATCACTTTATACGTGATTGCTTTGAAAAGAAATTAATTGATATTGAAAAAATACATATGGATTTTCAAAAGTTTGACCTTTATACCAAGGCGTTTGATAAAACACGTTTTCAATACTTGCTGGGTATAAACGGTTTAAAAAGACTAACAAATATTCACAGCTCGGTTGAATAATTTTCTTTCTATTTTTTCTTATTTTTGTCGTTTTTAGGGGGAGAAAAATATAAAAATCCAAAAATATTGTGGTTTTCAGTTTGTACAGAAAAAATTAAAAACTCCAAAAACATTCAAATATTGTAAAATTCAAAAACATTGAAAAATGCTCCACAAAATGAGTTTTTGAGCAAAAAGGGAAAATGATAGTACATTGACGGGATTGATCTAGTACATGAATAAATGAGATTAAAAATTACCTTAAGGCCAACAATATTATATGCAAAGATAGGCTTGACAGACTATATAGGAACTAAAAAGATATAAAGATAACAAATGCCAAACCTAGTGGTATAACATCTTGAAAGATTCATACTATATCTGATTTAAGAAAAATTGTTGGGTCGGATTTTCTATAAGGAAGATTGGAATCTTCTCAACCTCCTCAAGAAACGGCTAAGTATGGACTTTGAGCAAGCTTAGACTATCAAGCATGGTTTTACTACTTCGAGCAAGGTCATTAGAACCATTTGTGGTTAATTCTTCTAAGTGTTAAGGCTTCGATCAAGCTACACTTCAACATGCAAGAGTATTCTTCTATCGAGCATGGATTTCCAAACGAGCAAACAGCTTGAACATACATGTTTTAACCAAGTGTTACGAGCACAGGATGGTTGAGCACATGGGGACAAGCATGGATGCAATAAGAAGATGACACGTGTTCAAAGCAAGGACTTCAAGCACAGTTCAGTTTCCCGAGCAAGATTTATATACGAGCATGCTAAAGATTGTTCAATAAGTCTAAGGACAAGACTGAAGACATCAAGAAGAATCTTGCTCGATGGACTGGTTCGAGCAAAGCAAGGAATGGTCAAGAGGAATGAAGCTTGCTGGAGGAGAATATCTTCACTGAAGATACTCTACGTAAAGTATGCTCGAAGACATTCATCGAGCACACCTAGCATACTGAGTCTGCTCGAGCAAGAGATAAACCATGCTCGAAGACTCCTACACTTGTATTTATTTTGTCTTTCATTATGTAATAGATAGGGATTCTAGAAGGAATGTCAGGGTCTATAAATAGAGTCCTAGGTTTCCATTTACGAAGACGACACGCGTAATACGAGAAACATTCCAAAGAATATTCTATTTGTTTCCTCGTACCGCCGCCGCCGTCACGAAACCCTAGACATTCCTTTCACTATTTCATTGAATGATGTATAAAATACAGTGAATCTTTGTCTTTGATTGTGTTCTTATTGATTATCTGTTATTGTTTCGTGTCTACAATTTCGCACCTTCTCGTTCCCATTCTTATTGATTATCCTGATTCCACCGGGATATTCAATAGGCCTTTGGGTAACCGAGTCAGTGTGTTCTTGTCAACCTTTCCAAGGTTTGCACCTGAATCCCGGTCCTGACAAGTGGTATCAAAGCTTTGGAAGCTCGCTGAAGGCTACGGGACAGAAGGTTTGTGAAAAAGCTTGAAGCTTTACTCTGTTTGTCTGTGTCAAAGTTCAGATCAGCTGAAATGGAGGACCAGGAAGCTTCGACGAACAAGATTCCAAGACTTCTTAGACAAGAAAACTATATCAAATGGAAGGTGCTGTTTGAGGCCACTGTAAACTACAACAACCCTGAACTCTGGACCTCTATCACAAACGGAAACTATGTTCCTTCAATTGCTCTGAACAACAATGCCACCATTGAGCTGAAAATGAAGAAAAGGGATGATAAGGCACTGTCTATGATGAAGTTAGGTCTATCTTGGGAAATATTGACAACTGTCAATCATCACAAAACTGCTAAGGATATGTATGATGCAGTTATTGATATGTTTGAGGGAAATACAGAGCTGAGAGACATTAAGAAGGATAGACTGAAACAACAGCTGGATAGATTCAAGTTTAAAGATGGTGACTGATTAAAATCAGTTTTGCAAAGGTTCATGGTGATTGTGAATGATATAAGAACAACTGACCTGCAAATCTCTGATTTTGAACTAAACAAGAAGCTTTTGTCATCTTTGTCTGGTGAGTGGTATACAGCCAACAAATTCATCAAGGAAAAGGCAAATTTCCCCAACTTTAAGTTGGTTGATGTAATTGCATTCCTCAAAGCTACAGAACATGAAATGATCGAAAACCACATGATTAGAGAAGATAAGCCCAGTTTTCAAGTGAACAATGCTCTTGTAGCACCAATGGGAAATCTCTCAGTCAAAAATCAGCAGCCAATCATTGAAGAGCCAGCTGAGACAAGTTCAACATGTGGTGGGCAGCCAAGATTTAATGTTCAGTTGATAGAAGATGGTATGAAGAGGAAGGGCTTAACAAGGCAAAGAAGTCTCAGCAAGGAAGCACAAGCAGAACACCCTTAAGGTCTGAGATTGTGAGGCCTGAGCAACCAAGGAACTTAAATCTGCCCACACATCTCTACTTTGATAAAAGATCCAAGACTTTAAGGGTGATCACTGAAGATCAAGAAGAAACTCTGATCATTTTCAGGGATTATTTGAGAGATTTTACTAAAGAACAACTGACAAAGATGGATGAATTGAAACTATATGACAATCAAAACAGAAGCCAACCATCTGGACAACAAAGGAATGACCTCTCAAAATTCATTAAGGAACAATCAGAGATAGGGTTTTTGTAAAGCCCCGAACCCCGGGAACCCCACAGTTGGTATTCATACAAAACACTTATTAAAATAATTAAACTTGAAACGGTTTCTTCCATTAAAATAAAAGTCTCAGAGTCTAAATTCAGCAGAACACATAAATCGTAAGATAAGTTCCCTAAAACCCGGGAATTTTGCCCAAAACCAATTTTAAATATAATTCGTAAAACTAATTAAAATAAATTGTTCAAAATTCATTCATCCATCTGTGTATGCCCTTCACCGTCCAAGTAGCTTTGTGCATGTCCAAGCGATAAGGCATCCTTTTCCTAACTTGAAACTCACACTAACATGCACACAAAGTTAGCTTGAGCTGAGTGAGTTCAAGTTTTAAATTAATAATATCAGTAATGGAAATTATGATAGTCATGCCAAAAGTTTAAAAGAAATTAAAAAAAAAATACATTCATTAAATCATCGTTACCGAAGACTAAACATTCTCAAACATATGTACATATATAAAATATACATATATAAACATCCTTTAAACATCCACGTGTAACATTCAGGGTCGAGCAAACGTACAACCCAAACACGTAACATTCAACGCATGCAAACACAAAGTAGGCATACGCAACATTCAGTAGTCGAGACGACTACAACATCGCCAAATAGAGGCCAAACAATAATGTGTGTGTATATATATATATATATTTTAGCATCCCAAGGCCTACCGGATACTAGCAAGCCTATATACATCCGTTTAAAACATTTAATCAAGTAAGAAAACACTTAGGTGTGCATGCTAGCCCAAAAGTAAAAAGAGTAAAAAGGGTATCATGAACTCACCTGAAATCAACCAAACACCTGCAACGAGCTAGGAAATCCCTAAGTGCACACTCACAAGTAAGGGCCTGTAAATTGTACACAACGCGTCACTAAACTAGACCGTAAGAACACACTTGCCTAATGGGCCGTTCAAGCCCAACACTTTGGCCCGAGGCCCAACCCATACCCAATTACTTTACCTCAGCCCCTAAAACCCTTCAATTAACCAATCCCACCCTTCGATCATGGTCGGGGCTAACCATGCTGCACAACTCACCTGTCGGTATGCAAATCGAGTCGAATACGCGCGTACTAAATCTTAAAAACCAATTGTCAAACCAATCAGTCCCAAATAGACCAAATTCCCATATTAACCTTTTCATACATCATAATTATGTCACCGTTGATAGGGTCGACGGTTCCTTTTTACAACACTCACTTTAATGTTTAAACGACAATTTGCGCACAACCGACTTGATTAACTAATCACCAACCTAATCAGCCCCTAGTACCAAAAAAATAATTTTCGCACATCCCTTAAACCCCCCTAGGGCTGTACAAATTGATTCGGTTGGTCATTCAATCGGTTAACCATCAAACTCAACAATTGACAATTCTACACCCGATAAACCCTAGTTTTCGAACTAAAATCAATTGACCGACATAAACACCTTCAATGAATATTGTTTTTAAGTATGATGTACCACGCATACATAGGAGGATTTGGTGCAAAAACCTCACTAAAAACAGTCCCGGAAACGCTCAATTGGACAGCCACCCCGTTAACCTAAAACAAGTCGTTTAACGATCAATACGCGCAATATAAAGGTCAATTAAGGTGTAAAAGATATGGGGAATCATAAAACCGACCTTGAATTGAAGTTTTTACGGTTGAAACACGGCTGGGCAGAATATTTTCGAGCAGGGGGGGTCTTGAGGTCCGATCGGCTGCTGAATAGGGTTAGGAGTTAGGGTTTTTTTTTTTTTTTTTTAATATTACGATATAAAATAAATTACACTCTAGTCTGTCCAGTATGAAGTGTGAAGCAACTTGGGTGGAAATTTACATAATTTTAACGTACCAGGATGACGTAAAGGCTTCCGAGAAACGTCGGTTAAATCCCGAGAATTATACATACTTTACATGCAGGAAATCCTTAAACCGAAAAATTTAGCGGGCGTTACAAGTCCACCCCCCTTACGATGGGATTCGTCCCCGAATCCCGATGCGATAGGAACAACTGCGGATAGTGCTTCATCATGTCGTCTTCGGATTCCCAATTAGCCTCGGAACCCCTACGGTGTCTCCACTACACCTTCACCTGCCTAACCACTTTATTCCTCATACGCCTCTCCTGATGGTCAAGAATAACAATAGGTTGCTCAACGTAGTTCAGCTTACTATCAAGCTCAATATCATCAACAGGCACATGGGCCTCCTCGTGCACTAAACATTTTCTCAAATGGGACACGTGAAAGGTAGGATGAATCCCCGCGAGCTCATCGGGCAACTCCAGTCTATACGCTACCTCACCAACGCTGGACAATATACGGAACGGACCAATAAACGTTGGGCTAAGCTTCCCCCTCTTACGAAAATGAATAATACCCTTCCAAGGAGAAACTTTAAACATAACCCGATCCCCAGCCTCAAACATAATAGGCCTTCGCCTTTTATCCGCATAAGAATTTTGACGATCCTGAGCGGCCTTCATAAAAGCCTTAATCTTATCGAGCTTTTCAGTCGTCGCCTCGACCACCTCCAAACTACCCAACTTTTTCTAACCAATGGAACCCCAACAGACCGGAGTCCTACACCTCCTACCATACAATATCTCAAACGGTGGCATCCCAATAGTGGCGTGGTAACTGTTATTATACGAGAACTCTACCAACGGTAAGTGATGATCCCAACTACGACCAAAATTGATAACACATGCCCGTAACATATCCTCAAGAGTCTAAATGGTCCTCTCGGGCTGACCATCCGCCTGCGGGTGATAGGTAGTACTGATGAGGAGTTTGGTTCCCATCTCCTCGTGAAACTTTTTACAAAACCTGGAAGTAAAACGCGTATCCCTATCCGAAACAATAGATACCGGCACCCCGTGCTTAGAAACGATCTCACGAATAAACACATCGGCCAACCGCTCAGAATTAAAGGTCTCTCGAATCGGCAAGAAATGAGCGCTCTTAGTCAGTCTATCGACGATTACCCAAATGGTGTCATAATTGCCCTTAGGAGTACGAGGCAGTTTAGTCACAAAATCTATCGTGAGATGTTCCCATTTCCACTCAGGTATTTCCAATGGCTGAAGTTTCCCAACTGGCTTCTGATGCTCGGCCTTAACTTGTAGACACGTCAAACACTTACTCACATACTGAGCCACCTCAAACTTCATTGCTGGCCACCAATAATTCTTCTTCAGGTCTTGGTACATCTTGGTCGCACCCGGATGAATGGAATAGCGCGACTTGTGTGCTTCACCTAAAATTTTACCCCTGAATCCCCCATACGTCGGTACCCATAAACGCCCATCCTTATATTTTACTCCATCGCCGACGCCTTCCAACAACTTTTCCTGACCCCAAATACGTTCTGACATAATCCATTCCACCTGTAACGCTTCATTCTGGACGTTGGCTATTTGATTCAAATTGTTGGGTTTGAGAATAAGCTGATAGGATTTCACACGAATAGGTTTTGGTCTCTCCTTCCGGCTTAACGCGTCGGCTACCACGTTAGCCTTACCCGGATGGTACATAATCTCCAGATCGTAGTCCTTAATCAACTCCAACCATCAACGCTATCGCATATTCAGTTCCTTTTGCTCGAAGAAGTACTTTAAGCTCTTATGATCGGTATAGATAACGCAAGGAACACCGTACAAGTAATGCCTCCACAACTTAAGTGCGAACACAACCGCCACCAGCTCCAAGTCATGAGTAGGATAATTTGCCTCATGAGGCTTCAACTGCCGTGTGGCATAAGCGATGACTCGACCCCGCTGCATCAAAACACACCCAAGCCCATGATAAGAGGCATCAGAATACACTACCAGATCATCGGTGCCGTCGGGTAAAGCTAAAATCAGGGTATGCGTCAACCTGTTCTTCAACTCAAGAAAAGCCTCCTCCTGCTCAGTACCCCAAATGAACTTAACACTCTTCTTGGTCAACTTGGTCAGTGAAGAAGCAATTTTCGAAAAGTCGGGAATAAAGAGGCGGTAATACCCTGCCAAACCCAGAAAACTACGGATTTCAGATGGAGTCTTCGGAGATTCCCATTCATTCATGGCTTCCACAATTGCAGGGTCAACCAAAATAACACTCGGGTTAATAACATGACCCAAGAACTGAACCTCGCGCAACCAGAAAGAACACTTAGAAAACTTCGCATACAACTTGTTCTTTCGCAGAGCTTCCAAAACTTCCGTGAGATGACTGGCGTGATCAGATTCGCTTTTGGAATAAACCTAATGTCGCCGATGAATAGAATAACTGAACGGTCGAGCATCGGTCTACACACCCGGTTCATAAGATCCATGAACACAGCCGGTGCGTTGGTCAAACCGAAAGACATCACTAGGAACTCATAATGCCCATTACGAGTGCGGAAGGCGGTCTTAGGAATGTCTTCCTCCCGAATTTTCAACTGATGATACCCGGATCTAAGGTCGATCTTAGAGAACCAACTAGCTTTTTGGAGCTGATCAAATAAGTCGTCGATTCTCGGAAGAGGGTACCGATTTTTGACAGTGAGCTTATTCAATTTACGGTAGTCAATGCACATCCGCATGCTACCGTCCTTTTTCTTAACGAACAGGATCCGGGCACCCAAAGGTGAGATGCTCGGTCGAATGAAGCCCTTGTCGAGCAAGTTTTCCACCTGGACCATGAGTTCTTTCATTTCATTCGGTGCTAGACGGTAAGGAGCTCGAGCAACAGGTTTTGCATCCGGCACAAGGTCTATCTGAAACTCAACCTCGCGGTCCGGCGGCACGTCTGACAAATCATCAAAAAATACATCCAGGAAATCCCGAACAATAGGAACATCACCGACGGTAGCCACCTCGGTTTTCATATTTATAGTAACGCCAGATACGCCTCGCAACCCCGCTGCATCAATCTCCCCGCTTTAAGCATAGATATGATATGTGGCGACGAACCACTCCGATCCCCGAAGACAGTAATTTGGGTTCCATACGGGGCCCTAAGACGAACAAGTTTATGGTCAGAAATGATTTGAGATTCTACACTCGTGAGCCAATCCATCCCGAGCACCACGTCGAAACAACCAAGCGGCATCAAATACAACCGCAACTGAAATTTACACCAGACAACTCGATGGAACAACCCTGAACAGCCCTAGACACGGACACGGATTTCCTACGGAGACCTCAACCTCAAACACATCGACTACGCGCTCGGGTGATTTATTCAACGAGGAACAGAAAGCGGTAGATACAAAACTTCTGCTAGCGCCAGAATCAAATAAAACTGACGCCTGTAATTCATCAAGTAGAAAGGTACCAAGGACAGTATTATACTACTGCTTAGCGACACGATCATCACATACGATTTCAAAGGAATAAGAAGTTATAACGGTGGAATGAAAGCTAAATAAGGAAAAGTACCTGAAACGACATCCGCATCCTCCTTCGCCTCCTTCTTAGAGATGTTGAAGGCCCTCGCTCTGGCCTTCGGCTTCTCTTCCATCTTCCCCCTTGAGGAAGTCCCCTGACCGGACCCCCCCCCCCCCCGCCTTACTGGAAGGACAGTTTGATGCCAAGTGTCCCGAACCCTTACAGCGGAAACAAGTCAATGTTAGACACTCGAAATGAGGGTGTCCAACCTTATCACAACGAAAACAGGTGCCAGACCCACTCTTACATTCCCCCCTGTGCTGTTTCCCGCACTTCTCGCAATTAACGAACACCGCATCCCTCTTCAATTCAGAAGTCTCAGTCTTTACCCATTTCTCAGATGAATTAAAATTGTTTCCCTCGGGCCTCTTACCGTACGAATTTGAGTTCCATGTCTTCCTACTCTCGGTCGGTGGTAACTTCTCCCTCTGATCATACAACGTACCTACTAGAGTAACCACTGAGTGAAAAGAGTTCATGTCGGTAGTCAACACACCCCTACGAATATCCACCGGAAGCCCCTTCACATACTTCTTAATCCTCTTGGCTTCGGGAGTAACCAAATCGGGACATAATCGAGCCATCTTGTTAAACTTGGTGGTATACTCCCGATGCGACATAGTACCAGCCTCCAAGGTCAAGAATTCCATTTCTAACTTATCCAATTCATGCGGAGGACAAAACTAGTCGACAACCAATTTCTTCAACTCATCCCACGTCATCCTCCTAATCGAACGATCACCCATAGCCTGTGCCAAGTTATCCCACCAACACAGTGCCTCGGAACGAAACGAGGCGGTAGCATAAGTCACTATGTCATCCCCCTTACACTTACTAACCCATAGAACGGCCTCCATCTCTCTCACCCACTTATGTGCTGCCAATGCGTCTTTAGTACCATCGAAAGAAGGGGGGTCACACTTCCTAAAGTCACCATACGAGCAACCCCGAGTAGATACACTAATAGTCCGCACCTCATATTCATCCCCACTCGGCACATACACTTCCTCTTCCTCTTCCTCTTCGACCTGCACCTCCTTACTCTTCCTTCCCTTATCCGAACCTTTACAAACCAGTGACTCCTCCATGGCCCTAACGGCCTCAGTAACGATCTCAGGTACGGCGCTATGGAGCACTTGGTAGACCTCATTCGCGATAGCCGCATGCATGGCAGGATCTAAGGCAGGGTTGTCCCCCTCCTCATGAATCGGGGTCTCCTACTGGGGAGTAGGAATCTCACTCTCGGCTTCGGCACGTGGCTTACGACCACGGCCGTGAATACTAGGACCACCTCTCTTAGCTGCTTGATTATTAACCATGACTTATCCCTGCAAAATTTTAACACGATTAAGTACAGGTGGCATTTAGAACATGTAATCTAAGGGTAAACTGCTAATGACATTGATCAAGTGTAATTAGTCGTTTACTTTACCCGCCCGTCCTAAGCACCCCCTGCCCCTAACCTCGTTAGCCTTCTATCTAACACTTAGATAGTTAATCACATACTGGAAACTTTTAAATTTAAAGGAATGACTAATAATTTAAAGTTACCTCTTGTCGTGCAGCTACTCGCGGTGGGCATACTGGTCTCTTTTCTTACAGTTCAAGTCCAAGCATTCGGGGATGCTCGGATCCCTCAAACCATGCCTCTGATACCAACTTGTAAGGCCCCGAACCCCGGGGAACCCCACAGTTGGTATTCATTCAAAACACATATTAAAATAATTAAACTTGAAAACGGTTCTTTTATTAAAACAAACGTCTCAGAGTGTAAATTCAGCGGAAAACATAAATTGTAAGATAAGTTCCCTAAAACCCGGGAATTTTACCCAAAATCAATTTTAAATAATTCATAAAACTAATTACAATAAATTGTTCAAAATTCATTCATCCATCCGTGTATGCCCTTCACCGTCCAAGTAGCTTCGTGCACGTCCAAGCGATAAGGAATCCTCTTCCTAACCTGAAGCTAACACTAATATGCAGACAAAGTCAGCTTGTGCTGAGTGAGTTCAAATTTTAAATAACTAATATCAGTAATGGAAATTATGATAGTCATGCCAAAAGTTTAAAGGAAATTTAAAAAAAAAAGTACATTCATTAAGTCATCGTTAACGAAGACTAAACATTCTCATACTTATGTACATATACAAAATATACATATATAAACATCCTTTAAGTACATCCCTATATATATAACAATATATATATATATATATATAACATCCACGTATAACATTCAGGGTCGAGCAAACGTAAAACCCAAACACGTAACATTCAACGCATGCAAACACAAAGTAGGCATACGCAACATTCAACAGTCGAGACGACTTCAACATCGCCAAATAGAGGCCAAAAAATAATGTATATATATATATATATACTAGCAAGCCTATATACATCCGTTTAAAACATTTCATCAAGTAAGAAAACACTTAGGTGTGCATGCTAGCCCAAAAGTAAAAAGAGTAAAAAGTGCATCATGAACTCACCTGAAATCAACCAAACACCTGCAACGAGCTAGGAAATCCCTAAGTGCACACTCACAAGTAAGGGCCTGTAAATTGTACACAACGCGTCACTAAACTAGACCGTAAGAACACACTTGCCTAATGGGCCGTTCAAGCCCAACACTTTGGCCCGAGGCCCAACCCATACCCAATTACTTTACTTTAGCCCCTAAAACCCTTCAATTAACCAATCCCACCCTTTGATCATGGTCGGGGCTAACCATGCTGCACAACTCACCCGTTGGTATGCAAATCGAGTCGAATACGCGCGTACTAAAACTTAAAAACCAATTGTCAAACCAATCAGCCCCAAATGGACCAAATACCCATATTAACCTTTTCATACATCATAATTATGTCACCCGAGTGGATAGGGTCGACGGTTCCTTTTTACAACACTCGCTTCAATGTTTAAACGACAATTTGCGTACAACCGACTCGATTAACTAATCACCAACCTAATCAGCCCCGAGTACCAAAAAAATAATTTTCCCACAGCCCTTAAACCCCCCTAGGCTATACAAACTGATTCGGTTGGTCATTCAATCGATTAACGCATCAAACTCAACAATTGAAAATTCTACACCCGATAAACCCTAGTTTTCGAACTAAAATCGATTGACCGACCTAAACACCTTCAATGAATATGGTTGTTAAGTATGATGTACCACGCATACCTAGGAGGATTTTGGTGCAAAAATCTCACTCAAAACAGTCCCAGAAACGCTCAATTAGACAGTGTGACATTTGAGCCAAAAAAAGGTACACCTAAGTACGTATTTACCGATTAAGCAAATAAACGCCTTTTGCGTAACAAACGAACGATTAACCGAACGGGTCGGGTTATGACCCAGATATCACAGGGGGCCATCTATAAGTGATATACGTTAAATATAAGCTAAAATATTAGTAATATGGCCTTAGTTCGATAACAAACAAGTTAAACGAAAACATGTTCGTTTAACTACCCGCTATAGATTTAAACGCGAAAGATAGTTACAAACCAAGCAATGTATCATCCGTTAAGCCGAAAAAAACTTACCAAACACTTATTTGAAATGTTTTAAGCGATACGTGAAAATATTTTTGATTTTTACAAAGATATAGTATGTTTTTATAATTTTACTCAAAACTAGCCGAAAAACACTCGTTTTCGCACTGTTTAACGCACCCGATAAGTTTTTCATGCCAAAAACCGAACCCGAACTAAGTTTGGACTGGGCTTTCATGTTTGGGCTTGTATAACCAGATCACTGGGCCAAAACAGCCCAAAATGGGCCCATAAGGACTTCCGATCGGCCTAGTAAACCCCACCCCCATTTTTTTTATAAAACTTGTTACCTAAGCTTTTTATTCATCCAATTGATAAAAACTGGAGTCCAAGCAGCTGCAAGTTATTTTTCCAGAAATCTTCCAAAACCCTAAGGTAACAACTTAAATAAGTAGCTTTTAAACTTGTTTAACCTTGATTAATACCATAAAAACATGTCTTAATTGCTAAAAATCATTACTAACCATGTAAAAATCCTAAAAATAGTCCATAAATATGTTTTGATCATACACATGGTAAGGAACCTGTTTTGATAGTTTTTTTGGCCATAAACACGGATTAAAGGGTTGAAACGGCGTTTTTACGGTTCAAAAGTTCGTTTTGTGCACTAGCCGAAACCCTAAGTTAAATGGCTGTTCTATTGATGAAACCTTCTTGGTTTGTGATATAAGACATGTATCTAGCCTACATAGGAGCAAAGGATCTTGAAAAGTTGACTAGAAAGTCGGAAACGAGCCAAACCCGCTAAGGTAATGCCGAAACACTCGCTTACGGGCTATTTATGTTAAGGTTATGATGTGCATATTATTAGGCCTTGAAATATTTCAGGGACATCAGGGACCATGTCAATGAGTCCCTGTTCAAATTTGGTAATTGTTAGACCATCCGAGAATATTTGGCGAATTTATTACCGAATTGGGAAGTTTATTTGAGAAAAATAGCTAAAATACTTCAAAAATTATGAAATTTTTCTGGGAACTCAGATTTGATGTATTTTGATCACATATAAATTTTGGGATCATTTGGAGAAGTTTAAAGGTGTTTTTCTTATATGCATTCATGTGAATTTTTATAGTCGAATTTGGGCCGAAAAGAATATCGCTCGAGCTTTTTACATTGTGGAATTGATTCAAGTTGATTTGGGTCATGAATTGAGAATTCGGGAATTTTTGTGGAATTTTTGGAAATTGTTTGGGGTAAACGGACAATTTTCAGGCGAAATATAGCTGATAAAATGAATTTTTATAAATTAATAAATCAGTAAATAATTCCAGAAATATTTTTATAAAAATCTACATATTTTAATTGATAAGTGACTAAATTTTCATAATTTAATGATTAACGGTTAATTAATTATGCTAATTTAAATATTAAACAAATTCAGTTTTTATAAAAACGGCAAGTTCGCGACTAACGAACCTGCGGGAATATCAAAACACCAAGAGTGATCAAAAATCATATTTTTGGACTAATTAAGTAAAAACGAACTTTTCTATGAAAAACCTGGACAATCCGGATGGATTGTGCGTGTTTCTTCTTAAATCAAACTAAATAAACGGAAACGGGCCCCGTGGCTAATTCGGGACCCCTGTATGTGATCCTTCTTTATAACTTAATCATGTTATTAACCAATACATTTACCCAAGCTTATTTTCCCATAACTGTTTTCTAAACGCGTAAACAAACAACTTAGCCCAGTTGGGAAAACGGGAATCTAAGCCTAGTTTAGTTTTAAGTATTAAACATTGAACAACATCACAAGCTATGCCTATTGCCACTTTCTGGACGTTCCAGCTACACCCAGATTAGTTATACAGCCCAGTTTAGTATTGAGATTATAATAATATTAAAATATTAATATTATTATAATATTGATTATAGGAACTACTGATAGCGGACCGAACAAACCACGAGCTGATAGAGTACTGATTATCTACTAAACCGTGAGTTTCATGACCCCACTCTTTAAACAGTTTTACGAACTTTTGGGGTGAAAAGCATGTTTGATTACATATACCTACCTGAAACATGTATTGATATGAATTATCTTAGTGCTAACACACGAAAGTCCCCACTAACACAGTGATTAACTTCGAGCCGGTGGCTTATGAATAGTACTATTGGTTTGACAAACCCAAACGGAGCCGGCGTGTATCGCTGAGACTTTACCCCGTTTGCACATGACCATAATTATACAACACGCTATGTAGTGTTAGACATAGCTACTTGGGGCATGTTGTGGGCAGAAAGGGGCCACAGTGGTTGATTGAGCGTGGGAAATGGATGCAAGCAGCACATACAGTCAAGGCTTCACTGTAGCTTAGCATAATTACATCATTTACATACATACATACTTATTTCATGATTACAAGTGTTAACTTGTGAATACTCATTACTGTTTTGTTGAAACTCGTGAAACTCACCAACTCTAGTAGTTGACCCGTTTTAAACTGCTTTTCAGGTGTACCTAAATCGGAATGATTTGGTGATCTGTTACTTGCCCAAGGTATGTGGTTGATGCTATGTGAATAGAGGCAAGGGTGTTAGTAGTAAGAACGTATAGTTAACGAACTAGTTTTGTTTGTATCACCTAGACTGTAAAACAATGATAGAACAAATAAATGTAATATATTGTAAATTAGTTTGTAATGTTTCTTTATAAACAATGTGTTGATACCAGAGGTGTTTGTTACATTCCCATTTTACGCTTCCGCATTGTGCTAGTCGGGGTGTGACTGAAGTTGGTATCAGAGCCATTAGTTATAAAGGATTAGGTTATCCCTTACGGTACCTAAAATATAACCGTAGGTTCGATTAATTCTGGGAAATAATTAAATAATAAATTAATATTATATACTGATGGATGTCGGGATGAACTTGTAGGGTAAGTGAGTTATTGTGGTCCAGAACATAATAATAGACTTGCTTGTACGAGGGAATTTGGGGAGAAGTCGCGGAACGTGTGGTTAGGTAAAAGTGGCATCATATGTGTATAAAAAATAACGTGTAAGTATATATATATATATATATATATATATATATATATATATATATATTTAACACTCATACGTGCCTATCTGAATCAAGGTGTATAAATACGTATACGTACGATACTGTTGATGATGGTAAATCTTATTATGAATATTATATTCATTTATATTCAATATTGATTTAAATAATAATAATTAAAATTTTAATAAAACTAATATTATATTCTAATATATTTAATATTAAATGTGGTTTAACTAATTAATCTTTTCGACAATAGTTAGCGCTAGCAATAGATATTATTCTTATAACTAACCTTTGTGCAGAGTCATGTCAAGGAATAACGAGTACGTACCGGAAGTAGAACCGGTAATCTCTGTTGAGGAGGATCCAGAGGAGGAACCGGAGGAGGAGGAGGAAGAGGTGGAAGAGGAAGTTATTTGTAGAGAGCTACCCAGGAATGTGCCTGATCTATCCGGCTACAGATGCGATAGTTATCCACCCAGGTCACCACGCAGGGATCAAGATGAAGTTAACAGTCAGTATCGTTCACCTGCTAGAGTAGCCAGATCACCCAGATTGCCGGTATGCCAGAAATGTGGTCGAACTGGGCATTATGCCCCTAATTGCAGAGCAGGTGCAGAAATTGTGAACCGATCAACCCAAACAACTCAACCTCGTCGTCCACCGCCACCCAGACCTCAGCCAATCCGCCAACAACCTATCCAACAAACTTCAACCGCAGTAACCTACTGTGCCTGTTATAAATGTGGCAGTACATAACATATTAGAAGAAATTGCCCTAAGCTGAATCAAAGAATGGTTGCTAGACCGAACCAAGCATCGACTTCAAGTGCGCCTCGGGGACGCGCGTTCGTTATCGGGTCTAGGGAAGCGCGACAAGACCCGAACGTAGTAACAGGTACATTCGTTGTTTCTGATCAATATGCTTCTGTATTATTTGATACTGGTGCCGATAGAAGCTTTGTTTCCACTAGTTTTGCATCCCTGGGTAATATGCCAGTTAGTGAACTAACAAATCCCTATACTATAGAACTCGCTAACGGTAACTCTATAACTGTCAACCAAATAATCCAAAACTGTTCCATTATCCTTAATGACCACCCATTCCTTATTGACCTACTCCCGGTAGAGTTAGGAAGTTTTGACGTTATTGTCGGCATGGATTGTTTAACCAAGTATAAGCGGAGATTGTGTGTAACGACAAGACGGTTAAAATTCCCTTTTCGAATGGTGAAATGATTATAGTACAGGGAGAGAAGTCTGGTTCGATTTTACCTCTTGTGTCTCATCTTAAAGTGTTGAAATGTTTACGTCAAGGTTGTATAGCATTTTTGGCAAACATGAATACAAAGAAACCTGATGAGAAACACAGAGAAGAGATTCCCGTTGTACGTGAATACCCCGATGTGTTTTCCTGACGATTTACCTGGATTACCACCGAACCGACAGGTTGAATTCCACATTGACTTAATTCCAGGATCAGCCCCTATTGCTAAGGCACCTTACCGGCTGGCACCCTATGAAATGCAAGAATTATCTAACCAGTTACAGGAGTTGTTAGATAAGGGTTTCATTCGTCCTAGTTATTCTCCTTGGGGAGCACCAGTATTGTTCGTAAAGAAGAAAGATGGAAGTTTTAGAATGTGCATCGATTACCTGAAATTAAACAAAGTTACCATCAAGAACCGATACCCTCTTCCACGAATAGATGACTTGTTTGACCAACTTCAAGGGGCAAACTATTTCTCAAAAATTTACCTTCGATCCGGTTACCATCAAGTTAAAATTCAAGAGGAAGATGTGTCTAAAACGGCGTTCCGAACTCGTTATGGTCACTATGAATTCCTAGTTATGCCGTTCGGACTAACTAATGCTCCCGCAGTTTTCATGGATCTTATGAATCGAGTTTGTAAACCGTATCTCAACAAATTCGTTATCGTGTTTATTGATGACATTTTGATATATTCGAAAACCAAGGAGGACCACAAGCAGCATTTACGAACTATCTTGGAGCTGTTGAGGCAGGAAAAGTTGTATGCCAAGCTGTCAAAATGTGTATTCTGGCTACAAGAGGTACAATTTCTAGGGAACGTTGTTAACCGACACGGTATTCATGTAGACCCGAGCAAAATTGAAGCCATTAAAAATTGGCAGGCCCCAAAGTCACCGAAAGAGATCCGCCAATTCTTGGGTTTAGCTGGGTATTATCGGCGTTTTCTTGCTAATTTTTCCAGCATAGCCCAACCTCTAACTCTTTTGACTCAAAAAGATCGTACTTATGTATTGGGAGAAGATCAAGAAGCGTCTTTTCAATTGCTGAAACAGAAACTATGCCAAGCCCCGATACTGAGTCTTCCAGAAGGAACTGATGATCTGGTAGTTTATTGCGACGCGTCCCGGAAAGGGTTGGGATGCGTACTAATGCAAAGAAATAAAGTCATTGCATACGCTTCTCGACAATTAAAGATGCACGAGAAGAATTATACTACCCATGATTTGGAACTGGGCGCGGTTATTTTCGCACTTAAGATCTAGAGGCACTATTTGTATGGCACCAAATGTACAGTATACACTGACCACAAGAGTCTACAACATATTTTCAACCAGAAAGAACTAAACATGAGGCAGAGGAGATGGGTAGAGCTGTTGAACGATTATGACTGTGAGATTCGATACCATCCGGGCAAGGCTAATATAGTAGCAGATGTTTTGAGCAGAAAAGACAGGATCAAACCACTACGGGTCCGAGCACTTGGAATGATCGTCCAAACCAGTCTCACCGAACAAATTCATATTGCTCAAAACGAAGCTCTGAAAGGAGATCACTTGGAAGATGAAAACTTGCATGGGACCGAACAAAATTTTGTAGAAAGAACTGACGAAATTCTATACTACAAAAACCGAGTTTGGATTCCCACTTTCAGCAATCTGCGTGACTTGATCATGGACAAATCCCACAAGTCCAAATACTCCATTCATCCTGGAACAAATAAGATGTACAAGGACTTAAAGGAGTATTATTGGTGGCCCGGTATGAAGAAGGATATAGCCACGTACGTCGGTAAGTGTTTAACCTGTGCGAGGGTTAAACCTGAATATCAAAAACCTTCGGGAATGTTGCACCAACTGGAAATACCACAATGGAAATGGGAACAAATTACCATGGATTTTGTAACACACCTCCCTAAAACTTCCCGACGAAATGATGCAATATGGGTGATAGTTGACCGACTAACCAAATCCGCACATTTCCTTCCAATCCGAACCACTTACACAACCGAAAAACCTGCTCACATTTACATAAATGAAATCATATCCCGACACGGCGTACCCGTTTCAATTATTTCTGATCGAGATAGCCATTTCACCGTTTCTGGCAAGCCGTACAAGAAGCTTTGGGAACCCGAATTGACCTAAGTACCTCCTACCATCCCCAAACCGACGGTCAATCTAAGCGAATTTTCGTACAACAATAGCTATCACAGTAGCATTCAAGCGGCACCATATGAAGCACTGTACGGGCAGAAATGTAGATCACCTTTGTGCTGGACTGAAGTCGGAGACACTCAAATTACTCGATCTGACTTGATTCAAGAAACCACCGATAAAATCCGTAAAATCACAAACAAATTAAAAACTGCCCGAGATTGACAGAAAAGCTACGCTGATGTTCGTAGAAACCCGTTATCCTTTGAAATAGGCGACAAAGTTTTTCTGAAAGTATCCCCGTGGAAAGGCGTCATTCAATTCGGTAAAACCGGTAAACTAGCTCCGAGATAAATTGGACTGTATGAAGTAATTTCTAAGATAGGTCATGTAGCCTACCGACTAAAATTACCTTTGGAGTTGAGTTCTTTTCACGATGTCTTTCACGTATCAAACCTGAAAAAGTGCCTTACCGACGAAAACGAAATCGTGCCATTAAAAGATTTAAACATAAACGAAAAACTGAATTTCGTTGAAGAAACGGTGGAAATAATAGAGGGAAAAATAAAACAATTAAGACACAACAAAATCTCTCTAGTCAAAGTTCGATGGAACTCAGAACGGGGACCCGAATTCACGCGGGAGCGGAAATCCAAATTCAAAAAGAAATACCCGCACTTGTTTCCAAACAAAGAAAAAGTTGAATAATCAAATTTCGGGGACAAAATTTTCTAACGGGGGGAGAATGTGACATTTGAGCCAAAACAAGGTACACCTCAGTACGTATTTACCGATTTAGCAAATAAACGCCTTTGCGTAACAAACGAACGATTAACCGAACGGTTCGGGTTATGACCCAGATATCTCAGGGGGCCATCTATAAGTGATATACGTTTAATACAAGTTAAAATATTATTAATATGGCCTTAGTTCGATAACAAACAAGTTAAACGAAAACATGCTCGTTTAACTACCCGCTATAGATTTAAATGCGAAAGATAGTTACAAACCAAGCATTGTATCATCTGTTAAGCCGAAAAAGACTTACTAAACACTTATTTGAAATGTTTTAAGCGATCCATGAAAATATTTTTGATTTTTACAAACATATAGTATGTTTTTATAATTTTACTCAAAACTAGCCGAAAAACACTTATTTTCTCACTGTTTAACTCACCCGATAAGTTTTTCACGCTAAAAACCGAACCCGAACTAAATTTGGACTGGGCTTTTCATGTTTGGGCTTGTATAACCAGATCACTGGGCAAAAACAGCCCAAAATGGGCCCATAGGGACTTCCGATCGGCCTAGTAAACCCCACCCCTATTTTTTTTATAAAACTTGTTACCTAAGCTTTTTATTCATTCCACTTGATAAAAACTGGAGTCCAAGCAGCTGCAAGTTAATTTTCCAGAAATCTTCCAAAACCCTAAGGTAACAACTTAAATAAGTAGCTTTTAAACTTGTTTAACCTTGATTAATACCATAAAAACATGTCTTAATTGCTAAAAATCATACCAAACCATGTAAAAATCCTAAAAATGGTCCATAAACATGTTTTGATCATACACATGGTAAGGAACCTGTTTTGATAGTTTTTTTGGCCATAAACACGGATTAAAGGGTTGAAACGGCATTTTTACGGTTCAAAAGTTCGTTTTTGTGCACTAGCCGAAACCCTAAGTTAAAGGGCTGTTCTGTTGATGAAACCTACTTGGTTTGAGATATAGGACTTGAATCTTACCTACATAGGAGCACAAGATCTTGAAAAGTTGATTAGAAAGTCGGAAACGAGCCAAACCCGCTAAGGTAATGCCGAAACACTCGCTTACGGCTATTTAGGTTAAGGTTGTGATGTGCATATTATTAGTCATTGAAATTTTTCAGGGACATCAGGGACCATGTCAATGAGTCCCTGTTCAAATTTGGTAATTTTTCGACCATCCGAGAATATTTGGCGAATTTATTACCGAATTGGGACGTTTATTTGGGAAAAATAGCTAAAATACTTCAAAAATTATGAAACTTTTCTGGGAACTCAGATTTGATGTATTTTGAGCACATATGAATTTTGGGATCATTTGGAGAAGTTTAAAGGTGTTTTGCTTATATGCGTTCATGTGAATTTTTATAGCCGAATTTGGGCCGAAAAGAATATCGATCGAGCTTTTTACATTCTGGAATTGATACAGGTTGATTTGGGTCATGATTTGAGCTGTTAGGAATTTTTGTGGAATTTTTGGAAATTGTTTTTGGACTAATTAAGTAAAAGCGAACTTTTCTATGAAAAACCTGGACAATCCGGATGGATTGTGCGTGTTTGTTCTTAAATCAAACTGAATAAACGGAAACGGGCCCCGTGGCTAATTCGGGTCCCCAGTATGTGATCCTTATTTATAACTTAATCATGTTATTAACCAATACATTTACCCAAGCTTATTTTCCCATAACTGTTTTCTAAACGCGTAAATGAACAACTTGGCCCAGCTGGGAAAACGGGAATCTGAGCCGAGTTCAATTCTAAGTATTAGACATTGAACAACATCACAACCTAAGCCTATTGTCGCTTTCTGGGCGTTCCAGCTACACCCAGGTTAGTTATACAGCCCAGTTTAGTATTGAGATTATAATAATATTAAAATATTAATATTATTATAATATTGATTATATGAACTACTGATAGCGGACCGAACAAACCACGAGCTGATACAGTACTGATTATCTATTAAACCGTGAGTTTCATGAGCCCACTCTTTAAACAGTTCTTACGAACTTTTGGGGTGAAAAGCATGTTTGATTACATATACATACCTGAAACATATATTGATGTGAATTATCTAAGTGCTAACACACGAAAGTCCCCACTAACATAGTAATTAACTTCGAGCCTGTGGCTAGTGAATTGTACTATTTGTTTGACAAACCCAAACGGAGCCGGCATGTATCGCTGAGACTTTACCCCATTTGCACATGACCATAATTATATAACACGCTATGTAGTGTTAGACATAGCTACTTGGGGCATGTTGTGGGCGGAAAGGGCCACAGTGGTTGATTGAGCGTGGGAAATGGATGCACGCAGCACATACAGTCATGGCTTCACTGTAGCTTAGCATAATTACATCATTTACATACATACATACTTATTTCATGATTACAAGTGTTAACTTGTGAATACTCATTACTGTTTTCTCGAAACTCGTGAAACTCACCAACTCTAGTAGTTGACCCGTTTTAAACTGCTTTTCAGGTATACCTAAATCGGAATGATTTGGTGATCTGTTACTTGCCCACGGTGTGTGGTTGATGCTATGTGAATAGAGGCAAGGGTGTTAGTAGTAAGATTGTATAGTTAACGAACTAGTTTTGTTTGTATCACTTAGACTGTAAAACAATGACAGAACAAAGAAATGTAATATATCGTAAATTAGTTTGTAATGTTTCTTTATAAACAATGTGTTGATACCAGAGGTGTCTGTTACATTCCCGTTTTATGCTTCTGCATTGTGCTAGTCGAGGTGTGACAGACAGCCACCCGGTTAACCTAAAACAAGTCGTTTAACGATCAATACGCGCAATATAAAGGTCAATTAAAGTGTAAAAGACACGGGGAATCATAAAACCGACCGTAAATTGAAGTTTTTACGGTTGAAACATGGTTGGGCAGAAGATTTTCGAGCACGGGGGTGTCTTGAGGTCCGATCGGCTGCTGAATAGGGTTAGGAGTTAGGGTTTTTTTTATTTTTTTTTATTTTTTTAATATTATGGTATAAAATAAATTAAACTCTAGTCCCTCCAGTATGAAGTGTGATGCAACTTGGGTGGAAAGTTACATAATTTTAACGTACCAGGATGACGTAAAGGCTTCCGAGAGACGTCGGTTAAATCCCGAGAATTATACATACTTTACATGCAGGAAATCCTTAAATCGAAAAATTTAGCGGGCTTTATAGTTTCCATGAATGCGGAGACTATGAGACGATTGAGATCTTATCGTGGTCAAAGTGTTCACGCTTGCCGGTGGTACAAGAGGTTGATTGGCCATCTTGCCAATATCGACTATCAAGAGCCATTCGATGATCGTTGGGCTCATGATGATTCGGATTCTGAGCGTGAGGGTGGTGGTGGTAATGGTGTTGATGATGGTGGTGATGGTGGTCTAGGACCACAAGCTGAGTTAACGTATGAGTAGAAGCGTAAGCGTAAGGGTAAAGAACCTATGGTGGATAAGGGGGAGAAACCGAACAAGCAAAGGGGGACGTGGATCTGGAATTCTGATTCCGAGTTAGCCTTTTGAAAGATCGACTCCACCGGTATCTATTACAGCTTCTATTCCTACTTCTCCATTGCCTCAGAGTATTCCGAGATCTCCTGCTCCTATTGTGACACGATCTCCGACTCCATCGCATATGCCTATTTCTTCGGTACCTCCGTCTATGACATTGATGACTACTTCAAGACCGGATCCAGTATTTGGTGATGTGTTTCAGACTGGATTGGCACGTATGCGTACTCCACAGCCGACAACTCCAGTTACACCAGTTACTTCTACACAGTTGCAAAGACCTTAGCATTCTTTCATGGCATTTAATCATCCTCAGGGTCCAATGCAACCAGTTCATCCGAACTTCTATGGTACGTCTCCTCAGGCTCAGTGGTTTCATATGATGAATCTGTTGCATCTACAACAGACTCAGATGCAAGCTGACAGAGCTGCCCATGAGCTAGCACAGAGGAACATGTATCGACATATTCAGTTTGTTAAACGAGAAAACAGGGAACTTAGAGCCCTTGTTGCTGCTCAGGAGGAGAGACTTGATAAGCAAGACGAGATCATACTTCAGCTTACGTGCAAAGATGACGAGTTGAAGAAATTTAAGAATGATGAAGATGATTAGGATGGAGCAGGTGGTGTTGATCAGCAATCGGGCGGTGTTTCCGCACCGTCAGCAGGTAATAAGGCTTATACGAGTACTGGTGGTGGTGGTAGTGAGGGGAGTAATGTGCAGATTGTACCATACAAGGATTATAAGAGAGCCAAACCGATTGACATTATACCGGCTAACATGCTTTTGTTTGTGGGTATGGACAGGATTGTGTATTGTATGGTGAACGCTGATGAGATTGAAGATGGTGAGTTTGTTGATCACTCATTGACTAAAGAACAAATTGCCCTGCTTCTGGATCTGAAGGAAGAGGAGGTTGAGGAACTTGGGAAGAATGTGGAGGTTGATTGTCACACCCCGACTAGCACAATGCGGAAGCGTAAAACGGGAATGTAACAGACACCTCTGGTATCAACACATTGTTTATAAAGAAACATTACAAACTAATTTACGATATATTACATTTCTTTGTTCTGTCATTGTTTTACAGTCTAGGTGATACAAACAAAACTAGTTCGTTAACTATACAATCTTACTACTAACACCCTTGCCTCTATTCACATAGCATCAACCACACACCTTGGGCAAGTAACAGATCACCAAATCATTCCGATTTAGGTATACCTGAAAAGCAATTTAAAACGGGTCAACTACTAGAGTTGGTGAGTTTCACGAGTTTCGAGAAAACAGTAATGAGTATTCACAAGTTAACACTTGTAATCATGAAATAAGTATGTATGTATGTAAATGATGTAATTATGCTAAGCTACAGTGAAGCCTTGACTGTATGTGCTGCGTGCATCCATTTCCCACGCTCAATCAACCACTGTGGCCCCTTTCCGCCCACAACATGCCCCGGTAGCTATGTCTAACACTACATAGCCTGTTTGTATAAATATGGTCATGTGCAAACGGCGCTATGTGACACGGCAACCAGGCCGATTCCGTTTGGGTTTGTCAAACCAACAGTACTATTCACAAGCCACCGGCTCGAAGTTAATCACTGTGATCGTGGGGACTTTCGTGTGTTAGCACTTAGATAATTCACATTAGTACATGTATATGTAATCAAACATGCTTTTCACCCCAAAAGTTCGTAAAACAGTTTAAATGTGGGGTCATGAAACTCACTGTTTAGTAGATATTCAGTACAGTATCAGCTCGTGGTTTGTTCGGTCTGCTATCAGTAGTCCCTATAATCAATATTATAATAATATTAATATTTTAATATTATTATAATCTCAATACTAAACTGGGCTGTATAACTAATCTGGGTGTAGCTGGAACGCCCAGAAAGTGGCAATAGGCTTAGGTTGTGATGTTGTTCAATGTCTAATACTTAAAACTGAACTTGGCTCAGATTCCCGTTTTCCTAGCTGGGCCAAGTTGTTCGTTTACGCGTTCAGAAAACAGTTATGGGAAAATAAGATTGGGTAAATGTATTGGTTAATAAAATGATTAAGTTATAAAGAAAGATCACATACTGGGGTCCCGGATTAGCCACGGGGCCCGTTTTCGTTTATACAGTTTGATTTGAGAGGAAACGCGCACAATCCACCCGGATTGTCCAGGTTTCTCATAGAAAAGTTCATTTTTACTTAATTAGCCCAAAAATATGATTTTTGATCACTCTTGGTGTTTTGATATTCCCGCAGATTCACTAGTCGCGAACTTGCTGGTTTTTACAAAAACTGAATTTGTTTAATATTCAGATTAGCATAATTAATTAACCGTTAATCATTAAATTATGAAAATTTAACCACTTATCATTTAAAATATGTAGATTTTTATAAAAATATTTCTGGAATTTATTTACTGATTTATTAATTTATAAAAATTCATTTTATCAGCTATATTTCGCTTGAAAATCATCCGTTTACCCCAAACAATTTCCAAAAATTCCACAAAAATTCCTGAATGCTCAATTCATGTCCCAAAACAAAACACCTTTAAACTTCTCCAGAATGTAAAAAGCTCGTGCGATATTCTTTTCGGCCAAAATTCGGCTGTAAAAATTCACACGAACGCAAATAAACAAAACACCTTTAAACTTCTCCAAATGAACCCAAAACTCATATGTGATCAAAATACATCAAATATGAGTTCCCAGAAAAATTTCATAATTTTTGAAGTATTTTAGCTATTTTTTCCAAATAAACGTCCCAATTCGGTAATAAATTCGCCAAATATTCTCGGATGGTCGAAAAATTACCAATTTTGAACAGGGACTCATTGACATGGTCACTGACATCCCTGCAAAATTTCAAGTCCTAACAATACGCACATCATAACCTTAACCTAAATAGCCCGTAAGCGAGTGTTTCGGCATTACCTTAGCGGGTTTGGCTCGTTTCCGACCTTTTAATCAAGTTTTCAGGTTCTTGTGCTTCTAAGCAGGCTAGGTACAAGTCCTATATCACAAACCAAGCAATATTTCATCAACATAACAGCCCTTAACTTAGGGTTTCGGCTAGTGCACAAAAACGAACTTTTGAACCGTAAAAACACCGTTTCAACCCTTTAATCCGTGTTTATGGCCAAAAAACTATCAAAACAGGTTCCTTACCGTGTTTATGATCAAAACATGTTTATGGACCATTTTTAGGATTTTTACACGGTTATGAATGATTTTTAGTAACCAAGACATGTTTTTATGGTATTAAACAAGTTTAAACAAGTTTAAACAAGTTCAAAAGTTACTTATTTAAGCCCTTTACCTTAGGGTTTGGAGGTTTTCTGGAATTTTAGGATGCAGTTGCTTGGACCTCAGATTTTTATAAACCAAATTGGATAAACAAGTTTCCTAAACAAGTTATATAAAAAAAATGGGGGGTGGGGTGGGCTGCCGATCGGAACTCCCTTTGGGCCCATGATGGGCTGTTTTGGCCCATTAATCTGGTTTCTCAAGCCCAAATACGAAAAGCCCGGTCCAAATTTAGTTCGGGTTCAGTGTTTTGCGCGAAAAACTTATCGGGTGCGTTAAACAACGCGAAAACGAGTGTTTTTCGGCTAGTTTTGTGTAAAATTATAAAAACATACTATATGTTTGTAAAAATCAAAAATATTTTCACGGATCGCTTAAAACATTTCAAATAAGTGTTTGGTAAGTCTTTTTCGGTTTAACAGATGATACAATGCTTGGTTTGTAACTATCTTTCGCGTTTAAATCTATAGCGGGTGGTTAAACTAGCATGTTTTCGTTTAACTTGTTTGCTATCAAACTAAGACCATATTTCTAATATTTTAGCTTGTATAGATCGTATATCACTTATAAATGCCCCCCCGAGATATCTGGGTCATAACCCGACCCGTTTGGTTGATCGTTCGTTTGTTACGCAACAGGCGTTTATTTGCTTAATCGGTAAATACGTACTGAGGTGTACCTTGTTTTAGCTCAAATGTCACGTTGATATTGAGTTCGAGGAAAGTGTTAATCTAGGCATTCCATGGGGGAATGTGCCTGAGTATGAAGACGTGACTACTGAGAAGTATCCTGAGTTCTATACAGACAACTACAACAATTCAGGTATTCCATTCTTTACCACGGAACATTTCGATTCAGAAGAACAATGTCTACGAGAGGAGATTGAGAAGTGGAATAAAGAAGCCGAGACAAGTCACCTATCTGCTAAAGAAAATAAACGGAAACGTGCTTTGGAGGGTATGTTTGAGCATGTGAAAAGGATGAACAAGATGATCGAGGCCTTTCGATATCATGAACAAGAGGAAGTCAGATTAGCCAAGGCTCGAGTGTCTGAATACCAGATGAAGAAGTACAAGACCGTTAAAGATGTGAAGGGTGATTTGATCGCTTGGCAGTATGATGTGAAGAAGTACAAGACCGTTAAAGTGGGAACATGGTATTTATTATTTTAAGCGCCCACACGATATCTTATCTATGCCGAGGTGGGATGTTAGAACACTAGCTAACAGACCCTTTGTGAAAAGATGAAAAGATCAATGGGCTGAGTGGTTCTATGATCATCTACTTCATGAAACCCGTTATGGTTTCAAGTTCTCAACCCGCAAGTGCCGATACACAAGTATATAGACGAGATTGATCCCCGCACTAGCTGGAGAAAGATGATCTTATAGGTAAAGTCGCCGAAGACAATGAAGAGGGCACCGATGAAGCTATTCCCTCAGAGTCTGTTCACCACGTTCAACAGATGGTACTACAATAACCAGACGGGTGAAGCGGTTATTGTATTTTGCTCCGGGTCTAACAAGAGGATAATACGTGTGATCGATCCGATGTGGCTCGTTAACTTATCTGAGTCTGACAATGATGCGCTATTTCATAGTCAGATCAGGTTTGCTAACGTAAGCGACTACGATCTTGCGATGCAGTTTCAGAGTGTTGTACGAGTCTGTTATGCATTCAAGATACACAGCTGCAACGACTGGAAGACAAAGATGTTCCAGAAATAAAGAATAAAGAGCTCGATACGAGGGGGAGTTTGTTGATACACGTTTTGGACGTCTCGGTATTTATTAGTTTATTATGATAATGTAAGGGCTATTAATGTAAGTATGCCCATTAACTCTATTGTAAAGCGATTTGTTACTCTGTAACGAATCAGCTACATTCGTTAAAGTATGTAAGCCATATTCGTTAACCCAGTTTAACGAATGTGACAACGAATGAGGGCATTCGCTATAATTAAATGTATTAACGAATGAGGTTGTTCATTTGTATGATTTAATGTAACGAATGACACATTCGTTAAGGATAAGTTAATGAATGTGTCATCTCCCTATACATACCTGTAAGGTTATCTATTAATGCAACAGTTCTATTATTATTCTCTCCATAGTCGTTACGCTGCCCAAATGTCCTCTCAACACACACAGTTTACACACATAATCATATTCTACCTAAACCTATACCAAATTAATGAAGAACATGATCTCATCCGAGATCTATATCCGTATCAGGCTCTCTCAATGATAATGATCAGGGTGATGACGATGATGGTGCTGGTAATGAGCCTATTAATGAACCAATCACCCATGAAGCTGAAAGTTTTGAGGGTGTGGTCATAATGCTGAAGTCAATTAACCAGTTATTGATCAAGTTGGGACTGAGTTGACTGCATTTGGAAGTACTGGACTAGAGGCTCATTTGGATACTCCAGAAGGTGATAGTGGGCCAGCAGACGAGGTTAATGAACCAGTGGTCGGTACAGGTGAAGAAGCAACTGATCAAATGGACGATGATGTTTTTATTGCACAAGTGGTTTCTAATGTCACTGAAACTATTCAAAGAATTACTCCACCAGATTCACCTGGCCCTCTAGAAAACCTAGATGATACAGAATCACTTGATTCTGAGCCTGCTCATGATAATTTTCCCTCGATCTCCTGACACAATTTAGAGCCTGAACCAATTCAAGAAACACACATTCCCTTACCACTTACCTCTCTTATACAAGAACCAATCATCTCATCCCCACCTTTGTCACTGCCCAAGAAACACAAATCTCTACACCACCAATCTCACATCTGCAAGAAACTATATCTACTGAAATCATTCAAACTTCCCAACCCCTTACCTAAAGAACCTGAATCCTATAAACTTCCCTCACCTGATACCTCCTCGCCAGAACCATTCTCAGATCCAGATCTTAAACCCACTCAAGAAGCACCACCATCAAGCCCAAACATTTATGACATTATTTCTGAAAATGCAACATTGGAATTTGAAAATAGCATGTTGAAAGAGAGGAATGCAGTTCTGGAGATACGAAACAAGGCACTTGAGATTGCTCTGCAATAGGCTTTACTAAAAAATCAAACCTAGGAGCACTCTGAGGTTGAAACTCAGATGCACAAAAATAGGGGGATAATACTGAAGAGGCAGGTGGCTTGAAACTGACTGGAGATATATATGCCAGTTCAAGTGATGAGACTGCAGAGGCTAGAACATCAAATGCCCTCGAAATAATCAATAAAGAATATGTTGAAGGGGAATGGGAAGAGGTGGAGTCAGAAGAGGAAGAAGAAATTGAAGAGGCTATAATAAAAATAAAATAGAAAGGAAAGGGGATTGCACTCACAGATGAAGATTTACATCCCAAGTCCCTACACAAAGTGCAATCTGGCGTTGAGAAACTACAGAAAGATGACGTAATTGATCCAAATATTGCTGAAGTAGAATCAGTTCAAGCAATAATCAAAATGATAAATCAAGAGTAAGAAAATGTGATGATTGGAGGAGATGAAGAAGATGTTCCTGAAGATGTGCTGGAGGCACTGATTGTGATGAAGAAGAGAGAAGAGGAAGAAGAAATGTTGAAAGAAGTAGCTGATGTGGCTATAAGGGCTGCAATGAAAGCTATAAAAGAAAAACAGTTTCAACAAAAAACTCCTATTGCACAAATAGATGAAGAGCCCGAGCCTACACAACCTGAGCCAGAGCTTGAAAAAGAAAGAAAACTTCGTCTGGGAGTCAGAGAAGAACCTAAAAGAGATGATGGACCAAAAACGCCATGGAACGTATATGTGAAATTTATCTCTCAATTGGTCATATTCAGGACAACTATTGGATTCTCTTGAACCCTGATGACTATACACCAAAGACAGTGGCAGCTGCTAGGAGGGCTCAAGAAGAACAAAGACAAGAACAATGGAAAGCAAGCCAGCTGCTTCGAAAAGATAAACCAGAGCCAACAGATAATGATGCTGGTAATGAAGATTCTGACGTCAATGAACCAATAATTAGAGAAATTTTTTATGAATAGCCAGTAACACATGCTGATGAACCAATAATAACTGAGCCTGAATCTGATGTAAGGACACATCGAAAAGAAAACAAACATTTGAAGTTGTGAACCCAAAGCCTAAAAGACAAAAATCTGTGAAGGTTTACAAAAGAAGGGAAGCACAACCCAAGGTTGATGAAGGGTCTTAGACAAGTCAAAATGAAGAACCTATAATTGGAGCCCTTCACAACCTGGATTAGAGTATTGAAGTTGATGAAGAGAAAGAGAGAACAAAGAAGGATGAAGGTAAAGAGAATGAAGATAAAGTCTACTTATAAATTCTTAAATATGATGAGAAATATGAAATGACCTGTGATCTTGTGTAGATTACAATTAGGATCTCTGAATGTTATAGCTTGAATCACAAAGTGCGGAATCCATTGAGATTGAACACACACAATTAAACATTAAGCTCATTCTCATATATATCATGAAAGATTACAAGATATGACACTTTGCACACTTTTTCTCTCTAGTCTACCACTCTGACAAATCACCAAAAGTCTCTTGATCAACGCATAAGTCCCCTATTTATAGGAAACATTCATAAGCTCATCAAGTCCGTATATGATATACGACGTATATCGTATACGCCGCATAAGATATGCGTTGACTTGAAGACTTATGCGTTGACTACAAAACACAAACTATACATTTGACATTTTTAGCCCTATACAATCATATATAATTCATATATGACCCTAGCAATAGACATTGTGCTCTAACATACTCCCCCTTGGATGTTGCTAGGTCTTCGATTTTCAATCTTTCAGTTTTTCTTCTTAAACATCTTTTCTCAATACTCCCTCCTCAAATATTCCCATGAACGTTTAGATGAAGGGTTCTAATTAGTTGGAATTGATACTCCAACTCCTTTGTATTGAAATCTTTTTAGTGCATCAATCCTTATCTTCTCCTTTATCTCCTCCTCTCTTTCCTTCTCCTTCTGTGCTTCCTCTTCACCAAACTCAAACCATTTGCTCTTCCATACTTCTCCAGAGTGAACCTTATATTTATAACAAATCTTAATCACCTTCTGGAATTGCATAGCAGACGCATGATGTTTATCTCGTGACACTTGAATCTTGCATTTATGCAACATCTCTATGTCCTTCTTTGAACAATTCACTAACCACATCGGATCCATCACATAGATAACATCCCAAACTCCATCTCGGTTTAACACAATTTGAGCTTCTCCACGATTCTCATCATAGTACCACCACCGAAAGTATACATGAAAGTCTTGCTCCATCGGGTACATTGGCATCACCTTTAGAGTTTCTGGTTGCTTGTAACCTCTAAGTCTTCAAAAAATCATCCGTTTCAGGATCTTTCTTGACTTTAGACAAATGAAGATATGGAGTTTGAGGAGTCCAGCTTCTAAATCTGCACTTAGCTTGACGTTTAATAAACACCCTGATATCATTCACCATTCCACGTTTAG
Source organism: Bidens hawaiensis (assembly GCF_021521415.1). Taxonomy (NCBI): domain Eukaryota; kingdom Viridiplantae; phylum Streptophyta; class Magnoliopsida; order Asterales; family Asteraceae; genus Bidens; species Bidens hawaiensis. Next base: position 1,930,608 of record NW_027491022.1, read on the forward strand.
GACAGTATAATAGTTCTTTCTCAACTATGTCCACCACATCCATCCATGGGAAAGATTTTAATTCACACAGGCTCTCAAAATACTGTACGCCATATGTCCTACGAACAACAATTTTCCTTATCTTCGGTAGATAAGCAATACTAACAACCTTTCCCAATTTTACTTCTTTTTCTTTCTTCTTATAATACTTGACAGAATTCAAGTATATACGTTTAGGCTCAATTTTCTTTCTTTCAAACCATTCCTCCTGCTCCTGACTATTCACCTTAACTTCTTCAGTTGTATTGTCTTTAGCAGGTATAGGATTACCTTGATCATAAAATTATTGACTAATAATTTCAATTTCTTCATCAAATGCTTCATCGAACTCAGGAAACACTTGATTAGCAAAATTCACATAAGTTATCGTCTCCTTGTCCAATTCCTCCTCAACAATACGTTCATTTACCAGAACATTTTCTTCAGAAAAAACCCATATCCTTTTCAAAATCAAACTCAAACTCTTCTTCAGTAATATTTAGCATATGAGCTAAATCTGCACGTGTAACTTCGATCTCACCTTCTTCTAATTCTTCTCCAGTAGATGAAAATCTCACAGGAGGCTTATAAGCAATTGGATAGACGTCGAGTATCCCTATCTCATCAACATTACAAACAGAATGAGTAGTTTCTTGAGCAGGTTCGCTTTCAGTTTTAGGCTCAATCACATTCTCAGCACTTGCACTTGCTCTAGCACCAATTAACACACCTAAACCACCACCAGAACTTGTATCATCATGATCATAGTCATCAAGATCATCATGAGATGGAGAATCATCATATTCCAATAACTCTTCATCCTCTTTTTCCTCTTCCTCTTCTGGCTCATTAGGTTTAACAGGTTCTACAACTACTGGTTCAATCAAAACCTGTTCTATCACTGGTTCAGCAATAACTTGTTCAACCACTGTCTCTGGTTCACGTACAAATCCTGATGTTGATCCACCAACCTCTAGAATTTCAAAATGAACTGTTGGTTCATCAACTTTCCCTTTACCTTTAGCTTCAACCCGGTCTTGATCCAATATCGTGAAATATCTCATACGAAGATTCAATAAATCTGCCTGCTGTTTTCTCCTCAACTCACCATCTTCAATAATTTTCTTCTGTTCAGCATTTTCATTCCTCAACCTTTCATTTTCCTCTACTAGACTATCAATCCTTATTACTTGCTCAGTAACCGTAGCTTTTAAGGAATCATGATCACGAAAAGTAGGAAAATCACCAAAACAGCTTGATCGAGAGACGGTAAGCTGAAATCAAGAACATTATTAGTAGGTTTTGGTGAAACGTGTGGCACTTGTACTTGAGGAGATGGTTCCACCACTAGTGTCTTCAATACATTGTCATCTCTCCCAAAGTCCACAACTGGTTCTTCCATAATAAACTCTGGATTGATTGGAGTAACAATAATCTCAGGTTCTTCACTATCCGACTGATCAGTCAACTTTAACTTTGGTGAAGTAGCCCTCTTTGATTTCCTCTTGATACGAACCTTTTTTGGTTTAACTGACTTCTCAACAGCAACCTTTGGAACATAAGTCTCATCATATTCATCAGTAGACTTACGTTTCTTCGAACTTTCAGCACGCTTTTGAAATTTAGCCCTGGGATTGGCTAATCTCATCCTCCTACCTTCTGAATCAGATTCAGTCTCTTCCGAATCTTTTTCAGAAGTAGCTGAGTATACTTCTTCCTCAATTACTGGCGTGACTACTTCCTTCTTCATAACTTTTCTCTTTTTTCTTCTTAGGAGTAACAGATTTTCCTTAAGAGTCCGTCTCAATCTTAATAAACCTTTTACCCACTGGTTTAAACTCTAAAATTAATCGTTCTTCTTTAGCTCTATCAGAGTCACTTCCATCATTCTTCCATTTGTTATCAGTAGGAGCCACATAATTAGGATTCTTCAAATGTCTGAATAACCCTCTGAATTTTGGAATATCAGCTACTTTGATTTTCTTATAAGTAGCTAGCCTTGACAAATTATTCCCTATGACATGATCCAAGAATATCGTTGGTCCCTCCTTTTTGACTCCCGGAAACACTTCTTCAACAAACATTTGAACAAATCTTGGATACCACAACCACTGCTCATCTCTGAAATTCATCTTCATATTATCCAAAATCATGCGGGAGAAATTGTACTTTAAGTTCAAGCACAAAGCAGCCATCATACTCATCTGGTAATCCAAGATCTCCTCGTAACCACCTTTCCTATGTCCAAGGAAATGTACCATAGTATGAACGAGATATTTAAATGGTCTTGACAATGCAGTCTTCCTTAAAGCCAATCTGTTCAATGAATCTCTTCCCATCCTGAGCATACATCCTTTCACCATACGTTCATCTAAATCAACTGGATCTGTTGATTCATCTCCAAACTACTTTTCGAATCAAGGCTTCATTAACAACGATCTTTTGTCCTTGAACTATTGAATGAATCTCAGTACCAAACACCTTAGCTGTACTTCAGAAATCAGTACAATGTTCTCATATGGATCAGCTACGTGTGTAATTACCTTGAAAATTCACGATCTTTTCAGAAATGGCATTATGACTTTGAACTTTAAAGCTTTTGGATCCTCCTCATTCAAGTAAGCACAGATATTGTGCTTTGGATCAGTAATTTTTGTTTTCTTACCCATCTGTGAAAACAAACACATAATCAAGTTAATATTGAGTTCATTCAGCGTATATGCTTGTATATGTTTATACCCACACATAAGTCTCACATAGCGTATAAGTCCAAGATAACATATAAGTCCTAAATTGACGTATAACTTATACTCCATATATGTAAGAAACATTTACGGCGAGTCCATCAGCATATATGTTTAATCAATTTTGACTTTGGTCAACGCAAAACATATACTACGTATATGTATATGTTCAGTTTTGAACCAAAACAAAAAATCTGCAAATCTATACCATGTAGAGATTTAATACTTATTATCCCAGTATCATCTAAGTCCACTAATCCAACATTTGAGTTCAATTTGAATGACTATGAAGTTTTAAATAGACCAAGACATAGAAAATATGAACAAGTAAGTTTCATATCTCAGATCTAACCTTATCAGTTCATATGAATCTAATTAAGTGTTAATATAACACTCGTAATGTCAATCTAGGATGAACTGAACATAAATTTGCATCAGACCATGGATTATTTCTATCAAATTTGATATATACATAACCATAGAATTGTTCATTTCCAGATATGAAATTCTCACCTTCAAGATCTGAAATGGTGTGCAAATCATCACAACAGATCTCAACAATCAATGAAACAGAAAGATTTAGTGTGAAATGAATTAAGGATAGAGAGAATTTCAGAAACTCAAGCTTCTATGTGACTTATGCGCCATATATCTCTTATATATGCACTGACATATGCGGCGTATAAGTCTCATGCGTATACGTTGCATAAATATGTCCAATCAAAATCTGAATTCATATCCTGTTCACACCAATGTACTATCACAAGTACAAATGAATGTCCCTGTACATTAGAATAATAACTTAACTAAACTCAGTTTTGAAAAAATCACCATTTTACCAAGTCCAAATTAATGACCTTGAATAAAACAGATAAACATTGAATCTTTTGTTGTCTCATGAAAACCCCCAGAGAGATAGTTCACCCGTCCATCAAGAGTCAAAAACTACATCAGAAAGAAAATATTTTTGGTTTTTCAGATAGAAACAAGAAATCAATTTAAAATCAAACAATTGAAAATTCAGATTTGTAATTTATACAGAAATCACATATTTTTGTGAGTTTGAGCGGGGAATCATATTGAACAAATTGCCCTTCCATCACAACATTATTTTCAGTGTTTAGTATGACTGGTGTTAAGTCAGTCATTGGTATTGTTGTCCACCTAAACCTTTTAAAAACAAATGATTTAGAAATTTCTGTGATATTTTTAATTTGATTCAATTAAGCACAAAGTCTCATGTAATTATTAGTTCTAATCTTGATTCAGGCTTAATTTGATTTTCACAAAGTCACCCCAACTTGACTTAAACCTTAGAATCAGAAGATTAAAACAATTTCATTCTAAGCAAATCAGCAAATAATCCCCACTACAAGATATACCCTAAGGTCCTTTAACATGGATGAGTTTGCACGATTTCATCTATCGGCTAGCAAACGTTGTGTACCTTGTGGTCCATTTCTTAATGGTAATAAGATGCGAGCAAAGGGACAACGTGTGTCTAACAGCGGATTTTGATCAAGTCAATAATGAATTTAGTACCTAAGTACTTGTGCGATCAAGTTTAATGACCTATAAAGCAGCTTAAGCTACGGGTTTGCTTTTTACAGCTTGTTTAAATATTCATCGAAATGAATACCCAGATGATAAGCTGCATAAAGACCCGATGGATCCAGGAACCTTAAAGCATCCCATCAATACAAGATTTAAGGCCATAAAACCATACATCGTTGAAGCGTTAACCACTTACTGATAGCTATGGTTTACCAATTTTAAACAATCATTCTGATTAAAAGGCTTGAGTATGAACAGCTAATTACATTTCTGCCATCATTGTCAAGACTTTTGTTAGAAACTAATACCCATCAATTTGGCAATTTTAGTTTATATCACTTACTTTTCCTTACTTGTTTGTTTTTAAAGGCCTACCAATGCACTAATACAGTTAAGCACACAGCCTTTTATACTACTTTTTACTGGATTTGGGACTAGATGATCAATGTACTATCATCTTCCCTTTTTGCTTCAAAAACTCATTTTCTGAGAAGCAATATTTTTTAATGTTTTTGAATTTTTGAAATTTTATAATGTTTTTGGCTTTTTCAAATTTTAATGCTTTTGGTTTTTTTTGAAATTTCTCCGCCTAAAATAAAAAATTATATGAAAAACTATTTACAAAAGAAAATTTGACTCTAATATTCAGGATCACTAGGTATCCAACACACCTGTAATCTCGGTAACCCCCTTATCAACACCGCTCAAAACTTTTAAACTATTAAGTTTTAATAAGTATTGAAATCGTGACTTATCAAAAGCTTTGGTGAAAAGATCAGCTTTTTGTTCGTCGGTGTGAATTTTGTTTACAGTAATCAACTTCTTTTTGTAGCAATCACGAATGAAGTGATACCGTATCTCTATATGTTTAGTTTTAGAGTTTTACCAGATTCTTAGTTATCAAAATTCCTGCATTATTATCTACAAAGATAGGGGTAGTAAGAAAATTCAAACCGTAGTCCCACATCTATTGTTGTATCCAAAAAACCTGAAAACAGCAACTAGAAGCAGCTACATACTTAGCTTCACAGGTAGACAACGAAATTATGGTCTGTTTCTTGCATTGCTAGGTGACAAGTCGTTTGCCAAAGAGCTGACACCCTGCCGTTTTAGATTTGGCATTCAGCTTACAGCTTCCATAATCTGAATCAAAAAACACCCTTAACACAAACTCATCGTCTTTTGGATACCAGAGCCCGGACATCCCTTGAGATAGCGTAGAATTCTTTTGACTATCATGAGCTGTGAAACCTTCGGATTTGATTGATATCGGGCATACAAACAGGTAGCATACTTAATGTCTAGCCGAGAAGAAGTCAAATACATCAATGAGCCTATCATGGATCGGTATAAGGCTTGGTCTACCTTCTCCCCGTTGGGATCAGGACCGATACCATGATTCAATGGTAGAGGAGTATTGCAATGTATCAGTCATATTGAATTTAGTTAAAACGTCATTGACATACTTTGTCTGATGGATGAAAATACCAACTGACAACTGTTCAACTTGAAGTCCAAGAACGAACTACATCTCTTCCATAGCACTCATTTCAAGTTTCTTCTTCATGACTTCTTCAAATTACTTGCACAGAACATCATTTGTCGAACCAAAGATAATATCGTCGACATATATCTGCACGATCAGTAGATGTCCATTAACAGATTTGGTGAAAAGTGTATAATCGACAGTTCCTCTGATAAACCCGTTGTCCAAAAGATGTTGAGACAATGTCTCATACCAAGCTCTCGGTGCTTGATGGAGACTGTAAAGGGCTTTATCAAGGAGATAAACTTTGTCTTTGTAGATCGGATTGAAAAACCCCGGTGGCTGTCCCACGTAGACTTCTTCACTAATCTTCCCATTAAGGAAAGCTGACTTCACATCCAACTGATAAACTATGAAACCTTTTGGAGAATCAAAAGCTAGAAATATCCGAATAACCTCTAGCCTTGCAACTGGTGCATAAACCTCGTTATAATCGATACCTTGAACAGTCTTGCCTTGTTTCGAACAATAATCCCATTTTCATCCCTTTTACACTTGAATACCCATTTTGTGTTAATCTGCTTTTTATCATTAGGTAAATCCACCAATTTCAAGACCTCAAGCTTCTCAAGCTGCATAACCTCTTCTTGCATCGCATTGACCCAGCTTTCTTCAGTTAGGGACTCTTTATACGTTTTCGGCTCAACCTGAGAAATAAAACATTTAAATGAGCATTGATTTTGTAAAGGAGAAACCTACGAATAGAAACATTGAAGATTCTTATCAAGTTGACATCTCGTTTGTACTCCAGCATTCAGATCTCCTGTTATATTCTCTTTGGGATGATAAGATACAGTCCTCAGGACGACCTCGATAGGTACTGACACTTCAGATTGGAGATTGTTCTCACATACTTCAGTAGTGACAGTGGATGGAGAAATAGCTTCAATAATCTCCTCATCTAAAACATCGTTGTCATCAAAAACTGTAACAATTTCTGGAACATCATCGAATTGAACACGATCAAGAATAATTAGAGGAATAGACATAGGTTCTTCAGTCACAATCACTTGATTTTCCAACAATTTTTGATTGTAGATCATCGTCAAAGTTTCTTCGAAAGAATCTTCCTCAAGAAGTTTGAAGCTCTCCCAAAGACTATCATAATCAAACAGCCTTGAGTCTCCTGGTTGTTGCATGGTAGGAGTGTATTGTTGACAATCAACATTTTGAACTTGAATAATCTTGTGGAGGCTAGGAATGTAGACACGTCTAAGTGAACTAGCATACCCCACAAAGTATCCTTCAACAAATTTTGGGCCAAATTTCCCACATGGATCAAGAACGGTACATGTTGATCCAAACGGTTCAAGTAGCTCAAAACATGTCTTTCCAAACTTCTTTACCTTAAGTACCCCGGTTGAGTGTATAACAAGCTGCCGCCACTGCTTTTGACCAAATATTAACTGGTAATTTTGAATCTGAGAGAATAGTTCGAGCTGTTTCAATCAAAGTTCGATTCTTTCGTTCAGCGAACCCATTTTGTTATGGAGTGTATGGTGCACTAAATTCATGAAGAATCCCCCGGTCATTACAGCAATCATTCTGTTATTTTTGAACTCGTCCCATTATCACTTCTTATTCGCCGGATTGGTAGATTATATAAATTCTCCAGCTTCTTGAATAAGATCATGAGGGAATCAAATGTCTCATCGTTTGTTTCCGAAAATATCACCCATGAAAATCTTGAATAATCATCAGTAAACACGAGACAGTAAAGTTCTCCCGTGATACTTTTGAGATTCACTTGACAAAAAAGATCCATATGAAGACGTTCAAAGGGTAAATTGATGGAATTGACCAATTTCCTTGGATGAGATTTCTTCGTTTGCTTTCCCTTCTTACAATCCGAGCATTCTTCACTTAACTGAATATTCCTCAAGTTAATTCCTTCTACCAGATTCTTGTGAACCAAATGGGTCATTTACCTCAAACTAATATGTCCCATCCTCCGATGCCATAATATTGATTCCCGTTCAGATGATCTTGAGATGAAACATTGAGCAGACCCTGATGACGTTGATGCATTGCTCATGTTCATGACGTAAAGATCATTCACTCGAGGAGCACGCATAATGATCCACTATTCTGGAATTTTGAAACCCGGTTTCAAAATCAAAACATTCTCGGTCAGTAAAGTGTGTAGAAAACTGCTTATCACAAATATGTGATATGCTGAAAAAATTATACTCCAATTCTAAAAAGTAGCTGACATTCTCGAAAGTAACTTTCCTATTTGTTAAAGTTCCTTTACCAACAATTTGCCCCCCTTGGTGTCCAGCGAACCCGACATACCCTCCTCTTATTGATTTACCATCATTCAGCAAGTAGAGAGTACCCATCATGTGTCTAGAAGCTCCACTATCCATTATCCAACGAGAATCATGGGATCTTGGATGCCCCTACACATACAGTTAAACAAAGAAACCCAAGCCTTCTTGGTCTTGGGTTGTTTAATATGTTTAAACAACAACCTATCATTTTCATCTTCTGAAACACATGATAATGAATTTTCACTTAAAGTTGGTGACTTAGATTCAGATTTCACTATCTCAACACTATCAGGTAGTTTAACAACAGTTTTTGCTACTCAGTTTTGACCAACAGGTTGTTTCTTTTTATAAAAAAATGTTTGACTTGTTTTTGAATTTGTTGATTTTAAAACATCATTTTTAACAACCTTTTGAATATCAGTTGATTAATCTCTTTTCAAGATTTTCACCTTTTTAGTGACACAAACTGGTTTCTTTTCACTCACATAACCTAGTCCAGGTTTCTTGCTCACAGTCTTTTGAATCGGAATATGATCCTGTTTGTATCGATTGTGACAAGCGTAAAACACATGCCCAACCTCATTACAACAAAAACAACATCTCCTATCAATAAATTTATTGATTTGAGATGTAGTTTCAACCTTTTCAAGTTCTTCTTTCAAACGATAAAATTCATCATTTGGCTGGTTTCTAAATTCAATTTGCTTTTCAGATTCTAATGTTTTGCCATGCACAAACATTATCTTTTTCTCTTGAAATTGCTTAACTCGCGAAGATTGTTTGTTATAAAAGCTTGTTTTAGAAAATCTTGTCGAGTTCTAAACTTTCTCTTGTTTACCCAACCCATGAGGTTTAACAGTTTCCTCAAACAGCACCAATTCTGCCATTTTCACTCCAGTTGTTGAATCACAACCACAACTCTCGTTTTTCTCACAAATATCATCAATAGAGTTGGAGATATCATGATGTGGTAAATAGATTTCCACATTGAGTACCTTTTTTAAATCTTTCGGTTTCATTGGAAGATAAGCATTCCACATAGGTGGAGGCACAGCATGGTAATCTTCTCTTATGTTCTCGGTCTCATTATCCTTAATCTTTGATGAAGTTTTGGGGATAATGTGATCAAGTACATATGACGAAGCAGCATAGCTTACTAATTTCAAAAGAACTCTCACAGTCTCAATCTTGAGTGTTTGAAGCTCAAGTTTGAGTGCTGTGTTTTCGTCAATGTGTCTGTTAATGGCAATTTGTTTGTCTTTAACCATGTGCTTTAGCATAGAAATTGTCTATTAATTTTGTAAATATTTTTTCATAAATTCTTTTCACACGATTGAAGCTTCATGTATGCCTCATTAACAACATTGAGATCAAATAAAGAATTATCATAATGTCTTTTTAATTCTTTGATTTCAAGATTTTTAAAGTCACATTCATAGCAAGGCAATTCACATTTTTCACAAATATTTGAGTTAAGACTTACCTCATTTGCCATAAATGCTTGATCAATTAGTTCCTCACTTGAAGTTTCTGAGTCATCATCAGTGAAGTCTACCACCACTCCTTCACTGAATTTTTCTTCAACTGTCTTTCCATCATCATTAACTGATTCCTCCTTGTTTCTAGATTTATTGACTTCTGGAATTTCATCATCCTCTTCCACTCCAAAGTCAATTTTTCCTTGTGGAATATCTTCTTCATAAAACAAACCTGCAAAACTTTTGATAATATCAGGTGGAAACAATGAAATAAGATAGTCAGAAGGAACCTCATGAATTTTATCATATGTTCGAGGAAGTTCGTCATCGGAATTAACACGATCAACTTCATTGTTGCTATCTTCATTCACATTCTTGTTCAAGTCTTCAAATTACCATCCTTATCTTTATTCCCATGAACCATCTTACCCACATTCTCATCATTAACCTCCTGTTTGTCTTCATCAACCATTTGAGCCACATTAGCTTGGAATACTGAATTCCAATTAAAACCTTCATCATCTTGAGCTGTAGCTACCTTTTGCTGTGAGGTTGATGCTTCAGAAGGTTTCTTCCCCTTCTATGGTTCTCCCTCTGTACAATGATATATAGCTTGTTTTTGTAATCTCGTCCAAAAGGATTAGCAGCATTGTCATCCACATTTTTGCTAGTACATTCCCTCTTGAAATGTCCTAACTTAGAAGTTGTACCATCAAGCACATTTCGACCAATTATTTCGTTGAATCTTTGTGCTCTTCTTATCACACTAGCCATGCACCATCTTATGTCAATCATCTCCATTTCCTCTGTGTCAATCTAATCATAATCTTCTTTAGTCATATTATAATTTCCAATGCGACCCGCCATCAAACACTCATATTATTCTAGAACAAACCCTAGAAAAGCCATGTGTTCGTTGATAGTGTCAGCGGTCATGCTTCCTGTATTCTTCAAATTCATAGCTATGTTGCACTGGATAACATCGGAATCCTTTGAACTTGAAGCTTAAGCAGTCGGAATTGTTCCTGAATAACTACTAATGTACTGAGGAGTAGCATTGACATTTGTAACACAAGCTTGACTGATAGACTCAGCACAAAATGCAGTAGGAATCTTGAGGTTTGGAGTAACACTTGAATTAGAACCCTTGTAGTACAAACCCACATCTTGTGATACGGCTGTGGTTTCGTCTTTTGTTTCTTTCTAAGCTCTAGATCATGAGTTTCAAGCTTCTCAATAAAACTTGCAAGATTCAGACGAGCATAAGCAATGGGGTTAGATTGTTGAATCATTATGAAAGTACCCCACTCTTCAGGCAAAGCATCAGCAATTTTATCGATGTATTCATACTTAGGCTTATCAATCTTCAGCCTTTTCATCTAATTCACAAGATAGCAATATCTTTCAACCAACTGAGCAAAAGATTCACCCTTAACTTGAGTAAGACTATCGAATTCTTTCTTAAGCAGTGTTATTTTACTCTTACGCATGTCAGGGTTTCCTCGATCCTTGTTCAATAATGCATGCCAAATGGAATAACAAGAGCCATTGTGCTGTAGTAATTGAAAGATCTCAGCTTTGATGGCTTGTTGGAAAAGATTAAGCATTTTCTTTTCTTTGAGAAACAATGATTTATCCGCATCAACAATTTGTGACAGTCTGTAGTTTTCCCCATTCTCATTTTTAGGGATGATGGATGTATTCTTCTTCAACGACTGTCCATGTTTCGTAGTTCAACGCTTGAACGTACGTCTCAAATTTGTTGGCCATGAAGGATAATCTTCCATTCTAAGAAGCTTAGGAGGCTTATTGGCTTTACCCATTTCATTTTACAAATTAATGTTCTGTAGTAAGACAGACGGCTGTGACACGAACACACATAGGTTTTCCATTTTGATCAAAGTCAACGTATATCTTCTCTGGTCAACGGATATGTTTGAAGAGTCAACGTATAAGTATGATCAAATGTATGTGGTCAACGTATATGATTTGAAGAATGGTCAACATATATGTATGTGGTCAACGCATAAGTGTTCACCTTATAACATATGCGGCGTATATGATATACGCCGTATATATTATACGTGAAAAACATACACGCTGTCATGACATGTATGGTGAAGATCTCCAATTTGGTAATTTTGAAATTTGAGGATGCAAATGATGTAGGAATTGAATGAATTTTGGTAGGGTTTGTCATGGATCGGTAAGGAACAATGTGTGAAATATTGGAGAAATTTTGATGGTGGAATTTGAATGTAGAGAGAAAAACCTTGAAAACTTGAAGTGTTCAAGCTAACAACGAGCCATAAGGCTCTGATACCACTTGAAATGACCTGTGATCTTATGTAGATTACAATTAGGATCTCTAAATGTTACAGCTTGAACCTTAAAGTGCGGAATCCCTTGAGATTGAACACACACAAGTAAACATTAAACTCATTCTCATATATATCATGAAAGATTACAAGATATGACACTTTGCACACTTTCTCTCTCTAGTCTACCACTCAGACAAAACACCAAAAGTCCCTTAATCAACGCATAAGTCCCCTATTTATAGGAAACATCCATAAGCTCATCAAGTCCGTATATGATATACGGCGTATATCATATACACCGCATAAGATATGCGTTGACTTGAAGACTTATGCGTTGACTACAAAACACAAACTATACATTTGACATTTTTAGCCCTATACAATCATATCTAATACATCTAGGACCCTAGCAATAGACATTATGCTCTAACAAAATATCTTCAGAGTATGTCAAAAGAAAATATTAGACAAGAGGCTGATGGATGGAGGAGTAGGGAATCAAAAAGAGAATTCTTGATAAAGGCTGGAGATAAGCCTGCATTTTTGAACCTACAATCATTTGACACTTTTGAGAGCATATACAAGAATGCTCTAGTAGATGATGTGGCCAACTATGTTGAGAAACTAAGCAAGAGAAAAGAGAAAGTGATGGTAGAAGCAAAGAGAAGCAAGAAGAGAACTGAGAAGGAGATCAGAGATGAAAACGAGTATGAGTTATTAAAAATCAAGCACAAAGATATCAAATTTCTGCAAGTACATGGCTATGACTACAACTCCTTGATCAATCTATCTCTGGATGAACTAAGTACAGATGGTCAAAGATTCCCACGAGGATCAAAGGTGCACTGCCAATTGTGAAAGAGAATGTTGGGTCGAATTTTTGATAAGGAAGATTGGAATCTTCTCAACCTCCTCAGAAACGGCTAAGTATGGAATTCGAGGAAGCCCAGACGATCGAGCATGGTTTTTACTACTTCAAGCAAGGTTCTGAACCTTAAATGGTTGATTCTTCTAAGTGTTAAAGGCTTCGAGCAAGCTACACTTCAACGAGCAAGATTATTCTTCTATCTATCATGGATTGCAATCGAGCAAACAGCTTGATCAAACAAGTTCCAGCCAAGTGTTATGAGCACATGGGGACGAGCATGGATGCAATAAAAGGATGTCACGTGAATCAAAGCAAAGACTTCGAGCACAGTTCAGTTACCGAGAAAGATTTACATCCGAGCATGCTAAAGATTGCTGAATAAGAAAAGCTGAAGACATCAAGAAGAATGAGCTTGCTCGATGGACTTATTCGAGCAAAGTTTGAACAAGTCAAGAGGAATGAAGCTTACTCAAAGGGAATATGTATTCTTCAAAAGAGAATATATTCCAAGTAAAGTCTGCTCGAGGATACTCACCGAGCACACCTAGTATAGGAAGTTTGCTCGAGCAAGGTATGTACCTTGCTCGAGGACTGTAACACTTGTATTAGATTTATCTTTCATTATGTAATGACTAGGACGTCTGAAAAGGAAAGTCAAGGTCTATAAATAGACGTCCTAGGTTACCTTTAGGGGGGTTTTTTCGACACATTTCTAGGTACGGATTTCGAGAGCCACCGCCGTCACACAAAACCCTAGACATTCGATTCACTGTACCACTGATGTATTATTAAATATAGTGAATATTTGTCTCTGAATGAGCCTTTACTGATTATCATTTACTGTTTTGTGTTTGATATATGTTCACAATCCTTCATTCTCAATCATTGGATATCCTGATTCCGCCAGGATATTCAATCGGTCTTTTGAGTATTCAAGTCGGTGTGTTCTTGTCAAACCTTTGCTAAGGTTTCACCTGACGAACGGTCTTGAAAGGAAAACCAGACTTGGGAATTTGGTATCCAAAGAACTCTTCCTTTGATTTGATGGCTTATACTGACAGTGACTATGATGGTTGCAATATGAGTCAAAAATCAACTTAAGGAGGATGTCAGTTTCTTGGAAACAGACTCGTCTCATGGCAATGCAAGAAACAAACCACAGTGTCAATCTCTATTGCTGAAGCGGAGTACATTGATGCATCTTCCTGCTGTGCACAGGTTCTATGGATTCAAAACCAACTGCTGGATTATGGTCTGAATTTCTTACTCACACCTATTTTAATTGATAATACTGCTGCTATGTTCATTGTTAAGAATCCAATCCAACATTCTAAGACTAAGCACATTGAAATTAGACGTCATTTCATTAGGGATTGTCAAGAAAAAGTGTTTATAGAAATGAAAAGGGTAGACACATCAGATAATTTGGCTGATTTGTTCACCAAACCATTAGATAAAACCAGGTTTCACTTTCTGTTAAAATGCCTAGGAATGATTAACGCTGATGAGGTTTAATTTAGGATGTGTGCTTAAGTGAGGTGCTTACTGATGATCTATGTTACTCACTTTGAATGTTTGCATGATTGACTGCTGTGCTAAACTGACTATTCGGCTTTCATTAATCATGTTTGTGATTGTTCTTGTGTGGAATTTCTTTTAGATTTGATAATTACAGCTGTTAGTACTTTGATCTGTGCTTGCATGATGAATTTTTATGATTCTAAGTACTTCGAGCATGAATCTGTGCTTGATGATGTGCTTGTTGCTGTTCGAGCACAAGCATACGGTTTTGAAAGACTATTCTAAGTGATTCGAGCATAGATGTCATTGATCAGTTGCTCGAGCATTGACTTGCTTTGGAAAAATTTTCAAGTATTCCGAGCATGGTTCTGTACTTTATGGTGTGTTTGCTGTTCTTCGAGCACAAACAACTCACACTTGAGAAAGTATTTCGAGCACAAATGATATGTTTTTGATGTTCGAGCATGGACATGTGCTATGGAAAACTTTCTAAAACAAGGTACACCTCAGTACGTATTTACCGATTAAGCAAATAAACGCCATTTGCGTAACAAACGAACGATCAACCGAACGGGTCGGGTTATGACCCAGATATCTCGGGGGGCCATTTATAAGTGATATAGTATCTATACAAACTAAAATATTAGAAATATGGTCTTAGTTTGATAGCAAACAAGTTAAACGAAAACATGCTCGTTTAACCACCCGCTATAGATTTAAACGCGAAAGATAGTTACAAACCAAGCATTGTATCATCCGTTAAGCCGAAAAAGACTTACCAAACACTTATTTGAAATGTTTTAAGCGATCCGTGAAAATATTTTAGATTTTTACAAACATATAGTATGCTTTTATAATTTTACACAAAACTAGCCGAAAAACACTTGTTTTCGCGTTGTTTAACGTACCCGATAAGTTTTTCGCGCCAAAAACCGAACCCGAACTAACTTTGGACCGGGCTTTTCGTATTGGGCTTGAGAAAACAGATTGTTGGGCCAAAATGGGCCCAAGGGGGCCCAAACCATCCTTCCGATCGGACCAGCCCACCCCACCCCCCATTTTTTTATATAACTTGTTTAGGATGCTTGTTTATCCAATTTGGTTTATAAAATCTGAGGTCCAAGAAGCTGCATCCTAAAATTCCATAAAATCTCCAAACCCTAAGGTAAAGGGCTTAAATAAGTAGCTTTTGAACTTGTTTAAACTTGTTTAATACCATAACAACATGTCTTGGTTACTAAAAATCATTCCTAACCGTGTAAAAATCCTAAAAATGTTACATAAACATGTTTTGATCATACACATGGTAAGGAACCTGTTTTGATAGTTTTTTTGGCCATAAACACGGATTAAAGGGTTGAAACGACGTTTTTACGGTTCAAAAATTCGTTTTTGTACACTCGCCGAAACCCTAACTTTAGGGCTGTTATGTTGATGAAATATTTCTTGGTTTGTGATATAGGACTTGTACCTAGCTTTCTTAGAAGCACAAGAACCTGAAAACTTGATAAAAAAGTCGGAAACGAGCCAAACCCGCTAACGTAATGCCGAAACACTCGCTTACGGGCTATTTAGGTTAAGGTTGTGATGTACGTATTTTTAGGACTTGAAATATTTCAGGGACATCAGGGACCATGTCAATAAGTCCCTGTTCAAATTTGGTAATTTTTTGACCATCCGAGAACATTTGGCGAATTTATTACCGAATTGGGACGTTTATTTGGGAAAAATAGCTAAAATACTTCAAAAATTATGAAATTTTTCTGGGAACTAAGATTTGATGTATTTTGATCACATATGAATTTTGGGATCATTTGGAGAAGTTTAAAGATGTTTTGTTTATTTGCGTTCGTGTGAATTTTTACAGCCGAATTTGGGCCGAAAAGAATATTGCACGAGCTTTTTACATTCTGGAATTGATACAAGTTGTTTTGGGACATGATTTGAGTATTCAGGAATTTTTGTGTAATTTTTGGAAATTGTTTGGGGTAAACGGATGATTTTCAGGCGAAATATAGCTGATAAAATGAATTTTTATAAATTAATAAATCACTAAATAAATTCCAGAAATATTTTTATAAAAATATACATATTTTAATTGATAAGTATTTAAATTTTAATAATTTAATGATTAACGGTTAATTAATTATGCTAATCTGAATATTAAATAAATTCAGTTTTTATAAAAACCGACAAGTTCGCGACTAGTGTATCTGCGAGAGTATCAAAACACCAAGAGTGATCAAAAATCATATTTTTGGTCTAATTAAGTAAAAATGAACTTTTCTATGAGAAACCTGGACAATCCGGGTGGATTGTGCGCGTTTCTTCTCAAATCAAACTGTATAAACGGAAACGGGCCCCGTGGCTAATCCGGGACCCCAGTATGTGATCTTTCTTTATAACTTAATCATTTTATTAACCAATACATTTACCCAAGCTTATTTTCCCATAACTGTTTTCTGAACGCGTAAACGAACAACTTGGCCCAGCTGGGAAAACGGGAATCTGAGCCAAGTTCAGTTTTAAGTATTAGACATTGAACAACATCACAACCTAAGCCTATTGCCACTTTCTGGGCGTTCCAGCTACACCCAGATTAGTTATACAGCACAGTTTAGTATTGAGATTATAATAATGTTAAAATATTAATATTTTTATAATATTGATTATAAGAACTACTGATAGCGGACTGAACAAACCGCGAGTTGTTACAGTACTGAATATCTTCTAAACCGTGAGTTTCATGACCCCAGTTTTAAACTGTTTTACGAACTTTTGGGGTGAAAGCATGTTTGATTATATATACATACCTGAAACATGTACTGATGTGATTTATCTAAGTGCTAACACACGAAAGTCCCACGATCACAGTGATTAATTTCGAGCCGGTGGCTTGTGAATAGTACTATTGGTTTGACAAACCCAAACGGAGCCGGCAAGGTTTGCCGAGACACCAAAACCGTTTGCACCTGACCATAATTTTTACGAACCAGCTATGTAGTGTTAGACATAGCTACCGGGGCATGTTGTGGGCGGAAAGGGGCCACAGTGGTTGATTGAGCGTGGGAAATGGAGGCACACAGCACGAACAGTCCAGGCTTCACTGTAGCTTAGCATAATTGCATTACACACATCATTTACATACATACATACTTATCTCATGATTACAAGTGCTGACTTGTGAATACTCATTACTGTTTTCTTGAAACTCGTGAAACTCACCAACTCTAGTAGTTTACCCGTTTTAAACTGCTTTCAGGTGTACCTAAATCGGAATGATTGGGTGATCTGTCACGTGCCTGAAGTGTGTGGTTGATGCTATGTGAATAGAAGCAAGGGTGTTAGTAGTAAGAATGTATAGTTAACGAACTAGTTTTGTTTGTATCGCCTAGACTGTAAAACAATGATAGAACGAAGAAATGTAATATATTGTAAATTAGTTTGTAATGTTTCTTTATAAATAATGTGTTGATATCAGAGGTATCTGTTACATTCCCGTTTTACGCTTCCGCATTGTGCTAGTCGGGGTGTGACAAGTATGCTCGATGGATTTCTAAGTATGCTCGACTGTATTGTGTGCTTTGTTGCATGAAATGTGCTATATGAGTATTATGTGTGTGACACTAGTGAAGTGTCTGCTTGTCAAATGTGCTTAAAAGACTACACTGTTTTCAGAATCTAAGTTTAACTAATGACCTGTCAAAAGAAATGATTTTGAAAATGCAACATGTTTTATGATAAGCAACACTGTTTTGGTGATTATACAGGGGAGATGATAACATTATCCAAGTTCCTAATCAGAAGTGAAAAGTGTTTTTGAAGTGGAGATTGAATCCAACTAAAATGGGAAATGATAGTATATTGTCTAATATTACTCATGAATTATAGGCTTAAAAGATTTCTGCTTAGTAAACTGACAATTTGTGTAGCTTCTTCTCATGAGTGCAGTGATCTATGTGATACAAATACCATAATCATGCTAAGTTTGATGTGGTGATTCATTTGAAAACTAAGGTATGTTTCCTTGCACATCTCTCCGAATGATAGGCAGAAAGGAAATTACCCAATCATACACGAGCCTGTTAATGTTTTGGTCTACCAAAAACAGTTTATCAAATTATGAGAAGCTACTAAATAGCTATATATATATATATATATTTGAAAGTTTATAATCAAAGGAAAATGAAGCAAATGAAAAAGAGTGAAAAAGAAAATGAAATATACTTCAAAATCATTAATGATAAATAAATATATCATGACCTTAAGGGGCACTAACAAAACTACAAGAGTGGGGCATTCAAATAAGTCCTAAACACTCTGAATGAAAGGCATGTAAGTCCGGATGGCTTGTAAGTCCAACCTTCAACCTTATGGTCTGATATATATGTATCTTATTACTAAATAAACTGCTCGGACAAATAAAAGTTTTGACCAATGCATCAGGGGGTTGAAGTCAATTCGGGGTGATTCGGAGAAAGCTAAATAAGCTTTGAGAAGAGATAAGGAACAACTAAAGTCTAAAATGTGATCATTCTTACTCATGCAGCTAATTGAACCTTAAGAATATCACAAAAAGTCATAAGAATCATGCTAAGAGCATACACCCAATGTCAGCCTGACTTAAGTCATAATACGGCTGAAAATGAAGTGGTGTGACAGTTATTGGACAATCTGATCCCATGTTGAGATCTTTACAATGAATTGACATAACTTTTTGAACTGAATTTTGATCTCTTGTTCACCTCAAACCCAAGCTAGAGCAAACGGAATGATTTCATTAACTTGTGTATCTTAATTATTGCAAAG
This sequence comes from Bidens hawaiensis, assembly GCF_021521415.1. Classification (NCBI taxonomy): domain Eukaryota; kingdom Viridiplantae; phylum Streptophyta; class Magnoliopsida; order Asterales; family Asteraceae; genus Bidens; species Bidens hawaiensis. The sequence goes on from NW_027491022.1 coordinate 1,949,740, forward strand.
TTTGAGTGTGATTTTTGTCTTAACTTCTAGGCAAATGATTTTGACTTCACCACTGTTATCTATGTTTGTTCTCAGTATTTTCGAGTATGATCAAGGAATTAGACTGTACTTCGAGCTTACTTTTGATGTGTTTTTATCTTTGATCTTCGAGCACGAAGATATATTTTGTTATTTTACTAAGTATCTTTGAGCATGATTGCATAAGTATGATTTCAAGTCTACGAGCACGAGAACTGAATGATAGGAAACATCTAAGTGTTTCGAGCAAGGTCTGTGCTAGGTGTCTTAGTGAGCGTGTCGAGATGATTGAGTTAGAATTTCGAGATGAGGAAAGATGATTCGAGTGCGGGATTAAGAAAGATTTAGTTTAAGGTTTTTGAGCACACTATGCTAGGTGTCTTAGTGAGCGTGTCGAGATGATTGAATTAGAATTTTGAGATGAGGAAAGATGATTCGAGTGCGGGATTAGGAAAGATTTAGTTTAAGGTTTTCGAGCACACTGTACTTCGAGCACACAGGAATGCATCTCGAGCATAGGGAATTGACATAATATATTTCTAAGTATACTCTAGCAAGTATTGTACCATGTCCTTGTGTACAGGGGGAGCCAGTTTTTATTTTGGCTGTATGCTCGAGCAAGGGTGGTAAATGTGAATTTGAAATTAAATGACAACTGTCGTGTGCTAGACGACAAACCAAGGTACTGTACCACCAAATCGTTAGGTATAAAAAGGGGACTTAGAAAGTTTTTCACACATTTTTCTCAAATTGAACCTAAACGAACGCCCTCTTGCTCGTACTATCTCCTTCTTGCTCGCTGATCTATTCTTTCTTAATTTCACATCGATAATAGCCATTAGCTCTGTTTCGACTTCGGTAAGCCATCGCTGTTCGATAATCGTCGCACCGATTTTGAAATTAGGGTTTCAAATTGAACAAATTGACTAACTGTTTACTTGTTCTTGCAGGTACGCATATTACTACAAAACAGGTTAATTGAATATGCCATCAATCATCTATCTATTCTCCTATATTAGTTCCGGAACTTTGTGTACTGACAACTCTTCTTGTTTTTGCAAAACTGATGGCTTTCAAATTCGAAAAACGGCATAATATGTGTGCTCGGTTGGAGATATATGATGACAACCGTGAGTTGGAGCCAATGATAAAGTCCAATCTGAGGGTGGCTTTAACTAACGACCCCACAATATACAGAAATCATATTTTAGATTTTTGGGGGTCTGCTACATATGTCAATGACGTCAATGGGGAAAGAATTGAGCCGTCAATTCTAAATCATGACATTGAGATAACAGAAGCCTCAATCAGAGCTGCACTGGACCTTAATGACAATTTTGAGGATCAGCCGTCCTACTCAGTCCCAAGGTTACAAAGAGTCTTTCAAGAGACGATGGGCTATCAGGGAGGAGTTAAGGAAGGTCAATTTCAGAAGGGGAGTTTTTCCTTTGGTCTATCGATTTTTAATTCATCATGTACTTCATTCCCTATCTCCTCGGAGATGGACTTGGACGTTACTCAGTAGAGAGCTTGCGTTTCTCACTGTCGCCATTCTTTACCAGCAACCCTTCAACATTTCAAGACTCATCTTTCAAGGGTTGATTTCAAATGCAGAGAGGCCAATCCATCAAAGATTCATAATGTATCCACGTTTACTGCAGATCTTAATAAACAGAGCCTTACCAGACATTCACAGGACAGGGCAGATTTTGTGGTTGCAAGTCCCAAATATATGCAAACCTATGAAGGATGCTCAGAGTAAGTTCATTGACAATGATGACTGGGATGTACTCCCATGGTTACTCGTACCTGCACTAGGTGCTATTGATGTACCAAGGACCCCTGACAACAGTGATGAGGAAGATGATGATGGTGATGATCATGATAATGATGATGATGATGGTGCCGATGTAGGAAATGAGATGGTTATTGACAATGCTGCTGATGCACAGGTTGTAGTTGACGAGACTGTGTATGAAATTTGTCAAGAAGCTCACGAGCCAACTGATAATGCTGATATTCGTTCTTCACCTGCCACAACTGAGCCAACTGAACAAGACATACCTATCCATCCTCAACCTACTACGGAACCAACTGAACCTACTCTCCCAACCCAAATCCCAGAACCATACAAGATTCCATCACCTGAAACTGAAGACTCTGAACCATTTTCAGAACCATCTGTTGAAACCCCTATCTCCAGTCCAAACCTCTTTGACACTATCTGTGAAAATGCTCAACTGGAGTTTGAGAACATTATGTTAAGAGAAAAGAATGCCATTTTGGCTACAAAGAACTCGGCTTTGGAAGCTGCATTACAGGAGGCTTTATTGAACAAACTCTTGAGGGGCAGTATGAGGTTGAGAAGACCTTAGATGCACCAAAACAGGGGGAGAATAATGATGTTGAAGAGGAGGTTGGACCATCTGATGCACTGAATATGATAAATCAGATTTATGATGATGAGTCAGAGGTTGAGGGGGAGAAAAGTGGAGAAGATGAATCTGAAAGGGAAAAGTTGAAAGGGAAGTTTTGATAAAGGCTGGTCACAAGCCTGCATTCCTGAATTTACAATCCTTTTGACAAGATTGATAATTTATATAAAAGGGCTCTCATGTAGTATATATCTGAGTATGTGAGAAATGTGACTAATAGAAAAGAAGAGAAAGAAAAGAAGTTTACAGAATCATATAGTAGCAGGAAAAGTACTGAAAAGAAACAAAAGGATAAAGAAGAATATGAATCCTTAAAGTCAAAACATAAGGATATCAAATTTCTTCAGCTGTATGGCTACAGCTACAACTTCTTGATAAATCTCTCTCATGAAGAACTGAAAAGAAGAATTCAACATATTAAAGACTCTCACAAAGATCAAGAATGTCGAGAAAAATTTGAAAGAGAACAGGAGTTAAAAATGAGGTTACAGAAGGAAAGGGTGGAGAAAGAAAAGAAAGATTAAGAAGCAAAGAGGTGGTTTGAGGACCCTCAAAGGATGGAAATGTTAAAAACTTTTGTAACAGATAAAGGGATATCACAAGAACAGTTTCAGAAAATGCCTCTTGTTGAGCTAATGGAAATATACCACAGAGAGCAGAGGATGTATCTTGAAACACAGAGCAAACTGCAGGAAGACAGAAGGAGGGCAGAACAAGTTCATGCTGAAATGATGAATGCCCTCCACAAAAAGGGAGTAAAAATGTCTAGAATGCAAACAGAAGATACAATAAAGAGATGGTATGTTGAAGAGGGACTTGATAAGATAAAGAAGGTTGAAATGGGGAGCTCAAGCAGAGCCCATAGGTCAGAGAGTGTGAGGCCTGTGCAGCCAAGAAACTTGAATTTGCCCACACATCTCTATTTTGACAGAAGATCAAAGACCTTAAGGGTTGTGACTGAAGATGAAGCTGAACATCTCATCATCTTCAGAGATGATTTGAGAAATTTTTCAAAAAAAAACTGACCAAGATGGCTGAGCTGACTTTATATGACAATCAAGAAAGGAGTCAACCATCTGGCCAACTGAGGAATGATCTCTCCAAGTTTTTAAAGGAACAAGCAGAAAAGGGATTCCCATTTCTATAGCAGAAGAAGAGAGAGATCAGAAGTCAAGCAAAAAGAGAGAAGAGGAAGAAGAGAATCAGCGAAGCACACATTTTTGAGCTTATCTTCTCTGAGTCAAAGAAACATATAACTCTAGCAAGCAGCTCTAACCAGAAAAGGAAGACCTTAAAAGAGTGCTTGGCTACGAGAGAAGTGATGAAGGAACCCAACTCAAGAGTACAACAATTTGGAAGAATCACATACATAACGTACAATTCACATGATGATTCAACCACTTTGAGAAATGAGTCTGGGATACCTATTGCAGTCATAAAAGAGGATGGAGATCTGCATTATATGCAACCTTAAGACCTACAAGATTTAATTAATGCAAGATTCCCAAGTGATGCCTCTGACTCCTCAGAACTTGACATGCTGAAGCAAAGAGCTGCATATGTGAAGAAACTAAAGGAAAGAGCTGAAGCCAAGAACAAAGGAAGAAGATAACAGAATGGAGCTAATGAATGATTGATTCTTATTTATGTTTATCTTTATATTTTGTTTGATTTGTATAAATTTAGTTTGTAATGCCCGTGTGGCGGAATTCCAATTATGTAATGAAATGACATGTTCTTAAATGATTTATCCAGAAATCTGATACATGTGTAACTCTATCCAGGTATGTTTTGGTGCATCTGAGCTTGTTCCAATCTAGGGGAAGATTGTTGGGTCCAATTTTTGATAAGGAAGATTGGAATCTTCTCAACCTCCTCAGAAACGGCTATGTACGGAATTCGAGGAAGCCCAGACGATCGAGCATGGTTTTACTACTTCGAGCAAGGTTCTAAACCTTATATGGTTGATTCTTCTAAGTGTTAAAGGCTTCGAGCAAGCTACACTTCAACGAGCAAGAGTATTCTTCTATCGAGCATGGATTGCCAATCGAGCAAACAGCTTGATCATACAAGTTCCATCCAAGTGTTACGAGCACAAGATGATCGAGCACATGGGGACAAGCATGGATGCAATAAAAGGATGTCACGTGAATCAAAGCAAAGACTTCAAGCACAGTTCAGTTACCGAGCAAGATTTACATACTTGAATGCTAAAGATTGCTGAATAAGAAAAGCTGAAGACATCAAGAAGAATGAGCTTGCTCGATGGACTTATTCGAGCAAAGTTTGAACAAGTCAAGAGGAATGAAGCTTAATCAAAGAGAATATGTATTCTTCGAAAGAGAATATATTCCAAGTAAAGTCTGCTCGAGGATACTCACTGAGCACACCTAGTATAGGAAGTTTACTCGAGCAAGGTATGTACCTTGCTTGAGGACTATAACACTTGTGTTAGATTTATCTTTCATTATGTAATGACTAGGACGTCTGAAAAGGAAAGTCAAGGTCTATAAATAGACGTCCTAGGTTACCTTTAGGGGGGTTTTTTCGACACATTTCTAGGTACGGATTTCGAGAGCCGCCGCCGTCACACAAAACCCTAGACATTCGATTCACTGTACCACTGATGTATTATTAAATATAGTGAATCTTTGTCTCTGAATGAGCCTTTACTGATTATCATTTACTGTTTTGTGTTTGATATATGTTCACAATCCTTCATTCTCAATCATTGGATATCCTGATTCCGCCAGGATATTCAATCGGTCTTTTGAGTATTCAAGTCGGTGTGTTCTTGTCAAACCTTTGCTAAGGTTTCACCCGACGAACAGTCCAGACAAGTTCAAGATACATCCTCTGCTCTCTGTGGTATATTTCCATTAGCTTAGCAAGAGGCCTGTTCTGAAACTGTTCTTGTGATATCCCTTGATCTGTTACAAAAGTTTTTAACATTTCCATCCTTTGAAGGTCCTCAAACCACCTCTTTGCTTCTTGATATTTCTTTTCTTTCTCCTCCCTTTCCTTATGTAACCTCATTTTTAATTCCTGTTCTCTTTCAAATTTTTCTCGACTTTCTTGATCTTTGTGAGAGTCTTTAATATGTTGAATTCTTTTTTCAGTTCTTCATGAGAGAGATTTATCAAAAAGTTGTAGCTGTAGCCATACAGTTGAAGAAATTTGATATCCTTATGTTTTGACTTTAAGGATTCATATTCTTCTTTATCCTTTTGTTTCTTTTCAGTCCTTTTCCTGCTACTATCTGATTCTGTAAACTTCTTTTCTTTCTCTTCTTTACTTTTAGTCACATTTCTCACATACTCAGATAGATCCTCCATGGGAGCCCTTTAATAAAAATTATCAATCTTGTCAAAGGATTGTAAATTCAGGAATGCAGGCTTGTGACCAGCCTTTATCAAAACTTCCCTTTCAACTTTTCCCTTTCAGATTCATCTTCTCCACTTTTCCCCCCTCAACCTCTGACTCATCATCATAGATCTGATTTATCATATTCAGTGCATCAGATGGTCCAACTGAGAAAGAAAATTAAAGATGCAGATGCAAAAAGAGAAGGATGAGGCTGAAAAGAGGGAGACAGAAGTGAGAGACCCTCAGAGAGTGCAAACGTTGAAAGATATTGTGATGGATAAGGGGATGACTGAAGAGCAATTTGATAGCATGCCTCTTGATCAACTACTTGTCGTATATCACAGAGAGCAAAGGCTATATGAAGAAACTCAAAGAAAGATTTCGGAGGATAGGAGGAGAATGGAGGAAGAAGTACGAGCTGAAATGATGAGTGCTCTACACCGAAGAGGTGAGAATATGGGATGATTAATGATGCAGACTGATGAAACCATCAGGCAGTGGTATGAAGATTCAGAAAAAGAGCAAGCAAAGAAAAATCCTCCAATAAGCTCAAGCAGAATGGCTATAAGGTCAGAGATTGTGAGGACTAAACCATCAAGTAATTTTAATTTGCCTAAACATCTCTGCTTTAACAAAAGATCAAAGACCTTAAGGGTGATTACTGAAGATAATGGAGAGACTATAATTATATTTAGGGATGATTTGAGAAATTTTTTGAAAGAACAATTGAAGAAAATAGCAGAATTGGATCTAGATGATAATCAAAACAGAAACCAAATAGCTGGCCAACAAAGGAATGACCTATCAAAATTCTTAAAAGAATGATGTGTTGTAAAACACACTTATTTTCTACAACTTTTATCAAAGTTTTTATATTATAGTTAATGCATTTTGACTTATTTTATCTAGGTTTTACATAGTATTATTTATCTCGAAGGTTACGGGTTAAAGAAAGAAAAACCGGATTTCGTGAGGAGATTAAAGGCATTGTACGCATACGATTTCAAGACAAAGCACAAAGCCCAGCCAAATTACATGTTGGACAAGCCCAATCCTTTCTTTCATATTATAATACAAAAATAAATAAACCCTAGCCCCCTATCCCCTATTCCGATCGGACAGCAAGAAGGCAAAAAAAAAAGATTTTTGGCGCTAGGGTTTGGACTTGTGGAGGCTTAGGAAGAAGAAGGAGGCAAGAACAAGTGTCAGGAACGATTTTCCATCAATTATTGTAGCCAAGAGCAGCCCCGAAACATTACATATCCTTTCTCTTATAACATTGTTCATCACTTTATTTTTCTTGATCAATTGTTACATAGTTTTGCAATTGTTTTAAAGATTGAAGTGTTTATGATCTGTATTGACTGTTGAATGATTGTTATGATGATTGAAATGGGTGATTTGATGATTTTTATTGATTAATAGCTGCTATCCAAAATTCATGTTAGGCTAAACTTGTCGGTTCTACCTAGGAATGATGATAATTGTTAGTGTTTGATGAGTTTTATGGATTGTTATTGTAAAGTTTGGTTTAGACATGAAATAGCTTGTATTTGATGGCTGGAAAATTTGTTAATTCATTGCTTAGACACCTTGTGTTGGTTAATTAGTTTTGTATTGATTGATCGATGCTTGTTTGATTCTAGACTTTGTGTTTAGGGTTTGTTTGCGGTAGGTACAACCGTAGTGTTTTATTGCACGAATATTTTGTTAAATTGCAGCGGTTATACACCTTCTTAGAGACCGAGAGGTGATAAGAAGTTAGGGTCGTCTCATTACCTTTGCATGCTAGAATTAGGATTACGCGAGAGGGAGTTCGTTTCTTGTCCGGTTTAGGTGTTTTGAGCGACTAGTTGATCTATTTTGTTTTAAATTAAATTGTTCCTCTATCCTTGGTTGTGTAGTATTCATTACCATTATGGGTCGAGTGTTGGTGAGACAGAGAGGTGAGTCAACATTAGAACACGTTAACAATTGTTTTCCGGTTCGGTCGTTTTAGCCGATTAAAAGTGGTTAAGGTTTGTTGAGTGAGACCGAGAGGTAATCCAGTAAGCCTGAGCGATCCTTAGTCGTGTCATTTTTAGGAACCGGTGTCTTGATATCATCCAATCCATTTGCTTGTTAGACCTACAATTTGATTCATGCCTAGGTAGACATTTTTATCCATCCAAAGTCAACACAGTCAGTTTTCCGTTAAGTTTTCTGTTTTTGGTAACTTTTGTCGGTTAGTCCAGTTAATCCGGATAAATTATTTTAAAAAGAAAAAAAAAATTAAAATCAACTAAAATATTATTCTTTGGTAGGTCTTGACTAGGGTTACTGATCAGTAGCGTTTATACATGTCCTTGTGTTCGATACTCAGACTTCCTAGGTCTATACTACTTACGATCGGTACACTTGCCAGTTGTGAGTGGTGTTAGGATTTTCGTTTTAAATTTAAAGCTTAGTTGTGAGCATTTGTAGATACATCGTCCGATGCACATCAAGTTTTTGGCGCCCTTACCGGGGATACGGTTTTAGGCGTTTTGAGAACGATTCGAGTTAGGATTTACCTTGTTTGCTACTTGTAATTATTTTTGTTTTGTTTAGCTTATTTGTTAGAATAGTTTGGCTACCTTTATTGATTTTTAGAGTTGTATGCGACATACTCGATCTCGTGGACCACCCGACACTGAAGTATTACCCGAGCTAGAGAGAGAGAGTTTCGTGAGAGACGTCGTACCGTTTCACGATCGTTGTAAGACCCCGAATCCCGGGAATCCTACAGTTGGTAATCACATCCATAATTTCACAAAAATTTAAAACCAAACAATTCTTTGTATTTAAAACCAGTTCAGAGTAAATAACAGCGGAAAAAGTTTATGTATTAAAAATCCCAAACACGGGTACAGGTGTCCAAAATCAAATGTAAATAAAATATTTGTTTTATTTGAACTCCTCGACCAGAAATGCCTTCAACCTCCCGAGTAGCATCCAGCATGTCCAAGCGGTAGCATCCACTTCTTAACTTGAAAGTCAATCTAACATATACACAAAGTCAGCTTGAGCTGAGTGAGTTCAAGTTTTCATAAACAATAATTCATACTTTATTTCAAAGTTATAGTTATAAACAATAGAGAAGATAAAAATAAAATAAATAATATAATTCACCAAGTAATACATTCATCGTCGAACACACGTACACGGGCCTCTACATCACGATTCAAGACTCGAGTAATATATTTGACCCGGACGCGGTAAGACCTAAGCAAGTGACACGAGCCTCTCCACCACGGGTCAAACCCGAGTAATATATTTGACTCGGTCACAGCTTACACATCCAAGCACGTGATATGGGCCTCTCCACCATGGGTACATCCCGAGTAATATTTTTGACCCGATCACAGCTCAACATTCAACATTCAACGGGCCTCTTCACCACGGGATTTTAAAACCCGAGTAATATATTTGACCCGCCAGAATGATGATCACGCCACACGGGCCTCTCCACCATGGGATTTGAAAACCTGAGTAATATATTTGACCCGGACATGATCACCATGCACACACACATCAATAAGCCTACTCACATCATTCTTAGTCACAAGGAACTAAATATCATCGCACAACCATAGGCTATAAGGTAACACATACTCATACATACATACATACCTAAATACATACATACATATATATATATGTATATATATATCTATATATATATATAAACATCCCAACGTGATCCAAGTAATTAGGTCTACTCGTATTCAATTTCTACCAAGTCTATTAACATCCTCGAGTCTAGACCATCAATAATGTATGTAACCTTAAAGGATACAAGACCATAAATGAGTCTAAAATATCCTAAAGCATATAAAACAATTCAAATATAACATTTAAAATGCACAATCATGAGTGAAACCATGTAGTACCATTCAAATAGTTGTAACGGGTAAAATCGTATAAAATTGGATTTCGGTGTGTATGCTAGCCCAAAACGTAAAAGAGTAAAAAGGGCATCATGAACTCACCTGAATCAATTGAACACCTGCAACGAGCTAGGAATTCCCTAAGTGCACAATCACAAGCAAGGGCCTGTAAATTATACACAACGCGTTACTAAACTAGACCGTAAGAACACTCTTGCCTAATGGGCCGTTCAAGACCAACACTTTGGCCCAAGGCCCAACAACTTGGCCCAAGGCCCAATAGTTTGACCCAAGGCCCAACAACTTGGCCCAAGGACCAACAACTTGGGCCGAGGACAACCCAAACCCAATTACTTTACCTTAGCCCCTAAAACCTTGCAACTAACCAAATCCACCCTACGATTATGGCCGGGGCTAACCATGATGCACAACTCACCCGCCGGTAATCAAATCAAGTCGAATACGCACGTAATAAATCTTAAAACCAATTGTCAAACGAATCAGCCCCAAATGGACCAAATTCTCATCTTAACCTTTTCTTGCATCATAATTATGTCACCCGAGTTGATAGGGTTGACGGTTCTTTTTTTACAACTTTCAATTTAACATTTAAACGAAAATTCGCGCACCGCCGACTCGATTGACCAATCACCAACCAAAACAGCCCCGAGTATCAAAATTTTAATTTTCCCACAGCCCTTAAACCCCCCTAGGGCTGTAAAAACTGATACGGTCGGTCATCCGATCGATTAACGCATCAAACTCAACAATTGCCAATCCTACACCCGATAAACCCTAGTTTTCGAACTAAAATCGATTGACCGACCTAAACACCTCCATTGGCCATGAAATTTTAGTATGTTGTAAGTGACATACCTAGGAAGTTTTTGGTGCAAAAACCTTAGGCGAAATAGCCCCGAAACTGCCCAATTGGACAGCCACACGACAAGCCCAAAAACAACCGAATTTCGACGAATAAATGCGCCATAAGGATGAATTAAGGTGAGAAAGAGTTGTATACATATAATACCGACCTGGAATTGAAGTTTGGACGGCCAGACGGTGGCTGATTGCATGCAAAACGAGGAGGGAAGGGGGTGGAGGGTGCGCCGATCAGAAGTTGGGTTAGGTTTAGGGTTTAAATTTTTTTTCATATAAAATGTAATAACAATAAAATATTTTGGCCCCTCCACTTTATTAAGAGTTGAACTTGCATGAAAAGTTAAGCAAGATACGTTTACGGGGTAGAAAGGAGCTCTCAGGAGGATGTCGGGTCAAGCCCGGAAGGTGCACACAACACTACAAGGTTAAACCTTTTATCGGAAGTTTACGGACGTTACAATCGTCCACTTCTTCATCCGTTGGTAGTTGATTCTCTTCTCCTACGTTTTTTGACATCGACGATAAGGATAGGATTATGGGCGAAAATCCACCACCGAGGAGGACAGTTGCAGACCGAGCCCATCCGGCTAATGCTGGCGCGAGATCCAGCATCGCACCACCAGCCATTGTAGTTAACACGAGTTGACAAATTCTGTCGAACATTTTGAATACCATTTCTCATTCTGCTCAGTTTCACGGGTTACTTCACGAAAATCCGCATTCTCATCTTACTCGCATCGCGCGTATCTGCGACACTTTCCATCTTGCTGGCTTATTCGAAGACGCCGTTAAACTCCGCGTCTTTCTCTTTTCACTCGTTGATCATGCGAGTCTGTGGCTTGAGTCCCTCCCACAGGGCTCTATAGCTACTTGGGCTGCCATGTAGACCCAATTTCTTGAGAAATACGATCCTCCGGTTAAGGACGCTCGTTTGCGTAACCAGATTCATTCATTTCAGATGAAGGACACCGAGAGTTTCTATGAGGCAAGGGAGCGATTTAAAAATCTGTTAGTGTTATGCCTAAACCACGGCTCGCAAGATTGGGCGGTTGTCGAGAAGTTTTATGATGAAGTGACGTACGCGATGTAGAGTATTTTTGACACGGCTGCGGGAGGAAATCTGCTAACAACGAAGGATCCGAATGAGTGTATAGCTTTGTTTAACGGGTTAGCTATGAGTGGATACCAGCGACCACCCGCCAAGGGTGGCTAGACCGTCGATTCCATAACGCTCGACATGCATTCGGTAGACGCGAGAACCGCAATTACGGCACAGGTAAAGGCGCTGGCGAAGATTGTGAAGGACTTGCAGACAAAGAGCAAGTTATGCGAGATACGCAGAGGAGGGCATGATAGCGTTCAGTGCCCAGTCAGTTCGCAGGAGGAGGCTGTAGACTTCATAGGCAATCCAAACCGAAATCAAAATTCTTTCAATTATTATAATTCAGGATGGAGAGGCAATCAGAATTCCAACTGGAGAAGCGGGAATTAGTCCGGTTTCCAGCAGCGTAAAAGTCTATTCCAGGATGCAGGTGAAGTAGCGAGAAGTGGGGAGAAGAAGCCTACTTTAGAGGAGATGATGGCACAGCAGACGCAGATGTTGTCCCAGCTTATGACACGAGAGGATACCCGTCATAAAGAGACCCAGGAGAAGTTTCGTGAGCTCGGGGAATTCATGAGGAATCAGGGAGCATCGATTCAGAGTCTTGAGCGGCAGATGGGAGAGATATCTAGTCGTTTGAACGAGAGGCCGCAGGGTACGCTACCGAATAATACCGAGCAAAACCCGAAAGGATTCGAGAAAGCTGTGACGACAAGGAGCGGTGCAGAGGCACGAGATGAGCCCGTGATTTAGGAGAGGTCTAGAGGAGGAGTAGTTGAGGAGCCTGCAGTTGTTTATCGAAAGGAGTAGGTGGATGAGGAGATTCCGATGGAGTCTCCACCGGCCCAGGTGTATCGGAGGCGCAGCCTAGGAAGTACCGCATAGGCCGAGAAACAGCAGTTAACAAGCGAACCGCTAAGAGTCTACAAACCTAGAGTGTCATACTCCGGGAAAATCCGCAGGGATAGAGATGAGGAGCAGAACTCTAAATTTCTTGATCTTTTGAAGTAGCTTCACCTTAATATTCCATTCCTTGAGGCACTTACTCAGATGCCGAAACATGTAAAGTTCCTTAAGGATATTCTCTCGAATAAGAAGAAGTTAGCTGAGGTCGCTTCCATCCCTTTGAGTGGTAGTTGTTCTGCTGTCTTGCAAAGGAAGTGTAAGACCCCAAATCCTGGGAATCCTACAGTTGGTATTCATACAAAATGTTTAGAAAAATACTTAACCCAAAAACAGTTTATTACATTAAAATGACCAATTCAAAGTATAATTCAGCGAAAAATCATAATTAATAAAACAAGTTCTTGAAACCCGGGAATTATGCCCAAAACCAAATTGAATTGTATTTAATAAAACGTTAAAAGAAAAATATTTATTATTATTAAAACTCCCGACTAATCATGCCTTTCACCGTCCAAGTAGCTCCGTGCACGTCCAAGCGGTATTGCATCCATCTCCTAACCTGAAACTCACACTAACATGCACACAAAGTCAGCTTAAGCTGAGTAAGTTCAAGTTTTAATAAATGACATCTATAATAATAATAATCATAATAGTCATCCCGAGAGTTTTAAAATAAGCGGGATATAATGGTTAAGCCAAATAAACGGGATAGAACAGTTAGGCCATCATCAACAATAAGAAATCTTCCTTATAAATATGTTTAAACATCTTTATAATTATATATAAACATCCTTATAATTATAGGTAAACATCATTATAAATATATATAAACATCCTTATAATTATATCCTACATATATATGTCATCCAAGTAATAACATCAGGGTCGAGCACACGTACAACCAAAACACGTAACATCTCATCCAAGTAATGACATCAGGGTCGAGCACACGTAAAACCCAAACACGTAACATCTCATCCAATGTATGCAAACACAAAGTAGGCATACGTAACATCCGTAGTCGATAACGACTACTAAACATCGCCAAATATTGGCCATACAATAATTAATACATACATACATACATACGATAATATCATCTCAAGGCCTACCCTATACAAGTAAGCCCATCCAAAACAATTTTAAACAATTCATCAAGCAAAATCGCTTAGGTGTGCATGCTAGCCCAAAATCTTAAAAGAGTAAAAAGGGGCATCATGAACTCACCTGGCACAAGACACGTATTCACTACGAGCTAGATAATCCCTAAGTAATCCCAAAACTCACACACCTGTAGGTTTACATACAAACATTACAAACGACATCGAAAGGACTCGTTTATCCTACAAGATGTTCTAACATGGTTCGAGTTACCTAAAGCCTCGACCTCATCAAACTCAATAACAACAGCCCCCGGGGGCCTTACATTCACCAACACGACCCTTAGATACTCTCGGAAATAAAGAATTTCCAATTTACCCCCGGAAGCACTAGGTGACACTAACATTCGCGTCTAAGATTCGTTTAGGCCATTAACATTCAACTCAGCCCCGTGTGGACCCAATATGATAAAATCACAGCCAACAAGTCCACATGATGCTACACGAGTCAAATGGGTCGGTAACTCGCAAGTACAACGCACCAACTATTCAATAAACGCAATTGTGCGTTGTACCGACCCGTTTGAGCAACCGACAACCACTTCAGCCCCATAACTTATAAAAATGACTTCTCAACAGCCCGTTCATCAAACCAAGTTCACCCGAGCTGAATTGGTCGTTAATCACTTCAACCCTCGCGTTAAACGCAAAAATCGACAATTCTAGTCAACCGAACACAATCTTTAAAACTACAACTAGTTGACCAATCTAACGAACACCAATGAACATGATTTTTAAGTATGATATACTAGACATACCTAGGAGGATTTTGGTGCAAAAACCTCAATCAAAACAGTCCTGAAAACACTTGAATGGACAGGCACTCGGTAAGACTACAACACGCGATTTGGCGATCAATAAGCGAGTAAATATGACCAATTAAGGTGTAAAAGACTCGGGGGGAACATGGGACTAACCTTCAATTGGAATTTTACGCTTTAATGATGGCTGGAAAAAAGAAAAATCAGAGGTCCATGGCTGCTGCACATGTCTGATCGGCCAGCAAGGGGAGAATAGGCTAGGGTTTGTTATAACATTACAAAGTTACACTCTAGCCCTTAAAGTTTGAAGTATGCAGCAACTAGGGTGAAAAGTTAAGTAATTTAACTTACAGGAATGACAAGAGAGTCCTCGAAGCCTGCCGGAACAAACCCGAGAATTATACAAACTTTACATTGCTTCCAACACTTAACCTAAATTAACGGACGTTACAGGAAGTTACCGGAGAAGATGTCCGATCCATGCTTGTTCTTCATCTTCCCGGTGGACTTTGTCATTCTGGACATGAACGATGATGATAGTGTACAGCTTATTTTAGGCTAACCATTCCTTGCCACTTCACAGGCGTTGATCAACGTCTGTGAGGGTAAGTTGATCTTGAGAGTTGGGGATGAGAACGTCACCTTTGACGTTCGACAGTCACTTAAACACCCCAAGTCTGCTGATGACTCCTTGTACTTCATCGATACCATCATGGAACATGTTGGAGAGTTTTTCAGTGAGATCTGTGGAGGATCTGCCTGCGACACTTAGATTCTCGATAGGGAGATTTTGGAGGTTGTGATGGTCGCCATGACCAATCAATCAATGCATGATGACACCGAGTCACATGCCCCTGAGTCTGAAGTGTCTGCTGGGATCGTACAAGACGATCCGATGGACCGACCTTCCGTCGAGAGTCCCCCTCCTTCCTTAGAGCTTAAGGATTTGCTCGCCCATTTGGGGTACGCATTTTAGACGAGGAGAGGAAGTTTCCGGTTATTATTGCATCTGCGTTGACGGAGGTCGAGAGAGAGAAGTTGTTGAGGGTGCTGAGAGAGCACAAGGAGGCTATTGCATGGAAGATTATCGACATCAAGGGTATCAACCCTTCGTTCTGCACACATAAAATCCTCATGGAGGAAAATTTCAGAACTGTCGTTCAGCCGCAGTGGCGGCTTAATCCGAAGATGCAGGAGGTGGTGAAGAAGGAGATTATCAAACTCCTTGATGCGGGGATCATTTTCCTCATTTCTGATAGTTCATGGGTTAGTCCAATCAAAATGGTTCCTAAAAAGGGTGGCATGATTGTCATCACCAATGAGAGGAAAGAGCTCATTCCCACTAGGGTTGTAACCGGTTGGAGAGTCTGCATTGATTATCGCAGACTGAATGATGCTACAAGGAAAGACCACCTTCCTTTACCTTTCATTGATCAGATGTTGGAGCGTTTTGGCAGGTCAGCAGTATTACTGCTTCTTGGATGGTTTCTCCGGGTACTTTCAGATTCCGATTGCTCCCGATGACCAGGAGAAAACCACGTTTACCTACCCATACGGAATGTTTGCCTATAGACGTATGTCGTTCGGACAGTGTAACGCTCCAACCACATTTCAGAGGTGCATGGTGGCTATTTTTCATGACATGATTGAGGACTCCATGGAGGTGTTCATGGACGATTTTTCTGTGTTTGGGAGCTCCTTTGATCATTGTCTCTCCAACCTTGAAAGGATGATGACCCGATGCGTTGACACCAACCTAGTTCTTAAATGGGAGAAGTGTCACTTCATGGTGCACGAGGGCATCGTTTTGGGGCCTCGGATTTCGAGTGCGGGGATAGAGGTCGACTGAGCGAAGGTTGAGACCATTTCTAATCTTCACCCACCCAATTCTATGAGATCCATCCGAAGTTTCTTGGGTCAAGCCGGGTTCTACCATCGGTTCATTAAATATTTTTCTAAAATCATGAAACCCATGATCAAACTTCTGGAGAAGGATGCCCCGTTTGTGTTTTTCGAGCAGTGTATCGAGGCGTTTGATCTTTTAAAAGACAAACTCGTTAACGCCCCGATCATGATTGCTCATAACTGGTCACTTCCTTTTGAGTTGATGTGTGATGCGAGCGACTTCGCAGTCGGAGCGGTTCTTGGACAGCGGAAGGAAAAACACTTCCATCCGATATACTATGCTATTCGGACCTTGAATGGTGCACATGAGAGTTACACCACCACCGAAAAAGAGCTGTTAGCTGTGGTGTTTGCATTCGATTAATTCAGGTCCTATCTAGTTCTGTCCAAGACGATTATGTGCACGGATCACGCTGCTATTCGTTATCTCTTCAGCAAACAGGATGCTTAGCCTCGTCTTATCCGATGGATCTTGTTGCTTCAAGAGTTTGATATTGAAATCAGTGTTAAAAGGGGGGCCGAGAATGTGGCGGCAGATCATCTTTCACGTCTTGGTGGAGCTGCGTTAGGAGATTCGGGGGTCAGGATTAATGACCACTTCCCGACAAAGAGTCTCATGTTTGTTACAGCTCAGGATGAGGGTTTTCCAAGGTTCGCCGACATCGCGAACTATCTTGCGGACAGTTACCTCCCGAAGATGCCTACCAGCAAAAAAAGAAATTCTTTGCTGATGTCAAGTTTTACGTTTGGGACGACGTGTATCTCTTTCGTATAGGTGTTGACCAGTTGATCAGGAGGTGCGTTGATGTTAAGAAGGGATGGCAGATTCTGAACCTTTGCCATGTAGGGAGGTCACCACGGTGCGAGCTTAACAGCGAAGTAGGCATTCGATTATGGCTTTTACTGGCCTTCAATTTTTAAGGATGCGTACGCGTTCGTTACGAGTTGTGATCGTTGCCAGCGTGTCGGCAACATCTCGTCGCAAAATGAAATGTCCCAAAATTGTATTTAGGTTTGTGAGGTTTTCGTTGTATGGGGCATTGATTTCATGGGACCGTTTCCATCTTCGCGTGGGAACAAGTACATACTCGTGGCTGTTGATTATGTTTCGAAATAGGTTGAGGCCAAGGCCTTACCCACGAATGATGCCCGAGTTGTAGTCTGTTTTCTCAATAGCCTTTTTGCTCATTTTGGTGTCCCGAAGGAGTTTATTAGTGATAGAGGTACTAACTTCTGCAATGTGCAGATGGAGAAGGCGTTGCGACGCTATGGGGTCACCCATCGGCTTGCGACATCCTACCACCCACAGACTAGTGGGCAGGTGGAAGTGAGTAATCATGGGATCAAACTTATTCTTGAAGAAATAGTTGGTTCAAATCGTCGGGATTGGTCTGACAAGTTGGATGATGCGTTGGGGGACCTTCCGTACAGCTACAAAACTCCGACCGGTTCCGCACCGTTTCGGATGATTTATGGAAAGGCCTGTCACCTGCCTGTTGAGATGGAGCACCGTGCTTCGTGGGCCCTACAGAGGGTCAATCTTGATATGTCCACTGTGGAAGGCACTCGTTTCCACCAGTTGCATGAGTTAAAGGAGCCGAGGGATCACGCTTATGCGTAGTCGTTTAGGAATAAGGAGCAGACGAAGGAATTGCATGATAGAAAGTTGAAAGGGAACAAGCAGTTTAAGTGTGGGGATTTGGTCTTACTGTATAATTCCCGGTTGAGGTTATTCCCGGGAAAGTTGAGATCTCGATGGTCGGGACCGTTCACGGTCACTGAGGTTTTCCCGTATGGCATTATTGAGATTGAGGATAAAAGCAGGAAATTTAAGGTAAACGGCCATAGACTGAAGCACTACATTGGCGAGCCGATGGCTGATCATACTATCAAGGTACTCTACCTTGACTTGCTCACCGAGATGTAGACGTGCTGGATGCATCACTCGGGAGACTGCCCGAGTTGTAGAGTTTATATTTTTGTTATTTGTTTGTGCTATTTTTTTTATATATTTTTGTCTATTTCATGATGTTCCAAAATGAAACCGCTCGTACTCAATCTCCATTCGAGTCGGCCGATTTTAGGGGTGTTCTATTATTAACATGAAAAAAATAATAATAAAAATAAAAATAAAAAAATTGTAAAAACCAAAAACACAAAAATACGTTTATTTTTTATGTTTTTGTTTTCCTGTTTTATACGCTGCTACATGCGAGCGAGTTTGAGTTTTTGCAGGTTATATTATGTGCATGGTAGCTACGATGGCGTTTTGGAACAGGTTCTCCTGAGGTTGCCGCCACGAATGAAATGCTATACGGTCGCTTGGTTCCTACTCTTGTATATTATTTTTATTTTTGTTTTATTTTATTGAAGACTTTGCACAAAATCCAGGGGAGTAACCCGTTCTTTGTTTTATTCTTGTATATTATTTTTATTTTTGTTTTATTTTATTTTATTTTATTTTATTTTCTCTCTTTTCCTTGTTCTTATCGAGGACGATTTCCTTCTAAGTGTGGGGACGGATTTATTTTACTTGTAAAAAAATTTTGAAAAATTTTTTTTTTGAAAAATTGTCCCTTGAAACTTATTTTCTCTACATTAAACAGGAAATGATATTATTACCGAGTCGTGTTTGTTGTATAACTTCTTGGTGTTTTCAAAATATATATATATATATATATATATATATATATATATATATATATATATATATATATATAAGAACAGTGCCCATTAGACCCGTACGTAATATTTGGTAACCGAACGGTTTAGACTTAGTAGTCGATGTGTCGGTAGGCTTAGCCTTTGAGAATGAAAGGGAGGTTTGGTTGTTGACCTAATTGAACCTTTTAAATTACCTGACTTTAGTGGGAAACATCTTAGGGTTTTGTTTGTTTAACTCGTAACACGACTGGAATGAAAAACCGAGTCATACTCAAGCCTCGAGTCACATGATCACGTGTATAAAAAAAACTATTTTTTTGTATACATACTTATATGTATAATCTTATGTATACGTATCTATTCCTGCAAAGGTCCGTAATCTGGTGGAAAAAAAATGCAAAAAGCCGAAAGGTAAAAAGAAAAAATAAAGGAAAAACCACCTGAAGGAAACTATTATCGGTCGATCTTGATATCCGAGTACAAGGGGACTCAAGGACCAAGCTAGAGTTTATAGGTTGTATATGAGTCGAAAATGTTTTGATCATGTGGCAATAGGTTTAAGTCAAATTGGGGTGATTCGGTCCGATAAAACCATAATGGAACGCGGTGAAGTGGCAGCAGGGCTTTTAAGTGTGGGTCCCGCTTAGTCATACAAACTAATAACATTGTCACGCCTTATTTGCCTCGGTAAGTATTAGGGGCATGGGTTTAAGTGGACCGCAATACCGGCAATCAGCCTGATCTAGCTTATTAGGTGAAAGTTGAAAAGTGGACGCAAATATTCGGGTAAAAGGTCACTTGTTCTCATAACTTAAAAAAAATAAATAAATAAAAAGAAAAAAAATAATAATAATAAATAAATAAAACCAAGAGTTGTCGGTTAAACTCGGTTATGATCCTGTGTAGAATTCTTTTTCAGGGACGAAAAAGTCTTAAGTGTGGGGATGTTTGATGTGTTGTAAAACACACTTATTTTCCGTTCCTTTTAAATAAGTTTTTATATTATAGTTAATGCATTTTGACTTATTTTATCTAGGTTTTACATAGTATTATTTATCTTGTAGGTTACTGGTTAAAGAACGAAAAACCGGACTTCGTAAGGAGCTTAAAGGCATTGTATGCATACAATTTCAAGACAAAGCACAAAGCCCTGACCGATTACATGTTGGACAAGCCCAAACCTTTCTTTCATATTATAATACAAAAAAAATAAACCCTATCCCCTATTCCGATCGAACAGCAAAAAGGCAAGAAAAAAGAGATTTTTGGTGCTAGGGTTTGGACTTGTGGAGGCTAAGGAAGAAGAAGGAGGCAAGAACAAGTGTCAGGAATGATTTTCAACCAATTGTTGCAGCCAAGAGCAACCCCAAAACATTACATATCCTTTCTCTTATAACGTAGTTCATCACTTTATTTTTCTTGATCAATTGTTACATAGTTTTGCAATTGTTTTAAAGATTGAAGTGTTTATGATTAGTATTGATTGTTGAATGATTGTTATGATGATTGGAATGGGTGATTTGATGTTTTTATTTATTAATAGCTGCTGTCCAAAATTCATGTTAGGCTAAACTTGTCAGTTCTACCTAGGAATGATGATAATTGTTAGTGTTTGATGAGTTTTATGGATTGTTTGATTGATAGACTTGAATTGTTATTGTAAAGTTTGGTTTTGACGTGAAATTGGTTGTGTTTGATGGCTGGAAATTTTGTTAATTCATTGCTTAAACACCTTGCGTTGGTTAATTAGTTTTGTATTGATTGATCGGTGCTTGTTTTATTCTAGACTTTGTGTTTAGGGTTTGTTTGCGGTTGGTACAACCGTAGTGTTTTGTTGCATGAACATTTGGTTAAAGTACAGCAGTTAAACACCTTCTTAGAGACCGAGAGGTGATAAGAAGTTAGGTTCGTCTCATTACCTTTGCATGCTAAAATTAGGATTGCGCGAGAGCGAGTTCGTTTCTTGTCCGGTTTAGATGTTTTGAGCGACTAGTTGATCTATTTTGTTTTAAATTAAATTGTTCCTCTAACCTTGGTTGTTTAGTATTCATTACCATTTAGGGTAGAGTTTTGATGAGACCAAGAGGTGAGTCAACATTAGAACACGTTAACAATTGTTTTCCGGTTTGGTCGTTTTAGCCGATTAAGAGTAGTTAAGGTTTGTTGAGTGAGACGAGAGGTAATCCAGTGAGCCTGAGTGATCCTTAGTCATGTCATTTTTAGGAACCGGTTTCTTGATATCATCCAATCCATTTGCTTGTAAGACCTAGAATTTGATTCATGCATAGGTAGAAGTTTTTATCCATCCAAAGTCAACACAGTCAGTTTTCCGTTAAGTTTTCTATTTTTGGTAACTTTTGTCGGTTAGTCCAATTAGTCCAGTTAAATTATTTTAAAAAGAAAAAAAATTAAAATAAATTAAAATATTATTCTTTGGTAAGTCTTGTCAATGGTTAGTGATTAGTAGCGTTTATACTTGTCCATGTGTTCGATACTCGGACTTCCTAGGTCTATACTACTTAAGATCGATACACTTGCTGGTTGTGTGTGGTGTTAGGATTTTCGTTTTAAATTTAAAGCTTAGTTTTGAGGGTCATTTATAGATACATCGTCCGAAGCACATCAAAGAACAAACTGAAAAAGGTTTTCCATTCCTTAATCAGAAAAGAAGAGAGATTCACAATGAGGCTGAGAAAGAAAGAAGAAGAAAACGGGTCAATGAAGTTCACATCTCCGAAATGCCACTTTGGAAGTCTAAGAAAAGTAAAACTCATCAAGCCAGCAGCTCAAGCACCATAAGACAAACTTTGAAAGAATGCTTGGCCGTGAGAAGGGTTATGATGGAGCCAAACTAGCAAGTGCAACAAAATGGCAGAGTAGCCCATCTCACCTACAACCGAAACAGCGACTCCATATCACTAAGAAATGCATCTGGACCATTGAAGTGGTTAAGTATGATGAGGATTTACAATACATACACACCCAAGATTTACAAGACATCATCAATGCAAGTTTTCCTTTTGACTCTCAAGATGCAGTAGAACTGGATATGTTCAAACAAAAAGCTGCCTTTGTGAAACTCAAGAAAGAAAAAGCTGCTGAAAGGCGCCAAGGCAGAAGATAGTAGGATGACGCTAATGGATGATAAATTTTATTTCTACTTATCTTGGTTTTTGTTTGTCATTATGTATTTTACTTTGTATTTTGAACAATGTTTAAATTTGATGTGTAATTCCTAAAAGGAAGAATTCCTTTGTGTAATGAAATGCCAGTTATGCTTAAATTGACTATCTTTAGAAAGCTGATACATGCGTAACTATATGCAGGTATGTTTTGATGCATCTGAGTTTGTTCCAATCTATGGGGAGATTGTTGAGCCGGATATTTGCTAAGGATGATTGGAATCTTCTCAACATCCTCTAGAAATCAGCTAAGTATGGACTACGAGCAAGCTTGGATCATCGAGCATGGTTTACTACCTCGAGCATGGTCCTTCATCATATTCTTAAGTGTTGAAGGCTTCGAGCAAGTTACACTTCTCCGAGCAAGTGTATTCTACTATCGAGCATGGATTGCCAATCGAGCAAACAACTTGATCATTCAAGTTTTAGCCAAGTGATCTGAGCATAATAAAGAAGAGCATGGATGCAATAAAAAAATGTTGTATGTTGTGAAGCATAAACTTCGAGCATGGTTTAGTTCCGAGCAAGCTTCACATCCAAGCATGCTGAAGATTGCTAATAAGTCCAAGACAGAACTGAAGACGTAAAGAAGAACAGTCTTGCTCGATGGACAAGTTCGAGCAAAGCAAGGATAAGTCAAGAAGAATGAAGCATGCTAGAGGAGAATATTTTCTATGTGAAAATATTCTAAGTAAAGTATGCTCGAAGACACTCATTGAGCATACAATGCATATTGATTTTGCTCGAGCAAGATAGAGATCATGCTCGAAGACACTTGCACTTGTATTTCTATTTGTCTTTCATTATGTAATGATTAGGGATTCTAGAAAGAATGTCAGGGTCTATAAATAGTATCCCAGGTTTCCATTTAGGGAGGACAGGTGCAATCAATACGAGAAAAATATTCCAAACGAATATTCTTTTGTTTTCCTCGTACCGCAGCCACCGTCACGAAACCCTAGACATTCCTTTCACTGTTACATTAAATGATACAATAAATACAGTGAATCTTTGTCATTGTGTTATTAACGTCTACCATTTAATGTTTCGTGATCATTTTATCACACCTTCGTTCCCATCCATTGAGTATTCTGATTCCGTAGGAATACTCAAGATGTCTTCGGGTTATTAGATCTGTGTGTTCTTGTCAACCTTCTTAAGGTTTACACCAGATTAATGGTCCTGACAAATGAAGATACCATCGGGTAACTGCTCCACCTGAAGCCTTAAATAAAACTTCATCTCCCCCATAGCACTCATTTCCAACTTCTACTTCATATCCTCCTCGAACTATTTGCACAGATCATCGTTTGTTGACCCAAAGATGATATCATCTACCTATATCTGCACAATCAGCAGATGGCCATCCACTTGCTTCATGAAGAGTGTAAAACGAAGGTTACTCGAATAAAGCCATTGTCTAGCAGGTATTGGGACAATGTCTCATACCAGGTTCTCGGGGCCTGATGATGGCCATATAAGGCTTTATCGAGTAAGTGAAAAGACTTGAATTACTGATGTAGATGACACTCAGGATTTCTAGATGTTACAGCCTATATCTCAATGGGCGGAATCCATTGAGAATGAACACAAACAAGTAAACATTAAGCACATATTCATTGATAACTTGAAAGATTACAGGATATGACACTTAGGTAACTTTCTCTCTCTACCCTCTCACTCTAACATCCACCAAAAGTCTACATACTAACGCATAAGTCCCCTATTTATAGGAAACAACATGTAACTCATCAAGCCCATATATGTTATACGGCGTATAAGATATACGCCACATAACTTATGCGGTCTTATGACTTATGCGCTATCTTCAACCTACAAATCATACATTTTACAATTCTAGCCCTATACAATCATATCTAATACATCTAAGACCCTAGCAATAGACATTATGATCTAACAAACTCCCCCTTGGATGTTGCTAGGTCTTCGATCTTCACACTTCAGTGTTTCATCCCAAAAACCTTTCTCTATACTCCCTCCTCATATAATCCCATGAACGTTTCATTGAGGGCTTCTGATCAGTGGGAATAGATACTCCAACATCCTTGTATTGGAATTTCTTCAACCACGCAATCCTTATCTTTTCTTTAATGTCCTCCTCTCTCTCTTTTTTCTTCAGTGCTTCCTCTTCACCCATATCAAACCACTTACTCCATACTTCACCAAAATGAATTTTATACTTATAACAAATCTTGATTACTTTCTGGTATTGCATAGTAGACGCATGATATTTATCACGTGAAACTTGAATATTGCACTTATGTAGCGTCTCTATGTCCTTCTCCGAGCAGTTTACCAACCACATAGGATCCATCACATAGGATCCATCATATCTAATACATCTAAGACCCTAGCAATAGACATGATGATCTAACAAACTCCCCCTTGGATGTTGCTAGGTCTTCGATCTTCACACTTCAGTGTTTCATCCAAAAAACCTTTCTCTATACTCCCTCCTCATATAATCCAATGAACGTTTCATTGAGGGCTTCTGATCAGTGGGAATAGATACTCCAACACCCTTGTTTTGGAATTTCTTCAACGACGCAATCCTTATCTTTTCTTTAATGTCCTCCTCTCTATCTTTTTCCTTCAGTGCTTCCTCTTCACCCATATCAAACCACTTACTCCTTACTTCACCAAAATGAATTTTATACTTATAACAAATCTTGATTACTTTCTGGTATTGCATAGTAGACGCATGATATTTATCACGTGAAACTTGAATATTGCACTTATGTAGCGTCTCTATGTCCTTCTCCGAGCAGTTTACCAACCACATAGGATCCATCACATCTATTACATCCCATGCTCCATCTCGATTTAACACAATCTGAGCCTCACCCCTATTCTCATCATAATACCACCAATGAAAATAAACATGAAAATCTTGCTCCATAGGGTACATAGGAATCACTTTGAGAGTTTCTGGTTGCTTATATCTCCAAGTCTTCACAAAATCATCCGTTTCAGGATCTTTCATGAGTTTAGGCACATAGAGATATCGAGTTTGAGGAGTCCAGCTT
The DNA here is from genome assembly GCF_021521415.1 of Bidens hawaiensis. Classification (NCBI taxonomy): domain Eukaryota; kingdom Viridiplantae; phylum Streptophyta; class Magnoliopsida; order Asterales; family Asteraceae; genus Bidens; species Bidens hawaiensis. Next base: position 1,975,076 of record NW_027491022.1, read on the forward strand.
CTAAATCTGCATTTTGCTTGACGTTTAATAAACTCCCAAATCTCTTTCATCGGCCCACGTTTAGGACAATATAATAATTCTTTCTCAACTATGTCCACGACGTTCATCCACGATAGAGATTTCAACTCACACGAACTTTCAAAGTATTGCACACCAAACGTTCTTCTCACGGCAATCTTTCTAATCTTCTTTAAGAAAGCAATATAACAACTTTTCCCGGTTTTTCTTCTTTTTCTTTCTTGTAGTACTTGACTGGATTCAAGTATATATGTTTCAGTTCAATCTTCCTCCTTTCAAACCAGTCCTCCTGTTCCTGACTGTTTACCTCAGCTTCTTCATTTGTCTTGCCTTTAGCAGAGGGTATAGGATTCCCTTGTTCATCAAATTCCTGACTTATCATCTCGATTTCCTCCTCAAAATCTTCATCAAACTCTGGAAATACATGATCAGCAGCATTTACATACGTCACCGGTTCCTTATCCAATTCCTTCTCTATAATATGTTCATTCACAAGAACATTATCATCAACTGACCAAGATCCTTTTCAAAATAAAAAGAAAACTATTCTTCAGTTATATTTAGCATTCTTGCTAGATCAGCTCGTGACACCTCGATCTCTCCTTCTTCTAACTCCTCTCCAGAAGATGTAAATCTCACAGGAGGCTTATAAGCTATAGGATCAACATCAAGTATTTAGAGCTCATCAATATTTCCACCAGCATGAGGTTTTTGAGGAGGTTAACTTTCGATCCTTGGTTCAACAATAGATTCCCATCTGCACTTGTACCAGAACCCACTAAAACACCCAAACCACTACTAGCACTCGGATCTTCCTTATCATCATCATCATTATCATCCTAAGAAGGAGAATCTCCATAGTCTAATAACTCTTCATCTTCTTCTTCATCCTCTGGCTCAGTAGGTATAACATTCTCTACTGCAACTGGTTCAACCTGCTCAATCACTGTCTCACCCTTTGTTCAACAACGGGTTCAACAACAATATGTTCCAGCACCAGCTCAACCACTTGTTCTGGCTCATCAATATGCATAAATCCAAATGATGATCCACCAACTTCTGGAATATCAACATGCATAGTTGGCTCATCAACCTTCCCTTTGCCCTTGGTCTCAACACGATCTTGATCATATTGAATTTTAAAGTCAATCTCTTCAGTAAGTGCTTCCCCACCATAAACTCTAGTGAACACTTTATCTTCTGAATTTCCAAGTCCTTCAACAAGATTGATTCCCAATTTGTCTTCCAACACGGCAAAGTATTTCATATGTAGATGTAACAAATCAGCTTGTTGCTTTCTCCTCAACTCACCATCTTCAATGATCTTTTTTTGTTCAGCATTTTCTTTCCTTAGCCTCTCATTCTTAATCACCAGACTATCAATTCAAATTCCTTGCTCAGTAACGATATACTTCAATAAATTATGGTCTCCGAATGTAGGAAAATCTCCAAAACAGCTTGCATCGAGTAACGATAAACTGAAATTTGGAACTTTTTCAGTTGCCTTAGATGAAACATGTGGCACTTGAACTTGTGAAGATGGTTCCACAACTGGTGTCTTTAAAATGTTATCATCTTTGCCCAAGTCAACAACCGATTCTTCAACAACAAATGCAGGATTTCTCGGAGTCGCAGTCACCTCTGGTTCAATATTAGCATCAGGCTCACCAACGAGTCTTAACTTTGGAGATACAGCCCTCTTTGACTTCCTTTTAATACGAATCTTCTTTTGTTTCACAGGCATCTCAACAACCTCTTTAGGAATATAAGTCTCGTCTTTGTTGACACACGTTTTGGACGTCTCGGTCTTTATTAGTTTATTATTATAATTACATGATAATGTAAGGGCTATTTTGTAAATATGCCCATTAGCTCTATTGTAAAGCTATTCGTTACCCCGTAACGAATAAGCTACATTCGTTAAGTTTGTAAGCCGCATTCGTTAACCCTGATTAACGAATGTGACAATGAATGAGAGGGCATTCGTTATAGTTTAAATGTTTTAACGAATGAAAATGTTAATTCGTTATGTTTATTGTAACAAATGACAAATTTGTTAAAGTTATGTTAACAAATGTGCCATCTTCCCTATATATACCTGTAAAATTATCATTAATGTAATCAGTTCGTTATTTTATCCATCCTGAGTCGTTACTCAGCCCGATTTCTCTCTCAACACACACAGTTCACACACTAACAGTATTCACGTTAATCGTATACCAAATCAATGAACAACTTGATGTCATCGTAGATCTAGATCCACAGTAGCTCTATCAAGTGGTATAAGAGCCATTCTGATCGGATCTTCATGTTGATTCATTGTTTAATTGTATGATTTCATCACTGATTTAGTCAATTTCATTATGAATTAACATGAATCAATGTTTGGTTAAGTTCGGTGAAACATAGTTTCAGATTAACAGTAATTGGACTTAGATAACCGTAATTAGACTTGTGATTAAAGTAATTGAGACTATTCATGGAGGTTTGAGGTATATATGAGGGTTAATGGGAAGGAATTATAGTAGTATTCGAATTGGACGTTAATGGCCATTAACGATTGTTCGGTGAATTGATTAGTTGAGGTATATCTGAGGTTTAGATTTGATTTTCGATCAGTTTGATACAGGTTTGGTTGATTACAGATCCAGTCAGACAAGTATGGATTTAGGATTAACTGTTTGAAGATATGAAGATTGATTCGTTATCAATTTGAATACTGATTCGTTATGTTGACATCATTCATTAATGGATCATTCGTTAACTGAACCTTCATTCGCTTGTACTTCATTCGTTTACAAAACACATTCGTTACCAGAAATCCCACTCGTTAACTTTCAACATTCGTTATTCACTTGTTATCATTTGTTACCTTTTCCAATCTCATTCGTTACACAATTAATCTTCATATTCATGTGATTGAGTGACTCACATTTGTTACTATTTCACATTCGTTAGATCAATCACATTCGTTAAACATTCACAACTCTTCTCATTCGTGTTCTCTCATTTGTTTGAACAGTATTTACATTCTCATTCGTTACAGTGTACATTCGTTAAGGTGTATTTGTAACTTCTCTCAATTGACAAGTTTATTCCCTTGTCTATTCAAACTTGTGATAACATGGCTTCTCAAAATGCCACGTATTATGCGTTAGCGTCGCAAAATGCGTTAATGCAACAAATGTTGACAATGGACAACGAAATTGGTACTTACAACAAGTGTCCAAAACTCCTGAAGCTGTCTGAGTTTGCTCATTGGGAACCGAGGTTTCATGCTCATCTGGTTCAGTACATCCAGGTAGTGTACGTTTTCTTGATGTAGTTTACAAGTCACCTCTTGTAGGCAGTGATACACTTGGTTGGACTGCAAAAGATCATGAGCATTATGAAGCTCAGGAGATTAAAGATTTTGAGAGTGAGACCAAAGCCTACTCTACTCACAATGGCATTGCCCGAGCAAATCTTTTATCAGTATAGCACAATAGAAACCTGTGAGTCTCTCTTTGCAACTTTGAAGACTAGAAGCTTGGGAAACACACTCGAGAGTAAAAAGACTCTAGTGAAATTTCAGTTTCAAAATTTTAATTTGCTGAAAAACGAGACTGTCGAAGAGATGATAAGTCGTTTTTGTCATCAGGTTGTGGAAATGACTACGGTGAATCTTGAACTGACTGAGGTGGACAAGATTGACACCTTGAAGAATGCTTTACCACCTTCGTATTCTACTTGTTTACTGGTGTTAAAGGAGAATGGTTATTTTATAAATGATCAACTCACTGCTGAGCAATTCATAAACAAGATAGAAGAAAGAGAATTTGACTTGAAATGCCAAACATCTTTGAAGGATAATCAGAATCAAAATCCTTCAAGCTCAGTCCCAATCACCGCATTCTTCACACAGACATTGCCAGAAGAGTCTGCTAATGGTAATAGTTCCCCTAATGTATGCTTCATAGCATCTGGTGCCAATTCTGGTTCATGTGCAAGTTCTTCAAGTTCGTTGCCTAATGTAATTCTTAAAGAAGCTGAGCAACAATTTGCTTTTGTTTGTGTGTTCTTTGCATCTTACGAACAACTCGTTGGAAGTAAGATTGCTACCAGGGAATTGCCTGATGAAGATTATGACCAAATTGATCCCGATGATCTTGAGTTGATGGATCTTAAGTGGAATATGGCTATGATTGTCAGGAAAGTTAAGAGATTCATGCAACGAATGGGAAAAGATCTACCAACTCTGAACAAGCGAGTTGGGTTTGACAAACTGAAGGCCAAATGTTATAATTGTGGAGATTTCGGTCATTTCGCAAAAGAATGTGATAAACCACGGAAGGAATATTCGGGTCCACGCAATTATGAGAGAAAGTCAGGAAAGAATTTGTCTGGAAATGATCAGATAAAAAGAGTTCATCAGATGGAGACCAGAATAAGCTGACCAACTCTCAAGCTCTTGTTGGGACTGGTCTCAATGACTATTGGGAAATCAAGCCAACCTTGCTTTGGTTGAACCAGTTGAAAAGTTTGAAGATGCAAGTGATGATAATCTATCTGAAGAAAGCGAGACATCTGATTCAAAAACTGATTCGGATCATTCAGCACCTGAACAAACTGAATCGTTTGCATGTATGGCAAAGATTGAAGAGGTATGTTCTAAATCTTCAATTAATGTATCTTTGATGAATCAAAAGCGACAATAACTTCACAAATTGTGACTGAGTGTGTTGAACTCGAAGTCAAACTTGAGTCATCTTTACAACAAAACACTGCTCTCACAAAAGAGAATTTCATGGTAAATGAATGCTACAAAAAAAATCCAAGTTATTGGAGCAATCGACACTGAAAATAAAAAAATTGTCTGTTAGCAATCATGACCTAAAAGCTGAGGTTAATTGTAAAATTGTGGTTGTTGAACAACATTTCAAGGAGATTCTCAGACTCCGAACCTGCATTACAAATTTGGAAAATGAAATTTTGGAATTAAAGAATAAACTTGAAAAATTTCGTGATTCTTCGTTTCTTTTAAATGAGATTATTGAAGATAATAATAATCACAAGAAAAATGGAAAAGCAGGATTGGGTTATGTTGAGATTCCTCCTCCTTTCAAAGGAGATTATAGCAGCATTCCTGTGGTAGAACAATCTATAAATCCAGAAGTGCCTGTTATTGAATCTGAAAATGTTGAAACAGCTAAAACAACTCAAGAACCAATTCATATTAAGAGTAAAGAAGTTTTTACTAAAAATGAATTGGATGGTTTAATTGAAAAATTCACAGAACCAGATGTGATTGTTAAAAATGATAACATACCTTTTGAAAATCACATTCTATGTGAACCCGAGGAGTTTGAACGAGTGTATATGGTTCAAAACCTTCGGGTAATTCATTGAAAACTCCTAAGGTATCTTCTAAAGTACAGATATCAGACAAGCCTTTAGTGTCAGATGTCGAGTTGATGAGGTTCATTAATCCTCAACCTAAATCTTCAAATGGGAAGGTTTTTAAGTTTAAAGGATTGTCTAAAGTATTTTTGGATAAGGAAGTTCCGTTGAATCTTCTGAAACCCGAAATGATTGAAAGTGTCTTTCAAGATGATACTTCAGAGGTTACTAAACTTGAACAAAAAATTTAACAAATCAAAATCAAAGAATGTTCAAGTGAATCCTATTGCAAAAATGTTTAACCCTATAAAGTTTGTGAAATCATCAGGAATGGAAGATTCATTGAATTCCACTAATCTTGAATTTTATAAAAATAAAAAGGGATCAAAACATGAAGTTTCAAAGACAGTAACTTTTGAAAAACCTAATGTTGATATTCCTCAACCTTTGCATAAACACACGACAAGAACTTTACCACAAAAATCCTTAGACACTCGTTTGTGTTTTAAATGTGGTGAACCTGGTCATGTCCCGAAGAAATGCAAAGCAAAGTTGATGTTATCAAGTCATCATCGAATCAAAAGACTGAAATGAATCATCAATTGAAAGAAACTCAAGTTGACTAATGTTTTATAATGTATTCAAATGTCAAGTCGAGGAAAGTGGTTCGGGTTGAAACACCTAATGTAATTAACAAATCTATTGATCATGCTCAACCGATTTGTAAAAACACCGACTCTGGAATAATTCATGATGGCTACCTGAAAAAGAAAACCAAGAAACCTGTCACTTATTCCCAAGTACCAAACAAAGGTGCTAACTTAAATTTTTCTCCGAAAATCTCAAAAGGAGAGCCCAAGACTAGGGCTTGGGCTGCCTTTTTGAACTAATCATTTTCGTTTTGTGCAGAGTTCATCCAGGTCAGGATCAAGTCACAAGTGGATATTGGACAGTGGATGTTCTAGGCATATTACTAGCAACCTTGATCATCTAAATAATGTCAAAGAGATTCAGGGAGGTTATGTGGCGTTTGCTGGTAATAACGGTGGGATGATAACTAAAGAAGGAGAAGTATCAAACGGAATAGTTACGTTTGAGAAAGTAAACTATTGTGAAAAAGTGGATCATAATCTGTTGAGTGTCTCGCAGATATGTGATAAGAAATACACCACGATTTTCACAAACAAGGAATGTGTTATCCTTCACCCGGGATACATAATTCCTGAAGAAATGATTGTCATGAGATCACCTCGATCAAATGATATTTATGTCCTAGACATGAGTGTTAATGTAAACATTTCACCCTCAGAAACGTGTTTTATCTCCAAATCTATGGAGAGAGACTCGATTCTATGGCATCGACGCATGGGACACATTCACACACGCAAGATGAATTACCTTATTTCATATGATTTGGTGGATGGTGTGACCCTTAAGCATTTCAGGTTAAATGATCATTGCGTTGCATGTAAGAAGGGGAAACAGAAAAAGAAGTCACACTCGTGCAAATCGATTAACTCGATTGTCACGCCACTGCTTGGTCGTCACCGATGACTTTTCAAGATATTCATGGGATTTATTTATGGGTTCAAAAGATCAACACCAGTTTTAATTCAGAACCTTATTACAAAGATCGAATCACTTTATAAACTGAAAGTAAGACGTATTCAGAGTGATAATGGGACATAAATTAAAAACAATGTTCTGGATTTTTTTTGTATTCAGAGAGGAATACATCGGGAATTTAGTGCACCGTATGTTCCTCAACAGAACGGTGTGTCTGAACGGAAGAATCGGATGTTGATTGAAGCTGCTAGAACAATGCTTGCTGATTCTAGGCTTCCGGTTTTGAATTCTGGATCGAAGCTGTGAATACGACATGTTATACGTTGAATCACGTCTTAACGGTAAAGAAGTTGAAGAAAACAAGTTATGAACTTCTGAATAACCGTAAACCCAGTTTAAAGTATTTGGAACCATTCGGGTGTCCATGTACTGCATTGAAGAGAAATACCGGGAAGTTTGACGAAAAGGGATTCGAGGGTTAGTTTTTAGGTTATAATTCTCCTAAGAAGCGTATCTACAATATCTCTTCGGGATGTGTAGAAGAATGATATCACGTACACTGTCAAAGCTACAATACACCTCCAACCGTACAGGTCCTGATTGGATGTTTGATTATGATGGGTTATTTAATTCGTTTACACCAGCGGGTGAGGAGATACCTGAAGACTTTATTCGATCTTATTTGGAAGAACGATGTCTTCGTATTCCAAGTTCTTCGTCCGTTGATGTAAATGACTCTCCTAATGTATCAGAGACATCTCATGATGTTTCTAACTCTTCCGATGATGCTAATTTTGTGGATTCGTCTTCAATTCCATTGGATGAAGCTCAAAAAACAAGCGAGTCAACTCTTGTTAGATGTTTCTTCAAGTGTCTTGTTAAACACAGCGGAGGAAAATATCACCAATCTGGGTGATAATGTATCTATGCCTGCGAATCCTTCTTTAAAGATTCACATGAACCATCCGCATGAATAGATAATTGGGGATGTGAACGATGGTGTTCGCACGAGACATCAATTAGCTAATATATGCGACGATGTAGTTATGCGTAACTTATCTCCTACAGATGATCCGATTTTGTGTGCTTATGCGGATTTGCACACATCGGGGATTCTAAATATTGCACGATACACCTGTTTTTATCTCAGATTGACAAACCCGAACGTGTTGAGAGGGCTATACCGACTAAATCGGTTTTTTAGTGCAAAAAGGACGACTGTGGGGTAATCGTGAGAAACAAAGCACGATTGGTCGTACTGGGTTACAATCAACAAGAAGGCATTAATTACACCGAAGTATATGCTTCTGTGGCACGACTGGAACCTATACGTATCTTTCTTGCCTATGCAGCCTATAAGAATTTTAAAGTGTGTCAAACGGATGTTAAATCGGCATTCTTAAATGACGAGATTCATGAATAAGTGTATGTGAAGTAGCCTCCCGGTTTTGAGGATCCAGACTATCCAAAGCGTGTTTATCACTTAAACAAAGCTCTTTATGGTTTACACTAGGCCTCGAGAGCCTTGTACAGCACGCTTGTTGACCATTTGATTGATAGTGGCTTCAAGAAGGGAACTGTGGACTGTACATTATTCTACAAGAATGTTGGTGAAGATATGCTCCTCACCCAAATTTATGTGGACGATATTATCTTTGGTTCGACAAACGACAGCTTGTGCAAAGATTTTGAGAAGACGATGCAAATCAAATTCGAGATGAGTTCGATGGGGGAGATGAGCTTCTTCTTTGGATTGCAAGTTCACCAGTCTAATTCTGGGATCTTCATCCATCAGACCAAATATGTGAACAATGTCTTGAGCCGATTCAAGATATCTGACGGCAAAATCCCTTCGACACCTCTTCCCGTGGGTCACAATTTTTCACCTGATGAATTAGAGGATACCGTTGATTCAACCCTGTATCGAGCTAGATCGAATCTCTTATGTATTTGACTGCATCTAGTCCTGATATAATGTTTGCTGTTTGTTTATGTGCCAGGTACCAATCGAGTCCCCGAGTGACTCATCTGGCGGCAGTTAAGCGCATCTTACATTATCTAAGGGGAAATCCCGACTTCAGGTTGTGGAACCCTAAGGACGATAAGTTTGATCTCACGGCTTATACTGAATCGGACTATGGAGGATGTGTAACGCCGGTAAATTTCGTTAATTGGCTCGATCGTTTATAAAGGTTCGTTTAAAAGTCGGGGTTTCATCTTTCTAATTTAGAGCCTTGTAATACGTTTTAAATGTCCGTTTATCCATCCTTTTTCGCAAAGCATCGCCTCTTACTACTTAAAGTGTTATATTAGTATGTAGCACCCGACATTTTCGTTTAACGGCATGCACGTTGTAGAGTGTGTATAATTCTCGGGTTTGATCCGGCATACTTCGGGGACCTCCTTGACATTCTCGTAAGTCAAAGTAATTAACTTTTTCATCCAACTTGTTACATCTTTCTAATTGGACGGGCTAGGGTGTAACATTCTATATTATATCACAAAAAAAAAAAAAAAAAAAAACCATAACCCCCCCTTTCCTTTCAGCCGATCGGAAGAAAAAGCAGACCCCAAACCCCGTTTTTTTTCTTTTTCCAGCCATAATCAAGGTGTGAAACTCTAATCAAGGTTAGTCCTACCCTAATACAAGTCTTTTTCACCATTAAACCCCTTGTGGAACATGTTAGGGTTGAGTTTCGATGATAACAGTTTCTTGCATTTTCGTACTAGTTTATTGTTTGGTTCCTAACTTGATGAAAATTTATTGGTTTTGATCGATTCTTGTTTCTATCATGTTCTACATTGATTCTAGTTTCCAGAAAGGTATAATATGTAATTTTTGAACGAGATTTGAATGGTGTTTATGATTTTATAAGATCGAGTGTCAAAGCGGATGCGGATGACGGATTCTGGTCTGTCTTCCCGATATCATAAATCTTTTTCGACGAGTCCAAATTGGTTGGTTCCAAACTCAATTGGAATCGTTTAATTTGGTTGGGTAATGAATTTTTTAAAAATAAAATCATTTTGTTGCACACTGAAATAGCTGAACATACCTTTCTGTGTTGGAAGAATTTTTATGATTTTTGTGTCCACTAGAAAAATATAATAAAAATATTTATATAAATCTAATACATTTATGCAACTCTGGTAAAAATTTCATAATTTATTTCTACGGTTTTCCTATGTAATAAAATACATCTTTACATACTAAAATATGCAATAGCCGAAACCCTAAGTTAAGGGCTGTTATGTTGATGAAAAATTGCTTGGTTTGTGATATAGGACTTGTATCTAGCTTTCATAGAAGCACAAGAACCTGAAAACTTGATTAGAAAGTGGGAAACGAGCCAAACCTGCTAAGGTAATGTCGAAACACTCGCTTACGGGTTGTTTAGGTTAAGGTTGTGATGTGCATATTGTTAGGCCTTGAAATTTTTCAGGAACATTAGGGACCATGTCAATGAGTCCCTGTTCAAATTTGGTAATTTTTCGACAATCCGAGAATATTTGGCGAATTTATTACCAAATTGGGACGTTTATTTGGGAAAAATAGCTAAAATACTTCAAAAATTATGAACATTTTCTGGGAACTCAGAATTGATGTATTTTGATCAGATATGAATTTTGGGATCATTTGGAGAAGTCTAAATGTGTTTTGTGTATATGCGTTCGTGTGAATTTTTATTGCCGAATTTGGGCCGAAAAGAATATCGAACGAACTTTTTACATTTCGAAATTGATACAGGTTGTTTTGAGACATGATTTGAGTATTCAGGAATTTTTGTGGAATATTTGGAAATTGGTTGGGGTAAACGGACGATTTTCAGGCGAAATATGGCTGATAAAATTAATTTTAATAAGTTAATAAATCAATAATTAATTCAAGAAATATTTTTATAAAAATATACATATTTTAATTGATAAGTGGCTAAATTTTCATAATTTAATGATTAACGGTTAATTAATTATGCTAATTTGAATATTAAACAAATTCAGTTTTTATAAAAACCGGCAAATTCGCGACTAGCGAACCTGCGGGAATATCAAAACACCAAGAGTGATCAAAAATCATATTTTTGGACTAATTAAGTAAAAAAAATAACTTTTCTATGAAAAACCTGGACAATCCGAATGGATTGTGCTCGTTTCTTTTTAAATCAAACTGAATAAACGGAAACGGGCCCCGTGGCTAATTCGGGACCCCAGTATGTGATCCTTCTTTAATAACTTAATCAATTTATTAACCAATACATTTACCCAAGCTTATTTTCCCATAACTGCTTTCTGAACGCGTAAACGAACAACTTGGCCCAGCTGAGAAAACGGGAATCTGAGCCAAGATCAATTTTAAGTATTAGACATTGAACAACATCACAACCTAAGCCTATTGCCACTTTCTGGGCATTCCAGATATACCCAGATTAGTTATATAGCCCAGTTTAGTATTGAGATTTTAATAATATTAAAATATTAATATTATTATAATATTGATTATAGGAACTACTGATAAGCGGACCGAACAAACTACGAGCTGGTACAGTACTGATTATCTACTAAACAGTGAGTTTCATGACCCCACTTTTAAACTGTTTTACGAACTTTTGGGGTGAAAAGCATGTTTGATTACATATACATACCTGAAACATGTATTGATGTGAATTATCTAAGTGCTAACACACGAAAGTCCCCACGATCACAGTGATTAACTTCGAGCCGGTGGCTTGTGAATTGTACTATTGGTTTGACAAACCCAAATGGAATCGGCCTGGTTGTCGTGACACATAACGCTTTTTGCACATGACCATATTTATACAAACAGGCTATGTAGTATTAGACATAGCTACCGGGGCATGTTGTGGGCGGAAAGGGGCCACAGTGGTTGATGGAGCATGGGAAATGGATGCACACAGCACATACAGTCAAGGCTTCACTGTAGCTTAGCATAATTACATCATTTACATACATATATACATACTTATTTCATCATTACAAGTGTTAACTTGTGAATACTCATTTCTGTTTCCTTGAAACTCGTGAAACTCACCAACTCTAGTAGTTGACCCGTTTTAAACTGCTTTTTAGGTGTACCTAAATCAGAATGATTTGGTGATTTGTTACTTGCCCAAGGTGTGTGGTTGATGCTATGTGAATAGAGGCAAGGGTGTTAGTAGTAAGAACGTTTAGTTAACGAACTAGTTTTGTTTGTATCACCTAGACTGTAAAACAATGATAGAACAAAGAAATGTATTATATTGTAAATTAGTTTGTAATCTTTCTTTATAAACAATGTGTTGATACCAGAGGTGTCTGTTACATTCCCGTTTTACGCTTCCAAATTGTGCTAGTCGGGGTGTGACAGAAGTTGGTATCAGAGCCATTGATTTTAAAGGATTAGGTTATCCCTTAGGGTACCTAAAATACAACCGTAGGCTTGATTAACTATGGGAAATATTTAAATAATACTTTAATAGTATATACTGATGGATGTCGGGATGAACTTGTAGGGCAAGTGAGTTATTGTGGTCCGGAACATAATAACAGACTTGCTTGTACGACGGAATTCGGGGAGAAGTCGCGGAACGTGTGGTTAGGTAAAAGTGGCAACATATGTGTATAAAAGGTAATGTGAAAGTATATATATATGTAACACTCATACGTGCTTATGTGGAACAAGGTGTATGAATACGTGTACGTACGATACTGTTGATGACGGTAAATTTTACTATGAATATTATATTCATTTATATTCAGTATTGATTTAAATAATAATAATAATTAAAATTTTAATAAAACTAATATTATATTCTAATATAATTAATATTAAATTTGGCTTAACTAATTAATCTTTTCGACAATCGTTAGCGCTAGCAATAGATATTATTCTTATAACTAACCTTTGTGCAGAGTCATGTCACGAAATAACGAGTACGTCCCGGAAGAAGAACCAGTAATCTCTGTTGAGGAGGATCCAGAGGAGGAATCCGAGGAGGATCCAAAAGAGGAGGAACCGGAGGAGGAGGAGGAAGAGGTGGAAGAAGAAGTTATTTGTAGAGAGCTACCTAGGAATGTGCCTGATCTGTCCGGCTACAGATGTGATAGTTATCCACCTAGGTCACCACGTAGGGATCAAAACGAAGTTAACAGTCAGTATCGTTCACCTGCTAGAGTAGCCCGATCACCCACTCTACCCATTCACCGGTCGCCGACGACTTCAACTACTGCGCGAGTACGACAGACTGCTCGTATTCGGGTAACCCCGATTGACCCTACCTCGATTCCATTCAGATCTACCCACGACCGGGGAGGACCTTCACGCCCTAGGACAAATACTTCATCTTCCCGTTCATTGAGTATACCTAACCCTCACCTTGACCTCCCAAACACAGGAAACAACTCTTGGATGGCTGTCCTGACTGACCGTGTGATAGACCACTCGATAGCCATAGCTAACATTAACCAGGAGAGGAGGGACGTGACCTAGTACTTATCGATGTTACATCAGATAGTACTGAACTTGCAGCAGTCAGATGCCTACCACCACTGGTGTTTGGATAGAGTGACAGTTCGGCTGTGGAACTGTTACTGGGTGATTACGGTGCTGTTATTTTTATGTTTGTGGCTAGCCTATCGTCTGTATGGATAGATGCGGAATATTACAATTATGTGTACATGATCTTTTGATACTCCATGTATGTATATAGTAGTATGTTATGTTAACGTGGAGCACAATTTTGTACATTATTACAAGCACTGACCCTTATAGGGTTAAGTCTAACAGTCACTTAGTAACAGATTTTGATATATACATGCAAGCATTGGCCTTTATCAGGCTAAGTCTATGTACCTTTTATTATCAGTGTACAGAACAATTTGTGAAATGTTAGTATATTATCTGGTTTACATGTACAACATTTATTGTGATTATTATTACACAGTGCCGTAGACTGGAATTAGTACTAATTGGCTTATATTTGTTTATCATTATAGAATGGCCCCAAAGAAAGCAAAATTCTATGACTGAGGCAGAAATAGCCGAGATGATTGCTCGGCAAATGCAGGCAGTAATCCCACTTATTGTAACACAAGTAACTGCTGGTGTTAATGCCAATATACAAACAAACCAGCAACAAATCAATAATGCTCCCCCAACTAACAATGAAACAGTTCAAATAACAATCCCCCACCTAATACAAATGCCCCTACCAATGCAAATAATCCCCCACCTGATGCAAATAATGTCAACAACAATAATCCCCCACCGAAGCCAAACAATAACAATAACAACCCTAATCCCCCTCGAAGGGAATATTCGATCAAAAACTTTATGGCCTGTAAACCGATTGATTTCAAGGGCACTAAAGGGCCAAACGGGTTAATCAAATGGATCGAAAAGACTGAATCTGTCCTCAATATCATCAATTGTCCACCCGAAAACATTGTCAAGTATGTTGCTTCTACTTTTACGGATCATGCTTTGATGTGGTGGAACACTACAGTTCAGATAAAAGGGCACGATACAATTAACCGCATGACATGGGCTGAACTCGAAACATTGATGCTAGAACATTTTTGCCCAAAGAATGAAATACAAAGGTTAGAACACGAACTTTGGAGTTTGGAAATGAAAGTAGCGGATCATTTGGGATACACGAACTGCTTCAATGAATTGGTTCGCTTAGTACCATGGTTAGTAACTCCTGAAGATAAACGAGTTGAACGTTATATTTGGGGTTTAGCCCCGGAAGTGAGGAGTTTGGTGAACTCTGTGGGGCACACATCATTTGAAAATGCTGTAACCCAAGCCGGAATTGTGACTTTTGACTTGGTAAGAAGCGGAGTATTGAGAATGACCGGAGAATCAGTGGGTATGAAACGAACTGACTATGGGACGAGAGCACAAGGAGGACAATCAAGCAAACGTGCAAGTCCGACAATAAGAAATTATGCTATAACTGGTTCCGATACGAAGCAAGACAGGTATAAGGGACCCTTGCCAAAGTGCGATAAATGTAATTACCATCATGTGGGAGAATGTAGATTCCCGGTATGCCAGAAATGTGGTCGAACTGGGCATTATGCCCCTAATTGCACAGCAGAAATTGCGAGCCGACCAACTTAAACAACTCAACCTCGTCGTCCACCGCCACCGAGACCTCAGCCAATCCGCCAACAACCTATCCAAAAAACTTCAGCCGCAACAACCTACCGTACCTGTTATGAATGCGGCAGTACAGATCATATTAGAAGAAACTGCCCCAAGTTGAATCCAAGAGCAGTTACTAGACCAAACCAAGCATCGACTTCAAATGCGCCTCGGGGACGCGCTTTCGTTATCGGGTCAGGAGAATCACGACAAGACCCGAACGTAGTAACAGGTACATTTGTTGTTTCTGATCAATATGCTTCTGTGTTATTTGATACTGGTGCCGATAGAAGCTTTATTTCCTCTAGTTTTGTATCCTTGGGTAACATGCCAATTAGTGAACTAACAAATCCTTATGCTATAGAACTCGCTAACGGTAACTCTATAACTGTCAACCAAATAGTCCAAAACCGTTCCATTATTCTTAATGACCACCCATTCTTTATTGACCTACTCCCGGTAGAGTTAGGAAGTTTTGATGTTATTGTCGGCATGGACTAGTTAACCAAGAATAAGGCAGAGATTGTGTGTAACGACAAGACAGTTAAAATTCCCTTTTCGAATAGTGAGGTGATTGTAGTACAAGGAGAGAAGTCTGGTTCGATATTACCTCTCGTGTCTCATCTCAAAGTGTTGAAATGTTTACGCCAAGGCTGTATGGCATTTTTGGCAAACGTGACTATAAAGAACCCTGATGACAAATGCATAGAAGAGATTCCCGTTGTACGTGAATACCTCGATGTCTTTCCTGACGATTTACCCGAATTACCACCGAACCGACAGGTTGAATTCCGCATAGACTTAATTCCAGGATCAGCCCCCATAGCTAAGGCACCTTATCGACTGACACCCTCTGAAATGCAAGAACTATCCAACCAGTTACAGGAGTTGTTGGATAAGGGTTTTATACGTCCCAGTTATTCTCCTTGGGGAGCACCGGTATTGTTCGTAAAGAAGAATGATGGAAGTTTTAGAATGTGCATCGATTACCGGGAATTAAACAAAGTTACCATCAAGAACCGATACCCTCTTCCACGAATAGATGACTTGTTTGACCTACTCCAAGGGGCAAACTATTTCTCGAAAATTGACCTTCAATCCGGTTACCATCAAGTTAAAATCAAAGAGGAAGACGTGTCTAAAACGGCGTTCCGAACTCGTTATGGCCACTACGAATTCTTAGTTATGCCGTTCGGACTGACCAATGCTCCCGCAGTTTTCATGGACCTTATTAATCGAGTTTATAATACGTACCTCGACAAATTCGTTATCGTGTTTATTGATGACATTTTGATATATTCGAAAACCAAGGATGAACACGAGCAGCATTTACGAATTATGTTGGAGCTGTTGAGGGAGGAAAAGTTGTATGCCAAGCTATCAAAGTGTGAATTTTGGCTACAAGAAGTACAATTTCTAGGGCACGTTGTTAACCGACACGGTATCCATGTAGACCCGAGTAAGATTGAAGCCATCAAAAATTGGCAAGCCCCAAAGTCACCAAAAGAAATCCGCCAATTTTTGGGTTTAGCTGGGTATTATCGGCGTTTTATTGCTAAGTTTTCAAGCATAGCCTAACCTTTAACCCTTTTGACTCAAAAAGATCGCGCTTACGTGTGGGGAGAAGATCAAGAAGCGGCTTTTCAATTGCTGAAACAGAAACTATGCCAAGCCCCGATACTGAGTCTTCCAGAGGGAACTGATGATCTGGTAGTTTATTATGACGCGTCCCGGAAAGGGTTGGGATGCGTACTAATGCAAAGAAACAAAGTCATAGCATACGCTTCTCGACAATTAAAGGTGCACGAGAAGAATTATACCACCCATGATTTGGAACTGGGCGCGGTTATTTTCGCACTTAAGATCTGGAGGCACTATTTGTATGGCACCAAATGTACAGTATACACCGACCACAAGAGCCTACAGCATATTTTTGATCAGAAAGAACTAAACATGAGGCAGAGGAGATGGGTAAAACTATTGAACGATTATGACTGTGAGATTCGATACCATCCGGGTAAGGCGAATATAGTAGCAGATGCTTTGAGCAGAAAAGACAGGATCAAACCACTACGGGTCCGAGCACTTGGAATGATCATCCAAACCAGTATCACCGAACAAATTCGTATTGCTTAAAACGAAGCTCTAAAAGGAGATCACTTGGAAGATGAAAACTTGCATGGGACCGAACAAAATTTTGAAGAAAGAACTGACGAAATTCTATACTACAAAAATCGAGTTTGGATTCCCACTTTCAGTAATCTGCATGACTTGATCATGGACGAAGCCCATAAGTCCAAATACTCCATTCATCCTGGAACAGATAAGATGTATAAGGACTTGAAGGAGTATTATTGGTGGCCCGGTATGAAGAAGGATATAGCCACGTATATCAGTAAATGTTTAACCTGTGCGAGGGTTAAAGCCGAGTACCAAAAGCCTTTGAGTATGTTGCACCAACCAGAAAAACCACAATGGAAATGGGAACAAATTACCATGGATTTTGTAACACACCTCCCTAAAACTTCCCGAGGAAATGATGCAATATGGGTGATAGTTGACCGACTAACAAAATCCGCACACTTCCTTCCAATTCGAACCACGTTCACAACCGAAAAACTTGCTCACATTTACATAAATGAAGTCGTATCCCGACACGGCGTACCCGTTTCAATTATTTCTGATCGCGATAGCCATTTCACCTCTCGTTTTTGGCAAGCCGTACAAGAAGCTTTGGGAACCCGAATTGACCTAAGTACCTCCTACCATCTCCAAACCGACGGTCAATCTGAACTAACCATTCAAACCTTAGAAGATTTTCTTCGCGCTTGTGTACTAGACTTTGGTGGAAACCGGGATCAACATCTTCCACTGGTTGAATTTTCGTACAACAATAGCTATCACAGTAGCATTTAAGCGGCACCGTATGAAGCGCTGTACGGACGGAAATGTAGATCACCCTTGTGTTGGACTGAGGTTGGAGATACCCAAATTACACGATCTGACTTGATTCAAGAAACCACCAACAAAATCCGTAAAATGACAAGCAAATTGAAAATCGCCCGAGATCGACAGAAAAGCTATGCTGATGTTCGTAGAAAGCCGTTATCCTTTGAAATAGGCGACAAAGTTTTTCTTAAAGTATCCCCGTGGAAAGACGTCATTCGATTCGGAAAAACCGGTAAACTAGCCCCGCGATACATTGGGCCATATGAAGTCATTTCTAAGATAGGTCAGGTAGCTTACCGACTGAAACCTCCTGTCGAGTTGAGTTCTATTCACGATGTCTTTCATGTTTCGAACCTGAAAAAGTGTCTTACTGACGAAACCGAAATCGTGCCATTAAAAGACTTAAACATAAACGAAAAACTGAATTTTGTTGAAGAACCGGTGGAAATATTAGAGGGAAAAATAAAACAATTAAGACACAACAAAATCTCTCTAGTAAAAGTTCGGTGGAATTCACAACGGGGACCCGAATTCACGTGGGAGCGGAAATCCGAATTCAAAAAGAAATACCCGCACCTGTTTCCAGACAAAGACAAAGTTGAATAATCAAATTTCAGGGACAAAATTTTCTAACGGGGGGGGGAGAATGTGACATTTGAGCCAAAACAAGGTACACCTCAGTACATATTTACCGATTAAGCAAATAAACGCCTTTTGCGTAACAAACGAACGATTAACCGAACGGGTCGGGTTATGACCCAGATATCTCGGGTGGCCATCTATAAGTGATATACGATCTATACAAGCTAAAATATTAGAAATATGGTCTTAGTTTGATAGCAAACAAGTTAAACGAAAACATGCTCATTTAACCACCCGCTATAGATTTAAACGCAAAAGATAGTTACAAGCCAAGCATTGTATCATCCGTTAAGCCGAAAAAGACTTACCAAACATTTACTTGAAATGTTTTAAGCGATCCGTGAATATATTTTTGATTTTTACAAACATATAGTATGTTTTTATAATTTTACACAAAACTAGCCGAAAAACACTCGTTTTCGCGCTGTTTAACGCACCCGATAAGTTTTTCGCGCCAAAAACCGAACCTGAACTAAATTTGGACCGGGCTTTTCGTATTTGGGCTTGAGAAATCAGAAACTTGGGCCAAAATAAGCCCAAAATGGGCCCATGGAGTTCCAGCCGCAGCCGCCACCCCACCCCCCATTTATTTTCCTATCACATATAAACTAGATTTTAGATATTTTCACACAATTTTCCACATTCAACATCTGGAACTCCTCTTCTCCTGCGAAAACCAGCAAGAAACAAGTTAAAGAGGTCTTAAATAATCGATTTTCGGCTTGTTTAAACTCGTTTAACAACATATAAACATGTCTTGATTGTTAAATATCATAGTTGACCATGTAAAACTCTCAAAAATCATTCAAAAACATACTTTGATGTTAAACCTACTTTCAAATCAGAAACATAAAATTTTTTGGCCATAAACACGGATTAAAGGGTTGAAACAGCGTTTTTACGGTTCAAAAGTTCGTTTTTGTGCACTAGCCAAAACCCTAAGTTAAGAGATATTATGTTGATGAAAAATTGCTTGGTTTGTGATATAGGACTTGTATCTAGCTTTCATAGAAGCACAAGAACCTGAAAACTTGATTAGAAAGTCGGAAACGAGCCAAACCCGCTAAGGTAATGCCGAAACACTCGCTTACGGGTTGTTTAGGTTAAGGTTGTGATGTGCATATTATTAGGCCTTGAAATTTTTCAGGAACATCAGGGACCATGTCAATGAGTCCCTTTTCAAATTTGGTAATTTTTCGACCATCCGAGAATATTTGGCGAATTTATTACCAAATTGGGATGTTTATTTGGGAAATATAGCTAAAATACTTCAAAAATAATGAAAATTTTCTGAGAACTCAGATTTGATATATTTTGATCACATATGAATTTTGGGATCATTTGGAGAAGTCTAAAGGTGTTTTGTGTACATGCGTTCGTGTGAATTTTTATAGCGGAATTTGGGCCGAAAAGAATATTGCACGAGCTTTTTACATTCTCGAATTGATACAAGTTGTTTTGGGACATTATTTGAGTATTCAGGAATTTTTGTTGAATTTTTGAAAATTTTTTGGGGTAAACGGACGATTTTTAGGCGAAATATAGCAGATAAAATGAATTTTTATAAATTAATAAATCAGTAATTAATTCCAGAAATATTTTTATAAAAATCTACATATTTTAATTGATAAGTGGCTAAATTTTAATAATTTAAGGATTAATGGTTAATTAATTATGCTAATTTGAATATTAAACAAATTCAGTTTTTATAAAAACTGGCAAATTCGCGATTAGCGAACCTGCAGGAATATCAAAACACCAAGAGTGATCAAAAATCATATTTTTGGACTAATTAAGTAAAAAAAGAACTTATGAAAAACCTGGACAATCCGGATGGATTGTGCTCGTTTCTTTTTAAATCAAACTGAATAAACGGAAACGGGCCCCGTGGCTAATTCGGGACCCCAGTATGTGATCCTTCTTTATAACTTAATCAATTTATTAACCAATACATTTACCCAAGCTTATTTTCCCATAACTGCTTTCTGAACGCGTAAACGAACAACTTGACCCAGCTGAGAATACGGGAATCTGAGCCAAATTCAGTTTTAAGTATTAGACATTGAACAACATCACAACCTAAGCCTATTGCCACTTTCTGGGCATTCCAGATATAACCAGATTAGTTATACAGAGCAGTTTAGTATTGAGATTATAATAATATTAAAATATTAATATTATTATAATATTGATTATAGGAACTACTGATAAGCGGACCGAACAAACTACGAGCTGATACAGTACTGATTATCTACTAAACAGTGAGTTTCATGACCCCACTTTTAAACTGTATTACGAACTTTTGGGGTGAAAAGCATGTTTGATTAGATATACATACCTGAACATGTATTGATGTGAATTATCTAAGTGCTAACACACGAAAGTCCCCATGATCACAGTGATTAACTTCGAGCCGGTGGCTTGTGAATAGTACTATTGGTTTGACAAACCCAAACGGAATCGGCCTGGTTGCCGTGTCACATAGCGTCGTTTGCACATGACCATATTTATACAAACAGGCTATGTAGTGTTAGACATAGGTACTGGGGCATGTTGTGGGCGGAAAGGGGCCACAGTGGTTGATGGAGCGTGGGAAATGGATGCACGCAGCACATACAGTCAAGGCTTCACTGTAGCTTAGCATAATTACATCATTTACATACATACATACTTATTTCATCATTACAAGTGTTAACTTGTGAATACTCATTACTGTTTTCTTGAAACTCGTGAAACTCACCAACTCTAGTAGTTGACACATTTTAAACTGCTTTTCGGGTGTACCTAAATCATAATGATTTGGTGATCTGTTATTTGCCCAAGGTGTGTGGTTGATGCTATGTGAATAGAGGCAAGGGTGTTAGTAGTAAGAACATTTAGTTAACGAACTAGTTTTGTTTGTATCACCTAGACTGTAAAACAATGATAGAACAAAGAAATGTAATACATTGTAAATTAGTTTGTAATGTTTCTTTATAAACAATGTGTTGATACCAGAGGTGTCTGTTACATTCCCGTTTTACGCTTCCGCATTGTGCTAGTCGGGGTGTGACACTTATAGTCTAGACTCAAGGATATAGGCTTACAAGTATTGTAGTATGTCATGAGATGATATTTATGAAGGTGTATGCAGGTGTTACTTTATGACCATAGGCTTACTTTCATGATGATATAATTGGGATGATATATATATAAATACATATACATATATATATATACGCGTGTTTATACATGCGTTACTTTATGGCCAATAATTGGTGATGTTAATTATTCGTTATCGGCTAAGGATGTTTACGTATGCCTACTTTGTGTTTGCATGCGGATGGATGGTGATCTTGGCCGGGCCAAACTATACTACTCAGGTTCTTATATCCTGTGGCGGGCCCTGTAAAGCCCATGAGGGGGGAGGCTCGTGTGGCATGATCACCATCGGATGGAATGATATGTGTTTGCGTTATACATGTGCTAGACTCTGATGTTATTACTTGGATATTACGTGTTTGGGTTGTACGTGTGCTCGACCCTGATGTTATTACTTTGATGATATTTATAGGGATGTAAATATATAGATGTATATATATGCATAAGTATGAATACTTATAGTTGATGATAGCCTAACTGTTGTATCCCATCTTATTTTGAAACTCTTGAAATGATTATTATAAATGACAATTATTAAAACTTAAACTCACTCAGCTCAAGCTGACTTTGTTTGTATGTTAGTATGAGTTGCAGGTTTGGAGGAGGATGCTTGACCGTTTGGACGTGCTCGAGGCTACTTGGACGGTTGAAGGCATATCTAGTCGGAAAGTTTTCAATAATAAACATTGTTTCTTTTCAATTTTTACTAAATACATTTAAATTTGGTTTTGGGCATAATTCACGGGTTTTGGGAACTTTGTTTTAGTACTTGTGATTTTCCGCTGTTTATTACTCTGAAACAATTTTTAATAAGATGAATTTTTTGACTTAAAATTTTTGAGAATTTTTGGATATGATTACCAACTGTAGGATTCCCGGGATTCGGGGTCTTACAAGTTGGTATTAGAGCCAAAGTTCGAGGGATCCGAGCATTCTTGAATGCTTGGACTTGAACTGTAAGAGGAAGGACTAGAAATGCCAACCGCGTGTAGCCGCACGCTAAGAGGTAACTTTTATTTGTTTATTCAACTTGAAAAGAAATAGGTTTCATTGTGTGCATAATTGTTTAAGTATTAGATGGGATGCTAATATGGTTAAGGGCAGGGGGTGCTTCAGACGGGAGGGTAAAGTTTACCCTTACTTTCCATGTTCTAAATGCTACTTGTGGTTGACTGTGTTAGGGTTCTGTCTTTGTAGGGATAGGATATGTCTAATACTTGTCTTAATAACGTTAATGTTCCTCTCATTCCTAAAATTCTCCCGTTCATTTCTCATCCTCTCGAATGCTTTGCGCGTAATTGTTTATGTCAGGACCGATCGTCGGGTGAAACCTTAGCAAAGGTTTGACAAGAACACACCGACTCGAATACTCAAAAGACCGATTGAATATCTCGGCGGAATCAGGATATCCAATGATTGAGAATGAAAGATTGTGAATAGATATTAAACACAAAAAAGTAAATGATAATCAGTAAAGGCTCATTCAGAGACAAAGATTCACTATATTTAATAATACATTAGTGGTACAGTGAATCGAATGTCTAGGGTTTTGTGTGACGGCGGCAGCTCTAGAAATCCGTACCTAGAAATCCGTGTTGTCCAAAAAACTCCTAAAGGTAACCTAGGACGTCTATTTATAGACCTTGACTTTCCTTTTCAGACGTCCAAGTCATTACATAATGAAAGATAAATCTAATACAACTGTTACAGTCCTCAAGCAAGGTACACACCTTGCTCGAGCAAACTTCCTATACTAGGTGTGCTCGGTGAGTATCCTTGAGCAGACTTTACTTGGAATATATTCTCTTTTGAAGAATACATATTCCCTTTGAGTAAGCTTCATTCCTCTTGACTTGTTCAAATTTTGCTCGAATAAGTCCATCGAGCAAGCTCATTCTTCTTGATGTCTTCAGCTTTTCTTATTCAGCTATCTTTAGCATGCTCGGATGTAAATCTTGCTCGGTAACTGAACTGTGCTCGAAGTATTTGCTTTGATTCACGTGACATTCTCTTATTGCATCCATGCTCGTCCCCAAGTGCTCGATCATCCTGTGCTTGTAACACTTGGCTGGAACTTGAATGATCAAGCTGTTTGCCCGATTGGCAATCCATGCTCGATAGAAGAATACTCTTGCTCGTTGAAGTGTAGCTTGCTCGAAGCCTTTAACACTTAAAAGAATCAACCATTTAAGGTTCAGAACCTTGCTCAAAGTAGTAAAAACCATGCTCGATCGTCTGGGCTTCCTCAAATTCCATAGATAGCCATTTCTGAGGAGGTTGAGAAGATTCCAATCTTCCTTATCAAAAAATTGACCCAACAATCTCCCCCTAGATTGGAACAAGCTCAGATGCACCAAAACATACCTGCATAGAGTTACACATATATCAGATTTCTAGATAAATCATTTAAGAACATGTCATTTCATTACATAATTGGAATTTTGCCACATGGGCATTACAAACTAAATTTTTACAATTCAAATAAAATATAAAGGTAAACAGAAATAAAAATCAATCATTCATTAGCTCCATTTTGTTATCTTTTTCCTCTGTTCTTGGCTTCAGCTCTTTCTTTTAGTTTCTTCACATATGTAGTTCTTTGCTTCAGCATGTCAAGTTCAGAGGAGTCAGAGGCATCACTTGGGAATCTAGCATTAATTAAATCTTGTAAGTCATGTGGATGCATATAATGCAGATCTCCATCCTCCCTTATGACTGCAATAGGTATCCCAGACTCATTTCTCAAAGTGGTCGAATCATCATGTTGATTGTACGTCATGTATGTGATTCTTCCAAATTGTTGTACTCTTGAGTTGGGTTCCTTCATCACTTCTCTCGTAGCCAAGCACTCTTTTAAGGTCTTCGTTTTCTGCTGAGAGCTGCTTGCTAGAGTTCTTTATTTCTTTGATTCAGAGAGGGAAAGCTCAGATATGTGAACTTCACTGATTCTCTTCCTCCTCTTTTCTTTTTCTGCTTGGCTCCTGATCTCTCTCTTCTTCTGCTGCAGAAATGGGAATCTCTTTTGTGCTTGTTCCTTCAAAAACGTAGAGAGATCATTCCTCAGTTGACCAGATGGTTGACTCCTTACTTGATTGTCATATAAATTCAGCTCAGCCATCTTGGTCAGTTGTTCTTTTGAAAAATTTCTCAAATCATCTCTGAAGATGATGAGCTGTTCTGCTTCATCCTCAGTCACAACCCTTAAGGTCTTTGATCTTCTGTCAAAATAGAGATGTGTCGGCAAATTCAAGTTTCTTGGCTGCACAGGCCTCACACTCTCTGACCTATGAGTTCTGCTTGAGCTCCCCATTTCAACCTTCTTTATCTTATCAAGACCCTCTTCAACATACCATCTCTTTATTGTATCTTCTGTTTGCATTACCAGTCTTGACATTATTACTCCCTTTTTGTGGAGGGCATTCATCATTTCTGCATGAACTTCTGGTTCTGCCCTCTTTCTGTCTTCCTGCAGTTTCCTCTGTGTTTCAAGATACATCCTCTGCTCTCTGTGGTATATTTCCATTAGCTCAGCAAGAGGCATGTATAGAAATAGTTCTTGTGATATCCCTTTATCTGTTACAAAAGTTTTTAACATTTCCATCCTTTGAGGGTCCTCAAACCACCACTTTCCTTCTTGATCTTTCTTTTCTTTCTCCTCCTTCTGTAACCTCATTTTTAACTCCTGCTCTCTTTCAAATTTTTCTCGACTTTCTTGATCTTTGTGAGAGTCTTTAATATGTTGAATTCTTCTTTTCAGTTCTTCAGGAGAGAGATTTATCAAGAAGTTGTAGCTGTAGCCATACAGCTGAAGGAATTTGATATCCTTATGTTTTGACTTTAAGGATTCATATTCTTCTTTATCCTTTTGTTTCTTTTCAGTCTTTTTCCTGCTACTATCTGATTCTGTAAACTTCTTTTCTTTCTCTTCTTTTCTTCTAGTCACATTTCTCAGCACCTTTTGAACCTTTTGAGTGAGATTTTGAGAAGAGTTGCTCTTTGGAGAGCACAGTACGATGAAAGTTGTAAGCTGTGTTCGGGGGGGAGTTATTGTCTATCGTTGGCCTCTATGGTAGAATCAGTCAGGGGACCTGAGAGGCGGTGGTTTACCCTGCGGCGGATGTCAGCGGTTCGAGTCCGCTTATCTCCAACTCGTGAACTTAGCCGATACAAGGCTATATGATAGCACCCAATTTTTCCGATTCGGCGGTTCAATCTATGATTTATCATTCATGGACGTTGATAAGATCCATCCATTTAGCAGCACCTTAGGATGGCATAGCCTTAAAATGAAGGGCGAGGTTCAAACGAGGAAAGGCTTACGGTGGATACCTAGGAACCCAGAGACGAGGAAGGGCGTAGTAAGCGATAAAATGCTTCGGGGAGTTGAAAATAAGCCTAGATCCGGAGATTCCCGAATAGGTTAACCTTTCAAACTGCTGCTGAATCCATGGGCAGGCAAGAGACAACCTGGCGAACTGAAACATCTTAGTAGCCAGAGGAAAAGATAGATCCTCCATGAGAGCCCTTTTATATAAATTATCAATCTTGTCAAAGGGTTGTAAATTCAGGAATGCAGGCTTGTGACCAGCCTTTTATTAAAACTTCCCTTTTTCCTTTGCTTACTCTCCAACCTTCAGCTTCTTTTTCCACTTCATCTTTTGATAGTCTTTGAACATAAAGAGGATCATAACCCAGACTGATCAGATACTCAGCATCTTCATTTGTCTTTTTAGTTTCCTCTAATTCTTCCTCATCTTCATTTTCACTATCCAAGTCAACCACTTCTTCAAGGTTATGAAGAGCCTCAATCATTGGTTCATCATTTTGTTTGGATTGAGCTCTTCTTCTTTCTTCAAGCTTGTCTCTCCTCATCGTATACACCATTTTCTTAACCGATTTTTGTCTTTTGGACTTTGTGTCTCAATATCAGTTGTGTCTTTCCTTTTTAAACTTGATTGAGTTGGAGTGGATGTATTACGCTGCTCCACTTCTGTTTCTGGTTCTTCAATAATTATCTCCTCATCCACTGACTCAGATTCGTCAATAACATTTACATTTCTATGAGTTTCTTCAGTGACCTCTTGAATGATGGGTTCACTTGGTTTAACATATTCCTCCACTTCTGGTTCTCCTTTACTCAAGTTTATAAAGTCTTGCTGAGCTTTTCTTGCTGCCATCACAATCTCTGGGTGATGTCTTTCAGGATTATTTAGAATCAGCGTAAGATCTTTCTTTATAATCAACTTAACCATAGTGCTTGCTGAGACTTCAAAGGTTTCATCTTCTTCATGAATAACTAGTCCCAATCCCGGTTCATCTTCATTTACTTCAATCTCTTCAGGCTCAGTGATCAAAGGCTCTGCATCTTTTTCTTGTTCATTCATTGCAGGCTCTTCAGCCACTTCAGGCTCAAATACATCTTGTTCAACTGATGTGGGCTCTTGTGTATCGTCATTTTGTCTTGCTTTTAGGGCCTCCAATGTAGCTTTAATAGCATCCTCAGCCTCCTTTAATTTCCTCTCTTCTGCCTCTTCCTTTTCCTTCATGTTTATTAAGGCTTCTATGACCTCCTGAGGATTTTCCTCTTCCTCTTGATTTAACTTTTCTCTTTCCAGAGCTTCCAACTCTTCATTCATCAATTCTATAGCTGTTTTCACGGATTCAGCCTCAGCCATGTCTTGATCAACTACATTTTCTTTAAACAAAATGTCATAAGACTGAGTTGTGTGTTGAGGCAGGGGGTGTAAGTCATCATTTGTAAGATTCATCTTCTTCTTTATCCTCCCCCTCATCCTCCGATTCTCCATCATCATATGCTTGGTTTAGCATGTTCAAAGCATCAAATGGTCCAACCTCCTCTTCAGCATCAATATTCCCCCCCTATTTTGGTGCATCTGAGGTCATCTCAACCTCAGACTGCCCCTCAAGAGTTTGAATTTTCAATAACGCCTCCTGCAGTGCAGCTTCCAGAGACGAGTTCTTTGCAGCTAAAATGACATTCTTTTCTCTTAGCATTATGTTCTCAAACTCCAGTTTAGCATTTTCACACACAACATCGTAAAGATTGGGACTTGATAGTTGGGCATCAGCAATAGGTTTTGGATCTGGTTCAGAGAATGGTTCAGAATCTGCGGTTTCAGGGGATGGAACTTTGTATGGTTCTGGGATTTGGGTTGGGAGAGTAGGTTCAGTTGGTTCTGTAGTAGGTTGAGGATGGATAGGTATGTCTTGTTCAGTTGGATTAGTTGTGGCAGGTGTAGAGCGAATATCAGCATTATCAGTTGGCTCATGAGCTTATTGACCTATTTCATTCACAGTCTCGTCAACGACAACCTGTGCATCAGCAGCATTGTCAATAACCATATCTTCTCCTCCATCGGCATCATCATCATCTGTCCCACCCCGACTAGCACAATGCGGAAGCGTAAAACGGGAATGTAACAGAAACCTCTGATATCAACACATTGTTTATAAAGAAACATTACAAACTAATTTACAATATATTACATTTCTTCGTTCTATCATTGTTTTACAGTCTAGGTGATACAAACAAAACTAGTTCGTTAACTAAACGTTCTTACTACTAACGTCTTTGCTTCTATTCACATAGCATCAACCACATACTTCAGGCAAGTGACAGATCACCCAATCATTCCGATTTAGGTACACCTGAAAAGCAGTTTAAAACGGGTCAACTACTAGAGTTGGTGAGTTTCACAAGTTTAAAGAAAACAGTAATGAGTATTCACAAGTTAACACTTGTAATCATGAAATAAGTATGTATGTATGTAAATGATGTAATTATGCTAAGCTACAGTGAAGCCTTGACTGTATGTGCTGCGTGCATCCATTTCCCACGCTCAATCAACCACTGTGGCCCCTTTCCGCTCACAACATGCCCCGGTAGCTATGTCTAACACTACATAGCCTGTTTGTATAAATATGGTCATGTGCAAACGGCGCTATGTGACACGGCAACCAAGCCGATTCCGTTTGGGTTTGTCAAACCAATAGTACTATTCACAAGCCACCGGCTCGAAGCTAATCACTGTGGTCGTGGGGACTTTCGTGTGTTAGCACTTAGATAATTCACATCAATACATGTTTCAGGTATGTATATGTAATCAAACATGCTTTTTACCCCAAAAGTTCGTAAAACTGTTTAAAGAGTGGGGTCATGAAACTCACGGTTTAGTCGATATTCAGTACTGCATCAGCTCGTGGTTTGTTCAGTCCGCTATCAGTAGTTGTTGGTGCATAGATGTCAGTAGTTCATATGTATAAAGTCTGTAATCGAGTCTGTAATATTGTTTATGTAATTGTTTGTGTAAACAGCGAAGTTGTTGACAAGTTCGCTTAGGCGAACTTGTTAACCAAGCGAAGTTGTTGACAAGTTCGCCTAGGCGAACTTGTTCAACGAGCGAAGTTATTGACAACTTCGCCTAGGCGAAGTTGTCGTGTATTTAAGTAACCTACGGGTTACTGTTTCGTTGTTGGTCATTTTAGGGTTTTGGTTGATCGAGTTCAGTTACGTGTGAGTCTATTGACGTGAGTCTGTAAGCATCTCGGTTTGAGTTATCAATATAACGTGTGGTTGTTCGTATTGTGTGTACGTGTGTTCGTGAGCTAATATTCTACGTCCGTAACGATCTACACAGGGATTCCGCACCTGTGTATATCGGGATATCTCGTGTGATCCGTCCAGGGAACCTACAATTGGTATCAGAGCGTTTGCTCGATTGTGTGGTTCGGGATATTCACGCGGGTGTAGAATTCGTTCCATTTCGGGTGTTACCGGGACGAGTTTGTGGTGTTTTTGCTCATTCTTGCTTCCTACCAGTGTGTTTAAGCCTTCAAATCGTCAAAATCGTCGTTAAAATCCGTTTTTCAGATCTGCAGAAAGTTCAAGTTCATCAGGCGAAGTTGCTGTTCATCAGGCGAAGTTGCCGTCAGGATTCGTAGGGTTTCAGCGAAGATATAAGGAGAAGCGAAGTTATTCATAACTTCGCCTACCTCCACAACTTAGCCTAACTCAGCGAAGTTCTTCTCAAGTTCGCCTCGTTCAGCGAAGTTCTCTTCAAGTTCGCTTACTTTCTAAATTCGCTTATCCTAAGCGAAGTTATTCTCAACTTCGCCCATTTACGCGAATTTACGAAGGATCCAGCGAAGTTATTACTTAAGCGAAGTTATACTTAACTTCGCCTACAGTACTGTTTCGAAGAAATTTTTCTAACTTCGCCCATTTCAGAATTTTTCAGGTTTCTTAGTCTTCAAGAAGGATGTCGTCAATCAACATTTCAGAGCTTGTCAAGATGGAAGTTGAAGCGGGGTCAGCCACAAAGGCCCCAAGATTGCTAAAAGGAACCGACTTTGTTGCGTGGAAGGATCGGTTCATACAGTATGTTAAGTACCAGGATGCAAAAATGTGGGTATGCATCCAAGATGGATATATTCCACCAATCATGCAGTATGAGGGTCGAGACCAAATAAAGAAATACAATAAAATGGAAGAGGAGGAGAAGAAGATGTACGAAGCCGAAAGCAAGGCTCATGCTGCAATCACAATGGCTCTTCCGCAGGAGATCCTCCATACATTCAGAAAGTATACATCGGCTAGAGAGCTTTGGGAAGCTCTTGAGAGCAGATTCGAAGGAAATGTAGGCATTCGGGCCTCAAAGATAAAGCTGCTTAAAACTCAATTTTCAGTCTTTAAGTACTTAAAGAACGAATCTCTTGATGATATTATCACTCGATATTATCATCTCATGACTGAATTTAGTAACTACTCCATTTCCTACCGAGAAGAAGAGATTGTAGAAAAACTTCTCGATGCTCTCCCACCAAAATGGGAGATGTATACTGTATTAATGAGGGAAGACAAGGACTTCTCTACTTATGATCTTGAAACCGCTGTCAACAAGCTCAGAACTTTTGAGCTTAATATGGTGAGGAAAGAAACATCTATGGATCAGGTTCAAGATCCAAGCATGTATGGTGCGAAAATGAACTCCAATACAAGTTCAAAAACTGACTCTGCCGCCTACTACTCGAAAGGTGAGTCGGGTGCCAATTCTTCACAGGAGGGGCATGTGTCTGTAAATTCAAATGGGGATGTTTGCTTTGTTGCGGGTGGATCAAGTGGTACTCAACAGACAGCAAGCCAGAGTGGTGGATCTTCAAGTTCCTCAAGCAATAATTACTCAAAGATGCCAATGAGCGTCAAATCTGCTGAAGAGCAGTTTGGCCTCTATGCTTCATTTATTGCTTCATACGAAAACTATATTCAAGGAAAGGTAGTTGATCCGGCAATGCTAGATGAAGACTATGACCAGATCGATGCTGATGATCTGGAGGAGATGGATTTACAATGGCAGATGGCCATGATAGTGAGGCGAGTGAAGAAGTTCATGAGGAAGACGGGGAGAAAGTTTGTTGGTGGCAGGCCAGGGTTCGACAAGTCCAAGGTAAGGTGCTATAACTGTCAACAAAACGGGCACTTTGCCAAAGATTGCAGAAACGAGAGAGTTGAGCGTGGTCAGGGTCGATCCCCACAGCACACTGGAAGTATTAAAGAAGTCAATGCCATGCTGTCCAGAGAAGCAGGTGAATACAACTGGAACCTGCATTTGAATGAAAATAATGAACAGGCAAATATGGCTAAGGTTAAGAATGAAGAACGTGAGAAGACTACCGGAGAAGAGAAAGCTACTGGTAAGGAAAAAGCTTTCATGGCAGATAACAATGATCAAATCTCCGATGTAAGTTCTAAATCTTGTTGTACTAAATGTGAGAATTTGTCTGAGCAACTTGCTACCATAACTGATCAGTATGTTCGTTTAGATGCTGAATTTAAAACTCTTAAAGAAGATCATCACTTTACGAAAGTAAGAGAAAACAGTTACAAAGTTAAAATAAAAGCATGTGAAAAAGATGTTAAAAGCTTAAAAACTAAACTTGCTGAGAAAATTGAAGTTATTGATCTTAGTTATGAGGTTTTAGAAGAAAATACTAAACTGATTGCTGAACGTGAAAAGCAGATTGCTGACCACCAGGTGAAAGTGGTGGAACTGAACCGAAAACTGTAGCAGTTCTGAAATTCCTCAGCTATTCTTGATCACCTTGTTAGTGATCAAGGTACCTCTACAAAGAGAGGAGGAATTGGTTATCACGAGGTTCCACCACCGTATAACCACAAATACACTTTTAACCCTAGTGTACAGAAATCTGCTGATTTTGAAGTTCCTCAGACAGTTCCTATCAAGGTTACAAGTAAAGAACCAAGTGTTAGTAGTGTTAGTAGTGGCGAAACGAGTTCGCCTGTTTCAAGTGTAAATATTTCTGTTACGAGTCCAGTCTCATCGGATTCGGATAAGTTGTCCGAATCGGGTAAGACAAAAGAGAAGGGAGTGTTACCCACTGGTGGAGATAAAGATAAAACTTCTAAAAAGAGTACTCCACTCAACCCATACGTCCCACCTTATGTGAGACGAACGGCTGGTAACACTGCCTCTACATCCAAAACAACATTTGAAAAGAAAATGGATTATAGGTGTTGTTTTCGGTGTAATAAGGTAGGACATCTTGTTGCAGATTGTCCTCTGACGCCGAAATTCAGAGGTAGGAGGCCTATTAAAACTGAGCATAAGTCTACTGGTAATTTTAATACTGTTAAAAATGAAAACCCTTTAAAGTTTCAAAATGTAACTAATTCAGGTTTTCACAGAAACAAACCTCAGTTTTACAATGCTAATCACCAAACCGTAAGATATAATACTTTCAATACACATAGGTTTGGAAGGCCTCACATTCAATCTCCAATGAGATTTCCTACTAGGACTGACAGGAATTATTCAAATGCTAACCTCGGAAAGCAGAAGTACGGGATGTATAGATCCAAGACCAATTGGTCTTGGGTCCCTAGATTCTAATCATTTGCTTTATTGTGCAGAAACAGTTGAACAGGGCTGCCCACAGTCTTTGGATTGTAGATAGCGGGTGTTCCCGGCACATGACGGGCATCAAATACTTGTTGCACGACTTAAAACCTGTTCAGGGAGCCAGAGTTAGTTTTGCTGGTGAAAGTGGAGGAAGAATTACTGGGAAAGGAACGGTGTCCAATGGGAAGATGACACTTGAGAATGTAAATTTTGTGGAAGAGCTGAAGCACAATCTGCTGAGTGTGTCGCAGATTTGTGATAAGGAGTATACTGTTCACTTCACGAAGAATGAGGCGATCGTGTTGAAGCCTGGTTTTCAGATACCAGAAGAGTGGATAGTGATGACAGCTCCACGTGATACAAATACGTATGTGATGGATATGAGGTCTACTGAAATGGCCTTGGGAGAATCATGTTTGTTGACGAAAGCAAGCGAATCAGAATCCGAACTATGGCACAGGAGAATGGGGCACATTCATCTACGGAAGATGAACCACATTGTCAAAAATGGGCTTGTGATGGGCGTTCCCTTGAAAAGTTTTAACTTTGAAGACAAATGTATTGCATGCAAGAAGGGAAAGCAACACAAGAAATCCCTTCTCACCAAGAAGGTCAACTCAATTGCCAGTACTCTAGAACTGCTTCACATGGATCTCTTCGGTCCAGTGAATGTAAAAAGTCTAGGAGGTATTTCTTACTGCTTGGTGATCACTGATGACTACTCGCGATATTCGTGGGTATATTTTCTGAAATCGAAAGATGAGACGGCTCAAATGGTGAAGAATTTGATTACTAAAGTTGAGAACGTCATGAGTAAAACAGTTAAGTTCATCAGAAGTGACAATGGGACGGAGTTCAAGAACTTTGAAATGGAGATCTTCTGTCTTCAGAAAGGAATTGAACATCAATACAGCACTCTGTATACTCCGCAACAGAATGGAGTGGCTGAAAGGAAGAACCGAACTTTAATTGAAGGAGCCAGGACTATGCTGGCAGATTCGAAGCTTCCTGTGATGTTCTGGGCTGAAGCAGTTGCTACAGCCTGCTATGTTCTGAATAGGGTGTTAACCGTTAAGAGACTTGGTAAAACTTGCTACGAGCTTATGCATGGAAGGAAGCCCAACTTGAGTGGTCTTTAACCATTCGGGTCTCCTTGTTCGATCTTGAAGACAAATTCGAAATTTGGAGAAGTAGCCGATGAAGGAATCTTAGTCGGTTATGTTGTTGGGACTCCCAACAGGCGTGTCTTCAATACTTCGACTTGCAAGGTGTAGGTGGTATGTAACACTGACATCACAAGTTACCAACCGCCAAAACCAAGCAATGGACCTGCTGAGCTTTTCGACTATGTTAAGCTTTTTAAGTCGTTTAACGTACCGGATTTGGAGATTTCTGAAGAAGAAGAAAGAGCTGCGACGAAGATGATACTCGATGAGGAAGAAAATCTATTGCAAAGACAGCTGATTGAAAAATGTCAACCTTCCTCATCAAACACTATCGGTACCCCTGCTGCCTCAACTGAAGAAGAATTTATCAATCCTTTTCACTCTCTGCATGAAACAACCATTGATGAGATCTCTTCTAATTTGGTAGATAATTTGCATGTCGGTTCTGTTCCGACCACGAGAATTCATAAAGATCACCCTTTGAATAATGTGATTGGTGATGTGTCCTCAGGTGTACAAACGAGAAGCAGCTTGAATGAACACACCTGTGTTTATACAAGCATTAAGGAGACAGGAATAATCGATGAATGCCTGTATACCTGCTTTATAAGCCAGATTGAACCGAAAAATTATCAAATGGCTTTAAAGGACAGCTCGTGGGTCGAGGCCATGCAAGAAGAGTTGGCTCAATTCGAGAAGATGGAAGTTTGGACTTTGGTTGAAAAACCAAAGAATGTGCATGCGATAGGCACAAAATGGGTGTTCAAGTGCAAGAGAGATGATAAGGGGATCATTATAAGAAACAAGGCGAGGCTTGTCGTGAAAGGTTTTAATCAACAAGAGGGGATTGATTATAACGAAGTGTTTGCTCCTGTCGCCAGATTGGAAGCCATAAGATTGTTTCTGGCGTTTGCTGCTCATGAAAAGATGAAGGTGTTTCAGCTAGATGTGAAGAGTGCGTTTTTGAATGGGATAGTTGATGAGGTTGTGTATGTTGAGCAACCTCCGGGTTTTCCTGACCCAGACTATCCAGATCACGTGTACAGGTTGAGCAAGGCGTTGTATGGATTACATCAGGCACCTCGTGCCTGGTATGCAACTTTATCGGATTACTTGCTCGAGAATGGTTTTGAAAGAAGGAAAATTGATAGCACGTTGTTCTTCAAAAGAGATGGAAGCGACATCCTGCTGGTTCAAGTCTACGTGGATGACATAATATTTGCTGCATCAAAAGTCTCCATGTGTCAGGAATTTGAAGCCGTCATGAAGAAAAGGTTTGAAATGAGTGCTATGGGTGAACTAACTTTCTTTCTAGGATTGCAGGTTGATCAGAGGAAGGACGGGATGTTCATTCATCAAACGAAGTATGTTCATGATGTGCTCAAGCGCTTCAAGATGGAGGACAGTTCTCCATATGATACTCCAATCTGCGTCAATCACAAATTGGGTGCTGAAGTAGACGGTGATGCAGATGTGGACCCAACTCAATATCGGGCGATAATAGGTTTTTTAATGTAGTTAACTCCATCTAGGCCTGATATAATGTTTGCTGTTTGTCTTTGTGCACGTTTTCAGGCAAATCCAAAAGAATCTCATTTGAAAGGTGCAAAGAGGATACTGCGGTATCTCAAGGGCAAGCCGAAGCTGGGGTTGTGGTACCCGAGAGGAGGTGACTTGGAGCTGGTCGCTTACACGGACTCTGATTACGGAGGGTGCAATCAGAGTCGGAAGTCAACAACTGGAGGTTGTCAGTTTCTTGGTGGCAGATTGGTGTCGTGGCAATGCAAGAAGCATACTTCAGTCGCAATCTCAACGTGCGAAGCTGAATATATGGCAGCATCCAACTGCTGTTCTCAGGTTTTGTGGATTCAGCAACAATTGCGCGACTATGGTCTGAATTTCTTACTCACTCCTATTTTAATTGATAACACTGCTGCCATATCAGTAATTAACAATCCCGTGAAGCATAGTAAAACTAAACATATTGACATTCGTCATCACTTCATACGGGATTGTGCTGAGAAGAAACTGATCAAGGTCGAAAAGGTCGATACGCTGGAAAATTTCGCTGATTTATTTACAAAAGCATTTGATAAATCCAGATTTCAAAACCTAATTGAGCTGAACGGGATGATCAATCCCGAGTAACCATGTTTTTGTTTTTATTTAAAAAAAAAAAAAACAAAAAAAAAACAAAAACATCACTATTGCTTAAAATTAGTCGGTTACCTCAGTTTGATGGACATATCCTCGGATATGTTTTGGTCCTCGTTTCTACTTAGAGAATGAGGGTCGCCATTAACCAGATGACTGAAAGTGACCGGGGCAGTTAAGATGTGTTTTCTTTCTGTCGCTGAAAATTAGTCGGTTATTCTTAGTAAGAAGGACACATACTTGTATGTGGTCGGTCCAGTTGATCCATTGGATCTTCGGGATTGCCGTTTACCTGAAGACTTTGACGTGATCGGGGTGACTAAAGTCAAATTTTTAGGGAAATGAAATTACTTTTCAAGTCTAATACTTCGTAAGAAGTTCTTTGCTATGTTTAACAGAAAATTGATCCAACCGTGGAAAATGATATATATACTAACTTTGTGTGCTTAACTGGTGAAGTTATTAGGCTTAAAAGGCTTTAGGACAATCATTGTATGTCATGGTAACTTTTTATGGTGCGTAAAAGTAGATGTGATACAAATTAAAGTTTACTTGATTTTATGTGGAAACTCCTTATGAGTTTTGCGTGTCTTCATGTATATCTTTCCGAATGATAGGCAGAAAAGTGATTACCCAGTCATACACGAGCCCGTAAGTGTTCTGATTCCCGTGAAGAAAGCGGTTCAAGACACTGCAGTGATCCAGATTCGGGACTTGCAGTTATTTATTACTCTGAAGTCTATAAGTATGTTTAAAAAAAAAAAAATACTTATGAAGTTATTGTAACATTCGAGAGTTCAAGAGATCGAGACTTCTCAATCATGGAGTAAGAACGAATACGGGATCCAGACATAGAATACTTACAAGTTAATCAGACACTATGGGTCGAAGTCAATTCGGGGTGACTTGGGGAAAGCCAAATACGCTTTGAGGATAGATAGGAGGCATCAATATTTCTGAGTTGTTGCCCACTTAAATTTTAAGGATTAATTGAACCTAACTCGTATCACAGAAACGATGAAAACCATCTTAAGTATATTACCTGCTTACAACCTGTCTCTATATGTCATAATACAGCTAAACACGGATCTATGTAACAGTCACATAGTTAGTATGATTCCTGTTAGGATCTTTTCTAAAACGTGGTGTCCCTGACTAGACTGAAATTTGATCCCTTATTTGTTAAATTTTTATAAGTTTTTCCTATTTTTGTAGTTGTATTATTTTATAACTGGTTACTTAGACATGATCATATTTGTTTAACTCTTTTTGGAAGTTTCAAATGTTAATTGCAAAATGTTCAAACTTAAAGGTTTGATTTTGAAATTATAGGCGAAGTAGTTGAATCAGGCGAACTTGTGCTTAACTTCGCCTAGGCGAAGTTATCCGTAACTTCGCCTGAACTACACTGACCCTATATAAGGTTTTTCAAACAGTAAACTTCATTATTTTCAAAATTATCAGCGAACTTAAGCTCCGAGTTTTCCGGCGAACATAAGAATTATCCGGCGAACTTGATTCCTATTCGATTTCGATCTTCGTTTCCAGTTTCGATTATCAGTTGAGGGTACGTGTTGTCGATATACATCACTAACATGTTCTTTCATAGAAGTTTTTACTCGGTTCGAGACCTCGGGTCGTCGGACCTTCAAAACCGGAACTTTCAAAACTTGTGTTAACGTGTGCATGGACATACTTCTCATCTAAACATCCTTAATATCATGTGTTTTGATGTCCTTGATCGTCGAAATTAGCCGAAATCACCGGATTTCCGGTGATTGGAAACCTAACAGTCGCCGATTAGGATGTAGGCGAAGTTAGGGTTTAGGCGAAGTTATCCACAACTTCGCCTGGGCTTAATTTCGCTTGAGGCGAAGTTATCCTTAACTTCGCCTGAAGCTTAATTTCGCCTAACTCTTATCTTCGCGTGAGGCGATGTTGTGATAAGGCGAAGTTAACTTCAACTTCGCCTAGATCATTTTACTTAAAATTAATTAGACGAACTTACAGATGAAGCGAAGTTGTTCCCAACTTCACCTAACCTTTAAGTTCGCCTATACATGTTTGATCACAACTTCGCTCATGGTATAAAGCGAACTTGTGAGTTGCTTAACGGTTATCTAACTTGGTTCGTTTAGTGCAGATATGGCTGCTGTTGGAGGAGCTGGTGG
Source organism: Bidens hawaiensis (assembly GCF_021521415.1). NCBI lineage: Eukaryota > Viridiplantae > Streptophyta > Magnoliopsida > Asterales > Asteraceae > Bidens > Bidens hawaiensis. Next base: position 2,013,345 of record NW_027491022.1, read on the forward strand.
TGATGACGGTGACGATCAGAGGCAATTCTTTCCAGCTCATAACCAGTTCATCACTCTAGATCCAGATGCAAAAGGCGTGGAAGACTACAGGGAGATTATTACCTTTCTCCTGCGCTCAAGAATTTTTAACGCTATCACAACTACCCTGCCTATTTCACTGCCGAATATTGAAGACTTTTGGCAGACGGTAGAGTATGATTGCCGGGTTGAGCCCCCAGTGATGCGAGCCACCGTTAATGGTCAAGTTGTTCAGTTTTCCTCTGAACACATACGGGTGGCGTTGCAATTTGGAGAAGAAACAAGAGATGACCCCACGGAGTTTGTTGCTCCTTTTCGTGATGGCGCGTTCCTAAGGATGGGATATTCAGGTCTCTTAGGGGATACACAGCGAAGGAAAGGATTCTTATTAGATCAGTGGCGCTTCCTAATGCATGTCATGATAGTCTGTATGTCGGGACGGAAGGCGGGCACTGATGGAATGGGTGCGACGATGCAGTCTGCTATGACTACCCTGACTTACAATAAAAGATATTCTTTTAGTCAGATGATCTTTTACGAGATCGATCGTCAGAGGAGGGCTGTGGCGCGTGAGCGGTTTACAATGTATCCACGATTCCTACAGATGATTTTAAATCATGTGGCTCCGTCGCTACCTCAAAGACGCCCTATTCGATACGTGGAATGTGTGACGAAACGTATCTTTGCTCAGTGTCGCACTTCCAGCGCACGAAGCAAGCCTGAGCTGCGTCCCAGGCATACTCCGCTTTTTGGGTTTCTTATAAACCCGGAGTATGTACCTGCGGCGGGGGACGAGTTCAGAGACCCAAGACCACAACAGGCGGCAGCACCCCAGGCTGTATCAGCTGCTCCTGCTGTATCTACTGCTGTATCTGCTGCTGTGCCAGCTTATGAGATTGATCTTGACGCCATGTTCGGCGGGCAAGGGTTGTTTGATATGGACCGATTTGATCCACATGAGAATATACCAGTCTCGGGTCCACAAGCTGATTTTGATGATGTGATGGAAGAGGCCAGACAGATGATGGTGAGACATGAGAGAACGGTGGGTAAGTAGAAGAGAATTGTTGATGACGAAGATGAGGAAGCTGATGAAGAAGAGGCTGTGCAGCTGGTGCGAAAGCGCTCAAGAAGGGAAACGACAGGTATGGGTGTAGGAGCCGGAGAGACTTCAAGGTTTGCACGTTTTGCTCCACCTGCCTTGTCTGGTATGTCCCTTGTTCCTACCAATGTGCAGGTATCGAGTACAAGCGCTACGGTTGTTCCCGTAGTGGCTACATTGTCGGCTGACCTTCCACAGATCACAGCCGTCCAGACGTCGGCTCCAGAAATTGTGTCTCTACCACCTCCAACGCTTACTCCATCGGTGGTAGTAGCACGATTTGTTGAGTCTACGATCACCACTTCTGCAGGAGTATCGGGTACGGTACCACCTGCGGACACGCCCAGTTCTGACTCGGAACGGATAGCTTCACTAGAGCGGATTGTAGCTGAGCAGTCAAAGACTATTCAAAGCCTAGTGGAAGCAAATCAACTGCAGGCATCCCTCCTGGCTGAGCACGGGAAAATAATAGATGCCTTGAAGGTTTTCTTGGCATCTCAGGGGGAGATGAGCTGTAGAGGAGATGAGTTGAGGACCAAGCGTAGAGAAGACCGAGACGATGATCCCAATGCACCGGAAGGTGCAGGTGGTGAGCTGCCAAGAACCTCACAAGCTCTTGGGGCTTCCACAGCTGAGGGGGAGTCTACCGAAGCGGCTGGTGGTGATGATGTAGTGATGGTGGAGGATGACGTGATCGATGCGCTGAAGGAACTTGATGATGACATGTTCAGCGACGATGTATTATTTGATGAAGATGTTCTGCCAATCAGTGAGATTGAAAAGATTGGTGCAGAAATTATGGTTGAAAATGTGATAGAGGAAGGAGAGATTGTTGATGAAAATGTCGAGCACGAGATCCCTGAGGTTGAGAAAGCCGATGTGAGGGCTGAGATGGATGAGACTACTGAGTGGGAGGAGCAGCCTAGGTGGAAGGAAGGCTGTGCTCATTGGTTTATCAAGACCAAGAAGCCTGCTGTTCCAGCCATGTTCAAGAAAAGCTATAACATTAAAGGCTATGCTGAGGCGAAGAAGGGAATCATCTGTTGGATTTATGATGAACAGATCAAGTTATTTGTGGTAAAACGTTATGATGGCATTCAATACTTCAAGAGAATGTTGAGATCTTTCAACACGTTGCCAGAATGCGAGGTGAAAGATTTGGGCAGATTGGGCCTGATAAACAGAAGTGACAACAATATGGCAAGAATGATTGAGAAGATTGTGTGGAAAGAAGGCGTAAAAGAAAAGAAGTTTGAACTATTAACGCCACAGAAGGGAAAGCTCGTGGAGGATACAAAGAGGGGATTGAGAGCAGATGGCAAGCCATGGATGGTGATGAAGTACAAGCCGATCCGATGCGTCAAGGAGGTTCCAATGAAGAATATGCCTCAAAATGTGTTGAAGAATCTAAAATGGTGGTACGTTGATTGCCAGACTGCTGAAGCCGTGATGGAAGACGAAGATGAACAAGAAGTGCTGAGGGTGTATGACCCGATGCATCTTGTTAACTTATCGAAAGCTGATTTGCAAGCGTTGAACGAAAAGAAGATATTCTATATTCCTGCTTGGAAGGATGAAGCAAGGAAATATCAGCGAGTAATCACGGTGTGTGTTAGAAAAGGAGTGCACGCATGAAGATACAGGATTACAAGACAAGAGCTGAAAGATCGAGATATGAAGCTACTGCCAAGGGGGAGTCTGTTGGTGCATAGATGTCAGTAGTTCATATGTATAAAGTCTGTAATCGAGTCTGTAATATTGTTTATGTAATTGTTTGTGTAAACAGCGAAGTTGTTGACAAGTTCGCCTAGGCGAACTTGTTCAACGAGCGAAGTTATTGACAACTTCGCCTGATGCGAAGTTGTCGTTTATTTAAGTAACCTACGGGTTACTGTTTCGTTGTTGGTCATTTTAGGGTTTTGGTTGATCGAGTTCAGTTACGTGTGAGTCTATTGACGTGAGTCTGTAAGCATCTCGGTTTGAGTTATCAATATAACGTGTGGTTGTTCGTATTGTGTGTACGTGTGTTCGTGAGCTAATATTCTACGTCCGTAACGATCTACACAGGGATTCCGCACCTGTGTATATCGGGATATCTCGTGTGATCCGTCCAGGGAACCTACAGTAGTTCCTATAATCAATATTATAATAATTTTAATATTTTAATATTATTATAATCTCAATAATAAACTGGGCTGTATAACTAATCTGGTTGTAGCTGGAACGCCCAAAAAGTGGCAATAGGCTTAGGTTGTGATGTTGTTCAATGTCTAATACTTAAAACTGAATTTGGCTCAGATTCCCGTTTTCCCAGCAGGGCCAAGTTGTTCGTTTACGCGTTCAGAAAACAGTTATGGGAAAATAAGCTATTCGTGGAAGAGGCTCAGAAATAGTTTGCCCCTTGGAATTGGTCAAACAAATCATCTATTCGTGGAAGAGGGTATCGGTTCTTGATAGTAACTTTGTTTAATTCCCGGTAATCGATGCACATTCTAAAACTTCCATCCTTCTTCTTTACGAACAATACTGGTGCTCCCCAAAGGGAATAACTGGGGCGAATGAAACCCTTATCATACAATTCCTGCAATTGGTTGGATAATTCTTGCATTTCAGAGGGTGCCAACCGGTAAGGGGCCTTAGCAATGGGGGCTGATCCTGGGATTAAGTTAATACGGATTTCAACCTGTCGGTTCGGTGGTAATCCGGGTAAATCGTCAGGAAAGACATCGGGGTATTCACGTACAACGGGAATTTCTTCTATGCGTTTCTCATCAGGGTTCTTTATAGTAACGTTTGCCAAGATTTCCATACAACCTTGGCGTAAACATTTCAACACTTTGAGATGAGACACGAGAGGTAATATCGAACCAGACTTCTCTCCTTGTACTACAATCACCTCACCATTCGAAAAGGGAATTTTAACTGTCTTGTCGTTACACACAATCTCCGCCTTATTCTTGGTTAACCAGTCCATGCCGACAATAACATCAAAACTTCCTAACTCTACCGGGAGTAGGTCAATAAGAAATGGGTGGTCATTAAGAATAATGGAATAGTTTTAGATTATTTGGTTGACAGTTATAGAGTTACCGTTAGCGAGTTCTATAGTATAGGGATTTGTTAGTTCACTAACTGGCATATTACCCAGGGACATAAAACTAGTGGAAACAAAACTTTTGTCGGTACCAGTATCAACTAACACAGAAGCATATTGATCAGAAACAACAAATGTACATGTTACCACGTTCGGGTCTTGTCGTGCTTCTCCTGACCCAATAACAAACGTGCGTCCCCGTGACGCACCTGAAGTCGATGCTTGGTTTCGACCGGTGACTGCTCCTCGGTTCAGCTTGGGGCAGTCCCTTCTAAAGTGTTCCATGCTCCCACATTCAAAACAAGCACGGCGATTCACTACAGTTGAGTTTTGCCGAGCTGGTTGCTGACGAATTGGTTGCGGTCTCAGTAGTTGGGGACGACGGGGTTGGGTTGTCTAGGCTGGTCGGCTCACAATTTCTACACCTGCTCTGCAATTAGGGGCATAATGCCCAGTTCGACCACATTTCTGGCATACCGGCAATCTGCACTCTCCCACATGATGGTAATTACATCTGTCACACTTTGGCAAGGGTCCCTTATACTTGTCTTGCTTCGTATCGGAACCAGTTATAGCATAATTTCTGATTGTCGGACATGCACGTTTGCTTGATTGTCCTCCTTGTGCTCTCGTCCCATAGTCAGTTCGTTTCATACCTGATGATTCCCCGGCCATTCTCAGCACTCCGCTTCTTACCAAGTCGAAAGTTACGATGCCGGCCTGAGTCACGGCATTCTCGAACGAAGTGTGACCCACAGAGTTCACCAAACTCCTCACTTCCGGGGCTAAACCCCAAATATAACGTTCAACTCGTTTATTTTCAGGAGTTACTAACCACGGTACTAAGCGAGCCAATTCATTGAAGCGGTTCGTGTATCCCAAATGATCCGCTCCTCTCATCTCCAAACTCCAAAGTTCATGTTCTAACCTATGAATTTCGTTCCTTGGGCAGAAATGTTCCAGCATCAGTGTTTTGAGTTCAGCCCATGTCATGCGATTCACCGTATCCTGCCCTTTTATCTGAACTGTAGTGTTCCACCACATTAAAGCATGATCCGTAAAAGTAGAAGCAACATACTTGACAATGTTTTCGGGTGGACAATTGCTGATATTGAGGACAGATTCAGTCTTTTCGATCCATTTAATCAGCCCGTTTGACCCTTCAATACCTTTGAATTCGATCGGTTTACAGGCCATGAAGTTTTTGATCGAATATTCCCTTCGAGGGGGATTAGGGTTGTTATTGTTATTGTTTGGGTTCGGTGGGGGATTATTTGCATTGGTAGGGGTACTTGTATTAGGTGTTGGATTGTTATTTGTAACTGTTTCATTGTTGGTTGGGGGAGCATTATTGATTTGTTGCCGGTTTGTTTGTATATTGGCATTTACCCCGGCAGTTACTTGTGTTAGACTAAGCGGAATTACTGCCTGCATTTGCCGAGCAATCATCTCGGCTATTTCTGCCTCAGTCATAGGGTTTGCTTTCTTTGGGGCCATTCTATAATGATAAACAAATATAAGCCAATTAGTACAAATTCCAGCCTACGGCACTGTGTAATAGTAATCACAATAAATGTTGTGCAGCTAAACCAAATAACATACTAACATTTCACAAATTGTTCTGTACCTTGATAATAAAAGGTATACAGACTTAGCCTGATAAAGGCCAGTGCTTGCATGTATATATCAAAATCTGTCACTAGTGACTGTTAGACTTAACCCTATAAGGGTTAGTGCTTGTAATAATATACAAAGTTGTGCCCCATATTAACATAACATACTACTATATACATACATGGGGTATCAAAAGATCATGTACACATAGTTGTAATATTCCGCATCTATCCATACAGGCGATAGGCTAACCACAAACATAAAAATAACAGCACCGTAGTCATCCAGTAACAGTTCCACAGTCGAACTGTCACCATATCCAAACACCAGTGGTGGTAGGCATCTGATTGCTGCAAGTTCAGTACTATCTGATGTAACGTCGATAAGTACTTGGTCACGTCCCTCCTCTCCTGGTTAATGTTAGCTATGGCTATCGAGTGGTCTATCACACGGTCAGTCAGGACAGCCATCCAAGAGTTGTTTCCTGCGTTTGGGAGGTCAGGGCGAGGGGTAGGTATACTCAATGAACGGGAAGATGAAGTATCTACCCAAGGGCGTGAAGGTCCTCCCTGGTCGTGGGTAGATCTAAATGGAATTGAGGTAGGGTCAATCAGGGTTACCCGAATACGAGCAGTCTGCCGGACTCGCGCAGTAGCTGAAGTCGTCAGCGACAGGTGTATATGTGGAGTGGGTAATCTGGCTACTCTAGCAGGCGAACGATACTGACTTTTAACTTTGTCTTGATCCCTGCGTGGTGACCTGGGTGGATAACTATCGCATCTGTAGCCGGATAGATCAGGCACATTCCTGGGTAGTTCTCTACAGATAACTTCTTCTTCCACCTCTTCCTCCTCCTCCTCCTCCGATTCCTCTTCTGGGTCCTCCTCTTCTGGATCCTCCTCTGATTCTTCCTCGGGATCCTCCTCAACAGAGATTACGGGTTCTTCTTCCGGTACGTAGTCGTTATTCCTTGACATGACTCTGCACAATGGTTAGTTATAAGAATAATATCCATTGCTATTGCTAACTATTGTCGAGGAGATTAATTAATTAAACCAAATTTAATATTAATTATATTAGAATATAATATTAGTTTTATTAAAATTTTAATTATTATCATTATTTAAATCAATATGGAATATAAATGAATATAATATTCATAGTAAAATTTTACCGTCATCAACAGTATCGTACGTACACGTATTCATACACTTTGTTCCACATAAGCACGTATGAGCGTTACATATATATATATACTTACACATTACCTTTTATACACATATGTTGCCATTTTTACCTAACCACACGTTCCGCGACTTCTCCCAGAATTCCCTCGTACAAGCAAGTCTGTTATTATGATCCGGACCACAATAACTCACTTGCCCTACAAGTTCATCCCGACATCCATCAGTATATAATATTAATTTATTATTTAATTATTTCCCAGAGTTAATCGAGCCTACGGTTATATTTTAGGTACCCTAAGGGATAACCTAATCCTTTATAACCAATAGCTCTGATACCAACTTCTGTCACACCCCGACTAGCACAATGCGGAAGCGTAAAACGGGAATGTAACAGACACCTCTGATATCAACACATTGTTTCTAAAGAAACATTACAAACTAATTTACAATATATTACATTTCTTCGTTCTATCATTGTTTTACAGTCTAGGCGATACAAACAAAACTAGTTCGTTAACTAAACGTTCTTACTACAAACGTCTTTGCTTCTATTCACATAGCATCAACCACATACTTCAGGCACGTGACAGATCACCCAATCATTCCGATTTAGGTACACCTGAAAAGCAGTTTAAAACGGATCAACTACTAGAGTTGGTGAGTTTCACAAGTTTAAAGAAAACAGTAATGAGTATTCACAAGTTAACACTTGTAATCATGAAATAAGTATGTATGTATGTAAATGATGTAATTATGCTAAGCTACAGTGAAGCCTTGACTGTATGTGCTGCGTGCATCCATTTCCCACGCTCAATCAACCACTGTGGCCCCTTTCCGCCCACAACATGCCCCGGTAGCTATGTCTAACACTACATAGCCTGTTTGTATAAATATGGTCATGTGCAAACGGCGCTATGTGACACGGCAACCAGGCCGATTCCGTTTGGGTTTGTCAAACCAATAGTACTATTCACAAGCCACCGGCTCGAAGCTAATCACTGTGATCGTGGGGACTTTCGTGTGTTAGCACTTAGATAATTCACATCAATACATGTTTCAGGTATGTATATGTAATCAAACATGCTTTTTACCCCAAAAGTTCGTAAAACTATTTAAAGAGTGGGGTCATGAAACTTACGGTTTAGTAGATATTCAGTACTGCATCAGCTCGTGGTTTGTTCAGTCCGCTATCAGTAGTTCCTATAATCAATATTATAATAAAATTAATATTTTAATATTATTATAATCTCAATACTAAACTGGGCTGTATAACTAATCTGGGTGTAGCTGGAACGCCCAGAAAGTGGCAATAGGCTTAGGTTGTGATGTTGTTCAATGTCTAATACTTAAAACTGAATTTGGCTCAGATTCCCGTTTTCCCAGCTGGGCCAAGTTGTTCGTTTACGCGTTCAGAAAACAGTTATGGGAAAATAAGCTTGGGTAAATGTATTGGTTAATAAAATGATTAAGTTATAAAGAAAGATCACATACTGGGGTCCCGGATTAGCCACGGGGCCCGTTTCCGTTTATACATTTTGATTTGAGAGGAAACGCGCACAATCCACCCGGATTGTCAAGGTTTCTCATAGAAAAGTTCATTTTTACTTAATTAGCCCAAAAATATGATTTTTGATTACTCTTGGTGTTTTGATATTCCAGATTCACTAGTCGCGAACTTCCGGTTTTTATAAAAACTGAATTTGTTTAATATTCAGATTAGCATAATTAATTAACCGTTAATCATTAAATTATGAAAATTTAACCACTTATCAATTAAAATATGTAGATTTTTATAAAAATATTTCTTGAATTTATTTATTGATTTATTAATTTATAAAAATTCATTTTATCAGCTATATTTCGCCTGAAAATCGTCCGTTTACCCCAAACAATTTCCAAAAATTCCACAAAAATTCCTGAATACTAAAATCATGTCCCAAAACAACCTGTATCAATTGCAGAATGTAAAAAGCTCGTGCAATATTCTTTTTGGCTCAAATTTGGCTGTAAAAATTCACACGAACGCAAATAAACAAAACACCTTTAAACTTCTACAAATGATCCCAAAATTAATATGTGATCAAAATAAATCAAATATGAGTTCCCAGAAAACTTTCATAATTTTTTAAGTATTTTAGCTATTTTTCCCAAATAAACGTCCCAATTCGGTAATAAATTCGCCAAATATTCTCGGATGGTCGAAAGATTACCAAATTTGAAAATGGGCTCATTGACATGGTCCCTGATGTCCCTGAAAAATATCAAGTCCTAAAAATATGCACATCACAACCTTAACCTAAATAGCCCGTAAGCGAGTGTTTCGTCATTACCTTAGCGGGTTTGGCTCGTTTCCGAACTTTTAATCAAGTTTTCAGGTTATTGTGCTTCTAAGAAAGCTAGGTATAAGTCCGATATCACAAACCAAGCAATTTTTCATCAACATAACAGCCCTTAACTTAGGGTTTCGGCTAGTGTACAAAAACGAACTTTTGAACCGTAAAAACGTCGTTTCAACCCTTTAATCCGTGTTTATGGCCAAAAAAACTATCAAAACAGGTTCCTTACCATGTTTATGATCAAAACATGTTTATGGACCATTTTTAGGATTTTTACACGGTTAGGAATGATTTTTAGTAACCAAGACATCTTTTTATGGTATTAAACAAGTTTAAACAAGCATAAAAGCTACTTATTTAAGCCCCTTACCTTAGGGTTTGAAGGTTTTTGGCTGGAACAGAGTTTATGTCAAGAATTTTCAAGAAATAATGTTGAAAATATCTTGTATCTAGTTTAAATGTGAAAGAATAAAAAAGGGGGGGGGCTGCTGTTTGCGATCGGACCATCATGGGCCCACCTTGGACCCATTTTGGCCCAAGTTTCTGATTTCTCAAGCCCAAATACGAAAATCCCGGTCCAAATTTAGTTCAGGTTTGGTTTTTGGCGCGAAAAACTTATCGGGTGCGTTAAACAACGCGAAAACGAGTGTTTTTCGGCTAGTTTTGTGTAAAATTATAAAAACATACTATACGTTTGTAAAAATCGAAAATATTTTCACGGATCGCTTAAAACATTTCAAATAAGTGTTTGGTAAGTCTTTTTCGGCTTATCGGATGATACAATGCTTGGTTTGTAACTATTTTTTGCGTTTAAATCTATAGCGGGTGGTTAAACGAGCATGTTTTCGTTTAACTTGTTTGCTATCAAACTAAGATCATATTTCTAATATTCTAGCTTGTATAGATCGTATATCACTTATAGATGGCCCCCCAAGTTATCTGGGTCATAACCCGACCCGTTCGGTTAATCGTTCGTTTGTTATGCAAAAAGCGTTTATTTGCTTAATCGTTAAATACGTACTGAGGTATACCTTGTTTTGGCTCAAATGTCACATCATCATCATTATCATGATCATCACCATCATCATCTTCCTCATCACTGTTTCCAGGGGTCCTTGGTACATCAATAGCACCCAGTGCAGGTACGAGTAACCATGGGAGTACATCCCAGTCATCATTGTCAATGAACATACTCTGAGCATCCTTCATACGTTTGCATATATTTGGGTCTCGCAACCTCAAAATCTACCCTGTCCTGTGAATGTCTGGTAAGGCTCTGTTTATTATGATCTGCAGAAAACGTGGATACATTATGAATCTTTGATGAACTGGCTTCTCTGCATTTGAAATCAACCCTTGAAAGATGAGTCTTGAAATGTTGAAGGGTTGCTGGTAAAGAATGGCGACAGTGAGAGACCCAAGCTCTTGACTTAGCAACGTCCAAGTCCCTCGTCGTGGAGATAGAGACTGAATAACATGATGAATCAAAAATCTGTAGATTAACGGAAAACATCCCTTTTGAAACTGTCCTTCCTTAACTCCTCCCTGATAGCCCATAGTCTCTTGAAAGACTCTTAGTAACTTTGGGACTGAGTAGGACGGCTGATCCTCAAAATTGTCATTAAGTTCTAGAGCAGCTCTGATTGAGGCTTCAGTTATCTCAATGTCATGATTTAGAATCGACGCCTCCATTCTTTCCCCATTGACGTCATTGACATATGTTGCAGACCCCAAAAATCCGAATTATGATTTCTATATATTGTGGGGTCGGTAGTTAAAGCCACCCTCAGATTGGAGTTTCTCAAAAAGTTTATCATTGGCTCCAACTCACGGTTGTCATCATCTATCTCCAACCGAGCGCACATATTATGCCGTTTTTCGAATTTGAAAGCCATCAGTTCTGCAGAAACAAGAAGAGTTGTCAGTACACAAAGTTCCAGAACTAATATATGAGAATAGATAGATGATTGATGGCTTCTTCAATTAACATGTTCCGTAGTAATATGCGTACCTGCAAAACAAGTAAACAGTTAGTCAATTTGTTCAATTGGAAACCCTAATTTCAAAAGCGGTGAGACGATTATCGAACAGCGATGTCTTACCGAAGTCGAAACAGAGCTAAGGGCTATTATCGATGTGAAATTAAGAAAGAATAGACCAGCGAGCAAGAGGGAGATAGCACGAGCAAGAGGGCGTTCGTTTAGGTTTAATTAGAGAAAATGTGTGAAAAACATTCTAAGTCCCCTTTTTATACCTAACGATTTGGTGGTACAGTACCTTGGTTTATCATCTAGCACACGACAGTTGTCATTTTATTTCAAATTCACATTTACCACCCTTGCTCGAGTATACAGCCAAAATAAAAACTGGCTCCCCCTGTACACAAGGACATGGTACAATGCTTGCTCGAGTATACTTAAAAATATGTCAATTCCCTATGCTCGAGATGCATTCTTGTGTGCTCGAAGTACAGTGTGCTCGAAAACCTTAAAACTAAATCTTTCCTAATCCCGCACTCGAGCACAGAAACTGGTACCCTAGTGTGCTCGAAAATTTCGTAGCAATAGAATTATCTTTCCTCATCTCGAAATTTTAACTCAATTATCTCTACACGCTCACTAAGACACCTAGCACAGACCTTGCTCGAAACACTTAGATGTTTCCTATCATTCAGTTGTCGTGCTCGTAGACTTGAAATCATACTTACTCATGCAATCATGCTCGAAGATACTTGGTAAAATAACAAAGTATTTCTTCGTGCTCGAAGATCAAAGATAACAAAACACATCAAAAGCAAGCTCGAAGTACAGTCTAATTCCTAGATCATGCTCGAACATCAAAAACATATCATTTGTGCTCGAAATACTTTCTCAAGTGTGAGTTGTTTGTGCTCGAAGAACAGCAAACACACCATAAAGTACAGAACCATGCTCGGAATACTTGAAAAGTTTTCCAAAGCAAGTCTATGCTTGAGCAACTGAGCAATGACATATGTGCTCGAATAACTTAGAATAGTCTTTCAGAATCCTATGCTTGTGCACGAAGAGCAATAAGCACAGAAGGTTGATAACAGGAAGATAACAGTGTTTATTGCTTCTGCCCAGAAGATAACAGGAAGGTTGGCATCAGCAATCATGGTCCTTGCAACTTCAATTAAAGTTTTATTTCTCCTTTCTGCAACACCATTTTATTCAAGGGTTCTAGGAGCACTATACTGCTGGAAAATACCCTTAGAAGTGCAGAATTCACTCATAGTATCATTCTTGAATTCTGACCCATTGTCACTTCTAATTACCTTCACTTTCCTGTCAAGTTGATTTTCCATCTCGAGTACACAGGATTTGATCAAATTTGGGGTTTCATCCTTGTTGCCCATGAAATATACCCAAGTGAATCTTGAACAATCATCATTTATCACTAAGCAGTACCTCTTCTTTCCAACACTTGGAACACTCACTGGACCAAACAAGTCCATGTGAAGTAATTCCAAGACCTCATCTATTGTGTTTATCAGTTTGCTCTTGTGTGAGGATTTGTGCTGTTTTCCTTTTAGGCAAGATGTGCATTTTTCTTCTAGATTGAACTCTCTTGTGGGAAGGCCAACAACATGTTCACCTTTCACTAGTTTGTTCATGTTCTTCAAATTTACATGACACATCTTCCTATGCCATAGCGCAGTTTCATTCTCAGTTGCCTTTGATACAAAGCATGAACCACCTCTTGAAGTTGCAGTATTCATTCTCAGTTCATAGAGGTTTTCGTTTCTTGGAGCCATCATCATAATCATTTCGGTTGGAATCAGAAACTCTGGCTTCAAAATCAGGCAATGTTCATCATTAAAGGCAACCTTGTATCCCTTGTCACACACTTGAGAAATGCTCAGCAAATTGTACTGTAGTCCTTCAACATGTAGAACATTCTCAAAGGATACTTTGCCATTTGTGAGTGTTCCCTTTCCAACAATTTTTCCTCCATTTTCTTCACTCCCAAATGCAACTGGTCCCTCATACTTCTTCACATAATTAATCAATGCAGACTTGTCACATATCATGTGCCTTGAACATCCACTGTCCATATACCATAGACCATTGCTACTCATGGACTGCTTCTGCACACACACAAAAAAAAGGAATCAGTTTGATTCTAAGTTACAAACTCCATCAGTTTGTAATTCAGAGATAGTGGAGGATGCATCAGAAGTTGGGATTGGAACAGGTGGTGGATCTTCATACACGACTTCACAATCCTCATCAGTGTCGGACTCTGATCCAAAGTGCACTGCAGACACTTTAATGCTACTATCAACTTCCTCAATCACCTTATCCTTCCCTTCTTCTACTTCCTTCTTTGCCTTCCACTTGAATCCTCTTGGTTCAAATCCTTGTTTCAACAGAAACTTCTCATCACCATTTAGAACACCTGGTCTCCTCTTTGCTTTCTCTTCATTAGGTGACCTTTTGTTCCTGTCTGTTGTTTTCAGGATTTGGCCATTTTCTTTGATCTTCAAAGTTGTTTTGAGCCTTTGTTCCAACATAGGCTGATGGTGCCTATCTTCAGATGGGTTTTTATTTCCATTCAAGTGTCTCTCATATATTTCTTTGTAGCTTTTCATGTCATAGCCACTTACCACATCTGGAATTTCAAAAATAACCTCAAGAACCCAGCAAGAGTCAGTGTGATGCCCATATGCATCACATTTCGTGCAGAACACTTTAGCAAAGCTTCCCAAATCTTCAAGAAGTTTCTTGTCCTTGATCTTGTCACTTGGTTTAGGGAAGTCAAATCCTAAAGATGTCTTTGGATTCAAAGTGTTGGAGAAATCCATCTTGATTGGCTTGCTGAGATCAATTGCTTGTGGATATTTTTCTTTGACAAAAACAATTTTTCTTCAGCTTGGATGGCATTCTTGAAGAGCCTTCCTCTTGTTCTTTTGGATATCGTCTTTTTGGAGCATTATCCACATCACCAACATCAAATAATTCATAATTAGAAAAGACTGGGTAGATTGGTGGATGACTCTGATCATAAGAGGATTTAATTGATTGTTCTGTTTTCTTCTTGATGGCTGGCTGTGGTCTAGCACATATATCAAATGGAACATGCTCTCTTCTCATTCTCTCTTGGTGCTTTCTTCCCTTTGATGTCATTGGAGGCAGAAGAGGAATTTTGTCACTTTTCTTTTTATTTGTTCTTTTCTTCTCCTTTGATGACTTAAAGCTTCCACAGCTACAGTTGCTTTCTTCACTGGAGTATTCACTCCACTTCTTTTTCTCTCCTTGAGGCTATTAATCAATCACAGTTTCTTGCTTATCAGTCTGTCTCATCACAAATTCTCCATCCTGATCTACAATCACATCATCATACTGCTTGATAAATTCAGGCTTATCATCAAACACATTTTTGAATTGTTTGAGATACTCACTTCTGCTCTCTTTATCAACTTTCAAAGGGTAACTATCACAGAAAGGTGGTGGTACCTTCTTGTACTTCTCTTCATCTGTCATTTTGTCAACATGACCAATAATGTTTCCTGTAGAGACAAGGTTTTTCTAAAACTCCATTTCAATCAACAACTCTGCATTCTTGAGTTTTTCTTCAGCAAACATCTTCTTTAGTCCTTGTATCTCAATTCTCATTCTGGATTGAGCTTGATATGATACCATACAATCATCCTCCAATCCCTTGATTTGACTTTCATATATAGCCTCACTATCCGCATACACATTCAAAAAGACATCCTTCCTTCCACATTCTGTTTTCCATTTTCCAACCTCCTGATTTAATTCATCAATTGTAGCAAGAAGATCAGAAATAGATGTATCAGAATGTACCTGAGTGTTGGAAGATTCAGCCTTGTCATTTATTTTGGCCATGAATGCAAAATTTGTTCTTTCCATCTCAGCAGCATGATTACTCCAGTCAAACTCTCCATCCTGAGCCACCCTTGTAACAGCTACATTCCCTTGATCCCTTTGCTGGTTCACACCATTTTGAGATGGTCTGTTTTGATTTGTGTGAACCTGCATCTGATTATTTCTCTGAGGTTGAAATGTTTGTTGCTGGGTTCTATTCTGATTTTGATAGGGATTTTGGTTGGGCATTTGATTCCTTTGCTGCTGGAAGTTCTGATTCTGGTTTTGATAGAATTGGTTCTGGTTAACTTGATTGCCAGACTACCTTGGCATGTCGCATTCCCTTGCAAAGTGTCCCGGTTGTTGACAGTTATAACAGATGGCTTTGGATTTGTCAAATCCAATCCTTTCATTAGGTCCATTGAAACTGGTTCTGCCTGTTCTGTTATACAACCTTTTGCTTTTTACTGCCAACATAGCCGCTTGCCATTTGATGTCCATATCTTCTAAATCATCAGCTTCTATCTGTTCTAAGTCTTATTGCACGATGCTTTTGTTTATCAGATTTTTGTCCACAAAGGCATGGTAAGACTCAGTGAACATTGAGAATAATACCTGGTAATCTGTATCTTGAGTTGGATTGTGTTGTGCAAAAGTAGACTGCCCATTTCCAATAGATTGATTTTCATCTTCCATCAGCTGCACATTGAATCTTGACTGACTGTTAATAGATGAGTTTGCTTCTAATGGTTCCTCAATGATAGGTTGTTGATTCTTTATCGAGAGATTGCCCATTGGTGCCACAAGAGCATTGTTCATTTGAAAGCTTGGCTTGTCCTCTTGAATCATATGATTCTCAATCATTTCATGCTCAGCAGCCTTAAGAAAGGTAATCACATCATCCAATTTGAAGCTAGGAAAACTTGCCTTTTCCTTTATAAACTTGCTTGCAGTGTACCGTTCTCCAGATAGAGCTGACAGAAGTTTCTTGTTAAGCTCAAAATCGGAAATCTGCAAATCAGTGGTCCTAATTTCATTCACAATGGTCATGAACCTTTGTAACACTGACTTCAACCTTTCTCCTTCTTTAAACCTAAATCTGTCCAACTGCTGCTTCAGTCGGTCTTTCTTAATATCTCTCAACTCAGTGTTCCCTTCAAACATTTCAATCACTGCATCATACATATCCTTTGCGTTTTTATGATGATTTACAGTGGTTAAAATTTCCCATGAGAGCCCCAACTTCAGCATTGACAGTGCTTTATCGTCTCTCTTTTTTCATTCTCTAATCAACCGCAACGTTGTTGTTTGGAGCTGCTGAAGGAATATAGTTCCCTTCAGTGATAGCTATCCAAAGTTCTGGATCGCTATAGTTCACTGCAGCTTCAAATAGCACCTTCCATTTTATGAAGTTCTCTTGTCCAAGCAACCTTGGAATCTTGTTGGTTGACACTTCCTGTTCTTCCATTTCACCAGATCTGAGTTTTTCAGCAGCTGCTCACAATGAATCTTCAAGCTTCTTCACAAACCCTCAGTCTCGTGGTCTTCAGTGAGCTTACTAAAGCTCTGATACCACTTGTCAGGACCGATCGTCGGGTGAAACCTTAGCAAATGTTTGACAAGAACACACCGACTCGAATACTCGAAAGACCGATTGAATATCCCGGCGGAATCAGGATATCCAATGATTGAGAATGAAGGATTGTGAACAGATATCAAACACAAAACAGTAAATGATAATCAGTAAAAGCTCATTCAGAGACAAAGATTCACTATATTTAATAATACATCAGTGGTACAGTGAATCGAATGTCTAGTGTTTTGTGTGACGGCGGCGGTTCTCGAAATCCGTACCTAGAAATCCATGTCGAAAAACCCCCCCTAAAGGTAACCTAGGACGTCTATTTATAGACCTTGATTTTCCTTTTCAGACGTCCTAGTCATTACATAATGAAAGATAAATCTAATACAAGTGTTACAGTCCTCGAGCAAGGTACATACCTTGCTCAAGCAAACTTCCTATTCTAGGTGTGCTCGGTGAGTATCCTCGAGCAGACTTTACTGGGTATATATTCTCTTTCGAAAAATACATATTCCCTTTAAGTAAGCTTCATTCCTCTTGACTTGTTTAAACTTTGCTCGAATAAATCCATCGAGCAAGCTCATTCTTCTTGATGTCTTCAGCTTTTCTTATTCAGCAATGTTTAGCATGCTCGGATGTAAATCTTGCTCGGTAACTAACCTGTGCTCGAAGTCTTTGCTTTGATTCACGTGACATCCTCTTATTGCATCCATGCTTGTCCCCATGTGCTCGATCATCCTGTGCTCGTAACACGTGGCTGGAACTTGTATGATCAAGTTGTTTGCTCGATTGGCAATTCGTGCTCGATAGAAGAATACTCTTGCTCGTTGAAGTGTAGCTTGCTCGAAGCCTTTTACACTTAGAAGAATCAACCATTTAAGGTTCAGAAGCTTGCTCGATGTAGTAAAAACCATGCTCGATTGTCTGGGCTTGCTCGAATTCCATACTTAGCCATTTCTGAGGAGGTTGAGAAGATTCCAATCTTCCTTATCAAAAATCCGACCCAACAGTTTAGCTGAGGCGTAGCATGCTGTCACCCTGGGTTTCTTTTTTTTACTTGACCTCTTTAATCCCTCACTGTCACATCCCGTTAAGCGAATTGCGGAAGCGTAAAACGGAAATGCAACAGATACAACTGGTATCAAATACATTGTTCATAAAGAAACATTACTAACTAATTTACAATATATTATATCGTTCTAACATCTTTTACAAACTAGGTGATACAATCAAACCGGTTCTTCAATTACTTTACTTCTAACTCAAATGCCCATGAAATCAATCACCAATCAGACACGTAACGCACAGGAAATTACTTCTCATACCTGATTACCTGAAAAGCATGTTAAAACAGGTCAACTACGAACAGTTGGTGAGTTTCATAAGTTTAACAAAATCAGTTCTGCGTACCACACAGTCATAGTTTGTATGTACGCGCGTATGTAAAAATATGTATTTACGTTTGTATAAATATGTACAACCATATCCTTGTGTGTGCATATGAACACATGTACGTTTATAATATAAATTCGAAATTTCGGTAAAATCGTGATTGTTTGTTCGTACTAACTGTTTCCAATTTTTGTGTTTAACCAACCACTGTGGACCCCCTTCCTCTCACAACGGTTACACATAAACTCAACCACTGTGGCCCCCCTTCCGCCCACAATGGTTCCGCGTTAACATCAACCACTGTGGTCCCCATTCCAACCACAATGATTCCACGTAAACTCAAACATTATATAGTGTATAAGCAAATAATTAGTATATTCTACACATAGTATTTCCTACGGCTAATCACATAGCATGTATATAGACACATATACCTATATAGTATTTATCACGTATCACCAAATACTGTGGCTACCCATCCGCCCACAATACGCATAATCACATTATTTTCTTAACATTCAGGTCATAATCAAGTTAGTTCATTTAATAAGTTGCAGCAGAACTTGGCTCATAGGCCATACTCAACTTTAGTTTATAAGTTGCAACAGAACTTAGCTTATAGGCCATACTCAACTTTAGTTTATAAGTTGCAGCAGAACTTGGCTCATAGGCCATACTCAACTTTAGTCTAGTAAGTTGCAGCAGAACTTGGCTCATAGGCCATACTCAACTTTAGTTTATAAGTTGCAGCAGAACTTGGCTCATAGGCCATACTCAACTTTAGTTTATAAGTTGCAGCAGAACTTGGCTCATAGGCCATACTCAACTTTAGTTTATAAGTTGCAGCAGAACTTGGCTCATAGGCCATACTCAACTTTAGAACTTGGCTCATAGGCCATACTCAACTTTAGTTTATAAGTTGCAGCAGAACTTGGCTCATAGGCCATACTCAACTTTAGTTTAGTAAGTTGCAGCAGAACTTGGCTCGTAGGCCATACTCAACTTTAGTTTGTTACTATTGTGGCCCCCCTTCCGCCCACAATAGCCCCATAATCATCACAGACCACGTTATCCCCATGGCCATTACAGACCACGTTGTCTCCCAAATTAGTTATCTCCACTCAATATATCAATCAATGATAATAATCATCTTTCATCAGCACGTAGTCAATCATTATGTTTGTAGGGACTTTTCATATATAAATGTTCAGATATTTTATATCCTGATCCGTTTTCAGATAGATAACGTGTATAAACATGCTTTCCACCCCAAAAGTTCGTAAAATAGTTTATAGAGTGGGGTCATGAAACTCACAGTTTTGTAGGCACTCAGTGCGAGGTCAGCTCGGGGTTCGTTTCCCTTGCTGTCACTTAGTCCCTATAGTCCATATTATATTAATATTAATATTTTAATATTATTATAATCTCAGTACTAAACTGGGCTGTATAACTAATCTGGGTATAGCTGGAACGCCCAGAAAGTGGCTATAGGCTTAGGTTGTGATGTTGTTCAATGTCTAATACTTAAAACCGAACTTGGCTCAGATTCCCGTTTTCCTAGCTGGGCCAAGTTGTTCGTTTACGCGTTCAGAAAACAGATATGGGAAAATAAGCTTGGGTAAATGTATTGGTTAATAAAATGATTAAGTTATAAAGAAGGATCACATACTGGGGTCCCAGATTAGCCTCGCGGCGTTTCCGTTTATTCAGTTTGATTTGAGAAGAAACGCGCACAATCTATCCGGATTGTCCAGGTTTCTCATAGAAAAGTTCGTTTTTACTTAATTAATCCAAAAATATGATTTTTGATCACTCTTGGTGTTTTGATATTCCCGCAGGTTCGTTAGTCGCGAACTTGCTGGTTTTATAAAAACTGAATTTGTTTAATCTTCAAATTAGTATAATTAATTAACCGTTAATCATTAAATTATGAAAATTTAGCCACTTATCAATTAAAATATGTAGATTTTTATAAAAATATTTCTGGAATTATTTACTGATTTATTAATTTATAAAAATTCATTTATCAGCTATATTTCGCCTGAAAATAGTCCGTTTATCCCAAACAATTTCCAAAAATTCCACAAAAATTCCTGAATACTCAAATCATGTCCCAAAACAACCTGTATCAATTCCAGAATGTAAAAAGCTCGTGCAATATTCTTTTCGGCCCAAATTCGGCTGTAAAAAATGCACACGAACGCAAATAAACAAAACACCTTTAAACTTCTCCAAATGATCCCAAAATTCATATGTTATCAAAATAAATCAAATCTGAGTTCCCAGAAAAAATTCATAATTTTTGAAGTATTTTAGCTATTTTTCCCAAATAAACGTCCCAATTCGGTAATAAATTCGTCAAATATTTTCGGATGGTCGAAAAATTACCAAATTTGAACAGGGACTTATTGACCTGGTACCTGATGTCCCTACAAAATTTCAAGTCCTAAAAATATGTACATCACAACATTAACCTAAATAGCCTGTAAGCGAGTGTTTCGGTATTACCTTAGCGGGTTTGGCTCATTTCTGACTTTTTAATCAAGTTTTCAGCTTCTTGTGCTTCTAATAAAGCTAGGTACAAGTCCTATATCACAAACCAAGCAATTTTTCATCAACATAACAGCCCTTAACTTAGGGTTTCGGCTAGTGCACAAAAACGAACTTTTGAACCGTAAAAACGCCGTTTCAACCCTTTCATCCGTGTTTATGGCCAAAAAAACTATCAAAACAGGTTCCTTACCGTGTTTACGATCAAAACATGTTTATGGACCATTTTTAGGATTTTTACACGGTTAGGAATGATTTTTAGTAACCAAGACATGTTTTTATGGTATTAAACAAGTTTAAACAAGCATAAAAGCTACATATTTAAGCTCCTTACCTTAGGGTTTGAAGGTTTTCTGGATGGAGCAGAAGTGGTGTCCAGAATTTTCAAGAAATGAGGTTGAAAATGGCTTGAATCTAGTTTATATGTGAAAAGAAAATGAAGGGGGTGGGGTGGCGGCTGCGGCCGGAGCTTCATGGGCTCATTTTGGGCCCATTTTGGCCCAAGTTTCTGATTTCTCAACCCCAAATACGAAAAGCCCGGTCCAAATTTAGTTCGGGTTCGGTTTTTGGCACGAAAAACTTATCGGGTGCGCTAAACAGCGCGAAAACAAGTGTTTTTCGGCTAATTTTGTGTAAAATTATAAAAACATACTATATGTTTGTAAAAATCAAAAATATTTTCACGGATCGCTTAAAAATTTTCAAGTAAGTGTTTGGTAAGTCTTTTTTGGCTTAACGGATGATACAATGCTTGGTTTGTAACTATCTTTCGCGTTTAAGTCTATAGCGGGTAATTAAACGAGCATGTTTTCGTTTAACTTGTTTGCTATCAAACTAAGGCCATGTTACTAATATTTTAGCTTGCATAGATCGTATATCACTTATAGATGGCACCCTGGGAAATCCGGACCATAACCAGACCCGTTTGGTTATTCGTTTGTTCGTTACGCAATAAGCTGTTAAACGCTTATTCGAGTTTGTAAGTACTAAGGTGTACTCGGTTTTGCCACGGATGTCAGACTCACTCCTTCGAGAACGTATGTGTAAGGGTTCTAGCCAAGTAGTAGCGTAATATCATTCCAAGTACCTTTTTACTTGTTGAGTTACTAGCTTTGTTCCGGTTTGTAGGCTTTGTGCCCGTAGGGGTTTTGTCTCTTCAGTTTCTTATGTATGATTATATTATTAGGATTTGTCTCCATCTGCGCCCGTTCCTATATATAGCGGGATTCGGGGTCAAATCCCATTTTAAGGGGGGTAGACTTATAACGCCCGTAAATTTTGTTAATCGGCTCAATCGTTTATAAAGGTTCGTTTAAAAGTCGGGGTTTCATCTTTCTAATTTAGAGCCTTGTAATACGTTTTAAATGTCCATTTATCCATCCTTTTTCCCAAAACATCACCTCTTACAACTTAAAGTGTTATACTAGTATGTAGCACTTGACATTTTCGTTTAACGGCATGCACGTTGTAGAGTTTGTATAATTCTCGGGTTTGATCGGGCATACTTCAGGGACCTCCTTGACATTCCGGTAAGTCAAACTAATTAACTTTTTCATCCAAATTGTTACATCTTTCTAATTAGAGGGACTAGGGTGTAATATTCTAAATTATATCACAAAAAATAAAACAAAAACCATAACCCCCCTTTTCCTTCAGCAGATCAGAAGAAAATGCAGACCCCAAGCCCCCGTTTTTTTTTCTTTTTCCAGCCATAATCAAGGTGTGAAACTTTGATTCAAGGTTAGTCCTACCTAAGTCTTTTTCACCATTAAACCCCTTGTGGAACATGTTAGGGTTGAGTTTCGATGATAACAGTTTCTCGCAGATTCGTACTCGTTTATTTTTTGGTTTGTAACTCATTGAAAGTTTATTGTTTTTGATCGATTCTTGTTTCTATCATGTTCTACTTTGAATCTAGTTTCCAGAAAGGTATAATATGTAATTTTTGAACGAGCTTTGAATGGTTTTTATGATTTTATAAGATCGAGTGTCAAAGCTGATGCGGGATGACGGACTCTGGTATGTCTTCCCGACATCATAAATCCTTTTACACAAGTCCAAATTGGTTGGTTCCACTTCTGGAACTTAGTATTTTGAGTTAGGAATCAAACTCAATTGGAATTGTTTAATTTGGTTTGGTAACGATTTTTCTAAAAATAAAACCATTTTGTTATACACTGAAATAGCTGCACATACCTTTCTGTGTTGGAAGAATTTTTATGATATTTGTGTCCACTGGAAAAATATAATAAAAATATTTTTATAAATCTAATACATTTTTGAAAATCTGGTAAATTCATAATTTATTTCTATGGTTTTTCTATGTAATAAAATACATCTTTACATGATAAAATCTGCACGTTATACTCGTTATCGATTTATTCGTTCGTTTTTGGCTTAACCGGTGGCTGTCCAATTGAGCAATTTTGGGACTGTTTTGGTTGGGGTTTTTGCACCAAAATCTTCGTAGGTATGTCTAGTATAACATACTTTATAATCGTGTCGATTGGTGTTCATTTGATTGGTCAACTTGTTGTAGATTGAAAACTAGTTTTCTGTTGTCTAGAATAGTGTTTTGTTGCGTTTAATGCAAGGGATGAAGTAAGTGATGACCAATTCAGTTCGGATAGCTTCGGTTTAATATACGAGCTATTGGAAAATTATTTTTATAAGTATTGGGCTGAATTGGTTGTCGGTTACTCAAACGGGTCGGTACAACGCGTATTCATGTTTATTGATTAGTAGGTGCGTTGTGCTTGCAAGTTACCAACCTATTTGACTCGCTTAGCGTCGTGTGGACTTGATGGCTGTGAATTTATCATATTGGGTCCACACGGGGCTGAGTTGGATGTTAATTTCCTAAACAACTCTTAAACGCGCGTGTTGGTGTCACCTAGTGCTTCCAGGGGGTAATTTGGGAATTCTTTATTCTCGGGAGTATCTAAGGGTCACGTTGGTGAATGTAAGGCCCCGGGGGCTGTTATGATTGAGTTTGATGAGGTCGAGATTTTAGGTAAATCGAACCATGTTAGAACCTCTCGTAGGATACACGAGTCCTTTCGATGTCGTTAGTAATGATTGTATGTAAACCGACAGGTGTTTGAGTTTTGAGGATACTTAGGGGTTATCAAGCTCGTGGTGAAATTGTGCCTTGTGTCAGGTGAGTTCATGATGCCCCTTTTTAATCTTTTTATGATTTGGGCTAGCATACACACCGTATTACAATTTTACCGACTATACTCGCTTAAACTAATTGGATGGTTTTATATGGCCTTACTTGTGTTGGTGTGTTCATGAAAATATGGGTGAATTATATTCTATGCCTTAGAATATTTGAGGCTCGTTTTATGGTTATATATCTTATAAAGTTATAGATATTACTTATGGTCTAGACTCAAGGATATAGGCTAACTCGTATTGAAGTATGTCATGATATGATATTTATGAAGGTGTATGCAGGTGTTACTTTATGACCATAAGCTTACTTTCATGATGATATATATATATATATATATATATATATATATATATATATATATATATATATATATATATATATATATATATATATATATATATATATATATATATATACGCGTGTTTATACATGCGTTACTTTATGGCCAATAATTGGTGATGTTAATTAGTCGTTATCGACTAAGGATGTTTGCGTATGCCTACTTTGTGATTGCATGCGGATGGATGCGGATCTTGTCCGGGCCAAACTATACTACTCAGGTTCTTAAATCCTGTGGAGGGCCCTGGAAAGCCCGTGATGGGGGAGGCTCGTGTGGCATGATCACCATCAGATGGAATGATACGTGTTTGGGTTGTACGTGTGCTCGAATCTGATGTTATTACTTGGATGATATTTATAGGGATATAAATATGTAGATGTATATATATGCATAAGTATGATTACTTATTGTTGATGATGGCCTAACTGTTGTATCCCGTCTTATTTTGAAACTCTTGAAATGATTATTATAAACGACAATTATTAAAACTTGAACCTACTCAGCTCAAGCTGACTTTGTGTGTATGTTAGTGTGAGTTTCAGGTTAGGAGGAGGATGCTTACCGCTTGGACGTGATCGAGGCTACTGGGACGGTTGAAGGCATATCTAGTCGGAAAGTTTTCAATAATAAACATTGTTTCTTTTCAATTTTTACTAAATACATTTAAATTTGGTTTTGGGCATAATTCCCGGGTTTTGGGAACTTTGTTTTAGTACTTGTCATTTTCTGCTGTTTATTACTCTGAAACGATTTTTAATAAGATGAATTTGTTTGACTTTAAATTTTTGAGAATTTTTGGATATGATTACCAACTGTAGGATTCCCGGGATTCGCGGTCTTACAGGATGCAAGATCAATTTCAAGTCTATAACAGCGGGTTGTCGATTCTTAGGAAACCGGCTTGTTTCCTGCCAGTGTAAGAAGCAGACAACCGTCTCAACTTCAACAGCCGAAGCGGAGTATGTGGCAGCCTTGAGTTACTGTTCACAGGTTCTCTGGATCCAGTAGCATCTACGGGATTACGGTTTGAAGTTTCTTACTACTCTTATTTACATTGAAAATTCGGCCGCTATTTCTATCACCAAAAATCCGGTTCAACATTCAAAAACTAAGCATATTGAAATCCGATATCACTTTATACGTGATTGTTTTGAAAAGAAATTAATTGACATTGAAAAAATACATACTAATTTTCAAAAAGCTGACCTTTATACCAAGGCATTTGATAAACACACTGTATGCTTATTGCAATAATGTATTGGTAGATCTTTTGACAAACAAGTAAGTCCTAGTAAATGATATAAACCTAAATTGCCGAATATATAAGATTATTAGTTCTAGAAAAAGTCTTGATAATGATGACAGAAATGTAATAATCTGGTCATACTCAAGCCTTCTAATCAATTTGAAAAACAATTGTTTAGAAAAAGCTTCTAGTTGGTGGTTAACGCTTCAACGATGTATAGTTTTATGGCCTTAAATCCTGTATTGATGGTATGCTTTAAGGTACCTGACTCCATTGGGTCTTTATGCAGTTTTACATCTGGTATTCATTTCGATGAATATTAAAATAATGCTTAAAAAGTGAACCCGCAGAGTAACTGCTTAAGTCTCTAAACTTGATCGCAAAATATACTTTTTGTACAAAATGAATTACAGACTTGATCAAACCACGCTGTGAGTCATACATTGTCCCCTTGCTCGCGTCTTATTACCATTAAGAAACGGACCACAAGGGACACAATGTCTGCAAACCGACAGATGAAATGTGCATACTCATCCATGGGAACGGACCTTAGGGTATTGCTTGATAACGGGGCTATATCTTGTAGTAGTGATTACAGACTATGTTGCTTAAAATCATTCATTTTTAATCAAATTGATTCTTCGGTTTAAGTCAAGTTGGGGCGATTTGGAGAGAATCAAATTAAGTTTGAATCAAGATTAGTGCTTATAATTTCTTATATTCGTGCCTAATTGAACCAATTAAACGTATCACCGAAAGCTCTGAAACATTTGTTAGAAGATTTAGGTGGACAACAGTACCAATAATCAACTTAACATCAGTCATAATAAAAGCTGAAAATAAAACTGTGACGGACGGTAATTTTGATCAATATGATTCCCTGCTCGAATTCAGAAAAATATGTACTGTTTTTATAGTATAGTGTTTACTGCTTTGCATTTACAATTTTTCTTTTAATTTGAAAAATTTAAAAATACAAAAATATTTAATTTTTCTGCGTTATTTTCGATTTACCGAGCTAGCGAATAATCCTAAACAAAAAGAAAACAAAATTTTGTTGCCCCGAATTTTAAGTTAAGTCATGCTTAACGTATTTACAACTGGTATCAGTTGGTTTTTAATGTAAAAATCCATTTAATTTAAACATTACCAATCTTTGATGGATCGGGTATTTTAAAGTATACAATTCAAAACCTAATTAGTTTTTAATTGATTATTTAATTCATTACAAAACCCTAATTAGTTTTTAAATGATTATTTAAATCATTAATGAGATTTTATCTCATTCGTTAATGGTATAAGGTGATTCGTTATCATTTGTTTAACGAATGTCAAGCCTTTCGTTCGTTATACGTAACAAATGAGTATATCATTCGTTATATATGTCATTCACTTCCGTTGTGCATAACAAATGGAAGACATTCGTGTAAATAGTTAACAAATGGAATGATTTGATAATGTATCATTCGTTAAAATTTTAATGAATGTCACTGAGATTCGTTATAATGTTGATGAATATGGTGTATTAACGTATCATTCGTTGATTTGTTAACGAATGTGAATCTAATTCATTTAAATCTTGAACGATTAAGATTTAACGAATAGGGTTTAATTTAACGAAAAGGATCAGATTCGTTATGAGGATAATGAATAAGGCTCTTTTAAGTTTACAAATGAGGTCATTCGTTAATTCAAATTTGAACGAATGACCTCGATATGCGTGAAATTATTGAGAGCTTATAATCCCAATGCAGACGAGTGACCCTTCATTCGCCTGATTCCTATTTCATCATCAACCTAAAAGAATGTCTCGCAAAATTTTTTCAGAATCCTTAAACTCAATCATATTGCAATTAACTACTATCATTGCATTCTACATGTGTAGACGAGCTCGCTGACATCAGATTCTAGATATATGATTTGGATTTCAGGGATTAACTTGTTAATTTATGAACTAATATGAGCTGTCCGTTATATACTCAAATGTTATATGTTTTGATGAAAATGATAATCGATAAACTTGATTTAATGTGTTAAATAAGTTTTCGAATCTATATGTTGAGTTTGATTGTTAAAATTTGATAAGGGTTCAGTGGTTTATCAACGATGTTCATCGTCATTGACTTGTTGAAGTCAAAGAATCTTGTATTTTGACTCTTGATTGTCAAGGTTTAACGTATCACAGAGTCGTTATGTTAATGAATGTGATTATTCTTTATTTCTTTAGCAAATATAATTATTCGTTATTTCTTTAACGAATAAGACTAAATTCGTTAAAGGAATAAAAATTCGTTAAGTGTAACGAATGTCTATACGAGTAAGTATAGATTCGTTAGATAACATGAAAAAGTATAGATTCGTTAAGGAATGTGAAATTCGTTTGTTATAAGGATAACAAATAAGATACTCATTCGTTAATCAGTATGATATTTGACATTCGTCTATTAAAGGATAACGAATAAGATACTTATTCGCTAATCAGTATGATATTTTAATAATTTTTAATTCTTGTTTAAACAGATATGGCTGACGAGATCATTCAAAACCCTGCTCCCAAGCAACAACCAGAGGCTAATCCAGAACAACAGCCTGAGGCTCAAGCTTAAGAACAAGTTGATTAACCCGAGCAAGCTCCAGTTCTATTATCATGGAATAAAAGCCAAAACATCTGTGCCTTTTTGGACGATAATTTTGAAGACTCGCCTATTTTCGGAGGAATGATAAATTTCTTGCTGCGTTCAAGGATCTACAAGGCTATCTCAACCCAGACTTTGGTTTATCAAAGCATTATACGGGCCTTTTAGGATACTGCTAGGTTTAACGAAGCCGAGAACCAGATAGAAGCAGTAATACAAGAGAAACATGTGGTGATTGATGTGGGGGTTATTAGAGATGTTTTAGGCGTTGTTGATACAGTGGACGACAGATGTGAGTTTGATAAGAGTTTGATTCGCGGATTGTTGGTAAGGGTTAGATACAATGGAGATTTGGACAAGTCGATGTATAACAAAGCGAATTTGTGCAAGCATTAAAAGTATTGGCTTCATGTATTGATACATTGTCTCGGTGGACGTAAAGGAGGATTTGATGAATGCAGAGTTATGCTGCAATATGCATTTGTTGCCTTAGTGTTAAACAAACCGTTCAATTTCTCTGAATTGGTTTGTTATCACTTGAAGGAGAATCTCACAAGCCGTCACAAGTTTCTTATGTATCCGAGTTTCTTGCAGCTTATGATTAATGATCTACAACCTACTTTGGTTAAAGATCCAGATGACTTGTTGAAGCTGGAACATATGAATGCGGAGACTATGAGACGGTTACGATCTTATTGTGGTCAAAGTATTCAAGATCGGCCAAGGTATAAGCGTTTGATTAGCCATCTTGCCAATATTGACTATCAAGAGCCATCCAATGATTGTTGGGCTCTTGATAATTCGGATTCTGAGCATGAGGGTGGCGGTGATGGTGGAAATGGTGGTGATGATGGTGGTCAAGGGCCACGCACTGAATTAACGTATGAGTAGAAGGACTAAACCTAAGGGAAAAGAACCAATGGTGGAAAGGGGGGAAAAACAGAAGAAGCAAAGGGTGAGACGTGGGTCGGATATTGAGATACCGAGTCAACCGTTTGAAATATCGTCTCCACCCGTATCTATTTCAGCTCCTATTCCTACTTCTACTATGTCTCAGAGTAATCCGAAATCTCCTGTTCCTGTTGTGACTCGATCTCCGACTCCAGTTCATCTGCCTATTTCTCCAGTACCTCCGACTATGACTCTGATGACATCTATGTCGGATCCGTACTTTGAAGACGTGTTGCAGACTGTATTGGCATGCACGCCTAGTCCACAACCAACTACTCCTGCTACTCCAGTAACTCCTACTACGTTGCAACGACTTAATCACTCATTCATGACGTTTAATCATCCTCAGGGTCCTATGCAACCTATCCATCTGAACTTTTATGGTATGTCTCCTCAGACTCAATGGTTTCATATGATGAATCTGTTGCATCTATAACAGACTTAGATGCAAGCAGACAGAGCAGCTCATGAGTTAGCACAGAGGAATATGTTTAGGCATATTCAGTTCGTTCAAAGAGAAAACAGGGAACTTAAAGCCCTTGTTGCTGCTCAGGGGGAGAGACTAGATAAACAAGATGAGATCATCTTCCAATTCACGTGAAAATAAGATGAGTTGAAAAGGTTGAGGAATGATGAGGACGATCTGGATGAGGGAGGTGTTGGTGATCAGCAACCGGGCGGTAGTGCACCGCCGACAGGTAATCAAGCTGGTGGAACGAGTACGGGCGGTGGTAGTGAGGGAAGTAATTTGCAGATTGTGCCGTACAAGGACTATACTAGATCTAAACCAATTGATGTTATACCGGCGAATATGCTCTTATTTGTGGGTATGGACGGGATTGTGTATAGTATGGTGAATGCTGATGGGATCGAAGAGGGTGAGTTTGTTGATCACTCGTTGACTAAAGAACAAATTACCCTGCTTCTGGATCTGAATGAGGATGAGGTTAAGGAACTTGGGAAGACAGTTGAGGTTGATATTTATTTTGAGGAAAGTACGAATCCAGGCATTCCGCGTGGGAATGTGCCTGAGTATGAAGAATTTGAGGTGGAAGATGTAACTACTGAGGAGTATCCTGATTTTAATGCTGACAACTACAACGATTTAGGTATTTCATTCTTCAATACAGAGCATTTTGATGAAGCAGAACAACGTCTTCGAGAAGAAATAGAGATGTGGAATAAAGCAGCCGAGAGAAGTCACCTATTTGCGAAAGAGAGGAAACGTAAACGTGCTTTAGATGGTATGTTTGAGCATGATGTGAAACGTATGTATAAGATGATCGAGGCCTTTCGGTATCATGAACAGGAGGAAGTCAGATTAGCAAAGGTCCGAGCATCTGCATACCAAATGAAAAGGTACATGATTGTAAAAGATGTGAAGGGTTATTTGGTTGCTTGGCAATATAATTCAGAGCTTAAGGCATATATCGTGAAGCAGGAACATGGTATTTATTATTTCAAGTGTCCACACAATATACTATCTATGCCGAGATGGGATGTAAGAACACTAGCCAACATACCGTGTGTGAATCGTGGTAAAGATCAATGAGCTGAGTGGTTCTATGCTCATCTGCTTCATGAAGCCCGTTATGGTTTCAAGTTCTTCAAGCCGCAACTGCCGACACACAAATATATCGATGAAATCGATCCTCGCACTGGCTAGAGAAAGATCATTTTACAGGTGAAGCCGCCGATGACTATGAAGAGGGCGCCAATGAAGATCTTCCATTAGAGTCTGTTCACCCCGTTCAACAGATGGTATTATGACAATCAGACGGGTGAAGCGGTTATAGTATTTGGCACCAGATCTAACACGTGGATTATCCGTGTGATCGATCCAATGTGGCTAGTTAACTTATCTGAGTCTGACAGCGACGCGTTATTTCATTGTCAGATCAGATTTGCTAACGTAAGCGACTACGATCTTGCGATGCAGTTTCAGAGAGTAGTTCGATTCTGTTATACATTCAAGATTCATAACTGCACAGACTGGAAGACAAAGATGTTCCAGAAATAAAGAATAAAGAGCTCGAGACGAGGGGGAGTTTGTTGATACACGTTTTGGACGTCTCGGTCTTTATTAGTTTATTATTATAATTACATGATAATGTAACGGCTATTTTGTAAACATGCACATTCACTCTATTGTAAAGCTATTCGTTACCCCGTAACGAATAAGCTACATTCGTTAAGTTTGTAAGCCACATTCGTTAACCCTGATTAACGAATGTGGCAACGAATGAGGGCATTCGTTAAATGTATTAACGAATGAGAATTTTTATTCTTTATGTTTAATGTAACGAATGACACATTCGTTAAAGTTATGTTAACGAATGTGTCATCTTCCCTATATATACCTGCAAAATTATCATTAATGTAATCAATTCGTTATTTTATCCCTCCTGAGTCATTACACTGCCCGATTTCTCTCTCAACACACATAGTTCACACATTAGCAGTATTCACGTTAATCGTATACCTAATCAATGAACAACTCGATGTCATCGTAGATCTAGATCCATAGTAGCTCTATCAGTCTTGATCATTAGTAGACTTACGTTTCTTTGAACTTTCAGCCCTTTTCTCAAATTTAGCCCTTGGGTTGGCTAGTCTCATCCTCCGGCCTTCAGAATCTGACTCTATTTCTGTCGGACCGGTGCGGGACACGGTTTCCCAACGATTCACGGGGCAGCGTGTTAGAGTGCGGAATCCTCTAACACGGCGATTCAGTGGTGATCAACAACGCACGGTTACGATTCCTAAGACGGTTTGACACCTAGGGACGGAGGAAAAGACCGACACGACGAAGATTGGCAGAGAGGATTTTCGGCAGTAGCAGGTTCGTGACTGTGTGTAGTGTGTGCTCTCTCTTGTGAAATTTCCTAAGTTTCGTTTATATATCGTATACTGATTCGATCGAATGAGTATCTCATTCGATCGAATGAGTCCTGGTTCGATCGAATCAGTCACTGATTCGATCGAATCAGTTTCTTTTGACATTTTCAGTCCGTTAACTTGGTTTCACGATCGTTATTTTCATATCGAACCATCCTGATAGAACTGGGGACATACACATGACATTTCATGTCCTAACAAACTCCCCCTTGGAGTCAGTTCTATTTACTTATAATCAATCGAGTTCTCTTGCTCGATCGTAACTCCCCCTTGGAGTTATCTCACTCTCTCTTTTCTCAAAGCTAGTGGTGCGCACGTTGCATCCACGAACTCCTTTCTTCATGAAGTTCTCTCAAGATCAAATGGTTCAGTCAGTCAGACTTACCATAGGTTCCGCAAATCCTGAGAAGCTGTCAATTGAATTTTTAGATAAACATTTAAGCACAATCTATCACAATGTTCCAAAACAAATTACATTCAACTCAAGAACAATTACAATCAGAAGATTAAACCTTGAATTACAACAAGAAACAAAATAAACATGACAATTAAGCTTCAGTTTCTTGTGCATACTTCTTCTGTTGCTCTTTCCAGTTTGATCCTGCATGTATGTCATAGGCAAAGCAAATCCTAATGACATTTCTATACGTTAATGCTTGCTCTCTGTCTTCGGGGGCATAAAGAATCTCTGTCTTGTATAGTGTATAGACATCCTCCCGTGACAAGTTTGTGAGCCACATAGGATCAAATATGCGAATTGTGCTCCAATTTCCATTGTCGTTGAGCACGATAACTGCTTCATGCAGTCTTCCATCATAGTACCAATGCCTGAATGCTTTGTAGAAGTCCTGCTTCATCTTTCTTAGAGGAATCTTCTTCATCGTGAGTGGTGGCATGTACTTCAAGATAATCATTGGCCTGTTGGTGATCGGATCGATCTCCTTTTTACTTGTATATCTCTTTGGCCTCTGTGGAGTGATCATCTTCCATTTTGAGTTGTATTCCTTTCGCAATACACTCTGATAGTACGTGGCAAATGGAGATGAACTGGCGTAAAGCATATCAAGATAGTTCAGACGGTTTAAATCATAAGTAGGAAGAGTCTTCAAGTCAGTGATACGTTGAAAGTACTCAACCCCTTTTTCTCTCTTGATAGCAATGCAATTAAGATCCTTCAGACACGCCCAAGCAATAATCTCTCCTGAAGTTCTACGACCCTTCATCTTATAAGACGTTGTGTGAGGAATGGTCGGCTTTGCTTGTCGTCTGGACCTTATCTTCTCAAGAATAGCGTTGAAAGCTTTCTTGCATTCTTCTGTTTTCTCAACGAATTCGGCTTGATCTGCATCAGAAGGCTGTTTCATTGTGTTTGACCTTTTGTCAGCCTTCTTCTGTATTTCCTCCTCGGTTACATTTTGGAAGAAACTTGCAGAGTTAGGAAGATTGTCAGTTTGAGACGTGTAGTATTCTGGATATTCTTCCTGTGTCAAGTCTTCCATTTCAACTTCATCAAATTGAGAGGGATCAGCGGCCGTAGATGATGTTGAGTCAGGTGTAGCAGCCGAAGAAGATGTTTGTTCTGTTGAAGGCAAAGCCAGATACTTGCCTGTTTCTTCATTGTATAGCTCAAACATTTGTTCCAGTTCTTCTTCTGTGAAATTGTGTGAAATTTCACCTTCTTCCAAGTCTCCACTTGCGAAGTTTTGCTGCTCATATGGATTGTCCAGTAAAAACGTGAAATATTCCGCTGCTGTTTTTGATTGCAGCGGTTGGACATTAAACGGATCAGCATCACCTGGTTGATTAAAAACCACAATGTAACACAAATTTTAAATAAACATATGTAATATCATAAACATGAAATACAATACCATTACATATGAAACTAAGTTTACACACAAATCATTAATTAAAAAGATTTAACATTTAAGTCGTCACTACATTCACTCAAATTCCTCTTAAATACCTTCACCTCCATCATCAGAAGAGTCCAGTTCGTCTGTGTCCACATCGACATTGGTTGGACCTTCCAGACGAAGAACATCTCCTTTCAGCTCGGTCACTTTTGCTTCAAGGCTTAGATTTGACTCTTTCAGCTTGTTGATCGAAGATCCTTGTTCAGCGACAGTAGCATTTAGCTGACTGTTTTCAAGCCTGAGCATTTCGTTCTCAGCTTGAAGTTTAGCAATCTGCTCATCTCTGAGTCGATTCTGTTCTTCTTGCTCTGTCTTGAACAATAACATCTTCATCATAGCCTTGTGAAGATCAGCAATTTCAGATGCAACCTTTTGAGGTATAGACATTTCCGGTTGAGGTTGAGGAGTAGGTTGTGGTGCTGACTGCGGTGTTGGTGGCTGTGCTGGTTGAGCAGGAGGGGCAGCAGAAGTCCCAACTGATGGTACCATTGAAGGACGTGGTTGATCGGAAAATAAACTCCGATACTTTCTTGTAACCTTCTTCTTCTGCCTCTTTGCAGGCCTTTCTTCAGTCGCATCTATCTCAGCCGGTTGTTTCTCGGCTCTAACTTCTTCACCAGCCTCCAGATCCTCAACATTTAAATACCAATCAGCCTGTTTTTCCTCTTCTGTCCTTGTGTCTTCCGGGGCCGCCACCTCCTCAGTGTCAGAATCGTCGCTGGATTCCTGATACGGTAAATTCTCGACGTCTGAATCACTGGCAGCATTTCTCCACTTCCTCTTCGGAGGGGCCCTGTAGGACGGATTGACTATATGCCCGAAGCATCGTTTGAGTGGTGGCCTGGTGGGACGTTCTTTGTAGGATTTGAGACGGTTGAGAGTCTCATTCTTCATGTGGTCCAGTTTCACCACATCACCTTCATTTTCTTTCAGTAGACCCGGTGCTTGAGTATCAACTATCATCTGAACGAACCTCGGGTACTGAAGAAACTTCTCGCTCTTCCCTTGTTTCAACGTGATGTTTTCCACCATATGACCAAACGTCATTTGAGAGAAGTTGTAGGGGCGGTTCATCACTAGAGCAGCTACGGTGAACTGCATGCTTTCCCTCAGCTTGTCAAAGCTAGTTCGTTGAGGCCCCAAGCAATGCATCACCACGTGTGCCAGATACTTGAATTCGGGGCACAGGTTGGCTTTGTGAAGCAGACCGGCATTGAGATCGCCGTCATACTTCATTCTTGCGAAACATCCTCTAGTTGCCGCAGGATGTAATGATGTAGGGTCTGATTCTAAGTCTACAAAGCCGCAGACTTCTCGGATTACCTGGGCAGATATTACGATGGCATGCCCTCTGACCGTGGAGCGAATAACCGACGGCACGACTGTTTTGTCGTGCGTGGCATTCCTCCAGAACTCTTGTTGAATTGACATTATAGGCTCAACGATCCTCGAGATAGGTCCAGAAATCCTTGACCTCTTCAGAAATTTGATAACTGTTGCAAAATCCTTCCCGTGGCTAGACTTTTCGTCCAGGAAAGCCACGATATTGTGCTTGATAGACGTTTTGAATGGAGCAACCACTTCTGCAACTTCAGCCATTGAATCTGTAAACTTAAACGTGTTAGAACGAACAGATATCGAAACGACTGAATGCGTTTAAAATTTTCAAATTTTCTGGACTAGTTCGATCGAACGAGCAACACATTCGATCGGGTGAGCTATTCATTCGATCGAATGAGATCTGGTTCGATAACAGACAATCGAATGAGATAGATCTTATCATTTACTTCTGATTCGATCGAACTACTAATCGAATAAGTCACATTCGATCGAATAAGAAACTCGTTCGATCGAATAGACTGATTCGACTCATTCAAGCAGAAGCCCGGAAATGAAGAACACCCGAACCCGGAAAACCAAAACGACCAAAAACCCGATCAAAACACGGTTAAAAACAAGTAAAACTTACATTTTTGTAATCTACGTGAAAAACTGAATAAAGTGATCGGATCAAAAAGAGGGTTTGAGAAAAACAAATTTGAGAGAGAAAATCCGTAATATTTTTTCGAATAATTCTGTCCGGTCGAATAAGTTTGAATATTTATACTGTTTTTGGACTTATTCGATCGAATGGACTTGTTCGTTTGGATCATTCGATCGAATGAGATTCTATTCGATCGAATGAGTCTCTTCACAACTGTTCGCATTCTCTCACACACTGATTCGATCGAAACTGTCCATTCGATCGAGTTATTCAATCGAATAGCAACCTATTCGATCGAATGAGGGAAAACATTTGAAAAATAAAATTTTTAAATTTCTTATTTCCCGTCCATCGATCGTGATGCCTTTGAACCTGCACGAAAACATAAACTTTTGACACTTGGTTAGTTTTCTTAGACATTTTCCAATCCTGAGAGCTTCGTTCCTACAGAACATATAGATCATAATACATTAGTAACAAATGGAAAAATATCAGGCTCAAACATCTTTGGGTTTTCTTGTCACTTCATTCTTTCTTTCATGCACAGCCTGTTGCACAGATGAACATTTAGCAACCTGCATGAAGTTTTCTTTCATTCCTACACACTGGATAAACATTTAGTAGGAACAGACAGGGATCAGACTACCTGTCACGATGATTTCTCATCGATTCTCAAACAAACAGAAATAGATAAAATGAAAAATAAATAGAAATAAGATCTTTTTGGTTTTTATCAAAATATTTACAGGGAGGGACAGGGATCAGACTACCTGTCACGATGATTTCTCATCAACATTAAAGCAGAATAAAATTAAAAAAAATTAATTCAGAATAAAAATCTTTTTGTATGTTTTTTTTTTTTTTTTTTTTTTTTTTTTTTTAATATTCAAACTGAAATAAACAACTGTACAAAAATTTAAAACACATTATTTTTGGTTGAGAAGGATCTATAATAAGAAATCATACAGACGTATATGACTATCTACTGAGACTTTTCGAGATTTTTCATTTTTTTTTTTTTTTTTTTTTTTAACAGAATATACGAAGTTAAACAAGACATAATGAATATTCTTTTTGTGAGAAAGATCCGAACAGGAATCATACTAATTACGTGACTGTCACACAGATCCGTGTTTAGCTGTATTATGACATAAAGAAACAGGTTGTGAGCATGTAAATAACTTAAAATGGTTTTCATCGTTTCTGTGATACGAGTTAGGTTCAATTATGTCTCAAAATTTAAGTGGGTAACAACTCAGAGATTATGATGCCTCCTATCTATTCTCAAAGCGTATTTGGCTTTCCCCAAGTCACCCCGAATTGACCTTGACCCATAGTGTCTGATTAAGGTTGTAAGTGTCTTCATCTGCTTCCCGTTTTCTTTCTTACTCCATGATTGAGAAGTCTTGACATTGTTAACTCTAGAATGTTTCAATCACTCATAAGGTAAAATTTTTTTTTTTTTTTTTTTTTTTTTTTTTTTTTTTTTTTTTTACATAGACTTCAGAGTAGTAAACAATTGCAAGTCCCGAATCTGGATCACTGCAGTTTCTTCACACACTATCTTTACGGGAATCAGAACACTTATGGGCTCGTGTATGACTGGGTAATCGCTTTTCTTCCTATCATTCGGAAAGATATATATGAAGACATACAAAACTCTTAAGGAGTTTCCACGTAAAATCGAGTAGATTTAGTATGTATCACATCTACTTTTACGCACCATAAAAAGCTACCATGACACACAATGACCGTTCTAAAGCCTTTTAAGCCTAATAACTTCACTAGTTAAGCACACAGAATCAGTGTATCTATCATTTTCCAAGGTTGGATCAATTTCTCATTTTCTGAATATATATGAATGCCTTTTAAAAAAATAACGTTTAAATTATTTCGCCCCGATCAAGTCAAAGTCTTCAGGTAAACGGCTATCCTGAAGATCCAATGGATCAACTGGACCGACCACATACGAGTATGTGTCCTTCTAACTAAGTATAACCGACTATTTTTCAGCGAAAGAATAAAAACCCATCAAAACCCGCCCCGATCACTTTCAGTCATCTGGTTAATGGCTATCCTCATAATCTACTAGTAGAAGTAAGGACCAAAACACATCCGAAAATGTGTCCATCAAACTGAGGTAACCGACATAATTTTAAGCGATAGTGATGTACAGAAATAACAAATCTTTTTGATGTCTCAGTATGATAGCGTCTGTGTACTATCACCTTTCTTGTAACAAGATCAACTTCTCAAAATTTTGAAATTTTTTTTTTTTTTAATGTTTTTGGGTTTTTGTATTTTATATTGTTTTTGGTTTTTCTTGAAACCTTTCTCCCCCTAGAATTTATAAAAAAACAAAATCTTTTTGGATTTTTCAAATTTTTAAGAAAAGAAAAAATGAAAACAATTTAAATGATATCTTCAGGAACATCATCTGATATACGTTTAACGCCGTTGATCTCTAGTAAATATAAAAACCGTGGTTTATCAAATGCTTTAGTGAAGAGATCAGCGCGTTGTTCCTGAGTGGGGATTTTTATCACATCGATTAACTTCTTTTCGTAGCAGTCACGAAGGAAGTGATATCGAATTTCGATGTGCTTCGTTTTGCTAAAATGGACCGGATTTTTGGTAATTGAAATTGCAGCAGAATTATCAATATATATGGGAGTAGTAAAACATTCAATACCGTAGTCACGCATTTGTTGCTGAATCCAAATAACTTGAGAACAGCAACTGGCAGCCGCAATATATTCCGCCTCAGCTGTTGAAGTGGAGACTGACGTCTGCTTTTTGCATTGCCACGTTACTAAACGACTTCCAAAGAACTGACATCCTGCTGTTGTTGATTTGTAATCGAGTTTACAACCACCATAATCCGAATCACTATACGCATGAAGATCGAAGTTGTCATCATAAGGATACCAAAGACCCCAATCTGGAGTACCCTTCAGATAACGCAAAATTCTTTTGACGGCAATCAGATGGGAGACTTTCGGCTTTGACTGGTAACGTGCACAGAGACACGTAGCAAACATTATGTCTGGCCGAGAAGCAGTCAGGTACATTAGAGATCCGATGATCCCTCTATAGTGAGTTGGATTGATCAATTCACCCTTCTCGTCAGGATTAATCCCGTGATTAACCTCTAAAGGAGTTCCCTGTGAAGAAGAACTCAACATCTCAAACCGTTTCAAGATGTCATTGACGTATTTTGTCTGGTGAATGAAGATACCGGAATCTTTTTGATCAACTTGAAGTCCTAAGAAGAACTTCATCTCACCCATGGAGCTCATTTCAAATTTTTCTTTCATCACTTGTTCGAACTCCTTACAAAGTGTTTTATTCGTGGACCCGAAGATGATGTCGTCCACGTACACTTGTACCATAATTAGATCTCCTTCTTTTTCTTTTGAGAATAGCGTGCAGTCAATGGTTCCCCTTCTAAACCCGTTGTTCAGAAGGTGTTTGGATAGTTCTTTATACCAAGCTCTCGGGGCTTGGTGAAGACCGTACAAAGCCTTGTTGAGCAGATAGGCTTTGTCCTTGTGATATGGGTCTTCAAAACCTGGAGGTTGTGCCACATATACGGTCTCTTCGATGTGACCGTACAAAAAGGCACTCTTGACGTCCATTTGATATACTTTGAATTTCTTGAAAGATGCATACCCCAAGAACATCCGGATTGCCTCCAAACGAGCAACCGGAGCATATACCTCATTGTATTCTAGGCCTTCGATTTGCCTAAACCCTTGGACCACCAGGCGGGCTTTGTTGCGAACAATCACTCCACGATCGTCACGTTTACATTTTAGTACCCACTTAGTGCCAATTTTCTTCTGTCCTTTGGGGAGATCCACCAGCTTCCACACACCAAGTCTTTTAAACTGCAATAATTCCTCTTGCATGGCTGAGACCCAGTTGGGATCTTTCAGCGCATCGGTGGTGCTGTGTGGTTCTTCTTGTGCTAAGAAGCATTCATGGGCATTAAGAGCAACTGATCCTGACTCCATCATTTCTGTGTAGAGACCAAAATTCAGCTGTCGACGAGTTTTGACACCCTGTTGAATGTCCCCTATAATGTTGTCTTGTGGATGATCACGTTCAGTCCTAACAACCGGATTGTCAGAAACGACAACATTTTGTTCCAAGTTAGTTAAGTTCGGCTCAGGAACTGGAGCGGATTGTGGTGCCTCTGAAGTAGATGTTAGAGGCTGATCTGCATTCGGCACTTCTTGATTTGACGATGAAGGTTGTGAAGTAACCTGAGTTGGTGCCGATTGTACATCATCTGCTGGAGATTCATCTTCAGATTCAGATTCGGAAGATTCTTGAACTTGATCGCTAGACTCTGTGGAGGAAGATGATGACGGACCAGGATGAGTTGAAGATTGCAAAGATTCATCAGGAGGTGCATTTTGCGCCTCATACATCATTTGAATAGCAATCTCATACAGATTGAAAGACTTGAACAATTTGTCATAATCAAACAACCAGTCTTCTCCTGTCCCCTTGGCTGGTTCTGTGTAGCGTTGAACATCGACATGGTACCATTCTTCAACTAATTTTGTTGTTCTGTTGAAGACCCTTTTGAGAGGTACGCTGTAACCCAGAAAATAACCCTTGATAATCTTCTCCTCGAACTTATTATCAACGTGCCTTTTAAGTAGCGTGCAAAGAGCTCCGAATGGTTCCAGGTGCTCTAAGTTAGGCCTTCGTCGTTGAAGAAGCTCGAAACTTGTCTTGCCGTGGCGCTTGACAATGCCTACCCGATTTAATGTGAAACAGGCGTTGGCAATTGCCTCACTCCAAAACGTAACAGGTAACACTGAGTCGGCTAACATTGTTCTTGCTGTCTCGATTAACGTACGATTTTTCCTTTCAGCAACCCCGTTCATTTGTGGAACATATGGAGCACTGAACTCCTGAACGATCCCTTTTTCTTTGCAGAAATTTTCAACATTCGCATTTTTAAATTCTGTACCGTTATCTGACCGCATTCTTCGAACCTTCAGATTGTATTGAGACTCAATAGTTGTAACCAGCAGTTGTATACATCCAAACGTTTCTGATTTTACTTTCAAGAAAAACACCCAAGAGAATCTAGAATATTCATCAGTAACCACTAGACAGTATGAGTGCCCAGAGATACTTTTGACGCTTATTGGGCCAAAAAGATCCATATGAAGGAGTTCCAACGGAATATCAATCGAGTGGAAACTCTTAGACTTGTGGGACCTTTTTATTTGCTTTCCTGCTTTGCACTGCACACACGAATCAGGGAGACGAAAGCTTCTCAGATTAACTCCCTCAACTAGTCTGTTGTGCACAAGCTTGTTCATGTTCCTGACATTTATGTGTCCCATCCGTCTATGCCATAAGACAGTATCACGTTCGGATGCCTTGGACACAAAACATGTCGCCGTTGGAGACGATGACCCTGCCTTAGCCATATCCAGAATGTAGAGATCACTCTGGCGTGCAGCTGACATTAAAACCTTGTCTTCAGGAAAGTTGAAATCCTTAGCCAAGATGTGGCAATCTCGGTCGTCAAACATAACTTTGAAACCTTTGTCGCAGATTTGACTTATCGACAACAGGTTGTTCTCCAACTCTTTGATGAAATTAACTTTCTCAAACGAAATTCGCCCATTAGACACAATTCCTTGGGCCGTGATATAACCTCCTTGATTTCCTGCAAAGGAAACTGCACCTCCTTTTATTTGTCTGACACTTGAAAGGAGATTCATGTTTCCAGTCATGTGCCTGGAAGCTCCTGAGTCTATGATCCACATGTTGAATCTTGGATCATATAGAGCAACCTGCACACAAAAACAAAAGGGTTTAAATATCATTGGAAACCCAAGCCCTTACGGTCTTGGGTTTTCCATTTTCATCACGAATGTACAATTCAATCCATTTACCCTCATTAACACTGTTTTCTGGTTTGACATTGTTGTCAACAGTGTTAGTTTTCTTTGGTTTCCAAAAGTCAGTCTTCTTCTCAACATGTTTGAGATAGATGGTTGAAGACTGAGTTTCACTTGTCGAAGTGGAAACATTTGGATCTGAGGGGTTTGGGGATTGGTGTGGTGAGGTTGGCTGAGGTTTCCGAGGAGAAACCGACCTCGGTGTGTGAAACCGTTCTTGACCTTGAACGTCAATGGTCGGTCGCCTCCTAGGAGGTGACTTGGCATACCTAGGATCCGGAGTCGATATGTACTGCTTAGGATCCGTGTACTTATAGCAAAATCTTGCTATATGCCCTACCTCTCCACACGAAAAACAGTAGTTTCTCCCCCTTTGACTTGGTGGAGAGAAATAACTCTGGTTTTGTCTGTTATCATAGTACCCCCTGGATTTGACATTTTGGGGTGTAGTTTGTCTAGGAGGGTGTTTTGGGAAATTATGTTTTTCATTAACGTTACCCTCCTTTACAAACTGGGTACTATGTTCCACATAGACTTTCTCAGATTTAGGATTAAACTTTTTCTTCTGAGAATTTCTTGTTGTTGTTGCCTTTGACTTAGATGGTGGTGGGCCCGACTTAGTTGTGGAACCTAAGTCTGTGACAACAACATTTTGTTTAGACTCAGGAGCCGGGTCAATGACTTCTTTTCCCTTAGACTTAGAAATTTGGTTTGTGTCCTCGGGTATATAATCATTTGATTCATCATCCGGCACAGCTCCTGGTGTGCTTGCAAATTGATTCAGGATCGGGGGTGGGACATAGTTATATCCCATGCCTTTTTCCTTTTTGCCTCGGAACTCGGGAATGATGTGTTCTAATAAATAAGATGAATTTGAGTAACTTTTTAATTTGAAATTCAATGATTCAAAATCAGCTTTCAAGTTTTCCAATTCTTTTTTCAAAACATTATTCTTATTTATGTGAAAATTGATAGAATCTTGTTGATTTAGAACACATATTTCAAGTTCCTTGTTCTGACGCTTAAGGCTATCAATCTTTTCTTTAAAAGCAGACTCTTTCTGCTTCCAAGCCTTATTCTGTGCAAGCGCGTCAGTCAGTTCCATTAAAGATCTTGAGGCTGCTTGTTTGTAAGCCTCGAGATCTTCAATTCTCTCTTTTAGAGATTGAATTTCTTGTTCATACAATTCACATTTTAAACATTTAACATTTTCTGGTTTGGGAGTTGATGGGTTAGAACTTACCTTGGCATTTGATGTCTCTGCCATGAATGCAAAGCAAAGATTCCCAGCTTTTTCCAGAAACGATGCAGAAGTTGCTTTAGACTCTACTTCGTTGACTTCTTCAACTTTAGCAGCCTCTGCGGGAATTGTCGAACATGGAGATATTTGAGGAACATTTGACTCTTTATCGTGATCCTCCTTAATCTCCAAAGATACCACTTCAACCTCAGGTTCTTCTTCATGGACTTCAGCAGCTGGTTCATCGACAATATATTCTTCATTGGTCGAGGAAACAACAGACTCGGTTTCAGAGTTTCCATCTACTATTGTGACATCAGCCATGTTGATGCTGAAGTTCCATGTCTCGCCTTCATCCCCTTGAACTGCAAGAGCAGTTTCATTGTTGATGTTGACGTTGTTTGCTGCGGTTAGATTTTGAGGGACCAGTTGTCTCTCAAGGTTGACAGTTGCAGCAGCTTCAGCAGGAGTGGATGATGATGAAGTGGTTCGGAAGGGATATTGGTGACCTTCCCTTCTTGGCTTCGAACACTCCTTGGCAAAGTGACCAAGTTCGCCACAGTTGTAGCATTTTACTTTGTTTTTATCAAAGCCGAACTTGGATTTGTTGTTTATTGAGAGGGCCTGACCTGTTTTCTTCGTCCACTTTCTGGCCCTTCGGAACGCACTGCCAAGAGCCCACATAATGTCTATGCGTTCCATATCATCTTCATCAAGCTGTTCATAGTCATCACTGTCCAGATGACTATTTCCTAGCTTACCCGCCACCATTAAACTGTAGGACTCAATTATCGTGCCTAGAGTTGCCATGTGTTCTTTGGCAACCTCCACTGTTACTGTTCCCAAGCCTTCAGTATTCAACGTTGCTTTCTCCGTTGACTTGGGTCCGGAGTTAGTACTTGAATTTCCAGAAGTTGATGATGGGACGGAAGATCTCGTTTCAATCCCCTTTGATTGATTTGACGTTGAGGAGACAAAAGCGGTCTTCATCGGAGCATGATCAGTTGAATCTGACATAGGAGGTTTTGACATGTAGAGTGATTTGTCAGAAGTTGATCTCGGTTT
This sequence comes from Bidens hawaiensis, assembly GCF_021521415.1. Classification (NCBI taxonomy): domain Eukaryota; kingdom Viridiplantae; phylum Streptophyta; class Magnoliopsida; order Asterales; family Asteraceae; genus Bidens; species Bidens hawaiensis. Next base: position 2,057,459 of record NW_027491022.1, read on the forward strand.
TCTGGAGGAGGCTCTTAGTTCAGCCTCTTCTTGTCTGATTTCTTTAATAAAATCAGATAGGAGAATCGTCTCCAGCTGATGACTTCTTCTCATTACTGTCAGGAAGGTGTTCCAGCTGGTTGGAAGTCCTTGAGCAAGACATCTAACCTTTTCAGTCCCTGTTGTTTTGACATTATAGGACTTGAGTTCTGACATTAGATGATAGAATCTCGACAGTAACGATTCAAAGTCTTCTCCCGATTCTGGACCAAACAAATCAAATTCACGCTTGAGCTCCCGTGCGTGAATTTCTCTAAGTGAGTCAGATCCTTCACATCGTTCAACCAGTGCGTTCCAAAGAGTTGACGCTGTTGTAAACTGGTTAAACTGATGGAAGAGATCGCTTGAAAGTGCTTGTGACAGTAACGAGAAGGCTTTCTTCTCAGCATCAAAGGCTATCCTTTGATCTTCAGACAGCCTAAAGTAACTCAAAGTCTCACCATCATCATTTGTCGGATGCACCCAAGTTGTCTGAACAGCTTCCCAAAGTCCAGGATTCACACCTGTTATATGAATTTGAAATCTTGTCTTCCAGGTTGTAAAATCGTTTAAAGTCATTAGCTTTGGTGGCTTGTTATAGCTTCCCGATTCAGAATCACTTTCGAGAATCGATTGAATCCTCTTGTTGGTACTCGAACTTGCAGCCATCTTTGTTTCTTTGCTTTAACGTTGAACTGTTGATCGAATGGGTTTGATTCGATCGGATGAGTGACCTATTCGATCGAATGTGTTCTGGTTCGATCGAATGTCTCTCTGAAATACAGATCTGATCTTCTGAAAGTTATTCGATCGAATGTGAATCTGGTTCGATCGAATGGGTTGAGAGGTTCGATCGAAAGAGTTTCTGGTTCAATCGAACGGGTTCTGACAGTCGAATAAGACAAAGATCGAATCGGCGGATCGAATAAAAAACTTATTCGATCGAATGGTGACTAATTCGATCGAATGAACAAATCTGGTTCGATCGAATGAACTAGGCGTAATTCTCGGCGGGAAAAAACTGATTCGGTCAAAGTTTAAACTTGTTCGATCGAATAGGAAGGCTATTCGATCGAATGAGTTCCAAAAATAGACTGGTTCGATCGAAATTTCTGGAAATTCTAAAATTAGAAGATTTTGACGGATTTTCGAATTTTGAATCAAAAACACGAATTTTGAAAGATCAAGAGGCAAATTAAGATCGAAATATGACTTTTAACACAAAAACAACTTAAGACCAACCAAAAAACGGATCAAAACCACCAAAAATACGAAGAACACGAAGAACGCGAAGAACGTTCTTGACGAAACTCGAACTTTTAACACACAATTCTAAGATCAAAACACCAAAATATGACAATTTTAACAGTTTTTGACAAGAACACGACGAACACCAAGATCAAAAACACCAAAAATTCGGAATTTTCCGGCAAAAATTACGATTTTCGCGAGAAAAACACGAATTTCACCACGAATCTAACGTGAATCAAGAACCAAAGGCTCTGATACCACTTTGTTGGACCGGTGCGGGACACGGTTTCCCAACGATTCACGGGGCAGCGTGTTAGAGTGCGGAATCCTCTAACACGGCGATTCGGTGGTGATCAACAACGCACGGTTACGATTCCTAAGACGGTTTGACACCTAGGGACGGAGGAAAAGACCGACACGACGAAGATTGGCAGAGAGGATTTTCGGCAGTAGCAGGTTCGTGACTGTGTGTAGTGTGTGCTCTCTCTTGTGAAATTTCCTAAGTTTCGTTTATATATCGTATACTGATTCGATCGAATGAGTATCTCATTCGATCGAATGAGTCCTGGTTCGATCGAATCAGTCACTGATTCGATCGAATCAGTTTCTTTTGACATTTTCAGTCCGTTAACTTGGTTTCACGATCGTTATTTTCATATCGAACCATCCTGATAGAACTGGGGACATACACATGACATTTCATGTCCTAACAATTTCCTCAGGGTCCGCAGATGTAGATGAATACACCTTTTCTTGTGTGACTGGAGTTATAACTTCTTTCTTCATAACTTTTTTCTTTTTCTTCTTAGGTGTGACAGATTCACCTTTAGAATCAAACTCAATCTTAATAAACCACTTGCCCACTTGTTTAAACTCTAAAATTAATCTTTCTTCTTCAGCCCTATCAGAATCACTTCCATCATTTCTCCACTTATTATCGGACGGTGCAACATAATTAGGATTTATACGAAGCTAATTTTGCCAAATTATTCCCTGTGACATGATATAGAAAGATCTTTAGCCCCTCCTTCTTGACATTTAGAAATACGTCGTCAACAAACATTTTCACAAACCTCGGATACTGCAACCACTAATCCTCTCCGAAATTCATCTTCATATTATCAAGAATCATACGTGAGAAATTGTACTTAAGATTTAAGCACAAAGCAGCCATCGCACTCATCTGGTAATCAAGAATCTCCTCATAACCTCCTTTCTGACGTCCAATGCAATGAATCACTAGATACTTGAATGGCCTTGATAATGCAGTCTTCCTCAAAGCTATCTTGTTCAAGGAATCCCTGTAACCCATCCGGAGCATGCAACCTTTCACCATTCTTTCATCAAGATCAACAGTATCTGTTGATGCATCCCCAAACTCCAAGACTTTCCTAATCAGAGCTTCATCCACCACAATATCCTTTTCTTGTACTTTCGAATGAATATCCTTGCCAAATACCTTGGCATTTTCCCGAACTCAGACACTATGATCTTGTAAGAATCTACCAAATGTGAAATGGCCTTATAGATCCTGGATCTTCTCAGAAATGGAATAATGACTTTGAACTTCGCTGATTTCGGATGCTCTTCATTCAACTAAGCACAGATGTTGTGCTTCGGATCAGTATTCTTAGCTTTCTTAACCATCTGCAAAAACAAATAGACATGTTAATATTGAATTCAATCAACGTATAAGTTCTATCTAGCGTATAAGTCAAATCCAACGTATGTGTCTATATCTACGTATATGTCTAATCCAACGTATAAGTGTGGTTTAACGTATATGTATGTTTAGCGTATAGGTATAAGTTTTTAACGTATAAGATCATATAAATCCGTAACGTATAAGTCCTATTAACGTATAAGTCCTTTAATGTATAAGTCCTTTAACGTATAAGGTTGGTCATTGACTTTGGTCAACGTATAACTTATACTCCGTATATGTCTATAACTTATACTCCGCATAAGTCTATATTTTGACCAAAATCAAAATTTCAAATGTGCAAACAACTAGGGATCAGCACCTATCACACAAGCATCGTTTAAGCCTGTTTAGTATACATTTGATTTCAATTTTATGATATTAGCATGTTTAATTGGTCAAAAGTCATGGTATATGAACAAATAAGTCATGCTTTTTAGATCTATCAAAATCAGTCCACTATAATCCAACTAAGTGCTATAACAAAACTCGTAATATCAATATAAGATTAACTGATCATAATTTGCATCAAAAAATTAATTATTCTTGTCAATTTTGACATATACGTAACCCCGAATACTGTTCATCATCAGATCTGTAATCACTAACTCACCTTAATAATTTGTATTGGTGTGTAGATCACCCAAGCAAATATCTTCAAGCAAAATATCGCAAACACACTTTTTGGAAAAATTTCAGGACAGAGAAAATTGAAATGTAGGCTCATAACACATAAGTAACTACTTATGCGCCGTATATCTCTTATTTATACTTGAACTTATGCGGCGTATAAGTATGAGACTTATACGGCGCATAAGTCTCAATACTTATAGGTTGCATAAGTATATCCTTGAAAGCTCTGTTTTCATGTCCTATTCACACCAATGTAATGTTCTAAGTACAAATTAATGTCCTTTTACATTATAAGAATAACTTAAATAAGCTCAGTTTGAAAAATCACTATTTTACCAAGTCCAACTTAATGATCTTGAATAAAACAGATAAACATTTTGATCTTTTGATTTGATAAAACTTGGCAAGATTTATTGTCCAATGAAAAACCCAGAGAGATAGTTCACCCGCACATCAAGAGTCGAAAACTAAAGCAGAAATAAAATCTTTTTGGTTTTTTCAATAGAAATATGAAACTCAACAAATAAAACTTGAAATTTTATCAACAAAAAGAAATTAGAAATCAGAAACTCATACATAATTCACATATTTTTGTGAGTTTGAGCAGGGAATCATATTGACCAAATGCCCTTCCATCACAATTTTATTTTCAGAGTTTGTTATGACTGGTGTTAAGTCAGTCATTCGTATTGTTGTCCACCTAAACATTTTAAACAAATGTTTCAGGAATTTCTGTGATATAATTAATTGGTTCAAGTAAGCACAAGGTATCAGGATTTATCAGTTCTAGTCTTGATTCAGGCGTAATTTGATTTTTACTTAGTCACCCCCACTTGACTTAAACATTAGAATCAGAAGATAAAACGACTTTTATTTTAAGCTTATCAGCAAATAATCCCTACTACAAGACATACCCCCGTTATTCAAGCAATACCCTAAGGTCATTTCTCACGGATGAGTATGCACGATTTCATCTGTCGGCTTGCATACATTGTGTCCGTTGTGGTCCGTTTGTTAATGGTAATAAGACGCGAGCAAGGGGACAAAGTATGTCTAACAGCGGATTTTGATCAAGTCAGTGATGAATTTAGTACATAAGTACTTGTGCGATCAAGTTTAATGACTTATAAAGCAGCTTAGTCTATGGGTTTGCTTTTTAAAGCCTATTTAAATATTCATCAAAATGAATACCCAGATGATAATCCGCATAAAGACCTAATGGATCCAGGAACCTTAAAGCATCCCATCAATACAGGATTTAAGGCCATAAAACCATAAATCATTGAAGTGTTAACCACTTACTGATAGCTATATTTTAACAAATTTAAACAATCATTCTGATTAAAAGGCTTGAGTATGACCAGCTATTACATTTCTGCCATCATTATCAAGACTTTTGTTAGAAACTAATACCCCTTCAATTTGGCAATTTTAAGTTTATATCACTTAGTTTTTCTTACTTGTTTGTTTTAAAGGCCTACCAATGCACTAATACGGCAGCAGAAATGCCGTTTACTAAGAACGTACCGGTCACAACATCAGGAATCTGTCTAGCTTGCTCTTGGGTCAACATGTAGGCCCTAGTCCTCGGCCTTGCTTGATTAGCATCTTTCTTCCCACTACCTCCAGCCTCACCATTGGTGCACTCTCTCGCCATGTGGCCTGTCTTGCCACATTTGTAACATGCTGGCTTTGCACTGCACTCATTGGCATAATGCCTTACCTTCCCACACTTATAACACACATTAGACCCCATCCGGCATTCCCCACCGTGAGCCTTTCCACATTTGAGACAAACACCAGAACTTTTACCCCACTTGCACTCACCACCATGCATCTTTCCGCAGGTCTTACACGATCTCTTCTCCCACACTCTCTGCTTCTTATCTTTGGGGTTCCGTAACTGAGTACCGGGTCGTTTAGCAGGAGCGGCCCATTTCTTCTCTTTCTTCTCGTCTCCCACCACCACATCATCCGCAGCCAGGTCTGCATAGACCATCTCTGCGAGTTCGACAGCAGAATCGAAAGTAGCAGGTTTACTTGTCCTGACTAACATGCGGACTCTCTGTGGTAATCTCCTCACATAACACTTGATTCTCTTAGCCTCAGTGCTGACCATATCGGGTACCAACCTAGACATTCGATTGAACTCTGTAGTGTACTCACGATGTGTCATCGTCCCAGCTTTCAAGTTTAGGAAATTCATCTCTGCCCTTTCAACCTCGGCAGCACAGAACTTCTTCATCACTAACTCCTTCAGATCGTCCCACTACATCTCTTTGATCTCTTCTCGGGTCTTCCTCTGCTCCACACTCTCCCACCAATACATAGCCTCATCTTCAAATGATTGGGTGGCATAACCGACAGCTTGGTCACGACGACACTCGCTGATTCGGATAATTTTATCCATGGCGGTTATCCACTGAAGAGTAGCGATTGCGTCTCCTAAACCGGTCAGCTTAGGCGGGTCACAACCTTTGAAGGACTTATAGTTGCAACCGCCTCGGCCTCTCTTCCTATCATCAACTTTCACAGACCTTACCTCACTTGAATCACCCTTTTCCCCCTCATCATCTTTCCCACCATTACCACCTGCCCCTTCAACAGTTCTTTCACGGCTTCCAGCAGACCTTCCCGGGGTAATATTCTTCACAGCAGTGGCTACAGCTTGAACAATAGCTGCTTGAATTGCGGGATCCAGTTGAACTCCTTCATTGTTTTCCGGGTTTCTTCCAGCTGCGCTTCCTTCAGCTTCGGTGTTGGAAGCTGTCTCAACCGAAGGTTGCTGGACACGACGAGGCCTGCCACGTCGTCCAGTGCGACCTCCAGCTCCAACAATGTCTCCAGCTCCAGCCATCGTATTCTAAAAGGGAAAACACAAACATCATCACTCAAGGAACTATTTAGTACAAGGATAGCTAGGCTAACAGGTAATAACAGTGGCCAGTTGTGATTAGCTGATCACGTTACTTTCCGTGTCCTATACACTTCCCTTTATGAGTCTATTTGTGTTGGTTCTACTTAAGCAGTTAGTCAAATCAAACAATCAATTATTCCTATCCCTGACGTTCACATATCTTTTCTTTCTCATTAACATATATCATTTAATCATACACTTTACCTTTACTGATCTTGCTTGAGCGACACATGGCATTCTTAAACTGGCATCTTCTTTCCTTTCTTACTTAAATCCCATTCTCTGTTCGAGTCTAAGCATGTAGGATGCTTAAATCTCTCGAACTTTGCTCTGATACCAACTTGTAAGGCCCCGTCACCGGTAACCCTACTTTCGTGTTGGATTTACTCATAAACGCAGTTCTAAATATCAGAGTTAATTAAAACATTCGCGGAATTTAAAAACTTTCATAAAACATTTCATAACAAAACACGTCTTTACTTAAAACATCATTTTGTCTTTCAAAATAAACGAAACATTAAGCTTAAACGTCTTGAGTCTTTCGATGCCAGCCTCCTATTCAGTGCCACGTGTCTCCTCAAGCGAGCTGCCTCATCCTACTCACCTGCGTGCATACTAAAAGTCAGCTACGCTGAGTGAGTTCTAGTTAATCACATAATCATACAATACATTCTTACATTTCATACTTAACCTCTTAACTTTCTTTCGTACACACCTAAGTGCATATACTTTCATTCTTACCTTCGTAGTTTCTTTACATACATAATCATACGTTTTAAAGAGCCTTTCGCCCTATAACCTCACAGATATTATAAGGGTCTGGTCCCTAACATCACAGATATTGTAAGGGTCTGGTCCCTAACATCACAGATATTATAAGGGTCTGGTCCCTAACATCACAGATATTATAAGGGTCTGGTCCCTAACATCACAGATATTATAAGGGTCTAGTCCCTAGTTCTCGAATATTCGTAGGGTTCGATTCCCTCTTCGTTACCATACAACCATCTTTTCCTTCTTTTATTAACTTTATTATGTTCATACACATAAGCATACATATCATACTTACCTTATACATAGCGTTACAACCTGACAGTACGTGCAACATCCGAAGATCGTTCACGTACCATCAAGCAATCATTCATACATATCACATATATCGCATATGGCATACACTTATCACTTAGGATAAATGTATTAACAACACATCGAGTATGCACACAGCCCCGAAAACATAACAAGGAATGGGGTTAGAAACTCACCTGAACACGGTTACGTTCACCGTTAATCGTAATCCCTTTCTTCAGTTGTGCACGGCTGACTGTATAACAAGTATACGTATCAATTAACTATCACTTCTCATATTGCATTTCTATCTTTATATGACCCACAACGAACGGGGGTCGGGGGGCAGCGTCCCTGGCAGAGGGGGCCTAGGGGCGACAGCCCCTAGCAGGGTCAAAGGGGCAGAGCCCCTGGCTGGGGTCGAGCTGCTAGGTCAGCTTGGAAAAATTTTATTTCCATTAACTGTCTTAACACATTTTTCATTAGGTTTTTAATTTATTTTCTAATCGAACTTGACTTTAGGCGAAGTTACCAGTTAGGCGAACTTGGCCGTAAGCGAAGTTATCAATTAGGCGAACTTGGCCTCAGGCGAAGTTACCAGTTAGGCGAACTTGGCCGTAAGCGAAGTTATCAATTAGGCGAACTTGGCCGTAAGCGAAGTTATCACTTAGGCGAACTTGGCCTCAGGCGAAGTTACCAGTTAGGCGAACTTGGCCGTAAGCGAAGTTATCAATTAGGCGAACTTGGCCTCAGGCGAAGTTATCGCTTTGAAGGCGAAGTTGCCCAGTTCGCGGCGAAGTTGCCTAGTCCAGCCGCTGTTTGGTTCATATCAAGCATTTTGGCGATTTTAACACCCTTGATATGGTTCAACATCACCTACTACGTTCCCCAACCATTTTCGGTCGTTTATACACTATAAAGCTTGGATCTTTAAACTTCAAAGATCAAGAATCATACCTTTTTGAGCTTGTTTGGATCTCGTTTAACTTGTTTAATCACAACTAATCGCTCTCCCTCTCTCGGATCTTGTTCGTTCCTCTCCTCGGCCGCCGGCGGTGTGTGTGGTGTGTGTGTGTTTTGGAGTGTTAGAGAATAAGATGGAATGAATGATAGTTTAGGGTTTAGGGGATATTTATTTCCCTTAAAGCACATGGACCTAAGTCCCATTCTCATTTAACCCATCTCAATTAATTTAAGTTCATGATCCGCTCCTTACTCGATATTAAATAATTAGTAACGTGAAATCACTAAACATAACTTTCGTTATTCAACATTAAAATTTTAGGATGTTACAACCTTCTCCCCGTTGGGATCAGGACCGATACTATGATTCAATATTGGGTAGAGGAGTATTGATTGCTGATGCGTTAGACATGTTGAACTTCGTCAATACGTCATTGACATACTTGGTCTGATGGATGAAGATACCATCTGACATCTATTCTGCTTGAAGTCCAAGGAAAAATTTCATCTCCCCCATTGCACTCATCTCAAACTTCTTCTTCATTACATCTTCAAACTGCTTGCACAGAAAATCGTTTGTCGACCCAAAAATGATATCATCGACATATATCTGCACGATCAGTAGATGTCCATCAACAAATTTGGTAAAGAGTGTACAATCGACGGTTCCTCTGAAAAACCCGTTGTCCAAAAGATGTTGGGAAAACGTCTCATACCAGGCTCTCGGGGCCTGATGGAGACGTAGAGGGCTTTATCAAGGAGGTACACTTTTGTTTGGGGATCGTATCGACAAACCCCGGTGGCTGTCCCACATAGAATTCTTCACTAATCTTCCCATTAAGAAATGCTTATTTGGCATCTAACTGATATACTTTAAAATCCTTTCAAGATGCAAACACTAGAAAGATCTGAATAGCTTCCAGCCTTGCAACTGGTGCATAAACCTCGTTGTAGTCAATATCTTCCCTTTGGTTAAAACCCAAAACAACAAGTCTTGTTTTGTTTCTGACAATGACCACATTCTCATCCCGTTTACACTTGAACATCCATTTGGTATTCATCTGCTTCTTATCTTCAGGTAAGTCAACAAATTTCCAGACCCCCGAGCTTCTCAAACTGCATAAGCTCCTCTTGCATGGCATTGACCAAACTTTCTTCAGTTAGGGGCTCTTTATACGTTTTCGGCTCAACCTAAGAAATAAAACATTTGAATGAGAATTGATTTTGCAAAGGACAAATATTAGAGTAAAAACATTGGAGATTCTGATCGATTTGACGTCTTGTTTACACCCTAGCATTCAGATCTCCAATTATATTATCCTCAGGATGATAGGATAAAGTTCTCGACACCACCTCAGTAGGTACTAACACTTCACGTTGGAGATTGTTCTCACACACTTCAATAGCAATGTTGGATGGAGAAATAGCTTCAATAATCTCCTCATCTGATTCACCATCGTCATCAAAAACATGATTAGTCTCTGGCATGTCATCAGATTGAACATGATCTGGTACATCTTGAGGAACTGACACAGGAATTTCAGGTGTTGGTACATATTCTTTTGACGATTGTTGATTGTATAACATCGTCAAAGTCTCATCAGAAATAATCTCTTCAGGAAGTTTGAAACTTTCCCAAAGGCTTTCGTAATCAAACAACCTAGAATCCCCTGTTCGTTGATGGTAGGAGTATATCTTTGACAATCAACGTTTTGGACTTGGACAATCTTGTGGAGGCTAGGAATGTATACACGTCTCAGTGGACTAGCATACCCCACATAGAATCCTTCAATATATTTTGGACCAAATTTGCCACTAGGATCAAGAATAGTACACGTTGATCCAAACGGTTAAAGCCACTTCAGATTAGGTTTTCGACGATTTAGTAGCTCGAAACATGTCTTGCCGAATTTCTTGACTGTAAGCACCCGGTTCAGTGTATAACAAGCTGCCGCTACTGCTTCCGACCAAAAATTCACTGGTAACTTTGAATCAGATAGCATAGTTCGAGCCGTTTCAATCAAGGTTTGATGATTTCGTTCATCAACCCCATTTTGTTGTGGTGTGGACGGTGCACTGAATTCATGAAGAATCCCCCGGTCATTAGAGTACTCAAGCATTTTTTTGTTTTTGAATTCCGTCCCATTGTCACTTCTTATTCGACGGATCGGTTGATTATACAAATTTTCCAACTTCTTGGATAAGATCATTAGGGAATCATATGTCTCATCCTTTGATTCCAAGAGCATCACCCATTAAAATCTCGAATAATCATCGGTAACCACAAGACAATAAAGTTCTCCTGTGATACTTTTGACATTCACCGGACCGAATAGATCCATATGGAGAGACATTAGAAAGGTAAGTTGATGGAGATGATAATTTTCTTCGGATGTGGTTTATTTGTCTGTTTTCCCTCTTTATAGTCCAAACACTCTTCATGTAACTGAAAATTTCTCACATTAACTCCTTCAACCAAGTTCTTATGAATCAGATGATTCATCTTCCTCACACTTATATGTCCCATCCTCCGATGCCATAAAACTAACTCCCGTTCAGATGCTCTTGAGATGAAACATTGAGCAGATCCTGAAGATGTTGATACAGTGCTCATGTTCATGACATAAAGATCATTCTCTCGAGGAGCACGCATAAGAATCCACTCTTCAGGAATTTTAAAACCCGGTTTCAAAATTAAACACTCTCGGTCAATGAAATGCGTAGAGAAGTTTTTATAACAAATTTGTGATATGCTTAGCAGATTATTCTCCAATTCTGAAATATAGTTGACATTCTCAAATGTAACTTTTCCATTCGTAGGTACCTTCCCCAACAATTTATCCTCGTTGGTTTCCCGAAAAACCGACATACCCTCCACTTATTGATTTGACATCATTCAGCAAGTAGAGAGTACCCGTCATGTGCCTAGAGGCTCCATTATCCATTATCCAACGAGAATCGTGAGATCATGGAAGCCCCTGCACATACAGTTAAGAGTTTTAGTGAAACTAGGAAACCCAAGCCTTCTTGGTCTTGGGTTGTTTGAAGTTCTTATACAATAACCTTTCATGATGAAAGTCTGATTCACAAGATTATAGATCTTCACTAGTTCATTGTGCTTTATATTCAGTTATTACTTTTTCAACAACCTCTGGTGGTTTAACAACATTTTTCGCCACCCAATTTTGACCTGCAGCTTACCTTTTGTTGTAAAAAGATGTTTGAATTGTCTTTGAAACTTTTGATTTTGAAACATCAGTTTTAACAATTTTTTCAACATCAATTTTAACAGATTCATCACGTTTTAAGATTTTTACATTTTAAAAAACACTCACCAATTTCTTCTCAATCACATAACCTAAGTCAGGTGTCTTAGTAACTGGTTTTTGACATGGAGCATGATCATTCTTAAATCGATTGGGACATGCATAGAAAACACACCCAATTTCATTACAATTGAAGCAACGTCTCCGGTAAACAAACATGTTAACCTAAGATGTTATTTCATATTGCTCACGCTCGGGGTTTTGTTGATAAAACTCTCGGTTTGTTTGATTTCTAAAAACAGCTTCCTTTTCAGATTCTGAGGTTTTACCATGCACAAAGACAATAGGATTTGGTTTAACACGATGAGATTGCTTGTGATAAAAGTTTGTTTTAGCAAATCTTTTTGTGTTAAGTTGATTTTCCCTTTTAGAACCCAGATTATTAACTCTATCAAAACTTTTCCTTCCAACATTTTCTTCAGTCAATACTAATTCTGCAACTTTGATTCCAATTCTCATTATCAGACATAGTGGTATAATGCAATGGAGTCTCAATCTCCACATTCTGTGCCTTTTTCAAACCAATAGGTTTGTTTGGAATATAAGCATTCCACATCGGTGGAGGCACAACATGATAATCCACGCTTGATGTTACGTTCTCATTCCCATCAACCACGCTTGTGTTTTATCTGGTCCAATCACTAATCGCGGCCTCTAGTCGAGTTAGACGTCGATGTTCGTTCTTAGTTTAACTTGCGACAGTTCCTTTTGAAGCGCTTCGTACTTCCACACTCATAGTAAACATGAGGGTTTGTCATAGTTTGTGATCGAATTGGTTGCGATTGGGATAACTGTAAGTGGTTAGGTCAGAAAGGTCGGTTTATAGTGTTCATAATGGTTTCATGGCTACAGGCATAGTATCCAATTTTCTAGTTTTTGTAACGTGTCTTTATTCAACATTCCTTTATAATGATTACATAACCACACCTTGACGAAGGTTCATTGTATATTTTTCGTTCAGAAGTAAAGTTAACTGACGTATCGTTTTAAGTTGTAGGGCGCACACGTTTAATTTGTTGTAGTTATTGTACCCCTGTTTCGTGATTAGTTTGTTTTATACAAGATGATTTTCCCAGGTATTCTTAAAATACTATTCCTGACCAAATCAAAAGCTACCACAACGGCTTGTGTCATGGCATTCTCGAAAGTTAAGTGGTTAACTAAATTAACTAAGGTGTCTACTTCCGGATTACTAATCATAGTATTAGTCGAACCAGATTGTTAGAATGGTTTGTGCATTCAAGTTGACCTGTCCTTTCATTTTGTATTTCATTCCTTGGACAATATTTCAGTATAAGGGTTTTAAGTCTTGCCCAGGTCCCATAGATAATTGTCTTTTGTTCCCAAATTTGTACAATCACTTTTTACCACACAAGGGCGTGCTAAGTAGTGTAATAGTAACATAATTAAATATATAATTTGATGGGAGCTACTGGTACGGATAACAAATTTTGTCGTCTCGATTCATTTTATTAATTCATTTGATTCTTTAGTACCATGAAAATTTACATGTTTGCACGACTTAAATCGTTTAAACGATTATTCTCATTGTGAAGGATCACGGTTGTTACGACTAGTATTCACCTTTGGTAAAAGATTTTTTTGTTGCCAATGGCATTTAGTGGGGGAAATTATTGTTATTGGCAGTATCACCAGTGTCCCGTGGGAGAGTATTGTTTGTGACAATATTTGTATTTATCGAGAAATAGCATTTGTAGGTGTATAAGTATGGGGCGACGAAACAATATTCACGGCCGTATTAGTGCTTGGCCTTTGATTTGTATTCATTTTTGTGTTAATGCTGGCAGAGAATCGCGCTAGGATTGTCAGAGTTACTATATGTAGTTGCCGAACAATCATTTCGACCACAACTGCCTCAAATCACGCGTTTGTTTTCTTCGGGGCCATTCTACAATGATAAACAAGTAAACTTCACATAATAGTAATTTTCCTATAACTTATTGCGCAGGGAATCACATTAGCTAACAGTCAGGTAATTCAAATAGCAGATGCGTTTTACACACACCAAATCATATATCCATATACCCAGGATAGTACATAGATTTAGCCCGATAAGGCCATTGTTTGCATGTATATATATTGAAAATTGTCATCTCGTGACAAGTAATTTTAACCTGGTAAGGGTTAATGTTTGTACTAATAGATCCAATTCGTCTCCCATATCAGCATAGCACAATACCAAATGCTTGCATGGAGTATTGAAACTATACACAACGTTGTCATACTAACCTTGTCTATTCGAGCACACAATATAATAATCACGAATAGTTCACAACTTGTACAACAATTATTCAGATGTAATCCCATTATTGGATAACTATTTTATCCCGTCTCTCCCGTAAGTAGACATTTGTTTGTTTAGAGTTTAAACAGTATGCTGTAGTCGGGTGTTATTAAGTATAATTACAGAATATTCTTTCATCAGGTTACTCAATATACGCAAGCGTGCTGGGTCTAGTAAAAGTGATAATTTATTAATTGGGAGTAAATATGTTCTTAGCCAAGACACATTATCGATCTGCAAGCGTGAGGGTTCTCCTTTATGATAAACTGATTGGAGTGGCAACAATATGGAAGTGGTTAGGGATACTCATACACAGATGATTTGATAAATTTATTAGTTAAAAAGGTTATTCAAGGTCGGTAGTACTGGTGAGGTCTAGAGAAATTATTATTTTCATAATTGGTGTATGATATATGTAGGTGGTCACGGTTTATTATATTTATAATTTGATAAACCATACTCTTTCCTAAATATTTTCTTGGGAGTAGTATTTATTTGTAAACAATGGAAGTGGAGATAGCTAGAAACAGTTCAATTTGCTGTTAGAAACTGGTATGTGAGATAAATATAAGGCCCGAATCGAGAAGTGTCGTGTTCCCTTGAGATGGACGTACGTATATCATACATTCCACAGTTCCCTTATGGGCCTTGAATTTGTGCTCGGTCCGTGATTCAATCATACAACAAGTTTTAGTTTGGACTCGCTAGAACGTCCTTGCATTCCCGTTTACAGGCAACATCAGTTCTTCATCCGATATGAGACTACTGATTTCAACATTTTTCGTTTTCACAATTTGTCATAAAACTAATATTTTTCAATAGTTGGAATCATAGTAGAGAATATTATTAGTTAAGGCCAAATAAAATATTTTATTTGTTATGGTCAGGTACAATATTAGTTATGATAAAATATAATATTATTTTTAATAAAATACACTTTTAAATTAATATTGATTATAATCGAATATAATATTTGTTACACGGAGACTTAGTATTATCGACAGTACAGTACGTACACGTATTCGTACACATTGTTTCAGATAAGCATGTATTATATATATATACATATATATATATATATATATATATATATATATATATATACACGTACTCAGCATTACCTTTTATTCAAATATGTTGCCATTTTTACCTACCTGTACGTTCCGCGACTTCTCCCCGAATTCCCTTGTACATGCAAGTCTGTTATTATGTTCCGGACCACAATAACCCACTTGCCCTACAAGTTCATCCCGGCATCCATCAGTATATAATATTAAATTATTATTTATTTTCCCCGAGTTAAACGAGCCTACGGTTTAGGTATCCTAAGGGACAACTTAATCCTTTATAACCAATGGCTCTGATACCAACTTCTGTCACACCCCGACTAGCACAATGCGGAAGCGTAAAACGGGAATGTAACCGACACCTCTGATATCAACCACATTGTTTATAAAGAACAGTACAAACTACTTTAAAATATTTTACATTGATCTAACATCATTACAACTAGGTGATACAAACTAAATCCAGCCCGTTAAGAGGCTTTACATCCTATTAGCACACCTGCATCAATTCACCCAGCATTGATCGCAGGTCAAACACGTAGCACATTGACTTTCTAATCCAATCCAGTACCTAAAAAACATGTTAAAACGGGTCAACTACAAATAGTTTGTGAGTTTCACGAGTTTCAAGAAATCAGTTGTGCGTATAACAATCACAGTTTGTAGATACGCAAGTATGTATGTATATACGTTCACAAGTACGTTTATTTGTATGTTTATGATGTAATTATGCTAAGATACAGTGAAGCCTTGACTATCTGTGCTGCATGCATCCATTTCCCATACCCAATCAACCACTATGGCTCCCCCTCTGGCCACAACATGCCCCGGTAGCTATGTCTAACACTACATTGCATGTTTGTATAAGTATGGTTATGTGCAAATGGCGCTATGTGACATGGCAACCAGGCCGATTCCGTTTGGGTTTGTCAAACCAATAGTACTATTCACAAGCCACCGGCTCGAAGTTAATCACTGTGTTCGTGGGGACTTTTGTGTGTTAGCACTTAGATAATTTCTATCATCAAACAATTCAGAGTATATAAATATATATCAACATGTTTTTCACCCCAAAAGTTCGTAAAAACAGTTTAAAGTGGGGTCATGAAACTCACAGTTTAATAGGGATTCAGTATAGTGTCAGCTTGTAGTTCGTTTGACTCGTATCACTAACCCCTATAATCAATATTATTATAATATTAATATTTTAATATTATTATACTCATTATGCTAGACTGGGCTGTATTACCAATCTTGGTATAGCTGTTACGCCCAGAAAGTGTCAATAGGCTTAGATTGTGATGTTGTTCAATGTCTAATACTCAAAACCGAACTTGGCTTAGCCTCCCTGTTTTCCCAACTGGGCGAAGTTGTTCGTTTATGCGTTCAGAAAACAGTTATGGGGTTCTAAGCTTGGGTAAATGTGTTGGTCGATAAAATGATTAAGTTATAAAGAATGATCACACATTGGGGTTCCGGATTTGCTATGGGGCCCGTTTCTGTTTATTCAGTTTGGTTTGAGAAGAAACGCACACAATCTATCCAGATTGTCCTTGTTTCTCATAAAAATGTTCGTTTTTACTTAATTAATCCAAAAATACGATTTTTGATCACTCTTGGTGTTCTGATATTCCCGCAGGTTCATTAATCACGAACTTGCCGGTTTTTATTATAATTGAATTTGTTTAATTTTCAAATTAGCATAATTAATTAACCGTTACTCATTAAATTATGAAAATTTAGCCACTTATCAATTAAAATATCTAGTTTTTTATAAAAATATTTCTAGAATTATTTGTTGGTTTATTAATTTATAAAAATTCATTTTTCCTGCTATATATAGCCTGAAAATTTTCCGTTTATCCCAAACGATTTCCGAAAACTCCACAAAAATTCCTGGATGCTGAAATTATATCCTAAAACCATCTGTATCAATTCCAGAATGTAAAAACCTTGTTCAGTATTCTTTTCGGGCCATATTCGACTATAAAAACTCATATGAACGCATATGCGTAAAACATACTTAGAATTTTCCAAATGATTCCAAATTTCAAATGTGATCAAAATATACTATATCTGAGTTCCTCATAAAATTTCATAATTTTTCAAGCATATTAACTATTTTTCCCAAATAAACGTCCCAATTCGGTAATAAATTCGCGAAATATTTTCAGATGGTCGAAAAATTACCAAACAGGGACTCAATGATATGGTCCCTGATGTCCTTGAAAATTTTCATGACCTAACAATAGGCACATCACAATCGAATCCTAAACAGCCCGTAATCGAGTGTTTGGGTATTACCTTAGCGGTTCCGGTTCGTTTTCGCCTTTCTAATCAAGTTTTCGGGTTCTTGTGCTCCTATGCAAGCTAGATATAGTTCTTATATCACAAACCAAGCAAGTTTCATCAACATAAAAGCCCCTTAACTTAGGGTTTCTGTTAGGTTATAAAACCGAACTTTAGAACCGTAAAAACGCCTTTTAAATCCTCTAATCCGTGTTTATGGTCAAAAATTACTATAAAACCAGGTTCCTTACCATTTGTATGATCAAAACATGTTTATGGATCATTTTTAGGATTTTTACATAGTTAGGAATGATTTTTGGAAATTAAACTATGTTTATTTGATATTTAACATGCTTAAAGAAGCATAAAATTGATCAAATAGGTGAAGTACCTTAGGGTTTTGTTGGTGTTACGAAGAACAGAAGATTAGGCTGGTTTGTTTCTGGAATTTTGTGTGAAAAATAACTTGGATCACTTAAATTATCAAGTAAAAAATTAATAATAATATCAAGGGGGTTTTGGTCTTCATTTGCAGCCGGAAGGAACAAGGCTCCTTTTGGGCCTCCTTTTGGCCCAACTACCTGGATTTGTGTGCCCACACGGGAAATCCCGAGCCTGAATTTATTTTGGGTTCAGTTTTTTGCGCGAAAAATATATCGGGTACGACAAACAGCGTTTTTCGGTCATTTTTGTGTAAATTTTTAAAAATATACCATTTGTTTGTAAAAATCGAACATATTTTCACGAATCGCTTAAAACATTTCAAATAAGTGTTTGGGAATATTATCCGTGAACGTATTGAGCAATATAATAGAGAAGTAAGATTGTAAATACCGGTACCGTACTTCAAGTAGGTGATGGTATTGCTCGTATTCATGGTCTTGATGAAGTAATGGCGGGTGAATTAGTAGAATTTCAAGAAGTACAATAGCAATTGCTCTTTATTTGGAATCAACTAATGTTGGTGTTGGTTTAATGGGTGATGGTTTGCTGATACAAGAAGGGAGTTCTGTAAAAGCAACAGGAAGAATTGCTCAGATACCGGTGAGTGAGGCCTATTTGGGTCGTGTTATCAACGCCTGGCTAAACCAATTGATGGTAGAGGTGAAATTTCGTCTTCTGAATGTATGTTAATTGAATCACCCGCTCAGGGGATTATTTCTCGACATTCTGTATATGAACCTCTTCAAACAGGGCTTATTGCTATTGATTCAATGATTCCCATAGGACGTGGTCAGCGAGAATTAATTATTGGGGATAGACAGACCAGTAAAACAGCAGTAGCAACAGATACAATTCTAAATCAACAAGGCCATATTATAATATGCGTTTATGTAGCTATTGGTCAAAAAGCATCGTTTGTGGCTCGGGTAGTTACTACTTTCCAGGAAAGGGGTGCGATGGAATATACTATTGCGGTAGCCAAAACGGATGATACAATGCTTGGTTTGTAACTATCTTTAGCGTTTAAATCTATAGCGGGTAGTTAAACGAGTATGTTTTCGTTTAACTCGTTTGCTATCGAACTAAGGCCATAATACTAATATATTAACTTATATTAATCGTATATCTCTTATAGACCCCCCCCCCCCCGGGATATCTGGGTCATAACCAGACCCGTTCAGTTAATCGTTTGTTCGATACGCAATAAGCGGGTAATCGCTTATTCGGTTTGTAAATACTGAGTTATATGCGGTTTTGTCACGAATGTCACACTAACCACTGTACTTTAACCAATAATTCACAAAACAAAACACTACGATTGTACCTACCGCTAACAAACCCTAAACACAAAGTCTAGAATCAAACAGGCACCGATCAATCAATACAAAACTAATTAACCAACGCAAGGTGTTTAAGCAATAAATTATTAAAATTTCCAGCCATCAAATACAACCTATTGTCTAAATCAAACTTTACAATAACAATTTAAGTCAATCAATCAAACAAAACATAAAGCTCATCAAACACTAACAAGTATCATCATTCCTAGGTAGAGCCGACAAGAATTCTACACAAGATCAAAACCAAGTTTAACCGACAACTCTTGGGTTTTTTTTAATTATTAGAACAAGTGACCCTGTATCCGAATATTTCTGTCCACTTTTTAACTTTCACCGAATAAGCTAGATAAGGTCGATTGCCGGTATTGCGGTCCACTTAAACCCATGCCCCTAATACTTACCGAGGCAAATCAGGCGTGACAATTTTATTAGTTTGTATGACTAAGTGGAACCGAAACCTAAATGCCCTGCTGCCACCTCACCACATTCCATTATGGTTTTACCGGACCGAGTCACCCCAACTTGACTTAAACCTATTGCCACATGATCAAAATATTTTTTACTCATATACAACCTATAAACTCTAGCTTGGTCCTTGAGTCCCCTTGTAGTGGCGATTCCTCTCTTTCAAGTGCACGCATTAACTTGGATATCAAGATCGACCGACAGTAGTTTCCTTCATGGTGGGTCCGATTTGAAATATTTTTTTTTGCCTTTTGGCTTTTTGCATATTTTATTTATTTATTTATTTTTAATCTTTTTTTTTAAATCCACCATGTTGGACGATACTACAGAAATATATCAAGGCTCAGGTCTGCACCACCGCACAACAGAGGGCTGAGCAAAACTGTCTTCTGCTAGCATCACATTCAGGTGTGCGCCACCGCGCAACAGAGTACGGAGCTTCGCAGGAATAGATACGTATACATAAGATTATGCATATAATTAGGTACAAAAAATAGGTTTTTTATACAGGTGATCATGTGACTTGAGGCTTGAGTATGACCTGGCTTTTCATTCAAGTCCTGTTACGAGTTTAGTTA
The DNA here is from genome assembly GCF_021521415.1 of Bidens hawaiensis. Taxonomy (NCBI): domain Eukaryota; kingdom Viridiplantae; phylum Streptophyta; class Magnoliopsida; order Asterales; family Asteraceae; genus Bidens; species Bidens hawaiensis. The sequence goes on from NW_027491022.1 coordinate 2,077,822, forward strand.
AACAAACAAAACCCTAAGCTGAATCCCAACAGAGTTAGTCAATTTAAAAGGATCAATTAGGTCAACAACTAAACCGCCCATTTATTATCAAAGGCTGAGCCTACAAACACATCGAATACTGAGTCAAAACCGTTCGGTTACAAAACATTACGTGCGGGTCTAATGGGTACTGTTCTTAGTTATTATATATATAAATAAACACTACTCGGTAAAAATATCATTTCCTGTTTAACGTAGAGAAAACAAGTTTCAAGGGACAATTTTTTCAAATTTTTCTATTTTTTTTTTCATAATTTTTCTACAACTAAGTAAAATAAATCCCATCCCCACACTTAGAATGAAATCGCCCTTGATGAGAACAAGGAAAAGAAATAAAATAAAATAAAATATAAATAAAATAAAAATAAAAATATAATATACAAGAATAAAACAAAGAACGGGTTACTCCCCTGGTTTGTGTGTAAAATCTTCAGTAGCTGAGTAGTAACCAAGCGACCGTATAGCATTTCATTCGCGGCCGCAACCTCGGGAGAACTAGTTCCAAAACGCATAACATAACCTTCAAAACTCGTAGCTACCATGCTCATAATATAACCTACAAGACTCAAACTCGCTTGCATGTAGCGGCGTACAAAATAGAAAAACAAAAACTTAAAAAATAAACGTATTTTTGTGTTTTTGGTTTTTATGATTTTTTATTTCATGTTAATAACAGAATACCCCTAAAATCTACCGACTCGAATGGAGATTGAGTACGAGCGGTTTCATTTTGGAACATCCTTAAATAGACAAAAATATAAAACAAATAGCACAAACAAAACAGAAATACAAACGTCTACATATCGGTGAGTGAGTAAAGGTAGAATACCTTGATAGTCTGATCAGCCATTAGCTCGCCAATGTAGTGCTTCAATCTATGACCGTTCACCTTTATCTCAACAGTGCCATACGGGAAAACCTCAATGACCGTGAACGGTCCCAACCATCGGGATTTCAACTTTCTCGGGAATAACCTCAACCGGGAATTATACAGTAAGACCAAATCCCCACACTTGAACTGCTTGTTCCTCTTCAACCTTTTATCGTGCAGCTCCTTCGTCCGCTCCTAATACGTAAACGACAGCGCGTAAGCGTGCTCCCTCAGTTCCTCTAACTCATGCAACTGGTGGAAACGAGTTCCTTCCGTATTGGTCTTATCAAGATTGATCCTCTGTAGGGCCCACGAAGCACGGTGCTCCAACTCAACAGGCAGGTAACGGTGTGGAACCGGTCATAAACACAGAAAAATCATCCATAAACACCTCCATGGAGGTGTTTATCAAAAGAGCTCCCCAAACACTGATCAAAAGAGCTCCCAAACACAGAATAATCGTCCATAAACACCTCCATGGAGTCCACAATCATGTCATGAAAAATAGCCATCATGCACCTCTGAAATGTGGCTGGAGCATTACACAGTCCGAACGGCATACGTCTATAGGCAAACGTTCCGTATGGGTAGGTAGACGTGGTTTTCTCATGGTCATCGGGAGCAATCAGAATCTGAAAGTACCTGGAGAGACCATCCAAGAAGTAGTAATACTGCTGACCTGCCAAACACTCGAACATCTGATCAGTGAAAGGTAAAGGAAAGTGGTCTCTCCTTGTGGCTCATTCATTCTGCGGTAATCATTGCAGACTCTCCAACTGGTCACAGTCCTAGTGGGAATGAGCTCGTTCCTCTCATTGGTGATGACAGTCATGCCATCCTTTTTAGCAACCACTTGGACTGGACTAACCCATTAACTATCAGAAATGGGGAAAATGATCCCCGCATCAAGGAGTTTGATAATCTCATTCTTCACCACCTCCTGCATCTTCGGATTAAGCCGCCGCTGCGGCTGAATGACAGTTCTGAAATTAACCTCCATGAGGATTTTATGAGTGCAAAACGAAGGATTGATACCTTTAATGTCAATAATCTTCCATGCAATAGCCTCCTTGTGCTCTCTCAGCACCCTCAAAACTTCTCTCTCTCGACCTCCGTCAACGCAGATGCAATAATAACCGTAAACTTCCTCTCCTTGTCCAAAAACGCGTACTCCAAATGGGCGGGCAAATCCTTAAGCTCTAAGGAAGGAGGAGGAACCTCGACGGATGGTCTGTCCATCGGATCATCTCGTACGATCCCAGCAGACACTTCAGACTCAGGGCATGTGACTCGGTGTCATCATTCATTGACTGATAGGTCATGGCGACCATCTCAACCTCCGGAATTTCCCTACCGAGAATCTGAGTGTCGGAGGCAGATCCTCCACAGATCTCTTGTAAGGTCCCGTCCCCGGTAACCCTACTTTGGTGTTGGATTTACTTATAAACACAGTTCTAAAATCATAGTTGATTAAAAACTTTTCGCGGAATACTTAATATTAAAAATTCTTACATAACATAAGTACTTGTCTTAACAAAATACATTAAATCTTAAACAATAACATAAATGACACGTGAATCTTCTGTCTTCGATGCCAGTCTTCATCCATTTGCCACGTGTCCCACCTCAAGCAACCTGCCTCATCCTACTCACCTACGTGAATACTAAAAGTCAGCTACGCTGAGTGAGTTCTAGTTTAACAAGTTACAGGGTTATTCTTACACGTTCTTTTATTTACAAACAAACATGTCTTGCACTATTCTTACATTATTTTTATACTTTCTTACAATCATACCATTATTCTTACATTCTTGCATAGATATTATAAGGGTCTGCCACCCGACCTCTTGCACAGATATTATAAGGGTCTGCCACCCGACCTCTTGCACCGATATCATAGAGTCGGCCACTCTATTCTTGCCCAGGTATTATAAGGGCCTGTCACCCTGACTCTTACGTTAGACTCTTACTATTCTTGTCCAGGTATTAGAAGGGCTTGTCACCCTGACTCTTACAATATATATTCTTTCTAGACTCTTACAATCATGTTAAGATAAACAACTAACACATACAAGTTCTAACATTTTTCTTTCATTCTTGCATTAATCATTCTCATTAACCATATAAGTATATATGTTACTAGTCTTACAAGTATGCACACAGCCCTGAAAATATTTCAAGAGAAATGGGGCTATAACTCACCTGAAGCCAGTTTCTCTCACCGTTAACGGTAATCCCTTCCTTAGCTGTGCGCGGCAAACTGTGCAACACATAACGAGTGTCAATTATTTATCACTACTACCTCATACATCTACATTAATGAAACCCTCAACTAACGGGGGTCCGGGGGCAACGCCCCTGGTAGCGGGGTCAAGGTGCGGCAGCCCCTAGCAGGGTCCAAGGGGCAGAGCCCCTGGCTGGGGTTGAGCTGCTAGGTCAGCTCGGAAAAATTTTATTTTCATCAACAGGTCCTTCATAAAAAACGCATCAGAAAATGGATTTCAAGAAATTTCGCATGGCCATTTCGCATGGAATTTCGCATAGAATTTCGCTTCGCATGAGAATTTCGCTTCGCATGGGTTATTTCGCTTCGCTTGGCGTGCGATGCGAAATTCTTGGATTTCGCATGGCATGTGATGCGAAGCTATTTTTATGCGAGAAAACCCCTTTTTACTTCGTTTTTACCATTTTAAGGGCATTTTCCTCCTAGACTCTTCCTTAGGACCCGATTCTACTCTTTCATGGGTTTTGGGTTGTACCAACTTTGTATACCCGTGTTCTATGAGGTCCGAAAATCACCTTTTTGTTCTAAAACACACCTGTGAGGTTAAAACTCACCAAGTTTATGTTTTTCTTACATTTCACAACCCGTTCTATCATTATATCTGTTTACATGTCGATTCTACCACAAAACTTAACCTTTTAAACCAAAACCCACCTTTTGCTTGCGGGTTCGAGTTCAGATTCGGACAATATGTAGATCTGGACGTGTTCTTGCTATTTGAACACCCTTGCACACAAAATCTTCCATACTTTAACCCGGATTTCGGTTCGGGTCTTGAGAGAGAGTATATGTGTGTTCTAGGGTGTGTGTGTGTCTGTTGTGGGAAGAAATGGTGAAATGATGGGGGGGAATGGCCTTATGTAGAAGGCTATGGGCCCCACCACCCACATCCTTAACCAAAACCAGTCCTTATCCAAATATAAACACGCACACAATTAAACGAACGACACACACGTAACAATAAATTTTTTTTATTTAGTTATCCCAAAATACGGATGTTACATCTCACCGAAAAACTCCCCAACATGTTCCATGATGGTATCGATGAAGTACAACGAGTCATCAGCAGACTTGGGGTGTTTAAGTGACTACCGAACGTCAAAGGTGACGTTCTCATCCCCAACTCTCAAGATCAACTTATCCTCGCAGACGTCGATCAACGCCTGTGCAGCGGCAAGGAATGGTCGGCCTAAAATAAGCAGTACACTATCACCATCGTTCATGTCCACAATGACAAAGTTCACCGGGAAGATGAACTTGTCGACACGAACATGCATGTTCTCGACCACCCCTCGAGCGTATTTCACATAACGATCAGCATGCTGGATACTCATCTTGGTAGGCCTCGGTTCGCCTAAACCCAACTTGCTGTACACGGAATACGGCATAAGATTAATACTGGCACCAAGATCAGCCAGCGCATGAATCACCGTATCATCAATCAAGATGCAGGGAATCATGAAACTCCCTGGATCGGACATCTTCTCCGGTAACTTCCTCTGCAAGACAGCAGAACAACTAGCACTCAAAGGGATGGAAGCGACCTCAGCTAACTTCTCCTTATTCGTGAGAATATCCTTAAGGAACTTCGCATGTTTCGGCATCTGAGTAAGTGCCTCAAGGAATGGAATATTAAGGTGAAGCTGCTTCAAAAGAACAAGAAATTTGGAGTTCTGCTCCTCATCTCTATCCCTACGAAGTCTCCCGGGTATGGCACTCTAGGTTTGTAGACTCTCGGTGGTGTGCTCGGTAACTACTGTTTCTCGGCCTGTGTTGTACTTCCTAGGCTGCGCCTCTGATGAACTTGGACCGGTGGAGACTTCATCTGATTCTCCTCGTCCACATGCTCCTCTTTATCAAAAACTGCAAGCTCCTCAACCACTCTTCCTCTAGACCTCTCATGAATCCCTGTACCGCTCCTCGTCGTCACAACTTTCATGAATCCTTTCGGGTTTTGCTCGGTATTACTCGGTAGCGTACCCTACGGCCTCTCGTTCAAACGACTAGCTATCTCTCCTATCTGTCGCTCAAGACTCTAAATCGATGCTCCGTGATTCCACATGAATGACTCATGCTCACGAAACTTCTCCTGGGTCTCTTTATGACGGGAATCCTCTCGTGTCATAAGCTGGGACAATATCTGCGTCTGTTGTGCCATCATCTCCTCTAAAGTGGGCTTCTTCTCCCTACTGCTCTCTCCTGCACCTGCATCCTGGAATAGACTCTGACGCTTCTGGAAACCGGACTGATTCTTGCTTCTCCGGTTGGAATTCTGATTGCCTCTCCATCCTGAATTATAAGAATTGAAAGAATTTTGATTTCGGTTTGGATTGCTTACAAAGTCTACCGCCTCCTCCTGCGAACCGACTGAGCACTGAACGGTATCATGCCATCCTCTGCATATCTCGCACAACTTGCTCTTCGTCTACAAGGTCTTCACAATATTTATCAACGCCTCTACCTGTGCCGTAAGTGTGGTGTTCGCGTCTACCAAATGCATGCCGCGTGATATGGAATCGACGGTCTTACCACCATTAGCGGGTGGTCACTGGTATCCACTCATAGCTAACCCATTAAACAAAGCTATGCACTAATCTGGATCCTTCGTCATCAAGAGATTTCCTCCCGCCGTCGTGTCAAGCATACTCTGCGTCGCGTACGTCACTCCATGATAAAACTTCTAGACCTGGCTCGGGCATAACGCTAACAGATTTTTAAATCGCTCCCATGCCTCGTAGAAACTCTCGGTGTCCTCTATCTGAAAAGAATGAATCTGGTTACGCAAACGAGCGGCCTTAGCCGGAGGATTGTATTTCTCAACAAATTGGGTCTGCATGGCAGCCCAAGTAGCTATAGAACCCTGTGGGAGGGACTCGAGCCATAGACTCGCATGATCAACGAGTGAAAATGGAAAGACGGGAGTTTAACAGCGTCTTCGGATACGCCGACAAGATGGATAGTGTCGCGGATACGTGCGATGCGAGTAAAATGAGAATGCGGGTTTTTGTGAAGTAACACATGAAACTGAGCAAAATGTGAAAGGGTATTCAGAATGTTTGACAGAATCTGCCAATTTGTGTTAACTGCAATGGCAGGCGGTGCAATGTTGGATCTCGCGCCAGCATTGGCCGGACGGGCCCGGTCTGCAACTGTGCTCCTCGGTGGTGGATTTTCGGTGATGTGTTGTAAAACACTCGTATTTTTCTGCACATTTTATCTACGTATTATATTATATTTTATATGTTTTAACTCGTTTTAGATAGGTTTTACATACATTTATTAATCTTGTAGGTTTTGGGTGAAAAAAAGAAGAAAACCGGGACTTTTCGAGCATTCTACGAGCCTTTTTACGCATACAAGTTCAAGACAAAGCTCAAGGCCCGACCCGTATGCATCATGGAGGCCCAAGACCATATTATATTATATTATAAAAATAAATAAAAAACCCTAGCTGCTGACTACTGCTGCGATCGGACCAGGCAGCAAGGAGGGGAGAAGGAAAAAAGTTTTTTCGGCTTAGGTTTTGATCGTGTGATGGCTAGGGAAGGAAGAGGACACAAGAATCAAGCCTCGGGATCATTCACCATCAGTTTTTACAACCAAGGAGCAGCCCGGAAACATCCATATCCTTACATCTTTTTCATTGTTCATATACTTTGATTTACTTGTTCAATTGATTAGTAGTTTTGCAATTACTTGAGAGATTGAATTGTTATTGATTAGTATTGATTATTAAATGTTTGAATTGATGTTTGGTATGAGTTTATTATGGTTTTATTAAATGTTCATGGCTGTCCAATTAATATGGTAGGCTAAACTTGTTAGTTCTACCTAGGAATGATGATTCTTGTTAGTGTTTGTTGAGCATGTTGGATTGTTTGATTAATAGACTTGAATTGCTATTGTAAAGTTTGATTTAAACATGAAATAGGTTGTGTTTAAGGGCTGGAAATTTTGGTGAATTATTGCATAAACCCCGTGTGTCGGTTAATTAGTTTTGTGTTGATTGGTCGGTGCATTGTTTGATTCTAGACTTTGTGTTTAGGGTTTGTTTGCCGTAGGTACAACCGTAGGGTTTTGTTGCATGATTTATTGGATTAAGTACATCGGTTAGACACCTTTTTTGAGACCGAGAGGTGATAAAAAGTTAGGGTTGTCTCATTGCCTTTGCATGCTAGAATAAGGATTGCGCGAGAGTGAGTTCGTTTCTTGTCAGGTTTAGGTGTTTTGAGCGACTAGTTGATCTATTTTGGTTTAAGTTGAATTGTTCCTCTATCCTTGGTTGTGTAGTATTCATTGCCATTAGGGTCGAGTGTTGGTGAGACCGAGAGGTGATCCTTCATTAGAACACGTTAGCAATTGTTTCCCAGTTTGGTCGTTTTAGCCGATTTTGAGTAGTTTAGGCTTGTTGAGTGAGACCGAGAGGTAATCCAGTGAGCCCGAGCGATCCTTAGTCGTGTCATCTTTAGGAACCGGTGTCTATATATCATTCAATCCATTAGCTTGTTAGGCCTACAATTTGATTCAGACCTAGGTAGACGTTTTTCTCCACCCGAAGTCAACTCAGTTAGTTTTCCGTTAAGTTTTCTATTTTTGGTAAGTTTTATTAGTTAATCCAGTTAGTTCAGTTAAGTTAAAAGAATTCAAAAATCAATTAATTATTATTCTAAGGTAGGTCTCGTCTAGGGTTAGTGATCTTTAGCGTTCTTACGTGTCCACGTGTTCGATACTCGGACTTCCTAAGTCTATACTACTTGCGATCGGTACACTTGCCGGTTGTGTGTGGTTTTAGGATTTTCGTTTTATATTTAAAGCTTAGTTGTGAGGGTCATTTTTATAGGGTTATTAGACACACATCATTCGGCCATAATCCTATCCCTATTGTCAAAGTTAGAAAACATAGGAGAAGAGGATAGACTACCAACGGATGAAGAAGTGGACGATGGTGAAACGGTGCGACGTCTCTCATGAAACTCTTTCTCTGGCTCGGGAAATCCTTCAGTGTCAGGTGGTCCATAAGATCGTGTATGTCGCATACAACTATAAAAAGAAATAAAGGTAGCCAAACTATTCTAACAAATAAGCAAAGAAAAAAAAACAATTACAAGTAGCAAACAAGGTAAATCCTAACTCGAATCGCTCTCAAAACGCCTAAGACCGTGTCCCCAGCAACGGCGCCAAAAACTTGATGTGCATCGGACGATGTGCTATAAAAGTGAATGACCCTTACAACTAAGCTTTTAATTTAAAACGAAAATCCTAACAACACCACACACAACCGGCAAATGTACCGATCATAAGTAGTATAGACCTAGGAAGTCCAAGTATCGAATACAAGGACACGTATAAATGCTACTGATCACTAACCCTAGACAAGACCTACCAAAGAATAATATTTAATTGATTTTAATTTTTGTTTTTTCCTTTTTTAAATAATTTAACTGGACTAACTGAAAAAAGTTTCCAAAAATAGAAAACTTAACGAAAAATTAACTGTGTTGACTTTGGATAGAGAAAAATGTCTACCTACGCATGAATCAAACTGTAGGTCTAACAAGCAAATAGATTGAATGGTATCAAGACACTGGTTCCTAAAATTGACACGACTAAGGATAGCTCAGGCTCACTGGATCACCTCTCGGTCTCACTCAACAAACCTTAACCACTCTTAATCGGCTAGAACAACCAAACCGGAAAACAACTATTAACGTGTTCTAATGCTGACTCACCTCTCGGTCTCAGCAACACTCAACCCTAGTGGTAATGAATGCTACACAACCAAGGACAGAGGAACTATTTAATTTAAACCAAAATAGATCAACTAGTCGCTCAAAACACCTAAACCGGACAAGAAACAAACTCGTTCTTGCGCAATTCTAATTCTAGCATGCAAAGGTAATGAGACGACCCTAACTTCTTATCACCTCTTGGTCTCTAAGAAGGTGTCTAACCGCTGTACTTTAACCAATAATTCACACAACAAAACACTACGGTTGTACCTACTGCAAACAAACCCTAAACAAAAATTCAAGAATCAAACAAGCACCGATCAATCAATACAAAACTAATTAACCAACGCAAGGTTAATTTCCATCCATAAAATACAACCTATTTCATGTCTAAATCAAACTTTACAATAACAATTCAAGTCTATCAATCAAACAATCCATAAAGCTCATCAAACACTAAACAATTATCATCATTCCAAGGTAGAGCCGACAAGATTAGCCTAACGTCATTTTTGGACAGCCACTATTATTCAATAAGAACACCAAATAACTCATCCCAATCATCATAACAATCATTAAACAATCAACAATAATAAAAAACACTTCAATCTTTAAAGTAATTGCAAAACTACTTAACAATTGATCAAGAAAAATTAAATTAATGTTTTAAAAGAAAGGATACGGGATGATTGGTGGCTGCTTTTGGCTGATATAATTGATGCAAAAACGTTCCCGAGACTTGTTCTTCACCTCCTTCTTCTTCCTTAGCCACCACAAGTCCAAACCCTAGCAAAAACTTTTCTTTTTCTTCCTTGTTGCTGCTGCCGATAGGACTTCAAATGGGGGGCTAGGGTTTTTTTATTTTTTTTCTAATAATATAAATGTAAGGCTTGGGCTTGTCCAAGTTGCAACTGGGCCGGGATTTGTGTTTTATCTTGAAATCATATGCGTACAAGGTCTTTAAGCTCCTCACGAAGTTCGGTTTTTCTTTCTTTAACCCGTAACCTACAAGATAAATATTATTATGTAAAACCAAGTTAAAATACATTAACTATAAGGTAAACAAGATATAAATAACTTGATTGTGTTATCTACACCGGCGATCACGATTGTTCTCCTGATATCCTCCCCTGTCGCGTAGTTAATCGGTTTGGCGTTAAATTTCTTCCCCCTCCCAAGGTAATCTTCTGATTAATTTTGTAAATTCATGTTTCACGGTTAGGAAATTCCATCTATTGAAAACACTACCCACTGAATTGCAAGGTTTAGATATTACACTCTCAAATACATCTTTTGTGTATTGTTTGTTTTAATTGATAACTTACTTTTAGTTTAAGTTAACAAAATAATTTTGTATGTTACCTGTAGGTCTCAAAAGACACATGACAGTAGGATCAGAAATGCAGGTAGTAATTAAGCTAACAAAATAATTTTTTTTACTTTACACATGTATAAGGTTTTATTGGAAAAAAAGATGAAAGCTTATATATAAAGGCAGCCATGTTTTGTACATTTTAAAATCAGAATTCTAAGCAAGGAACTGTATACATTTTAAGTGTCTTTTATGTTTATTGTAAAGCAAGGTTGCAAGCCTCTTTTGTAGCTGCAAATATTTTGTGTCAAATTTATGTTTATTGTAAGATAAGGAAGCTACAAATATCGTGATTACACCTTTAAGATTTGCTTTATATCTGTGATTATACTTTGGTTTTTGATATGCTTTTTTTTCGTATGAGGTCCAAACTTCTAGACACATACCCGCGCAACGAGCGGGTACTAAATACTAGCACAGTAATAAACAAACAGTGAATACCACGGTTCATCAAGCTATAACGACAAACTCGCGTGACCATCAAAACATGACACAGTCCTGAACATCGGACCACCAGCCACCATGGACGGTAAATCCGCCAACAACAACGGTCATCAGGCCACAATCGAATATCAAGCAAACCCACACCCCCACCTAAGGTCAGGGACAATTTTGGGTTTTACGTCACAAACCCTGACCACCGGCACCATACCATCAGACCATCGATCCGCTAGCCACCATGCATGACAGATGGTGTCGGCCATGAGGACACCGTAAACACCATCGGACCACTCGCCACCACGTACGACAAAGTCGATAACAACAACTTCCATAAACCTCCACAATCGATGTCGTCTAGGGTTTAAAAAATGTAACCCAGCAACACGACACATCGTGCTGCCTTTGTCACCTAGGGTTTCCAAATTAGAACCCGGCAAAAATCGAATCGGAGCCGGAACAGTCACCTCTGGCCACCACGAAACAACACTGCCATAAAGCCGGTGGATAGTTAGTATCAATAGAGAGAAGGAAGTTGGCTATGACATCGAAAACCACTTCACCGGAGAAGCCGTCGCTGGAGACAGAGAAGCAAAGGCTCATCAGAGCAATAAACAAAGGCCCGGAGATCAATAGAGTAAAATAAGAATAAGAAGAAGAAAATAAAGAAAGAAGAAGACGTGTGTAAACTCAAAGACGCCAGATGTAAAAGTGAAGACATGTGCAAGGAGAAAAAGCATAAGAGATATGTACAACCACCACAATAGACAATACAAACATGTAAAGAAATAAGTGTGTTTTACAACACATCAGACTCCCAGACCAAAGTCAGTTTCCATTTCATGCTCTGGCTCAGGCTGTATATGCTCGGGCTCTTCTACTTTTTTAGCTCCTGGAGTTTGTTGTTCAACTTGTTTGTTTTTCAGCTCCTCCATAGCAGCCCCTATGGCCTCATCAGCTACCCTTTGCAGCCTTTCTTCCTCTTCCTCCTTCTTTTTCATATCAATCTGTGCCTCCAGCACCTCTTGAGGAACTTCCTCTTCATCTTCATGATCTGTAGTCATTGTGGCCATTTCTTCAAATATGAGTTTCATGATTGTTTTTACAGATTCCACCTCAGCTGTGTCTTTATCCATTTCATCACCCTTCTCCAAAATTTCATCACCAGATATTACTTTATGAGTAGCTTTTGGATGAAGGTCTGCATCAGTTAGAGCCACCCCTTTGCCTTTTAATTTTCTTTTAGCAATTTGATCAGGGGTCTCTTCTCCAGCATCATTCTCTTTCTCTTCCGACTCCACCATATCTGTAGCATCTCCCTCATACTCTTCATTTATCATCTTCAGAACATGTGAGTTCCAATTTCTGCAGTTTCATCACTTGAACTGGCATATATGTTTTCAATCAGTTTCAAGCCACTTGCTTCTTCAGTATTCTCCTCGTGTTTTGGTGCATCTGAGGTCTTCTCAACCTCAGAGTGCTCCAGGGTTTGAATTTTCAATAGAGCCTATTGCAAGGCAGTCTCAAGTGCTTTGTTCCTTATTTCCATAAATGCATTTTTCTCTTTCAACATAATATTTTCAAACTCCAATCTGCATTTTCAGATATAATATCATAAATGTTCGGGCTTGATTATGGTGTTTTTGGAGTGGGTTAATCAGGTTCTGAGAATGGTTTGGGTGAGGGTAGGTTGTAGGATTCAGGTTCTTTAGGGATGGTTTAGGAAGTATGAATGGTTTCAGTAAGTATAGTCTCTTTTAGAGGTGAGGTTGGTGGTGTTGAGTATGTGTTTATTGGGCAGATTTAGCTGGTGATGACAAAGGTGGTGAGGAAATGATTTGTTCTTGTATGGGAGATTTAGGTGGCGTTGGAACTTGTGTCTCTTGAATTGGTTCAGGGTCTGAATTGAGTGGATCGGTTGTGTCAGGAGATGAGGGTATATTATCATGAGCAGGCTTAGATTATAGAGATTCTGTATCATCTTTATTTTCTGTAGGGTTTGGTGAATCTGGTGGCGTGATCTTCTGAATAGTTTCAATCACATTTGAGACCACTTGTGCAATAAAAACATCATCGCCCATTTGATCAGTTGCTTCTTCACCTGTACCGACAACTGGTTCATTAACCTCATTTACTGGTCCACTATCACCTTACGGAATATCCAAATGAGCCTCTAGTCCAATACCTGCCAATGCAATCAACTCATTCCCAACTTGATCAATAACCAGTTCATTGATTTCAGCATTATGACCCACACCCTCAACATTTTTTGCTTCATGGGCGATTGGTTTAATAATAGGCTCATTAGCAGCACCATCATCGTCATTACATTGATCATTATCATCATCATTGCCATCATTGTTGTCTCCTTCATCTTCATCATCCTCATCATGTCTAGGTGTGAGTGATACATCAATTACTCCCACACCCGGAACAAGCAACCAAGGTAGAATATCCCAGTCTGCATTATCAGTAAACTTACTCCTTGCATCCTTCATCCTCCTATAGATGTTAGGGTCTTGCAAAATGAGAACTGGCAGTTGCAAATTTTGCATAGATCTGTTGATTAGAATCTGGAGAAATCTTGGGTACATGAGAAATCACTGATTCACCTCCTTCTCAGCATTTGAAACTAAACCATTGAAGATAAGTCTTGAAACGTTAAATGGTTATTAATATAAAATGGCTACTGTCATAGTAGCAAGCTCCCTGCTTAGCAAAGTCCAAGTCCCTCTCCTTGGAGACAGGGACTCGATGACATGACGTATTAGAAATCTGTAGATCAAGGGAAAGCTTCCTTTATAAATTGTCCCTCATTTACACCCCCTTGATATCCCATGGTTTTTTGAAATATTCTCATAAGTCTTGGGACCGTACAATGGCAGCACCTCATGATTGTCGTTTAAAAAGTTTTTAAGTCCCCCTTTTATACTTAACGTTTGGATGGTAGGACACAATTTTGTCGTCTAGTGCACGATAGTTGTCATTTAATTCAAATAACTGTACCACCCTTGCTCGAGTATACAGACAAAATGAACAGCTGTATCCCAAAGTACTCTAAATCTTATCCTTAACTGTGCTCAACTATCTTACAATAGACAATGGTTTATTTAAAATGATTTCATTTATGGTTTGCTCGAAGGGAAGTACACTCGAGAAAGCTTGACAAAGTTTAAGATCCTTTGAGATATTTCAATACTGTGTTCGAGTACACCCATGCTCGAGACCCTTAACCAACTTCCAATGTCGCTAACTAATTTGAAGTCACACATGCTCGAGTACAGGATCATGCTCGAGATTATCTCAAAACAAATACAACTTAAAGATGCAAGTCAGTATGTTAACTTGAAAAATCTATCATGTCAATTTGTATGCTCGAACAAGGCAACAATACACTCATCAATCATACACACATACTCGATACACTTTTCATTTAGGCATTGAAGAACATTGTGCTCGAACAGTGTAAAAGTGATTTCTATGCTCGAAACACTAAGTTTCCTGAACACATCATTGTACTCGAAGAGTAACACATGAGATATCTATGCTCGAAGAACTTATGTTTTCAAAACATATTATTGTGCTTGAAGAACAACAAATGAGATATCTACGCTAGAAACACTTAGATCGATCCAAATTGCATTTCAAAAACAAACCATCATTTGTCTAGCAGACTAGACAAATGCCATACTCAAACTCTGCTTAAATCAAGTAGATAAATCATTTAAAGCACTATTGTAATTTAAGCATAAGTTTAAAGTGAATAAGAGATCAAAATTCAGTTAAAAAAATTATTTTCAAACCATTTTATAGAGATCTCAACATGGGAGCAGATTGTTCAAAATCTTTCACACCAATTCATAGTCAGCTTTATTATGATCTAAGTCAGGTTGACATTAGGTAATAGCACTTAGCATGATTATCATAACATTTGTGATATACTTAAAGTCCAATTAAGGCTTAAGTGAAGAATGATCAACATTTTGGACTTTAGGTTGTCCCTAATTTCTTCTCAACGCTTATTTAGCTTTCTTCAAATCACCCCAATTTGACTTTAACCCTTTGATGCCTTGGTCAAAATTGTTTTTATGTATATATATATATAATATATGATTAAGTTCAGTAGAGAAATCATATTATTGTGAGAAAAGGGAGAAGTGCTTTCAACCAATCAAAATTTTCTTTTCATTTCTATATTTAATTAAATGAAAGGATATAATAGTAAATGTTGTAATTGTTATAAATGAAAATGGTAACTATTAATGTTTTTAAAAGATTTATGTTATTAATTTATCTCTTTGGTAACAAAGTACAAAATCATTATTATTATTTGGTTTTGTACGTGGATAATATATGTCAGATTATGTTTTTTTTATATTCATTTTGTTTTAAGTTTAGTTTTAAAATTTATTATTTAGTTAAATAAAAATAACTCAAAATGTTTTGTTTTTGTTTATATAATATATATGTTGATTAAACTACCAAGTACTAAATATATATGTATTCCTGGTATACACGATTATAAGATTGATAAAGTGTAATAATTGCAAACAACCGACGTAAAAAAATTCACCTACATTTAACAAAAAGACAACCTACACATGAAATTATTTATACACAACCACAAATAACATATCCCTACACAACCAACATATACCTACATAACGTTTTAACAACCTACACAATTTATATGTACTTAGAGATCCATATTAACATACACATATACAAACTTTTAAGAGCCTACACAACGATCACATATTTGGTGAATTATACTAAGATATACCTACACAAACTTTTAGCAACCTACATAACGAAAATCTTCTCTACATATTTTGGTTTTAAATCCAAATGTAGTTATTAATTTTTTTTAAATAACTAAGTAGGATTTACAAATATGTGTGTGACTGGTGGTTGTGAAGGGAAAGTTATTTTTAGTATGCTTGTAAACTATAATATGGGGTGCTTGCGCACAAGTTTTAATTATGTGAGTGAATTTTTAAACTATTTGTGTATTAGATTTTTTCTTCTATGTAGGTTAATAAATCAAGTTAGATATATACATTTGTATTGTGACGGAGATTCCTTTGATATCTTCGCTAATAGTCACAACACATGTCTTAAATCCTACATAGATGTTTATGAGTTTACCCGCACACATATGTACCAATTAAATGTAGGAATTTATCAAGTTTGTGTAGGATAATATCCATATACAAAAGAACCCCTACACATGTTTACCCATATATATAGGATTATATCAAATTATGTTGGTAAAATAAAACAACAAAATTTATGAATACAGAATAATAAAAACACAAGGTCGTAAAGAAAATAAGTAAACACAAAATTGTTTTATCTACTAACGAATTCAAAAATACAATTTTAATTCAAATGGTGACAATAACTTTAAAACTGAAAAAGGAATGCATGTCAAATTATTCGTTGAGATATCCAACTGATTCTCTATTTTTTAGTTTCCTAACTTGTGTTTACAACCAAAATACGAAACTGCCCTTTTAATATTAAAGTTAATTAGTATGAAGAGTTATTATTTACTACATTGTCATTTTAATTCATGACCATAGATTAAACAAAATCAATGACTCGGATTTATTTCTCATACTTCTCGCTATAAATTCACTTCTTTCCTAAACCATCCCTTATATATATATATATATATTAGGACACGGTATGCGCGAGACATATATTATTATCGATGTGGCTAGTACGTCATGATCCAAATCGGGTCATACCCAATAACAAGCTAGACAAACACCAATAATATTTGTTTATATATGATATGATCATAACAAATGAATTTTAGCACTTGAGTTATTTGGAAAGGGATTTTCAAATAAAATGTACTTGTGAAATTAATAAATCATATGGGTGATTTATACTTTGAGAGAAAGCATTCCATATTGTTGTTTAAGAGGGTTAAGTAACAATATATTAAGCATGTTACTTATAATGTGTTATTGTTGTGTATGACACAATATAAGTGTGTATAACACAAAGCATTGTGTATGACACAATGCAAGGTACATATATACATGGAAAGTATGTAAAATAATAAAAACAAGAAAGGAAGGAGGGTGGCCGCCCCCCCCCCCCCCCCTCTCTCCCTCTTCTCTTATTTTATTATCTAATCTAACTTAGTGGGTACATGCAGAGGGTTGATTGGTTGCATTGGGTGGAGCCTTTCGTAACTCTTTCATCTCTCTCTCTCTCTCTCTCTCACATATAATTGACTATTACACAAGGCACAAAACACCCTCAACTCTTCCTTTTCTCTCTTGGGTTTTCGGCTAAAGGAAGGAGTGCTTTCAAGTGTAAATCCTAGCTAATCAAGGTGTATTGTCGGAGGCTTGGGGTATGCAAGCTTAAGGACCTTCCCATTGAAGGTCCTGCCTTCCAACCATCCTCTCCTTCACCCGGACTTGTCATCTTGAAAGGTAGTCTTGACATGCATGGACTTATAGTGACATGCATGTGTTTGATAGTGTATGTATTTCGTATTTGAATCCGGGCTTGGGTTTTGCATGTGTAGAATCGGTTTTATACATATCAACTAACAAGATTTAAAACTAATTTACGCTGCATTTTTCATAAAATTGGGATTTTATGACTTTGATAATCGTGTTAAAACCCAACAATGGTATCAAGAGCCGCTTATACGAATGCATGCTTCATTAGACCCAAAAATTTTCGGGTTTATGGTGGGGTTTACCATATGGCCGAAAATTTTAGGGGTTTTGGTTACCCCATGGTTTTTCAAGGTTATACTTTACATGCATGTGGTAATCGCATACGATTTCAAAAGGAACAAGAAATTATAACGGTGGAATGAAAGCTAAATAAGGAAAAGTACCTGAAACGACATCCGCATCCTCTTTTGCTTCCTTCTTGGAGATGTTGAAGGCCCTTGCCCTGGCCTTCGGCTTCTCTTCCATCTTCCCTCTTGAGGAAGTCCCCTGACCGGACCCCCCCACCATACTGGTAGGACAGTTTGATGACAAGTGACCGGAACCCCTACAGCGGAAACAAGTCAGAGTCGGACACTCGAAATGGGGAGCCCAACCTTATCGCAACGAAAACAAGTGCCGGACCCACTCTTACACTCCCCCTTGTGTAGTTTTCCGCACTTCTTGCAATTACTGAATGCCGCATCCCTCCTAAACTCAGAAGTCTTAGTTGTCACCCTTTTCCCAGACGAACTAAAATTGTTTCCCCCGGGCCGCTTACCATACGAATTAGTGTTCCAAGTCTTCCTAGCCTCGGTCGGCGGTAACTTCTCCCTCTGATCATACAATGTACCTGCCAAGGTAACCACCGAGTGAAAGGAGTTCATGTCGGTGGTCACCACACCCCTACGAATATCCACCGGAAGGCCCTTCACATACTTCTTTATCCTTTTTGCCTCAGGGGTAACCAGATCAGGACATAAGCGAGCCATCTTGTTGAACTTTGTGGAGTATTCCCGATGTGTCATACTGCCAGCCTCCAAGGTCAAGAATTCCTGTTCAATTTTATCCAATTCTTGCGGAGGACAGAACTGTTCGAGAACCAACTTCTTCAATCCTTCCCATGTCATCATCCTAATCGATCGATCACCCATAGCCTGCACCAGATTATCCCACCAACATAATGCCTCGGAACGAAACGAGGCGGTAGCATAAGTGACCATGTCATCTCCCTTGCACTTACTAACCCTCAACGGCCTCCATCTCTCTCACCCACTGACGAGCTGCCAAAGCATATTTAGCACCATCGAAAGAAGGAGGGTCACACTTTTTGAAATCCCCATACGAATAACCCCGAGTAGATACACTAATAGTCTGAACCTCGTCCTCATCCCCACTTGGTACATACACATCTTCATCTTCCTCGACCAGTGCCTCCTTACCCTTCTTCCCTTCATCCGAACCTTTACCAACCAATGAATCTTCCATGGCCCTACCGGCCTCAGCGACGATCTTTGGAATGGCGCGATGGAGCACCTGGTAAACCTTGTCGGCGATAACCGTGCGCATAGTAGGATCTAAGGCAGGGTTATCCCCCCTCCTCATGAATCGGGGTCTCCTCCCGCTGGGGAGTAGGAATCTCTCTCTCGGCTTCGGCACGTGGCTTACGACCACGGCCGCGAACACTAGGACCACCTCTCTTAGCAGTTCGAGTATTAACCATGACTTATCTCTACAAACACAGAATTTTAGCACCGTCAAGTACAAGTGGTAATTAGAAAATGTAAGGTAAGGGTAAACTGCTAATGACGTTGATCAAGTGTAATTAGTCGTTTAATTTACCCGCCCGTCCTAACCACCCCCTGCCCCTAACCACGTTAGCCTTCTATCTAACACTTAAACAGTTAATCACATACCGGGAACTTTTAAATTTAAAGGAATGACTAAATAATTAAAAGTTACCTCTTGGCGTGCAGCTACTCACGGTGGGCATACTGGTCTCTTTTATTACAGTTCGAGTCCAAGCATTCGGGGATGCTTGGATCCCTCGAACCATGGCTCTGATACCAACTTGTAAGGCCCCGTACCCCGGGAACCCCACAGTTGGTAATCATTCAAAACACTCGTAAAAATAATTAAACTTAAAAACAATTCTTTTCATTAAAATAAGCATCACAGAGTATAATACGGCGGAAAACGTAAATAACAAAATAAGTTCCCAAAACCCGGGAATTTTGCCCTAAACCGACATAATTATCTTTAATAAAAATTTTTAAAAATAAATGTTTAATAATAAATTCTTCAAATCCCGTATGCCCTTCACCGTCCAAGTAGCTTCGTGCACGTCCAAGCGATAAGGCATCCTCTTCCTAACCTGAAACTCACACTAAAATGCACACAAAGTCAGCTTAAGCTGAGTGAGTTCAAGTTTTAAATAAGTAACAAAAGTCTTAATAATCATTCTAACGGTTTTAAAACTGTAAACAGAAATACATCAGTTAGGTCATCACATTTAATAAATAATCATCCTTACGCATAAACATCTCTATACGTACATTCCTATATATATATAAATATATATATATATATATATAACATTCAATAATAACATTCAGGGTCGAGCAAATGTACAACCCAAACACGTAACATTCAGCGCATGCAACACAAAGTAGGCATACGCAACATTCAGTAGTCAAGACGACTACAACATTCGCCAAATATTGGCCATTCTATAATATATATACATACACACATTCTTTAACATTCCAAGACCTACCAATACTAGCAAGCCTATGTAAAATCATTTAAAACATTTCATCAAGCAAAATCGCTTAGGTGTGCATGCTAGCCCAAAACTTAAAGAGTTAAACGGGGCATCAAGAACTCACCTGAGGTCAACCAAACATCGGAAACGAGCTAAGGACTCCCTAAGTACTCACTCACAAGCAAGGGCCTGTAAATTGCACGCAACGCGTCACTAAACTGGACCGTAAGAACACACTTGCCTAATGGGCCGTTCAAGGCAAACACTTCGGCCCGAGGCCCAACAACTTGGCCCAAGGCCTAACCCATACCCAATTACTTTACCTCAGCCCCTAAAAACTTTCAATTAACCAAATCCACCCTACGATTATGATCGGGGCTAACCATGATGCACAACTCACCCGCCGGTAATCAAATCGAGTCAAATACGCGCGTAATAAATCTTGAAACCAATTGCCAAACAAATCAGCCCCAAATGGATGAAATTCCCATTTTATTCTTTTCATACATCATAATTATGTCACCCAAGTTGATAGGGTTGATGGTTCCATTTTACAACTCTCAATTTAACATTGAAACGAAAATTCGCGCACCGCCGACTTGATTGACCAATCACCAACCAAAAAAGCCCCGAGTATCTAAAAAAATAATTTTCCCACAGCCCTTAGACTCCCCTAGGGCCATGCAAACTGATTCGGTTGGTCATTCAATCGATTAACGCATCAAACTCAACAATTGACAATTCTACACCCGATAAACCCTAGTTTTCGAACTAAAATCGATTGACCAACCTAAACACCTCCAATGGCCACGAAATTTTAATATGATGTAAATTCCATACCTGGGAATCTTTCTACCCCAGAAAATCTAATTTTTATCCACGGGAAGTGGGTCAATTACACCTTGGCAGAAATCTGTCCAACGAAAAGTATCGACAAAATTGAGCATCAAAATGATTAGGGGTGAACGAAAAGAGTGTTGGGGATTGTAGTACATACCTTGAACTACTTCTAGGAACTTGGAATTGATCAAAAAGTCGAAGAAATGAAGGGGGGGAGGCTGTGTCTTCGGCCGATCGCAGCTGCAAGGGGGGGGGCTATGGTTAGGTTAATTGTTTTATGATATAAATAAAATAGTTACATCCAAGTCCCTCCAAATTGAAGTGTAAGGATAAATGGAAGGAAAATTTAAGTTTTTTAACGTACCGAGATAACGTAAAGGCTTCCGAGAAACGTTGGATAAATCCCGAGAACTATACATACTCTACAAGCTTTAATTTTTGAAACTGGAATTAACGGGCGTTACAGTGAACACTTGGAGCATTTGGATGCAGAATCAAGTGGGAGTTCACCGTCACAAGCACATCTCCTTTTGAGTCCCTTAGGACAGACCTTTTGACACACTTGTCTTCGGTCAACAAGTGTAGTCAACATTAGGAGGCTATGGTTATGAACCTATGGTTGTATGTTTTATGCTTGCGTGGTTGATTTACTTTTGTTTGTGTTATTGTAATGTGGTTTGCTAACAACTTAAAATCAACAACTAGCATAAAATTGGTTCCTTAGAAATTGTTAGGTGATAAAAATTGGTTTTATTAAAGTCTAATGATTTCATAATAAAATGAGTTTTATTAATAGGAACTTTGAAAATAGGTTTTTCAACTAAGTACCATACATTTGAATGCATGCAAATGGAAGGTACATAAAAGGTTTTCCAATCTAGAATTTAGAAAACTAAAATCCCTTTTTTGAAATAAGTTGAACACCATCCTTTTATACAACACTCGAATCACTTGGGAACTCGATGTGGGATAAAGGTCACCTAACCGTATTAGAGGAAACTTGTGAGTTTGAGGTGGGTTTACCATATTTGTGGGATAAAGGTCACCTAACCGCTTGTGTGTGTAAACTCACATGTGTGTATAAGAAGGACGACTTAAATTGGAAACCATGTGAATAGGGTTACCGAAGCATGGCGTACAATGTGTTGATGGGATTAAACATGCCGACTTAACGTGAGATGTATAACCGATCCCATAAAACTAGAAGTTGCAAAGGGTTGCAATAGTCAGACGTTGACTACCTTGTTAATTTAAATAGTAGGATAAAGGTCACCTAACTACTCTTTGAATGTAACGTTGGGTTCTACATTTTAATCATTAATTGTCTTGGAGACAAAAAGGGTATTAACGATTAAAATTATTGATATCGAAAATACTAAAATTGAGCTTTGTTATATTTGTAGATGGCTGCAATCAACAATCAACTTAACGTTATTATTCCACCCGTTAATAACCTATCACTAAGATCTATTCTCGATAAGGATCGTCTAAACTATACCAACTTTATGGATTGGTATCGAAACTTGAGAATCGTTCTCAAGCAAGAAAAGAAATACTACGTATTAGAGGATCCTATTCCCGATGAACCTAGCGTTGATGATGTCCAAGACCATAACGATTGGGTTAAGCACAATGAGGATTCGGTGCAAGTTTCTTGCAATCATGTTGGGAACTATGATTCCCAAGATTCAAAAGGATTTTGAACTTCATGGGGCGTACGACATGATCACCCAACTTAAGGAAATATTCCTTACACAAGCTAGGGTGGAATGCTTCGAAAAGGTTCGAGCGCTTCATGCATGTCGTATGGAAGAAACCCAATCGGTCTCATCTTATGTACTTAAGATGAAAAGCCACATTAATCATCTCGAGCGCCTTA
Source organism: Bidens hawaiensis (assembly GCF_021521415.1). Lineage (NCBI taxonomy): Eukaryota > Viridiplantae > Streptophyta > Magnoliopsida > Asterales > Asteraceae > Bidens > Bidens hawaiensis. The sequence goes on from NW_027491022.1 coordinate 2,100,502, forward strand.
ATTGTCCCGTCTGAAAGGAGTTAGCACGGATTTGATCCCAAATGGGTTAACCAAGAAATTTGAGACATTTGTTATGAATTATAACATGAATGGGTGGGACAAGAGCATTGGTGAGCTTCACGCAATGCTCAAACCGGCCGAGACGGGAATGGGTAAAAAGGTTTTACCCGTTCTCACGATCATTGAGGGAGGCAATAGGAAGAGGCATCACCCGGAACCCAAGGCAAAGGTTGCCAAAGGTTAGGGACAAGTCAAGGGCAAGTTCAAGGGAAAGGCAAAAGTGGAACCACCCAAACCGAAGAAGCTAAAGGTTAGCTTGGAGGATCCGTGCTTTAGATGTGGGAGATTGGTCATTGGATGAAGAATTGTCCAACCCATCTCAAAGAGTTGAAAGATAAGAGGGATGCGGGGCAAACCTCGGGTACGACTTTCATGAGTCGTATTGATCTTAATCTTATTTCCTCTAATACATGGGTATTGGATACCGGATGTGGAACTCATATTTGATTGCAGGGGTTCAAAGGAAATAATGGATTCAAGAAAGGAGATATTAGTCTCTTCATGAGCAATGGAGCAAAGGTTGTTGTTGAAGCCCGAGGAGACTACACATTGAAACTTCCAAATGGTTTGGAAGTTATTTTGAAATATATTTTGTATGCTCCTAGTTTGACTTGGAACATTATCTCCGTTTCTTTGTTAAGACAATATGGGTTTGATTTTAAATTTGTGGATAATGGTATTTGTGTTTTCATGAATAATGTCTTTTATTTTAAAGCAATGCTGTCTAATGGCATTTATGAATTAGTTCATGATAACACATCATTTGATAACATGTTGTACCAATCAAGCACCAAGAGACTCAAAATGGATTTGAGTAAGACTTATCTTTGGCATTGTCGCCTGGTCACATAAACAAAGATCGCATACATACACTTCAAAAGAATGGTCTTTTGGAATCAAGTGAAGATGATGCATTTGATAAGTGTGAGTCTTGTTTGAAAGGGCAAAAGACTTATTGGGTATCATACATTCGGATGTATGTGGCCCCTTTAAGGCAATGACAAGGAATGGTGAAAGATACTTCATTACCTTTATCGACAATTATAGTCGTTATGGGTATGTGTACTTGTTAAGACACAAAGATGAAGCCTTTGAAATGTTCAAAGTCTTCCAAAATGAAGTACAAAATCAACTCAATAAAACCATCAAAGTACTTCATTCGGATAGAGGAGGTGAATACCTAAGTGATGCTTTCCAAGGTCATCTTAGGAGTTGTGGGATCATCTCACAACTTACTCCACCCGGAACACCACAACATAATGGTGTGTCCGAAAGGAGGAATCCAACTCTATTGGATATGGTTCGATCTATGATGGCTAGAAGCACATTGCCTCTATTATTTTGGGGTTTCGCTTTGCTCTCCACGGCCCTTATTCTAAATATGGCCCCAACCAAGATAGTGGACAAGACTCCTTTTGAAATATGGAATGGAAGGGCTCCATCATTATCATATTTAAAGGTATGGGCTTGTGAGGCTTATGTCAAGAACAACACCCAAAACAAACTTGAAAGTCGATCTACTAAGTGTATCTTTGTAGGTTATCCCAAAGATTCTATGGGATATTATTTCTACAACCCAACCGAGCAAAAGGTATTTGTTGCTCGAAAGGCCGAATTCTTGGAAACTAAGTTCCTTATAGAAGGTACTAGTAGAGCGGTGGAACTTGAGGAGGATCGAGAACCACAAGATACACGTTTGGTTGATACTAGCAATCAACAAGAGGATGTTGAGAATGATCAAATGGTTGATCAAAACACACAAAACATTCGCAAATCCGGTAGAATTAGTCATCCATCCGAAAGATATGGATTTTTCATGGATAGATGCTATGTGGTAGATTCGGATGAACCCACCACATATCATGATGCAATGTCACAATCCGATTGTGACAAATGGCTTGAAGCCATGAACGTTGAGATGCAATCCATGCATGACAACCAAGTATGGGATTTGGTTGTACCACCTCTTAATTCCAAACCGGTTGGAAGTAAGTAGGTTTTCAAGAAGAAAACCGATATGCATGGAAACTTGGATACTTATAAAGGAAGACTTGTAGCAAAAGGTTTCACTCAAACTCAAGGGGTTGACTATGATGAAACTTTTTCTCCAGTAGCAATGCTAAAGTCTATTAGGATATTGTTTGCCATAGCCGCACATTATGACTATGAGATATGGCAAATGGATGTCAAAACCACTTTTCTAAATGGGCATCTTCAGGAAGATGTCTATATGATTCAACCCGAAGGTTTTGTCGAACCACAACATCCTAACAAAGTATGCAAGTTAAAGAAATCAATCTATGGATTGAAACAAGCATCTAGAAGATGGAATCACCGTTTTGATGAAGAAGTTAAGAAATTTGGATTCATCAAAAATGGTGATGAAGCTTGTGTGTATAAGAAAGCTAGTGGGAGCATCATTACCTTCTTAGTATTGTATCTTGATGACATACTACTACGTGGGAATGACATTCCAACCATGGAAGGTGTAAAAGCATGGCTTGGAAGTTGTTTTTCTATCAAGGATCTTGGTGAAGACGCCTATATTTTCGGAATAAACATCTACAGGGATAGATCAAGGCGGTTGAAAGGTTTAAACCAAAGTGCATACCTTGACAAAATCTTGAAGAGGTTCAAAATGGAGAACTCTAAGAAAAGTTTGGTACCTATTCAAAGAGGAAAGATATTGAGCGCGTCTCAATGTCCAAGCTCAAAGAAAGAGCAAGATAGAATGAATGGGATCCCATACGCATCGGCTATTGGATCCATCATGTATGAAATGGTATGCACTTGTCACACCCCGACTAGCACAATGCGGAAGCGTAAAACGGGAATGTAACAGACAGCTTTGGTATCAACAACATTGTTTATAAAGAAACATTACAAACTAATTTACAATATATTACATTTCATTGTTCTATCATTGTTTTACAGTCTAGGTGATACCAACAAAACTAGTTCGTTAACTATATGATCTTACTACGAACACCCTTGCTTCTATTCACATAGCATCAACCACACACCTTGAGCAAGTAACAGATCACCAAATCACTCCGATTTAGGTACACCTGAAAAGCAATTTGAAACGGGTCAACTACTAGAGTTGGTGAGTTTCACGAGTTTCAAGAAAACAGTTTTGAGTATTCACAAATTAACAGTTGTAATCATGATATAAGTAGGTATGTATGTAAATGATGTAATTATGCTAAGCTACAGTGAAGCCTTGACTGTTTGTGCCGCGTGCATCCATTTTCCAAGCCCAATTAACCACTGTGGCCGCCTTTCCGCCCACAATATGCCCCAAGTAGCTATGTCTAACACTACATAGCGTGTTGTATAATTATGGTCATGTGCAAACAGGGTAAAGTCTCAGCAACACATGCCGGCTCCGTTTGGGTTTGTCAAACCAATAATACTATTCACAAGCCACCGGCTCGAAGTTAATCACTGTGTTAGTGGAGAATTTTGTGTGTTAGCACTTAGATAATTCACATCAATACATGTTTCAGGTAAGTATATGTGACATTTGTCCAAAACATAGTACACCTCAGTACATATTTATCGATTAAGCAAATAAACGCCTTTTGCGTAACAAACGAACGATTAACCGAATGTGTCGGGTTATGACCCAGATATCTTGGGGGGGGGCATCTATAAGTGATATACGATCTATAAAAGCTAAAATATAAGTAATATGGCCTTAGTTTGATAGCAAACAAGTTAAACAAAAACATGCTCGTTTAACTACCCGCTATAGATTTAAACGCGAAAGATAGTTACAAACCAAGCATTGTATCATCCGTTATGCCGAAAAAGAATTACCAAACACTTATTTGAAATGTTTTAAGCGATCCATGAAAATATTTTTGATTTTTACAAACATATAGTATGTTTTTATAATTTTTTCACAAAACTAGCCGAAAAACACTCGTTTTCGCGCTGTTTAACGCACCCGATAAGTTTTTCGCGCCAAAAACCTAACCCAGACTAAATTTGGACCGGGCTTTTCGTATTTGGGCTTGAGAAATCAGAAACTTGGGCCAAAATGGGCCCAAAGTGGGCCCATATGGGTTCCGATCGGCCAGCACCTCACCCCCCTTTTTTTTCACATATAAACTAAATTTAAGATATTTTCACACAATTTTCCCCATTCAACTTCTGGAACTCTTATTCTCCTGCCAAAACCAGCAAGAAACAAGGTAAAGAGGTCTTAAATAATCGATTTTCGGCTTGTTTAAACTCGTTTAATACCATATAAACATGTCTTGATTGTTAAAAATCATAGTTAACCATGTAAAACTCTCAAAAATCATTCAAAAACATACTTTGATGTTAAACCTAGTTTCAAATCAGAAACATAAAATTTTTTGGCCATAAACACGGATTAAAGGGTTGAAACAGCGTTTTTACGGTTCAGAAGTTAGTTTTTGTGCACTAGCCGAAATCCTAAGTTAAAGTGTTGTTCTATTGATGAAACCTGCTTGATTTCTGATATAGGACTTGTATCTAGCTTGAATAGAAGCACAAGAACCTGAAAACTTGATTAGAAAGTCGGAAACGAGCCAAACCCGCTAAGGTAATGCCGAAACACTCGCTTACGGGCTGTTTAGGTTAAGGTTATGATGTACATATTATTAGGCCATGAAATTTTTCAGAGAACTCAGGGACCATGTCAATGAGTCGCTGTTAAAATTTGGTAATTTTTAGACCATCTGAGAATATTTGGTGAATTTATTACCGAATTGGGACGTTTATTTGGGAAAAATAGCTAAATTACTTCAAAAATTATGAAACTTTTCTGGGAACTCAGATTTGATGTATTTTGATCACATATGAATTTTGGGATCATTTGGAGAAGTTTAAAGGTGTTTTTCTTATATGCGCTCGTGTGAATTTTTATGGCCGAATTTGGGCCGAAAATAATATCGCACGAGCTTTTTACATTCTGGAATTGATACAGGTTGTTTTGGGATATGATTTGAGTATTCAAGAATTTTTTTTGGAATTTTTGGAGATTTTTTGGGGTAAACAGATGATTTTCAGGCGAAATATAGCTGACAAAATGAATTTTTATAAATTAATAAATCAGTAAATAAATTCCAGAAATATTTTTATAAAAATCTATATATTTTAATTGATAAGTGGTTAAATTTTCATAATTTAATGATTAACGGTTAATTAATTATGCTAATTTGAATATTAAATAAATTTAGTTTTTATAAAAACCGGCAAGTTTGCGACTAGCGAATCTGCGGGAATATCAAAAAACCAAGAGTGATCAAAAATCATATTTTTGGACTAATTAAGTAAAAACGAACTTTTCCATGAAAAACCTGGACAATCCGGATGGATTGTGCGCGTTTCTTCTTAAATCAAATTGAATAAACGAAAACGGGCCCCGTGGCTAATTCGGGACCCAAGTATGTGATCCTTCTTTATAACTTAATCATTTTATTAACCAATACATTTACCCAAGCTTATTTTCCCATAACTGTTTTCGGAACGCGTAAACGAACAACTTGGCCCAGCTGGGAAAACGGGAATCTGAGCCAAGTTCGGTTTTAAGTATTAGACGTTGAACAACATCACAATATAAGCCTATTGCCACTTTCTGGGCGTTCCAGCTACACCCAGATTAGTTATACAGCCCAGTTTAGTATTGAGATTATAATAATATTAAAATATTAATATTAATATAATATTGATTATAGGAACTACTGATAGCGGACCGAACAAACCACGAGCTGATACTTACTGATTATCTACTAAACAGTGACTTTCATGACCCCACTTTTAAATTGTTTTACAAACTTTTGGGGTGAAAAGCATGTTTGATTACATATATATACCTGAAACATGTATTGATGTGAATTATCTAAGTGCTAACACACGAAAGTCCCCACGAGCACAGTGATTATCTACGAGCCGGTGGTTTGTGAATAGTACTATTGGTTTGACAAACCCAAACAAAATCGGCCTGGTTGCCGTGTCACATAGCGCCGTTTGCACATGACCATAATTATACAAACAGGCTATGTAGTGTTAGACATAGCTACCAGGGCATCTTGTGGGCGGAAAGGGGCCATAGTGGTTGATGGAGCGTGGGAAATGGATGCACGCAACACATACAGTCAAGGCTTCACTGTAGCTTAGCATAATTACATCATTTACATACATACGTACTTATTTCATGATTACAAGTGTTAACTTGTGAATACTCATTACAGTTTTCTTGAAACTCGTTTAACTCACCAACTCTAGTAGTTGACCCGTTTTAAACTGCTTTTTAGGTGTACCTAAATCGGAATGATTTGGTGATCTGTTACTTGCCCAAGGTGTGTGGTTGATGCTATGTGAATAGAGGCAAGCGTGTTAGTAGTAAGAACGTATAGTTAACGAACTAGTTTTGTTTGTATCACCTAGACTGTAAAACAATGATAGAACAAAGAAATGTAATATATTGTAAATTAGTTTGTAATGTTTCTTTATAAACAATGTGTTGATACCAGAGGTGTCTGTTACATTCCCGTTTTACGCTTCCGCATTGTGCTAGTCGGGGTGTGACAGAAGTTGGTATCAGAGCCATTGGTTATAAAAGATTAGGTTATCCATTAGGGTACCTAAAATATAACCGTAGGCTCGATTAATTCTGGGAATATAATTAAATAATAATTTAATATTATATACTTATGGATGAATCGAGCGAGCTCCCCTTGCAAGCAATGATGTAGTGGTGAACCTCTCTTTCTAATTCAGTGCTCTCTAAGTGAGTTATTATGGTCCGGAACATAATAACAGACTTGCTTGTACGAGGGAATTCTGGGAGAAGTCGCGGAACTTGTGGTTAGGTAAAAATGGCAACATATGTGTATAAAAGCTAATGTGTAAGTATATATATATATATGTAACGCTCATACGTGCTTATCTGAATCAAGGTGTATGAATACGTGTACGTACGATACTGTTGATGACGGTAAATTTTATTATGAATATTATATTCATTTATAATTAGTATTAATTCAAATATTAACTAAAATTAAAAATCTTATAACTAACCTTTGTGCAGAATCATGTCAAGGAATAACGACTATGTACCGGAAGAAGAACCGGTAATCTCTGTTGAGGAGGATCCAGAGGAAGAATCAGAGGAGGAGGATCCATAAGAGGAACCGGAGGAGGAGGAGGAAGAGGTGGAAGAAGTTATTTGTAGAGAACTACCCAGGAATATGCCTGATCTGTCCGGCTACAGATGCGATAGTTATCCACCCAGGTCACCACGCAGGGATCAAAATGAAGTTAACAGTCAGTATCGTTCACCTGCTAGAGTAGCCTGATCACCCACTCCACTCATTCACCTGTCGCCGACGACTTCAGCTACCGCGCGAGTCCGACAGACTGCTCGTATTCGGGTAACCCCGATTGACCCTACCTCGATTCCATTCAGATCTACCCACGACCGGAGAGGACCTTCACGCCCTAGGGCAGATACTTCATCTTCCCGTTCATTGAGTATATCTACCCCTCTCCCTGACCTCCCAAATGCAGGAAACAACTCTTGGATGGCTGTCCTGACTGACCGTGTGATAGACCACTCGATAGCCATAGCTAACATTAACCAGGAGAGGAGGGACGTGACCCAGTGCTTATCGACGTTACATCAGATAGTACTGAACTTGCAGCAGTCAGATGCCTACCACCACTGGTGTTTGGATAGGGTGACAGTTCGGTTGTGGAACTGTTACTGGGTGATTACAGTGTTGTTATTTTTATGTTTCTGGCTAGCCTATCGTCTGTATGGATAGATGCAGAATGTTACAGATATGTGTACATGATCTTTTGATACTCCATGTATGTATATAGTAGTATGTTATGTTAACATGGGGCACAATTTTGTACATTATTACAAGCACTGACCCTTATAGGGTTAAGTCTAACAGTCACTTAGTGACAGATTTTGATATATACATGCAAGCACTGGCCTTTATCAGGCTAAGTCTATGTACCCTTTAATATCAATGTACGGAACAATTTGTGAAATGTCAGTATGTTATCTGGTTTACCTGTACAACATTTATTGTGATTATTATTACACAGTGCCGTAGACTGTAATTAGTACTAATTGGCTTATATTTGTTTATCATTATAGAATGGCCCCAAAGAAAGCAAACCCTATGACTGAGGCAGAAATAGCCGAGATGATTGCTCGACAAATGCAGGCAGTAATCCAACTTATTGTAATTCAAGTAACTGCCAATATACAAATATACAAACAAACCAGCAACAAAACAATAATGCTCCCCCAATATACAAACAAACCAGCAACAAAACAATAATGCTCCCCCAACCAACAACAAAACAATAATACTCCCCCAACCAACAATGAAACAGTTACAAATAACAATCTCCCACTTAATACAAATACCCCTACCAATGCAAATAATCCCCCACCGAACTCAAACAATAACAATAACAATCCTAATCCCCCTCGAAGGGAATATTCGATCAAAAACTTTATGGCCTGTAAACCGATTGATTTCAAGGGCACTGAAGGGCCAAATGGGTTAATCAAGTGGATCGAGAAAACTGAATCTGTCCTCTATACAAATAACTTCTTCTTCCACCTCTTCCTCATCTTCCTCCGGTTCTTCTTCTGGGTCCTCCTCCTCTGGATCCTCCTCTGGTTCATCCTCCGGATCGTCCTTCGGTTCCTCCTCTGGATCCTCCTCCGGTACCCCGACTAGCACAATGCGGAAACATAAAACGGGAATGTAAGAGACACCGCTAGTATCAACAACATTGTTTGGAAAGAAACATTACAAACTAATTTACAAACATTTCATTGTTCTATCATTGTTTTACAGTCTAGGTGATACCAACAAAACTAGTTCGTTAATTATACGATCTTACTACGAACACCCTTGCTTCTATTCACATAACATCAACCACACACCTTGAGCTAGTAACAGATCACCAAATCATTCCGATTTAGGTACACCTGTAAAGCAGTTTGAAACGGGTCAACTACTAGAGTTGGTGAGTTTCAAGAGTTTCAAGAAAACAGTTATGAGTATTCACAAGTTAACACTTGTAATCATGATATAAGTAGGTATGTAAGTAAATGATGTAATTATGCTAAGCTACAGTGAAGCCTTGACTGTTTGTGCTGCGTGCATCCATTTTCCACGCCCAATCAACCACTGTGGCCCCCTTTCCGCCTACAATATGCCCAAGTAGCTATGTCTAACACTACATAGCGTGTTGTATAATTATGGTCATGTGCAAACAGGGTAAAGTCTCAGCAACACATGCCGGCTCCGTTTGGGCTTATCAAACCAATAATACTATTCACAAGCCACCGGCTCGAAGTTAATCACTGTGTTAGTGGGGACTTTCGTGTGTTAGCACTTAGATAATTCACATCAATACATGTTTCAGGTATGTATATGTAATCAAACATGCTTTTCACCCCAAAAGTTCGTAAAACAGTTTTAGAAGTGGGGTCATGAAACTCACTGTTTAGTAGATAATCAGTAGCACGTCGGTTCAAGGTTTATGTAACTTGTAATCACGGTTCCCTATAATCAATATTATAATAAATTAATATTATTATAATCCAAATACTAAACTGGGCTGTATAACTAATCTGGGTATAGCTGGAACGTCCCGAAAGTGGCAATAGGCTTAGGTTGTGATGTTGTTTAATGTCTAATACTTAAAACCGAACTTGGCTCAGATTCCCGTTTTCCCAACTGGGTCAATTTGTTCGTTTACGTGTTCAGAAAACAATTATGGGGAAATAAGCTTAGGTAAATGTATTGGTTAATAAAATGATTAACTTATAAAGAAGGATCGCTTACTAGGATCCCAAATTAGCTACGAGGCCGGTTTCCATTTATTCGGTTTGATTTGAGAAGAAACGCGCACAATCTATCCTGATTGTTCAGGTTTCTCATAAAAGGTTTGTTTTTATTTAATTAATCCAAAAATATGATTTTTGATCACTTTTGGTGTTTTGATATTCCCGTAGGTTCGTTAGTCGCGAACTTTTCGGTTTTTATAAAAACTGAATTTGTTTAATCTTCAAATTAGCATAATTAATTAACCGTTAATCATTAAACTATGAAAATACAGCCACTTATCAATTAAAATATGAAGATTTTTATAAAAATATTTCTGGAATTATTTACTGATTTATTAATTTATAAAAATTCATTTTATCATCTATATTTCGCCTGAAAATCGTCCGTTTATCCCAAAAAATTTCAAAAAATTCCACAAAAATTATTGAATACTCAAATTATGTCCGAAAACAACCTGTATCAATTCCAGAATGTAGAAAGCTCGTGCAATATTCTTTTCGGCCCAAATTCGGCTATAAAAATTCACACGAACGCATATGCACAAAACACCTTTAGACTTCTCCAAATGATCCCAAAATTTATATGTGATAAAAATACTTTAAATCTGAGTTCTCAGAAAAATTTCATAATTTTTGAAGCATTTTAACTATTTTTCCCCATTAAACGTCCCAATTCGGTAATAAATTCGCGAAATATTCTCGGATGGTCAAAAAATTACCAAATTTGAACAGGGACTCAATGACATGGTCCTTGATGTCCCTGAAAAATTTCAAGGCCTAATAATATGCACATTATAACCTTAACCTAAACAGCCCGTAAGCGAGTGTTTCGGGATTACCTTAGGGGTTTCGGTTCGTTTCCGCCTTTCTAGTCAACTTTTCAAGTTTTTGTGCTCCTATGTAGGCTAGATAAAAGTCCTATATCAGAAACCTATCAAGTTTCATCAATAGAACAGCCCTTTAACTTAGGGTTTCGGCTAGGGTATAAAAATGAACTTTTGAACCGTAAAAATGTCGTTTCAACCCTTTAATCCGTGTTTATGGCCAAAAAAACTATCAAAACAGGTTCCTTACCATGTGTATGATCAAAAAATGTTTATGGACCATTTTTAGGATTTTTACATGGTTAGGAATGATTTTTGGCAATTAAAACATGTTTATATGTTATTAACATAATCAAATCAAGTTAAAAATGATGAAAATGATTAAGATACCTAGGGTTTTGAAGGATTTGGATGCAGATAAGCTTGCAGCTGCTTTGGAGAATGTTTTGAGTGAAAATGACGTTTATACCAAGCTTATAACACAAGTTATACAACTTTTTGGGTGCCCCCCCCCCCTCTTGCGATCGGAATGGTTTATGGGCCGATTTTGACCCAAGTTTCTTATTTTTCAAACCCAAATACGAAAATCCTAGTCCAAATTTAGTTTGGGTTCGGTTTTTGGCGCGAAAAACTTTTCGGGTGCGTTAAACAGTGCAAAAACGAGTGTTTTTCGGCTAGTTTTGTGTAAAATTATGAAAACATACTACATATTTGTAAAAATCGAAACTATTTTCACGGATCGCTTGAAACATTTCAAATAAGTGTTTGGTAAGTCTTTTTCGGCTTAACGGATGATACAATGCTTGGTTTGTAACTGTCTTTCGCGTTTAAATCCATAGCGGGTAGTTAAACGAGCATGTTTTCGTTTAACTTGTTTGCTATCGAACTAAGGCCATATTACCAATATTTTAGCTTATATTAGACATATAACACTTATAGATGGTCCCCCAGGATATCTGGGTCATAACCTGACCTGTTCGGTTAATTGTTCGTTTGTTACGCAAAAAGCGTTTATTTGCTACCCCCGTTAGAAAATTTCGTCCCCGAAATTTGATTATTCAACTTTATCTTTATTTGGAAACAGGTGCGGGTATTTCTTTTTAAATTCGGATTTCCGCTCCCACGTGAATTCGGGTCTCCGTTCTGAATTCCACCAAACTTTGACTTGAGAGATTTTGTTGTGTCTTAATTGTTTTATTTTTCCCTCTAATATTTCCACCGGTTCTTCAACGAAATTCAGTTTTTCGTTTATGTTTAAGTCTTTTAATGGAACAATTTCGGTTTCGTTAGTAAGGCACTTTTTCAGGTTTGATACATGAAAGACATCGTGAATAGAACTCAACTCCAAAGGTAATTTCAGTCGGTAGGCTACAGGACCGATCTTAGAAATGACTTCATATGGTCTAATGTATCGCGGAGCTAGTTTACCGGTTTTACCGAATCGAATGACGCCTTTCCACGGGGATACCTTGAGGAATACTTTATCGCCTATTTCAAAAGATAACGGTTTCCTACGAACATCAGCGTAGCTTTTCTGTCGATCTCGGGCGATTTTCAATTTGTTAGTGATTTTACGGATTTTTTCGGTGGTTTCTTGAATCAAGTCAGATCGCGTAATTTGGGTATCTCCATGATCATTTATGTAAATGTGAGCAATTTTTTCGGTTGTGTAGGTTGTACGAATTGGAAGGAAGTGTGCGGATCTGGTTAGTCGGTCAACTGTTACCTATATAGCATCGTTTCCTCGAGAATTTTTAGGGAGGTGTGTTACAAAATCCATGGTAATTTGTTCCCATTTCCATTGTGGTATTTCCGGTTGGTGTAACATTCCCGATGGTTTTTGATATTTGGCCATAACCCTCGCACAAGTTAAACATTTACCGACATATGTGGCTATATCCTTCTTCATACCAGGCCACCAATAACACTCCTTCAAGTCCTTATACATCTTATCTGTTCCAGGGTGAATGGAGTATTTGGACTTATGGGCTTCATCCATGATCAAGTCACACAGATTGCTGAAAGCGGGAATACAAACTCGGTTTTTGTAGTATAAAATTTCGTCGGTTCTTTCTTCAAAGTTTTGTTCGGTCCCATGTAAGTTTTCATCTTCCAAATGATCTCCTTTCAGGGCTTCATTTTGAGCAATACGAATTTGTTCGGTGAGACTGGTTTGGACAATCATTCCAAGCGCTTAGACTCGTAGTGGTTTGATCCTGTCTTTTCTGCTCAAAGCATCTGCTACTATATTTTCCTTGCCCAGATGGTATCGAATCTCACAGTCATAATCGTTCAACAGCTCTACCCATCTCCTCTGCCTCATGTTTAGTTCTTTCTGGTCGAAAATATGTTGTAGGCTCTTGTGGTCGGTGTATACTGTACATTTGGTGCCATACAAATAGTGCCTCCAGATCTTAAGTGCGAAAATAACCGCGCCCAGTTCCAAATCATGGGTAGTATAATTCTTCTCGTGCACCTTTAACTGCCGAGAAGCATATGCTATGACTTTATTTCTTTGCATTAGTACGAATCCTAAGCCTTTTCGGGACGCGTCACAATAAACTACCAAATCATCAGTTCCCTCTGGAGGACTTAATATCGGGACTTGGCATAGTTTCTGTTTCAGTAATTGAAAAGCTGCTTCTTGATCTTCTCCCCATACATAAGCTTTTTTTTGAGTCAAAAGGTTTAAAGGTTGGGCTATGCTGGAAAAGTTAGCAATAAAGCGTCGGTAATACCCAGCTAATCTCAAAAATTGGCGGATCTCTTTCGGTGACTTTGGGGCTTGCCAATTTTTAATGGCTTCAATTTTTGCTCAGGTCTACATGATTACCGTGCCGGTTAACAACGTGCCCTAGAAATTGTACCTCTTGTAGCCAAAATTCACATTTTGATAATTTGGCATACAACTTTTCCTGCCTCAACAAGTCCAAAATGGTTCGTAAGTGCTGATCGTGGTCCTCTTTGGTTTTCGAATATAACAAAATGTCATCAATAAACACGATAACGAATTTGTCGAGGTACGGTTTACAAACTCAATTCATAAGATCCATGAAAACTGCCGGAGCATTAGTCAGTCCGAACGGCATAACTAAGAATTCATAGTGACCATAACGAGTTTGGAACGCCGTTTTAGACACATCTTCCTCTTGAATCTTAACTTGATGGTAACCGGATTGAAGGTCAATTTTCGAGAAATAGTTTGCCCCTTGAAGTTGATCAAATAAGTCGTCTATTCGTGGAAGAGGGTATCGGTTTTTGATGGTAACTTTGTTTAGTTCCCGGTAATCGATACACATTCTAAAACTTCCATCTTTCTTATTTACGAACAATACCGGTGCTCCCCAAGGAGAATAACTGGGACGTATAAAACCCTTTTCTAACAATTCCTGCAACTGGTTGGATAATTCTTGCATTTCCGAGGGTGCCAGCCGGTAAGGTGCCTTAGCAATGGGGGATGATCCTGGGATTAAGTCAATACGGAATTCAACCTGTTGGTTCGGTGGTAATCCAGGTAGATCATCGGGAAAGACATCTGGGTATTCACGTACAACGGGAATCTCTTCTATGCATTTCTCATCAGGGTTCTATATAGTCACGTTTGCCAAAAATGCCATACAACCTTGGCGTAAACAATTCAACACTTTGAGATGAGACATGAAAGGTATAATCGAACCGGACTTCTCTCCATGAACCACAATCATTTCACCTTCCGAAAGAGGAATTTTAACTGTCTTGTCATTACACACAATCTCTGCCTTATACTTGGTTAACCAGTCCATGCCAACAATAACATCAAAACTTCCTAACTCTACCGAGAGTAGGTCAATAAGGAATGGGTGGTAGGTCATTAAAAATAATGGAACAGTGTTGGACTATTTGGTTGACAGTTATAGAGTTACCGTTAGCGAGTTCTATAGTATAGGGATTTTTTAGTTCACTAACTGGCATATTACCCAGGGATACAAAACTAGTGGAAACAAAGCTTCTATCGGCACCCGTGTCAAATAATACAGAAGCATAATGATTAGAAACAACAAATGTACCTGTTACTACGTTCGGGTCTTGTCGTGCTTCTCTAGACCCGATAACGAACGCGCGTCCTCTAGGCGCCCCAGAAGTCGATGCTTGGTTCCGACCGGTGACTGCTCCTTGATTCAGCTTGGGGCAGTCTTTTCTAAAATGCTCTGTGCTACAACATTCATAGCAAGCACGACGGTTTGCTGGTGCTGTGATTTGTTGGATAGGTTGTTGACGAATCGGTTGCGGTCTAGGTGGTTGCGGACGGCGAGGTTGAGTTGCTTGGGTTGGTCGGTTGACAATTCCCATACTGACTCTACAACTAGGGCCATTATGCCCCGTTCTCCCACACTTCTAACAAATTAACGGTCTGCACTCACCCACGTGATGAAAACTACATTTATCACATTTTGGCCATGGTCCCTTGTACCTGTCTCGTTTCACCTCAGAGCTGCTCATGACATAATTTTATATTGTCGGGCGTGCACGTTTTTTGCTGGCCTTCCTTGTGATCCTAATTCATAATTGGTTCGATTCATACCCGATGACTCCCTGGCCATTCTCAACACTCCACTTCTTACCAAGTCAAAAGTCACAATGCCGGCTTGAGTCACGGCATTCTCGAACGATGTGTGACCCACGGAGTTTACCAAACTCCTCACTTCCGGGGCTAAACCCCAAATATAACGTTCAACTCGTTTGTCCTCGGGAGTTACTAACCAGGGTACTAAGCGAGCCAGTTCATTGAAGCGGTTGGTATACCCCAGATGATCTGCTCCTTTCATTTCTAAACTCCAGAGTTCGTGTTCTAACCTTTGTATTTCGTTCTTTGGGCAAAAATGTTCTAGCATCAATGTTTTAAGTTCCGCCCAAGTCATGCGGTTAACCGTATCTTGCCCTTTTATCTGAACTGTAGTGTTCCACCACATCAAAGCATGATCCGTAAAAGTAGAGGCAACATATTTGACAATGTTTTCGGGTGGACAATTGCTAATATTGAGAACAGATTCCATCTTTTCTATCCATTTAATCAGTCCGTTTGGCCCTTCGATGCCTTTGAATTCAATCGGTTTACAGGCCATAAAGTTTTTAATCGAATATTATCTTCGAGGGGGATTAGGGTTGTTATTGTTATTGTTTGGGTTCGGTGGAGGATTATTGTTGTTGACATTATTTGTATCCGGTGGGGGATTATTGGCATTGAGAAGGGTATTTGTATTAGGTGGGGGATTAGTATTTGTGACTGTTTCATTGTTGGTTGGGGGAGCATTATTGATTTGTTGCTGGTTTGTTTGTATATTTGCATTAACACCAGCAGTTACTTTTGTTACAATAATTGGTATTGCTGCCTGCATTTGCCGAGCAATCATCTCGGCTATTTCTGCTTCAGTCATGGGGGTTGCTTTATTTGAGGCCATTCTATAATGATAAACAAATATAAGCCAATTAATATTAATTCCAGTCTACGGCTCTATGTAATAACAATCACAATAAATGTTGTACAGGTAAACCAGATAACATACTGACATTTCACAAATTGTTCTATACATTGATAACAAAATGTAACATCCCGAAATTTCTAAGGTAATATTAGTTATATTACTTATTAATAGATGGAAAGTTTACTCGGGTTATCAGGAAATAAATAATATAATAGGAGTTGGTATGGGTCGGGCTAGTGTTGGGTAATGGATGTGGGTTGTGGACTTGGGTTAATTGAGATGGGTTAAATGAGAATGGGATTTTAGGGATATAAATACCCCCAAAATCCCAAAATATCTCATTTCTCACCAACTCCCCAACACACACTCCATACACACTCAAAACACACACATTCTAACCGATCAAGATTCGAAGCCGAGACCCGAGATTTGTTGATAGATCTGAGTTGGTAAGGTAAGAACTAATCCCGCAAAGCTAATATTACTGAAAATGGTTAGGATTTGACGGGTTAACCGGACCCGAAACCTTACTGCCCAAATCGGACCCCTAAAACGTCGATTTTAGGCCGATTTGATGGTTGGGGTTTGTAGGCGCTGATCATACGATTCCGTGGGTACCAAAATCGAGTTATTTGGCTAAGAAACGAAGGATTATGGGCAAAACAGATCTGCAGCGCGATAACTTCGCCTGCAAGATTAAGTTCGCTTGATGAACTTCGCCTTCAAGCGTAACTTCGCCTTCAAGCGTAACTTCGCCTACGGCCAAGTTCGCCTAAGGATAACTTCGCCTGAAGCCAAGTTCGCCTAAGGATAACTTCGCCTGAAGCCAAGTTCGCCTAAGGTTTAACTTCGCCTGAAGCCAAGTTCGCCTAAGGATAACTTCGCCTGAAGCCAAGTTCGCCTAAGGTTTAACTTCGCCTGAAGCCAAGTTCGCCTAAGGTTTAACTTCGCCTGAAGCCAAGTTCGCCTAAGGTTTAACTTCGCCTGAAGCCAAGTTCGCGTAAGGTTTAACTTCGCCTGAAGCCAAGTTCGCCTGAGGTTTAACTTCGCCTGAAGCTAAGTTCGCCCGAAGGGTTAACTTCGCCTAAAGCCAAGTTTGATTAGAAAATAAATTATAAAGCGATAAGTTAAAGTAAGCTAATACTAGGCCACCAGATTAGGTCAGGCGAGTATTGATACGTGTAACTTGTACAGTTAGCCGAGCTCAGTTAAAGAAGGGATTTACAACTATCAGAAAAAGAAGCAGTATCCAGGTGAGTTTCTAGCCCCATTCCTTGTTATGTTTTCGGGGCTGTGTGCATACTCGATATGTTTGTTAATACGCTTATCCTAAGAGATAAGTGTATGCCTTATGTGAATGATATGATATATAGGAATGATTGCTTGATGGTACGTGAACGATCTTCGGATATTGCACGTACTGTCAGGTTGTAACACTATGTGTAAGGTAAGTATGATATGTATGTTTATGTGTATGAACATGATAGAGATAATAGAAGAAAGAAATGATAATGTATGGTTACGAAAAGGGTACCGAGCCCTACTAATACTCGAGGTATGATGTATGGTTGTATGGTGACGAAGAGGGAATCGAACCCTTCTAATATTCGAAAACAAGGGACCAGACCCTTATAATATCTGTGATGTTAGGGACCAGACCCTTATAATATCTGTGACGTTAGGGACCAGACCCTTATAATATCTGTGATGTTAGGGACCAGACCCTTATAATATCTGTGATGTTAGGGACCAGACCCTTATAATATCTGTGATGTTAGGGACCAGACCCTTATAATATCTGTGATGTTAGGGACCAGACCCTTATAATATCTGTGATGTTAGGGACCAGACCCTTATAATATCTGTGATGTTAGGGACCAGACCCTTATAATATCTGTGATGTTAGGGACCAGACCCTTATAATATCTGTGAGGTTATAGGGCGAAAGGCTCTTTAAAACGTATGAATATATGAATGTATAGAAGTATGAATGAATAAAAGTATGAATATATGAATGTATAAAAGTATGAAGGTAAGAAAGTATGAAATGCAATAATGTATTGTATGATTATGTGATTAACTAGAACTCACTCAGCGTAGCTGACTTTTAGTATGCACGCAGGTGAGCTGATTATAGAGTTAGCATGAGGATGGCACATGGCATGGATTGAACGGCTGGCATCTGAAGAAAGAAGTAAAGATGTTTTAAATATAAAGTTTTGGTGTTATGGTATCAAGGAAAAGATTTAATGTTTTGTAACAAATGATTGACGTTTTATATTCCGCGAAAAGTTTTAATAAACTCTGATTTGAAGAACTGTGTTTATGAGTAAATCCGACGCTAAAGTAGGGCTACCGGGTTCGGGGCCTTACAAGTTGGTATCAGAGCAAAGTTCGAGAGATTTAAGCATCCTACATGCTTAGACTCGAACAGAAAATGGGATTTAAGTAAGAAAGGAAAGAAGATGTCAGTTCAAGAATGCCATGTGTCGCTCAAGCAAGATCAGTAAAGGTAAAGTGTATGATTAAATGATATATGTTAAAGAGAAAGAAAGGATATATGAACGATAGGGATAGGAATAATTGATTGTTTGATTTGACTAACTACTTAAGTAGAACCAGCACAAATAGACTCATAAAAGGAAGTGTATAGGACACGGAAAGTAACGTGATCAGCTAATCACAACTGGCCACTGTTATTACCTGTTAGCCTTACTATCCTTGTACTAGATAGTTCCTTGAGTGATGATGTTTGTGTTTTCCCTTAGAATACTAATGGCTGGAGCAAAAAGGTTTGTTGGTAAGGGAGGTCACACTGGACGTCCTCTTGGAATACGCGTTGTCCGAGAACCTTCTGAAGAACTAGTTACTACCACGAAAAAGGATAAAAGTGAAACTTTGCAAGGACCAAGCAGCAATGAAGGGTATCAGCTGGATCCTGTTACTCAATTTGCCATTTCTTACGCTGTAGCTGCTGCAGAGAAGAAATTTCGTACTGACAAGTCTGCCGAAAACCATGCAAGGGCCACTGAGAAGGCAGGAGGAGACGGAAAGAAGGGTGATGATTATAGGGGAGGAGCGAAAGGAACCAAAGGATCTGTAGATGTCGTGGAGTATGCGGGGAAGAAGATACCAAAGGTCGCGGGAAGGGAAACATGCAAAGTGTGCGGGAAGATGCACCTAGGAGAATGCAAGGCTGGTCCAAATCAGTGCTACCGATGTGGGAAGAAGGGACACATAACTCGTGATTGCACCGAGGACCAGAAATGTTATAAGTGTGGTAAGTCGGGTCACTTAGCTAGGGATTGTGGGGGAGCAAGAACGGTGGGGGAAAAGAAGAAAAAGAACCCAACCCCAGAACCAGAGGAAGCCAATGAGGTGGATCCACGCAAAAAGAAGGCAAGGCGAGAGGGGTTCACTGCTTGTGAAAAATGTGAGAAGAGACACCCCGTAGAGTGCAGAAAGGGATTAGGTGTTTGCTACAGGTGTGGAAGAGCAGGACATTCCTCTTGGGAATGTGATGATTACCATAGGTGTCACAACTGTGGAGGAAGTGGGCACCTAGCAAGGGATTGCAAGAAGCCAAAGGGAGGACATGAAGGAGAAAAGAGTGCTTGAGGTTTAACAGATTACTCTGCATGCTTGGAAAAGATCATTCAAGAAGGCTAGCTACTAGCCATGACTTTATTTTATGTTATGTTTGACTTATTAATGACTATGCGTGTTATTTTATGTTGAAGTTTAGACTGGTGTTTATTAATTATGATACGAATTGTCTAAATGCATGTTAGTCTTGATAAATTATTGTGTTGTGATAGAGTGTTGACTTAGGCTTTAGCATTAATATGATATAAGACAAAGCCCCTTGAAGATTGAAATGAGACTTGGCACATCGAGGGCTTCATGGACAAGCTACCTTAAATAGCTAAAACACATGACCACCATTCGATGGCTGTAAAGTCGGAAGTAGGAAGGGTAACTCAGAAAGCGAAAGCAATTCTTTAAAACGTATAAATGTAAGAAGTTTTCCTTTTAGAGGGAATAAGTTAGGTTTCGGGGACGAAACCTCTTTAAGGAGAGAAGACTTGTAACATCCCGAAATTTCTAAGGTAATATTAGTTATATTACTTATTAATAGATGGAAAGTTTACTCGGGTTATCAGGAAATAAATAATATAATAGGAGTTGGTATGGGTCGGGCTAGTGTTGGGTAATGGATGTGGGTTGTGGACTTGGGTTAATTGAGATGGGTTAAATGAGAATGGGATTTTAGGGATATAAATACCCCCAAAATCCCAAAATATCTCATTTCTCACCAACTCCCCAACACACACTCCATACACACTCAAAACACACACATTCTAACCGATCAAGATTCGAAGCCGAGACCCGAGATTTGTTGATAGATCTGAGTTGGTAAGGTAAGAACTAATCCCGCAAAGCTAATATTACTGAAAATGGTTAGGATTTGACGGGTTAACCGGACCCGAAACCTTACTGCCCAAATCGGACCCCTAAAACGTCGATTTTAGGCCGATTTGATGGTTGGGGTTTGTAGGCGCTGATCATACGATTCCGTGGGTACCAAAATCGAGTTATTTGGCTAAGAAACGAAGGATTTATGGGCAAAACAGATCTGCAGCGCGATAACTTCGCCTGCAAGATTAAGTTCGCTTGATGAACTTCGCCTTCAAGCGTAACTTCGCCTTCAAGCGTAACTTCGCCTACGGCCAAGTTCGCCTAAGGATAACTTCGCCTGAAGCCAAGTTCGCCTAAGGATAACTTCGCCTGAAGCCAAGTTCGCCTAAGGTTTAACTTCGCCTGAAGCCAAGTTCGCCTAAGGATAACTTCGCCTGAAGCCAAGTTCGCCTAAGGTTTAACTTCGCCTGAAGCCAAGTTCGCCTAAGGTTTAACTTCGCCTGAAGCCAAGTTCGCCTAAGGTTTAACTTCGCCTGAAGCCAAGTTCGCCTAAGGTTTAACTTCGCCTGAAGCCAAGTTCGCGTAAGGTTTAACTTCGCCTGAAGCCAAGTTCGCCTGAGGTTTAACTTCGCCTGAAGCTAAGTTCGCCCGAAGGGTTAACTTCGCCTAAAGCCAAGTTTGATTAGAAAATAAATTATAAAGCGATAAGTTAAAGTAAGCTAATACTAGGCCACCAGATTAGGTCAGGCGAGTATTGATACGTGTAACTTGTACAGTTAGCCGAGCTCAGTTAAAGAAGGGATTTACAACTATCAGAAAAAGAAGCAGTATCCAGGTGAGTTTCTAGCCCCATTCCTTGTTATGTTTTCGGGGCTGTGTGCATACTCGATATGTTTGTTAATACGCTTATCCTAAGAGATAAGTGTATGCCTTATGTGAATGATATGATATATAGGAATGATTGCTTGATGGTACGTGAACGATCTTCGGATATTGCACGTACTGTCAGGTTGTAACACTATGTGTAAGGTAAGTATGATATGTATGTTTATGTGTATGAACATGATAGAGATAATAGAAGAAAGAAATGATAATGTATGGTTACGAAAAGGGTACCGAGCCCTACTAATACTCGAGGTATGATGTATGGTTGTATGGTGACGAAGAGGGAATCGAACCCTTCTAATATTCGAAAACAAGGGACCAGACCCTTATAATATCTGTGATGTTAGGGACCAGACCCTTATAATATCTGTGACGTTAGGGACCAGACCCTTATAATATCTGTGATGTTAGGGACCAGACCCTTATAATATCTGTGATGTTAGGGACCAGACCCTTATAATATCTGTGATGTTAGGGACCAGACCCTTATAATATCTGTGATGTTAGGGACCAGACCCTTATAATATCTGTGATGTTAGGGACCAGACCCTTATAATATCTGTGATGTTAGGGACCAGACCCTTATAATATCTGTGAGGTTATAGGGCGAAAGGCTCTTTAAAACGTATGAATATATGAATGTATAGAAGTATGAATGAATAAAAGTATGAATATATGAATGTATAAAAGTATGAAGGTAAGAAAGTATGAAATGCAAGAATGTATTGTATGATTATGTGATTAACTAGAACTCACTCAGCGTAGCTGACTTTTAGTATGCACGCAGGTGAGCTGATTATAGAGTTAGCATGAGGATGGCACATGGCATGGATTGAACGGCTGGCATCTGAAGAAAGAAGTAAAGATGTTTTAAATATAAAGTTTTGGTGTTATGGTATCAAGGAAAAGATTTAATGTTTTGTAACAAATGATTGACGTTTTATATTCCGCGAAAAGTTTTAATAAACTCTGATTTGAAGAACTGTGTTTATGAGTAAATCCGACGCTAAAGTAGGGCTACCGGGTTCGGGGCCTTACACAAAAGGTACATAGACTTAGCCTGATAAAGGCCAGTGCTTGCATGTATATATCAAAACCTGTCACTAAGTAACTGCTAGACTGAACCCTGTAAGGGTCAGTGCTTGTAATAATGTACAAAATTGTGCCCCATGTTAACATAACATACTACTATATACATACATGGAGTATCAAAAGATCACGCACACATATATGTAACATCCTGCATCTATCCGTACAAACGATAGACTAACCACAAACATAAAAACAACAACACCATAATCATCAAGTAACAGTTCCACAGTCGAACTGTCACCCTATCCAAACACCAATGGTGGTAGGCATCTGACTATTACAAGTTCAGTACTATCTGCTGTAACGTCGATAAGCACTTGGTCACGTCCCTCCTTTCTTGGTTAATGTTAGCTATGGCTATCGAGTGGTCTATCACACGGTCAGTCAGGACAGCCATCCAAGAGTTGTTTCTTGTGTTTGGGAGGTCAGGGCGAGGGGTAGGTATACTCAACGAACGGGAAGATGAAGTATCTGCACTAGGACGTGAAGGTCCTCCCCGGTAGTGGGTAGATCTGAATGGAATCGAGGTAGGGTCAATCGGGGTTACCCGAATACGAGCAGTCTGTCGGACTCGCGTAGTAGCTGAAGTCGTCGGCGACAGGTGTATAGGTGGAGTGGGTGATCTGGCTACTCTAGAAGGTGAACGATACTGACTGTTAACTTCGTTCTGATCTCTGCGTGGTGACCTGGGTGGATAACTATTGCATCTGT
Source organism: Bidens hawaiensis (assembly GCF_021521415.1). NCBI lineage: Eukaryota > Viridiplantae > Streptophyta > Magnoliopsida > Asterales > Asteraceae > Bidens > Bidens hawaiensis. The sequence goes on from NW_027491022.1 coordinate 2,123,814, forward strand.
AGCCGGACAGATCAGACACATTTCTGGGTAGCTCTATACAAATAACTTCTTCTTCCACCTCTTCCTCATCTTCCTCCGGTTCTTCTTCTGGGTCCTCCTCCTCTGGATCCTCCTCTGGTTCCTCCTCCGGATCCTCCTCCGGTTCCTCCTCCGGTACCCCGACAACCACAATGCGGAAGCGTAAAACGGGAATGTAACAGACACCGCTAGTATCAACAACATTGTTTATAAAGAAACATTACAAACTAATTTACAATATAGTACATTTCATTGTTCTATCATTGTTTTACAGTCTAGGTGATACCAACAAAACTAGTTCGTTAACTATATGATCTTACTACGAACACCCTTGCTTCTATTCACATAACATCAACCACACACCTTGAGCTAGTAACAGATCACCAAATCATTCCGATTTAGGTACACCTGAAAAGCAGTTTGAAACGGGTCAACTACTAGAGTTGGTGAGTTTCAAGAATTTCAAGAAAACAGTTATGAGTATTCACAAGTTAACACTTGTAATCATGATATAAGTAGGTATGTAAGTAAATGATGTAATTATGCTAAGCTACAATGAAGCCTTGACTGTTTGTGCTGCGTGCATCCATTTTCCACGCCCAATCAACCACTATGGCCCCCTTTCCGCCCACAATATGCCCCAAGTAGCTATATCTAACACTACATAGCGGGTTGTATAATTATGGTCATGTGCAAACAGGGTAAAGTCTCAGCAACACATGCCGGCTCCGTTTGGGTTTTTCAAACCAATAATACTATTCACAAGCCACCGGCTCGAAGTTAATCACTGTGTTAGTGGGGACTTTCGTGTGTTAGCACTTAGATAATTCACATCAATACATGATTTAGGTATGTATATGTAATCAAACATGCTTTTCACCGCAAAATTTCGTAAAACAGTTTTAGAAGTGGGGTCATGAAACTCACTGTTTAGTAGATAATCAGTAGCACGTCGGTTCAAGGTTTGTGTAACTTGTAATCACGGTTCCCTATAATCAATATTATAATAAATTAATATTTTAATATTATTATATTCCCAATACTAAACTGGGATGTATAACTAATCTGGGTATAGCTGGAACGCCCAGAAAGTGGCAATAGGCTTAGGTTGTGATGTTGTTCAATGTCTAATACTTAAAACCGAACTTCGCTCAGATTCCCGTTTTCCCAGCTGGGCCAAGTTGTTCGTTTACGTGTTCAGAAAACAATTGTGGGGAAATTAGCTTGGGTAAATGAATTGGTTAATAAAATGATTACCTTATAAAGAATTTTTATGTAGATTTCAGGAATTTTTGTGGAATTTTTGATCACTCTTGATGTTGATGATGTTATAAAGAATTTTTATGACTTTGATGATGTTGTTCATAAAATTGGGATTTTATAAAGAATTTTTATGTAGATTTTTGATCACTCTTGATGTTGTTCGTTTACGGTCCGGACAGTGTTTGTGTTATGTTTTCGTTTAATTGCTATGTAGATTTCTTATTTGCTCACCTTAGATTAGCTTAACACACCGATATGTGATGAATTCTATTTAATTGTTGTTTCTTGGTGAAATAGAGGTAGGTGTAATATATATCTATAAAATATATGAAATTCTCTATGATTTAGACGTAACTGAATCGAAACTTTAGTTTACCTTCTATGATTGATAGTAGTATTATTAGTTTGTTACAATTATTGCTAATTTTATTTAATATTCAAGCTATTGTTGTTTCACATTGTTATACAAGATGAAAATTGACTAGTTTTGTTTTATATTTGATTTTAAGAAGATTTGGTGAATACTTTGATTTTGAAGGTGAATTTGAGAAGTTGATTGTATTTACTGTTTTTTTTTTTTTTTTGTTATCCGATTACTACTTTATGTGATGTCAATCCCATTCAGTTGATAAGCACAAAAGCCCCATCTGCTTTTGCAGGTAAGATTACAAACATGATTATAATATATTTAGAAGTTATGTATTGTAATAATTGTGGAATTTGAACGAGTTTGATCACATTAAAAGTAATAGCTGTTGGGTTTTAACAACATCATCAAAGTCATAAAATCCCAATTTTATGAAAAACGTAGCGAAATTAGTTTTAAATCTTGTTAATTGTGTTGTTACTTGTGTTATTAGTTGTGTGTAAGAGAAGATTGAAAAATAGTCATTAAAGGCACCACCCACTAGCACCAATGAAAACCTTTGCATGCCTCCACTACCTTAGAGATAATAATAAAATAATGGAAGTGAAAGAGTGGGGGGTGGCCCCTTCCTTTCTCATTCTTATTATTATTATTTTTATACAACTTTCCATTTATACATATATATGTTATAACTTATACCATTATAAATATAGCACATTATATGTAACATGCAACATAATCGTTTTTCACATATTGTTATTTAACCATCTTAATTAACACTATGAAATTTTCCCTCCCAAAGATAAATCATCCATATGACTTATTTATTTCACAAGTACATTGTATTTAGAAACCCCTTTCTAAATAACATAAGTGTCAATATTTATTTACGTATGATCATATCAATTATAAACAAATATAATTGGTGTTTGTCTTGCTAGTTATTGGGTATGACCCGACTTGAATCATGACGTACTAGCCACATCAATTATAATATGTGTCATGGGCATACCGAGTCCAACAATCTCCCACTTGCAAAAGATACATAGAAGATTGATGCAAGTAGCAAATACCGCCGAACTACGGTTTACTACCCCTAATACGCATGACGAAGTGCCATTCAATAACATCATCCCCTTCAAGTCCCTTGAAATGATTTAGGTACATCTATCATTTATCCTTTTGCCTCAGATGTCATGTCAAATCCAGAGACACAAAGTAATCATTCTCTGTTGATTTAACTTTACAGGCCTTAGACATCTTACTCTCAACGAATAAGAGGGACAAATCCCTTCTTGACTACATACGTCTCTCACAATCACCTTGTACTATACTTGATCTTAGACTTATGTACTGTCATGTTTTAGAGTAGCAAAGAACTAAGTCAAAGTATAATATTTGGTGAATATCAAGACCAAATATGTATCTCAGGTCGGACGATACTATGATATTCGCCTTTACTCAAATTTACATATGATCAATCACAAGGATTCCATGTAGTAACATTTGAGAGCGGGTCAGTCCAATATTTATATCCCATAAATATCTATGAACCTTGGCAGCAACCATTGCTCTATATCCACCAATCCAAGTTCATAATAGTCTTACCTTCATATTTGCTCCCACAAATATGAGCGACTACGGACATTTAGAATAAGTAACTTATTCATGGATTTAAACATGCTAAAATGGAACATAACTCAAAATGCCATAATCATAAACCATAATCATATGACTGAATCAAAATATGAATTGTTCCGATATCCAAATACAAAATTCGATCATATCCAATCACTAGAATATCAAAGTCCTAAGGCACAAGTATGACCCTCATGCTTTGGCCTTTTAAGGACCTTCGTGAGTGGATCCGCAATGTTTTGATCGGTGTGAACTCTACGAATACATATCTTTCCCTTTTCAACTTCATCCCTTATATAGTTGAACCTCTGCTCAATGTGCCTCGTCTTTTGATGTGCACGAGGTTCCTTGATTTGAGAAATAGCACCTTCGTTGTCACAAAAGATCTCTAGAGGGTCCTGAATGGTACGGACTACCCCTAGGTGGACAATGAATTTTCTAATCCATGCAGATTCTTGAGCTGCTAATGAGGCGGCAATGTATTCCGATTCTGTGGTGGACAAAGCAACCACATCTTGTTTTGAGCTCTTCCAAGAGACTGCCCCACCATTCATAATGAAAACATATCCCGATTGTGATCGAAAATCATCTCGATCGGTTTGGAAATTCGCATCCATGTAACCCTTTACAACGAGTTCCTCCTAACCCAAACCGTATATTAGAAACATGTCCTTAGTCCTTCTAAGGTATTTCAATATACTCTTGACCGCCATCCAATGGCTACTTCCCGGATTATGTTGGAATCTACTTGTCATGCTTAAAGCGCTTGAAACATCCGGTCTAGTGCATACCATTACATACATGATGGATCCAATAGCCGATGCGTATGGGATTCCATTCATTTTCTCTTGCTCATCCTTTGAGCTTGGACATTGAGATGTACTCAATATCGTTCCTCTTTGAATAGGTACCAAACCTTTCGTAGAGTTCTCCATCTTGAACCTCTTCAAGATTTTGTCAATGTATGCACTTTGGTTTAAACCTATCAACCGCCTTGATCTATCCCTATAGATCTTTATTCCCAAAATATAGACGGCTTCACCAAGATCCTTGATTGAAAAACAACTTCCAAACCATGCTTTTACACCTTCCAAAATAGTAGTATGTCATTAACATACAATACTAAAAATGTAATGATGCTCCCACTTGCTTTCTTATACACACAAGCTTCATCACCATTTTTGATGAATCCAAATTTCTTGACTTCTTCATCAAAACGGTGATTCCATTTGTGTTATTTCCCAAAATAAACATAACACAATATAAGTAACATGCTTGGTAACTATTTTCACATATTTTTATTTAACTATTTAAATAACGATATGGAATGTTCTCTTTCAAAATATAATTCATCCATATGATTTATTTACTACACAAGTATATTGTATTTAGAAACCCCTTTCCAAATAACTCAAGTGTTAATATTCATTTGTTATGATCATATCATATATAAACAAATATTATTGGTGTTTGTGTAGCTTGTTATTGGGTATGACCCGACTTGGATCATGACGTACTAGCCACATCAATAATAATATGTGTCTTGGGCATACCGAGTCCAACAATTATGTCATCAACATACAATACTAAGAAAGTGATGATGCTTCCACTAGCTTTCTTATACACACAAGCTTCATCACCATTCTTGATGAATCCAAATTTCTTAACTTCATCAAAACGATGTTCCAACTTCTAGATGCTTGTTTCAATCCATAGATTGAATTCTTTAACTTGCATACTTTGTTAGGATGTTGTGGATCGACAAAACCATCGGGTTGAACCATATAGACAAATTCCTCAAGATGGCCATTTAGGAAAGAGGTTTTGACATCCATTTACCATATCTCATAGCCATAATGTGCGGCTATGGAAAACAATATCCTAATAGACTTTAGCATTGCTACGGGAGAGAAAGTTTCATCATAGTCAACCCCTTGAGTTTGAGTGAAAACTTTTGCTACAAGTCTTGCTTTATAAGTATCCAAGTTTCCATGCATATCGGTTTTCTTCATGAAAACCCACTTACTTCCAACCGGTTTGGAATTAAGAGGTGGATCAACCAAATCCCATACTTGGTTCATGCATGGATTGCATCTCAACGTTCATGGCTTCTAGCCATTTGTCACAATCGGATTGTGACATTGCATCATGGTATGTGGTGGGTTCATCCGAATCTACCACATAGCATCCAACCATGAAAAATCCATATCTTTCGAGTGGATGACTAATCCTACAATATTTGCGAACGTTTTGTGTGTCTTGATCAACCATTTGATCATTCTTAACAACCTCTTGTTGATTGCTAGTATCAACCAAACGTGTATCGATTTGTGGTTCTCGATCCTCCTCAAGTTCCACCGTTCTACTGGCACCTTCCATAAGAAATTTAGTTTCCATAAACTCGGACTTTCGAGCAACGAATACATTTTTCTCGGTTGGGTTGTAGCAATAATATCCCATAGAGTCTTTGGGATATCCTACAAAGATACACTTAGTGGATCGACTTTCAAGTTTGTTTTGGGTGTTGTTCTTGACATAAGCCTCACAACCCCATACCTTCAAATATGATAATGAAGGAGCCCTTCCATTCATTATTTCAAAAGGTGTTTTGTCTACTTTCTTGGTTGGGGCCACATTTAGAATACGGGCCGCGGAGAGCAAAGAGAAACCCCAAAATGATAGTGGCAATGTGCTTCTAGCCATCATAGATCGAACCATATCCAATAGAGTTCAATCCCTCCTCTTGGACACACCATTGTGTTGTGGTGTTCCGGGTGGAGTAAGTTGTGAGATGATCCCTCAACTCCAAAGATGATCTCGGAAAACATCACCTAGGTATTCACCTCCTCTATCCGAACGAAATACTTTGATGGTTTTATCGAGTTGATTTTATACTTCATTTTGGACGACTTTGAACATTTCAAAGGCTTCATCTTTGTGTCTTAACAAGCACACATACCCATAATGACTATAATCGTCGATAAAAGTAATGAAGTATCTTTCACCATTCCTTGTCATTGCCTTAAAGGGACCACATACATCCGAATGTATGATACCCAATAAGTCTTTTGCCCCTTCATTTGTTCCACTAAAGGGGTCCTCGGTCATCTTTCCAAGTAAACAAGACTCACACTTATCAAATGAATCATCTTCACTTGATTCCAAAAGACCATTCTTTTGAAGTGTATGTATGCGATCTTTGTTTATATGACCAAGGCGACAATAACAAAGATAAGTCTTACTCAAATCCATTTTGAGTTTCTTTGTGCTTGATTGGTACAACATGTTATCAAAGGATGTGCTATCATGAACTAATTCATAAATGCCATTAGACGGAATTGCTTTAAAATAAAAGACATTATTCATGAAAACATAAATACCATTGTCTACAAACATAAAATCAAACCCATATTGTCTTAACAAAGAAACGGAGATAATGTTCCTAGTCAAACTAGGAGCATACAAAACATCTTTCAAAATAACTTCCAAACCATTTGGAAGCTTCAATGTGTAGTCTCCTCGGGCTTCGACAACAACCTTTGCTCCGTTGCCCATAAAGAGACTAATATCTCCTTTCTTAAATCCTTCATTTCCTTTGAACCCCTGCAATAAATTGCAAATATAAGTTCCACGTCCGGTATCCAATGCCTATGTGTTAGAGGAAATAAGATTAAGATCAACATGAATCATTAAAGATGTACCCGATGTTTGCCATGCATCCTCTTAGCTTTCAAATCTTTGAGACGGGTTGGACAATTCCTCATCCAATGCCCAATCTCCCCACATCCAAAGCATGGATCCTCCGAGCTAACCTTTAGCTTCTTTGGTTTGGGTAGTTCCACTATAGCCTTTCCCATGAACTTACCCATGTGTTGTCCCTTCCCTTTGGCAACCTTTGCCTTGGGTTCCGGGTGATGCCTCTTCCTATTGCCTCCCTCATTGATCGTGAGAACGGGTAAAACCTTTTTACCCATTCTCGTTTAGGCCGTTTTAAGCATTGCGTACAGCTCACCAATGCTCTTGTCCCACCCATTCATATTGTAATTCATTACAAAAGTCTCTAATTTCTTGGTTAGCCCATTTAGGATCAAATCCGTGGCTAACTCCTTTGAGACGGGACAATTAAGGCGCTCGAGACGATCATTGTGGATTTTCATCTTAAGTACATAAGATGAGACCGATTGGGTTTCTTCCATCCGACATGCATGAAGCGCTCAAACCGTTTCGAAGAGTTCCACCCTAGCTTGTCTAAGGAACATTTCCTTAAGTTGGGTGATCATGTCGTATGCCCCATGAAGTTCAAAATCCTTTTGAATCTCGGGAATCATAGTTCCCAACATGAGGCAAGAAACTTGCACCGAATCCTCATTGTGCTTAACCCAATCGTTATGGTCTTGGACATCGTCAATGCTAAGTTCATCGGGAATAGGATCCTCTAATACGTAGTATTTCTTTTCTTGCTTTAGAAAGATTCTCAATTTTCGATACCAATCCATAAAGTTAGTATAGTTTAGACGATCCTTATCGAGAATACACTTAGTGATAGGTTATTAACGAGTTGAATAATACCGTTGGGTGGATTGTTGATTGCGGCCATCTACAAATATAACAAAGCTCAATTTTAGTATTTTCGATATCAATAATTTTAATCGTTAATACCCTTTATGTCTCCAAGACAATTAATGATTAAAATCTCCAACCCAACGTTACATTCAAATAGTAGTTAGGTGACCTTTATCCTGCTATTTAAATTAACAATGTAGTCAACGTTTAACGATTGCCACCCTTTGCAACTTCTAGTTTTATGGGATCGGTTAAACATCTTATGTTAAGTCGGCATGTTTAATCCCATCAACACCATTGTACGCCATGCTTCGGTAACCCTATTCACATGGTTTCCAATTTAAGTCGTCATACTTATACACACATGTGAGTTTACACATACAAACGGTTAGGTGACCTTTATCCCACAAATATGGTAAAACCACCTCAAACTCACAAGTTTCCTCGAATGCGGTTAGGTGACCTTTATCCCACATCGAGTTCCCAAGTGATTCGAGTGTTGTATAAAAGTATGGTGTTCAACTTATTTCATAAAAGGGATTTTTAGTTTTCAAAATTCTATATTGGAAAACCTTTTATGTACCTTCCATTTACATGCATTCAAATGTATGGTACTTATTTGAAAAACCCATTTTCAAAATTCCTAATAATAAAACCCATTTTATTATGAAATCATTAGTCTTTAATAAAACCAATTTTATTACCTAACGATTTCTAAGAAACCAATTTTATGCTAGTTGATTTCTAAGAAAACCACATTGCAATAACACAAACAAAAGTAAATCAACCATGCAAGCATAAAACATACAACCACAAGTTCATAACCATAGCCTCCTAATGTTGACTACACTTGTTGACCGAAGACAAGTGTGTCAAAAAGTCTCTCCTAAGGGACTCAAAAGGAGACGTGCTTGTGTTGGTGAACTCTCACTTGATCCCGCATCCAAATGTTCCAAGTGTTCACCCCTGTGTTGTGGTCTCCATCATTTTATTTGGGCTTCCTTCCTTGCATCTTCGTTTACAAAATATATCCTAATAAATTTTTCTCTAGTAAAAGAAAGGCATCTAATCTACTTATTATTACAAACCAACTGAAATAAATAAATAGATTACAAACCCAAATAAATATTACAACCATATCGAATGAACAAACAACCATTTGAATGAACAAACATAACAACACAAACATTCAACCAAACACAAGGCCATGGCTAGGTTATGAACTTCTATTACATATCCAAATATGCAATAACACAAGACCCAAATTGTTCCCCTCTGACCCTTGAAACTTTCGGCCAAGCTTGACCAAACCGAAAGTTCCGGGTTTTGTCCAAACAACACAATTAATTATCCAAATAACTTAGTTTTTCAAGATTACCACATGCATGTAAAGTATAACCTTGAAAAACCATGGGGTAACCAAAACCCCTAAAATTTTCGGCCATATGGTAAAACCCCACCATAAACCCGAAATTTTTTGGGTCTAATGAAGCATGCATCCGTATAAGCGGCTCTTGATGCTATTGTTGTGTTTTAACAAGATTTTCAAAGTCATAAAATTCCAATTTTATGATAAACAAAGCAGAAATTAGTTTTAAATCCTGTTAATTTATAGTGTATAAAACCAATTTTATACATGCAAAACCCAAGCCCAGATCTAAATATGAAATACATACTATCAAACACATGCATGTCACTATAAGTCCATGCATGTTAAAGCTACCTTTCAAATCCAAGGAAGAGGAAGGAGATGATGATTAAGAAGGCAAGAACTTGAATATGAAGCTCCTCAAGCTAGCATATCCCAAGCTTTCCAACAAACACCACTTGTAGCTAGGATTTGGTAACACTTGACAACTCATCATTGTTCTTGTTCTTGGCCGTCCAAGAGAGAAAAGAGAGGGAGAGTGTGTAGAGGATTTTTCCTCTAGTGTTCTTGTGTTGTTACTTGTGTTATTAGATGTGTGTAAGAGAAGATTGAAAAATAGTCATAAAAGGCACCACTCACTAGCACCAATGAAAATCTTTGCATACCTCCACTACCTTGGAGATAATAATAAAATAATGGAAGTGAAAGAGAGGGGGGGGGGGGCTCCTTTCTCATTCTTATTATTATTATTTTTTATAGAACTTTTCATTTATACATATATATGTTATAACTTATACCATTATAAATATAACACATTATATGTAACATGCAAGGTAACCATTTTTCACATATTGTTATTTAACATGGTTAAATAACACACCGGTTAAAGGCGAAGATAGTTTGGTTTTGTGGGTAAGTACTTATATCGAGTGTTATCTTCAAATCTAGAAAATCATGAAAACACACTTTAGAGTTTTTTTCTTTAATCATATTAAGTATGTACCAGGAAAAACGGAAGCTAGAAAAGGGTGATCTAGCAAGCATATTAGATGTTAATGTGGACAAAGAAGTTCACAAAGATCAAACGCTTTGAATGGCTCGAGCATCAACACTTTATATCATACGTTTGGCTAGAAGACGTCCTACCATGAGCCAGGTTTGATAGACATTCTTTTTGTTTTGTGTCTTTGAATTCCACTAATGTTTGGGGTAGAGTTGATAGTTTGGAGTCAAATTTGGGAGAATTTTTGTCTAGAATGTGTTGAGTTGGTCAAACTTAGATATATAGTTAATAACAAAAGAGTCCAAAATGTTGTATGTAGGTCTTTCAAACTTATGTAATTCAAATAAATCAGGTATTATCATAATAGAAAAATTCTTACAAGTCTATATTCAATATTCTGTAATATTTAGTATTTAATAAAAAAAACGAACATGAAAACGTGATTTTTTGCTCATTTACATTTGTGAAAATTCGTTTATGCCCATTCATATACGTTCGTTTACGGTCGTTTTATGTTGTATAATTAAGGGGCATTATTATTTCTTGGTTTCCTTCTCATAACTAACTTTCAATAAATTATGTCACGCAACCCCATTCGATTTTCAATAGAATTAGGTCTTAGCACAGACAACAGACAGACCATATGTGAAGTTATATTGTGGTGCAAGAAACCGTTAAAGAATGGCTTATCAGGTTTTTGTTTCAACTGTCAATTTTCTATTTATTGTTATCCTCTATTGATTCTAATATTGTGTTTATTTAATCATTGTAGGATGGATTCAAATCTTGGAAAAACCGGGTCGGTTCAACTATTGTAAAGTCTCGAAAGTTGTTTATTTTAAAAATTAAATAATAAGTTAAATGGTAGTTAGCCTTAAAGATTTGTCTTCATTTTTAGGGCTTAAGTTTTTAACATCCACTCAACGTTGGTATACCTTAGTGAATGTAAACAAATATGCATTCTTTGTTTTTATATCAAGTGGCTTCGGAGTTGGATATTTGCTACTACTTGGGGAGTAAGGATCATAACGAGAATGAATAGCCATGATTCATAAAACGCTTTTAAACCTTTTCAAGCTTCTGCTACAACAATACAAAGCTTTATTCATGAAGAACTTGATGCTCGCATGGTGGAACAAGCGAGCTACGTTCCTTCAAGTGTCTTCATAAGCATTCTTCATATTTTTTTTCTTTGACATATAGAACAACACTCTCATGGCGATTGCAGTGTTTCGTTTTGTGTTACATATTAGTTATTTGATTATTAAGAAAGAATCCAAGCTTCGCCATACACCTTTTTTTTTTGTTAATGTTGTTTACATATTTATAATAAATGTGTATTGTTTTCTTTATAGGTTATGGCTAAGATGGTCTTTTTTTTTGTGTCACGCCCTATTGGTCATCAAGGCATGCATATAGGGTTTTACTCTCAGTTAAGTTGTAAAGTAATATTAGTTGTTCTGAAATTGTAAATTTGCATTCTATTAAAATTGGTTCGTAGAAAATGAACCTTTTGCTGTTTATTGGCTATTTAAATTATGGCCATCTGAATTTCGTAGTATAGTTTTGGATAAATTGAAATATTCATTGAAACATATTTAATTTGCTTCTTTTTAAACAAGTGTTTACTTTTCTGAGAATCTTATGTGTAATTAATTACCTTAAGGCAGCAATTGACAACCATATTCCGAAGGTAAGATGCAAGTGAGAAACTCTAGCAACAAACTCTGATCAGTTTTGAAGCTTTCAAAACCAAAATCAATGCAAAATAAACGTTACGATACACCAGATGGTGAAGATAGTTGGGTTTTTCTTAACTGTGTCATGGATCTTAAGAGACAGCGTGCTTTCGATCATGACTCCTGAGTGCGAAGGTGACGACGAGAGAATTGAAGGCAATAAACATGCTCTACGCATCGGTTTCCTATGGAGATGAGAGAAAGAGATTCATAATGTGATGCGAGAGTCTTCTCATGTTCTAGGATGATATCGATACCGATAGCTAGATTTTCTTTATGTACCTGTTTTGATCAAGACCGGAACGATTTTGTACTATTTAGGATACTATGTGTTTGTTAGTTTGTAAACGTAATATTAGTAAATGTAGTATTCAAATGTAATACGCAATAATTTATTATTAAATTTGCAATGTAAGTACTCCGGACAGTTTACTTTTATGAATTCGTGTTCGGGAAAGTATATCCGTTTTTGTTTGTTACTCTATGGTTAGTTAAGTTCGTTCATTTATTTCTTAAACCGTTCAATTAAAATATTAACGAACCAACACAAATGAACAAACACATACTGGAAAATCATGTTCGTTAAGTGTTAGTATTCAATCGTTTGCTCAATTAAAGTTGAATGAACAAAAACTAAAATCCTACATATCCGAACAACTATAAAACCCGAACATGAGTGCAGTTAATTGATTTTGTCTTACCCGTTTCAGATAGATGTCATGTCAACAAAAACCTGATACAACAAGCACATACAAACATACAAGAAAACCACAAACTAAACTTCATAGAAGTAAAAAGAAAATATAAAAACACTCCACAAAATTAAATGACGCAAACGACAAGAAAACAAATTAATTGACTTGCCTGATTGAAATAGATGTGAATGTGAACTTAGGCTTGACAAATTCAAATTCGTCAATTGAATCAAAGCTCAATGCACCATCACGACCAAAATAAAATCTCAAACAACAAAATGTTTGGCCACATTAATTGATAGATCTATGAGATTCCATTGGAGGTGATCCATTAAAAAACATATATGTTTCACATCACACAACTCCGTACAAACATAAATAATATAAACAAACTAAACTTTAACTCCAACTTAAAAATAGCATACTTTATTCATTCGTCAAACAAGTTTTATGCATATACGCTAGGGGTGTTCAAAACCAGATATCCGAACCTTTCGGATAGTGGATTTCACTATCCGAATCCGAATCCGAAATTTCGGATATCCAAACTTCGGATACCCGAAATTTCGGATATCCGATCGGATAGTGATTCGGATATCCGAAAGAAAATCTGAAAATAAAAAAAATGTGAGAAAGAAACAACACACAATCTGTTTTGCTCTAACAACCTGACAAGAAAATAACATCAAGATATTCCAATCCAAGCAAATAACAAACAAGCAAATCCAATCCAAGCAAACAACATCTGGTTCGAAATTCGAACAAACAAGGGATTCTTGAACAATCCATTGTAGACGGAACAGGGAAAGCGGCGGACGGAGGTGTTAACTGGTGATGGAAGAGTGGAGATGGTGACCAGATCCATGGAGATGGTGACCCCAGTCGTGGAGATGGTGACCGGAGCCGTGCAGATGGACGTGAAAGTTAGAGCAAAGATGGAGATGAGAGAAGAAGGAACTGATGAATGAAAGAGGGGTGTTTTGTTTTGAAATTAGGGCATTAGGGTTAAAAACTACATCTAACAAGGTATATAATATATATATATATATATATATATATATATATATATATATATTAAATTTATATTTCGGATAGTTCGGATATCCGAACTATTTGAAAAATCTCAAAAGTTCTATCCGAATCAGAATCCGAATTTTCGGATTTCAGAAATTTCGGATAGTTCGGATACGGATAATCGGATAATTCGGATATTTTTGAACACCCCTAATAAACACATCATACAAGAAAAACGTATAATCATTATGAAATATATATAAAAATTAAAGTAACCCGCGTGTTAAAAACTAATATATATATATATATATATATATATATATATATATATATATATATATATATATATATATATATATATATATATATATATATAAAAGAGTGGACCATTAAGACGTTAGCTCAACAGAACAGAAGATTAGCGACACCAAACTTCTTATTTATACTTATTATATAATTAATGTTAATATACTGCAATTATTTTTGACATTGAATAATTTTTTTTTAAACTATTATAGTTTTGAAACCATTGAAAAGCAAATTAAATTATGATGTTTCAATGTATAACTAATTATGTGATAATATAATCTATAATAGTAATTTAATCAAAAAAAATTATTTTCATTTTTGTTAATAATGAAAATGCCACTTAAACGGAAAGGCAATTTAAACGGAAAGGTAATTTTATTTGTTCAACATGTATAATTGACTAATTTTTATGTGGATCATAAAGTTTAAAACTTTTTTAAAACAATATAGTTGACAATTTGTTCAATAGTCATTAAGAGGCTACCTCTTAATGGCTCACAACTTCTTATTAGTTAAGAGGTAGCCTTAAATATGGATGGTTAAAAGATAATTGTTAAGATGTACCCTATTAACCATTCAGACTTAAGGTTCTCTTAACCGTTAAAAGGTTATGAGCCAATAAGAGGTAGTCTCTTAATGACTATTAAGAGGCTACCAAACAGCCGTTTAATTAAGTTACATGCAAAATAGGCCATTGCCATTGGACGTTACCCAGTTTGCGAAAGAGGGAGAAGTAAGGTGGCGTCATGGGTGTGTTGGTTGAAGGTTGGGTGAGGGGGCAGGAAGTGCCTCCTCCCCCCCCCCCCCGGCGCGCGTGCCTCCGCTTCTTATTAGAGGTGCACAAAACAGTTTAAAACTTACAATCGGTTTGGGTTAAAAACCAGTTCAGTTTGATCAACAAAAGTCAACCGGTTTATAATCGGTTTCAGTTCGGGTTGAAACAGATATTTTGATCAGGTTACGATTGGTTTCAGTTCGGGACTTGACAGTTTTTTTCCTGATTTAGGCCAGTTTCGGTCGACTAACCAGTTTCGAACCGGTTTTGGTGGAAATAATTACAAACCGGTTCGGAACCTACGGTTTCAGTCAGTTCCAAACTTGTTTTTACTTAATCAGTTTCAAGCCGATTCGGTTTCGGTTTGATTTTTGGATAGGCTAACCGGTTTATTTGTACACCTCAACCCTCTTTCACAAGACTTGGTCTTGGATGCAAGCCGAGTTAGATACAGTATTTAGTTAGAGTTGGAGGTTGTTATTAGAAATGGAGGTAAAATATGCCAGCATAATAAGTCAAATTATTATTAATATAGATTAAACCGACTCATGATCGAAATTATTAAAAGCTAATTAAACTTGTTAAAAATAAAGAATGTATAGAAGTATGGTCAGTATTAATGGATACAAATTTATACTATCCATCAATATATATAATTGCATACAATTGGAGGCTTCATGTCGCCCCGCGCCCCCCCCCCCTCTTTCCACTAGATTGCTCCATTTAAAAATGGTGGCCTCTCATTGATTTGGGTTTTTGAACAGGAATTCGCGGGTCAACGGGTCTCACAATTCTTTCCATCGAAACCCTAATGCCTTCAACCAACCTCTTAACTCCTCCACTGTTCGACGTTTGTTCATACTAATCGACTTTTGAAGCCTCTTTCAACGATATATATTATGTATCTTCATCTCTACGATATTTCCATTGATGAATTCTTCAAGGTTCTGTGTCGTCAAATGACGGTAACTTTTTAGGGTTTTATTTACATTGAATAAACTATATTTGTTAAAAATCATTGTTGTTTCACTGTGTGTTGTGGGCTGTATCTTTATCGGTATTGGTACGATTTTTCCATTGATGAATTCGCCTATGTCCTGTTTGTCAAACGAAGGTAACTTTTTAGGGTTTTATTTACATTGAATAAACTATATTTGTTTTGTTTCGTTGTATTTAGGGCTAATTAGAGTTAAGATCAACCAGCTCATTTTATGTTTGATTGATTATATGATATTTTACATTGAATTACGTGTTACTGTGAATTTTAGGGTTAAGATCAGCCAGTTCATGTTTTGTTTGATTGATTCTATTGTATTTTACATGGAATTTTTTGTTACTGTGAATTTACATCATTATATTTTAAGTTTTTTTTTATTGTTACATTACAACATTGATAATAATAATAATAATATCTAGGCATGTTTATGGTTCTATATTTTATAAATGTTTTTGTAATTTTCATTAACAACTAACCTATACATACTACATTTGACCTTATAGAATGGTTTGCAATTGATGATGTTTACAATTTAACATTAAGGTTATTTAGGTCAATTAATTATGATTATAGCAGAAAATTATACTCAATACTGCAGAAAACCAAAGTTCTAATTTTCCGTCGTGTCATTTATACTGCATTAAACTTTCATCAACTCGGTTATAATTCAATTAGTTTTTATTTATGTTTGCAACACAATGCTACTAAGACCATTCTGAAATGTTAGTTTAAGATGCAATTAGTTTATATTTATCATTGCAGCAGAATATTACTAATAACAATATAATCCTAATGAGGTAATTTATGTTAGTTGTTTATGATTTCATCAAAAACTATAATTATTAGTTCAAAAATATTAAAACGTTAGTAAAATCAATTGCTATTCATGATAATAGTTCATCTGTTAAAACATCGTCATTACAGCAAAATATTATTAATAACAAAACTACTAATAAGAATTAAAAAAAATCATAAATCTAGAATTTATTTATTAACAATAAATTTTAATATATTATATAAAGAAACATAATATATTACAAATTATATATTATATATTCGTTGTTATAGAAAATATCTATTATTTAGAAAATCTATATCTAAACAGAATTTTAAACTAATTAAAAAAGCATATATCCAAATTTATTTATTAATAACTAAATTTAAATTTTTTATATAAACATAATAATATATTATAACGTATATCTTCTTAATTATAAATAATATCATTCTATTTGAATGTTATATCTAAATTCTATTTTATAGGAATTTTGTATCAAAGTACAATATGTCTATAAATATGGTTGAGTTTTTCATATTAAATCATAATTTAGCTTCTTATTAATCGGTTCTTATTCAGGTTTTAAGGTTCGTTTTCTATTTTTTGATTTAATAATTATTAATCATTTAATCTAAACTGTAATCATAACACATAGCCATCTTTAAGTTTATTAATCTGTTTTGTTGTTATTAATCTCAACTTCTAATTAAGATTGTGTAATTTTACAAACGTAAGAAAGATTATGAATATTTAAGGTAAGTATGTAATACAACATGAACAGATTCTTCAAAACATATTAAAATTCAAAACTGTATACTTTTCTAACTTGAGGTTTATATAGGACAATGGCAGCCAAGAATTACAAGGTATTGAATTATTTAAATGATGTTGATGAGAACTCGGTTGTGTTAGCAAAGGTAATCAGAAAGTGGATGAACCATATTATTGACAAACCTCTAGCCATTCTATCAATGGATTTAATCTTAGAAGACGAAGAGGTAAACAAAACTTTATAGTACATATTATTAGAACCTGTGTTTTATAAATATTATATAATGTTTTCCTATTTATTTCAGGGTAACAGAATTCATGCTTCAATACCGAAGCAGATTATGAATAGCTTTGAGAAGAAGATAGATGAGTATGTTTGTAATGAAATTTCAATAGAAAAATTTTCAACTTATGTTGATAGGTTCAAGAATGTTGAAAACTCAAAGAAACTAACATTCACAAGAACCACTGAAGTAAAGTTCTATTATGATTCTACTGAAAGCATTCATGTTCTTAACTTTACAACAATTGAAGATCTACTTTCCGAGTCAATTTCAATTGATACATGCATAGGTTTGATAGCTTAAAATATTAATAATTAATATTATTGGAATCATTAAAGATGATGTTTCTGTTCAAGATATCACAAAGATAAATGGTAAACTTGCTAAAAGATTGAAGATCAACCAATATGATAACAAGTAAGTAATTTTAAAATGTATCTATTATAAATTGTTCATTTACTAACAAACTTCATATATGCTTATTTCAGTGATAATAAAATTAGTATGACATTATGGGATGCATATGCGATAAGCCTTCGGTCTTTTGTTGACAGAAATCAAGGAAATGCTCCTGTTATTATTGTTTTACAATTTGCTATGTACAAACATTATGATGGTTAGTTACACATCTATATAATATATTAATATGTGTAATTTTCTAAGAATTATCTTAATTTAATTAACATATGTGTATATATTTTTATTTTCAGGTGAACCTGGAGTCTGTAATGCTCTTAGCATTACAAAATTATTCATTAATGAAGGAATTGGTGAAATCGAGGAGTTCCAAAAAAGGTTTAAGCCTATGTTTAATTTTTGAAATTATATATGTATTGGAAACCAATATATATATACATGTGTGTGTGTGTGTGTGTTATAATCTAATAACGAAAATTTCTTTCTTAATTTGCTTGAGTCATCTGAGTCATCCGGAATTTCTATATCTCCAACAACTGTTCGTGATGCATTGTTTGAGAAATTCGTTTGAATAACCGTTTCGAGATAAGTTTTACATCAGTCGACTAATATCGTTCTGCCGATCAAAATCCCTAAAATGTAACATCCCGAAATTTCAAAGTGATATTAATTATATTACTTACTAATAGAGGGAAAGTTTACTCGGGTTGTCAGGAAATAAATAATAGAGTAGGAGTTTGTATGAGTCGGGCTAGTGTTGGATTAATGGAGACGGGTTAAATGAGAATGGGCCTTAGGTCCATGGGATTTCAGGGATATAAATATCCCCTAAACCCAAAATATCTTTCATTCCTTATTCTCTCTAACACTCCAAAAACACACACACACCACCAACTTCGCCGGCGGCCCGGACGAGAGAAGACCGAGATCAGAGAGAGAGAGAGAGAGAGAGCGATTAGTTGTGTTAACAAGTTAAACGATATCCAAACAAGCTCAAAAAGGTATGATTCTTGATCTTTGAAGTTTAAAGATCCAAGCTTTTTAGTGTATAAGCGACCGAAAATGGTCGGGAAGCGTAGTGGGTGATATTGAACCATAGAAAGGGTGTTAAAATCGCTCGAAATGCTGGAAAGAAACCGAACAGCGGCTGTCTGGGCAACTTCGCCTGCATCTGGGCAACTTCGCCTTCAAAGCGATGAACTTCGCCTGCAAGCTAAGTTCGCCTGATGAACTTCGCATGCAAGCTATGTTCGCCTGATGGCAACTTCGCTGTAAAGCTAAGTTCGCCTAAGGTTTAACTTCGCCTAAAGCCAAGTTCGCCTGAGGTTTAACTTCGCCTAAAGCCAAGTTCGATTAGAAAATAAATTAAAAGCGATAAGTTAAAGTAAGCTAATACTAGGCCACCAGATTAGATCAGGCGAGTATTGATACGTGTAACTTGTACAGTCAGCCGAGCTCAGTTAAAGAAGGGATTTACAGCTATCAGAAAAAGAAGCAGAGTTCAGGTGAGTTTCTAGCCCCATTCCTTGTTATGTTTTCGGGGCTGTGTGCATACTCAATATGTTTGTTAATACACTTATCCTAAGAGATAAGTGTATGCCTTATTTGGATAATGTGAAATGTATGAATGATTGCTTGATGGTACGTGAACGATCTTCGGATATTGCACGTACTGTCAGGTTGTAACGCTATGTATAAGGTAAGTATGTTATGTATGTTTATGTGTATGAACATGATAGAGATAATAGAAGAAAGAAATGATAATGTACGGTTGTATGGTTACGAAAAGGGTACCGAGCCCTAATAATACTCGAGGTATGATGTATGGCTGTATGGTTACGAAAAGGGTACCGAGCCCTACTAATACTAGAGGTATGATGTATGGTTGTATGGTAACGAAGAGGGAATCGAACCCTACTAATATTCGAGAACTAGGGAACCGAACCCTACTAATATTCGATATTGCACGTACTGTCGGGATATAAATAAAGATATTAATATTGTATGTAATGTAAGGATGACGTATGAACATTATGAATGAAAGCTTGTCGGTACGTGAACGATATTCGGATATTGCACGTATCGTCAAGGGAAGTGAATAGCTCCTTACATGGATATTAAATAATAACTTATAGATAGTGTTCCTTCTATGGAAAGTATAGTGTTCCTTATATGGAAAGTATAGTGTTCCTTCTATGGAAAGTATAGTGTTCCTTCTATGGAGAGTAAAGTGTTCCTTCTATGGAAAGTATACAGAGTGTTCCTCCTATGGAAATTATATATAGTATGGTAATGGTAATGGTTCTTTTAATAGATATTACGTGACGATCCTCCTATGGATACTTATACGAGGGTAAGGTAGTAATATGTGTCTTCGGATACGGGAAGAAATATATGGGAATAAATTGTATGTTGCCTGATTAACTAGAACTCACTCAGCGTAGCTGACTTTTAGTATGCACGCAGGTGAGCTGATTATAGAGTTAGCATGAGGATGACACACGGCATGGATTGAACGGCTGGCATCTGAAGAAAGAAGTAAAGATGTTTTTGAAAATAAAGTTTTGTGTTATGGTATCAAAGAAAAGATTTAATGTTTTGTAACAAATGATTGATGTTTTATATTCTGCGAAAAGTTAAAAAAAAAACTCTGATTTGAAGAACTGTGTTTATGAGTAAATCCGACGCTAAAGTAGGGTCACCGGGTTCGGGGCCTTACATAAAACGTCGGTTTGAAATTAGGGAAAAAACATAACGACGTTAAGTATTTTTAACGGAGGACCAGTGAGACAAAAATAGTTAAAAGGTGGGACCGTTGCTAGTGATTTTTAAAGGTGGGATTATTATCGGCCAATACACAAAAGGTGGGATTATTTATTTCCAATTTTTCATTATTTTATAGTATACTTATATCAAATTTAAATTAATCTTTTAGGCATTCAAATAATTAAGAGTATCCCAAAAGCCAATCGTTATATAATGAAGTTGTTGTTGGATGCTAAAAGAGGAAAATTCAGTTATTTGTTCATGACAAAAGTAAACCGTACGAGAAGGAAATTTATTTCGGCTTCTAAAAGAAGATATCGTATTTGTATTGTAGGTTCCCTGGATGGATCAACACGAGATATCTCGATCTACGTAGGTGCGGAATCCCTGCGTAGGTCGTTACGAGCGTAGAATACTAATCGATAAAACACACGATACGAATAAACGAACACTCGTTATATTATAACCGAAACACGTGATGTAATATCACTGATTACAGAGAACTCTCTGGTTTACACGTTACACACGATATCACGATCTATATCTTTTTCTCAACAAACCAGCCGTAACCTAGCATATATATTCACGACAACTTCGCCTGGCATGTTCAGGCGAAGTTGTCCATAACTTCGCTTGACTAACAAGTTCGCCTGATAAGCGAACTTGTCAGTAACTTCGCTTAAACATAAACAAAACACAATTAACATTAGAGACTCGATTACAGACACTAGACTATGAACTACTGACATTATGCACCAACAGACTCCCCCTTGGCAGTAGCTTCATGTCTTGATCTTCAAGCACGTGTCTTGTAATCATCAATCTCTTGGTCTTCATGCATGTACTCCTTCTCTCACGCATACCGTGACTACTCGCTGATATTTCCTCGCTTCGTCTTTCCAAGCAGGAATATAAAATATCTTCTTTTCATTTAACACCTGCAGATCAGCTTTCGATAAATTAACAAGATGCATCGGATCATACACTCTTAGCACTTCTTGTTCGTCTTCGTCTTCCATCACGGCTTCAGCAGTCTGGCAATCAACATACCACCATTTAAGATCTTTCAACACATCTTGAGGCATAGTCTTCATTGGAACCTCTTTCATGCATCGAATCGGTTTGTACTTCATTACCATCCATGGCTTGCCATCTGCTCTCATTCCTCTTTCCTTATCTTCCACTAGCTTTCCCTTCTGTGGCTTTAATAACTCAAACTTCTTTTCTTTAATACTTTCTTTCCACACGATCTTCCCAATAACTCTGGCCATGTTGTCGTCGCTTCTATTAATCAACCCCAATCTAGCCAAATCCTTCACCTCACATTCAGGCAATGTATTGAGAGATCTCAACGTCCTCTTAAAGTATTGGATCCCATCATATCTTTTCACCACGAACACTTTTAACTGTTTATCATATAGCCAACAGATAATTCCTTTCTTTGATTCAGCATAGCCTTTGATATTATAACTTTTCTTGAACATGGTTGGAACAGCAGGCTTCTTAGTTTTGATAAACCAATGAGCATAGCCTTCCTTCCATCTAGGCTGCTCCTCCCATTCTGTATCATCATCTACTGTATCTTGACATACATCTGACTTTTCAACTTCAGGGATTTCGTGTTCAACATTTTCCTCAACTATTTCACCTTCTTCAACATCATCTTCTATCACAATTTCTGCACCAATCTTTTCAATCTCTTCGACTGGTAGAACATCATCTTCACACATAAATTCATCATCCAACATATCATCATCTAATTCCTTCAAGTCATCGATCACATCATCTCCCATCTCCTCGTCATCTACCATCACCACCTCATCACCACCAGAACCGCCAGCTGCGCTTGCAGACTCCCCCTGAGGTGTGGAAGTCCCAAGAGCTTGAGTAGTTCTTGGCAACTCACCACCTGCACCTTTCGATGCATTGGGATCATCGTCTCTGTCATTCTTCTTCTTTGTCCTGAGCTTGTCGCCTTTACAGCTCGTCTCCCCCTGAGATGCCAAGAACTCCTTCATAGCATCTATAATTTTTCCATGTTCAACCAGGAGGGACGACTGCAGCTGATTCTCTGTTACTAGGCGCTGAATAGCCTGGGTCTGGATAAGATTCACCCTTGATTGTTCTGCCATGACCCGTTCAAGTGCAGCTATTCTTTCCGAGTCTGATAGGGTTGCATCGAAATCGAACCTCATGTGAGATATGTCTTGAGTATACTGAGGAGGGATTTCGAATGAAACCGGGACATCAGAAGTAGCTGTGGACGTAACCGCAGGTGGTATCGTGACCGACAACCCTGCAGTTGCAACGACTGTCGACTCAACAAATTGTGCAACCACCTCTGAAGGAGTAAGAGTTGGAGGTGGTAAAGACACAATCTCCGGAGTCGTCAGCTGGAAAGTAGTGATAGATGGGAGGCCAACAGATGATAATGTAGCCACCACGGGAACGTCCGTGGCGCTTGGCCTTGTGACCTGTATTGGTGTAGGGACAATTGACATACCTGACAGTGCGGGCGGAGCGAAACGTACGACTCTTGAACTCTCACCTGCTCCCATACCTGCACCTGTCCTGTCCCTTCTTGAACGTCTGATCAACTTATGAATGTCTTCTTCTTCTTCTGACTCACTGTCGTCATCCGTCCTCTTTCTCTTCCCATACGTTCTTTCTCGAGTTACCATCATACGTCTTGCCTCATCCATTACTTCATCAAAATCTGAGTCAGCCATCGTCGTAGCTGCTCTAGTAACATCCATCCTCGAAACTTGTGCTACCGAGACCTGTACATCTTCTTGAGGATCATCTCGGTCCATATCGAAGTAGCCTTGACCTCCAAACACTTCATCAAGGTCTATGTTTTCCTCTCGTGACACAACAGGCGCAGCAGGTATATGTTGAGGTGCTCCTGCCTGTTGTGGTTGAGGGTCTCTGAACTCGTCCCCATTGGCAGGAACATACTCCGGGTTGATTAAATACCCAAAGAGTGGAGTATGCCTGGGACGGAGCTCAGGTTTGCTCCTCGCGCTCGATGTCCTACACTGAGCGAAGATACGTTTGTTCACACTCTCCACGTACCTGATCGGGCGGCGCTGAGGTAGATTTGGAGCCACATGGTTCAAGATCATCTGGATGAATCTTGGATACATAATGAACCTCTCACGCGCCACTGCCCGTCTTTGTCTATCGATCTCATAAAAGACCATCTGACTGAAGCTATAACGTTTGTTATAAGTCAGAGCAGTCATCGCCGACTGCATGGTCGCACCCATCCCTTCAGTACCCGCCTTCCTCCCTGACATGCAGACAATCATTACGTGCATGAGGAAGCGCCACTGATCGAGTAGGAAACCCTTCCTTCGTTGTGTATCGCCCAACGGGCCCGAATAGCCCATTCGTAAAAACGCTCCATCTCGGAAAGGAGCCACAAAGTCCGTCGGGTCATCCCTGGTCTCATTCCCGAAACGTAAAGCCGCCCGGATTTGTTCAGAAGAGAACTGAACTTCTTGATTGTTGACGGTTGCTCGCATAACCGGGGGCTCAACGCGGCAATCGTATTCCACCGTCTGCCAAAAATCCTCAATATTTGGTAAGGATATCGGCAGAGTAGTTGTGATCGCGTGGAATATCCGCGAGCGAAGGAGGAAAGTGATGATTTCGCGGTAATCCTCCACACCACTCGCATCTGGGTCTAACGTAATATGCATATTATGCCCAGGGAAGAATTGTCTCTGGTTATCTCCCCCTTCATCGCCACCAGCACCTCCAACACCAGCAACAGCAGCCATATCTGCAACAAACGAACCAAGTTAGATACACGTTAAGGCATAACACAAGTTCGCTTGTTACCATGAGCGAAGTTGTGATAAAGTCTGTATAGGCGAAGTTAAAGATGGGGCGAAGTTAGGAACAACTTCGCTTCATCTTTAAGTTCGTCTAATAACTAATACGTAAAAAGGTATAGGCGAAGTTAATGATAACTTCGCCTCACCACAACATCGCCTCAGGCGAAGTTAAACCTCAGGCGAAGTTGCGGATAACTTCGCCTAATCCTTATGTTCGCCTGAATCTGAAACGGCGACTGTTAGGTTTACGAAACAACGTGCAGTTGGTGATTTCGTGATTAAGGAATCCGGAAAACATGATATTATGGTTATCTAGACGATGAATGTGTGAACGACCACGTTAAAACAAGTATGAAACCGGGTTTAAGGATCGAACGTCCGAGGTCACTAACCGGGTGTCGAAACAACCTAGGATTAACAAACAATGACAAAGATTATTAGCTATGACGACACTACGAACCTTAAATCGATAACGGAAACTAAGAAAAAGAACAAAGATGAAATCGAAAGACAAGTTCGCTGGTTATGCGGATAAGTTCGCTGGTTTTGAAAATTATGAAACTGTTGACCTTAAAAATTCCTTTATATAGGAGCGGATATATACAGGCGAAGTTGTGGATAACTTCGCCTCGGGCGAAGTTATTTACAAGTTCGCCGATATATCAAATTTTACAAAATAAACCCCTATAATTTGAACAATTTGCAATTAAGTTTTAAAAAAACTTCCCTTTAAGAATTAAATGACACGATCAAGTCCAAGTAACCAGTTATAAAATCATAAACTACCTAAGTACGAAAAACTTTTAAAAATTAAAGTACAAGGGATCAAATTTCAGTCTCGACAGGGACTACTACGTTTTAGAAAAGATCCGAACAGGAATCATACTAACTACGTGACTGTCACATAGATCCGTGTTTAGCTGTATTATGACATAAAGAAACAGGTTGTAGGCAGGTAAATAACTTAAGATGGTTTTCATCGTTTCTGTGATACGAGTTAAGTTCAATTAAGCTCAAAACTTAAGTGGGCAACAACTCAGAGATTATGATGCCTCCTATCTATTCTCAAAGAGTATTTGGCTTTCCCCAAGTCACCCCGAATTGACTTCGACCCATAGTGTCTGATTAAGTTTGTAAGTACTCTTCATCTGCTTCTCGTTCTCTTTCTTACATCATGATTGAGAAGTCTTGACATTGTCAGCTCTAGAATGTTTCAATAACTCATAAGGTTTTTTTTTTTTTTTTTTTTTTTTTTTTTTTTTTTTTTTTAAACGAACATTTACATAGACTTCAGAGTAGTAAACAACTGCAAGTCCCGAATCTGGATCACTGTAGTTTCTTCACACACTATCTTTACGGGAATCAGAACACTTACGGGCTCGTGTATGACTGGGTGATTGCTTTTCTGCTTATCATTCTGAAAGATATATATGAAGACATGCAGAACTCTTAAGAAGTTTCCACATAAAATCGAGTAGATTTAGTTAGTATCACTTCTACTTTTACGCACCATAAAAAGCTACCATGACATACAATGACTGTTCTTAAGCCTTTTAAGCCTAATAACTCACTAGTTAAGCACACAGAATCAGTATATCTATCATTTTCCAAGGTTGGATCAATTTTCTGTTAAACATAGCAAACGAACTTCTTACGAAGTAGTAGACTTGAAAAATAATTTCATTTCCCTTAAAGAAAAATTTAACTTCTATCACCCCGACCAAATCAAAGTCTTCAGGTCAACGGCTATCCCGAAGATCCAATGGATCAGCTGGACCGACCACATACTAGTATGTGTCCTTCTAACTAAGTATGATCGACTAATTTTAAGCGAAAGAATGAAAACTCATCATAAACCGCCCCGGTCACTTTCAGTCGTCTGGTTAATGGCTATCCTCATATTCTACAAGTAGAAATGAGGACCAAACATATCCTAAGACATGTCCATCAAACTGAGGTAACCGACATTATTCTAAGCAATAGTGACGTTTTTTTTTTTTTTTTTTAATATGCACAAAAAGCATGGTTACTCGGGATTGATCATCCCATTCAACTCAACAAGGTTTTGAAATCTTGATTTGTCAAACGCTTTAGTATATAAATCAGCGAAATTATCAAGCGTATCCACCTTTTCAAGCACAATCAGTTTCTTCTCAGCACAATCCCGTATAAAATGATGACGTATGTCAATATGTTTAGTTTTACTGTGCTTCACGGGATTGTTAGTTACTGAGATAGCAGCTGTGTTATCAATGCAAATAGGAGTAAGTGAGAAATTCAGACCATAGTCGCGCAACTGTTGTTGAATCCACAGAACCTGGGAGCAGCAGTTGGATGCTGCCATGTATTCTGCCTCACATGTTGAAATGGCGACTAATGTCTGCTTCTTGCATTGCCAGGACACTAATCTGCCTCCTAGAAACTGACATCCTCCAGTTGTTGACTTCCGACTCTGATTGCACCCTCCATAATCAGAATCTGTGTAAGCGACTAGCTCCAAGTCTCCTCCCTTCGCGTACCACAACCCCAGCTTAGGTTTGCCTTTCAGATACCGCAAGATCCTCTTCACACCCTTCATGTGAGATTCCTTTGGGTTTGCCTGAAAACGAGCACAAAGACAAACAGCAAACATAATATCAGGCCTAGAAGCAGTTAAGTACATTAAAGAACCTATAATAGCCCGATATTGAGTTGGGTCCACATCTGCGTCATTGTCTGTCTCAGCACCCAATTTGTGATTGACGCAGACTGGAGTATCGAATGGAGTGCTGTCCTCCATCTTGAAACGTTTGAGCACATCATGGACATACTTGGTCTGATGAATGAACATCCCATCCTTCTTCTGATCAACCTGCAATCCTAAAAAGAAAGTTAGTTCACCCATAGCACTCATTTCAAACCTTTTCTTCATGACGGCCTCAAACTCCTGACACATGGAGACTTTTGATGCAGCAAAGATAATGTCATCCACGTAGACTTGCACCAGCTGGAAGTCGCTTCCTTCTCTCTTGAAGAACAACGTGCTATCTATCTTTCCTCTTTCAAACCCATTTTCAAGCAAGTAATCTGATAAAGTTGAGTACCAGGCATGAGGTGCCTGATGCAGTCCATACAACGCCTTGCTTAACTTGTACACGTGGTCTGGAAAGTCTGGGTCAGGAAAACCCGGAGGTTGCTCAACATACACAACCTCATCAACTTTCCCATTTAGAAACGCACTTTTCACATCCAACTGAAATACCTTCATCTTCTTATAAGCAGCAAATGCCAAAAACAATCTAATGGCTTCCAATCTTGCCACAGGAGCGAACACTTCATTATAATCAATCCCCTATTGTTGATTAAAACCTTTAACGACTAGCCTCGCCTTGTTTCTTATAATAATCCCTTTCTCATCTCTCTTGCACTTAAAAACCGATTTTGTGCCTATCGCATGCACATGCTTCGGTTTTTCAACCAAAGTCCAAACTTCCATTTTCTTGAATTGAGCCAGCTCTTCTTGCATGGCTTCGACCCATGAGCTGTCCTTTAGAGCCATTTGGTAATTCTTTGGTTCAATCTGGCTGATAAAGCAGGTGTACAAGCATTCGTTGATTATGCCTGTTTCCTTAATGCTTGTGTAAACACAGGTGTGCTCATTCAAGCAACTTCTTGTTTGTACACCGGAGGACACATCACCAATCACATTCTCCAAAGGGTGATCTTTATGAATTCTCGTGGTCGGAACAGAACCGACATGAAAATTGTCTTCCAAGTTAGAAGAGAGCTCGTCAATGGTTGTTTCTTGCTGAGAGTGAAACGGATTGAAAAATTCTTCTACAGGAGAGGCAGCAGGGGTATCGATAACATTTGATGAGGAAGGTTGACATTTATCAAACAGCTGTCTTTGCACTAGATTTTCTTCCTCATCAAGGATCATCTTCTTAGCAACTCTCTCTTCTTCTTCTGCACTATCCCAATACGGTATGTTAAAAGACTTAAAAAGTCTATCATAGTCGAAAAACTCAGCAGGTCCGTTGCTTGGTTTTGGCGGTTTGTAACTTGTGATATCGGTGTTACACACCACCTCAACCTTGCCGGTCGATGTATTAAAGACACGTCTGTTGGGAGTCGCAACAACATAACCGACTAAGATTCCTTCATCGGCTACTTCACCAAATTTAGAATTTGTCTTTAAAATCGAACAAGGGGACCCGAATGGTTCAAGACCACTCAAGTTGGGCTTCCTCCCATGCATAAGCTCATAACACGTTTTATTAAGTCTTTTAACAGTCAAGACTCTATTCAGGATATAACAGGCTGTAGCAACAGCTTCAGCCCAGAACACCACAGGAAGCTTCGAATCAGCCAGCATAGTTCTGGCTCCTTCAATTAACGTTCTATTCTTCCTCTCAGCCACTCCATTATGTTGCGGAGTATACGGAGCGCTGTACTGATGCTCAATCCCTTTCTGAAGGCAGAAGATCTCCATTTCAAAATTCTTGAACTCCGTTCCATTGTCACTCCTGATGAACTTAACCCTTTTATCCATAACGTTCTCAACTTTGGTAATCAAATTCTTCACCATCTGAGCCGTTTCATCTTTTGATTTCAGGAAATATACCCACGAATATCATGAGTAATCATCAGTAATCACCAAGCAATAAGAAGTACCTCCTAGACTTTTTGCATTCACGGGACCGAAGAGATCCATGTGAAGCAATTCTAGAGTAGTGACAATAGAATTGACCTTCTTGGTTTGATGGGATTTCTTGTGCTGCTTTCCCTTCTTGCACGCTAGACATTTGTCTTCAAAGTTGAAACTTTTCAAGGGAACGCCCAGCACAAGTCCATTCTTGACAATGTGGTTCATCTTCCGAAGATGAATGTGCCCCATTCTCCTATGCCACAATTCGGACTCCGATTCGCTCGCTTTTGACATAAGACATGATTCTTCCGTGGCCATTTCAGTCGACCTCATATCCATAATATACGTATTTCTTTCACGTGGAGCCTTCATCACAATCCACTCCTCTGGTATCTGAAAACCAGGATGTAACACAATCGCCTCATTCTTTGTAAAATGTACGGTGTACTCCTTATCACAAATCTGCGACACACTCAGCAGATTGTGCTTCAATTCTTCGACAAAGTTTACTTTTTCTAGAGTCATCTTTCCATTAGACACCGTACCCATTCCTGTAATCTTGCCTCCACTTTCTCCTGCAAAGCTCACTCTCCCTCCTTGAACAGGTTTCAAATCATGTAACAAGAATTTGTTACCCGCCATGTGCCGGGAACAGCCGCTATCCACAACCCAAAGATTATTGGCAGCCCTGTTCAACTGTTCCTGCATGATTAAGGCAAAAGATTAGTATCTAGGGACCCAAGACCAATTGGTCTTGGATCTATACATCCCGAACTTTGGCTTTCCTAAGTTAGTCTCTGTATAATTATTTCTGTGAGTCCTGACAGGATACCTTCTTGTGGATTGTCTATGAGGCCATCCAAACCGTCTTGAATTAAATGAATTATTAGTTATGGTTTGGGTGTTACCAGTGAAAAACTGAGATCTATTTCTTTGAAAACCTGGATTAGTCCATTTTCTGAAATTCAATGGGTTTTCAGTTTTATCATTAAATTGATTAGTGTTAGCTCTTTTCTCAGATTTTAAAGGCCTCACACCTCTGAATTTTTGCTTCAGAGGGCAATCAGCAACAAGATGTCCTAATTGATTACATCTAAAACAACATCTGTTTTCAACTTTCTTATCAAAAGTTGTCTTAGATGTTGAGGCTGTATTACTGCCCGTTTGTCTCACATATGGTGGGACATACGGGTTTAGTGGAGACTTCTTTTCAGATGTTTTATTTTTCTCTCCACTTTTTGGTAATACTTCCTCTTGATTTGTCTCACTCGACTCAGAAGACTTGTCCGAGTTAGATGAGACAGGACTCGGAGCAGAAATTTTAACACTTGCAACAGGCTTACTAACTTCTGGTTCTTTAGTAGTACCTGGAATTGGAACTGTCTGAACAACCTCAAAGTCAACAGATTTCTGAACACTAGGATTAAAAGTGTAATTGTGATTATAAGGTGGTGGAACCTCATGATAACCAATTCCTCCCTTCTTAACTGAGGAACCTTGATCACTAACAAGGTGATCAAGAATAGCAGAGGAATTTCTGAACTGCTCAAGTTTTCTATTCAGTTCCACCACTTTCACCTGGTGATCAGCAATCTGTTTTTCTCTTTCAGCTATTAGTTTGGTTTTTTCTTCCAAAACTTCATAGCTTAGATCAATCACTTGAATTTTTTCAGCAAGTTTTGCTTTTAGACTTTTAATATCTTTTTCACAAGCTTTTATTTTAACTTTATAGCTATTTTCTCTTGCTTTTGTAAAGTGATGATCTTCTTTTAAAGTTTTAAACTCAGCATCCAAACCAACATACTGATCAGTTATAGTTGCTAATTGCTCAGACAAGTTTTCACATTTAGAACAAGTAGGTTTAGAACATACCTCGGAGAGCTGGTCTTTAACATCTGCCATGAGAGCTTTTTCTTCTCCGGTAACCTTCTCATTTCCTTCAGTTTCAACCTTCGCCAAATTGGCCTGTTCGAAAGTTTCTTCAGAATGCAGGTTCCAGTTGTATTCACCATCTTCTCTGGAAATCATAGCACTATAATCTTTACTACCCCCATTATGCTGTGTAGACTTGCCTTGACCACGTTCTACATGCTCATTTCTGCACTCCTTAGCAAAGTGGCCGTTTTGCTGACAGTTGTAGCATCTTACCTTCGTCTTGTCAAACCCTGGCCTTCCACCGACAAACTTTCTTCCAGTCTTTTTCATAAACCGTTTCACTCTTCTCACGATCATAGCCATCTGCCATTGCAGATCCATTTCCTCCAGATCATCAGCATCAATCTGGTCATAGTCTTCATCCAACATAGCTGGATCAACAATCTTCCCCTGAATGTAGTTCTCATAGGAAGCAATAAAAGAAGCATAGAGAGCAACCTGCTCTTTAGCAGATTTGACACTCATAGGCATCTTAGAGTAGTTGTTGCTAGGAATACTTGGAGAGCCACTACTCTTGCTTGCTTGCGGTTTAGAAGCACTAGATCCACCTGCTACAAAGCAAACATCACCATTCGTGTTGACTGACACATGCCCCTCATGTGATGAGTTGGCACCCGACTCTCCCTTCGAGTAGTAGGCAGCTGATTCAGTCTTCGAACCTGAGCTTGAGTTGACTTTAGCACCATACATACCTGGATCTTGAACCTGATCCGTAGGTGTCTCCTTTCTAACCATGTTAAGCTCAAATGTTCGGAGCTTGTTGACTGCCGTTTCCAGATCATATTGGGGAAAGTCTTTGTCTTCCCTCATCAGCACCGTGTACATCTCCCATTTTGGTGGGAGAGCATCAAGAAGCTTCTCAACTATCTCTTCTTCTCGGTAAGAAATTGAATAGTTGCTCAATTCACTCATCAGATGATAATACCGGATGATGATATCATCTAGAGATTCATTCTTCAAATACTTGAAGACTGAGAACTAGGTTTTGAGCAATTTGATCTTCGAAGCACGGATTCCCACATTTCCTTCAAACCGGTTCTCAAGAGCTTCCCAAAGCTCTCTTGCTGTCTTGTACTTTCTAAACGTATGAAGGATCTCTTGTGGAAGAGCCATAGTGATAGCAGCATGAGCCTTGCTCTCGGCCTCATACATCTTTTTCTCTTCATCTTCCATTTTGCTGTACTTCTTGATCTGATCACGACCTTCGTACTCCATAGTTGGTGGAATATAACCATCCTGGATGCATACCCACATTTTCGCATCCTGGTACTTGACATATTGTTCGAACCGATCCTTCCATGCAACGAAATCGGTTCCCTTCAGCAACCTTGGTGCTTTTGTAGCTGATCCTGCTTCTACTTCCATCTTTACTAACTCAGAGATGTTAATTGATGACATCTTTCTCGAAAACTAAGAAACCCGAAATTTTTTTTTTTTTTTTAAAAGTACTGTAGGCGAAGTTACAGATAACTTCGCTTAAGTCTTAACTTCGCTAAAGAACTTCGCTGATTTTTAACTTCGCTTGAGGTAAGCGAACTTAGGAGGTAGGCGGAGTTGTAGAGAACTTCGCTTGAGTTAGGCGAACTTGAGAAGGTAGGCGAAGTTGTGGATAACTTCGCTTAACCTTATATCTTCGCTGAAACCCTACGAACAGTGACGGCAACTTCGCCTGATGAACACGAAGTTTATGCAGATCTGGAATCTGGATTTTTCGAGCTTTTTGACGGTGTAATGGGTTGAATACGATGGTAGGAGGTAAGAATGACACAAAAACACTGAAAACACGTCCCGCGAATAGTCGAAACGGGACGATTTCTACACCCGCGTGAATATCCCGAACCACACAATCGAGCCGAAGCTCTGATACCAATTGTAGGTTCCCTGGATGGATCAACACGAGATATCTCGATCTACGTAGGTGCGGAATCCCTGCGTCGGTCGTTACGAGCGTAGAATACTAATCGATAAAACACACGATACGAATAAACGAACACACGTTATATTATAACCGAAAAACGTGATGTAATATCACTGATTACAGAGAACTCTCTGGTTTACACGTTACACACGATATCACGATCTATATCTTTTTCTCAACAAACCAGCCGTAACCTAGCATATATATTCACGACACCTTCGCCTGGCATGTTCAGGCGAAGTTGTCCATAACTTCGCTTGACTAACAAGTTCGCCTGATATGCGAACTTGTCAGTAACTTCGCTTAAACATAAACAAAACACAATTAACATTACAGACTCGATTACAGACACTAGACTATGAACTACTGACATTATGCACCAACATGTATATCCAATGGTGCATCATCATCAAATTCAAATATTACAAACATAGTTTACTCTACGTCTAAAGAAAATTATATGATTAGAAGAATGAAGATGAATTTTAAACGAAGATCTGTTCATCTGAAGTATGAGAATAAAAAGTACATAGGAATTTCTAAAGGTATGTACAATTACCTAATTTTCATACACAAATATTCATAGTTTGAATTTTGGTTAAAAATATATGTTAACATTATTATATATTAATTATAGATTAATTAGATCATCAAGACTAGACAGTTGTATGTGAAATATGTCATGCAAAACTATGGAATGATGAGGCTAAAAGAGGTCAAAGCAGAAAATCAAAAGTAGCGTTTAATTTATGTTGTCCTTATGGTGCTGTGGAATTACAGTCAACAACAAATTCAAACCCTTAATACAAAAAACTGTTTAAATCAAATGATGCTAGAAGCTAATTCTTTCTTAAAAATATTCGTCGCTATAACACGATGTTCATTTACATAAATGGGAGGCAAGATTGACTCATTTGTTAAAGGTCCATATATATTTAGCATGAATGGCTTGAACAATCATGCTATTGGTAGTCTACTACCAAAAGATGGGATCAAGCCGAAGTTCTCACAACTATACATATATGTTACGGAAAATGCGATTGAAAACAGACAAAATGTTTTCAAGTAAATACATCTTGAGTTTCTATTTATTTACTATCAACAAACTAATTAGTATTCTTATAATTATTTCTAGTAACAACAAAGATAATATATCAAATGAAGGAAAGAAAATGGATATGGAGATTATTAATTGGTTAAAAAAGATGCTTGATAGGCAGAATGCTCTAGTGAGAACCTATAGAATGGCAAGAGATGTTTATAATGAACAGCCTGGTATGGAACTGAAGTTACATCTAATATATAATAGGGATAGAGATGGAAGAACATACAATGTTCCAACAAATTTAGAAGTTGCGTTAATTGTAGGAGATATTGAAGAATCTTATGAACCATGTGATATTATTGTGACAAAGATAGGTAAAAACTTAGAATATATTAGTGAGCTACACATACATATCTATTTAGTATCCATTAATATATCCTAATGGTGAGAATGGTTACCGAACTAATATCAAACATAAAGGTGTTGAAGATGATGATGGTAACAAACGTCCATATACTACAATGAGAGAGTGGTTTGCATTTCTAATTCAAGACAAAGTTGGTCAGTTCTCAGTTCCTTTAAACGCAAAAAGGTTATTACGACAACAATTAGTTGATGGTTATACAATGATTAAAAGGGAAAGGCTGTGTTTTATAAGAAACAAACAAAAAAAAAACTAAGATCAGTGTCATATGAGAACTTAAAATGCCTAAAAAACAAAGGTTGTTAAGATGTTTCAAAGGTTGGGCTACGTATCATATTACCCTCTTCATTTACAGGATGTGCTTGGTATATGATGCAAAACTACTTGGATGCTATGAACTTTAAGACACATCTCTAAATGCAAATGATAGACCTGATTTTTTGTGCAGATTGTTTAAAATGAAGCTTGATTCTTTAATTAAAGATTTGAAGGATAGTCATATTCTTGGAAGATTTCAAGCAGGTACATATTCAATATCTACTAATAACCAAAAAATTAATTTTTAGGTATATTAATTTTAAGAACATAAATTTCCACTAATTAATACACCGTTATTTGAATTTTTGTAGTTGTTTACACAGTGGAATTTCAAAAGCGTGGATTACCCCATGACTATATTTGCTTGTTCACAAATAAAGAAGATAAACTCTCTAGCATAGAATAGGTTGACCCTTCTATCAATGATGAGATACCTGATAAATTAGAAGATAAAACCGATACCCCCTCCCACAAATAGACGATTTATTTGACCAACTTCAAGGGGCTAACTACTTCTCAAAAATCAAACTCCGATCCAGCTAATATCAAGTCAAAATCCAAGAGGAAGATGTATCTAAAACGGCATTTCGAACTTGTTATGGTCACTATGAATTCTTAGTTATGCCTTTTGGGCTGACTAATGCACCCGCAGTTTTCATAGACCTTATGAACCGAATTTGTAAGCCATACCACGACAAATTCGTCATCGTGTTTATTGATGACATTATGATATATTCGAAAACAAAGGAAGAACACGAGCAGCATTTACGAACCATCTTGGAGTTGTTGAGGCAGGAGAAGCTGTATGCCAAGTTATAAAAATGTGAATTCTGGCTACAAGAAGTGCAATTTTTAGGGCATGTTGTTAATCGGCACGGAATCCACGTAGACCCGAGTTAAATTGAAGCGATTAAAAATTGGCAAGCTCCAAAGTCACCGAAAGAGATTCGCCAATTTTTGGGACTAGCTGGGTATTAGCGGGGCTTTATTGCTAACCTTTCCAGTATAGCCCAACCTTTAACCCCTTTGACCCGAAAAGACCGTGTTTATGATTGGGGAGAAAAACAAGAAGCGGCTTTTCAATTACTGAAACATAAATTATGCCAAGCCCCGATACTGAGTCTTCCTGAGGGGACTGATGACCTTGTAGTTTATTGTGACGCATCCCGGAAAGGATTAGGATGCGTACTTATGCAAAGAAACAAGGTTATAGCGTATGCTTCTCGACAGTTAAAGTTGCACGAGAAGAATTATACCACCCATAACTTGGAACTGGGCGTTCAACTTTAGTTTATTAAGTTGCAGCAGAACTTGGCTCATAGGCCATACTCAACTTTAGTTTATTAAGTTGCATTAGAAGTTGGCTCATAGGCCATACTCAACTTTAGATTGGTACTATTGTGGCCCCCCTTCCGCACACAATAGCCCCATGATCATCACAAGCCACATTATTCACCCATGGCCGTTACAGACCACGTTATTCACCCATGGCCTTACAGACCACGTTATTCACCGTCCGTTAAAGACCACGTTATTTTTAACAGTACATAACATATTTGTATAAACGTGTTGTCACGTGTAATTTCTTTATGTTTTGGTATTCGTACCATATTCACTTAATTTGTCATTCAAGAATACCATTCACCATTTATTTGCATGCAATCAGTCGTTATGTTTGTAGGGACTTTTTGTATGTAAACGTTCAGACAATTCATATCCTGAACCGTTTCCAGGTAGATAACGTATATAAATATGCTTTTCACCCCCAAAAACTTCGTACACAGTTTGAATAGAGGGGTCATGAAACTCACGGTTTTGTAGGCACTCAATGCGAGGTCAGCTCAGGGTTCGTTTCCCTTGTTATTACTTAGTCCCTTTGCGGTTTACGCCCGTTTTCTATCTCTTAATCCAATTTCCAGGCTCTTGTGCTTCTGTATAAGCTACAGGTCCTAGGGTTTGGCTGCAAAATATGAATAAGCAAGGTAGCAGCTGCAAAAATCTGATCTTTTGGGTGAAAATGATTTAGTATGTAATTAAAACAAATTATATAACAAAAGATTTGTAAGTTTCAAATTTGGCGGCCGAAAGACATATGGGCGCATTTTGGGCCCATTTTCGCCTAATTTTCAGGATCTACAAGCCCGAACGCGAAAAATCAAGTCCAAATTTATTTCGGATTCGGATTTTGGCGCGAAAAACATATCGGCTACGACAAACTGCGCGAAAACGAGTGTTTTTCGGCTGTTTTAGTATTAATTTATAAAAACTTGCTATTTTTTTGTAAAAATCAAAAATATTTTCATGGATCACTTAAAACATTCCAACTAAGTGTTTTGTAAATCTTTTACAGCTTAACGGATGATACAATGCTTGTTTTGTAACTCTTTTTCGCATGTAAACCTATAGCGGGTAGTTAAACGAGCACGTTTTCATTTAACTGGTTTGCTATCAAACTAAGGCTATAATACTAATATTTTAGCTTATATTAATCGTATATCACTTATAGATGGCCCCTCGGGATATCCGGTTCATAACCAGACCCGTTCGTTTATTCGTTTGCTGTTATGCAATAAGCGGTTAAACGCTTATTCTAGATTATAAGTACTAAGGTGTATCCGGTTTTGTCACGAATGTCACATTCTCCCCCAGTTAAGAATTTTCGTCCCTGAAATTCAATATGTCAATTACGCCCCTTTAGGGTAAAAGTTTATAATTATATGCTACGGAATTCGTTCTTCTGTTTCCGAACACGATTGATTCCCCGTTGTGGATACTCCCGAACTTATTCAATGAGATTTTATTGTGTCGTAAGTGTTTGATTTTCCCCGTTCAACATTTTCACAGGTTCTTTTATAGAGTTTAGTTGTATATAAGATTCCACGTGGTACTAATTTCGTCCTGTCAGTAAGGCACTCGTTCTGATTCGATATATATAAAATATCGGGAATGAGATAATTTTGTTTAACACGTTACGGGGTTAACCTTCGAGGCAATTTTGTACAGTTCCATGTATTTTCAAGTTAACTCGTCGGTTTCATTAACTCAGCTAACATCTTTCAAGAATCGTCACCTTCTCACATTTATTGGTATAGTACTCTGGTTAGCCTCAAGCGACTTTCAGTTTGTTTTTGGTATTACGAGCTTTATCTATGGTTTCCAAAATCGATTCGGGTTTTGTATTTTGGGGGTCGCTAATTTTCAATTGAATAAGGTAGCGAGTTACATTCTTGCTCGTATAGTATAGTATATAGCCGTTTGCTTATTACGATGATTGTTAATGTATGAGGAGTAAATTTACCGGTCTCACTTTCCTCTAATGTTTAAATGGTTTATTTGATTTGATTGTTTGTTAGAAGACGGCAGACCGTGCTCATGTCGATTCGGGATCTAAAGTCTCATACACAACCCACCAAGGTTAAGATTTTGTTAAGGCGAGTTTTTCAGTTGTGTAGTTGTTACAAATCAAAAGAAGGTATTCGGAGTGGATTAGTCAGGTAACTATCATTCAGCTTGCATTGCTTTCTCAGGATGTTTCAGGAACATGTGTTAAGGGTTCCATTGTAATTTGTTTCCCCCTTCCAATAGGGTATTTCAAATTGTTGTAACATCCCCGAGGATCTTTAGTATTCCCCCTTAACTTATTATAGTGCACAACTTTACAACACATATGCCTATGATCGTTCTTATACCAATTCCTTCATAAATATCCCTTACGTCTTTATACTAGTACTCAGTTTAACCGAACATCTGGCCTGACTTTTCCTTGTTCATCACCCGGTTATTAAGGCTATAAAAGTTTAAAGTTCAAGTTTCGGTTATGGATAGTACAGTTCTTCTAATCCGTGTTTCGTCATTTGGGGGTATATGCTATTACTTTGTTTCACTTTCCATTCGTAATATCGGCTCTTTCTTTTTCTTTATTCTTTTTTTTTTGAATTAGGAGGATAAATTTAAGTAATAGTAGAAAAGTGTTCCTCCCGCTGGGGTATCCATGAATCCTTGATGTAGCTGTTATGATATATAAGTTAAGACAGGGATACAAAAGGCATTAGGGTACTAGGTTTTGTTCTGTGTACGGGATCACTTCTTTATCTAGAAGAGGTAGTATAACAGTTCTACTTCTATATATAACTTTCATTTAAACTTAATTAACTCGTCCATACTGACTATTACACAACAACTTCTCACTTCCACCAGTAGTGCATCGATAGGGAATAGCTAGTTGATTAGGTTAAGAGGGTAGTTTTTCGAGTAGTATGGTTAGTATTTATACTCTTACTTTTGGTGGTTTCTATTGTATACATAACTGTTATTTTACTAGCCGGTATATTTTCGAAGGTAATTTGTTGGAATGAAAAGTCTATCAGTGCTCGTAATAAATAAACTAAAGTATATTAGGCATTACTAAGAACGTACCTGTTGCTACATTTGTTCTATCCGGTTTATTCACAATACATAACTCCTAGTCGAGTTGGACATCGACGCCGGTCTTTGCCTTTGTCTTTCCATCGCAAATTGGGTTCAATCTAGGGCAGTCTTTCTTGATGTGCTTCACACTACCACACTCATAACAGGCATAACGGTATAGTATGGGTTGGTTTAGGTAGACTGGTTGTTGTTGTATTGGTTGAGGTTGGGCTAGTTGTGGGTCCTGGAGTTGGGTTGGTGGATTTATAATATTCATAACGGTTCTATTGCTTCGATTCATTTTACTACCCCATTTGATCTTTTAGTACCACTTAAATTTACAGGTTTGTATGACATAGATTGTTTAAACAGATATTCTCGTTGTGAAGGATCACAGTTGATACGACCAATATTCATGTTTGGTAGGAGATTTCCGTTTCCAATGGCATCTAGTATTCATTGGGGGAGTATTATTCGTGATAATGTTAGTATTTGTGGGAAGTACAACATCTGTAACTGTATTAGTATTAGGCGGCGAGATAGTATTCGCGGCCGTATTAGTGTTTGGCATTTGATTTGTATTCATTTCCGTGTTAATGCCAGCAGCGTATCGTGCTGCTATTGTCAGAGTTACTGTCTGCAGTTGCCGAGCAATCATCTCGACCACCACTGCCTCAAATAGTATGTTTGTTTTCTCCGGGGCCATTCTATAATGATAACCAATTATACCGTAACTAATAATAGTTCTCTACACCACTTATCACAAAAGGAATCACATTATGAAGTAATCAGGTATTTCAAATAGCACATATGTATCACACATCTCTGTCCATGTGTTAATATATCAAGGATAGCATATCAATTTAGCCTAACAAAGGCCATTGTGTGTATGTATATATCAAAAGTTACCACCAAGTGACAAGAAATTTTAACCCTGTAAGGGTCAGTAATGTAACGGAAGGCCAAAGTTGTCCTCCATATCAGCATAGCACACACCATTAGATGCTTGCATGGAGTATCGAAAAGATGTTATACACAACAATACCATACTATTCTTGTCTATCTAAGTACACATTATAACAATTATGAACGGTTCATATCTCGCACGAAAATTATTCCGATACGATCCCATCCTTAGGCATTTGCTTTTATCCGGCCTCTCCAGTAAATAGACACCTTCCCGTTATGAGTTTAATCAATATGTTATAATCGGAATGTACTTGTATACTCTAATTGACCTCTGGATGTTGTTAAACATAATTATATAATATATTCTTTCACTGGGTCATTCAATATCCGTAATCATGCCGGGTTTACTAAAAGTGGTAATTTACTGGTTGGGGATAAGTATCTCCCATTCCAGTCAGGCACGTCATCGCTTCGTGAGCGTGAGGTTTCTCTCTTATAATAACCAATATGAATAGCAAAAATATAGGAGAGGTTAGAGGTTCTCATTCATAGATGGTTCAAAAAGTTTGCTAGTTAACGAGGTTCATCAGAGTTAGTTGTACTGGTGGTATGAAAAGGAAATTAATATTATTGATATTTCTTTTTGAAATATCGTTAGAACATTATATGTACTGGTAGTCACGACTAGTCATATTATAATTGAAAACTCAATTTTGGTAATTATCATATTTATAATTTGATAAATCGGGCTCATCACTAGGTATTTCCCTTAGGGATGGTGTTTGCTTTTGAACAACAGAAATGGAAGGATGACTGTAAAATAGTTTAGTTTAATGTCAAAGAAACGAGTTTATAAGATAAAGATTAGATTCAAGCTAAGAAGTATTATATGTATATTTTCTAGAAATTATTATCTGTAGGTCACACCTCCCACGGTTCGTTCCCGGGCCTTGTATATCAAGCTCCTTTGTGGTTCCGTCACACCACCAGATTTAGTTTGAACTCGTTTAAGCGTTCTAGTGTTCTTGTTTACAGGCAACACCGGTTCCTCATTTACCAT
Organism: Bidens hawaiensis; assembly: GCF_021521415.1. NCBI lineage: Eukaryota > Viridiplantae > Streptophyta > Magnoliopsida > Asterales > Asteraceae > Bidens > Bidens hawaiensis. Next base: position 2,165,065 of record NW_027491022.1, read on the forward strand.
AAAGCTACCCGATCTCGATATCTATTGGTGTAATAGTTAGTCATAAAATAGCATTTTCCGATAGCTTTAATCAGAGTAGAGGATATTATTAATTAGGGCAAAAATAAAATATTTTATTTGTTATGTACACATATAATATTAATTGTAATAAAATATAATATTAATTTTAGTAAGATATAATTTGAATTAGAATATGAATTAATACTTATTATAACCGAATATATTATTCGTTACGATAAGACACAATATTATCGGTAGTACCGTCCGTACACGTATCCATATACCTCGTTTCAGATAAGCACATATGCACGTTGCATATATACTCCACATCACCTTTATACACGTATGTTGCCATTTTTACCTATCTGTATGTCCAGTGACTTCTCCCCGAATTCCCTTGTATAGGCAAGTCTGTTATTACGTTCCGGACCATAATAGCTCACTTGCCCTGCGAGTTCATCCCAGCATCCATCAGTATATATCGTTACTCATTATTAATTTTCCCAGATATAATCGAGCCTACCGTTATATTATAGCTATCCTAAGGGATAACCTAATCCTTTATAACCAATGGCTCTAATACCAACTTCTGTCACACCCCGTTAAGCGATTTGCGGAAGCGTAAAATGGAAATGTAATAGGTACAACTGGTATCAAATACATTGTTCATAAAGAAACATTACTAACTAATTTACAATATAGTACATCGTTCTAACATATTTTACAAACTAAGTGATTCAATCAAACTAGTCAGGTAACTACTACTCTCCATACTCGAATGCTCATAGCATTGATCACAATCCGAACACGAAACACATAAGCAATCTATTCCACCTTTCTCATTACCTGAAAAGCATGTTTAAAAAAGGTCAACTACGAATAGTTGGTGAGTTTCATAAGTTTTAATGAAATCAGTTCTACGTACCACACAGTCATAGTTTGTTTGTACGCGCGTATGTAAAAATATATATTTATGTTTGTATATATATGTACAACCGTATCCTTGTGTGTACATATGCACACATGTAATTTTATAATATGAGTTCGAAATCACAATAAAATCGTGACTGTTTGATCGTATTGCGTGTTTTCATTTTTCAATGTTTAATCAACCCACTGTGGCTCCCCTTCCGCCCACAATGGTTCCACATAATATCAATCACTGTGGCCCCCCTTCTGCCCACAACGGTTCCTCGTAACATCAACCACTGTGGCTCCCCTTCCGCCCACAACGGTTCCACATATAGTCAAACATTGCCCGGTGTACACACAATAATTAGTATTTTCTAGACATAGTATTACCTATACCTATTCACATAGCATGTATATAGATACCATACATATATAGTATTTATCACGTATCACCAAACACTGTGGCTCCCCGTCCGCCCACAATACGCATAATCACATTATTTTCTTAACATTCATGTCATAATCAAGCTAGTTGGTTTAGTTGCAGTAGAACTTGGCTCATAGGTCATACTCAACTTTAGTTTATTAAGTTGCAGCAGAACTTGGCTCAAAGGCCATACTCAACTTTAGTTTCGTACTATTTGGGCCCCCCTTCCGCCCACAATAGCCCCATGGTAATCACAAGCCACATTATTCACCCATGGCCGTTACAGAACACGTTATTCACCCATGGCCTTACAGACCACGTTATTCACCGTCCGTTAAAGACCACGTTATTTTTAACAGTACATAACATATTTGTATAAACGTGTTGTCACGTGTAATTTCTTTATGTTTTGGTATTCGTACCATATTCACTTAATTTGCCATTCAAGAATACTATTCACCATTTATTTGCATGCAATCAGTCATTATGTTTGTAGGGACTTTTTGTATGTAAACGTTCAGACAATTCATATCCTGAACCGTTTCCAGGTAGATAACGTATATAAATATGCTTTTCACCCCCAAAAACTTCGTACACAGTTTGAAAAGAGGGGTCATGAAACTCACGGTTTTGTAGGCACTCAATGCGAGGTCAGCTCAGGGTTCGTTTCCCTTGTTATTAGTTAGTCCCTTTGCGGTTTACGCCTGTTTTCTATCTCTTAATCCAATTTCCAGGTTCTTGTGCTTCTATATAAGCTAAGTACAGGTCTTAGGGTTTGGCTACAAAATATGAACAAGCAAGGTAGTAGCTGCAAAAATCTGATCTTTTGGGTGAAAGATTTGTAAGTTTCAAATTTGGCGGCCAGAAGACATATTGGCCCATTTTGGGCCCATTTTGGCGCGAAAAACATATCGGGTTCAGTTTATTTCGGGTTTGGTTTTTGGCGCGAAAACATGCTATTATTTTGTAAAAATCAAAAATATGTTTACGACAAACAGCGCGAAAACGAGTGTTTTTCGGCTATTTTAGTATAGATTTATAAAAACATGCTATTATTTTGTAAAAATAAAAAATATTTTCACGGATCGCTTAAAACATTCAAACAAAGTGTTTTGTAAATCTTTTTCAGCTTAACGGATGATACAATGCTTGTTTTGTAACTCTCTTTCGCGTGTAAATCTATAGCGAGTAGTTAAACGAGCACGTTTTCGTTTAACTGGTTTGCTATCAAACTAAGGCTATAATACTTATAGATGGCCCCTCGGGATATCCGGTTCATAACCAGACCCGTTCAGTTATTCGTTTGCTTGTTATGCAATAAGCGGCTAAACGCTTATTCGAGTTTGTAAGTACTAAGGTGTATCTGGTTTTGTCACCAATGTCACATGTATAGCACCAAATGCACAATATATACTGACAACAAGAGCCTACAACACATTTTTTACCAGAAAGAATTAAACATGAGGCAGAGGAGATGGATAGAACTGTTGAAAGATTATGACTGTGAAATACGATACCATCTGTGCAAGGCTAATATAGTAGCATTTGCATTGAGTAGAAAAGACAGAATTAAACCACTGAGGCTCCGAGAATTGGGAATGATTGTCCAAAGTAGCCTTACCGAACGAATTCGTGTTGCCTAAAACGAAGCCTTAAAAGAAGATCACTTGAAGAATGAAAATTTGCATGGGAACGAGCAGAATTTTGAAGAAAGAACTAATGAGATTTTATACTTCAAAAACTGAATTTGAATTCCCACTCTTAACAACTTGTGCGACTTGATTATGGACGAGGCGCATAAGTCCAAATATGCCATTCACCCAGGGAAAAATAAAATGTAAAAGGACTTGAAAGAATATTATTGGTGGCCCGGTATGAAGAAGGATATAGCCACATACATCAGTAAATGCCTAACTTGCGCGAGAGTTAAGGCCGAATATCAGAAACCATCGGGAATGTTGCACCAGCCGGAGATTCCCCAATGGAAATGGGAGAAAATTACCATGGATTTTGTAACACACCTTCCCAAAACCTCCTGAGGAAACGATGCAATCTGGGTAATAGTAGACCGACTAACCAAATCCATACTTCCTTCCAATCCGTACAACTTACACAATTGGAAAAAACTCACTCATATCTACATCAATGAAATCATATCCTATCACAGTGTGCCTGTTTCAATCACCTCTCGATTCTGGCACGCGGTGCAAGAAGCCTTGGGAATCCGAATTGATCTGAGCACCACCTACCATCCCCAAACCGACGGTTAATCTGAGCGAAACATTCAGACCCTAGAAGACTTACTTCGCGCTCGTTTACTAGACTTCGGTGGAAATTGGAACCAGCATCTCCCACTGGTTGAATTTTCGTATAATAATAGCTATCACGGTAGCATACAAGCAGCACCATATGAAGCACTGTACGGGCGAAAATGTAGATCACCACTGTGCTGGATTGAGGTTGGAGACACTCAAATTACCCGATTTGATCTGATTCAAGAAACCACCGACAAATTAAAAGTTGCCCGAGACCGATAGAAAAGTTATCCTGATGTTCGTAAAAAGCCATTATCCTTTGAAATAGGCGATAAAGTTTTCCAAAAAGTATCCCCTTGGAAAGGCATCATTCGATTTGGCAAAACTGGTAAACTAGCTCCATGATATATTGAGCCGTATGAAGTCATTTCTAAAATAGGTCTTATAGCCTACCGACTGAAACTTCCTTTGGAGCTAAGTTCTTGAACTAAAATAAAATAAAAACTAGCTCCACAATGTTTTCCATGTATCGAACCTGAAAAAGTACCTTACCGACGAAACTGAAATCGTGCCACTAAAAGACTTGAACTAAAATAAAAAAACTAAACTTCGTAGAGGAACCAGTGGAAATACTCGAGGGAAAGATCAAATAATACTAGAGGACCCGAATTCACGTGAGAGCGAAAATCTGAATTTAAAAAGAAATACCCGCACCTGTTTCCAAATAAAGGCAAAGTTGAAAAATCGAATTTCAGGGACGAAATTTTCTAACTGGGGGAGAATGTGACATTTGAGACAAAACCAGGTATACCTCAGTAGGTATTTACCGATTAAGCAATTAAACGCTTATTACGTAACGAACGAACGATTAACCGAACTCGTCAGGTTATGACCCAGATATCCCAAGGGGGCATCTATAAGTGATATACGATTAATATAAGCAAATATATTACTATTATGGCCTTAGTAGGATAGCAAATTAGTTAAACGAAAAACATGCTCGTTTAACTACTCGCTATGGATTTAACGCGAAAAAGAGTTACAAAACAAGCATTGCATCATCCGTTTAGCCGAAAAAAATTAACAAAGCACTTAGTGGAAATGTTTTAAGCGATCCATCAAAATATTTTCCCTTTTTACAAACAAATAGTATGTTTTTATAAATTTACACAAAATTAGCCGAAAAACACTCGTTTTCTTGCTATTTGTCGTACCCGATATATTTTTCGCACCAAAAACCGAACCCGAAATAAATTTGGACTCAGCATTTCACATCCAAGCAAATAAATTAAGTAGAGTGGGCCAAATGGGGCCAGGGGGTCCCATTTTACTCCTGTCCGCTAAAGCCCCCCCCCCCCCCCCCCCCCTTAAGCTTTGTTTTCTTTTTTGTACAATAGCATAAGATATTTTAAACACATACTTTGATAAAAACGCTGGTATGTTCTCCGCACTTCATCCGAACTCAAGAAACCCAAGGTATTTTTATCATTTTGGTTCCATTTAAACATGTTTTGATTATAATTAATCTCATATAAACATAGTATAATTACTAAAAATCATACCTAACAATACACAAATCCTAAAAATGGTTCAAAAATATGTCTTGATCATACACATGGTTAGGAATCAGAATCATACTTTTTTTTGCCATAAACACGGATTAAAGAGTTTAAACGACGTTTTTACGGTTCAAAAGTTCGGTTTAATACCCTAGCCGAAACCCTAAGTTTCAAGGCTGCAATTGATGAAACATGCTTGGTTTGTGATATAGAACCTGAACTTAGCTTACATGGAAGTACAAGAACCTAGAAATTGGATTAGGAGAGAGAAATTGGGCGAAAACCGCAAAGATAATGTTGAATTGCTCGCTTACGGGTTGTTTAGGATTCGTTTGTGATGTGAATATTTTTAGGTTATAAAGTTTTACATGGAGATCTGGGACATTATGATTGAGTCCTTGTCCAAATTTGGTAAATTTTCGACAACCCGAGAATATTTGGTGAATTTATTACCCATTTGGGGCGTTTATTTGGGAAAAATACTTAAAATACTTGAAAAATTATGAAATTTTGTGGGGAACTCAGATTTAATATACTATGATCATATATGAAATTTGATGTCATTTGGAAAATCCAAGGTATGTTTTGTGGATTCGCGCTTATTCGGGATTTCATTGTCTTCTTTGGCTTGAAAGGGTATTTGGCAAGGTTGTTAGCTTCTGAAATTTTTACAAGTTGTTTTGGGAAATATTTTTATCACTCAAGAATTTTGGCGGATTTTTCGGAAATCGTTTGGTATAAACGGAAGATTTTCGGCCTAAATATAGCATATAAAATGATTTTTTTATAATTTAATAAATCAGTAAATAATTCTAGAAATATTTTTATAAAAATGCACATAATTTAATTAATAAGTGTCTAAATGCTTAGAGTTTAATGAATAACAGATAATTAATTGTGCTAATTTGAAGATTAAATAAATTCAAATCGAATAAAAATCGACAAGTTCGCGATTAACGAACCTGTTAGAATATCAGAACATCAAGAGTGATCCAAAATCATATTTTTGGATTAAGTTAGTAAAAAATGAACTTTTTGTGAGAAATTCGGACAATTTGGATAAATTGTGCGGGTTTTTCTCTAAATCATACTGAATAAACGGAAAGGAGCCCCGTAGCGAATCCAGACCCCTAAATTGTGATCTGTCTTTATAACTTAATCATTTTATCAACCAGCACATTTACCCAAGCTTACATCCCCATACCTGTTTTCTAAACGTGTAAACGATCGACTTGGCCCAGCTGGTGAAACGAGGAAACTAAGCCAAGTTCGGTTTTAAATATTAGGCATTGAGCAACATCACAATCTAAGCCTATTGACACTTTCTGGGTGTAACAGCTATACCTAGATTAGTTATACAACCCAGTTTAGTATAGTGGTTATAATAAGATTAAAATATTAATATTATTATAATATTGATTATAGGGACTAGTGATACGAGTCAAACGAACTACAAGTTGACGCAGTGCTGAATCCCGATTAAACCGTGAGTTTTATTACCCCACTTTCTGAACTGTTTTAAAACTTTTGGGGTGAAAAGCATGTTTGCTTAAATATATATATATACATATCTGAAATGTATGATGATGTGAATTATCTAAGTGCTAACACATGAAACTCTCCACTAACACAGTGATTAATTTCGAGCCGGTAGCTTGTGAATAGTAGTATTGGTTTGACAAACCCAGACAGGGCCAACACGGTTTGCTGATACCTTATCCCGTTTGCACATGTCCATAATTATGAAAACCAGCTATGTAGTGTTAGGCATGGCTACTTGGGGCATATTGTGGGCGGAAGGGGGGCCATAGTGGTTGATTGCGCGTGGGAAATGGAGGCACGCAGCACGTATAAACAGTCTAGGGTTCACTGTATCTTAGCATAATTACATCACATATACACATACATACATACTTACATGCGTATATACAAACTATGACTTGTGATTACGCATACTTGTTTTCTTGAAACGCGTGAAACTCACCAACTCGTGTAGCTGACCCATTTTAAACGTGCTTTTCAGGTGTGGCACCGAAGTTGGAAAATCCTTGATGTTGTGCTACCACTTACTGAATGTGGTCGATTATGTGTGAATAGACGCAAGGGTATTAGTACGAATAGAATAGTTCAACGAACAGAATTTGTTGTAACATGTAGTTTGTAAACAAAGATAGATCAATGTAACATATTGTAAATTAGTTTGTAATGTTTCTTTATAAACAATGTGGTTGATACCATAGGTGTCTGTTATATTCCCATTTTACGCTTCTGTTAGGACCGAGAATCTGGTGCAACCTTAGGTAGGTCGACAAGAGCACACAGATCCAATACCCAAAGGCCTATTGAATATCCCGACGGAATCAGGATATTCAACGGATTGGCACGAAGGTGTGATATAATGACAAATGCAACACAAGAATAATATTCAGTAGGAACAGATTCAAAGACAAAGATTCACTGTATTAAATGTATCATTCAATGCTAAAGTAAATGGAATGTCTAGGGTTTCGTGACGGCAGTGGCGGCACGAGGAAAACAAAAGGAATATTCTTTTGGAATGTTTTCTCGTAATGCGTGCATTGCCAGCCTCTCTCAAAATGGAAACGTAGGACGCTATTTATATACCCTGACATTCCTTCTAGAATCCCTAGTTGTTACATAATGAAAGACAAATACAAATACAAGTGTAAGAGTCTTAGAGCATGATAAGTATCTTGCTCGAGCAGACTCACTATGCTAGGTATGCTCGATGAGTGTCTTCGAGCAAACTTTACTTAGAATATCTTCAGTGAAGATATTCTCCTCCATCAAGCTTCATTCCTCTTGACCAATCCTTGCTTTGTTCGAACTAGTCCATCGAGTAAGCCCATTCTTCTTGATGCCTTCAATCCTGTCTTTAAACTTATTGAACAATTTTTATCATGCTCAGACGTAAATCTTGCTCGTGGGACTGAACCATGCTCGAAGTACTTGCTTTGAGCATATGACATCTTCTTATTGCATCCATGTTTGTCACCATGTGCTCAGATCACTTGGGTAAAACTTGAATGATCAAGTTGTTTGCTCGATTAGCAATCCATACTTGACAGAAGAACACTCTTGCTCGTTGAAGTGTAGCTTGCTCGAAGCCTTAACACTTAGAAGAATTAACCACAAATGGTTCTGAAGACCTTGCTCGAGGTAGTAACCGTGCTCGATCGTCCAAGCTTGCTCGAAGTCCATACTTAACTGATATCTAGAGTAGGTTGAGAAGATTCCAATCTTTGTTAGCAAATATCCGACTCAACAATCTCCCCCTAGATTGGAACAAGCTCAGATGCACCAAAACACACTTGCATATAGTTACACATGTATCAGCCTTCTAAAGATATTCAATTTAGGCTAAATATCATTTCATTACATAACGGTGTTCTGCCACTTGGCCATTACATATCAAATTTTACATCTCAAATTACAAATAAAAACAAAATACAAAGATAAAACATAAATAAAATGATCATCATCAAGCTTCAATCTGCTATCTTCTCCTTTTACTCCTTGTATCAGATTTTTCTTTCTTTAGTTTGACAAGGGCAGCCTTCTATTTGATCATGTCCAATTCCACTACATCTTGGGAGTTAAGAGGAAACTCAGCATCTACTATGTCTTGAACGTCTTGAGGATGTATGAATCGAAGGTCTTCATCATACATGATCACTGCAATTGTACCTCCTAATGCATTTCTCAAGGATACTGAATCATTTTGTCTGTTATAAGTGAGATAAGAAATCCTTCCATTTTGTTGTACAACAGAGTTGGGCTCTAACATCTCTCTTCTCATTGCTAAGCATTCCCTCAAAGTTCTTCTCTTACCACTTGAGCTGCTTGCCAGATGAGTTTTTCTTTTCTTTGAATCAAACAAAGAGAGCTCTAGAGTGTGAACTTCATTTATTCTCTTTTGTCTCCTCTCTCTCTCTCTGCTTGGCTATGTATTTCTCTTTTCTTCTGTTTGAGAAATGGAAATCCCTTCTCAGATTGTTCTTTAATGAATTTAGAAAGGTCATTTCTCTGCTGTCCAGTAGGTTGGCTTCTGTTTTGATTGTCATACAAATCCAGCTCTGCCATTTTCTTTAATTGTTCTTCTGAGAAATTTCTCAAATCATATCTAAAGATAATAAGAGTCTCTTCTTTGTCTTCAGTGATCACCCTTAAGGTCTTGGATCTTTTGTCAAAGTAGAGATTTGTGGACAGATTCAAATTCTTGGTGGTTCAGGCCTCACAATCTCAGACCTTATGGGTGTTCTGCTTGTACTGACTTATTGCTTCTTCTTTGCCTCTTCGAGTTCAGACTCTTCAAACCATCTCTTGATCGTCTCATCAGATTGTACCATAAGTCTTCCCATCTTCGCACCCCTTTTGTGTAGGGCACTCATCATTTCAGCCCTTACTATCTCTTCCATTCTCCTTCTGTCTTCCATTATCTTTCTTTGAGTTTCCATGTACAGTCTTTGCTCTCTGCGGTAAAAGTCGAGAAGTTGAGTACGAGATATATTGTCAAATTCATTCTCTGTCATGCCTTTGTTCATCACTAGATTTTTCATAGTTTGCACCCTTTGTGGATCTTCAAAGCACTCCTTTGCTTCAGCTTCTTTCTTTTCAGCTTCCTCCTTTTCCTTTTCCATTTGCAACTTAAATTTCTTTTCTCTCTCACTATTAGCAGTGCTCTTCTGATCTTTATGTGAAGCTTTGATCATTTGTACTTTTCTTTTCAGATCATCCAGAGAAAGCTTAATTAAGGAATTGTATTCAAAGCTATGTATTTGCAAAAATTGTATGTCTTTGTGCTTGGCTTTGATTGACTCATACTCTTAATCACTTCTTACCTTCTTCTTCTTGCTCACCTTATCAACAAAGTTTGCAATATCATCTATAAAAGCATTCTTGTAGATTTTGTCAATTGAGTCAAAAGACTGGAGATTCATGAAGGTAGGCTTGTGTCCAGCCTTAATAAGAAATTCTCTCTTAGATTCCCTCTTTCTCCATCCTTCAACTTCTTTTGCAATTGTTTCTTTTGTCAGCCTCTAAAGATATTTCAAGTCATATTCAAGGCTTATGAGGTAGGCTCTATCTTCACTTTCTTCATCATTATTTGTCTTTGATCTTTCTCCTTCCTCATCACTTTCCATATTTTCACCCATGTTGTGAAGAGCTCCTATAATTTGTTCTTCATTCTGAGGTTCATGTTTCTTAAACACAAAACTTGGATCTCTGTCCTCTTTTATAGATAGATTTTTGCCTTTTGGCTTTGGGGTTTTCTACTTCAGATGTTTCTTTCCTTTTTACTCCCTCTTCAGCCTCAGTTCCTTGCTCATTGATAGTTGTTTTGGCTTTATCTGCCTGTTCATCTTCATCAACAACTTCCTTGATTATTGGTTCAGTGGCTTGTGTTACTGGTTCTTCATTAAATATTTCTTCAACAACTGGTTCTTTAACATGAGTACCTTTATCAAGATCTTCATCAACTTCATGAATAATGGGTTCAGTAGTCTCAACCACCTCCTCAAATCTTGGTTCTGAACCACTGCAAAGGTTGATAAAATCTTTTTGAGCCTTTCTAGCAGCTGATACAATTTCAGGAGCATGTCTTTCTGGTTGATTCAGGATATCTGTAAGAGTTCTCATTATAACCAACTTTACCATTGAGCTAGTAGATATTTCAATCATTTCTTCTTCTCCATTTACATGTACCATACTGAGCTCTTGCCCCTTTGGTTGTTCAGGCATTGGTTCAGGCTCATCCTCTGTTTGTACAATTGGAGTTTGTTCATCAGATTGTGTTCCTTTTAAAGCCTCCAATGTAGCCCTTATTGCCTCATCAGCTTCCATTCTCAATCTCTCTTCTTCTTCCTGGTTCTTCTTCATCTGAATGAGTGCTTCAAGCACTTCTTGATCAATCTCATCTTCTCCTTCTTTAACCAACACCCTTTCTTTTTCTTGATTTATTATTTCTATTACTGTTTGAACTGATTGAACCTCTGCAATATCTAGATCAACTATATCATCTTCATGTAATATCTCATCTCCAGAAATTACTCTTGGAGTGGCTTTAGGATGCAGATCCTCTTCTGTCTGAGCTATCCCTTTTCCCTTCAACTTTCTTAACTCAATTTGTTCAGAGGTCTCTTCTTCATCATCAGACTCCCCCTCATCTCCAGCATCTCCCTCGTACTTTTGATTTATAATTTTTAGAGCATTTGAGGTTCCGGCTTCTGCATTTTCCTTATCAGAACTAGCATAATGATCTTCAATCACTTTCAATCCTCCTACATCTTCAATATTCTCCCTTTATTTTGGTGCATCTGAGGTCTTCTCAACCTCAGAGTGCTCCAAGGTTTGAATTCTCAACAAGGCTTGTTGTAGTGCAGTTTCAAGAGCTTTATTTTTGACAACCAGTACAGCATTTTTCTCTTTTAACATGATGTTCTCAAACTCTAGATTTGCATTTTCAACAATGATGTCATAGATGTTTGGGCTGGATGGTGGGGTTTCTTGAGTGGGTTTAAAATCAGGTTCTGAAAAAGGTTCTGGTGAAGGTAATTTATAAGCCTAAGGTTTATTATGGATGGGCTGGGAGGTTTGAATGGTGTCAGTAAGTATAGTTTCTTTGAGGGGTGAGGTTGGGTGTGTTGTGATATGTGTTTCTTGAACATGGGATGTGGGTGTAGTTGGAATACAAACTTCTTGGGTACTTTCAGCTGGTGGGGTCAGCGGTGGTGATGATATGATGGGTTCTTGGATGGGAGATGTGGGTGGTGTAGGAACATGTGTCTCATAGATTTGTTCAGGTTCTGCATTGATGGGATCAGTTGTGGCAGGAGAAGAACGGATGTCATCATCAGCAGGCTCAGAGTCAATGGAATCAGTATCTTCATTGTTCACTGTAGGGTTTAGGTGTTGGGTTTTAACAAGATTATCAAAGTGATAAAACCTTACTTTTACCAAAAACGCAGCGGATAAATGTTTTAAATCTTGTTAATTTTAGATGTATAAAACCAATTTTATACATGTAAAACCCAAGCCCGGATCAAAAATACGAAATACATACTATCAAACACATGCATGTCACTATAAATCCATGCATGTCAAGACTACCTTTCAAAACCAAAGGAAATGTGAAAGTGATGATGAATGGTAGGCTAGAACTTCAAGGTAGGAGTTCCTCAAGCTTGTATACCCTTCATGCCTTCAAGCAAATACCTTGTAGCTAGGATTTACACTCAAAATTTCTTCCTCCCTTGGCTCCTCCTTTTTTAGCCAAAAATTTAGAGAGAAAGGAGAGGGAGAGCAAAATTTTACTTGTGAATTATGATGCATACAAAATGAAAGAGAGAAGCTAGAAGTCTTTTGTTTTAATGCACCTTCCAAGTGACCAATCCAAACCATTGCATGCACCCACTAAGATAATAAAAATAATAACATAAAAAAGAAAGAAGTAAGAGAGGGGGTGGGGGGCTCTCTTTCTCTCCCTTTCAAATTTTGTATTTTCTTTTTATAACATAAAACATTTATATAATCTTATGTTATTTCTTAGTAATTGTATAACATAAGTATCATGCAAAGTTAATTAGTCTTATATATATTGTTATTTAACCAACTTAAATAACACTATATAATGTCTTCTCTCAAAATATAAATCATCCATATGGTTTATTAGAAACCCTTTTCCAAATAGCTTAAGTGTTAATATTTATTTACTATGATCACATCATAAATAAACAAATATAATTGGTGTTTGTCTAGCTTGTTATTGGATATGACCCGACTTGGATCATAATGTACTAGCCACATCAATAATAATATGTGTCTTGCACAGACTGAGTCCAACAATCTCCCACTTGCACAAGATACATAGAAGATTGACGCAAGTAGCAAATACCGCCTAACTACGGTTTACTACCCCTAATACGAATGACGAAGTGCCATTCAATAACATCATCCCCTTAAAGTCCCTTACTTGAAATGATTTAGTTGAATCTATCATTTATCCTTTGTCTCAGATGTCATGTCAAATCCAGAGACACGGAGTGATCATTCTCTGTTGATTTAACTTTGCAGGCCTTAGACATCTTACTCTCAAAGAATAAGAGGAACAAATCCCCTTTTTACTACATACGTCTTTCACAATCACCTAGTACTGTACCTGATCTTAGACTTATGTGCTGTCATGTTTCAGAGCAGCGAACAACTAAGTCAAAGCATAATACTTGGTGAATATCAAGACCCAAAATATATCTCAGGTTAGAGGATACTATGATATTCGCCTTTTTTCAAATTTACTTATGATCAATCACAAAGATCCATGTAGTAATATTTGAGAGCGGGTCAGTCCAATATTTATATCCCATAAATATCTATGAACCTGGGCATCAACCCTTGCTTTATATTCATACCTTATGAATATCCACCAATCCAAGTTCGTAATAGTCTTACCTTCATGTTTGTTCCCACAAATATGAACGACTACAGACATTTAGAATAAGTAACTTATTCATGGATTTAAACATGCTAAAATGGAACATAACTCAAAATGTCATAATTATAAACCATAATCATATGAATGAGTCAAAATAACAATTGTTCCGATATCCAAATACACAATTCGATCATATCCAATAACTAGAATATCGAAGTCCTAAGGCACAAGTGTGACCTTCATGCTTTGGCCTTTCAAGGAGCTTCGTGAGTGGATCCGCAATGTTCTGATCAGTGTGAACTTTGCGAATACATATCTTTCCTTTCTCAACTTCATCCCTTATGTAGTTTAACCTCCGCTCAATGTGCCTCGTCTTTTGATGAGCACGAGGTTCCTTGATTTGAGCAATCGCACCCTCGTTGTCAAAAAAGATTTCTAGAGGGTCCTGAATGGTACGGACCACCCCTAGATCGGCAATGAATTTCCTTATCCACACAACTTCTTGAGCTGCCAATGAGGCGGCGATGTATTCCGATTATGTGGTGGACAATACTACCATATCTTGTTTCGAGCTCTTCCAAGAGACTGCCCCACCATTCATAATGAAAACATATCCCGATTGTGATCGAGAATTATCTCGATCAATTTGGAAACTCGCATCTGTGTAGCCCTTTACAACGAGTTCCTCCTCACTCGAACTGTATATTAGAAACATGTCCTTAGTTCTTCTAAGGTATTTCAATATACTCTTAACCCCCATCCAATGGCTACTTCCCGGATTATGTTGGAATCTACTTGTCATGCTTAAAGCGCATGACACATCTGGTCTAGTGCATACCATTGCATACATTATGGATCCAATAGCCAATGCGTATGGGATCCCTTTCATTCTATCTTGCTCTTATTTCGAGCTTGGACATTGAAATGCACTCGATATTGTTCCTCTTTGAATAGGTACCAAACCTCTCTTAGAGTTTTCCATTTTGAAACCTTTTCAAGATTTTGTCAATGTATGCACTTTGGTTTAAACCTATCAACCGCCTTGATCTATCCCTGTAGATCTTTATTCCCAAAATATAAGCGGCTTCACCAAGATCTTTGATGGAAAAACAACTTCCAAGCCATGTTTTTACACCTTCCATGGTTGGAATGTCATTCCCAAATATATTATTGTTGGGTTTTAACAAGATTATCAAAGTGATAAAATCCCTATTTTACCAAAAACGTAGCGGATATAAGTTTTAAATCTTGTTAATTTGATTTGTATAAAACCAATTTTACACATGCAAAACCCAAGCTCAGATCCGAATACGAAATACATACTGTCAAACGCATGCATGACTCTATAAGTCCATGCATGTAAGGATACCTTTCAAGAGAACAAATCCGGGTGAAGAAGGAGATGATGGAAGGGCAAGAACTTCAAAGGGAAGGTTGTCAAGCTTGCATACCCCAAGCCTCCGACAATACACCACTTCTAGCTAGGATTTTCACTTGAAAACTCCTCTTCCTTACCTTTGATCTTGGCCGAATCCAAGAGTGAAGAGAGGAAGAGTTGAGAGGAATTTTCCTCTTAAGTTTTGTTACTTGTGTGTTGTGTAATGTGTGAAAGAGAGAGACGAAAGAGTTATGAAAGGCACCTCACAAGGCAACCAATCAACCCACTTGCATGTACCCACTAAGTCATGAATAATAATAAAATAATGAAGAGTGAAAAAGAGAGGGGGGCCACCCTCTCACCCATTTCATTTTCATATGTACATATTTTTTTCTTTTATATCATAAAACTCATTTGTGTTATTTCCCAAAATAAACATAACACAATATAGGTAACATGCTTGGTAACTATTTTCACATATTGTTATTTAACCATTTAAATAACACTATTGAATGTTCTCTTTCAAAATATAAATCATTTATATGATTTATTTACTACACAAGTACATTGTATTTAGAAACCCCTTTCCAAATAACTCAAGTGTTAATATTCATTTTTTATGATCATATCATATATAAACAAATATAATTGGTGTTTGTCTAGCTTTTTATTGGGTATGACCCGACTTGGATCATGACGTACTAGCCACACCAATAATAATATGTGTCTTGGGCATACCGAGTCCAACAATTATGTCATCAACATACAATACTAAGAAAGTGATGATGCTTCCACTAGCTTTCTTATACACACAAGCTTCATCACCATTCTTGATGAATCCAAATTTCTTAAACGGTGATTCCAACTTCTAGATGCTTGTTTCAATCCATAGATTGATTTCTTTAACTTGCATACTTTGTTATGATGTTGTGGATTGACAAAACCTTCTGGTTGAATCATATAGACATCTTCCTCAAGAAGTCCATTTAGAAAAGCGGTTTTGACATCCATTTGCCATACGCCCATACTTCATTGTCATAATGTGCGACTATGGCAAACAATATCAAAATAGACTTTAGTATTGCTACGAGAGAGAAAGTTTCATCATAGTCAACCCCTTGAGTTTGAGTGAAACCTTTTGCTGCAAGTCTTGCTTTATAAGTACCCAAGTTTTCATGCATATCGGTTTTCTTCTTGAAAACCCACTTACTTCCAACCGGTTTGAAATTAAGAGGTGGTACAACCAAATCCCATACTTGGTTGTCATGCATGGATTGCATCTAAACGTTCATGGCTTCAAGCCATCTGTCACAATCGGATAGTGACATTGCATCACGGTATGTGGTGGGTTCATCCGAATCTACCACATAGCATCCATGCATGAAAAATCCATATCTTTTGAGTTGATGACTAATTCTATCGGATTTGCGAATGTTTTGTGTGTTTTGATCAACCATTTGATCATTCTCAACATCCTCTTGTTAATTGCTAGTATCAACCAAACGTGTATCGGCTTGTGGTTCTCGATCCTCCTCGAGTTCCACCATTCTACTTGTACCTTCCATAAAGAAATTAGTTTTCAAGAACTAAGCCTTTCGAGCAACGAAAACCTTTTGCTAGGTTGGGTTGTAGAAATAATATCCCATAGAATCTTTGGGATATCCTACAAAGATACACTTATTGGATCGACTTTCAAGTTTGTTTTGGGTGTTGTTCTTGACATAGGCCTCACAACCCCATACCTTTAAATATGATAATAATCGAGCCTTTCCTTTCCATATTTCAAAAGGTGTCTTGTCCACTTTCTTGGTTGGGGCCATATTTAAAATACGGGCCACGGAGAGCAAAGCGAATCCCCAAAATGACAAAGTCAATGTGCTTTTAGCCATCATAGATTAAACCATATCTAATAGAGTTTGATTTCTCATCTCGGACTGTCACACCCCGTTGAGCGATTTGAGGAAGCGTAAAACGGAAATGTAACAGACACCTCTTGTATCAACCACATTGTTTATAAAGAACAATACAAACTAGTTTAAAATTTTTTACATCGATCACACTTTGTTTACAACTAGGTGAAACAAACTAAATCCCGCCCGTTAAGCAACTTAACTTCTTACTAGCACACTTGCATCCATTTCCCACTCTCAATCAACCACTGTGGCCCCCTTTTCACCCACAACATGCCACGAGTAGCTATGTCTAACACTACATAGCGTGTTTGTATAATTATGGTCATGTGCAGACGGGATAATGTCTCAGCAAAACGTGCTGGCCCCACCTGGGTTTGTCAAACCAATAGTACTATTCACAAGCCACCGGCTCAAAGTTAATCACTGTGTTCGTGGGGACTTCGGTGTGTTAGCACTTAGATAATTCCCATCATCAAACAATTCATAATATATGTAGATACGAATCAACATGTTTTTCACCCCGAAAGTTCGTAAAAATAGTTTAAAGTGGGGTCATGAAACTCACTGTTTAATAGGGATTCAGTACAGCGTTAGCTTGTAGTTCGTTTGACTCGTTCACTGGTCTCTATAATGAATATTATAATAACATTAATATTTTAATATTATTATAATCTCAATACTAAACTGGGCTGTGTATCTAATCAGGGTGTAGCTGCTATGCCCAGAAAGTGTCAATAGGCTTAGATTGTGAGTTTGTTCATTGTCTAATACTTAAAACCAAAGTGTCAATAGGCTCAATTTCCCCGTTTTTTTCCCAGCTGGGCCAAGTTGTTCGTTTATGCGTTCAGAAAACAGTTATGGGGAAGTAAGCTTGCGTAAATATGTTGGTTGATAAAATGATCAAGTTATTAAAAAAGATCCCATATTGGGGTTTCGGATTCGCTACGGGGCTCGTTTCTGTTTATTCAGTTTAATTTAAGAACGACACGCACAATCTATCCAAATTGTCCGGGTATCTCATAAAAAGTTCGATTTACTTAATTAATCCAAAATTATGATTTTTGATCACTCTTGATGTTCTAATAATCCAATAGGTTCGTTAATCACGAACTCGTCGGTTTTTATCGGAATTGTATTTGTTTAATATTTAAATTTGCACAATTACTTATCTGCTAATCCTTAAATTATAAAACTTTAGCCACTTATCAATTAAAATATGTAGATTTTTATAAAAATATTTTTGGAGTTATTTACTGAATTATTAATTTATAAAAATTCATTTTATTTGCTATATTTAGCCCGAAAATTGTCCGTTTATAGCAAACGATCTCCAAAAATTCCACCAAACTTTCTGAGTGACCAGAATACATACCAAAATAACCTGGAAAACTTTCAAATCTAAAAACCGTGCCAAATTTTTTTTTTTGCAGCCAAACACGATTACGAAAATTCAAATAAATGTGAATGCACAAAACCAACTTAGGCTATTCCAAATGCTCCCAAATTTCGTATGTAATCATAATATACCAAATATGAGTTCCCCACAAAATTTCATAATGTTTTAAGTAATTTAACGATTTTTGCCAAAATATATGCCCCAATTCGGTAATAAATTCGCCAAAATTCTCGGATAGTTGAAAAATTACCAAATTTGAATAGGAACCAAATCATAATTCCCCTGATGTCCATGCAAAACTTTATGACCTAATAATTTGGACATCAAAACCTTAACCAAAACTGCCCGTAATCGAGCATTTCGGCAGTACCTTTGCGGTTTGCGCCCATTTTCGCTTTCTTAATCCAATTTCCGGGTCCTTATTCATGTACATAAGCTAGGTACAGGTACTATATCACAAAACAAGCATGTATCATCAAGAGAGCAGCCATGAACATTAGGGTTTCGGTTAGGGTTCTTAGCCGAACTTTTGAACCTTAAAAACGTCGTTTAAACCCTTTAATCTTTGTTTATGGCCAAAAAAGAGTATGATTATGATTTCTAACCATGTGTATGATTAAAAAATGTTTTTGGACCATTTTTAGGATTTTTGCATGGTTAGGATTGATTTTTGGTAATCATACTATGTTTATATGAGATTAAACATGATTAAACATGGTTTAAATGATCAAATCAATGATCTTACCTTCGTGAGTGGATCCGCAATGTTTTGATGGTGTGAACTTTGCGAATACATATCTTTCCCTTTTCAACTTCATCCCGTATGTAGTTGAACCTCTGCTCATTGTGCCTAGTCTTTTGATGTGCACGAGGTTCCTTGATTTGAGCAATCGCACCTTCGTTGTCACAAAAGATATCTAGAGGGTCCTGAATGGTACGGACTACCCCTAGGACAATGAATTTTCTAATCCACGCAGCTTCTTGAGCTGCCAATGAGGCGGCGATGTATTCCGATTCCGTGGTATCTTGCTTTGAGCTCTTCCAAGAGTTTGCCCCACCATTCATAACGAAAACATATCCCGATTGTGATCTAGAATCATCTCGATCGTTTGGAAACTCGCATCCGTGTAACCCTTTACAACGAGTTCCTCCTCACCCGAACCTTATAATAGAAACATATCCTTAGTCCTTCTAAGGTATTTCAATATACTCTTAACCGCCATCCAATGGCTATTTCCCAGATTATGTTGGAATCTACTTGTCATGCTTAAAGCGCATGACACATCTGGTCTAGTGCATACCATTGCATACATGATGGATCCAATAGCCGATGCGTATAGGATTCCATTCATTCTATCTTGCTCATCCTTTGAGCTTGGACATTGAGACCTACTCAATATCATTCCTCTTTGAATAGGTACCAAACCTTTCTTAGAGTTCTCCATCTTGAACCTCCTTAAGATTTTGTCAATGTATGTGCACTTTGGTTTAAACCTATCAACCGCCTTGATCTATCCCTATAGATCTTTATTCCCAAAATCTAGGCGGCTTTACCAAGATCCTTGATAGAAAAACAACTTCCAAGCCATGTTTTTACACCCTCCATGGATGGAATGTCATTCCCAAATAGTAGCATGTTATCAACATACAATACTAAGAAGGTAATGATGCTCCCACTAGCTTTCTTATACACACAAGCTTCATCACCATTCTTGATGAACCCAAATTTCTTAACTTCTTCATCAAAACGGTGATTCCAACTTCTAGATGCTTGTTTCAATCCATAGATTGATTTCTTTAACTTGCATACTTTATTAGGATGTTGTGGATCGACAAAACCTTCGGGTTGAACCATATAGACATCTTCCTCAAGATGCCAATTTAGGAAAGCGGTTTTTACATCCATTTGCTATATCTCATAGTCATAATATGCGGCTATGGCAAACAATATCCTAATAGACTTTAGCATTGCTACGAGAGAAAAAGTTTCATCATAGTCAACTCCTTGAGTTTGAGTGAAACCTTTTGCTACAAGTCTTGCTTTATAAGTATCCAAGTTTCCATGCATATCGGTCTTCTTCTTGAAAACCCACTTACTTCCAACCGGTTTGGAATTAAGAGGTGGTACAACCAAATCCCATACTTGGTTGTCATGCATGGATTGCATCTCAAAATTCATGGCTTCAAGCCATTTGTCACAATCGGATTGTGACATTGCATCACGGTATGTGGTGGGTTCATCCGAATCTACCACGTAGCACCCATCCATGAAAAATCCATATCTTTCGGGTGGATGACTAATCCTACCGGATTTGCGAACGTTTTGTGTATCTTAATAAACCATTTGATCATTTTTAACAACCTCTTGTTGAGTGCTAGTATCAACCAAACGTGTATCGGGTTCTCGATCCTCCTCGAGTTCCACCGTTATACTAGTACCTTCCATAAGGAACTTAGTTTCTATGAACTCGGCCTTTCGAGCAACAAATACCTTTTGCTCGGTTGGGTTGTAGAAATAATATCCCATAGAGTCCTTAGGATATCCTACACAGACACACTTAGTGGATCGAGTTTCAAGTTTGTTTTGGGTGTTGTTCTTGACATAAGCCTCACAACCCCATACCTTTTAAATATGATAATGATGGAACCCTTCCATTCCATATTTCAAAAGGTGTTTTGTCCACTTTCTTGGTTGGGGCCATATTTAGAATACGGGCAGCGGAGAGCAAAGCGAAACCAGATCCAATAGAGTTCGATTACTCCTTTCGGACACACCATTATGTTGTGGTGTTCTGGGTGGAGTACGTTGTGAGATGATCCCATAATTCCTAAGATAATCTCGGAAAGCATCACTTAGGTATTCACCTCTTCTACCCTAACGAAGTACTTTGATGGTTTTATCGAGTTGATTTTGTACTTCATTTTGGAAGACTTTGAACATTTCAAAGGCTTCATCTTTGTGTCTTAACAAGTACACATACCCTTAACGACTATAATCGTCGATAAAAGTAATGAAGTATCTTTCACCATTCCTTGTCATTGTCTTATAAGGTCCACATACATCTGAATGTATGATACCCAATAAGTCTTTTGCCCCTTCGTTTGTCCCACTAAAGGGGTCCTCGGTCATTTTCCCTAGTAAACAAGACTCAGAGTTATCAAATGAATCATCTTCACTTGATTTCAAAAGACCATTATTTTGACGTGTATGTATGCGATCTTTGTTTATATGACCAAGGCGACAATACCAAAGATAAGTCTTACTCAAATCCCTTTTGAGTCTCTTGGTGCTTGATTGGTACAACATGTTATCATAGGAAGTGTTATCATGAACTAATTCATAAATACCATTAGACGACATTGCTTTAAAATAAAAGACATCATTCATGAAAAACACAAATAACATTGTCCATAAACTTAAAATCATACCCATATTGTCTTAACAAAAAAACGGAGATAATGTTCCTAGTCAAATTAGGAGCATACAAAATATGTTTCAAAATAACTTCCAAACCATTGGAAGCTTCAATGTGTAGTCTCCTCGGGCTTCGACAACAACCTTTGCTCCGTTTCCCATGAAGAGATTAATATCTCCTTTCTTGAATCCTTTATTTCCCTTGAACCCCTGCAATGAATTGCAAATATGAGTTCCACATCCGGTATCCAATACCCATGTGTTAGAGGAAATAAGATTAAGATCAATATGAATCATGAAAGTTGTACCCGAGGTTTGCCCCGCATCCCTCTTAGCTTTCAACTCTTTGAGACGGGTTGGACAATTCCTCATCCAATGCCCTATCTCCCCACATCCAAAGCATGGATCCTCCGAGCTAACCTTTAGCTTCTTTGGTTTGGGTGGTTCCACTTTAGCCTTTCCCTTGAACTTGCCCTTGACTTGTCCGTTACCTTTGGCAACCTTTGCCTTGGGTTCCGGGTGATGCCTTTTCTTATTGCCGCCCTCATTGATCATTAGAACGGGTAAAACCTTTTTACCCATTCCCGTCTCGGCCGTTTTAAGCATTGCATGAAGCTCACCAATGCTCTTGTCCCATCCATTCATGTTATAATTCATAACAAATGTCTCAAACCTTTTAGTTAAGCCATTTAGGATCAAATCCGTGGCTAACTCATTTGAGACGCGACAATTACGGCGCTCGAGACGATCAATGTGGCTTTTCATCTTAAGTACATAAGATGAGACCGATTGGGTTTCTTCCATATGACATGCATGAAGCGCTCGAACCATTTCGAAGCGTTCCACCCTAGCTTGTGTAAGGAACATTTCATTAAGTTGGGTGATCATGTCGTATGCCCCATGAAATTCAAAATCCTTTTGAATCTCGAGAATCATAGTTCCCAACATGAGGCAAGACTCTTGCACCGAATCCTCATTGTGCTTAACCCAATTGTTATGGTCTTCGGCATCGTTAATGCTAGGTTCATCAGGAATAGGATCCTCTAATACGTAGTATTTCTTTTCTTGCTTGAGAACGATTTTCAAGTTTCGATACCAATCCATAAAGTTGGTATAGTTAAGACGATCCTTGTTAAGAATAGATCTTAGTGATAGGTTATTAACGGGTGGAATAATAACGTTAGGTGGATAGTTGATTGAGGCCATCTACAACATAACAAAGCTCAATTTTAGTATTTTCGATATCAATTATTTTAATCTTTAATACCCTTTTATGTCTCCAAGACAATTAATGATTAAAATTTAGAACCAAAAGTTACATTCAAATAGTAGTTAGGTGACCTTTATCCTACTATTTAAATTAACAAGGTAGTCAACGTTTGACGATTGCAATCCTTTGCAACTTCTAGTTTTATGGGATCGGTTAAGCATCTCATGCTTAATTGCCATGTTTAATTCCATCAACACCATTGTATACCATGCTTCAGTGACCCTATTCACATGGTTTCCAATTTAAGTCGTCCAACTTACACGCACGTGTGAGTTTACACATACAAGTGGTTAGGTGACCTTTATCCCACAAATATGGCAAACCCACCTTAGACTCACAAGTTTCCTCTAATGCGGTTTGGTGTTCTGATAATCAACATACAATACTAAGAAAGTGATGATGCTTCCACTAGCTTTCTTATACACACAAGCTTCATCACCGTTCTTGATGAATCCAAATTTCTTCTAGATGTTTGTTTCAATCCACAGATTGATTTTTTTAACTTGCATACTTTGTTAAGATGTTGTGGATCGACAAAACCTTCGGGTTGAATCATATAGACATCTTCCTCAAGATGCCCATTTAGAAAAGCGGTTTTGACATCCATTTGCCATACTTCATAGTCATAATGCGCGGCTATCGCAAACAATATCCTAATAGACTTTAATATTGCTACGGGAGAGAAAGTTTCATCATAGTCATCCCCTTGAGTTTGAGTGAAACCTTTTGCTACAAGTCTTGCTTTATAAGTATCCAAGTTTTCATGCATATCGGTTTTCTTCTTGAAAACCCACTTACTTCCAACCGGTTTGGAATTAAGATGTGGCACAACCAAATCCCATACTTGGTTGTCATGCATGGATTGCATCTAAACGTTCATGGCTTCAAGCCATTTGTCACAATCGGATAGTGACATTGCATCACGGTATGTGGTGGGTTCATCCGAATCTACCACATAGCATCCATGCATGAAAAATCCATATCTTTCGAGTTGATGACTAATTCTACCGGATTTGCGAATGTTTTGTGTGTTTTGATCAACCATTTGATCATTATCAACATCCTCTTGTTAATTGCTAGTATCAACCAAACGTGTATCGGCTTGTGGTTCTCGATCCTCCTCGAGTTCCACCATTCTACTTGTACCTTCCATAAGGAAATTAGTTTTTAAGAACTAAGCCTTTCGAGCAACGAAAACTTTTTGCTAGGTTGGGTTGTAGAAATAATATCCTATAGAATCTTTGGGATATCCTACAAAGATACACTTAGTGGATCGACATTCAAGTTTGTTTTGGGTGTTGTTCTTGACATAAGCCTCACAACCCCATACCTTTAAATATGATAATGATGGAGCCCTTCCATTCCATATTTCAAAAGGTGTCTTGTCCACTTTCTTGGTTGGGGCCATATTTAAAATACGGGCCGCGGAGAGCAAAGCGAAACACCAAAATGGCAGAGGCAATGTGCTTTTAGCCATCATAGATCGAACCATATCTAATAGAGTTAAATTTCTCCTTTCAGACTGTCACACCCCGTTGAGAGATTTGCGGAAGCGTAAAACGGAAATGTAACAGACACCTCTGGTGTCAACAACATTGTTTATAAAGAACAATACAAACTTGTTTAAAATTTTTTACATCGATCACACTTTGTTTACAACTAGGTGATACAAACTAAATCTAGCGCGTTAAGCGACTTTACTTCTTATTAGCACACTTGCATCAATTCACCCAGCATTGATTGCAAGTCAAACACATAGCACATTGACTTTCTAGCCCAAGTCTGTTATACCTAAAAAACATGTTAAAATGGGTCAACTACAAATAGTTTTTGAGTTTCACGAGTTTCAAGAAATCAATTGTACGTACAACAATCACAGTTGTAAATACACAAGTATGTATGTATGTATGTACATTCACAAGTACGTTTGATTGTATGTTTATGATGAAATTATGCTAAGCTACAGTGAAGCCTTGACTGTTTGTGCTACGTGCATCCATTTCCCACGCCCAATCAACCACTGTGGCCCCCTTTCCGCCCACAACATGCTCCGAGTAGCTATGTCTAACACTACATAGCGTGTTTGTATAATTATGGTCATGTGCGAATGGGATAATGTCTCTGCAAACCGTGCTGGCCAAGTCTGGGTTTGTCAAACAAATAGTACTATTCACAAGCCACCGGCTCGAAGTTAATCACTGTGTTCATGGGGACTTTCATGTATTAGCACTTAGATAATTCCCATCATCAAACAATTTAGAATATATATAGATATGAATCAACATGTTTTTCACCCCGAAAGTTCATAAAAACAGTTTAAAGTGGGGTCATGAAACTCACGGTTTAATAGGGATTCAGCACAGCGTCAGCTTGTAGTTCGTTTGACTCGTTCACCGGTCTCTATAATGAATATTATAATAACATTAATATTTTAATATTATTATAATCTCAATACTAAACTAGGCTGTGTATCTAATCTGGGTATAGCTGCTATGCCTAGAAAGTGTCAATAGGCTTAGATTGTGATGTTGTTCATTGTCTAATACTTAAAAGCGAACTTGGCTCAGTTTCCCCGTTTTCCTAGCTGGGCCAAGTTGTTCGTTTATGCGTTCAGAAAATAGTTATGGGGAAGTAAGTTTGGCTAAATGTGTTGGTTGATAAAATCATCAAGTTATAAAGAAAGATCACATATTGGTGTTTTGGATTCGCTATGGGGCTCGTTTCTGTTTATTAGTTTGATTTGAGAACGACTCGCATAATCTATCCAAAATGTCCGGGTATCTCATAAAAAGTTCGATTTTACTTAATTAATCCAAAATTATGATTTTTGATCACTCTTGGTGTTATGATATTCCAACAGGTTCGTTAATCACGAACTTGTCGGTTTTTATCGGAATTGTATTTGTTTAATATTTAAATTAGCACAATTAATTATCCGTTAATCCTTAAATTATGAAAATTTAGCCACTAATCCATTAAAATATTTAGATTTTTATAAAAATATTTTTGGAATTAATTATTGAATTATTAATTTATAAAAATTCATTTTGTGTGCTATATTTAGCCCAAAAATTGTCCGTTTATACCAAACGATTCCCAAAAATTCAACCAAAATTTTTGAGTGAACAGAATACATACCAAAATAACCTGGAAAACTTTCAAAATCTGAAATCCTTGCCAATTGTTCTTTTCAAGCCAAAAACGATTACGAAAATTCAAATAAACGTGAATGCACAAAACCAACATAGACTTTTCCGAATGCTCCCAAATTTCTTGTGTGATCATAATATACCAAATTTAAGTACCCCACAAAATTTCATAATATTTTAAGCTATTTAACTATTTTTCCCAAAATATACGCCCCAATTCGGTAATAAATTCGCCAAACATTCACGGATGGTCGAAAAATTACCAAATTTGAACAGGAACCAAATCATATTTCCCCTGATGTCCCTACAAAATTTTATGACCTAACAATTTGGACATCAAAACCTTAACCAAAACAGCCCGTAACCGAGCATTTCGACAATACCTTTGCGGTTTTCGCCCATTTTCGCTTTCTTAATCCAATTTCTGGGTCCTTGTGCATCTACATAAGCTAGGTACAGGTACTATATCACAAACCAAGCATGTATCATCAAGAGCCCAGCCATGAACATTAGGGTTTCGGTTAGGGTTCTTAGCCGAACTTTTGAACCCTAAAAACGTCGTTTACACCCTTTAATCCGTGTTTATGGACAAAAAAAAGTATGATTCTGATTTCTAACCATGTGTTTGATCAAAACATGTTTTTGGACCATTTTTAGGATTTTTGCATGGTTAGGAATGATTTTTTGGTAATTATACTATGTTTATATGAGATTAAACATGGTTTAAATGATCAAATCAATGATCTTACCTTAGGATTTTGGCTTAGCTTGCTGGAACAGGGTTTAAACATTCAGAATGTGTGAGAAATATGTGTGAAAAATATCTCCTAAATGGTTTAAATAAAAAAAATGATTTAGGGGGGGGGGGGTTAAGTCCACTTTGGCGGGCTGGGTTTGTTCGGTCCCCTTTTGGGCCCAATTTTAGCCCATTAGTCTCGTTTTGCATGCCCGAACGTGAAATCCCAAGTCCAAATTTTTTTTGGGTTCGGTTTTGGCGCAAAAAATATATCTTCTGCCATGTGTCCCCGCTCAAGCCAAAAAATATATCCCAAGTCCAAATTTTTTTTTTGGGTTTGCATGCCCGAACATTAGGGTCTCGTTTTGCACGTCCTTTGTCTTTCACATTAAAACATTAAAATTAAAACATCGTAAGTCTTCAGATGACAGGCTCTTATTCTTCTGCCATGTGTCCCCGCCCAAGCCAGCTGTCTCATCCTACTCACCTGCGTGTATACTAAAAGTCAGCTACGCTGAGTGAGTTCTAGTTAATCACATAATCATACAATACATTCTTTACACTTCATACTTAACCTCTTAACTTTCTTTCATACACACTTAAGTGCTTTTACTTTCATTTTTACCTTCATACTTTCTTTACATACATAATCATACGTTTTAAAGAGCCTTTCGCCCTATAACCTCACAGATATTATAAGGGTCTGGTCCCTAGTTTTCGAATATTAGAAGGGTTCGATTCCCTAACATCACAGATATTATAAGGGTCTGGTCCCTACCATCACAGATATTATAAGGGTCTGGTCCCTAGTTTCGAATATTAGAAGGGTTCGATTCCCTAACATCACAGATATTATAAGGGTCTGGTCCCTAACATCACAGATATTATAAGGGTCTGGTCCCTAGTTTTCGAATATTAGTAGGGTTCGATTTCCTCTTCGTTCCATACATTATACCCCGAGTATTTTTAGGGCTCGGTACCCTTTTCGTAACCATACAACCATACATCATACCTCGAGTATTATTAGGGCTCGGTACCCTTTTCGTAACCATACAACCATACATCATACCTCGAGTATTATTAGGGCTCGGTACCCCTTTTCGTAACCATACGACCATACATCATTATTTCCTTCTTTTATTATCTCTATCACGTTCATACGCATAAGCATTCATATTATACTTACCTTATACATAGCATTACAACCTGACAGTACGTGCAATATCCGAAGATCGTTCACGTACCATCAAGCAATCATTCTTACATAACACATATATCACATAGGGCATACACTTATCACTTAGGATAAATGTATTAACAACACATCAAGTATGCACACAGCCCCGAAAACATAACAAGGAATGGGGCTAGAAACTCACCTGAACACGGTTACGTTCACCGTTAATCGTAATTCCTTTCTTCAGTTGTGCACGGCTGACTGTATAACAAGTATACGTATCAATTAACTATCACTTCTCATAATGTATGTCTATCTTTATATGACCCACAACGAACGGGGGTCCGGGGGCAGCGCCCCTGGCAGCGGGGTCTAGGGCGGCAGCCCCTAGCAGGATCCAAGGGGCAGAGCCCCTGGCTGGGGTCGAACTTGGCTTTAGGCGAAGTTAAACCTTAGGCGAACTTAGCTTTAGGCGAAGTTAAACCTTAGGCGAACTTAGCTTTAGGCGAAGTTGTCATCAGGCGAACTTGGCCTTAGGCGAAGTTGTCATCAGGCGAACTTGGCGTTAGGCGAAGTTGTCATCAGGCGAACTTGGCCTCAGGCGAAGTTGTCATCAGGCGAACTTAGCTTGCAGGCGAAGTTCATCAGGCGAACTTAGCATGCAGGCGAAGTTCATCGCTTTGAAGGCGAAGTTGCCCAGATGCAGGCGAAGTTGCCCAGACAGCCGCTGTTCGGTTTCTTTCCAGCATTTTGAGCGATTTTAACACCCTTGCTATGGTTCAATATCACCCACTAAGCTTCCCGACCATTTTCGGTCGCTTATACACTAAAAAAGGCTTGGATCTTTAAACTTCAAAGATCAAGAATCATACCTTTTTGGGCTTGTTTGGATCTCGTTTACTTGCTAGTACACTAATCGCTCTCTCTCGGACCTGCCCGACTCTTCCCTTGGCTCGGCCGGCCGGCGGCGGTATGCGTGTGGTGTGTGTGTGTGTTTTGGGGTGTTAGGGAGTTTGGTGAAAATGAAGATATTTTGGGATTTTGGGGGTATTTATATCCCTGAAATCCCATTCTCATTTAACCCATCTCAATTAATCCACGTCCAAGACCCGCTCCCTACCCGATATTAATTAATTACGCGAAATCACTAAACATAACTTCCTTTATTCATCATTAAAATTTTTAGGATGTTACATTTTGTAAGTCTTTTTCGTCTTAACAGATGATACAATGCTTGTTTTGTAACTATCTTTCAAGTTTAAATCCATAGCGGGTAGATAAACGAGTATGTTTTCGTTTAACTTGTTTTCTATCGAACTAAGGCCATAATACTAATATATTAGCTTATATTAATCGTATATCACTTATAGATTCCCCCCCCCCCCCGGGATATCTGGGTCATAACCAGACCCGTTCGGTTAATCGTTCGATCGTTACGTAATAAGCTTTTAATCGTTAAATCGGTAACTGTATATTAGGGTGTACTTGGTTTAGGCTCAAATGTCACATTCTCCCCCCGTTAGAAAATTTCGTCCCCGAAATTCAATTATTACAACTTTACACTCCTTAGGGACAACCAGGAATATTTGTTTTCGTTTTCAAATATATATAATTTCCCGTTAAAGCATTTTACCGAACTTTAACCATTGAAATTCTGTTGAGTCGTAACTGTTTGACTTTCCCACCTGTTATTTTTACATGTTCTTTACAAAATTTAGTTTTGTGTGAGTTTCCAAGTGGTACTATCTTCGCCTCGTCAATAAGGCACTTGGTTGTTTCGGCATGTAAGAAATTTGTCTGTAGAATTAAAATCGAGAGTGGACTCGATTCTTGAGATAGTTTATTCATTATGTTACGGGTTTAATTTTTGAGACAAACTTGTACAGTTCTATGTATGTTGATGTCAACGTATCAGTTTCCGCAACTTGAATAACACTTTTCAAAGGTCAACAATTCATTACGTACATCGGTATAGTTCTTTTATTAGTCTTATACGGCTTTCAGTTTGTTTTTGAATCTTACGAGCCTAATCGATGGTTTCCGGAATCAAATCAAATTTTGCAATTTAAATTTTGCCAATTTTCAAATTAATAAAGTATCAATTCATGTTCTTGCTCGCATTATACCGGTTACAGTGCTGCTCGTATAATATTATGATAACTATTAGTATTCGAGAATTAGACCAGTGAAAACGTTGGTCCTAAATTTCTCAAGGTTCGGTAATTCTTTCAGTGTCTGCATAGTTTGTCCAAATCGATCGTTTTTTTGGGAACGACAGGTCATGGTTAAACCGATTTAGTTTCCTAAGTTTGTCAGAACATAAGAGGCGAAATGACTATCTCAGTCAGAAATAATCGATATAAGCATACCATGTCGAGGTATGATTTGTTAACATGATTGTAGGCATGTCTTTCAGTTGTGTAGTTGTTATGGATCAGGGGAGAGTATACAATTTAATTTAGCCGGCCAATTTAGTACCCGGACTATACTATGTTCTCGGAATGAACAAGTGTGTTATGAGGCTTATTATAATCTATTCCCACTTCTATTGGGAGTTTCCGGTTGTTATAACATTACTGAGGGTTTTTGATACTCTACTTTAATTCTAGCACGAGTCAGACATTCAGATCACCAATAATAATTATTTGAATCTTTGTGCATCTTATCGGTATCTAGATGAATATAATCTTTGGACTTATGCGCTTCGTCCATGATCAGGTCACATAGTTTACCAAAAGTTGGAATTTAGACTCGGTTTGTTGGAGGTATAGAATTTCATTGGTTTTCCTTTCTAAATTTCATATCGTCCCCGTAGAAAATTTTGTTTTCTAAATGTTATGCTCTTAGGGCTTTCTTTTGGGCGATATGAATATGCCCGATAATTTTTGTCTAAACAATCATTTCAAATACCCGTACTTTCCAATGTTTAATTTTATCCTTTCTTCTTAAGGCATCGGTTTTTCTCAATTACAATTGTTCCACGACTCTACTCGTCTTCCTTACCCCATATCTAGTTTTGCCCGTTCAATTGCAGGTCATAGGCTTTTGTGATTCATGTAAATTGTGCATTTAACGGCGTATAAGTAGTATTGCCTTAGGCGTAAAAGTAATCGTTCCATACTCCGGGTCAAAGATAGTATAATTCTTCTCGTGTGCTTTTGATCGTTCGGAAGCGTATATCGTAACCTTGTCTTTCTGCATTAATACCACTCTAACCCTTTTCGGAATGTATCCCAATAATTACAAGATCATCATTCCCTTCCGGGAGACTTAGCATCGGGTTTAAACATAGTTTCTGCTTCAGAAATTGGAAAGTCTTTTCTTGTTCTTCTTTCTAATCATAAATTTGGTTTTTTTGGGTTAAGAGGGTTAAAGGTTGGGCTATAATGGAAAATTTAGAATGAAGTGCCGATAATACTTAGCTAGATCTAAAATTTGGCGATTTTCTTTTGTTGACTCTGATGTTTATCAGTTTTGCTCGGGGGGTATGTGAACTCCGTGCCAACTAATTACGTGGTCTAAGAATCGTATTTCTTGTACAACTTGATATACAATTCTTCCTGTCTCAACACCTCCAAGATTGATCATAAATGTTGTTCCTAATCCTTCTCGATTTCGAATATATCAAGAGATCATTATTAACGTTATAATGAATTTGTCGCCGTACGGTTTACAAACTCGGTTCGGGTGACCCATGAAAACTACGGGTGCATTAATTGGTCCAAAGGGCATAACTAAAGGTTCATAGTCACCATACCGAGCTTGAAACGCTGTTTTAGAACCATCTTCCTTTTGTATTTTAACTTGAAGATAGCCGGATCGGAGATCAATATTCGAGAAGTAATTCACCATTGGAGATGATTGGACCATTCGCCTCATTATGGGAGAGGATATTGGTTGTTGATGGCAATTTGTGTATTCCCCAGTAATCAACGCACATCCTAAGCTTTCATCCTTCTTCTTTACCAAATGAACACCGGTGCTTCCCAAGGAGAATAACTAGGTCGTATGAACCTTTATCTAATAATCATTGCAATTGACTGGACAATTCTTGCATCTCAAAGGGTGCCAATCGATAAGGTGCCTTAGCAATGGAGGCTAATCCTGGGATTAGGTCAATATTAAACTCAGCTCGTCCGGTAGGTGATAATCTTGGTAGTTTATCAGGAAAGACATCGAGGTATTCACTCACTATGGGGATCTCTTCTATATGTTTTTCATTGGAGTTATTTACAGTTACGTTTACCAGAAATACCATACACCCTGGGCGTAAACACCTTAAGATGAAACACGGGAGGAGATATTGCGACATTTTCTCTCCTTGTACCATAATCGCTTCATTATTCAAAAGAGGAGTTTTAACTATTTCTTTCTTACAAATGATATGTGCTTTATACTCAAATAACTCGCCCATGCAATCATTTACGTCAAAGCTTCCTAACTTTACTGGAAGTAGATCAATAAGAATCAGTTGTTCGATTAAGATACTAAGACAATTTTAGAACATTTGGTTAGTAATTATAGATTTATCGATAGTGAGTTCTATATCATATGGATCTATTAGTTCACTAATTGGTATATTCCTAGGGAAACGAAGTCAATAGAGAATAAATCTTCTATCGGTATCTATATCAAACGGAATTGAAGCATATTAGTCAGAATTTACGAATGTATTCTTTCACCGCAATTAAGTCTTGTCGTGTACTATCTGATCCAATCACTAAGCACGACCTCCAGCCGAGTTAGACATCGATGCTTGTTTTTAGTTTAACCAGGGACAGTTCTTTTTGGAGCGTTTCGTACTTCCATACTCATGGTAAACATGAGGGGGGTTTGTCCTAATTTGTGATCAAATTGGTTGTGATTAGGGTAACTTTAAGTGATGAGGTTAGAATGGTCGGTTTGCAGTGTTTATAATGGTTTCACAACTAAAGGCATAGTATCCAATCTTCCCGCTTTTATGACATGCCTTTATTCAACATACCCTTTAGCGAAGGTTCATTGTATATGTTTAATTCTGAACTAGAGTTGATTGTCGTCTTATTTTGAGTTGTAATCTGCGCACGTTTAAATTGTTATAGCTCTTGTACTCCTGTTTCATGATTAGCTCATTTTGTACTAGATGATTTCTCAGTACTCTCAACACACCTTTACTGACCAAATTCAAAGTTACCACCCTGGCTTGCGTCCAGGTATTCTCAAAAGTTAAGTGGCTAACTGGATTAACTAAGGTCTCTACTTCCGGATTGCTAACCATAGTATTAGTCGAACCAAATCATTAGAATGGTTTGTGCATTCCAGTTGACCCACCCTTTCATTTTGGATTTCATTCCTTGGACAAGATATTTCAATATAAGGTTTTAAGTCTTGCCCAGGTCATGCAGATAATTGCCTTTTGTTCCCGAATTCGTACAATCGCTTTCTCCCACACAAAGGCGTGGCTTAGTAGTCCATAATTAATGATACAATTTGATGGGAGCTACTGGTACGGATAACAATCTTTATCGTCTCGATCCATTTTACTAATTCCTTTGATTCTTTAGTACCACTAAAATTTACACGTTTGCACGACTTAAATCGTTTAAACGAGTATTCCCGTCGTGAAGGATCACGGTTGTTACGACTAGTATTCACGTTCGGTAAAAGATTTTTGTTGCCAATGGCATTTAGTGGGGGAAATTATCATTATCGGTAGTAGAATTAGTGCTCGATGGGGGAGTATTATTCGTGACACTGTTCGTATTTATCATGAAAATAACATTTGTAACTGTACTAGTATTGGGCAGCGAAATAATATTCACGACCGTATAAGTATTTGGCATTTAATTTGTATTCATTGTCGTATTAATGTCGGCAACGAATCGCGCTGCGATTGCCAGATTTACTATCTGCTATTGCCGAACAATCATTTCAGCCCCAACTGCCTCAAATCACGTGTTTGTTTTATTCGGGGCCATTCTATAATGATAAACAACTAGACTTCACATAATAGTAATTTTTCCCTATAACTTATTACGTGGGGAATCACATTAGCTAACAGTCAGGTAATTCGAATAACAGATGCGTATTACACACACCGAATCATGTTTCCATATACCCAGAATAGTACATAGATTTAGCCTAATAAGGCCATTGTTTTGCATGAATGTATCGAAAATTGTCATCCTGTGACAAGTAATTTTAACCCGGTAAGGGTCAATGTTTGTACTAATAGATCCGAATTGTCTCCCCTATCAGCATAGCACATTACCAAATGCTTGTATGGAGTATCGAAACTATGCACAACGTTATCATACTATCCTTGTCTATCCAAACACACATTATAATAATCACGAATAGTTTACAACTTGTACAACAATTATTCAGATGTAATTCCACTTATTGGGTAATTGTTTTATCCCGTTTCTCCCGTAAGTAGACATTTGTTCGTTAAGAGTTTGAACAGTATGTTGTAGTAAGAGGCATTTGTATACTTCCCTTGTCCTTTGGATGCTATTAAATTTAACTATAGAATATTCTTTCATCATGTCATTCGGTGCCCGCAAGCATACTGAATCTACGAAAAATGGTCATTTATTAGTTGTAAGTAAGTATGTTCTCTACAAGTCAAGACACATCATTGGTCCGCAAGCGTGGGGTCTCTCTTCTATGATAAATCGATCGGAGTGACAACAATATAGGAGTGGTTGAAGATACTCTTACACAGGTGATTTGATAAATTTATTAGTTAAGGAGGGTTCCTCAAGGTCGGTGGTACTGGTGAGGTATAAAGGAATTATTATTTTTATAGCTGGTGTATGATATATGTAGGTGGTCAAGGTTTGTTATATTATCGAAAATTCAAGATGATAGTTATTATATTTATAATTTGATAAACCATATTCTTTCCTATGTATTTTCTTGGGAGTAGTGTTTATTTTTAAACAATGGAGGTGGAGAGATAACTAGAAAACAGTTCAATTTGCTGTTAGAAACTGGTATATGAGATAAAGGTTAGGCCCAAATCGAGAAGTGTTATGTTCTCTTGAGATGAACGTATGTAGATCACCTTTCACAGTTCCTTTCTGGGCCTTGAATTTACGCTCGATCCGTGAATCAATCATCCAATAATATTCCATTTTGACTCGATAAAGCTTTATCAAAGTTCTCGCTTATAGGTAACACCGATTCTTCATCTAATATGAGGCTACCGATCTCGAAATCTCTTAGTTTAACAATTGGTCATAAAATAATATTTTTCGATAACAGGAATCAGAGTAGAGAATATTATTACTTAAGGTCAAATAAAATATTTTATTTGTTATGACCAGGTAAGATATTAATTATGATAAAATACAATATTAGTTTTATTAAAATTTACTTTTCATTATAAATAAAATTAATATTGATTATAATCGAATATAATATTCATTATAGTAAGATTTAATATTAGTGGCAGTACAGTACGTTCATGTATTTGTACACCTTGTTCCAAATAATCACGTATGCATGTTACATATATATATATATGTATACACTCAGCATTACCTTTTATACACATATGTTGCCATTTTTACCTACTGGTATGTTACGCGATTTCTCCCCAAATTCCCTCGTACAAGCAAGTCTGTTATTATGTTCTGGACCACAAAAATCCACTTGCCATACAAGTTCATCCCGGCATCCATCAGTATATAATATTAAATTATTATTTATTTTTCCCAGAGTTAATCGAGCCTAAGGTTATATTTAAGGTATCCTAAGGGATAACCTAATCCTTTATAACCAATGGCTCTGATACCAACTTCTGTCACACCCCGTTGAGCGATTTACGGAAGCGTAAAATGGAAATATAACAGACACCTCTAGTATCAACCAAATTGTTTATAAAGAACAATACAAACTAGTTTACGATTTTTTACATCGATCTAACTTTGTTTACATCTAGGTGATACAAAATAAATCCAGCCGGTTAAGCGACTTTACTTCTTACTAGTACACTTGCATCAATTCACCCAGCATTGATTGCAAGTTAAACACGTTGCACATTGACTTTCTAGCCAAAGTCTGGTATACCTGAAAAACATGTTAAAACGGGTCAACTACAGATAGTTGGTGAGTTTTACGAGTTTCAAGAAATAAGTTAAGCGGAAAACAATCACAGTTGTAAATACGCAAGAATATATGTATGTACGTTCACAAGTACGTTTGTTTGTATGTTTATGATGTAATTATGCTAAGCTACAGTGAAGACTTGACTGTTTGTGCTGCGTGCATCCATTTCTCACGCTCAATCAACCACTGTGGCCCACTTTCCACCCACAACATGCCCCGAGTACCTATGGCTAACACTATATAGCGTGTTTGTAAAATTTTGGTCATGTGCAAACGGGATAATGTCTCAGCAAACTGTGTTCGTAGGGACTTTCGTGTGTTAGCACTTAGATAATTCCCATCATCAAACAATTCAGAATATATATAGATTGTATCAACATGTTTTTCACCCCAAAAGTTCATAAAAATAGTTTAAAGTGGGGTCATGAAACTCATGGTTTAATAGGGATTCAGTACAGCGTCAGCTTGTAGTTCGTTTGACTAGTTCATTGGTCCTTATAATTAATAATATAATAATATTAATATTTTAATATTATTATAATCTCAATACTAAACTGGGCTGTGTATCTAATCTGGGTATAGCTGCTATGCCCAGAAAGTGTCAATAGGCTTAGATTGTGATGTTGTTCATTGTCTAATACTTAAAACCGAACTTGGCTCAGTTTTCCCGTTTTCTCAGTTGGGCCAAGTTGTTCGTTTATGCGTTTAGAAAACAGTTATGGGGAAGTAAGCTTGGGTAAATATGTTGGTTGATAAAATGATCAAGTTATAAAGAAAGATCACATATTGGTGTTTTGGATTCGCTACGGGGCTCGTTTCTGTTTATTAGTTTGATTTGAGAACGACGCGCATAATCTATCCAAATTGTCCGGGTATCTCATAAAAAGTTCAATTTTACTTAATTAATCCAAAATTATGATTTTTTATCACTCTTGGTGTTATGATATTCTAACAGGTTCGTTAATCACGAACTTGTCGGTTTTTATCGGAATTGTATTTGTTTAATATTTAAATTAGCACAATTAATTATCCGTTAATCCTTAAATTATGAAAATTTAGCCACTTATCCATTAAAATATGTAGATTTTTATAAAAATATTTTTGGAATTAATTACTGAATTATTAATTTATAAAAATTCATTTTGTCTGCTATATTTAGCCCAAAAATTGTCCGTTTATACCAAACGATCTCCAAAAATTCAACCAAAATTTTTGAGTGAACAGAATACATACCAAAATAACCTGGAAAACTTTGAAAATCTAAAATCCTTACCAATTGTTCTTTTCGAGCCAAAAACGATTACGAAAATTCAAATAAACGTGAATGCACAAAACCAACATAGACTTTTCCGAATGCTCCCAAATTTCTTGTGTGATCATAATATACCAAATTTAAGTACCCCACAAAATTTCAAAATATTTTAAGCTATTTAACTATTTTTTCCAAAATATACGCCCCAATTCGGTAATAAATTCGCCAAACATTCACGGATGGTCGAAAAATTACCAAATTTGAACAGAAACCAAATCATATTTCCCCTGATATCCCTACAAAATTTTATGACCTAATAATATGGAAATCACAACCTTAACCTAAACAGCCCGTAATCGAGCATTTCGGCAGTACCTTTGCGGTTTTCGCCCATTTTCGCTTTCTTAATCCAATTTTCGGGTCCTTATTCATCTACACAAGCTAGGTACAGGTACTATATCACAAAACAAGCTTGTATCATCAAGAGACTAGCCATGAACATTAGGGTTTCGGTTAGGGTTCTTAATCGAACTTTTGAACCGTAAAAACGTCGTTTAAACCCTTTAATCTTTGTTTATGGCCAAAAAATAGTATGATTCTGATTTCTAACCATGTGTATGATCAAAACATGTTTTTGGACCATTTTTAGGATTTTTGCATGGTTTGGATTGATTTTTGGTAATCATACTATGTTTATATGAGAATAAACATGATTAAACATGGTTTAAATGATCAAATCAATGATCTTATCTTAGGGTTTTGGCTTAGCTTGCTAGAACAAGATTTAAACATCCAGAATGTGTGAGAAATATGTGTGAAAAATATATCCTAAATGGTTTAAATAAAAAAAAATGATTTAAGGGGGGGGGGGGGGGTTTAAGTCCACTTTGGTGGGCTGGGTTTGGTGGGCCCCCTTTTGGGCCCAATTTTGGCCCATTAGTCTCGTTTAGCATGCCCGAACGTGAAATCCCAAGTCCAAATTTTTTTTGGGTTCGGTTTTTGGCGCGAAAAATATATCGGGTACGACAAACAGCGCGAAAACGAGTGTTTTTCGGCTATTTTTGTGTAAATTTATAAAAGCATAGTATTTGTTTGTAAAAATCAAAAATATATTCATGGATCACTTAAATCATTTCAAATAAATTTTATTTGATGTTTTGTAAGTCTTTTTTGGCTTAACAGATGATACAATGCTTGCTTTGTAACTATATTTCATGTTTAAATCCATAGCGGGTAGATAAACGAGTATGTTTTCGTTTAACTTGTTTGCTATCGAACTAAGGCCATAATACTAATATATTAGCTTATATTAATCGTATATCACATAAAGATCCCTTCCGGGATATCTGGGTCATAACCAGACCCGTTCAGTTAATCGTTCGATCGTTACGTAATTAGCTTTTAATCGTTAAATCGATAACTGTATATTAGGGTGTAGTTGGTTTTGGCACACCATTTAACTGTATATCGTTAAATCGATAAATGTCACACTGACACACCATTGTGTTGTAGTGTTCCGGGTGGAGTAAGTTGTGAGATGATCCCACAACTTCTAAGATGATCTTGGAAAGCATCACTTAGGTATTCACCTCCTCTATCCGAACGAAGTACTTTGATGGTTTTATCGAGTTGATTTTGTACTTCATTTTGGAAGATTTTGAACATTTCAAAATCTTCATCTTTGTGTCTTAACAAGTACACATACCCATATCGACTATAATCGTCAATAAAGGTAATGAAGTATCTCTCACCATTCCTTTTCATTGCCGTAAAAGGACCACATACATCCGAATGTATGATACCCAATAAGTCTTTTGGCCCTTCGTTTGTTCCACTAAAGGGGTCCTCGGTCATTTTTCCAAGTAAACAAGACTCACACTTATCAAATGAATCATCTTCACTTGATTCCAAAAAACCATTCTTTTGAAGTGTATGTATGCGATCTTTGTTTTTTATGACCAAGGCGACAATACCAAAGATAAGTTTTACTCAAATCCATTTTGAGTCTTTTGGTGATTTATTGGTATAACATGTTATCATAAGATGTGTTATTATGAACCAATTCATAAATGCAATTAGATGTCATTGCTTTAAAATAAAATACATCATTCATGAAAACATAAATACAATCATCCATAAATTTAAGATCATAACCGTATTGTCTTAACAAGGAAACGAAAAAAATATTCCTTGTCAAACTAGGAGTATACAAAACATCATTCAAAATAACTTCCAAACCATTTAGAAGCTTCAAAGTGTAGTCCCCTCGGGCTTCGATAACAACTTTTTCTCCGTTGCCCATGAAGAGACTAATATCTCCTTTCTTGAATATTTCATTTCCTTTGAACCCTTGCAACAAATTGCAAATATGAGTTCCACATCCGGTATCCAATACTCATGTGTTAGAGGAAATAATATTAAGATCAACATGAATCAAGAAAGTTGTACCCGAGGTTTGCCCCGCATCCCACTTTGCTTTCAACTCTTTGAGACGGGTTGGACAATTCCTCATCCAATTCCCAATCTCCCCGCATCCAAAGCATGGATCCTCCGAGCTAACCTTTAGCTTTTTTGGTTTGGGTGGTTCCACTTTTGCCTTTCCCTTGAACTTGCCCTTGACTTGTCCCTAACCTTTGACAACCTTGGCCTTGGGTTCCGGGTGATGCCTCTTGCTATTTCCACCTTCCCGTCTCGGCTGTTTTGAGCAGTGCGTGAAGCTCACCAATGCTCTTGTCCCACCCATTCATATTATAATTCATAAAAAATGTTTCAAACTCTTTAGTTAAGCCATTTAGGATCAAATCCGTGGCTAACTCGTTTGAGACGCGACAATTAAGGCGCTCGAGACGATCAATGTGGCTTTTCATCTTAAGCACATAGGAGGAAATGGATTGGGTTTCTTCCATACGACATGCATGAAGCGCTCAAACCGTTTCGAAGCGTTCTACCCTAACTTGTGTAAGGAACATTTCCTTAAGTTGGTTGATCATGTCCTATGCCACCTGAAGTTCAAAATCCTTTTGAATTTCGGGAATCATAGTTCCCAACATGTGGCATGAAACTTGCACCGAATCCTTATTATACTTAACCCAATCGTTATAATCTTGAACATCGTCAACGCTAGGTTCATCAGGAATAGGCTCTTCTATTACGTAGTATTTCTTTTCTTGCTTGAGAATGATTCTCAAGTTTCGACACCAATCCATAAAGTTGTTATAGGTTAGGCGTTCCTTTTCGAGAATTAACCTTAGTGATAGGTTATTAACGGGTAGGATAATAACGTTAGGTCGATTGTTGATTGTGGCCATCTACAAATATAAAAAAGCTCAATTTTTAGTATTTTCGATATCAATTAATTTTAATCCTTAATACCCTTTATGTCTCCAAGAAAATTAATGATTAAAATCTAGAACCCAACGTTATATTCAAATAGTAGTTAGGTGACCTTTATCCTTCTATTTAAATTAACAAGGTTGTCAACGTTTGACGATTGCAACCCTTTGCAACTTCTAGTTTTATGGGATCGGTTAAACATCTTATGTTTAGTTGGCATTTTTAATTCCATCAACACCATTGTACACCATGCTTCGGGGACCCTATTCACATGGTTTCCAATTTAAGTCGTCCTACTTATACACATGTGAGTTTACATATACAAGTGGTTAGGTGACCTTTATCCCACTTATATGGTAAACCTACCTCAAACTCACAAGTTTCCTCCAACATGGTTAGGTGATGCGAGTGTTGTATAAAAGGATGGTGTTCGACTAATTTTTTTTAAAAGGGATTTTTGTTTTCTATATTCCAGGTTAGAAAACAATTTATGTACCTTTCATTTGCATGCATTCAAATGTATGGTACTTAGTTGAAAAACCCATTTTCAAAGTTCCTATTAATAAAACCCATTTTATTATGGAATCATTATACTTTAATAAAACCAATTTTTATTACCTAACGATTTCTATGGAACCAATTTTATGCTAGTTGTTGATTTTAAGTTGTTAGCAAACCACATTGCAATAACACAAACAAAAGTAAATCAACCATGCAAGCATAAAACATACAACCACAAGTTCATAACCATAGCCTTCTAATGTTGACTACACTTGTTGACTGAAGACAAGTGTGCGAAAATGTCTCTCATAAGGGACCCAAAAGGACTTAAGCTTGTGTCGGTGAACTCCCACTTGATCCCGCATCCAAATGCTTCAAGGGCTCAATCCGTGTTGTGGTCTCCATCACTTCACTTGGGTCTCCTTCCTTACATCTTTTTTTTTTACAAAATATATCCTAATACATTTTTCTAGTAAAAGAAATGCATCTAATTGTCACACCCTGACTAGCACAATTTGGAAGCGTAAAACGGGAATGTAACAGACACCTTGGTATCAAAACATTATTTATAAAGAAACATTACAAACTAATTTACAATATATAACATTTCCTTGTTTTGTCATCGTTTTGCAGTATAGGTGATACAAACCAAACTAGTTCGTGAACTATACGATCTTACTACCAACTCTTTTGCTTCTATTCACATAGCATCAACCACACATCTTGGGCAAGTAACAGATCACCAAATCATTCCGATTTAGGTACACCTGAAAAGCAGTTTAAAACGGGTCAACTACTAGAATTGGTGAGTTTCACGAGTTTCAAGAAAACAGCAATGAGTATTCACAAGTTAACACTTGTAATCATCAAATAAGTATGTATGTGTGTAAATGATGTAATTATTCTAAGCTACAGTGAAGCCTTGACTGTATGTGCTGCGTGCATCAATTTCCCACGCTCAATCAACCACTGTGGCTCCCCTTCCGCCCACAACATGCCTCGGTAGCTATGTCTAACACTACATAGCCTGCTTGTATAAATATGGTCATGTGCAAACGGCGCTATGTGACACGGCAACAAGGCCGATTTCGTTTGGGTTTGTCAAACCAATAGTACTATTCACAAGCCACCGGCTCGAAGTTAATCACTGTGATCGTGGGGACTTTCGTGTGTTAGCACTTAGATAATTCACATCAATACATGTTTCAGGTATGTATATATAATCAAACATGCTTTTCACCCAAAAAGTTCATAAAACAGTTTAGAAGTGGGGTCATGAAACTCACTATTTAGTAGATAATCAGTAGCACGTCGGTTCGAGGTTTGTATATCTTGCAATCACGTTTTCCTAGAATCAATATTATAATAATATTAATATTTTAATATTATTATAATCTCAATACTAAACTGGGCTGTAAAACTAATCTGGATATAGCTAGAACGCCCAGATAGTGGCAATAGGCTTAGGTTGTGATGTTGTTCAAAGTCTAATACTTAAAACCGAACTTGGCTCAGATTCTCGTTTTCCCAGCTGGGCCAAGTTGTTCGTTTACGCGTTCAGAAAACAGTTATGGGGAAATAAGCTTGGGTAAATGTATTGGTTAATAAAATGATTAAGTTATAAAGAAGGATCACATACTAGGGTGCCGGATTAGCCACGGGGCCCGTTTCCGTTTATTAAGTTTGATTTAAGAATAAACGCGCACAATCTTTCCGGAATGTCCAGGTTTCTCATAGAAAAGTTCGTTTTTACTTAATTAATCCAAAAATATGATTTTTGATCACTCTTGGTGTTCTGATATTCCCGCAGGTTCGTTAGTCGTGAACTTGCCGGTTTTTATGAAAACTGAATTTGTTTAATCTTCAAATTAGCATAATTAATTAACCATTAATCATTAAATTATGAAAATTTAGCCACTTATCAATTAAAATATGTAGATTTATATAAAAATATTTTTGGAATTTTTTACTAATTTATTAATTTATAAAAATTCATTTTATCAGCTATATTTCGCCTGAAAATCGTTCGTTTATCCTAAAAAATTCCACAAAAATTCTAGAATACTAAAATGATGTCCCAAAACAACCTGTATCATTTCCAGATTGTAAAAAGCTCGTGTAATATTCTTTTCGACCTAAATTCGGCTATAAAAATTCACACGAACGCAGATGCACAAAATATCTTTAAACTTCTCCAATTGATCCCAAAATTCATATGCGATCAAAATACATCAATTCTATAAAAATTTCATAATTTTTGAAGTATTTTAGTTAT
Source organism: Bidens hawaiensis (assembly GCF_021521415.1). Classification (NCBI taxonomy): domain Eukaryota; kingdom Viridiplantae; phylum Streptophyta; class Magnoliopsida; order Asterales; family Asteraceae; genus Bidens; species Bidens hawaiensis. The sequence continues at coordinate 2,208,559 of NW_027491022.1, forward strand.
TTTTCCCAAATAAACGTCCCAATTCGGAATTAAATTCGCCAAATATTTTCGGATGGTCGAAAAATTACCAAATTTGAATAGGGACTCAATGACATGGTCCCTGATGTCTCTGAAAAATTTCAAGTCCTAATATTATGCACATCACAACCTTAACCTAAACAGCCCGTAAGCAAGTGTTTCGGCATTACCTTAGCGGTTTTGGTTTGTTTCCGCCATTCTAACCAACTTTTCAAGCTCTTGTGCTCCTCCTATGTAGGCTAGATACAAGTCCTATATCACAAACCAAGCAAATTTCATCAACATAACAGCCTCTCAACTTAGGGTTTCGGTTAGGGTATAAAATCAAACTTTTGAACCGTAAAAACGTCGTTTAAATCCTATAATCCGTGTTTATGGCCAAAAAAGAGTATGATTCTGATTCCTAACCATGTCTACAATTAAAAAATGTTTTTGGACTATTTTTGGGATTTTTTCATGATTAGGAATGATTTTTAGCAATTAAACTATGTTTATATTATATTAAACACACTTTAATATGTACAAAATTTAATTAAAATAAGCAAATACCTAATTTTCTTGACATATAAACTGAAGTACAGCAGAAGCATCATTTACTTTCTGGAAAAAGTGATATCACAAAATATCTATACCTATTATATAATAAAAGTTTGTTATGTGGGGGGGGGGGGGGTAAAACCCTTCTTGCGGACGGAAAGGTGTTTTGGGCCCATTTTGGCCCAACTCATGGATTTGCTGGCCCGTACGTGAAAATCCAAGTCCAAAATTATTTCGGGTTCGGTTTTTGGCGCAAAAAACATATCGGGTGCGTCAAACAGTGCGAAAACGAGTGTTTTTCGGCTAGTTTTGTGTAAATTTATAAAAACATTCTATACGTTTGTAAAAATCGAAAATATTTTCGTGGATCGCTTAAAATATTTCAAATAAGTGTTTGGTAAGTCTTTCTCAGATTAACGGATGATACAATGCTTGGTTTGTAACTATCTTTTGCGTTTTAATCTATAGCGGGTAGTTAAACGAGCATGTTTTCGTTTAACTTGTTTGCTATCGAACTAAGGCCATATTACCAATATTTTAGCTTAGATTAGACGTATCTCACTTATAGATGGCCCCTCGGGATATCTGGGTCATAACCCGACCTGTTCGGTTAATCGTTCGTTTGTTACGCAAAAAGTGTTTACTTGCTTAATCGGTAAATACGTACCGAGGTGTACCTTGTTTTGGCTCAAATGTCACATTCTCCCCCCTTTAGAAAATTTCGTCTTCCAAATTTGATTATTCAACTTTGTCTTTATTTGGAAACAGGTGCGGGTATTTCTTTTTGAATTCGGATTTCCGTTCTCACGTGAATTCGAGTCCACGTTCTGAATTCCCCCGAACTTTGACTAGAGAGATTTTGTTGTGTCTTAATTGTTTTATTTTTCCCTCTAATATTTCCACCGGTTCTTCAACAAAATTCAGTTTTTCATTTATGTTTAAGTCTTTTAATGGCACGATTTCGATTTCGTCAGTAAGGCACTTTTTCAGGTTTGAAATGTGAAAGACATCATGAATAGAACTCAACTCCAAAGGTAATTTCAGTCGGTAGGATACAGGACCGATCTTATAAATTACTTCATACGGTCCAATGTATCGCGAAGCTAGTTTACCGATTTTTCCGAATCGAATAATGCCTTTCCATGGGGATACTTTTAGAAAAACTTTGTCGCCTATTTCAAAGGATAACGGCTTTCTACGAACATCAGCGTAGCTTTTCTGTCGATCTCGGGTGATTTTCAATTAGCTTGTGATTTTACGGATTTTGTCAGTGGTTTCTTGAATCAAGTCAGATCGTGTAATTTGGGTATCTCCCACCTCAGTCCAGCACAAGGGTGATCTACATTTCCGCCCGTACAGTGCTTCATATGGTGCCGCTTGAATGCTACTATGATAGCTATTATTAAACGAAAATTCAACCAGTGGAAGATGTTGATCCCAGTTCCCACTGAAGTCTACACAAGAGCGAAGTAAATCTTCTAAAGTTTGAATGGTTCGCTCAGATTGACCGTCAGTTTGGGGATGGTAGGCGGTACTTAGGTCAATTCGGGTTCCCAAAGCTTCTTGTAAGGCTTGCCAAAAACGAGGGGTGAAATGGCTATCACGATCAGAAATAACTGAAACGAGTACGCCGTGTCGGGATACGACCTCATTTATATAAATGTGAGCAAGTTTTTTGGTTGTGTAAGTGGTTCGGATTGGAAGGAAGTGTGCGGATTTGGTTAGTCGGTCAACTATCACCCATATTGCATCGTTTCCTCCGGAAGTTTTAGGGAGGTGTGTTACAAAATCCATGGTAATTTGTTCTCATTTCCATTGTTGTATTTCCGGTTGGTGCAACATTCCCGAAGGTTTTTGATATTCGGCCTTAACCCTCGCACAAGTTAAACACTTACCGACATACGTGGCTATATCCTTCTTCATACCGGGCCACCAATAATACTCCTTCAAGTCCTTGTACATCTTATATGTTCCAGGGTGAATGGAGTATTTTGACTTATGGGCTTCGTCCATAATCAAGTCACGCAGATTGCTGAAAGTGGTAATCCAAACTCGGTTTTTGTAATATAAAATTTCATCGGTTCTTTCTTCAAAATTTTGTTCGGTCCCATGCAAGTTTTCATCTTCCAAGTGATCTCCTTTCAGAGCTTCGTTTTGAGAAATACGAATTTGTTCGGTGAGACTGGTTTGGACGATCATTCCAAGTGCTCGGAACCGTAGTGGTTTGATCCTGTCTTTTCTGCTAAAAGCATCTGCCACTATATTAGCCTTGCCCGGATGGTATCGAATCTCACAGTCATAATCATTCAACAGCTCTACCCATCTCCTTTGCCTCATGTTTAGCTCTTTCTGGTCGAAAATATGCTGTAGGCTCTTATGGTTGGTGCATGCTGTACATTTTGTCCCATACAAATAGTGCCTCTAGATCTTAAGTGTGAAAATAACCGCACCCAGTTCCAAAACATGGGTGGTATAATTCTTCTCGTGCACCTTTAATTGTCGAGAAGCGTATGCTATGACTTTGCTTCTTTGCATAATTATGCACCCTAAACCTTTCCGAGATGCGTCATAATAAACTACCAAATCATCAGTTCCCTCTGGAAGACTCAGTATCGGGGCTTGGCAAAGTTTCTGTTTTAGCAATTGAAAAGCCGCTTCTTGATCTTCTCCCCACACATAAACGTGATCTTTTTGAGTCAAAACGGTTAAAGGTTGGGCTATGCTCGAAAATTTAGCAATAAAGCGTCGATAATACCCAGCTAAACCCAAAAATTGGCGGATTTCTTTCGGTGACTTTGGGGCTTGCCAATTTTTAATGGCTTCAATTTTGCTCGGGTCTACATGAATACCGTGTCGGTTAACAACATGCCCTAGAAATTGTACCTCTTGTAACCAGAATTCACATTTTGACAGCTTGGCATACCACTTTTCCTGCCTCAACAGCTCGAAAATGGTTCGTAAGTGCTGATCGTGGTCCTCTTTGGTTTTCGAATATATCAAAATGTCATCAATAAACACGATAACGAATTTGTCGAGGTATGGTTTACAAACTAGATTCATAAGATCCATGAAAACTGCGGGAGCATTAGTTAGTCCGAACGGCATAACTAAGAATTCGTAGTGGCCATAACGAGTTCGGAACGCCGTTTTAGACACATCTTCCTCTTGAATTTTAACTTGGTGGTAACCGGATCGAAGGTAAATTTTCGAGAAATAGTTTACCCCTTGAAGTTGATCAAATAAGTCGTCTATTTGTGGAAGAGGGTATTGGTTTTTGATGGTAACTTTGTTTAATTCCAGGTAATCAATACACATTCTAAAACTTCCATCTTTCTTCTTCACAAATAATACCGGTGCTCCCCAAGGAGAATAACTAGGACGTATGAAACCCTTATCCAACAACTCCTGTAACTGGTTAGATAATTCTTGCATTTCAGAGGGTGCCAGTCGATAAGGTGCCTTAGCAATAGGGGCGGATCCTGGGATTAAGTCAATACGGAATTCAACTTGTCGGTTCGGTGGTAATCCAGGTAAATCGTCAGGAAAGACATCGGGGTATTCACGTACAACAGGAATCTCTTCTATGCGTTTCTCATCAGGGTTCTTTATAGTCACGTTTGCCAAAAATGCCATACAACCTTGGCGTAAACATTTCAACACTTTGAGATGAGACATGAGAGGTAAAATCAAACCAGACTTCTTGTGACATTTGAGCCAAAACTAGGTACACCTCAGTATGTATTTACCAATTAAGCAAATAAACGCCTTTTGCATAACAAACGAACGATTAACCGAATGGGTCGGGTTATGACCCAGATATCTCGGGGGGCCATCTATAAGTGATATACGATATATCCAAGCAAAAATATTAGAAATATGGTCTTAGTTTGATAGCAAACAAGTTAAACGGAAATATGCTCGTTTAACTACCCGCTATAGATTTAAACGCGAAAGATAGTTACAAACCAAGCATTGTATCATCCGTTAAGCCGAAAAAGACTTACCAAACAATTACTTGAAATTTTTTAAGCGATCCGTGAAAATATTTTTGAATTTTACAAACATACAATATGTTTTATAATTTTACACAAAACTAGCCGAAAAACACTCGTTTTCGCGCTGTTTAACGCACCCGATAAGTTTTTCGTGCCAAAACCCGAACCCGAACTAAATTTGGACCGGGATTTTCGTATTTGGGCTTGAGAAATAAGAAACTTGGGCCAAAATGGGCCCATGGACCTCCGATCGCAACAGCAGCCACCCCCCCTTTTTATTCTTTCACATTTAAACTAGATCCTAGATATTTTCAACATTATTTTTTTGAAAAATCTGGATACAAACTCTGCTCCAGCCAGAAAACCTTCAAACCCTAAGGTAAAGAGCTTAAATAAGTAACTTTTGTACTTGTTTAAACTTGTTTAATACCATAAAAACATGTCTTGGTTACTAAAAATCATTCCTAACCGTGTAAAATCCTAAAAATGGTCCATAAACATGTTTTGATCATACACATGGTAAGGAACCTGTTTTGATAGTTTTTTTTGCCATAAACACGGATTAAAGGGTTGAAAGACGTTTTTACGGTTCAAAAGTTCGTTTTTGTGCACTAGCCGAAACCCTAGGTTAAGGGCTGTTATGCTGATGAAAATTTTCTTGGTTTGTGATATAGGACTTGTACCTAGCTTGCTTAGAAGCACAGGAACCTGAAAACTTGATTTAAAAGTCGGAAACGAGCCAAACCCGCTAAGGTAATGCCGAAACACTCGCTTACAAACTATTTAGGTTAAAGTTGGGATGTGCATATTTTTAGGACTTGAAAATTTTCAGGGACATCAGGGACCATGTCAATGAGCCCCTGTTCAAATTTTGTAATTTTTTGACCATCTGAGAATATTTGGCGAATTTATTACAGAATTGGGACGTTTATTTGGGAAAAATAGCTAAAATACTTCAAAAATTATAAAATTTTTCTGGGAACTCAGATTTGATGTATTTTGATAACATATGAATTTTGGGATCATTTGTAGAAGTTTAAAGGTATTTTGTTTATTTGCGTTCGTGTGAACTTTTACAGCCGAATTTGGGCCGAAAAGAATATTGCATGAGCTTTTTACCTTCTGGAACTGATACAGGTTGTTTTGGGACATGATTTGAGTATTCAAGAATTTTTGTGGAATTTTTGGAAATTGTATGGGTAAACGGACGATTTTCAGGCGAAATATTGCTGATAAAATGAATTTTTATAAATTAATAATCAGTAAATAAATTCCAGAAATATTTTTATAAAAATCTACATATTTTAATTGATAAGTGGTTAAATTTTCATAATTTAATGATTAACGGTTAATTAATTATGCTAATATGAATATTAAACAAATTCAGTTTTTATAACAACCGGCAAGTTCGCGACTAACGAACCTGCGGGAATATCAAAATACCAAGAGTGATCAAAAATCATATTTTTGAACTAATTAAGTAAAAACGAACTTCTCTATGAAAAACCTGGACAATCCGGATGGATTGTGCGCGTTCCTTCTTAAATCAAACTGAATAAACGGAAACGGGCCCCGTGGGTAATCCGGGACCCCAGTAGGTGATCCTTCTTTATAACTTAATCACTTTATTAACCAATACATTTACCCAAGCTTATTTTCCCATAACTGTTTTCTGAACGTGTAAACAAACAACTTGGCCCAGCTCGGAAAACGGGAATCTGAGCCAAGTTCGGTTTTGTGTATTAGACATTGAACAACATCACAACCTAAGCCTATTGCCACTTTCTGGGTGTTCCAGCTACACCCAGATTAGTTATACGGCCCAATTTAGTATTGAGATTATAATAATATTAAAATATTAATATTATTATAATATTGATAATAGGAACTACTGATATCGGACCGAACAAACCACGAGCTGATACAGTACTGAATATCTACTAAACCGTGAGTTTCATGACCCCACTTTTAAACTGTTTTACGAACTTTTGGGATGAAAAGCATGTTTGCTTATATCTATATACTTATCAGAAACATGTGATGATGTGAATTATCTAAGTGCTAACACACGAAAGTCCCCACGATCACAGTGATTAACTTCTAGCCGGTGCCTTGTGAATAGTACTATTGGTTTGACAAACCCAGGCGGGGCCAGCATGGTTGCTGAGACCTTATCCCGTTTGTACATGTCCATATTTTTACGAACCAGCTATGTAGTGTTAGACATAGCTACCGGGGCATGTTGTGGGCGGAAAGGGGCCACAGTGGTTGATTGAGCGTGGGAAATGGAGGCACGCAGCACGAACAGTCCAGGCTTCACTGTAGCCTAGCATAATTACATCACATACATCATTTACATACATACATACTTATCTCATGATTACAAGTACTGACTTGTGAATTCTCATTACTGTTTTCTTGAAACTCGTGAAACTCACCAACTCTAGTAGTTGACCCGTTTTAAACTGCTTTTCAGGTGTACCTAAATCGGAATGATTGGGTGATCTGTCATTTGCCTGAAGTGTGTGGTTGATGCTATGTGAATAGAAGCAAAGGCGTTAGTAGTAAGAACGTTTAGTTAACGAACTAGTTTTGTTTGTACCACCTAGACTGTAAAACAATGATAGAACGAAGAAATGTAATATAATGTAAATTTATTGATTGTTTATTGGATTACATCGAAACAGAAGGCAAGTGGGCAACAAGCTGCGCCGCTACCCCTTTTTGAATCGCAAAACCCAAAAATCCGACCTGCCTGATTCGAACGAGCGACCTAAGGATGGTTATGATAACACTACAGTCCTCCGCTCTACCAACTGAGCTGAGGTCGGTTTTAATGTTTGTAATGTTTCTTTGTAAACAATGTGTTGATACCAGATGTGTCTGTTACATTCCCGTTTTATGCTTCCGCATTGTGCTAGTCGGGGTGTGACACTTCTCTCCCTGTACTATAATCATCTCACCATTCGAAAAGGGAATTTTAACTATCTTGTCGTTACACACAATCTCTGCCTTATACTTGGTTAACCAGTCCATGCCGACAATAACATCAAAACTTCCTAACTCTACCGGGAGTAGGTCAATAAGGAATGGGTGGTCATTAAGAATAATGGAACAATTTTGGATTATTTGGTTGACAGTTATAGAGTTACCGTTAGCAAGTTCTATAGTATAGGGATTTCTATCGTATAGGGATTTGTTAGTTATTAACTGGCATATTACCCAGGGATATAAAGCTAGTGGAAACAAAGCTTCTATCGGCACCCGTGTCAAATAATACAGAAGGATATTGATCAGTAACAACAAATGTACGTGTTACTACGTTCGGGTCTTGTCGTGCTTCTCCTGACCCGATAACAAACGCGCGTCCTCGAGGCGCACCAGACGTCGATGCTTGGTTCGGTCTAGTAACTGCTCTTGGATTCAACTTGGGGCAATTTCTTCTAATATGTTATGTACTGCCACATTCATAGCAGGCACGGTAGGTGGTTGCAGCTGCAGTTTGCTGGTTAGTTTGTTGGCGGATTGGCTGAGGTCTGGGTGGCTGTGGACGACGAGGTTGAGTTGTTTGGGTTGATCGGTTCACAAATTCTGTACCTTCTCTGCAATTATGGGCATAATGCCCAGTTCGACCACATTTCTGGCATACCGGGAATCCGAATTCTCCCATATGATGGTAATTACATTTATCGCACTTTGGCAAGGGTCCCTTATACCTGTCCTACTTCGTATCGGAACCAGTTATAGCATAATTTCTTATTGTTGGACGTGCACGTTTACTTGTTGACCTTCCTTGTGATCCTGATCCAAAATTGGTTCGCTTCATACCCGATGATTCCCCGGCTATTCTCAACACTCCGCATCTTACCAAGTCAAAAGTCACAATGCCGGCTTGAGTCACGGCATTCTCGAACGATGTGTGACCCATGGAGTTTACCAAACTTCTCACTTCTGGGGCTAAACCCCAAATATAACGTTCAATTCGTTTGTCTTCGGGAGTTACTAACCAGGGTACAGACGAGCCAGTTCATTGAAGCGGTTGGAATACCCTAGGTGATCCGCTCCTTTCATTTCCAGACTCCAGAGTTCATGTTCTAACCTTTGTATTTCATTCTTTGGGCAAAAATGTTCTAGCATCAATGTTTTGAGTTCAGCCCATGTCATGCGATTGACCGTATCTTTTCCTTTTATTTGCACCGTAGTATTCCACCACATTATTGCGTGATCAGTAAACGTAGAGGCAACATACTTGACAATGCTTTCCGGTGGACAATTGCTGATATTGAGGAGAGATTCAGTCTTTTCGATCCATTTGATTAACCCGTTTGGCCCGTCAGTGCCCTTAAAGTCAATCGGTTTACAGGCCATAAAGTTTTTGATCGAATATTCCCTTTGAGGGGGATTAGGGTTGTTATTGTTGTTGTTTGGGTTCGATGGAAGATTATTTTTGTTGACATTATTTGTATCCGGTGGGGGATTATTGGCATTGGGAGGGGCATTGTATTAGGTGGGGATTATTATTTGTGTCTGTTTCAGTGTTGGTTGGAGGAGCATTATTAATCGGTTGTTGGTTTGTTTGCATATTTGCGTTTACACCGGCAGTCACCTGTGTTACAATAAGTGGAATTACTGCCTACATTTGCCGAGCAATCATCTCGGCTATTTCTGCCTCAGTCATGGGGGTTGGTTTCTTTGGGGCCATTCCATAATGACAAACAAATGTAAGCCAATTAATACTAATTCCACTCTACAGCACTGTGTAACAATAATCACAATAAATGTTGTACAGGTCAACCAGATAACATACTGACATTTCACGAATTGTTCTGTACATTGATAGTAAGAGGTACATAGACTTAGCCTGATAAAGGCCAGTACTTGCATGTATATATCAAAAGCTGTCACTAAGTGACTGTTAGACTTAACCCTGACGTGCTTGTATTAATGTACAAAATTGTGCCCCATGTTAACATAACATACTACTATATACATACATGAAGTATCCAAAGATCACGTACACATATCTGTAACATCCTGCATCTATCCGTACAAACGATAGAGTAACCACTAACAAAAAAAAAACAACACCATAATCATCCGGTAACAGTTCCACAGTCGAACTGTCACCCTATCCAAACACCAACGGTGGTAGGCATCTGACTGCTGCAAGTTCAGTACTATCTGATGTAACGTCGATAGGCACTGGGTCACGTCCCTCCTTTCCTGGTTAATGTTAGCTATGGCTATCAAGTGGTCTATCACACGGTCAGTCAGGACAGCCATCCAAGAGTTGTTTCCTTCGTTTGGGAGATCAGGGCGAGGAGTAGGTATACTCAACGAACGGGAAGTATCCGCTCTAGGACGGGAAGGTCCTCTCCAGTAGTGGGTAGATCTAAATGGAATCGAGGTAGGGTCAATCAGGGTTACAATACGAGCAATCCGTCGGACTCGTGCAGCAGCTGAAGTAGTCGGAGATTGGTGGACAGGTGGAGTAGGTGATCTGACTATTCTAACAGGTGAACGATACTGACTGGTAACTTCGTTTTGACCTCTGTATGGTGACCTAGGTGGATAACTATCTCATCTGTAGCCGGATAGGTCAGGCACGTTTCTAGGTAGCTCTCTGCATATCACTTCCTCTTCAATCTCTACTCATTCTCCTCCGGATCCTCTTCTGGGTCCTCCTCTGATTCCTCCTCTGGATCCTCCTCTGATTCCTCCTCTGGATCCTCCTCTTCAACAGAGATTACCGGTTCTTCTTCTGGTACGTAGTCGTTATTCCTTGACATGACTCTGCACAAAGGTTAGTTATAAGAATAATATCTATTGCTAGCGGTAACTATTATCGAGGAGATTAGTTAATTAAGCCAAATTTAATATTAATTATATTAGAATATAATATTTGTTTTATTAATATTTTAATTTTAATTATTATTAAAATCAATACTGAATATAAATGAATATAATATTCATAATAAAATTTACCGTCATCAACAGTATCATACGTACACGTATTCATACACTTTGTTCCAAATAAGCACGTATGAGTGTTACATATATACATATACTTACACATTACCTTTCATACACATATGTTGCCACTTTTACCTAACCACATGTTCCGCGACTTCTCCCCGAATTCCCTCGTACAAGCAAGTATGTTATTATGTTCCGGACCATAATAACTCACTTGCCCAACAAGTTCATCCTGGCATCCATCAGTATATAATATTAATTTATTATTTAAATATTTCCCAGAGTTAATCAAGCCTACGGTTATATTTTAGGTACCCTAAGGGATAACCTAATTCTTTATAACCAATGGCTCTTATACCAACTTCTGTCACACCCCGACAAGCACAATGGGGAAGCGTAAAACGGGAATGTAACAGACACCTCTGGTATCAACACATTATTTATAAAGAAACATTACAAACTAATTTACAATATATTACATTTCCTTGTTTTGTCATCGTTTTACAGTCTAGGTGATACAAACCAAACTAGTTCGTTAACTATACGATCTTACTACCAACTCTCTTGCTTCTATTCACATAACATCAACCATACACCTTGGGCAAGTAACAGATCACCAAATCATTCCGATTTAGGTAAACCTGAAAAGCAATTTAAAACGGGTCAACTACTAGAGTTGGTGAGTTCCACGAGTTTCAAGAAAACAGAAATGAGTATTCACAAGTTAATACCTGTAGTCATGAAATAAGTATGTATGTATGTAAATGATGTAATTATGCTAAGCTACAGTGAAGCCTTGACTGTATGTGTTGCGTGCATCCATTTCCCACGCTCAATCAACCACTGTGGCTCCCCTTCCGCCCACAACATGCCCCGGTAGCTATGTCTAACACTACATAGCCTGCTTGTATAAATATGGTCATGTGCAAATGGCGCTTTGTGACACGGCAGCCAGGCCGATTCCGTTTGGTTTTGTCAAACCAATAGTACTATTCACAAGCCAACGGCTCGAAGTTAATCACTGTGATCGTGAGGACTTTCGTGTGTTAGCACTTAGATAATTCACATCAATACATGTTTCAGGTATGTATATATAATCAAACATGCTTTTCACCCCAAAAGTTCGTAAAACAGTTTAGAAGTGGGGTCATGAAACTCACTATTTAGTAGATAATCAGTAGCACGTCGGTTCGAGGTTTGTATAACATGCAATCACGGTTTCCTAGAAACAATATTATAATAATATTAATATTTTAATATTATTATAATCTAAATACTAAACTCGGCTGTATAACTAATCTGGGTATAGCTGGAACGCCCAGAAAGTGGCAATAGGCTTAGGTTGTGATGTTGTTCAATGTCTAATACTTAAAACCGAACTTGGCTTAGAGTCCCGTTTTCCCAGCTGGGCCAAATTGTTCATTTACGCGTTCAGAATATAGTTATGGGGAAATAAGCTTGGGTAAATGTATTGGTTAATAAAATGATTATGTTTTAAAGAATGATCACATACTGGGGTCCCGGATTAGCCACGGGCCCGTTTCCGTTTATTCAGTTTGATTTAAGAAGAAACGCGCACAATCTATCCGGATTGTCCAGGTTTCTCATAGAAAAGTTCGTTTTTACTTAATTAATCCAAAAATATGATTTTTGATCATTCTTGGTGTTCTGATATTCCCGCAGGTTCGTTAGTCGCGAACTTGCCGGTTTTTATAAAAACTGCATTTGTTTAATCTTCAAATTAGCATAATTAATTAACCGTTAATCATAAAATTATGAAAATTTAGCCACTTATCAATTAAAATATGTATATTTTTAGAAAAATAATTCTGGAATTATTTACTGATTTATTAATTTATAAAAATTCATTTTATCAGCTATATTTCGCTTGAAAATCGTCCGTTTATCCCAAAAAATTTCCAAAAATTCCACAAAAATTCCTGAATACTAAAATTATGTCCCAAAACAACCTGTATCATTTCCAGAATGTAAAAAGCTCGTGCAACATTCTTTTCGGCCCAAATTCGGCTATAAAAATTCACACGAACGCATATGCACAAAATATCTTTAGACTTCTCCAATTGATCCCAAAATTCATATGTGATCAACATACATAAAATATGAGTTCCCAAAAAAATTTCATAATTTTTGAAGTATTTTAGTTATTTTTCCCAAATAAATGTCCCAATTCGGTAATAAATTCGCCAAATATTCTTGGATGGTCAAAAAATTACCAAATTTGAACAGGGACTCAATGACATGGTCCCTGATGTCACTGAAAAATCTCAAGACCTAATATTATGCACATTATAACCTTAACCTAAACAGCCCGTAAGCGAGTGTTTCGGCATTACCTTAGCGGTTTTGGTTCGTTTCCACCTTTCTAACCAACTTTTCAAGCTCTTGTGCTCCTATGTAGGATAGATACAAGTCCTATATCACAAACCAAACAAATTTCATCAACATAACAGCCTCTCAACTTAGGGTTTCGGTTAGGGTATAAAATCAAACTTTTGAACCGTAAAAACGTCGTTTAAACCCTATAATCCGTTTTTATGGCCAAAAAAGAGTATGATTCTGATTTCTAACCTTGTCTACAATCAAAAAAATGTTTTTGGACTATTTTTGGGATTTTTTCATTGTTAGGAATGATTTTTAGCAATTAAACTATGTTTATATGATATTAAACACAATTTAATATGTACATAATTTAATTAAAATAAGCAAATACCTAATTTTCTTGACATATAAAATGAAGTACAGCAGAAGCATCGTTTACTTTCTGGAAAAAGTGATATCACAAAATATCTATACCTATTATATAATAAAAGTTTGTTATGTGGGGGAGGGGGGGTAAAACCCTTCTTGCGGACGGAAAGGTGTTTTGGGCCCATTTTGGCACAACTCATGGATTTGCTGGCCCGTACGTGAAAAGCCAAGTCCAAAATTATTTCGGGTTCGGTTTTTGGCGCGAAAAACATATCGGGTGCGTCAAACAGTGCGAAAACGAGTGTTTTTCAGCTAGTTTTGTGTAAATTTATAAAAACATACTATACGTTTGTAAAAATCGAAAATATTGTCACGGATCGCTTAAAACATTTCAAATAAGTGTTTGGTAAGTCTTTTTCGGCTTAACGGATGATACAATGCTTGGTTTGTAACTATCTTTTGCGTTTAAATCGAGAGCGGGTAGTTAAACGAGCATGTTTTCGTTTAACTTGTTTGCTATTGAACTAAGGCCATATTACCAATATTTTAGCTTATATTAGACGTATATCACTTATAGATCCCCCCCCCCCCCCCCGGGGATATCTGGGTCATAACCCGACCCGTTCGGTTAATCGTTCCTTTGTTACGCCAAAAAGTGTTTATTTGCTTAATCGGTAAATACGTACTGAGGTGTACCTTGTTTTGGCTCAAATGTCACACTAATCTACTTATTATTACAAACCAAATGAATGAATAAATAGATTACAAACCCAAATAAACATTACAACCTTATCGAATGAACAAACAACCACTTGAATGAACAAACACATCAACACAATTATTCAACCGAACACAAGGCCATGGCTAGGTTATGAACATCTATCACACATCCAAATATGCAATAATCACAAGACCAAAAAATGGTTCCCCTTTGACCCTAAAATTTCGGCCCAAACTTTAACCAAACTGAAAGTTTCGGGTTTTGTCCAAACAACACAATCAATCATCCAAATGACTTAGTTTTTCAAGATTAACACATGCATGTAAAGTATAACCTTGAAAAACCATGGGGTACCGAGCCCTAATAATACTCGAGGAATGTAGGGCGTAATGCTCTTTATAACGTAAGATATGAAAGTAAGTTAATACAAAAGAAAGTATGAAAGTATGAAAGTATGAATGAAAGAATATAAGTTTATGTGTATTGTATAGTGTATGATTAACTAGAACTCACTCAGCGTAGCTGACTTTTAGTATGCACGCAGGTGAGTAGAATGAGACAGCTAGCTTGAGCGGGCACATGGTGGGCGAATAGGAGACTGGCATCTGAAGACTCAAGATGTTTTAATGTAATTGACGTTTATTTTGAAAGACAAGAATGTTTAATTAAGGCAAGTTTTGGATTGCTGTAACGTTTCATGAAAGTTTTTATATTCCGCGAAAGTTTTAATGAACTCTGATTTGTAAGAACTGTGTTTATGAGTAAATCCGACGCTAAAGTAGGGCTACCGGGTTCGGGGCCTTACATTTCATTGTCTACCTCCAACCGAGCACACATATTGTGCCTCTTCTCGAATTTAAGGCCATCAGTTCTGCAAAATAATAAGAATAGTCAGTACAAATAAATGCATAAACGATAGTTGAGGTTTGTTAAAGAGGAATGGTGTCTTCAGTAACCTGTTCCGTAGTAATATGCGTACCTACACAATTCAAACAAACAGTCAGTAATCAGTCAATAGAAACCCTAATTTCGAGACATGGGGTTACGATAACGATAATCGATATCTTACCAAGGTCGAAACAGAGCTAATGGCTGTATTCGAAGTAGTATAAAGCACAGATAGAAAATCTCGAGTAAACAGGTGATGCACGAGCAAGACGGTTTTTCAATTAGGTTTAAATCGGGAGAGAAAATGTGTGAAAAAGTTTTTAAGTCCCCCTTTTATACCTCACGTTTGGTTGGTACAGTAGAATTTTGTCATCTAGTGCACGGCAGTTGTCATTAAATTCAAATTAATTGTACCTCCCGTGCTCGAGCATACAGCCAAAGATAGCTTTTTCCAATATACTCGGGTACATATTGTAGTACATGCTCGACATTCAAAGAAAATTGGTTTAAATGTTCATTAATGGTTTGCTTGAAAGTAAGTATACTCGAGTGATAGTTAGAAAAAGTTTATCCTTGTGAGATATTTCATCACTGTGTTCGAGTACACCCATGCTCGAGACCCTTAACTAATATCTTTGCCAACTAATGTGAAGTCGCAGATGCTCGCGTATAAGGTTATACTCGTGAAAACAAGTATGCTCGAGCAACTTAAACATTTTCTAACCCTAAAAACATATGCTCGAAGTATATAAGAATAATCAGTTAATCATTTATACTCGAGACACATTCCAAACACCTCAACTCTTATTCGAACAAACTTAGATAATCCTGTGAACACCTATGCTCGGAGAGTATATGTATGCTCGACAATACTTAATTTATCATGTGATCATATTTGCTCGAAAGGCTACATATGAGATATCTATGCTCGAAACAAAGAAAGTATACAGAGCATATCATTATGCTCGAAGAGCAACAAATGAGATATCCATGCTCGAAACACTTGGGAAAGGTTTCCGAGCATATCATTGTGCTCGAAGAGCAACAAATAACACATACAACTCAAAAGTAAGCTCGAAGTACACTCTAATACTTAGACCATACTCGAAATTACATAGAACAAAACAGATTGCATTTGTGAACACATCATCATTTGTCTAGCAGACTAGACAAATACCACACTCAAACTTTGCTTAACACAAATAGATATATCATTTGAACCCCTGTTTTTTATTTAAGCATAAGTTTAAGGTGAATAAGAGATCAAAATCCTGTTAAAATTCATTTCATACCATTTTGGAGAGATCTCAACATGGGATCAGATTGTCCAAAATCTTTCACACCAATTCATAGTCAGCCTTATTATGATCTAAGTCAGGTTGACATTGGGTAGTATCACTTTGCATGATTATCATAACATTTGTGATCTGCTTAAAATTCAATTGAAGCATTAGTGAAGAATGGTTACATTTTGGACTTCAGGTTGTTCCTTATCTCTTCTTAAAGCTTATTTAGCTTTCTTCAATCACCCCAATTTGACTTCAACCCCCTGATGCCTTGGTCAAAATTTGTTTTGATGAGCATTTTATTTAAATATAGATATATATATCAAACTATAAGGTTGAACGTTGGACTTACATGCCATCCGGACTTACATGCCTTAAATTCAGAGTGTTTAGGACTTATTTGTATGCCCCACCCTTGTAGTTCCCTTAGTGCCCTTTGAAGTCATGATCTGTTAGTACACGGTATACTATTTTTGAATCATTTTTCTCTTTCTATATTTTTCTTTTCCGTTCTTTTATTTTTGATAAGCTTTTGTATAGCAATACTTTTAAATCTGCTCAGATACTTTGTAAATAAATTTTGCGTGACCAAAACACCAACAGGCTTGTGTATGATTGGATAATTGCCTTTCTGCCTATCATTCGTTGAGATATACAAAGAAACATACCTTGGTCTTCAAATGAGTCACCACAACAGACTTAACATGATCATTATACTTGTATCAATTATGTGATTACACTCATGAAAAGATACCATACAAAATGTCAATTTATTGATCAAAGATCCTTTAAGCCTATAATCCATGGGTTAGGAGTTTAAACAATATACTATCATTTCCCAAAAGTTTGATTCAATCTCCACATAAAACATTTTAAGCTTTTTCAAAGCTTGGAACTGAATAATAGTATTATCATTTCTCTTATGTGTTCACCGAAAATTGTTTGCTTAGTCAAAAAATCATTTATGTGACAAAAAGTAATCCCCGAATCCCATCGCAACTGGAACAGACGCAGATAGAGACGAAACCTAATCATCTAATTATACAAGAGGACGATAGGGACAAAACCTCTACTAGCGCCCTAGTCAAACAGAAACGAGGCTTAAACCTCAAGAAGTAAAAGGAAAAGAACCTAGAGTGATAGCATGCTACTCCTCAGCTAAACAATTACGCGCAAAGCAGGTCGAGAGGATAAGAAACGAACGGGAGAATTTAAGGACCGAGATGAACTATAACGCTAACGACACGAGCATTAGCCATATCTTATCCCTACAAAGACAGAACCCAAACACAGTCAAGCACAAGTAGCATTTAGAACATGGTAGGTAACAGTAAACTTCTAATAACGTTGATAAAGTGTTATTAATTGTTTACCTTACCCGCCATCCTAAGCACCCCTGCCCCTAACCATATTAGCATACCATCTAACACATAAGCAATTATACACATAATGAAATTCTAAAACTGAATGACTAAACAATTAAAATTACCTCTTGGCGTGCAGCTACTCGCGGTTGGCATTTCTAGTCTTTTCTTTTAAAGTTCGAGTCCAAGCATTAAAAATGCTTGGATCCCTCGAACCATGGCTCTGATACCAACTTGTAAGAACCCAAACCCCGGGAATCCTACAGTTGGTCATCATATCCAAAAATTCTAAAAAATTTAAAGCCAAACAATTTCATCTTATTAAAATCGTCTCAGAGTAATAAACAGCGGAATAAGGAATATCAAAATTTCCAAAACCGGGAAAATGTGATTTTAAACCCAAAGCAATTCATTTTATTTTAAAACCTATTCAAACTATATAATCAGCGGAAAATCACAAGTACTAAAACAAGTTCCCCAAATGCGGGAATGATGCCCAAAACAAACTTTAGTTATATCTAGTAATAGTTAAAAAGAAATAGTGTTCATTATTGAAATCCCCGACTAGATATGCCTTCAACCATCCAAGTAGTCTCGAGCACGTCCAAGCGATAAGCATCCTCCTCTAAACCTGAAACTCACACTAACATACACACAAAGTCAGCTTGAGCTGAGTGAGTTCAAGTTTAAATAATTGACATTTAAATAAATCATTCCAAGTGTTTAAATATAAAAACGGGAACTGGACAGTTAGGCCATAATAAACAATAATAAGTCATTCTTATACATCTATATAATTATATCCCTATACTTAACATCCAAGTAATAGCATCAGGGTCGAGCACACGTACAACCCAAACACGTAATATCCAAGTAATAACGTCAGGGTCGAGCACACGTACAACCCAAACACATAATAACATTCCATCCGATGGTGATAATGCCATACGTGCCTCCCCCCTTATGGGATTTCCAGGGCCCGCCACAGAATTTTATAACCTGAGTAGTATAGTTTGGCCCGGCTAAGATCACCATCCATCCGTATGCAAACGCAAAGTAGGCATACGCAAACATCCTTAGTCGATAACGACTAATTAACATCGCCAATTATTGGCCATAAAGTAATGCATGTATAAACATGCGTGTATGTGTGTGTGTGTGTGTATATATTTCATTCCAAAATATATCATAATGAAAGTAAGCCTATGGTCATAAGGTAACACATGCGTATACATACATAAATATCATCTCAAGACATGCTATGATACAAGTAAGCTTATAAACTTGAGCCTTGGCCATAAGTAATATATATAACCTTAAGGAATATATGACCCTAAACGAGTCTCAAATATCCTAAGGCAAAGAATATAATTCACACATATTTTCATGAGCCCACAAACACAAGTAAGGCCATGTAATACCATCAATTAGTTTAAACGAGTAAAAATCGGGTAAAGTTGTAATATGGTGTGTATGCTAGCCCAAAACGTAAAAATGTAAGAAAGGGCATTATGAACTCACCTGACACGAGGCACCAAGTCACCACGAGCTAGAGGGCCCCTAAGTAATTCCACAACTCACGTGCCTATCGGATTATATACAATAGTTACTAACGGCACCGAAGGGACTCGTTTATCGTACGAGGAGTTCTAATATGGTTCAAGTTACCTAGAGCCTCACCAAGTTCAATTAAAACAGCCCCCGGGGCCTTATATTTACCAAAACGACCCATAGTTACTCCCGAGAACAAAGAATTCCCAAATTACCCCCCGGAAGCACTAGATGAGACTAATATGCGCGTTTAAGAGTTGTTTAGGCACTTAACATCCAACTCAGCCCCGTGTGGACCTAATTTGATAAATTCACAGCCAACAAATCCACACGACACTACACGAGTTGAATGGGTCGGTAACTCACAAGCACAACGCACCAACTATTCAATAAACGCGAATACGCGTTGTACCGACCCGTTTGAGTAACCGACAACCAATTCAGCCCCAATACTTATAAAAATAATTTTCCAACAGTCCGTAAGCCGAACCGAAGTCACCTGAACTGAATTGGTCATTAATTACTTCAACACTCGCGTTAAACGCAACAATTCACTATTCTAGACAACCGAATCCTAACTTTCAATCTACCACTAGTTGACCAATCAAACGAGCACCAAAGTGCAATATTTACCAGAGTTTAATAAATGTATTAGGTTTATAAAGATGTTTTTATTATATTTTTCTAGTGGATACAAAAATCATAAAAATTCCTCCAACACAGAAAGGTACGTTCAGCTATTGCATTGCGCAGCAAAAGTGTTTTATTTGTTGAAAAATCATTACCAGACCAAATTAAACAATTCCAATTGGGTTGTAATATTAACTCAAAATATGAAGTTCCAGAAGCGAAACCAACCAATTTGGACTTGTAGAAAAAGAGCTATGATGTTGGGAAGACAGACCAGAATCCGTCACCCCAAAAATTACAAATTATACCATCAGCTTTGACACACGTTTTTATAAAATCATAAAAACCATTCAAATCTCGTCCAAAAATTACAAATTATACCTTACTGGAAATTAGACGCAAAGTAGAATATCATGGAATCAAGAATCGATCAAAAAAATCAATTTTCATCGAGTTACAGACCAAACAATAAACAAGTACGAATCTGTCAGCAACTGTTTTAATCAAAACTCAAACCCTAATATGATTACGACATCTCTAGAACGATTTAATGGTGAAAAAGGCATCCCTTGATGTAGTACTAACCTGGAATTGATTGAATATGGATTGGAATTGGCTGAATGAGGAATCAAAACGTGATGGGTGTGGCTGCAAAAATCACCGATCGCAACAAGTCTTGGGGCAGCCTAAGGGTTAACAAGGTTTGGGTAGTTTACATAATGAGCCCCTCCACTTGCAATATGAGAAGTCTTGAGCCAAGAGTTAAATAATTAATCTTTTAAGAATGACCAAGAGGCCCCTCAAGTTGAAAGATCAAATCCCGTTTAACATACAAACTCTACACACGTGCATGTCGTTAAACGTGCATGTAAACTACCCGTTTAACAAGGTTTGGGTAGTTTACATAATGAGCCCCTCCACTTGCAATATGAGAAGTCTTGAGCCAAGAGTTAAATAATTAATCTTTTAAGAATGACCAAGAGGCCCCTCAAGTTGAAAGATCAAATCCCGTTTAACATACAAACTCTACACACGTGCATGTCGTTAAACGATAATTAGTGGGTGCTGCAAACTAATCTAGTCATTTAAGTTACCAGAGGTGATGTCTTGAGCAAAAGGATGGACAAACGGACTTTTAAAATGTATTAAAAGGCTCCTATATTAGAAAGATGAAATCCCGCCTTTTAAACAAAAATTTGTAAACGATCGAGCTGATTAACAAAATTTACGGGCGTTACATCACTCAGTTTTGAGTGATCTTTCACTCCAATCACACAAGTATTTTATCGAGCAAACTTGAAATTTATCATGTCAATGCGTGTGCTCGACAGACTTAGCTCAAATTTGTCATTTCAATGCATGTGCTCGTTGTACTTTTATGTAGTTTCATTTTGCTCGAGTACAAGACATGTGCTCGAAATACATAGAAATGATTCAAGACACTGTCATTGTGCTCGAGCCACAGACATGTGCTCGAAAGACAAGAAATGCTTTCAAGACATATTTTCATGCTCGAATATTAGATACATGTCACTTGTGCTCGAAATACTTGAAAATTTTCAAGTATGATTGTCTGTGCTCGAGGAGCAATAAACACAACTCCAAGCACAAATCCATGCTCGAAATACTTAAAACTACAAAATATATCCTGTATGCTCATAATTAAGTACCAGACACAAGAATAACACAGATATATCAATTTTCAAACAAACAATTAAATATACATGATTCAATCAATCAACATTGTCATTCAAGCATACACCGAATCATGCAACTTATCACAGTGAGCAACAAAACATAGTCAGTAAGCCCTCACCTAAGCACACATCATCAATCAAATTTCATCAGCATTTATCATACATAGGCATTTTAACAGAAAGTGAAACCTGGTCTTATCTAATGGTTTGGTGAACAAGTCAGCCAAGTTATCAGTTGTGCCTACCCGTTTCATTTCTATTAAGCCTTTTTAACTACAGTTCCTAATAAAGTGATGCCTAATTTAAATGTGCTTAGTTTTAAAGTGTTGCACTAGATTTTTAACTATGAACATGGCAGCAGTGTTATCAATTAAGATAGGGGTAGGTAAGAAATTCAGGCCATAGTCCAGCAGTTGATTTTGTATCCATAAAACCTATGCAGAGCAAGCAGATGCAGCAATGTATTCAGCTTCAGCGGTTGAGATAGACACTGTAGTCTGTTTTTTACATTGCCAAGACACCAACCTGTTTCCTAGAAACTGGCAGCCTCCTGAAGTTGATTTCCTACTCATGTTGCAACCATCATAGTCGCTGTCTGTATAGGCTATCAAATCAAAAGAAGGGTTCTTTGGGTACCAAATCCCCAAATCTGGTTTTCCTTTAAGATATCTGAATATCCTCTTCATAGCTAGCATGTGGGAGACTTTTGGATAGACTTAAAATCTTGCACAGACACACACAGCAAACATAATATCTGGCCTAGATGTTGTTAGATACATCAAAGATTCTATCTTGGCCCTATACTCATGCTGGTCCACTGGCTCTCTCTTCTCATCATGTACCATCTTCTCATGTGTGTCTATTGGTGTGGACACTGTCTTGTAATTATGGCACTTGAATTTGTTGAGAATGTCTTGAACATATTTTTATTGATTAATGAAGATGCCATCTGCCTTCTGTTGTACTTGAAGCCCAATGAAGAAATTCATTTCTCCCATTGACTTCATCACCTGTTCAAAGTGCTAACACATTTGTTTGTTTGTTGAACCAAAGATGATGTCATCAACATGCACTTGTAAAAGTAGGAGATCTTTCTTCCATCTCTTGTAAAACAGAGTCTTGTCTATGGCTCCACTATAGAATCCATTGTCCAACAGATGATTTAACAGCTCATCATACCAAGCTCGAGGAGCTTGATGTAATCCATACAATGCTTTACTGAGCTTGTACACCTTGTTGGGATGGATTGGATCTTCAAATCCAGGTGGTTGTGCCACATAGACTTCTTCATCTATCTTTCCATTCAGAAATGCAGACTTTACATCCAATTGATAGACTTTGATGTTCATGTATGCAACATAAGCTAGAAAGATTCTGATGGCTTCTAGTCTTGCAACAGGAGCAAAAACTTCTTCAAAGTCCACTCCTTCTTGTAAGCACCCAAGAGCCACCCGCCTTGCTTTATTCTTAATGACAATTCCTCTTTCATCCTTCTTGTTTATGAAAACTCACTTGGTTCCAATTTCATATTTTCCTCTGGGTTTGTCAATCAAATCCAAGATATGTAAGTCTCTGAACTGAGCCAACTCTTCATGCATAGCTTCCACCCAGCTGTTGTCTTTCAAAGCTTGATTTATGTTCTTTGGCTCAACTTGTGACAGGAAACATGCATAAAGACATATGTTTGTGCAACATCTTGAAAATACCACATTCAAGTATTGGGCTAAAAATGACAATTCTAAAACTTAAAGGGGTTAAAATGAAAATTTTGAGTTTCCAGACCCATCGCGCTACGCGATGGGTGGAAAGATTTAATCATTGCACTACGCGATGCCATTCCTAGAAATTCTGAAAAAAGGGGGCACCGCGCTACGCGATGGTCCAGGATCAAAAGGGCATCGCGCTACGCGATGACCCCATTAAGCAAACCAGTGACACGTGGTTAACCACATGTCAACACGTGGCACTTCCTGGTTAATTGCGGTGTCGCACTACGCGATCGCCCTGGGAAAAGACCATCGCGCTACGTAATGGCCTTCAAAACTTCGCCTATAAAAGGGGGCTACAGGATTAAACCCCATTCATCACAATTTCACACTTACAACCACCCACTTAGTGTTGGGAAGCGTGCTAGCTTTGCCGAGAAGTTCCGAGGTCCGTTTTCTTGAAGTTCGTGCGAGAATTGGAGTTCTAACTCGTCGTAGATCAGTTAAACGAATAGGAAACAAGGTTCTACCAATCAAGCTGGCATTCTGTATTAGTATTAACATTCCCGAGTACTTATTAAGGTAGGGGTTCTGCCTAAATATTATTTTATATGGCTTAGATCATAGTTAGGGGTATAGCCCAAAACCTTGATCATCATTATTATGATTATAAATGCAAAGGTTATAGTTAAAATGATGTTTCTTCATGATTAAGAAACATAAGCTTTTATATACAAGCAGATATAGTAGTTTCTTCACAACTAAGAAACGTAAGATTTTACATACCAGGGTTATAGTCAATTCAATGTTTCTTCTTGACGAAGAAACTAATCAATAGATGTTTCTTTATGAAAAAGAAACTCAACACATGATTTTTAAACAAATGAAAAGACCACGAGTATAAATATTTTATTCAAACAAATGATTAGTCAAGGTTTAAAGCTATCAAAACTAGACTAAAGGTCTGTAGCTGGATCAAGAGACGATCCGGGTATTTATATAAATCTATTTTGTTATAGATCAGTCCCATTCATTCACAAGGGTTTTCAAACGAGATCACCACATCATTCAGAAAAGACAATCACAATCACAGGTGAATACGTTAAACCTTTTACAGTCAGATAAACGGGTTGTTTATCTTAAACAGTCAGTCAAATATGAGATTACGTGATCTCTACATTTTAAGAGATTACGTGATCCCTAAGTTACAAGGTAGATAATAAAAGCAACTCAGACCGAGTACACATGTGTCTGGATCCAAACATATTTGTCAAGGCTACGTAGGCGCAGGCTAACAAACATAACGAAAGTTCTCCAATGAGGCATCAGTTCTTGGAGAACCATAATTGTGGGTGTATGGCAATGGCACAAGTTCCCAGAAATAAGAGAAGTTTCTGCTGAGTTTGTTTCAAACTATCTTGTCAGTCAAATGTTTTCAGAGTCAACGATTCACCAGCATATAGCTGAAATATTTTTCCCTCATTACAGGAAAGCAAGTATAGCACAGATAGCAAGGGATAGGAGTCACTCTTGGAGATAGATGCTCGCAGATAGAGATGGCTCAATTTTTAATAAATAAAATATTCTAAACAAGAATAAACAAAGGTTTGTAAATCAAATACTTGAATATTTATTATTCAAGAGGTTTTCAAAATAAATTAATATAATCAAAGATTTCCGCTAATAACCCACAACTCTGATATATTTTCAAAACAGGTACCAACTACGGGTGTCACGCCTAGGCCCTAAGTCAGGGTGTGACAGGTTGGTATCAGAGCCATCGTTCTTAGCGAATTAGGTATTGAGTATACCTAGGCTTTGAGCAGAAATAAGATTATGCTGAAAATATTAAATTAATAATATTAATTGATATAGTCATTAAATGATTAGATATAAGATTCAATCTTATCATAGCGATATTGCTAGGTACTTGAATAAAAGTATTTGAAGCATAAATAAAACTATTACGGATAAGATAGGAACACGATCCTATTTCCAATCTAACATCGTACAGATGTCTGATCGTCAATCCAGCTGAGGTTCATTTCATCCTCCGTCAGGTAAAGGAAAAGGGCCTATAGGGACAGCTTTACTTCCAATCCCAATATCTAGTAGTGAAGACTCGTATCAGACCTCAATGGAAGAAAATTCTAATTCCTTCGATTCCAATATCCCACTAGCCCACATCATTCGAAGACAAGGTGTGCGAGGAACAGGATCAGGTGGATCAAGTAGATCCCAGAAATCAATAAAGTCAAAGGGAAAAGGAATAATGATTGATCCAGAAGTAAATTCTCAAGGGCGGGAATATTTCAATTCCCAATGAATCAAGATCCTTACTCCGTCCATCCTCAAACTGAATGCTGGAGCACAGATTATGAAGGAATGTACATCAGAGATAATTTAACATGTTATGAAGTTGATGTTACAAAAATAGATGAATCAATGCTCAATGATATAGAAATGGAAGAAGAGAAGGAGAAAGAAAAAGAAAAAGGAAAGGAGACAATCGAGAATATCAAAAAGGACAATAAAATCAAGAAACTGATTATCCGTTGGAAGAACTAGACATTAAGAACTACAATGGTTGTAAACAAGTATAATAATGTTGTGTACTCTTGTGAACTACAATATGAATAAAAGATATGTTTTAAATTTCTCCGAATATTGAACTTGTCTTTAAAATTTTATTGTAGTATGTCAAGAATAGAAAGCACAAATTCTCCAAGTAATTGGAAGTGAAAGAAAATCCATCAATTGGATTGAGGCAAGGTCCAGACAGACAGATTTCAAAAGACAATTTGCTCCAAGTCAACGACAGATAAAATTTTTTAATAAGAATTGACTTAGAAAGAGAATTAAGAGAAATTCTCAAAGTCTGCTGATTCAAGAACAAAGATAATCAGAAAATCACAAAGTGGTAATGAGATACATGAATTTGTTATTCACACGATTATCCTAACATCATTCTTCAATCAAAGAGAAAGCATTGAGATTGTGCCTTATGATAGATAACTTCAAGAAAGAGATATTTGAGGAAAGAAAAGGAAAAGTCAACAAGAGATCTTCTATAAATCCTCTCGAAATATGACAAAATCATTAAACGTAGCATAAATAGATATTTCATACTTATATATCGTATCATGCAATTATTTGCGAAAATTTGTTATCAATAGTATATTTCTTTCATACTAAATAAATTATGTTTACAGAAATGTCAAATCTAATCAATCAAGAGAACAATGATGAAGCTTCAAATCAAAGAAGCAATAAAGTATCTGAGTATGCCCAGGAGATTCCAGAGCAATTTATGGTCAAAATACAAGAAATGATTAATAATGCATTCACTCCTCTAGTCGATGCAATGAAAGGAGGATCACATAAAAGTAAATCTTTGCATTCAAAAAAAACTGTTAGAACTCATCCATACTGAAATCCTGCTGACCATGAAGAAAGTGTTCATAGTTCTAGTGCTAATAGCAGTCTCAATATTGATTTTAAAAAGAAGTTAGTAATTCAAGGTTGTAATTTCAAGAATTTCCAAATCTATGGTCCAAATGAATTCTATGGCGATCAAGGTCCATATAAGCATTACGATGGCTTGAGGAACTCGATTCTATCGTCATTATAAGTCAATGTATTGAGATTTCAAAAGATTAAGTACGCGTCTCAAATATTCAAAGGTGAAGCCCTAGAATGGTGGAATGACCTAATTATGACAAAGGGTAGAGAAATCTTGTACCAAATGGAATGGGAAGCATTCAAAGAACTTCTTATATGAAGGTTCTGTCCCATGCACGAAAGAGATCTTATTCAAACCAAGTTTTGAATCACAAAGTGGAAGGCACAAATCTCAGAGAATACAATACGAAGTTTCATGAGTATTGTAGACTGGTACCACACTTGGTAACACCCGAATACAAGAAAGTGACCCGATATATGTGGGGATTGCCTCGGGAGATTAGAGATATGGTAAGATCCAATCTACCACAAACTGTTGACTCAGCTATGGAATTGGCTGGTTATCTCATGAATGGTCTAATCAGAAATCAAGAAGAAGACAGAAATGATAAGAAAACGAGGAAAGAAACTGAGGAAAAAGGAACAAATAAAAACAAAGAAAAAGAAGAAGGGTCATTCAAATTTACAAGACCAATCTGCTCAAGCTGTGGAAGGAGACACCATGGGAGATGTTTGAGATCAAATAACATTCCCAAAACCAATCCATTTGTCACATGCACCTTCTGCAAGAAAATTGGTCATTCAGAAGATGATTGCAGAAGAAAGACAGTGGTGTGCTTTAATTGTGGAGAAAATGGGCATTTCAGCACAGAATGTCCAAAGAAGACAAACAATGCAAATAGAAGTGGAGCTAAGAAAGGAAACGCCAGAAAAAATATGTTAAACATGCAAGAAGCATCTGGCGATCAAGAATAGAAGTAGATAAGAGTATGCTGAATGAATGTGCAAGATTCTAAGGCATTAGAAATAACTAATAGTTAAGTTAGCTCTTATAAACTGTTTGTAAACTCGATTTAAACGAGAAGTTTTGTAATCTTAATAGGATCTTTAAATCCCTAATGAAAATAAAGAAAAATATTATCATATAGATCGTGTCTTTACACAATAATGCTTATATTCATAAAATGGACAGTTTTATCCAAAATACAAAAAGATTGTAAAGACTATATAGTTAACATAGTCCATCATCTATAAGAAAGATGAAGTAAAGAAAAGGATGCATTAAATTGGATAAAAAGGCGTGTGTCTTAATCAAAGAAAAATCGGTTGCATGAACATTGAAAAAGTTCAAGAAGATAACCGATGGATATAAACGGAAGAAATCCGTTAAGATCATAAAATAAAAGACAACGCGAGACAAGTGGTGGTATCTTGAATGATTAAGTTGAAAAGATTCAATAGACTGAATCCAAAAGGCATTCTGGTTAACATCAGTAAATGTTTAGAATTCAAAAGGTAAGATAAATAATTAAACACAACTGGCCACTGTGTTTAGCAATTTACAATTACTTATGATATTATGAACCATTGACTTATAATATCAATTATGAGGCAACGATTCAAAAGTTCCAACTACTCATCAACTCGGAATTAAATAAGAAAATCAGATTTGAGAGAATCTAATCATCCGAACCTAAGTCAGCGAATCTCGAGGATGAGATTCATTCCAAGGTGGGGAGGATGTAACATATCGAAAATACCCCATTCAAGTATTGGGCTAAAAATGACAATTCTGAAACTTAAAGGGGTTAAAATGAAAAATTTGAGTTTCCAGACCCATCGCGCTACGCGATTGGTGGAAAGATTTGATCATTGCACTACGCGATGCCATTCCCTAGAAATTCTGAAAAAGGGGGCACCGCGCTACGCGATGGTCCAGGATCAAAAGGGCATCGCGCTACGCGATGACCCCATTAAGCAAACAAGTGACACGTGGTTAACCACATGTCAACACGTGGCACATCCTGGTTAATTGCGGTGTCGCACTACGCGATCGCCCTGGGAAAAGACCATCGCGCTACGTGACGGCCTTCAAAACTTCGCCTATAAAAGGGGGCTACAGGATTAAACCCCATTCATCACAATTTCACACTTACAACCACACACTTAGTGTTGAGAAGCGTGCTAGCTTTGCCGAGAAGTTCCGAGGTCCGTTTTCTTGAAG
Organism: Bidens hawaiensis; assembly: GCF_021521415.1. Classification (NCBI taxonomy): domain Eukaryota; kingdom Viridiplantae; phylum Streptophyta; class Magnoliopsida; order Asterales; family Asteraceae; genus Bidens; species Bidens hawaiensis. Next base: position 2,237,323 of record NW_027491022.1, read on the forward strand.
TTCGTGCGAGAATCGGAGTTCTAACGCGTCGTAGATCAGTTAAACGAATAAGAAACAAGGTTCTACCAATCAAGCTGGCATTCTGTATTAGTATTAACATTCCCGAGTACTTATTAAGGTAGGGGTTCTGCCTAAATATTATTTTATATGGCTTAGATCATAGTTAGGGGTATAGCCCAAAACCTTGATCATCATTATTATGATTATAAATGCAAAGGTTTTAGTTAAAATGATGTTTCTTCATGATTAAGAAACATAAGCTTTTATATACAAGCAGATATAGTAGTTTCTTCACAACTAAGAAACGTAAGATTTTACATACCAGGGTTATAGTCAATTCAATGTTTCTTCTTGACGAAGAAACTAATCAATAGATGTTTCTTTATGAAAAAGAAACTTAACACATGATTTTTAAACAAATGAAAAGACCACGAGTATAAATATTTTATTCAAACAAATGATTAGTCAAGGTTTAAAGCTATCAAAACTAGACTAAAGTTCTGTAGCTGGATCAAGAGACGATCCAGGTATTTATATAAATCTATTTGTTATAGATCAGTCCCATTCATTCACAAGGGTTTTCAAACGAGATCACCACATCATTCAGAAAAGACAATCACAATCACAGGTGAATACGTTAAACCTTTTACAGTCAGATAAACGGGTTGTTTATCTTAAACAGTCAGTCAAATATGAGATTACGTGATCTCTACATTTTAAGGGATTACGTGATCCCTAAGTTACAAGGTAGATAATAAAAGCAACTCAGACCGAGTACAGATGTGTCTGGATCCAAACATATCTGTTAACCTATCAATCAAGGCTACGTGGCCACAGGCTAACAGATATAACGAAAGTTCTCCAAGGAGGCATCAATTCTTGGGGAACCACAATTGTGGGTGTATGGCAGTGGCACAAGTTCCCAGAAATAAGAGACGTTTCTGCTGAGTTTGTTTCAAAACTATCTTGTCAGTCAAATGTTTTCAGAGTCAACGATTCACCAGCATATAGTTGAAATATTTTTCCCTCATTACAGGAAAGCAAGTATAGCACAGATAGCAAGGGATAGGAGTCACTCTTGGAGATAGATGCTCACAGATAGAGATGGCTCAGTTTTTAATAAATAAAATATTGTAAACAAGAATAAACCAAGGTTTGTAAATCAAATACTTGAATATTTATTATTCAAGAGGTTTTTAAAATAAATTAATATAATCAAAGACTTCCGCTAATAACCCGCAACTCTGATATATTTTCAAAACAGATACCAACTACGAGTGTCACGCCTAGGCCTTAAGTCGGGGTGTGACAGTTTGCTCTTTCAGAAGAACTTCTTGTCACTCTCTCATGCAAGTCCCCAATGACGTTCTCTGAATGATGATTTCTTTCAACGGATGAAGTTTGAACAATTTGTTGTACTAGAACTTCTGATTCAAGATTTGTCATGTTCATGTCATCAGCTTCAGTTTCAGGCGTTTCTTCATTTTCAGTTGTTACTAGAGTTTGGTCATTTGCAGATGTTGATTTTTCATTTGTTGCAATTTGTAGAGAATTAAACAGGACTGAAACCTGTCTTCTGCTCCAACTGTCTCTTCAGGTTGAACTTGTAGCCGACTTTGCACTGGCTTACTCTCCATGTCACTTGGTCCTTCATTTGATACTTCAACAGCAGCTTCTTGACCATTTGTCTCTACTTCATTAGCTCCTGGAATGCGTCTATCAAAGGTGAATCCATTTTGTTCAGGAGCAACTAAAGACCGCAGCTTGTCCAGATCAATTTGCTTTTGTTTTCCTTTTTCTTCAATGCTTGTTCTGTACATGCTGCCATCCATGTCTTCATTGTAGATTTTAAATGATTTGATCATCTTTTCCATGTCAAACATCCACTTGGGTCCTTCCAAATTGTTAAAATGATTTTCATTGAAGATTATGTCAGATGATTCAATGACCACCATGTGCTCCTTGACGTAGACTCTGTAAGCCTTTGAATGAGAAGAATAGCCCACAAAGAAACATTCCAAAGATTTTGATTTGAATTTTTTGAGATAATCCTTTGTGTTTAGTAGTGAGCATCTACATCCAAAAGGCTTCAAAAACTTCACATAAGGTTTTTCTTTTAAAGATTAAATCATATGGAGTCTTGTTATGAGTCTTGTTCAATAGAACCATGTTTTGCACATAGCAAGTAGTGTTGATAGCCTCTGTCCAGAAAGTAAATGGTAGATTTGCATCAGCAATCATGGTCCTTGCAGCTTCAATCAATGTCCTGTTTCTTCTTTCTGCAACACCATTTTGCTCAGGAGTTCCTGGAGCACTGTATTGTTGAAAGATCCCTTTAGAAGTGCATAATTCTTCCATGAGTCCATTTTTGTATTCTGTCCCATTGTCACTTCTAATCACTTCACCCTTTTTTCAAGATGATTCTCCAGTTTCAACACATTAGTCTTGATTAGCTATGGAGTTTCATCATTGCTTCCCATGAAGAAGACACATGTAAATCTTGAATAGTCATCTATTATCACTATACAAAATCTATGTGAAGTAGTTCCAATACCTCATCGAGTGTGTTGATCAGTTTGCTTTTATGAGAGGATTTGTACTGTTTTCCCTTAAGACATGATGAACATTTTTCTTCCAATTTGAATTCTCTTGAGGAAGACACACAACATGTTCACCTTTCACTAGCTTGTTCATGTTCTTCAGATTGACATGACACATCTTCCTATGCCATAATCTTGATTCATTTTCAGTGGCTTTGGAAACAAAACATGAACCACCTCTTGATATTGCAGTATTCATTCTCAGTTCATAGAGGTTGCCATTTCTTGGAGCCATCATCATGATCATTTCTGGCGGAATGACAAATTATGGCTTTAGAATCAAGCAATGTTCATCATTGAAGGCAACCTTGTAACCTTTGTCACAGACTTGAGAAATTCTTAGCAAGTTATATTGTAGTCCTTCAACATGCATCAGATTCTCAAAGGTTATTTGCCATTGGTGAGAGTGCTTCTTCCTACAATCTTTTCTCCATTCTCATCACTCCCAAAGGTAACTGTTCCTTTATATTTTCTTTCATAATTGATAAGAGCTTCCCTATCACAGGTGATGTGCCTGGAACAACCACTGTCCATATACCATATATCATTGCAATTCATGAACTATTCCTGCCCAAACATACACAAAAGGATCAGTTACATTCTGAGTCACAAACTGCATCAGTTTGCAAATCAGAGTCATTTTGAGTCTCTTCAAGAGTTGGAAGTGGATCTTCAACGACTACTTCACATTCATCATCTAAGTCTAAGTCTTCCACAACTGGTGACTTGATGTTGTTCTCAATTTTCTCCATCACACAGTCTTCCCATTCATTCATCTCCTTCTTAGACTTCCACTGATAACCTCTAGGTTTAAATCCTTGTTTTAACAAGAATTTTTCATCACCATTAAGAACGCCAGGTCTCAGCTTTGGTTTCTCTTTCTTCTCAGACCTTTTGTTCTTCACAGTTTTGTTTGAAACTTGTTCACTTTCCTTAATTTTCAGAATAGTCATTAGCCTCCTTTCCAGAATCAGCTTTTGTTCCTCATAGTTAGAGGAACTTCTTTCTCCATTCAAGTACTTCTCATACATTTCTTTATAACTCTTCATGTCGAATCCACTCACAACATCAGGAATTTCAAATGAATCTTCAACAATCCAACAAGAATCAGTGTGATGTCCGTAGGCATCATACTTCTTACACCATACTTTTGCAAAACTCCCCATGTCTTCAAGTAGTTTCATATCCTTGATTCTATCGCTTGGCTTTTGGAAGTCAAAACCTAGAGAGGTTTTTGGGCACAAAGAATTGGTGAAGTCCATCTTAATAGGCTTGCTGATATCAGGTATATGTGGATACTTTTCTTTCACAAAAACTATCTTCTTCAACTTAGATGGAGTTCTTGAAGAGCTTGACTCCTGCTTTGTTGAATATCTTCTCATGGGCACATAATCAACATCTCCAATGTTAAAGAGTTCATGATTTGAAAATACTAGATAGATTGGAGGATGCGTTTGATCATATGAAGATTTTCTTGAAGCATCAGTGTTCTTTTTTATCTCAGATCTTTCACAAATGTCAAACACTTTATGCTCTTTTTTCATCTTTTCAAAGTTCTTTTTCATCTTGGGGGTTGTCTTTGGCAACTTTGGAATTTTTGTATCATCTCTTTTGTTTGTATTCTTCTTCCTTTGCTTGCCTTTTGAAGATTTGTCACTGTTGCAGCTGCATGTGCTCCCTTCACTGCTCATTCACTCCATCTCATCTTTTGTTCAACCTTCTTCACTTCTTACTCATCAGTCTTCTCAGGCTCACTCATTACAAACTCTCCATCTTTGCTTACTGTCAAGTTCTCAAATTGTTTCACAAACTCAGGTTTGTCCTCGAAGACATTCTTAAATTGCTTCAAGTATTCATTCCTGCTTTCCTTATCAACCTTCAGTAGATATTTGTCACAAAAAGGTGGTGGCACCTTCTTGTATTTCTCTTCTTCAGTCATCTTATCCACATACCCAACAATGTTACCGGTTGACACCAAATTCTTTAAGAAATCCATTTGTATTAACAACTCTGCATTCTGGAGTTTCTCATCAGCATAAATCTTCTTTAATCCATCAATCTCAACACTCATTCTGGATTGAGTCATGTAGGCTTGCATACAGTCTTCTTCAAGACTCTTGATTTGATTTTCATATATGCCCTCACTTGACTCAAATGCATTCAGAATAGCCTCTTTTCTTCCACACTCCGTTTTCCACATTCTAATCTCCTGATTTAATTCATCAATGGTTAATATGAGATCAGAAATAGAGATTTCGGAATGTACCTTAGAACAAGAGGATTCTCCTTTCTCTTGCACCTTTGCCATAAAAGCAACATTTGCTTTTTCCATTTCTGCGGCATGGTTACTCCAATCAAATTCCCCATCCTGTGCTCCCCTTGTAACAGCAACATTCCCCTGGTCTCTTGCTTGATTCATCACATTGGTATTTCCTCTGTTTTGGTTGTTCTGAATCTGCAATTGATTGTTTATTTGAGGCTGAATCTGTTGTTGCTGGGTTCTATTCTGACTTTGATAAGGATTTGATTGACCATCTGATATCTTTGTTGAGATCCCTGGTAGTTTTGGTGTTGATTTTGATAGAACTGGTTTTGATTGACTTGATTTCCAAACCGCTTGGGCTGATTACATTCTCTAGCAAAATGCCCGGGTTGTTGGCAGTTGTAACATATTGCCTTTGACTTGTCAAACCCTATTCAATCATTTGGCCTAGAAAATGATGATCTCCCAGTTCGGTTATACAGTCTTTTGCTTCTGACAGCCAACATTGCAGCCTGCCATTTAATGTCCGTGTCCTCCAGTTCATCTGCATCAGTCTGTTCCAAATCTTCCTACACTACACTTGTGTGAATGATATTCTTTACCACAAATGCATTGTAGGAGTCAGTGAACAGTGAGAATAAGGTCAGATAATCAGTTCCTTGGCCTGAATTAATTTGAACATAGGGAGGATGTCCACTAGCTGTAGAAGCAACATCATTCTCAATGAGTTGAACATTGAACCGTGATTGTCCCCCACACACAGAGCCAGATTCAGAAGGCTCTTCAACAATAGGCTGTTGCTGACTCTTGACAGTGACATTTCCCATTGGTGCTACTAGAAAATTAGTCATTGGAAAACTAGGCTTCTCTTCTCTTATCATATGATTTTCTATCAGTTCATGTTCAGCAACCTTCAGAAATGCAATCACATCATCTAGTTTGAAGCTAGGAAAGTTGGCTTTCTCTTTAATGAACTTACTTGCAGTATACCACTCTCCAGACAATGAAGACAACAATTTCTTGTTCAGTTGAAAATCAGAAATCAGTAAATTAGTTGTTCTGACTTCATTCACTATGGTCATAAACCTCTGCAGTACTGATTTCAGTCGTTCGCCTTCCTTGAACTTGAAACGGTCAAGTTGCTGCTTCAGTCTATCTTTCTTGATGTCTTTAAACTCAGTGTTTCCTTCCAACATATCTGTAATAACCGTTAATTCCGGTTACAAGAATTAAAGCTTGTAGAGTATGTGTAATTCTCGGGATTTATCCTACGCTTCTCAGAAGCCTTTACGTCATCAGAACAACTACATTTCTAATATAACATTAATCAAAAAACCCTAAACCCTTGTGCAGCTACTGTCCGATCGGCCGAAGGTAGCCCCCCCCCCCCTTCATTACATCGACTTTTTGATCAATTCCAAGCTCCAAGAAGTAGTTCAAGGTATGTACTACAATCCCCAACACTCTTTTTGTTCACTCCTAATCGTTTTGATGCTCAATTTTGCCGAAACTTTTCGTTGGACAGATTTTCGGCTAAGGTGTAATTGACCCACTTCCCGTGGATAAAATGTGACATCCGTGGCAAAACCGAGTACACCTTAGTACTTACAAATTCGAATAAGCGTTTAACCGCTTATTGCGTAACGAAAAAACGAATAACCAAACGGGTCTGGTTATGGTCCGGATATCCCGGGGTGCCATCTATATGTGATATACGTTTAATATAAGCTAAAATATTAGTAATATGGCCTTAGTTCGATAGCAAACAAGTTGAACGAAAACATGCTCGTTTAACTACCGGCTATAGATATAAACGCGAAAGATAGTTACAAACCAAGCATTGTATTGTCCGTTAAGCCGAAAAAAACTTACCAAACACTTATTTGAAATGTTTTAAGCGATCCGTGAAAATTTTTTTGATTTTTACAAACGTATAGTATGTTTTTATAATTTTACACAAAACTAGCCGAAAAACACTCGTTTTCGCTCCGTTTGTCGCACCCGATATATTTTTGTTGCCAAAAACTGAACCCGAAATAAATTTGGACTCGGAATTTCACGTTCGGGCATGTAAATCGAGGAAAATGGGCCAAATGGGACCAAAAGGGGACCCAACGAGCCCAGCCCGCCAAAGAAGACTTTTACCCCTTTATTTTCCTTTCACATATAAACTAGATTTTAGATATTTTCACACAATTTTCCACATTCAACTTCTGGAACTCTTCTTCTCCTGCCAAAACCAGCAAGAAACAAGGTAAAGAGGTCTTAAATAATCGATTTTCGGCTTGTTTAAACTCGTTTAACAACATATAATCATGTCTTGATTGCCAAAAATCATTCCTAACCATGTAAAAACCATAAAAATGGTCCATAAACATGTTTTGAACATACACATGGTGAGGAACCTGGTTTGATAGTTTTTTTGGCCATAAACACGGACTAAAGGGTCGAAACGGCGTTTCTACGGTTCAAAAGTTCGTTTTTGTGCACTAGCCGAAACCCTAAGTTAAGGGCTGTTATGTTGATGAAAAATTGCTTGGTTTGTGATATAGGACCTGTACCTAGCTTATATAGAAGCACAAGAGCCCGAAAATTGGATTAAGAAAGCGAAAACGATCCAAAACCGCAAAGGTAATACCGATTTACTCGATTACGGGCTGTTTAGGTTAAGGTTGTGATGTGCATATTTTTAGGCCTTTAAATTTTTCAAGATCATCAGGGACCATGTCAATAAGTCCCTGTTTAAATTTGGAAATTTTTTGACCATCCGAGAATATTTGGCGAATTTATTACCGAATTGGGACATTTATTTGGGAAAAATAGCTAAAATACTTCACAAATTATGAAATTTTTCTGGGAACTCAGATTTGATGAATTTTGATCACATATAAATTTTGAGATCATTTGGAGAAGTCTAAAGGTGTTTTGTACATATGCGTTCATGCGAATTTTTAAAACCGAATTTGGGCCAAAAGAATATTGAACAACCTTTTTACATTCCGGAATTGATACAGGTTGTTTGGAACATGATTTGAGTATTTAGGAATTTTTTTGGAATTTTTAGAAATTGTTTGGGATAAACAAACGATTTTCAGGCAAAATATAGCTGATAAAATAAATTTTTATAAATTATTAAATCAGTAAATAATTCCAGAAATATTTTTATAAAAATCTACATATTTTAATTGATAAGTGGCTAAATTTTCATAATTTAATGATTAACGGTTAATTAATTATGCTAATTTAAATATTAAACAAATTCAGTTTTTATAAAAACCGACAAGTTCGCGACTAACGAACCTGCGGGAATATCAAAACACCAAGAGTGATCAAAAATCATATTTTTGGACTAAATAAGTAAAAAGGAACTTTTCTATGAAAAACCTGGACAATCTGGATAGATTGTGCGCGTTTCTTCTTAAATCAAACTGAATAAACGGAAACGGGCCCCAAGGCTAATCTGGTACCCCAGTATGTGATCCTTCTTTATAACTTAATCATTTTATTAACCAATACATTTACCCAAGCTTATTTTCCCATAACTGTTTTCTGAACGCGTAAACAAACAACTTAGCCCAGCTGGGAAAACGGGAATGTGAGCCAAGTTCGGTTTTAAGTATTAGACATTGAACAACATCACAACCTAAGCCTATTGTCACTTTCTGGGCGTTCCAGTTATACCCAGATTAGTTATACAAGCCAGTTTAGTACTGAGATTATAATAATATTAAAATATTAATATTATTATAATATGGACTATAGGGGCTAAGTGATAGCAAGGGAAACGAACCCCGTGCTGATCTCGCACTGAGTGCCTACAAAACGGTGAGTTTCATGACCCCACTCTTTAAACTATTTTACGAACTTTTGGGGTGGAAAGCATGTTTATACACGTTATCTATATGAAAACAGATCAGGATATAAAATATCTGAACATTTATATATGAAAAGTCCCTATAAACATAATGATTGACTACGTGCTGATGAAAGATGATTATTATCGTTGATTGATATATTGAGTGGAGATAATACGTATTGCAAAACATAATGAAATTACACGTGACAGCATGTTTATACAAACACGTTATGTAATGTTAAACATAGCCAATTTGGGAAACAACGTGGTCTGTAATGGCCATGGGGATAACGTGGTCTGTGATGATTATGGGGCTGTTGTGGGCGGAAGGGGGGCCACAATAGTAACAAACTAAAGTTGAGTATGGCCTATGAGCCAAGTTCTGCTGCAACTTATAAACTAAGTTGAGTATGGCCTATGAGCCAAGTTCTGCTGCAACTTACTAAACTAAAGTTGAGTATGGCCTATGAGCCAAGTTCTGCTGCAACTTATAATCCAAAGTTGAGTATGGCTTATGAGCCAAGTTCTGCTGCAACTAATAATTCAAAGTTGAGTATGGCCTACGAGCCAAGTTCTACTGCAACTTATTAAACGAACTAACTTGATTATGACATGAATGTTAAGAAAATAATGTGATTATGCGTACAGTGGGCGGATGGGGAGCCACAGTATTTGGTGATACGTGATAAATACTATATGTGTATATGTGTCTATATACATGCTATGTGATTAGCCGTAGGAAATACTATGTGTAGAATATACTAATTATTTGCGTGTACACTATATAATGTTTAAGTTTACGTGGAATCATTGTGGGTGGAAGGGGGACCACAGTGGTTGATGTTAACGCGGAACCGTTGTGGGCGGAAGGGGGGCCACAGTGGTTGAGTTTATGTGGAACCGATGTGGGAGGAAGGGGGTCCACAGTGGTTGGTTAAACACGGAAATTGGAAACAGGTAGTACGAACAAACAATCACGATTTTACCGAAATTTTGAATTTATATTATAAACTTACATGTGTGCATATGCACACACAAGGATATGGCTGTACATATTTATAAAAACGTAAATACATATTTTTACATACGCGCGTACATACAAACTATGACTGTGTGGTACGCAGAACTGATTTCGTTAAACTTACGAAACTCACCAACTATTCGTAGTTGACCTGTTTTAATATGCTTTTCAGGTAATCAGATATGAGAAGTAATTTCCTGAGCGTTACATGTCTGATTGGTGATTGATGTCATGGGCATTTGTGTTAGAAGTAAAGTAATTGAAGAACCGGTTTGATTGTATCACCTAGTTGGTAAAAGATGTTAGAATGATATAATATATTGTAAATTAGTTAGTAATGTTTCTTTATGAACAATGTATTTGATACCAGTTGTATCTGTTGCAATTTCGTTTTACGCTTACTCAATTCTCTTAACGGGGTGTGACATAAAAAATAGAGTTTCCGGTGTAGAAAGATCCCCAGGTATGGCATTTACGTCATATTAAAATTTCGTGGGCATTGGAGGTGTTTAAGTCGGTCAATCGATTATAGTTCGAAAACTAGGGTTTATCGGGTGTAGTTTGATTCGGATGGATGACCAACCGAATCAGTTTGTACGGCCCTAGGGGAGTCTATGGGCTGTGGGAAAATTATTTTTTTGATACTGGGGGGTGTTTTGGTTGGTGCTTGGTCAATCGAGTCGGCGGTGCGCGAATTTTCGTTTAAATGTTAAATTGAGAGTTGTAAAAAGGAACCGTCAACCCTATCAACTCGGGTGACATAATTATGATGAATGAAAAGATTAAAATGGGAATTTGGCCCATTTGGGGCTGATTCGTTTAAATAAGTTGTTTTAAGGTTTATTACGCGCGTATTCGACTCGATTTGATTGCCGACGGGGCGAGTGGTGCATCATGGTTAGCCCCGACCTTAATCGTAGGGTGGATTTGGTTAATTGAAAGTGTTGGGCCTTGGGACAAATGTTGGGCCTTGGGCCAAGTTGTTGGACCTTGGGCCAAGTGTTGGGCCTTGGGGCAAGTTGTTGGGCCTTGGGCCAAGTTGTTGGGCTTGAACGGCCCATTAGGCAAGAGTGTTCTTACGGTCTAGCTTAGTAACACGTTGTGTATACTTTACAGGCCCTTGCTTGTGATTGTGCACTTAGGGATTTCATAGCTCGTTGCAGGTGTTCGATTTATTTCAGGTGAGTTCTTGATGCCCCGTTTAACTCTTTTTAAGTTTTGGGCTAGCATGCACACCTAAGTGTTTTCTCACTTGATGAAATGTTTTAAATTATTTTGCATAAGCTTGCTAGTATTGGTAGGCCTTGGAATGTTATAGAATGTGTGTATGTATATATATATATATATATATATATATATATATATATATATATATGTTTTAGAACGGCCAATATTTGGCGAATGTTGTAGTCGTCTCGACTACTGAATGTTGCGTATGCCTACTTTGTGTTTGCATGCGCCGAATGTTACGTGTTTGGGTTCTACGTTTTCTTGGCCCTGAATGTTATTATATATATATATAGGAATGCACGTATAGAGATGCTCATACGTAAGAATGACTATTTATTGAATGTGGTGACCTAACCGATATATTTCCGTTTACCGTTTTATAACCGTTGGAATGATTATTAAGACTTTGTTACTTATTTAAAACTTGAACTCACTCAGCTTAAGCTGACTTTGTATGCATGTTAGTGTGAGTTTCAGGTTAGGAAGAGGATGCCTTATCGCTTGGACGTGCACGAACCTACTTAGACGGTGAAGGGCATACGGAAATGGAAGATTTTATTATTAAACATTTATTTTTAAAAGTTTTTCTTTAAAGATAATTATGTTGATATTGGGCAAAATCCCCGGGTTTTGGGAACTCGTTTACTTATTTACGTTTTCCGCCGAATTATACTTTGTGATGTTTATTTTAATGAAAAGAAATGTTTTTAAGTTTAACTATTTTTACGAGTGTTATGAATGATTACCAACTGTGGGGTTCCCGGGGTTCGGGGCCTTACAAGTTGGTATCAGAGCCTTAGTTTGAGGGATCCGAGCATCCCCGAATGCTTGGACTCGAACTGTAAGAAAAGAGACCAGTATGCCCACCGCGAGTAGCTGCACGCCAAGAGGTAACTTTTAATTATTTAGTCATTTCTTTAATTTAAATGTTCCCGGTATGTGATTAACTGTTTAAGTGATAGATGGAAGGCTAACGAGCTTAGGGACAGGGGTTGGTTAAGAGGGGCGGGTAAAGTAAACGAGTAATTACACATGATCAACGTCATTAGCAGTTTACCCTTACCTTACATGTTCTAATTACCACTTATACTTGACCGTGTTAAAATTCTGTCTTTGTAGGGATAAGTCATGGTTAATACTCGAGCTGCTAAGATAGGTGGTCCTAGTGTTCGCGGCCGTGGTCGTAAGCCACGTGCCGATGCCGAGAGAGAGATTCCTACTCCCTAGAGGGAGGAGACCCCGATTCTTGAGGAGGGGGATAACCCCGCCTTAGATCCAGCTTTGCGCGGGGCTATCGCAGATGAGGTTTACCAGGTGCTACATAGCGCCATTCCTGAGATCGTTGCTGAGGCCATCAGGGCCATGGAGGAGTCACTGGTTGGTAAGGGTTCGGATAGGGGAAGGAAGAGTAAGGAAGTGCAGGTCGAAGAGGAAGAGGAAGTGTATGTGCCGAGTGGGGATGAAGATAAGGTGCGGACTGTCAGTGTATCGACTCGGGGTTGCTCGTATGGTGACTTTAAAAAGTGCGACCCCCCTTCCTTCGATGGTACTAAAGACGCTTTGGCAGCGCATCAGTGGGTGAGAGAGATGGAGGCCGTTCTGAGGGTTAGTAAGTGCAAGGGGGATGACATGGTCACTTATGCTACCGCCTCGTTTCGTTCCGAGGCATTATGTTGGTGGGATAATCTGGTGCAGGCTATGGGCGATCGATCGATTAGGAGGATGACATGGGATGGATTGAAGAAGTTGGTTCTCGATCAGTGCTATCCTCCGCACGAATTGGATAAAATTGAACAGGAGTTCTTGAACTTGGAGGCAGGCAGTATGACACATCGGGAATACACCACAAAGTTCCACAAGATGGCTCGCTTATGTCCCGATCTGGTTACCCCTGAGGCAAAAAGGATTAAGAAGTATGTGAAGGGCCTCCCGGTGGATATTCGTAGGGGTGTGGTGACCACCGACATGAACTCCTTTCACTCGGTGGTTACCTTGGCAGGTACATTGTATGATCAGAGGGAGAAGTTACCGCCGAACGAGGCTAGAAAGACTTGGAACACTAATTCGTATAGTAAGCGGCCTGGGGGAAACAATTTTAGTTCGTCTGGCAAAAGGGTGAAGATTGAAACTTCTGAGTTTAGGAGGGATGCGGCTTTTGGTAATTGCAAGAAGTGCGGAAAACTACACAAGGGGGAGTGTAAGAGTGGGTCCGGCACCTGTTTTCGTTACGATAAGGTTGGGCACCCCCATTACGAGTGTCCGACTCTGACTTATTTCCGTTGTAGGGGTTCCGGTCACTTGTCATCAAACTGTCCTATCAGTAAGGTGGGGGGGTCCGGTCAGGGGACTTCCTCAAGAGGGAAGATGGAAGAGAAGCCAAAGGCCAGGCAAGGGCCTTCAACATCTCCAAGAAAGAGGCGAAAGAGGATGCGGATGTCGTTTCAGGTACTTTTTCCTTATTTAGCTTCATTCCGACGTTATAATTTCTTTTTCCTTTGAAATCGTATGTGTTGACCGTGTAGCTAAGCAGTAGTATAATTTCTTTTTCTTTTTCCTTTTTCCCAGGTACTTTCCTACATGATGAGTTACAGGCGTCAGTTTTATTTGATTCGGGCCCCAGTAAGAGTTTTGTGTCTACCGCTTTCTGTTCCTCATTGAATAAATCACCCGAGCGCGTAGTCGATGTGTTTGAGGTTGAGGTCGCCGTAGGAAAATCTGTGTCCATGTCTAGGGCTATTCAGGGTTGTTCCATCGATTTCTCTGGGTATAGATTTCCCGTGCGATTGTATTTGATGCCGCTTGGTTGTTTCGATGTGGTGCTCGGGATGGATTGGCTCGCGAATGTTGATGCTCAGATCATTTGTGGTCAGAAACTCGTTCGTCTAAGGGCCCCGGATGGGACTCAAATTACGGTCTTTGGTGATCGGAATGTTGCGACGCCACATATTATATCCATGCTTAAGGCGGGAAGGTTGATGCAGCGGGGGTGCGGGGCATATTTGGCGTATGCTATGAATGTGAATACCGAGGTGGCTACCGTCGGTGATGTTCCTATTGTTCGGGAATTCTCGGATGTATTTCTAGATGATTTGTCAGATGTGCCGCTGGATCGCGAGGTCGAGTTCCAGATAGACCTTGTACCGGGCGTCAAACCCGTTGCCCGAGCTCCCTACCGCCTAGCGCCGAATGAAATAAAGGAACTTATGGCTCAGTTGGAAGACTTGCTTGATAAGGGCTTTATTCGACCGAGTATCTCACCTTGGGGTGCCCCGGTCTTGTTCTTTAAGAAGAAGGACGGTAGCATGCGGATGGGCATTGACTACTGTGAGTTGAATAAGCTCACTGTTAAAATTCGGTACCCGCTCCCGAGGATCGACGACTAATTTGATCAGCTCCAAGGGGCTAATTGGTTCTCGAAGATCGACCTTAGGTCCGGGTATCATCAGCTGAAGATTCGGGAGGAAGATATTCCTAAGACTGCCTTCCGCACTCGTTATGGACATTATGAATTTCTGGTGATGCCGAAGAACAAACTGTATGCGAAATTTTCTAAGTGTTCCTTCTGGTTGCGGGAGGTTCAATTCTTGGGTCATCCTGTTAACCCGAGTGGTATTCTGGTTGACCCTGCAAAGGTGGAAGCCGTGAATGAATGAGACTCTCCTAAGTCTCCATCTGAAATCCGTAGTTTTCTGGGTTTGGCGGGGTATTACCGCAGCTTTATTCCTGATTTTTCGAAAATTGCTTCTTCACTGACCAAGTTGACTAAGAAGAGTGTTAAGTTCGTTTAGGGTACGGAACAGGAGGAGGCTTTTCTCGAGTTGAAGAACAGATTGACGCATGCCCCGATTTTTAGCTTTACCTGATGGCACCGATGATTTGGTAGTTTATTCTGATGCCTCTTATCAAGGGCTTGGGTGTGTTTTGATGCAGCGAGGTCGAGTCATCACTTATGCCTCACGGCAGTTGAAGCCTCACGAGGCGAATTATCCAACTCACGATATGGAGCTTGCGGCCGTTGTGTTTGCGCTTAAGTTGTGGCGGCATTATTTGTACAGTGTCCCCTGCGTTATCTATACCGATCATAAGAGTTTAAAATACTTCTTTGAACAAAAGGAACTGAATATGCGCCAACGTCGATGGTTGGAGTTGATTAAGGATTATGATTTGGATTTTATGTACCACCCCGGTAAGGCTAATGTGGTGGCTGACGCGTTGAGCCAGAAGAAGAGACCGAAGCCAATCTGTGTAAAATCTTACCAGCTCATCCTGAAACCCGATATTTTGAAGCAAATAGCCAGCGTTCAAAATGAGGCTTTGCAGGTGGAATGGATTATGTCAGAACGTGTTTGGGGTCATGAGAAATTGTTGGAAGACGTCGGTGACGGGGTGAAGTATAAGGATTGTCGTTTATGGGTACCGAGGTATGGGAACTCAGAGATAAAATTTTGGATGAGGCACACAAGTCGCGCTATTCTATTCACCGGGGCGCGACCAAGATGTACCAAGACTTGAAGAAAAATTATTGGTGGCCTGCGATGAAATTTGAGGTGGCTCAGTACGTGAGTAAGTGTTTGACGTGTCTGCAAGTTAAGGCCGAGCATCAGAAGCCGTTTGAGAAACTTCAGCCTTTGGAAATACCTGAGTGGAAATGGGAGCATCTTACTATGGATTTCGTGACTAAACTGCCTTGTACTCCTAGGGCTAATTACGACACCATTTTGGTATCGTGGATACACTGACCAAGAGCGCTCACTTCTTGCCGATTCGAGAGACTTTTAATTCTGAGCAGCTGGCCGATGTGTTTATTCGTGAGATCGTCTCTAGGCACGGGGTTCCGGTATCTATTGTTTCGGAAAGGGATACGTGTTTCACCTCCAGGTTTTGGAAAATGTTTCACGAGGAGATGGGCACCAAACTCCTCATAAGTACTGCTTATCACCCGCAGACGGATGGTCAGTCCGAGAGGACCATTCAGACTCTCGAGGATATGTTGCGGGCTTGTGTTATCGACTTTGGTGGTAGTTGGGACCATCACTTACCGTTGGTAGAGTTCTCGTATAATAACAGTTATCATGCCACGATTGGGATGCCACCGTTTGAGATGTTGTATGGTAGGAGGTGTAGGACTCTAGTCTGTTGGGGTTCCATTGGTCAGAAGCAGTTGGGTAGTTTGGAGGTGGTCGAGGCTACGACTGAGAAACTCGACAAGATTAAAGCATTTATAAAGGCCGCGCAGGATCGTCAGATGTCTTATGCAGATAAAAGGTGAAGTCCTATTGTGTTTGAGGCTGGGGATCGGGTTATGTTAAAAGTTTCTCCCTGGAAGGGCATTATTCGTTTTCGTAAGAGGGGGAAGCTCAGTCCGAGGTTTATTGGCCCGTTCCGTATATTGGCCCGAGTCGGTGGGGTAGCTTATAGGCTGGAATTGACCGAGGAGCTCGCGGGGATTCATCCTACTTTTCACGTGTCCCATCTGAGGAAATGCTTAGCGGATGTAGAGGCCCATGTGCTTCTCGATGATATTGAACTCGATAGTAAGCTGAACTACGTTGAACAACCGATTGCTATACTTGACCGTCAAGAGAGGCGTTTGAGGAATAAGGTGATTAGGCAGGTGAAGGTGCAGTGGAAACACCGTAGGGGTTCAGAGGCCACTTGGAAGTCCGAAGACGAGAAGATGAAGCATTATCCGCAGTTGTTCCTATCGCATCGGGATTCGGGGACGAATCCCATTGTAAGGGGGGTGGACTTGTAACGCCCGTTAATTCTGGTTACAAGAATTAAAGCTTGTAGAGTATGTGTAATTCTCGGGATTTATTCAACGTTTCTCGGAAGCCTTTACGTCATCCCGGTACGTCTAATCGCTTAACATTTCTTCCAAGTTGCATTATTATTAAATTCCGGGGGATCGAATGAAAATGTTTTATAATATAACATTAATCAAAAAACCCTAAACCCTTGTGCAGCTGCTGTCCGATCGGCCGAAGGTAGCCCCTCCCCCCTTCATTGCTTCGACTTTTTGATCAATTCCAAGCTCCTAGAAGTAGTTCAAGGTATGTACTACAATCCCCAACACTCTTTTTGTTCACCCCTAAACGTTTTGATGCTCAATTTTGCCGAAACTTTTCGTCGGACAGATTTTCGGCCAATGTGTAATTGACCCACTTCCCGTGGATAAAAATTAGAGTTTCCTGTGTAGAAAGATCCCCAGGTATGGCATTTACATCATATTAAAATTTCGTGGCCATTGGAGGTGTTTAGGTCGGTCAATCGATTTTAGTTCGAAAACTAGGGTTTATCTGGTGTAGAATTGCAAATTGTTGAGTTTGATACGTTAATCGGTTGGATGACCAACCGAATCAGTTTGTACGGCCTTAGGGGAGTCTAAGGGCTGTGGGAAAATTATTTATTTGATGCTCGGGGCTGTTTTGGTTGGTCCTTGGTCAATCGAGTCGGCGGTGCGCGAATTTTCGTTTAAATGTTAAATTGAGAGTTGTAAAAAGGAACCGTCAACCCTATCAACTCGGGTGACATAATTATGATGAATGAAAAGATTAAAATGGGAATTTGGCCCATTTGGGGCAGATTCGTTTAAACAATTTGTTTTAAGGTTTATTACGCGCGTATTCGACTCGATTTGATTGCCGACGGGCGAGTGGTGCATCATGGTTAGCCCCGACCTTAATCGTAGGGTGGATTTGGTTAATTGAAAGTGTTGGGCCTTGGGCCAAGTTGTTGGGCCTTGGGCCAAGTGTTGGGCCTTGGGCAAAGTTGTTGGGCTTGAACGGCCCATTAGGCAAGAGTGTTTTTACGGTCTAGCTTAGTAACACGTTGTGTATACTTTACAGGCCCTTGCTTGTGATTGTGCACTTAGGGATTTCCTAGCTCGTTGCAGGTGTTCGATTTATTTCAGGTGAGTTCTTGATGCCCTGTTTAACTCTTTTTAAGTTTTGGGCTAGCATGCACACCTAAGTGTTTTCTCACTTGATGAAATGCTTTAAATTATTTTGCATAGGCTTGCTAGTATTGGTAGGCCTTGGAATGTTATAGAATGTGTGTATGTATATATATATATTTTAGAATGGCCAATATTTGGCGAATGTTGTAGTTGTCTCGACTACTGAATGTTGCGTATGCCTACTTTGTGTTTGCATGCGCCGAATGTTACGTGTTTTTTTGTTGTACGTTTTCTCGGCCATAAATGTTATTATTGAATGTTATATATATATACATATATATTGATATATATAGGAATGCACATATAAAGATGCTCATACGTAAGAATGACTATTTATTGAATGTGGTGACCTAACCGATGTATTTCCGTTTACCGTTTTATAACCGTTGGAATGATTATTAAGACTTTGTTACTTATTTAAAACTTGAACTCACTCAGCTTAAGCTGACTTTGTGTGCATGTTAGTGTGAGTTTCAGGTTAGGAAGAGGATGCCTTATCGCTTGGACGTGCACGAACCTACTTGGACGGTGAAGGGCATACGGGAATCGAAGATTTTATTATTAAACATTTATTTTTAAAAGTTTTTATTTAAAGATAATTATGTAGATTTTGGGCAAAATCCCCGGGTTTTGGGAACTCATTTACTTGTTTACGTTTTCCGCCGAATTATACTCTGTGATATTTATTTTAATGAAAAGAATTGTTTTTAAGTTTAATTATTTTTACGAGTGTTTTGAATGATTACCAACTCTGGGGTTCCCGGGGTTCGGGGTTTTACAAATAGAGGAAGAAGAGAGGGAGAGAAAGATTGTTTTGTTACTTGTGTTAGAATGAGAGAAAGAGGGAGAGTTGTAGTCTTTCAAAAACCACCTCCCAAAATGTCCATGAAAGGCTATGCATGCACCCACTAACTTGTAATAATAATAAAATAATATAAAGACAAGGAGAGGGGGGGGGGGGGCGATCCCCTTCCTTCTTTGTTATTATTATTATTATTTTTATCAAAGTTTCCTTAAATACTTTGCATTATGTTACATAACTTGTAATGTGTCATACACACTTACATTTTGTTATATTACCTCCATTGTGTAATATAACTTACATTATGTTATATAACCTTGTATTGTGTCATATATACCAACGTTGTGTTATACACAATGCCTTGTGTTATACAAAACGACACATTATAGGTAACATGCTCAATATATTGTTAATTAACCATGTTAAATAACAATATGGAATGCTCTTTCTCAAAGTATAAATCATCCATATGATTTATTTATTTCACAAGTACATCTTATTTAGAAACCCTTTCCAAATAATTCAAGTGTTAATATTCATTTGTTATGATCATAGCATATATAAACAAATATTATTGGTGTTTATCTAGCTTGTTATTGGGTATGACCCGACTTGGATCATGACGTACTAGCCACATCAATAATAATATGTGTCTTGGGCATACCTAGTCCAACAATCTCCCACTTGCACAAGATTCATAGAAGATTGATGAAAGTAGCAAATACCGCCTAACTATGGTTTACTACCCCTAATACGCATGATGAAGTGCCATTCAATAACATCATCCCCTTCAAGTCCCTTACTTGAAATGATTTAGGTGAATCCATCATTTATCCTTTTGCCTCAGATGTCATGTAAAATCCAGAGACACAGAGTGATCATTCTCTGTTGATTTAACTTTGCAGGCCTTAGACATCTTACTCTCAACGAATAAGAGGGACAAATCCCCTCTTGACTTATGTATTGTCATGTTTCAGAGCAGTGAAGAACTAAGTCAAAGTACAATATTCGGTGAATATCAAGACCCAATATGTATCTCAGGTCGGAGGATACTATGATATTCGCCTTTACTCAAATTTACTTATGATCAATCACAAGGATTCCATGTAGTAACATTTGAGAGCGGGTCAGTCCAATATTTATATCCCATAAATATCTATGAACCTTGGCAGCAACCCTTGCTCTATATTCATACCTTATGAATGTCCACCAATCCAAGTTCATAATAGTCTTACTTTCATATTTGTTTCCACAAATATGAGCGACTACGGACATTTATAATAAGTAACTTATTCATGGATTTAAACATGCTAAAATGGAACATAATTCAGAATGTCATAATCAGTAACTATAATCATATGAATGAGTAAAAATAACAATTGTTCTGATATCCAAATATAAAATTCGATCATATCCAATCACTAGAATATCGAAGTCCTAAGACACAAGTATGACCCTCATGCTTTGGCCTTTCAAGGAGCTGCGTGAGTGGATCCGCACTGTTTTGATCGGTGTGAACTTTGCGAATACATATCTTTCCCTTTTCAACTTCATCCCTTATGTAGTTGAACCTCCGCTCAATGTGCCTCGTCTTTTGATGTGCACGAGGTTCCTTGATTTGAGCAATCGCACCTTCGTTGTCACAAAAGATCTCTAGAGGGTCCTGAATGGTACAGACCACCCGTAGGTCGGCAATGAATTTTCTAATCCACGCAGCTTCTTGAGCTGCCAATGAGGCAGCGATGTATTCCGATTCCGTGGTGGACAATGCTACCACATCTTGTTTTGAGCTCTTCCAAGAGACTGCCCCACCATTCATAAAGAAAACATATTCCGATTGTGATCGAGAATCATCTCGATCGGTTTGAAAACTCACATTCGTGTAACCCTTTACAACGAGTTCCTCCTCACCCGAACCGTATATTAGAAACACGTCCTTAGTCCTTCTATGGTATTTCAATATACTCTTGACTGCCATCCAATGGCTACGTCCCGGATTATGTTGGAATCTACTTGTCATGCTTAAAGTGCATGACACATCCGGTCTAGTGCATACCATTGCATACATGATGGATCCAATAGCCGATGCGTATGGGATTCCATTCATTTTGTCTTGCTCATCCTTTGAGCTTGGACATTGAGATGCACTCAATATCGTTCCTCTTTGAATAGGTACCAAACCTTTCTTTGTGTTCTCCATCTTGAACTTTCTCAAGATTTTGTCAATGTATGCACTTTGGTTTAAACCAATCAACCGCCTTGATCTATCCTTATAGATCTTTATTCACAAAATATCGGCGGCTTCACCAAGATCCTTGATTGAAAAACAACTTCCAAGCCATGCTTTTACATCTTCCATGGTTGGAATGTCATTTCCAAATAGTAGTATGTCATCAACATACAATACTAGGAAAGTAATGATGCTCCCACTAGTTTTCTTATACACACAAGCTTCATCACCATTCTTGATGAATCCAAATTTCTTAACTTCTTCATCAAAACGGTGATTCCAACTTCTAGATGCTTGTTTCAATCCATTGATTGATATCTTTGACTTGCATACTTTGTTAGGATGTTGTGGATCCACAAAACCTTCGGGTTGAACCAGATAGACATCTTCCTCAAGATGCCCATTTAGAAAAGCGGTTTTGACATCCATTTGCCATATCTCATAGTCATAATGTGCGGCTTTGGCAAACAATATCCTAATAGACTTCAGAATTGCTACGGGAGAGAAAGTTTCATCATAATCAACCCCTTGAGTTTGAGTGAAACCTTTTGCTACAAGTCTTGCTTTATAAGAATCCAAATTTCCATGCATATCGGTTTTCTTCTTGAAAACCCACTTACTTCCAACCGGTTTGGAATTAAGAGGTGGTACAACCAAATCTCATACTTGGTTGTCATGCATGGATTTCATCTCAACGTTCATGGCTTCAAGCCATTTGACACAATCGGATTGTGACTTTGCATCACGGTATGTGGTGGGTTCATCCGAATCTACCACATAGCATCTATCCATGAAAAATCAATATATTTTGGGTGGATAACTAATCCTACCGGATTTGCGAATGTTTTGTGTGTCTTGATCAACCATTTGATCATTCTCAACAACCTCTTGTTGATTGCTAGTATCAACCAAACGTGTATCGTCTTGTGGTTCTCGATCCTCCTCGAGTTCCACCATTCTACTAATACCTTCCATAAGGAACTTAGTTTCCAAGAACTCGGCCTTTCGAGCAACAAATAAATTTTTCTCGGTTGGGTTGTAGAAATAATATCCCATAGAGTCCTTGGGATATCCTACAAATATACACTTAGTGGACCGACTTTCAAGTTTGTTTTGTGTGTTGTTCTTGACATAAGCCTCACAACCCCCTACCTTTAAATATGATAATGATGGAGCCCTTCCATTCCATATTTCAAAAGGTGTTTTGTCCACTTTCTTGGTTGGGGCCATATTTAGAATACGGGCCGCCGAGAGCAAAGCGAAACCCCAAAATGATAGAGGCAAGGTGTTTCTAACCATCATAGATCGAACCATATCCAATAGAGTTTGATTCCTCCTCTCGGACACACCATTGTGTTGTGTTGTTCCGGGTGGAGTAAGTTGTGAGATGATCCCACAACTCCTAAGATGATCTCGGAAAGCATCACTTAGGTATTCACCTCCTCTATCCGAACGAAGTACTTTGATGGTTTTATCAAGTTGATTTTGGACTTCATTTTGGAAGACTTTGAACATTTCAAAGGCTTCATCTTTGTGTCTTAACAAGTACACATACCCATAACGACTATAATCGTCGATAAAGGTAATGAAGTATCTTTCACCATTCCTTGTCATTGCCTTAAAGGGACCACATACATCCGAATGTATGACACCCAATAAGTCTTTTGCCCTTTCGTTTGTTCCACTAAAGGGGTCCTCGGTCATCTTTCCAAGTAAACAAGACTCACACTTATCAAATGAATCATCTTCACTTGATTCCAAAAGTCCATTCTTATGAAGTGCATGTATGCGATCTTTGTTTATGTGACCAAGGCGACAATGCCAAAGATAAGTCTTACTCAAATCCATTTTGAGTTTCTTGGTGCTTGATTGGTACAACATGTTATCAAAGGATGTGTTATCATGAACTAATTCATAAACGCCATTAGACGGCATTGCTTTAAAATAAAAGACATTATTCATGAAAACACAAATACCATTATCTTCAAACATAAAATCAAAACCACATTGTCTTAAGAAAGAAACGGAGATAATGTTCCTAGTCAAATTAGTAGCATACAAAACATCTTTCAAAATAACTTCCAAACCATTTGGAAGTTTCAATGTGTAGTCTCCTCGGGCTTCGACAACAACCTTTGCTTCATTGCCCATGAAGAGACTAATATCTCCTTTCTTAAATCCTTCATTTCCCTTGAACCCCTGCAATAAATTGTAAATATGAGTTCCACATCCGGTATCCAATACCCATGTGTTAGAGGAAATAAGATTAAGATCAACATGAATCATGAAAGTTGTACCCGAGGTTTGCCCCGCATCCCTCTTAGCTTTCAACTCTTTCAGACGGGTTGGACAATTCCTCATCCAATGCCTAATCTCCCCACATACAAAGCATGGATCTTCCGAGCTAACCTTTAGCTTCTTTGGTTTGGGTGGTTCCACTTTAGCCTTTCCCTTGAACTTACCCATGTGTTGTCCTTTGCCTTTGGCAAACTTTGCCTTGGGTTCCGGGTGATGCCTCTTCCTATTGCCTCCCTCATTGATCGTGAGAATGGGTAAAACCTTTTTACCCATTCCCGTCTCGACCGTTTTAAGCATTACATGTAGCTCACCAATGCTCTTGTCCCACCCATTCATGTTATAATTCATAACAAATGTCTCAAATTTCTTGGTTAGCCCATTAAGGCGCTCGAGACGATCAATGTGGCTTTTCATCTTAAGTACATAAGATGAAACCGATTGGGTTTCCTCCATACGACATGCATGAAGCGCTCGAACCATTTCAAAGTGTTCCACCCTAGCTTGGTAAGGAACATTTCCTTAAGTTGGATGATCATGTCGTATGCCCCATGACGTACAAAATCCTTTTGAATCTCGGGAATCATAGTTCCCAAAATGAGGCAGGAAACTTGCACTGAATCCTCATTGTGCTTAACCCAATCGTTATGGTCTTGGACATCGTCAACACTAGGTTCATCGGGAATAAGATCCTATAATACATTGTATTTCTTTTCTTGCTTAAGAACGATTCTCAAGTTTCGATACCAATTCATAAAGTTGTTATAGGTTAGACGATCCTTGTCGAAAATAGATCTTAGTGATAGGTTATTAACGGGTGGAACTATAACGTTAGGTGGATTGTTGATTGCGGCCATCTATAAATATAACAAAGCTCAATTTTAGTATTTTCGATATCAATAATTTTAATCGTTAATACCCTTTATGTCTCCAAGACAATTAATGATTAAAATCTAGAACCCAACGTTACATTCAAATAGTAGTTAGGTGACCTTTATCCTACTATTTAAATTAACAAGGTAACCAACGTTAGACGATTGCAACCATTTGCAACTTCTAGTTTTATGAGATCGGTTAAACATCTTATGTTTAGTCAGCATGTTTAATCCCATCAACACCATTGTACGCCATGCTTTGGTGACCCTATTCACATGGTTTCCAATTTAAGTCGTCCTACTTATACACACATGTGAGTTTACACATAAAAGCGGTTAGGTGACCTTTATCCCACAAATATGGTAAACCCACCTCAAACTCACAAGTTTCCTCCAATGCGGTTAGGTGACCTTTATCCCACATCGAGTTCCCAAGTGATTCGAGTGTTGTATAAAAGGATGATGTTCAACTTATTTCATAAAAGGGATTTTTAGTTTTCTAAATTCTAGATTGGAAAACTTTTTATGTACCTTTCTTTTGTATGCATTCAAATGTATGGTACTTAGTTGAAAAACCCATTTTCAAAGTTCCTATTAATAAAACCCATTTTATTATGAAATCATTAGCCTTTAATAAAACCAATTTTTACTACCTAACGATTTCTAAGGAACCAATTTTATGCTAGTAGATTTTAAGTAGTTTAGCAAACCACATTGCAATAACACAAACAAAAGTAAATCAACCACATAAATATAAAACACACAACCACACAAGTTCATAACCATAGCCTCCTAATGTTGACCACACTTGTTGACCGATGACAAGTGTGTCAAAAGGTCTCTTCTAAGGGACCTAAAAGGACATGTGCTTGTGTCGGTGAACTCCCACATGATCCCGCATCCAAATGCTCCAAGCGTTCACCCCCGTGTTGTGGTCTCCATCATTTTATTTAGGCTCTCTTCCTTGCATCTTCTTTTAAAAAAATATATCCTAATACACCCCGTTAAGCGATTTGTGGAAGTGTAAAACAGTAATGTTACAGATATAACTGATATCAAATACATTGTTCATAAAGAAACATTACTAACTAATTTCGAATATATTACATCGTTCTAACATCTTTTACAAACTACGTGATACAATCAAAACTAGCACTTCCACTACTTTACTTCTAATTCAAATGCTCACGGCGCCGATCACAAGCAAAACCCATAACACATAGGCAATTACTTCACTTTTCTGATTTCCTGAAAAGTATGATAAAAACAGGTCAACTACGAATAGTTGGTGAGTTTCATAAGTTTAACAAAATCAGTTCTGTGTACCATACAGTCATAGTTTGCATTTGCGCGCGTATATAAACATGTATTTACTTTCGTATATAAGTACAACCGTATCTTTGTGTGTGCATATGCATGTATGTAAGTTTATAATATAAATTAGAATTTCCGATAAAATCGTGACTGTTTGTTCATACAACGTGTTTCCAATTTCCATGTTTAATCAACCACTGTGGCACCCCTTCCGCCCACAATGGTTCAACATAAAATCAACCACAGTGGCCCCCTGTCACACCCCGTTGAGCGATTTGCGGAGGCATAAAACGGAAATGTAACAGATACAACTGGTATCAAATACATTGTTTATAAGGAAACATTACTAACTAATTTACAATATATTACATCGTTCTACATCTTTTACAAACTAGGTGATACAATCAAAACTCTCTCTTCAACTACTTTACTTCTAACTCACATGCTCACAGCATCGTTCACAATCCGAACACAAAACACATAAGCAATCTATTCCACCTTTATGATTACCTGAAAAGCATGTTTAAAAACGGTCAACTACGAATAGTTGGCGAGTTTCATAAGTTTTAACGAAATTAGTTCTGCGTACCACACGGTCATAGTTTGTATGTACACGCATATGTAAAAATATGTATTTATGTTTGTATATATATGTACAGCCGTATCTTTGTGTGTACATATGTACACATGTAATGAAATCGTGACTGTTTGTTCGTATTGCGTGTTATCATTTTCCATATTTAATCAACCACTGTGGCCCCCCTTCTGCCCACAAGGGTTCCTCGTAACATCAACCACTGTGGCCCCCCTTCCGCCCATAATGATTCCACGTAAATTCAAACATTACATAATTAGTTTTTTCTACATATAGTATTTCTTAGGCCTATTCACATAGCATGTATATAGACACACATACACATATAGTATTTATCACATAGCACCAAACACTGTGGCTCCCCATCCGCCCACAATACGCATAATCACATTATTTTCTTAACAATCACGTCATAATCAAGTTAGTTTGTTTAGTTGCAGCAGAACTTGGCTCATAGGCCATACTCAACTTCAGTTTGGTACTATTGTGGCCCCCCTTCCCCCCACAATAGCCCCATGGTCATCACAGACCACGTTATCCCCAAGGCCGTTACAGACCACGTTATTCACCCATGGCCTTACAGACCACGTTATTTTTAACAGTACACAACATATTTGTATAAATGTGTATTCACGTGTAATTTCATTATGTTTTGTATTCGTACCATATTCACTTAATTTTTCATTTAAGAATACTATTCACCATTCATTCGCACGTAATCAATCGTTATGTTTGTAGGGACTTTTTGTATGTAAACGTTCAGACAATTCATATCCTGAACCGTTTCAAGGTAGATAACGTATATAAATATGCTTTTCACCCCAAAAAGTTCGTAAACAGTTTGAAAAGAGGGGTCATGAAACTCACGTTTTTGTAGGCACTCAGTGCGAGGTCAGCTCGGGGTCCGTTTCCCTTGCTATCACTTAGTCCCTATAGTTAATATTATATTAATATTTTAATATTATTATAATCTTTATACTAAGCTGGGCTGTATAGTTAGTCTGGGTGTGACTGTAACACCCAGAAAGTGTCAATAGGTTTAGATTGTGATGTTTTTCAATGTCTGATGTTTAAAATCGAACTTGGCTCAGTTTGCCCGTTTCACCAACTGGGCCAAGTTGTTCGTTTATGCTTTTGAAAAACAGTTATGGGGAAGTAAACTTGGGTAAACGTGTTGGTTGATAAAATGATTAAGTTATAAAGAAAGATCATGTGTTAGGGGTCTGGATTCGCTACGGGGCTTGTTTCAATTTATTTAGTTTGATTTGTAGAAAAACGCGCACAATCTATCTAAATTGTCCGGATTCCACACCAAAATTTCGTTTTTACATAATTAATTCGAAAATATGCTTTTTGATCACTCTTGATGTTCTGATATTCTAACAAGTTCGTTAATCACAAACTTGCCGGTTTTCGTCAGAATTAAACTTGTTTAATCTTCAAATTAGCACAATTAATTATCCGTTAATCATTAGATCATGAAAGTATAGACACTTATTAAATAAAATATGTAGATTTTTATAAAAATATTTCTGGAATTATTTACTGATTTATAAATTTAAAAAAAATCATTTTATGTGATATAATTAGCCCGAAAATCATCTGTTTATACCAAATGATTTCCGAAAAATCCACCAAAATTCCTGAGTGACCAAAACACTTCCCAAAATAACCTGTAGCAATTCCAGAATCTAACAATCTAGCCAAATATCATTTTCGAGACAAAAACGACCATGAAAATCCAAATGGACGTGAACGGACAAAACATACTTAGGATTTTCCAATTGACCCAAATTTCACAGGTGATCATAATATACCAAATTTGAGTTCCCCACAAAATTTCATAATTTTTCAAGTATTTTAACTATTTTTCCCAAATAAACGTCCCTTATTCGGTAATAAATTCGCCAAATATTCTCGGGTGGTCGAAGAATCACCAAATTTGAACAGGGACTCAATGATATGGTCCCTGATGTCCCTGAAAAATTTTATAGCCTAAAATTATGCACATCACAATCGAATCCCAAACAGCCCCTAATCGAGCATTTCGGCATTACCTTTGCGGTTTTCGCCTGTTTTCGCTTTCCTAATCCAATTTCCGGGTTCTTGTGTTTCTATATAAGCTAGGTACAAGTCCTATACCACAAACCAAACATGTATCATCAAAATAACAGCCTTGGAAGCTAGGGTTTCGGTTAGGGCTTTAAACCGAACTTTTGAACCGTAAAAACGTCGTTTAAACCCTCTAATCTGTGTTTATGACCAAAAAGGATGGTGATTCTGATCTCTAACCATTTGTATAATCAATATATGTTTTTGAACCATATTTAGGGTTTTTGCATGGTTAGAATGGATTTTTACTAATCAAACCATACTTTTATGTATATGAACATATTTAATTCAATTTTTAACATAATCAAATGATGCTTACTTAAGAGTTTTGGATGGAAAATGAAGAGAACTCAGCTGGGAAATGTTTGTGTGAAAACAACTGGTCATAAGGAAGCTTGTAGAAACATTTAAATGTTTAAAAAAACAAAGGAGGTGCCCCTCTTTTACTTGCGGCCGCACCTTGGGGTGGTCCCTTGGCCATTTTTTTTTGTTTAGTTTTCTTGTTTTGCATGCCGTAGGTGAAATATCAAACCAAATTTATTTCGGGTTCGGTTTTTGGCGTGAAAAATGTATCGGGTACGACAAACAGTGCGGAAACGAGTGTTTTCAGCCAATTTCTTGTGAAATTAGAAAACGATAGTATTTATTTGTAAAAATCAAAAATATTTCCAAGGATCGCTTAAAACATCCCCAACAAGTGTTTGGTAAGTCTTTTTCGGCTTAACGGATGATACAATGCTTGTTTCGAAACTATCTTTCACGCTAAAATCCATAGCGGGTAGTTAAACAAGCATGATTTCGCTTAACTAGTTTGCTATCATACTAAGGCCTTAATATCAATATGTTGGATTATAATAGACATATATCACTTATAGATGGCCCCCCAGGATATCCGGGTCATAATCAGACCCGTTCGATTATTAGTTTGTTCGTTACGTAATAAGCGGTTAACCGCTTATTTGAGTTTGTAAGTACTAAGGTTTATCCGGTTTTGTCACGAATGTCACATTCTCCCCTAGTTAAGAAATTTCGTCCCCGAAATTCATTATGCTAATTACGCCCTTTTTGGGGAAAAGTTTATAAGTATTTATTTCGGAATTCGTTCTTCTGCTCCCGAACACGTTTGATTCCCCGTTGTGGATACTACCGAACTTATTCAATGAAATTTTATTGAGTCGTAATTTTTTGATTTTCTCCGTTCAACATCTTCACGGGTTCTTTTATAGAGTTTTATTGTATACAAGTTTTCAGGTGGTACTAATTTCGTCCTATCAGTAAGGCACTCGTTCTGATTCGATATATGTAAAATATCTAGAATGAGGTAATTTTCTTTAAAACGTTATAGGATTAACCTTTGAGGCAATTTTGTACAGTTCCATGTATTTTCAAGTTAACTCATCGGTTTCATTAACTCAACTAACACCTTTCAAGAACCATCATCTTCTCACATATATCAATATAGTCCTCTGGGTAGCCTCAAGCGACTTTCAGTTTGTTTTTGATATTACGATCTTTATTTATGGTTTCCAAAGTCGATTCAGATTTTGTATTTTGGGGGTCGCCAATTTTCAATTAAATAAGGTGGCGAGTTATATTCTTGCTCGTGTAATGTAGTATATTACCACTTGTATAATATTACGATCACTATTAATGTACGAGGATTGAAATTACCGGTCTCACTTTCCTCTAATGTTTGAATAGTTTATTTGGTTTGATTGTTTGTTAGAGGACTACAGGCCCGTGCTCAGGTTGATTTGGGATATAAAGTTTCATATACAATTTGTCAAGGATAAGATTTTGTTAAGACGAGTATTTCAGTTGGGTAATTGTCATAAATCGGAAGAAAGTATTCGGAGTGGATCAGTCAGGGAACTATCATTCAGCTTGTATTGCTTTCTCGGGATGTTTTAGGAACGTTTGTTAAAAGGTCCATTGTAGTTTGTTTTTCCCTTTTCAATGGGGTATTTCAAACTGTTGTAACGTCCCCGAGGATTTTTAATATTCCACCTTAACTTATTATGGTGCACATGTTTATAGCACATGCACCTATGATCTTTTGCATACCAGCTCCTCCATAAATTTCCATTACATCTTTATACTAGTACTCAGTCTAACCGAACATCTGGCCTGACTTTTCTTCGTTCATCAACCGGTTATTGAGGCTATAAAAGCTTGATTGTTTAACAATTCCACCCAATCTCCATATGTAACCTTCGTTTGAACTCAATTAACTAGTCCATACTGACTATTACATAACGACCCCTCACTTTCACCGAAAGTACATTGATAGGGAATTGCTAGTTGTTTGGGTTGAGAGGGCATTTTTGAACAGTATGTTTAATGGTTATAGTTTTACCTTTAGTGGGTTCTATTAAAATAAGAATTTATTATTTTACTACCCGGTATATATTTCCAAGGTAAAGGTTTGTAGAAACGATACCTCTATTATTACCCGCATTAAACAAAACTAAAGTATACTAGACTCAGAATGTATCTACTACTTCACTTAATTTATCTGATTTAATCACAATACGCGACCTCTAGTCGGGATGGAAATCGATGCTGGTTCTTGATTTTGTCTTCTCATTGCAACTGGATTCAAACCAGGGCATTCTCCCTTGACGTGCCCTATACTGCCATCTTCAAGCAAATATAACGGCTTATTATGGATTGTTTTGGTGAGTTGGTTATTGTCGGATTGGTTAGGGTCGAGGTAGTTGTGATTACTAAAGTTGGGTCGGTTGGTCTATAATATTCATAATAGCTCTACAATTACGGGCACAGTGTACAACTTCCCCGCTTTTGTGGCATACCTTAGTTCGACATTCTCTTATGTGATAATAACTACATTTCCCACACTTTAATGAAAGTTCATCGTATATTGTTCGTTCGGAACTAAAGCTGATCAAAGTATCGGTTTAAGTTATAGGGCACGCGCGTTTAGTTGGTTGTATCCCTTGTACCCCTGTTTCACAATTGGTTCACTTTGTACTAGATGCTTCCCTGGGCATACTCAACAAACTATTTCTAACCAAACCAAACGCTACCACACCAGCTTGTGTCACGACATTCTCAAAGGTTTAGTGGTTAACTAAATTAACTAACGTCCTTATTTCCGGCTACTAACCATGGTACTGGTCGAGCCAGATCGTATACACATTTTGTGTATTCCAATTTGTCCGCACCTTTCATTTTCAATTTCTCGGGTTCGTGTTCTTAATTTTCTGGTTTCATTCCTTGGACAAAAATGTTTCGATATAAAGATTTTAAGTCTTTTCCAAGTCATGTGATTGATTACTTTTTGTTCCCGAATTCGTATCATCGTTTTTCTACCACATAGGGCGTGGTCAAGAAATGTATAAGTGGCATACTCAACGGTGCAATTTGATGGGCACTACTGGTGCTGATAATAGGTTCTATTGCTTCGATTCATTTTACTATCCCATATGATCTTTTAGTACCACTAAAGTTTACAGGTTTGTATGACATAGATTGTTTAAATGAATATTCTCATCGTGAAGGATCATGGTTGTTACGACGAGTATTCATGTTCGGTAGGAGATTTCCGTTTCCAGTGGCATTTAGTGGGGAAGCTTATTAATATTGGTTGTAGCATTAATGTCTAGTGGGAAATTATTATTTGTGACAATGTTAGTATTTGTTGGGAGAATAGCATTTGTACCTATATTAGTATTGGGCGGCGAGATAGTATTCGCGACCGTATTAGTGTTTGGCATTTTATTTGCATTCATTGCTGTGATAATGCCAGTAGTGAATCGTGCTACTATTGTCAGAGTTACTATCTACAGTTGCCGAGCAATCATATCGGCCACCACTGCCTCAAATAGTATGTTTGTTTTCTTCGGGGCCATTCTATAATGATAACCAATTATGCCGTAACTAATAATAGTTCGCTACACAACTCATCACAAAATAAATCACATTAGCAAGTAATCAGGTATTCCAAATAGCACATGTGTAAGTGTTACACATCTCTGTCCATGTGTCTATATATTAAGGATAACATATCAATTTAGCCTAACGAAAGCCATTATCTGTATGTATATATCAAAAGTTGTCACCAAGTGACAATGAACTTGGTAAATAGTAGTTTTTCAAAATGAGCTTAATTAAGTTATTCTTCTAATGTACAAGGACATTAAGTTGTACTTGGGACATTACATTGGTGTGAATTGGACAAAATGTCGGATTTATTCAAGGCATACTTATGCAACGCATAAGTTTTGGAACTTATACGACGCATAAGTTATGCGCCGCATAAGTTGTAAAACTTATACGCCGCATAAGTTGAAGATTGAACATATCCGGGTTTCATACATATACGCCGTATATGTAGGGGTTTTTGAACTGATCTTATTCGTCAAGTATAAGGACAAATGTGTCATAGACACTATGATAGTAGCAGACTGGTAAAGGTCACAAGTGAAATAGTGATTTACTGTTGAGAGAATTATTGAAAATCATAGATATATAGCCTTATATGTTAATAAAATCCTACCGACAATATCATTTCATCACCTTTAAATCTATCTCATACATACTTGTTGATCTAAGATACTACATCAGGTAAAGTTACTTGAAGTATAATTGAGTGATTCTGTTGAAATGAGTGTATTGTAAGCGTCTTCTCTGAAATTGGATCAACTTATCCGTATAATCTATCATATCCGGTTTCTAAATTCATACTTACACTGGATTGTTTTTGTTTTTGCAGATTTAAACATGATGACTGATGAAGAAGATGAGACTGAGGAAGATGGGAATATGTTGAAAATGATGAGAATTCAAAGTCGTTACTTTCATATATCAAGTTCTCATAAGTCGTTACTGTTGGTCTCGGTCTGCCCAAGACACATATTATTATTGATGCGGCTAGTACGTTATGATCCAAGTCAGGTCATACCCAATAACAAGCTAGACAAACACCAATTATATTTATTTGTATATGATATGATCATAAGTAAATAAATATTGACACTTATGTTATTTGGAAAGGGTTCCTAAATACAATGTACTTGTGAAATAATAAATCATATGGATAATTTACACTTTAAGAGAGAGCATTCCCCATAGTGTTATTTAAGATGATTAAGTAACAATATGTGAAAATTGTTACCTAGCATGTTACCTATAATGTGTTAAATTTATAACACTATATATATATATATATATATATAGGATTGGGATCATATGAGAACTCTTTTGAATTTGAGAACTTTGAGAACCATTTGTAGCCACTCATTTTTCTTAACTTAAAATTAAATAAAAAGGGTAAAAAAGGAACTTTACATCATAAGATAAAACGATCATATAACCCAAAACCCTGCTTTCTAACCCCTGCCGCCAAGCTTTCTGATTTCATCGACGATTGTTGTACGCCACCGCCACCGCCACCGTTAGGGTTGCTGCTGCTGATTTGGTCCTCCATATCGGTTTTCTTCCAGCGACAATAATGGGAGTCGTATCTCAAATGCATCTAGGGTTCGTATTTTGTCAATAGCCGTTCAATTTCTATAAGGTAATCTTCCAAACTTATTTGATTTAAGTTATAGATTATAAACTTCAATTGTGAATGATTCAATTTTTATGATCGGCGGTTCAATTATGATTGTTTCAGTTTTAGGTCATGGAAGTTTCAGTTACGGAATCGATTTCTGGATCTACATCTTACTCCATTGACGAAGTAAACAGTGTTATAGGTAATTTCAATTGTGTAACGGGTACGACTCGGAACCGGGTTGTATGATTTCTCAAATCTGGAACTGGAAAACGAACAAATATGTTTTTTCATGCTAAAACCATGTTACAAATGGGTCGGTTTGGTTATTTAAACTGTTATGCGGGAACTAGGAACGGGTGACGGGTTTCACGGTTTTTGCTAGCATGTTCATCCCTTATTTTTAAAGTTCATGTTTGATCCGTGATGATTTGATATGGTTTTTAATCGTGCTTGTAGCATACCTCACGATTAGTGATGTAAACATAAAACATTTATCATCATCCATCCTTATAATCATAATATGTACAATTGTTTAGGCTTCAACAGATTAGGCATAGAAGTGAGACGACAAGAATGAAACATTCAATTAACTGCATATTAAGTTCCAACATTGTAGAGCAACCCTAGTACGATAATAGGAAGAAAGTCCTTGATTTTATTTAAGTTGTTATTTATATTCGGAACTGGTATTCAGGCTTTTTATTTTTTGAATGTTGTTTAATAGTTTTGCACATATATGTTGTTTAATTGCTGGTTAAAAATAGGTTTATTTTGTTTCTTAATTGCTGGGTTAATAGTTCTGTACAGTATATTAAAAATAGGTTTTAAAATAGTTTTACGTTTTTTAATTTGCTGGTTAATAGTTCTGTACATATATGTATATTAAAAATAGTTTTATTTTGTTTTCTAATTGCTAGTTAATAGTTCTATACATCATATGTATATTAGAAATAGGTTAAAATAGGTGTATGACCTTAACTTTATTGTGTTTTTATGTTAATTTTTTTTCTTTTTTCATTTTAATTTGATCGTGAAGAATCCGTAGCAACTAGTGTGTTACCGAATGGACAGAGGTCTTGGATTCCATTTGTTCCTCCTGAATTCAAACCTTATGTTGGGGCTAAGTTTCGTACATTGGATGAAGTTGTTGTTATGTATGAGGAGTATGCTGAGAAGGCCGGTTTTTGTACTCGTTTGGGTACCACTAAGAAGCGTAATGATATAATTACAACTAGGTACTCTTGTGTTCGAAAGCAAATAAACCTAAAGATCAAGATGTTGATTCTGTTGGAATGTGTTCAACCTCTAGTTCCCGTTGTGTAAACTTCAAAGTAACTGATTGCAAAGCATTTATAAAAATTAGACTTGTAAGAGGTTCATCGGATTATGAAATATATGGTTTTGTGGAGGAACACAATCATGGACCTCATTCTTCCGAGCAGATAACTAAGAGAAAAAGGAAATTAGACTTTGCAACAAAAGAGTTTATTTCCAATTGTCGTTTGGCTTGTGTTGGGCCAACCAAAGCATTCAAGCTTCATGTGGTGTTAAAGGGTGGCCATCATAATCTGCAAGGTACATTAACGGATTACAATAATTTTGGTAGAGATATACGAGAATTGATTGCAGATGGAGATGCTCAGATGGTGATTGATAAATTCAATGAACGTGCCAAAAATGTAAAAAATTTCACTTTTAAATCCCGAGTTGTTGGAACTGAGCTTACATCTTTATTTTGGGTTTATAATATTTCAAAAATCAACTATGATGCGTTTGGTGATGTTATGGCCTTTGATGCGACATACCACACCAATATGTAAGTTATATATTTTTTGTATTTAATTTAATCAAATATTTTTGTAATTAGTGACAAAATTGTGTTTTTTCTCCTTTTTGTAGGTATGATATGATCTCTGTTCCGTTTAATGGTATTGATCATCATAAAAAGAGCGTAGTCTTTGGTGCCGGTTTGTTACATAATGAATCTGTTGAATCATACACTTGGCTTCTTCAAATGTTTCTCGACACACATGGCAAGCAACCAACTTTTGTTTTAACAGATCAAGACCCTTCAATGAAGCAAGCTGTTCATAGTGTATTGGATAAATCGATT
This sequence comes from Bidens hawaiensis, assembly GCF_021521415.1. Taxonomy (NCBI): domain Eukaryota; kingdom Viridiplantae; phylum Streptophyta; class Magnoliopsida; order Asterales; family Asteraceae; genus Bidens; species Bidens hawaiensis. Next base: position 2,273,108 of record NW_027491022.1, read on the forward strand.
CACCGATTGTGCATGTGGCATGTTATTACAAAACTATCACTTAAGGTATTTTTTACTTCTGATATACATATGTGTATAGTTCATATTTTTTGTTTGTACATATGTGTATAGTTACTTATTATAAAATATGGAACACAAATCATGATAGACATATATGTACAAACAGTTTGCTTTTTATTTTTAGAAATTGTATAATCTGTCACATATGTGTATACTTACTTATTATAATACATTTCATGATATACATATATGTACAAACAGTTTGGTTTTTATTTTTAAAAATTGTTTAATCATTGTGTTACCATTTTTCATATTGATGGAAATCTTTTGAACAATTCAAATCTTCGCTGATCGATTCACAAACTTGTTTGGAATATTTATATCAACATGGATACATTTGAACGTCGATGGAATCGATTGATGAATGAGTATGGTTTGCAAGACCATGTATGGCTATCTGAAATGTATGCCATCAGGGATAAGTGGGTTCCTAGTTATTTTAGAGAGATTTCGATGTGTTGTTTAATGAAGACAACATCTAGGTGTGAGAGTGCCAATCATCTCTTTAAAACAAATTCTAGTCCACACAATACCTTAGTTCAATTTATGTTGTGTTTCGAGACAACTGTGGATGGCCAACGAAACGAGCAATGTGAACCTCAAGATAAAACAGAAACAACCAACCCAAAATTCAAAACATCGTTTCCTATTGAACGGCATGCTAATGAGATCTACACCATAACTGTTTTTTTTGAAGTTCAGAAAAAGATGGAAAAATCTTTGCGTTTATGCTACATAGTGTCTCGAGAGGAGTTAGATGTTATACATAGTTATCTTGTTGCTCATCAAGATCACTCAAAAAAAATTGTCAAGGAGTACAAGGTTTAAAATTTTCAAATAATATACATATATCAATATTTATATTTTATATGCTTAATTCTTATTAATTTTGCAATTTCAGGTTACTTTTGATACGTCAAACTTTACTGTTACGTGTGAGTGTATGGGATTTACACGCATTGGGTATCTTTGTCGTCATGTCTTTTGCATTTATAGACATCAAGGAATCGATAAGATTCCTATGAAGTATGTTAGTTTGCGGTGGTGTAGAGATGCTCTTCCAAGTGGTGTTTATTGTATGGAAAACAGGTATGTTAATAGTTAATCATGTTTAAAAATACATGTATTTCATATCATGTTTAACAACCTAATATGTAATAGTTTCTGTTACATATATGTATAGGCAGAATTAGTAATTCATTTATTCTCATATGAGATAATTAGGCGTCGAATCGGTGACAATATTCAGATGTGCATTGATAGGCTGAGATGCAACACTAGATACCTTGAAGAACTTGATTTACAAATTAAAGCAATAAAGGATAAAATTTTTGAGGAATTCCCACTTGAGCCTACATACAGCAAAGAAGTTGTTATTAAAGAATTGTTATCCAATAAAAAAACCCATAGAAATCTTAATTACAGCACCAAAAGGAATACGGAACAAAGGTTCTCGAAAAACTAAGCGTCCAATTGGTACAAGTGAGAAGGCTAAGAAAAAGAGCAAAAAAAAGGGCAAGAAGAAGAGTAGGAGAAAATGTAACTTTTGTAACAAAAGAGTAAGGCTTCATGACAAAAGGAATTGTCCTCTAAAATTAGGTATACCTGTGACATTTGAGGCAAAACAAGGTACACCTCAGTACGTATTCACCGATTAAGCAAATAAACGCCTTTTACGTAACAAACGAATGATTAACCGAATGGGTCGGGTTATGTGACATCCGTTGCAAAACCGAATACACCTTAGTACTTACAAACTCGAATAAGCGTTTAACCGCTTATTGCGTAACGAACAAACGAATAACCAAACGGGTCTGGTTATGGTCCGGATATCCCAGGGTGCCATCTATAAGTGATATACGATCTATGCAAGCTAAAATATTAGTAATATGGCCTTAATTCGATAGCAAACGAGTTAAACGAAAACATGCTCGTTTAACTACCCGCTATAGACTCAAACGCGAAAGATAGTTACAAACCAAGCATTGTATCATCCGTTAAGCCGAAAAAGACTTACCAAACACTTAATTGAAATGTTTTAAGTGATCCGTGAAAATATTTTCGATTTTTACTAACGTATAGTATGTTTTTATAATTTTACACAAAACTAGCCGAAAAACACTCGTTTTCGCTCCGTTTGTCGCACCCGATATATTTTTGTTCCAGAACCAAACCCGAAATAAATTTGGACTCGGCATTTCACGTTCGGGCACGTAAATCAAGAAAAGTGGGCCAAATGGGCCCAAAAGGGGACCCAACGAGCCCAGCCCGCCAAAGAAGACTTTTCCCCCCCTTAAAACCTTTTCATATTTAAACAAGTTCTAAGATATTTTGTGATATATTTTTCATGAGAATTCTGGACACAAGTTCTGCTCCAGCCACAAAACCTTCAAACCCTAAGGTAAGGAGCTTAAATAAGTAGCTTTTGTACTTGTTTAAAGTCGTTTAATACCATAAAAACATGTCTTGGTTACTAAAAATCATTCCTAACCGTGTAAAAATCCTAAAAATGGTCCATAAACATGTTTTGATCATAAACACGGTAAGGAACCTGTTTTGATAGTTTTTTGGCCATAAACACGGATGAAAGGGTTGAAACGGCGTTTTTACGGTTCAAAAGTTCGTTTTTGTGCACTAGCCGAAACCCTAAGTTAAGGGCTGTTATGTTGATGAAAAATTGCTTGGTTTGTGATATAGGACCTGTACCTAGCTTATATAGAAGCACAAGAACCCGAAAATTGGATTAATAGAGCGAAAACGAACCAAAACCGCAAAGGTAATGCCGATTTACTCGATTACGGGCTGTTTAGGTTAAGGTTATGATGTGCATATTGTTAGGCTATGAAATTTTTCAGGAACATCCGGGACCATGTCAATAAGTCCCTGTTTAAATTTGGTAATTTTTCGACCATTCGAGAATATTTGGCGAATTTATTACCGAATTGGGACAATTATTTGGGAAAAATAGCTAAAATACTTCAAAAATCATAAACATTTTCTGGGAACTCAGATTTGATATATTTTGATCACATATGAATTTTGGGATCATTTGGAGAAGTCTAAAGGTGTTTTGTGTATATGCGTTCGTATGAATTTTTATAGCGGAATTTGGGTCGAAAAGAATATTGAACAAGCTATTTACATTCTGGAATTGATATATATTGTTTTGGGACATGATTTGAGTATTCAGGAATTTTTGTGGAATTTTTGGAAATTATTTGGGGTAAAAGGACGATTTTCAGGCGAAATATAGCTGATAAAACGAATTTTTATAAGCTAATAAATCAGTAAATAAATTCCAGAAATATATTTATAAAAATCTACTTATTTTAATTGATAAGTGGTTAAATTTTCATAATTTAATGATTAACGGTTAATTAATTATGCTAATCTGAATATTAAACAAATTCAGTTTTTATAACAACCGGCAAGTTCGCGGCTAGTGAACCTGCGGGAAAATCAAAACACAAAGAGTGATCAAAAATCATATGTTTGGACTAATTAAGTGAAAACAAACTTTTCTATGAGAAACCTGGACAATCCGGATAGATTGTGCGCGTTTCTTCTTAAATCAAACTGAATAAACGGAAACGGGCCCCGTGGCTAATCCGGGACCCCAGTATGTGATCCTTCTTTATAACTTAATCATTTTATTAACCAATACATTTACCCAAGTTTATTTTCCCATAACTATTTTCTGAACGCGTAAACGAACAACTTGACCCAGCTGGGAAAACGGGAATCTGAGCCAAGTTCGGTTTTAAGTATTAGACATTGAACAACATCACAACCTAAGCCTATTGCCACTTTCTAGGCGTTCCAGCTATACCCAGATTAGTTATATAGCCCAGTTTAGTACTGAGATTATAATAATATTAAAATATTAATATTAGTATAATATGGACTATATGGACTAAGTGATAACAAGGAAAACGAACCCTGAGCTGACCTCGCACTGAGTGCCTACAAAACTGTGAGTTTCATGACCCCACTCTTTAAACTATTTTACGAACTTTTGGGGTGGAAAGTATGTTTATACACTATATCTATCTGAAAACGGTTCAGGATATAAAATATCTAAACATTTATATATGAAAAAGTCCCTACAAACATAATGATTGACTACGTGCTGATGAAAGATGATTATTATCGTTGATTGATCTATTGAGTGGAGTTAATACGAATTGCAAAACATAATGAAATTACACGTGACAGCGTGTTTATACAAACACATTATGTAATGTTAAACATAACCAATTTGGGAAACAACGTGGTCTGTAATGGCCATAGGGATAACGTGGTCTGTGATGATTATGGGGCTATTGTGGGCGGAAGGGGGGCCACAATAGTAATAAACTAAAGTTGAGTATGGCCTATGAGCCAAGTTCTGCTGCAACTTAATAAACTAAAGTTGAGTATGGCCTATGAGCCAAGTTCTGCTGCAACTTATAAACTAAAGTTGAGTATGGCCTATGAGCCAAGTTCTGCGGCAACTTACTAAACTAAAGTTGAGTATGGCCTATGAGCCAAGTTCTGCTGCAACTTATAAACTAAAGTTGAGTATGGCCTATGAGCCAAGTTCTGCTGCAACTTACTAAACTAAAGTTGAGTATGGCCTATGAGCCAAGTTCTGCTGCAACCTATAAACTAAAGTTGAGTATGGCCTATGAGCCAAGTTCTGCTGCAACTTATTAAACGAACTAACTTGATTATGACATGAATGTTAAGAAAATAATGTGATTATGCGTATTGTGGGCGGATGGGGAGCCACAGTATTTGGTGATACGTGATAAATACTATATGTGTATATGTGTCTATATACATGCTATGTGATTAGCCGTAGGAAATACTATGTATAGAATATACTAATTATTTGCGTGTACACTATATAATGTTTGAGTTTACGTGGAATCATTGTGGGTGGAAGGGGGACCACAGTGGTTGATGTTAACGCGGAACCGTTGTGGGCGGAAGGGGGGCCACAGTGGTTGAGTTTATGTGGAACCGTTGTGGGAGGAAGGGGGTCCACAGTGGTTGGTTAAACACGGAAATTGGAAACAGGTAGTACGAACAAACAATCACGATTTTACCGAAATTTCGAATTTATATGATAAACTTACATGTGTGCATATGCACACACAAGGATATGGCTGTACATATTTATACAAACGTAAATACATATTTTTACATACGCGACGTACATACAAACTATGACTGTGTGGTACGCAGAACTGATTTCGTTAAACTTATGAAACTCACCAACTATTCGTAGTTGACCTATTTTAACATGCTTTTCTGGTAATTAGATATGAGAAGTAATTTCCTGTGCGTTACGTGTCTGACTGATGATTGATGTCGTGGGTATTTGAGTTAGAAGTAAAGTAATTGAAGAACCGGTTTGATTATATCACCTAGTTTGTAAAAGAGATTAGAACGATGTAATATATTGTAAATTAGTTAATAATGTTACTTTATGAACAATGTATTTGATACCAGTTGTATCTGTTGCATTTCCATTTTACGCTTCCGCAAATCGCTTAACGGGGTGTGACAGAAGTTGGTATCAGAGCCATTGGTTATAAAGAATTAGGTTATCCCATAGGATACCTTTAATATAACCGTAGGCTCGATTATCACTGGGAAAGTTAATAATGAGTAACGATAGATACTGATGGATGTCGGGATGAACTCGGAGGGCAAGTGAGTTATTATGGTCCGGAACGTAATAACAGACTTGCTTGTACGAGGGAATTCGGGGAGAAGTCGCGGAACATATTGATAGGTAAAAATGGCAACATACGTGCATAAAGGTGATGTGAAGTATATATGAAATGTGCATACGTGCTTATCTGAGACGAGGTATAGGGATATGTGTACGTACCATACTACCGATGATGTTAAATGTTATTATAACTAATATTATATTCGGTTATAATCAAAATTAATCCTATTATGATTAAAATTATATCGTATCAAAATTTATATTATATTTTTTTTATATAATTAATATTATACCTGTTCGTAACAAATAAAATATTTAATTTAGGTATTAATTAATAATATCCTTTACGATGATCTAAGCTACCGAAAAACGTTTTCTTCTGATTAACGATTGCATCGAAGGATATCGAGATTGGGTAGCCTTATGACAACTAAAGAACTGGTGTTGCTTGTAAGTGAGAATATTAGAATGCTTCAACAAGTTCAAACTAAATCTGGTAATATGGGGAACCACTAAGGGACTTGCAAGGCCCGGGAAAGAACCATGGGAGGTGTGTTCTATAGACAATGATTTCAAGAATATATATATATATATATATATATATATATATATATATATATATATATATATATATATATATAATACCTCTCAGCATGGGTCTAACCTTTATTTTATGTACTCGTTTCTTTGACACTAAACTAAACTATTTTCCGGTCATCCTTCCGATTCTGTTGTTCAGAAACAAACACCATCCCTAGGGGAAATACCTAGTGATGAGCCCGATTTATCAAATTATAAATATGATAATTACCAAAACTGAGTTTTCAATTATAATATGAGCAATCGTTACTACCAGTACATATAATGTACTAATAATATTTCAAAAAGAAATATTAATAATAGTAATTTCTTTTACGTATCACCAGTACAACTAACTCTGATGAACCTCCCTAACTAGCAAACTCTTCGAACCATCTATGAAAGACAACCTCCAACCTCTCCTATATTTTGCTATTCCAATTGGTTATTATAGGAGAGAAATATCATGCTCACGAATTGATGACATGCCCCGACTGGAATGGAACCTACTTACCTCCAACTAGTAAACGACTACCTTTATTAAGTCTGACATGCCCACGAATACTGAATGACCTGGCGAAAGAATATATTTTACCATATTAGTTAACAAACATTCAGAAGTCAGGTGGAATATACACATGCATTCCCATTATAACGTACTGATTAAACTCGTAACGAGCAAATATCTACCTACGGGAGAGACCGAACAAAAACAGCTTCCTAATAATGGGATCGTATAGGAACAATTGTCATACAAGTTGTGAACTAATTATAATTGTTATAACGTGTGCTTTGATAGATAAGGATAGTATGGTATTTTCGTGTATAGCTTCTGATACTCCATACAAGCATATGGTGGTGCGCTATGCTAATATGGAGGACGATTTGGGCATTTTTAATACAAACATTGACCCCTATTGGATTAAAATGTCTTGTCATGAGATGACAACTTTTAATATATATGCAAACTTTGGCGTTTGCTAGGCTAATTTTACATACTATCCTTAGTATTCAGACTTGAGAATAAACCCATGTGATATATACGTGTTAATTGAAATACCTGATTACTTGTTATTGTAATTCCTTTTGTGATCATTAGTGTATGTGAATTTTGTTAATTGTTGGATAACTGGTTATTGTTATAGAATGGCCCCGAAGAAAGTAAACATGTTGTCTGAGGCAAATATAGCCGAGATGATCGCTCGACAACTGCAAACAGTACTTCCGATAATAGCAGCACAATTCGCTGCTGGTATCCATACAACTATGAATACCAATCAAGTGCCGAACGCTAACGCGGCCGTAAATACTAATCCCCCGACAAATACTAATACAACCACAAATGCTCCCCCGATAAATACTGATACTATCACAACTAATACTCCCCCGTTGAATACCAATATTACTTTAAATAATGCACCGAACTTGAACAATAGTTGTAACAATCAAAATCCCCCACAACACGGATATCACTTAAGAACTTCATGCTATGTAAACATATGGAATTTAGCGGTACCGAAGGATCAAATGGGCTAGTAAAGTGGATCGAAAAGACTGAATCCATCATTAATATCACTAACTGTCCACCAGATTGTATTGTCAAATTTGCTACTTCTACATTTGTAGACCACGCTCTAATGTGGTGGAATACTGTTGTGCAAATTCGAGGACAGGAGGCAACCAATCGTATGTCTTGGACAGAACTTAAAAATCTTATGATAAAACACTTTTTTCCGATAAACGAAATTCAGAAATTAGAGCAAGAACTTTGGAATCTAGAAATGAAGGGTGCAGATCACTTGGAGTATACCCACCGCTTTAACGAACTGGCTCGTCTAGTCCCATGGTTAGTTACTCCAGAATCTAAACGTACTGAACGCTACATTTGGGGTTTAGCCCCCGAAGTCAGAAGTTTGGTTAATTCAACTGGCCATGTAACCTTCGAAAATGCCGTGTTACAAGCCGGCATTGTAACTTCTGATTTGATTAGAAGTGGTGCGTTAAGAATGCCCGGGGAATCATCTGGTACAAAACGAACCAATTATGGAGCGGGAATACAAGAAAGACAACAGAATAAATGTGCGCGCCTTGCAATACAAAATTACGCTATGATCAGTTCCGATGTGAAGCAAGATAAGTATAACGGGCCTTTGCCTAGATGTGGAAAATGTGGTTATCATCATGTTGGTGAATGTCGGACCAATGTGTGTCACAAATGTGGGAAAGTGGGACACTATGCCCGAAATTGTAGAACCGTTATGAATACTATAAATCCACCAACCCAACTCCAGGACTCACAACTACCCCAACCGCAACCAACACGACAACAACCAGTCTACCAAAACCAAACCATAATAAACCGTAATGCCTGTTATAAGTGTGGTAGTGTGAAGCACATCAAGAAAGACTGCCCTAGATTGAATCCAATTGCGACCGGAAGACAAAGGCAAGCACCGACATCGACGTCTAACTCGACTAGTGGTCAAGTATTGTGAATAAACCGGATAGAACAAATGTAGTAACAGGTACGTTCTTAGTAATGCCTAATATACTTTAGTTTATTTATTACGGACACTGATAGACGTTTCGTTCCTACAAGTTATTACCTTGGAAAATATACCGTCTAGTAAAATAACAATTCTGTATACTATAGAAATCACCAAAAGTAAGACTATAAATACTAACCATATTACTCGAAAAACTACCCTCTTAACCTAAATAACTAGCTATTCCCTATCGATGCACTCCCGGTGGAAGTGAGGAGTCATTGTGTAATAGTCAGTTTGGACTAGTTAATTGAGTTCAAATGAAGGTTATATATAGAAATAGAACTGTTATACTGCCTCTTCTAGATAAAGAAGTGATCCGGTACACGGAACAAAACCTAGTACCCCAATGATGAAACACGGATGAGGAAAACTATACTATCCGTAACCGAAACTTGAACTTTAAACTTTTATAGCCTTAATAACTGAGTGATGAACAAGGAAAAGTCAGGCCAGATGTTCGGATAAACTGAGTACTAGTATATAGATGCAAGCGAAATATATGAAGGAATCATAGGCACATATGTTGTAAAGTGTGCACTATTATAAGTTAACGGGGAATACAAAAGATCCTCGGAGATGCTACAACAATTCGAGATACCCCATTGGAAGTGGGAAACAAACTACAATGGATCTCTTAACACATATTCCTAAAACATCCCGAGAAAGCAATGCCAGCTGAATGATTGTTTCTTGACTGATCCACTCCGAATACTTTCTTCCGAATTGTAACAACTATCCAAGTAAAAAAAAACTCTCCTTAACAAAATCTTACTCTTGGTGAATTGTGTATGAAATTTTAGATCCCTAATTGGCCTAAGCACGGTCTATAATCCTCTATAAAACAATCAAATCAAATAAAGTATTCAAACATTAGAGGAAAGTAAGACCGGTAATTTCAATCCTCGTACATTAACAATCATCGTAATATTATGCAAACGCCTATATGCTATATTATACGATCAAGAATGTAACTCGCCATCTTATTAAAATTGAAAAATTGGCGACATCCAAAATACAAAATCCGATTCGATTTTGATAACCATAAATAAAGCTCGTAATATTAATAACAAACCGAAGGCCGCCTAAGGCTAACAAGAGGGCTATACTGAGAAATGCGATAAGTTATCAAATTTTGAAAGTTGTTAGTTGAGTTGAGAAAAACGATGAGTTGATTCTAAAATATATGGAACTGTACAAAATTGCCTCGAAAGTTAACCCCATAGTGTATTAAACAAAATTATTTCACTCCCAATATTTCATATATATATACATATATATATATATATATATGTATGTATCGAATCAAAACGAGTGCCTTACTGACATGGCGGAATTAGTACTATTTGAAAACTTTTATACAGCTAAACTCTATAAAGAGACTCATGAAAATGCTGAGTGGGGAAAATCAAACAGTTGTGACACAATAAAATCTCATTGAATAAAATCCAGTGGAATCCACAACGGGGAATCAAACGTGTTCGGAAACAGAAAAACGAATTCCAAAACAAATGATTATAAAATTTTCCCCAAAAAGAGCATATTTGGCATATTGAATTTCGGGGACGAAATTTCTTAACTGGGGGAGAATGTGACATCCGTGGCAAAACCGAGTACACCTTAGTACTTACAAACTCGAATAAGCGTTTAACCGCTTATTGCGTAACGAACAAACGAATAACCAAACGGGTCTGGTTATGGTCCGGATATCCCAGGGTGCCATCTATAAGTGATATACGATCTATGCAAGCTAAAATATTAGTAATATGGCCTTAGTTCGATAGCAAACAAGTTAAACGAAAACATGCTCGTTTAACTACCCGCTATAGACTTAAACGCGAAAGATAGTTACAAACCAAGCATTGTATCATCCGTTAAGCCGAAAAAGACTTACCAAACACTTATTTGAAATGTTTTAAGTGATCCGTGAAAATATTTTCGATTTTTACAAACGTATAGTATGTTTTTATAATTTTACACAAAACTAGCCGAAAAACACTCGTTTTCGCTCCGTTTGTCGCACCCGATATATTTTTGTCGCCAGAAACCGAACCCGAAATAAATTTGGACTCTGCATTTCACATTCGGGCACGTAAATAGAGAAAAGTGGGCCAAATGGGCCCAAAAGGGGACCCAACGAGCCCAGCCCGCCAAAGAAGACTTCCCCCCCCCTTAAACCCTTTTCATATTTAAACAAGTTCTAAGATATTTTGTGATATATTTTTCATGAGAATTCTGGACACAAGTCCTACTCCATCCACAAAACCTTCAAACCCTAAGGTAAGGAGCTTAAATAAGTAGCTTTTGTACTTGTTTAAAGTCGTTTAATACCATAACAACATGTCTTGGTTACTAAAAATCATTCCTAACCGTGTAAAAATCCTAAAAATGGTCCATAAACATGTTTTGATCATAAACACGGTAAGGAACCTGTTTTGATAGTTTTTTTGGCCATAAACAAGGATGAAAGGGTTGAAACGGCGTTTTTACGGTTCAAAAGTTTGTTTTTGTGCACTAGCCGAAACCCTAAGTTAAGGGCTGTTATGTTGATGAAAATTTGCTTGGTTTGTGATATAGGACCTGTATCTAGCTTATATAGAAGCACAAGAACCCGAAAATTGGATTAAGAGAGCGAAAACGAACCAAAACCGCAAAGGTAATGCCGATTTACTCGATTACGGGCTGTTTAGGTTAAGGTTGTGATGTGCATATTGTTAGGCCTTGAAATTATTCAGGAACATCAGGGACCATGTGAATAAGTCCCTGTTTAAATTTGGTAGTTTTTCGACTATCCGAGAATATTTGGCGAATTTATTTCCGAATTGGAACAATTATTTGGGAAAAATAGCTAAAATACTTCAAAAATCATGAAAATTTTCTAGGAACTCAGATTTGATGTATTTTGATCACATATAAATTTTGGGATCATTTGGAGAAGTCTAAAGGTGTTTTGTGTATATGCGTTCATGTGAATTTTTATAGCCGAATTTGGGTCGAAAAGAATATTGAACAAGCTTTTTACATTCTGGAATTGATATATATTGTTTTGGGACATGATTTGAGTATTCAGGAATTTTTGTGGAATTTTTGGAAATTATTTGGGGTAAACGGACGATTTTCAAGCGAAATATAGCTGATAAAACGAATTTTTATAAATTTATAATTCAATAAATAATTCCAGAAATATTTTTATAAAAATCTACATATTTTAATTGATAAGTGGTTAAATTTTTATAATTTAATGATTAACGGTTAATTAATTATGCTAATATGAATATTAAACAAATTCAGTTTTTATAACAACCGGCAAGTTCGCGGCTAGTGAACCTGCGGGAAAATCAAAACACCAAGAGTGATCAAAAATCATATGTTTGGACTAATTAAGTGAAAACAAACTTTTCTATGAGAAACCTGGACAATCCGGATAGATTGTGCGCGTTTCTTCTTAAATCAAACTAAATAAACGGAAACGGGCTCCGTGGCTAATCCAGGACCCCAGTATGTGATCCTTCTTTATAACTTAATCATTTTATTAACCAATACATTTACCCAAGTTTATTTTCCCATAACTATTTTCTGAACGCGTAAACGAACAACTTGGCCCAGCTGGGAAAATGGGAATCTGAGCCAAGTTCGGTTTTAAGTATTAGACATTGAACAACATCACAACCTAAGCCTATTGCCACTTTCTAGGCGTTCCAGATATACCCAGATTAGTTATACAACCCAGTTTAGTACTGAGATTATAATAATATTAAAATATTAATATTATTATAATATGGACTATAGGGACTAAGTGATAGCAAAGAAAACGAACCCCGAGCTGACCTCGCACTGAGTGCCTACAAAACTGTGAGTTTCATGACCCCACTCTTTAAACTATTTTACGAACTTTTGGGGTGGAAAGCATGTTTATACACGTTATCTATCTGAAAACGGTTCAGGATATAAAATATCTGAACATTTATATATGAAAAGTCCCTACAAACATAATGATTGACTACGTGCTGATGAAAGATGATTATTATCGTTGATTGATATATTGAGTGGAGTTAATACGAATTGCAAAACATAATGAAATTACACGTGACAGCGTGTTTATACAAACACATTATGTAATGTTAAACATAACCAATTTGGGAAACAACGTGGTCTGTAATGGCCATGGGGATAACGTGGTCTGTGATGATTATGGGGCTATTGTGGGCGGAAGGGGGGCCACAATAGTAATAAACTAAAGTTGAGTATGGCCTATGAGCCAAGTTCTGCTGCAACTTAATAAACTAAAGTTGAGTATGGCCTATGAGCCAAGTTCTGGTGCAACTTATAAAATAAAGTTGAGTATGGCCTATGAGCCAAGTTCTGCTGCAACTTACTAAACTAAAGTTGAGTATGGCCTATGAGCCAAGTTCTGCTGCAACTTATAAACTAAAGTTGAGTATGGCCTATGAGCCAAGTTCTGCTGCAACTTACTAAACTAAAGTTGAGTATGGCATATGAGCCAAGTTCTGCTGCAACTTATTAAACGAACTAACTTGATTATGACATGAATGTTAAGAAAATAATGTGATTATGCGTATTGTGGGCGGATGGGGAGCCACAGTATTTGGTGATACGTGATAAATACTATATGTGTATATGTGTCTATATACATGCTATGTGATTAGCCGTAGGAAATACTATGTGTAGAATATACTAATTATTTGCGTGTACACTATATAATGTTTGAGTTTACGTGGAATCATTGTGGGTGGAAGGGGGACCACAGTGGTTGATGTTAACGCGGAACCGTTGTGGGCGGAAGGGGGGCCACAGTGGTTGAGTTTATGTGGAACCGTTGTGGGAGGAAGGGGGTTCACAGTGGTTGGTTAAACACGGAAATTGGAAACAGGTAGTACGAACAAACAATCACGATTTTACCGAAATTTCGAATTTATATGATAAACTTACATGTGTGCATATGCACACACAAGGATATGGCTTTACATATTTATACAAACGTAAATACATATTTTTACATTCGCGCGTACATACAAACTATGACTGTGTGGTACGCAGAACTGATTTCGTTAAACTTATGAAACTCACCAACTATTCGTAGTTGACCTATTTTAACATGCTTTTCAGGTAATCAGATATGAGAAGTAATTTCCTGTGCGTTACGTGTCTGACTGATGATTGATGTCGTGGGCATTTGAGTTAGAAGTAAAGTAATTGAAGAACCGGTTTGATTGTATCACCTAGTTTGTAAAAGAGATTAGAACGATGTAATATATTGTAAATTAGTTAATAATGTTACTTTATGAACAATGTATTTTATACCAGTTGTATCTGTTGCATTTCCGTTTTACGCTTCCGCAAATCGCTTAACGGGGTGGGACAGGTTATGACCCTGAAATCCTGGGGGGGCCATCTATAAGTGATATACGTTTAATATAAGCTAAAATATTAGTAATATGGCCTTAGTTTGATAGCAAACAAGTTAAACGAAAACATGCTCGTTTAACTACCCGCTATAGATTTAAACGCGAAAGATAGTTACAAACCAAGCATTGTACCATCCGTTAAGCCGAAAAAGACTTACCAATCACTTATTTGAAATGTTTTAAGAGATCCGTGAAAATATTTTTGATTTTTACAAACATATAGTATGTTTTTATAATTTTACTCAAAACTAGCCGAAAAACACTCGTTTTTGCACTGTTTAACGCACCCGATAAGTTTTTCGTGCCAAAAACCGATCCCGAACTAAATTTGGACTGGGCTTTTCGTATTTGGGCTTGTAAAAACAGATTGTTGGGCCAAAATGGGCCCAAGGGGGCCCAAACCATCCTTCCGGTCGCAATCCACACCCCACCCCCATTTTTTTTTATAAAACTTACTCCTTAAGCTTGTTTATTCATTCTATTTGATAAAGAGTTGAGGTCCAAGCTGCTGCAATCAAAATCTCCAGATTTTTTCCAAAACCCTAAGGTAACAACTTAAATAAGCAACTTTTATACTTGTTTAACCTTGATTAATACCATAAAAACATGTCTTAATTGCTAAAAATCATTCCTAACCATGTAAAAATCCTAAAACTGGTCCATAAACATGTTTTGATCATACACATGGTAAGGAACCTGTTTTGATAGTTTTTTTGGCCATAAACACGGATTAAAGGGTTGAAACCGCATTTTTACGGTTCAAAAGTTCGTTTTTATTCCCTAGACGAAACCCTAAGTTAAAGGGTTGTTCTATTGATGAAACTTGCTTTTTTTGTGATATAGGAATTTTTATCTAGCCTACATAGGAGCACAAGAGCTTGAAAAGTTGATTAGAAAGGCGGAAACTAACCAAAACCGCTAAGGTAATGCCGAAACACTCGCTTACGGGCTGTTTAGGTTAAGGTTGTGATGTGCATATTATTAGGCTTTAAAATTTGTCAGGAAAATCAGGGACAATGTCATTAAGTCCCTGCTCAAATTTGGTAATTTTTCGACCATCCGAGAATATTTGGCGAATTTATTACCGAATTGGGACGTTTAATGGGGAAAAATAGTTAAAATGCTTCAAAAATTATGAAATTGTTCAGGGAACTCAAATTTAATGTATTTTGATCACATATGAATTTTGGGATCATTTGGAGAAGTCAAAAGGTGTTTTGCGCATATGCGTTCGTGTGAATTTTTATAGCCGAATTTGGGCCGAAAAGAATATTGCACGAGCTTTTTACATTCTGGAATTGATACAGGTTGTTTTGAGACATAATTTTAGTATTCAGGAATTTTTGTGAAATTTTTGGAAATTTTTTGGGATAAACGGATGATTTTCAGGTGAAATATAGCTGATAAAATGAATTTTTATAAATTAATAAATCAGTAAATAATTCCAGAAATATTTTTATAAAAATATACATATTTTAATTGATAAGTTTCTAAATTTTCATAATTTAATGATTAACGGTTAATTAATTATGCTAATTTGAAGATTAAACAAATTCAGTTTTCATAAAAACCGGCAAGTTCGCGACTAACGAACCTGCGGGAATATCAAAACACCAAGAGTGATCAAAAATCATATTTTTGGATTAATTAAGTAAAAATGAACTTTTTTATGAGAAACCTGGACAATCCGGATAGATTGTGCGCGTTTCTTCTTAAATCAAACTGAATAAACGAAAACGGGCCCCGTGACTAATCCGGTACCCCAGTATGTGATCCTTCTTTATAACTTAATCATTTTATTAACCAATACATTTACCCAAGCTTATTTCCCCATAATTGTTTTCTGAACGCGTAAACGAACAACTTAGCCCAGCTGGGAAAACGAGAATCCGATCCAAGTTCGGTTTTCAGTATTAGACATTGAACAACATCACAACCTAATCCTATTGCCACTTTCTAGGCATTCCAGCTATACCCAGATTAGTTATACAGCCCAGTTTAGTATTGAGATTATAATAATATTAAAATATTAATATTATTATAATATTGATTATAGGAAACCGTGATTACAAGTTACACAAACCTCGAACCGACGTGGTACTGATTATCTACTAAATAGTGAGTTTCATGACCCCACTCTTTAAACAGTTTTACGAAATTTTGGGGTGAAAAGCATGGTTGATTATGTATACATATCTGAAATCTGTAATGATGTAAATTATTTAAGTGCTAACACACGAAAGTCCCCACGATCACAGTGATTAACTTCGAGCTGGTGGCTTGTGAATAGTACTATTGGTTTGACAAACCCAAACGGAATCGACCTGGTTGCCGTGTCACATAGCACCGTTTGCACATGACCATGTTTATATATACAGGCTATGTAGTGTTAGACATAGCTACCGGGGCATGTTGTGGGCGGAAGGGGAGCCACAGTGGTTGATTGAGTGTGGGAAATGGATGCACGCAGCACATACAGTCAAGGCTTCACTATAGCTTAGCATAATTACATCATTTACATACATACATACTTATATCATGATTACAAGTGTTAACTTGTGAATATTCATAAATGTTTTCTTGAAACTCGTGAAACTCACCAACTCTAGTAGTTGACCCGTTTTAAATTGCTTTTCAGGATTACCAAAATCGGAATATAGTGATTTCGTGCTATTTATTGTGGAACATGCTCGATGCTATGTGAATAGATGAAAGGTTATTAGTACGAATAGATTAGTTTAACGAACGTATTTTGTTGTAACACCTAGTTTAAATACAAAGATATATCAATGTAATATAATGTAAATTAGTTTGTAATGTTTCTTTATAAACAAAGTTGTTGATACCAGAGGTGTCTGTTACATTCCCGTTTTATGCTTCCGCATTGTGCTAGTCGGGGTGTGACAATACCCGATGAAGAAACAGGAGATACATCTACAGAAGAGGACACAGACGAGGATACTGATGAAATATGTAAAGAAGGAACAGATGGTGAATCAAATGGGGAAGAAACAGATAAAGATATTTGAATACTAGGTGGGTGACTTTTATTTGAGATATGCTTATTTTTTTAATTGCCTTTTGTTAGATATTTTTTACATTGATGTTCGACTTAGACAGGCAATTGTTATGGTTGTGCAATTGTTTATGCTCAACTTAATATGATTTGGTTATGCAATTGTTATGATTGACTTAGAATGGCAAGAAAATGAAGTCTTTTTTTTACGTTTCTGTGTTGTTTTTATCACCAGCATGTACATATATTATAACCAGGTTATACATATACACATGTGTATATTATACAGAATACATATACACATGTGTATATTGTTTTTCATATATTTATATATATTATTCAGATATTGCATATGCGTGTATTATACAAATCCGGTCATAAATGGATAGAGTAACCTTTTTAGCATCTAAGAAAGCTGCAGTTATATTCACCAAGAGTTCATGTTGCATGTGCCATAGTATTAAAGCACTATTCTATGAATTTAATAAATTATACATATATGTACATTACGCCACGCTTTATATTGACATATAAACAGTCTAAAACCACCTCCAATAAAATGAAAAATTATGTAAAATACCATAAAAAAATGAACATTACGCCACGCTTTATTTTGAGTTAATGCAACAATCAATAGCAGTTATATAAAAGAGAGAAAATAAAACAACATATGGTTCCATAAACTTCAAACATCAAATTCAAGTCAACAGGTCAAAACATGCAATTCTAAGTTGATTCCACAACAAAAAAACATCAAACAAGTATGCACTACACCACATAAAACTTCAAACAAAATTAAAAGAGGAACATCTATTTCTTTTTTTGGCCCGCCAACTCAGTTGCTTCCTTTATAATTTTGCTCCGTTGTATATTAGATTCAGATAATACAATTGCTACTGCATATTTCTTTCGAAGTGTAGCAAGTTTTGCTTTAATCTTCTTTGGATCAACTGGCAACCCCCAATCCCATTTATCATTTGTTTTCCCCATCCATGTCTCCATATGCCTCATGGCGAATACTCCACAATCGACAACATTTCCAGATGTAGCCCAATCAATATCTACTCTTTCTGGTACTAACTTTTCAATATCTTTCAATCTTGGATGATCAACTTCTTTCAAATATTCAACAAATATTTCTTTCTGTGAAAATATAAAAATTGAAGTTAATATGTGTATAACAGTATTACACATATATGTATAATAATACTATACATATATGTATATATATACAATCTCAGCCTAATACATTTTTAAAAAAGCTGCCTTAGGGTGCATGTGTAATTAACCGTGTAATTAACCCACAGCCCGTAGGTCCCACGCAAGCTCAGCCTAATACAATTCTTATACTTACCCCACAACATGCTTTTTCTTTCAACAGATGTGTATAAGTACTATACATATATGTATAAAAATATTATACATACCCAGGTTTATATTACTGTACGCATGTGTATAACAATATTATACATATATGTATAATAATATTATACACATTCAAGATTATATGTATAGTAATATTTTTTTGTAAATGTAAAAACGTACCACTTTCATTACAGCCGACTTTTTATAAAAATCTTTATCATCATGCAGTGTCACAACAGTTTCCTCAGGATTCATATTGTCAATCACGTTGATAGCCAAACCTTTGAAGTCGAAGCACACTAAATAATAATGATTTTTCTCTAAAATTGGAAACACTATTAGACTGTAATCTGTTAATGGCATCTTCTCTTCTTTTCCTTCTAGTACCAGAAGTAAATTGCTTTTGAAAGTTTGTAATTACAATGCTTGATCAAACACCGTGTTGGACAAAACATTTTCAGGCTATCGTCCAGAAAAACAAAACAATTAAACACCATTTAATTTTTAGAAATCACTAACTAATCAAAAAGAATAAAAATCATAAATTTTTTTGCTTACAAATAAGGATGTATAGCAAAACAATTTATACGGTGAACTGTTGCTCATTTTTATTTCTTCATAATTTAACATGGCTGCCCAAGTGTCAATAACTTGCGACCCAATTGGGATGCTTGGGGTGAATTTAGCTAAAGCAAAATGCAGGCATTCTAAACCATAGTTATTTTCATATGCAGAGTTCCTACAATTTTCATGTAACACCTAATGACTATACAAAATTTTTTGAACGCAATGAAACATTATAATAAAAGAAATTTGCACATATATGTAACACAATGATTATACAATTTCTAAATAAAAAAGCAAACTGTTTGTACATATATGTATATCATGAAATGTGTTCAATATTTTATATTAAGTAACTATACATATATGTATCAACAAAAATACTAACAGATTATACAATTTCTAAATAAAAAAGCAAACTGTTTTGTACTAATATGTATATTATGAAATGTGTTCAATATTTTATAATAAATAACTATACATATATGTATATCCTGAAATGTGTTCAATGATTATATAATAAGTACATACAGATCACTCTATATCTTTTTGAACAATGTACATAAATTTTTAATCAGTTTTGTAACACATACCCCATAGTTCTTTTCACTTCTTCTTGTTCTTTCTTTTTCATATTAGTTTTTTCTTGTGCTGCCTTTTCCTTTTTGGTTAATGGCCTACACAATTAAAGTCACCAAATAACATTATATGACATATTATATTACATATACGTATAATAATAATAATAATAATAATAATAATAATAATAATAATAATAATAATAATAATAAACATATATTTTTAAATCCAAATTTGAGCTTGTGTAAACATACTTTCCATCTTTCACAATCTAACTTTTGTCTTTCTTTTACTGTCCAGGGTTCCTGTATGTATTAACAATTTATATTAGTTTTACAAAAATTTTGTGATATTCTTATGGTATGAAACATATTATAATTTTGTGACAAAAATTATATAAAACTTCGATTGTGAAAATTTTAAACTAATTATTCTTATGGTATGAAACATATTATAAAGACAAAAATTTTTACCCCTCATCAACTGAACCCTCCAATAAGTAGTCCCAAATCATCTTTTCTTCTTTTGTTAAGCCCTTCGTTAAATCCACTGCTCTTCCCAGCCATGAAAATCTATCGTATCGAGATAATTTTGCCTCTCTTTTTAACCTTTGAACATCACCTCCCAAAAATTCTTTTTGTACACTATCGTCTCCAATGTTTAAAAGTTTTGGAGCTGCACTACTTGATTCTTGCGAAATCAGCTTGAAACTTGGCATTTCATTAGTGTCATCTACTTGCCTAGATTCCATTTTTTTAACCTCATTATTCACGAATTCCACAGCATCGGCAACTTGAACAGCCGCTTCAATCCATGACGGGTCTTGTGTTTGATAAATGTTAATGGCATCCGTTTTATCAGTTTTCACATTTCCCTCATCATTAACGGCATCCGTTTTATCAGCTTCCATATTTCCCTCATCATCATCAAAACCAACACAGCTTGTATAGATCTGTCTATACCTTTCGATTATTTCTAACACCTCAACTTTATTAGGATAAACTCTTTTTAACTTCCTAATTTCCTCCTCTAGCTTTCCCTTTTTTTGCAAACTAACGTTACACAAGTCAACCAACTTGGCAACACGATTATGTGAACAAAAATGATAACATGTTTTTATTAGTAAATAATAGAACATTTTTTAAGAATCTATGTTCTTTATTAATAATTATTACCTCCAAACTTTCATTATTAACTTCAACCTCTTCATCACTTTCAATATCATAGCCATTCTCAACAACATATAACTCCCTTACTTCTCCCTTTCCAAATCCACCATTTAAACCTTCTTGTATCTGCCTATCTTCTTGTCTCTTTCCTGTCCAATATGCAATTGGTGCCAATGTCTTCTCGTTATCCAGACCTTTGCATGTAACACTGTCTAGATATAAAAGCTACAAGTACAACCAATTACTGTTATTTTATATGTACATAAACAAACTATTTATATACAAACTAAAATTACCACAATTCATCACTACACATGAACAATTACCAAATACGTGATCACTATTCACATATGTAACAGACCTTTGCATGCAACACTGTCTAGATACAAAAAGCTACAATTTACTGTTATTATACATATATGTACAGCAATTACTAAACACTTGATCACTACAAATAGTTTATTACTAAAAAGTTATAACTTACTGTTATTATACACATATGTACAACAATTACTAAACTCTTGATCACTACAAATAGTTTTTTACTAAAAAGTTATAAGTTACTGTTATTATACATATATGTACAACAATTACTAATCTATTGATTATTACTAAAAAGTTATAAGTTCCTGTTATTATACGTATATGTACAGCAATTACTAAACACTTGATCACTACAAATAATTTATTAAGAAAAAGTTATAAGTTACTGTTATTATACATACATGTACAGCAATTACTAAACACTTGGTCACTACAAAAAAGTTTATTACAAAAAAGTTATAAGTTACTGTTTTTATTACTAAACAGTTACAACCAGACCTTTGCATTTAAACAAGTTACAACCAGTTACTGTTATTTATACATATACACACAGCAATTACTAAACACTTTGATCACTACAAATAGTTTATTACTATCTTTGCAAACATGTGTATGCATAAACAAACTATACAAGTATGTTCAAATATTGAGCAATAATTACGTAGCACAAGAAAGGTAGAAGGGCCCACAAAAAATTTTGAGTGATCACATGGCTTCCAATTATTTTTGCAATTTTTCAAAGCATCCACTGTGAATTCACACCAATCATATTCTCTGGAACTTTTGTTCGCACGAACCCAAAAGACATCCTGGTTAAAGCATTTTCCATTTTTTGTTGACTTTATCATTGTAGTTACAAAGAGCATTAAGAAGTCAACTTTAAACATTTCTTCATCCTCGTACTCATTCTCCAAAATTTTCACTACAATATCTGAGGGACTTATTTGTAAAGGCGGATATCTAGCTTTCCAGCCTGAAAGCAATTGCTCATCATTCTCAGTCAACTCAACTTCTCTAAACTTAATACCTCCAGAAGGCATTCCAAGCAACTTCTTTACAGCTTCTTCAGTTACCGGTATATGTTTATCTTTGCTCATGATAATTGCCATTTGATTTTGGTTAAAACTCTCCACAACATAGTGTCCTAATTTTGAATTTACCTTATCCACTTGTAACTTTAAAATCTTTCCAAAACCCATTTTTTTCACAATATTCCTTTGTCTACCTGTTAGTAGTTTAACTGCTTCATATAGGGCGTGCGGAGATGTTCTTGTACGAATGCCCCAAGTTTTCACTTTTTTCTTTGGTGATCCTTCCAAAATCAATTCTTTTTTCTTTTCACTGTTTTCTCCTTCAATATTATTTATTTTCTTTTTGAGATTCTTTAATAACAAATTATCTTCAAAATCATCATTATCTGCAATGTATACCAACAATATTAATGATAGAGATTTTACAATTTTACGTTCACATATATGAACATTATACATATATGTATAACAAATTATACACATATGTACATATAGTATACAATAACATCAACAACTTTTAATCTTTGTGTAGTTAAACATATTACACACATATATATTAAAATAAACAATATCTTCATCAATTAAATTCTTTTTTGCGCATTCCTTCCTATTTTTTTTGAAGCACTTTAGATCTTGTTGATTCTTTTCCCATTTGTTCTTGAAAATCAACAATTTCTGTAATGCATGCCAATAATAATTTAACAATTAATAATTTTATCTAACTAAACCTAATTTAGCATATGATACACTTATACATATATGTATAACAAATTATTCAGATATGTACACATATGTATAACAAATTATACATATATGTATAACAAATTTGAGTTTTATATGTTGCCATCAGTATACATATATGTATAACAAATTATAGATACATATACATATAACAAATTATACATACACATATGTATATGCAGTATACATATACGTATAACAAATTATACATACACATATGTACATGCATTATACATATATGTATAACACATTATACATACACATACGTATAACAACTTATACATACACATATGTATGCAGTATACATATACGTATAACAAATTATACACACATATGTACATGCAGTATACATATATTAAAAATTAAGAATTCCTTACTTTTCTTCTGAAGCACTTTAGACGTCTTTGTTGGTTTTTCCCTAATTGGTTCTTGCAAATCACCAGTGTCTACAATGCATACAAACAAAATGAACAATAGAGATTTTACAATTAATAATTTCATCTAAAATTAAACCTAATTAAGCATATAATATAATTATCCGCATATGTTCAAAGAGTATATAATAGCATCAATAACTTTTAAACTTGTGTAGCTACAATTTTAAAATAAAACATCATATACACATATGTACAAACAAATTATAATAACATCAACAGTTTTTAACTTTGTGCAGTTAAACATATTACACACATATATAAATTATGCAATAACTTGAATTTCAATTGCCTCATCATATGTATTAGAAAATCTGCATGCTCGTTTCACAGCTATCCTCTCACTTTTCTTACCTACATAATAATTAACACAAATATATAAATAACATTGTAACCATTACCGCTAATATATAATTAACATGATGTTAAAACTACTTACGTTTAGGCATTTTTTTTCTTCTGTAAATTTGCACCTGATTAATAAACAAAAAATCATTAACAACATTTTCATAAACATCCATGTATGTATAAAACAATTTACTGAACAACTATAAGCACACTAACTATTACCCAAGCTTAAAAACCTATATAAACTCATGTATATTTTCTATCATTTTATTTTCAATAAATTACTTTGATGTGTTTTCCTGTAATGAATAAAACCTAAAATATGCAATCTATTACAACATCATATATGTTCATGTTTGTATATTTACCAAAAAACACCTATATACATATATGTATAATTATTCTATAATGTTATGAACTATCATCATTTATTCAGTATATTAGTATAATTTTGAGTTTATAATGAATAAAACCTAAATATGCAATCTGTAAAGACCTAACGCCGTAGTTAACCCTAATTTCGCTATGCACTGTCAAAATTATCTCTAATGTTCAAATCAGTTCCTTATTAACAAATCTCAACAACAAAATCAAAACAAATTACCTAATAATCAACAATTACACAAAATTTTAACTTTTTATACAACGATTTTAAAGAGTTAGACTAACCTGCACTGTGATCAACCAGAAGATAAACAACGTCAACAAGCACCACGGCGATTAACTAGAAGTAAACACCGTCAACTAGCACTGCGGAGAGAGGTGTGATTTTTGCGAAACCCTAAATCTTCGTTCGTCTAGAGTTTCGTAACCGGCGGGAGGGAGGGGTGTTAACGCTTCGTTTGATTGTTTTGAAGACCGGTCTATCTATTTTTCATTTGTATACAATTGCCCCTTCAAGTTTCTGTATTTTACAAAAATTCCATTGGTTTTTAAAACCCTTAATTTTTAAAACATGTGGCCCAAAATGGTTCTCACAGTTCTCAATTTCCAATTGATTCTCTTAGGATCATTACCCTAAGATATATATATATATATATATATATATATATATATATATATATATATATAAGTTTTATAACATATGTATATACATGGAAACCTTGAAAATAATAAAAATAAGAAAGTCCCCCCCCCTCTCTTTATCTCTTTTGTTATTTTATTATTATTTCAAAAGTTAGTGGAGACATGCAAGGTTTTTGATTTGGATTTTGGGTGGTGCTTTGAAAGACCACAAAAACTCTCTCTTTCATAATATCAAACACAAGTAATGTAACGCCCGTAAATTTCGTTAAAAAGAAGAATCAAGCCTTGTAAAGTTTGTGTATTTTACTGAGCCCGAGTTGGCGTTCTTAAGGGACCTCCTAGTCATCCCCATAAGTTAAATTAACTAACTTTTCATCCAATTTGTTGCATCTTTCCAAGTTGTAGGGTTAGAATGTAACTTTTATATTATAACAAGAAAACCTTAACTTGGTTCTCCTAGTCCGATCGCAGAACAGCAGCAGCTCCACTACTTTCTTTTTCTTTATTCCAGCCAACTCCATGGTGTAAAACTCAAATTGAAGGTTAGTTTTATGTTCCCCCAAGTCCTATACACCTTAATTGATCATATTAACGAGCTTATTGGTCGTTAGGGTTGACTTTTGATGATAACAGTTTGCTGACAGATTCGTATCCATTTATTGTAGGGCCTGTACCTTGATGATAATCCATTGTTTTTGTTCGATTCTCCATTCCATGATGTTCTACTTTGAGTCTAGTTTCCAGAAAGGTATAATACGTAATTTTTGGACGAGATTTGAATACTTTTTATGATTTTATAAGATCGAGTGTCCACTAGAAAAATATAATAAAAATATTTTTATAAACTTAAGATATTTATGCAACTCTGGTAAAAATTTAATAATTTAATTCCATGGTTTTCCTATGTAATAAAATACATCATTGCATGCTAAAATCTGCATGTTATATTCGTTATTGATCGATAAGTTCGTTTTAGGCTTAACCGGTGGCTGCCCTTTCTCGCATCTTTCGGGGCTGTTATAATTGAAGTTCGTGCTCCGTCATCTTCTTAGGTATGTCTTGTGTAATATACTTTAGTATCATGAGTTTTGACATTCGTTAGATTGGTTAACTGTTGATGAAGTGAAAACTAGGTTTCGGTTGTCTAGTTTGTCAATTGTTGTGTCTAGCGCGTTGTTTGAGGGAATTAACAACCAATTCAGATGTTGTAGCCTCGGTATGATTTGTTGGCTGTGAAAAACTATATTTTTATGTTATTGGGGCTGAATTGGTTGTCGGTTACTCAAACGGGTCGGTACGGCGCAAATTCGCGTTTATTGGTAATTTGTGCATCGTGCTTGCGAATTACCGACCCATCCAACTTGTGTAGCGTCGTGTGGACTTTTTGGCTGTGATTTTACTAAATTTGGTCCACACGGGGCTGAGTCGGTATCTAAGTGCATAAACAACCCCTTAACGTGAGTATTCGATAAAGTCAACAACTTTCGGGGGTTAACTGCGAACCCTTTGTCCCCGGGATTAACAAAGGGTGGTTTTGGTAAATACATGGCCTCGGGGGCTGATGTAATTGAATTTGGTAATGTCAAGGCTTTAGGTCAATCAAATCATGTTAGAACGGCTCGTAGGATTAATGAGTCGGTACGTTTAGTTAGTAATCTTTGTGTGCAATCCGACAGGCTTGTAAACTGTGGATTGGCTTTGAAGTTCTCAAACTCTTTGGTGTTTGTGTGGCTCGTTTCAAGTGAGTTCATGATGCCCCTTTTAAATCTTTTTATGTTTTGGGCTAGCATACACACCGTAATACAATTTTACATGATTTTACTCGTTACAACTATTCGGATGGTATTACATAGCCTTATTTGTATTTGTGCATTTATAAAACTATGAGTGGATTATATTCTATGCCTTAGGATGTTTTAGACTCATTTATGGTCATATATTCCTTAAGGTTATACATATTACTTGTGCTCTAAGCTCGAGGTTACTATTAGGCCTTGTATTGAATGCCTAGATTATCCATTATTTATGGATTGTATGTGATGTAATGTTGGTTGGATATTTGAATTAGATGAATGTGTATGTCTTTATGTGAATGTGTATGTGTTGGTAAACTGTGACCGGGTCAAATATATTACTTGGGGAAGACCCGGGGTCGGGATGCCCGCCGTTCTATAAACCGTGGTCGGGTCAAATATATTACTTGGGGAAAACCCGGGGTGAGGAGGCCCGTATCACGTGTTTGGTATGTTAAACCGCGACCGAGTCAAATATATTACTTGGGGATGACCCGGGGTGAGGAGGCTCGTGTTGCGTTACGGATGGATGGTAATCTTGGCCAGGCCAAACTATACGACTCAGGTTCTTAAATCCTGTGGCGGGCCCTGAAAAGCCCGTGAGGGGGGAGGCTCGTGTGGCATGATCATCATCGGATGTTACGTGTTTGGGTTGTACGTGTGCTCGACCTTGAATGTTATACGTGGATGTTATATATATATATATATATATATATATATATATATATATATATATATATATATGTGTGTGTGTGTGTGTGTGTGTGTGTGTGTGTGTTGTTATATATATAGGGATGTACTTAAAGGATGTTTATATATGTATATTTTGTATATGTACATATGTATGAGAATGTTTAGTCTTCGGTAATGATGACTTAATGAATGTACTCTTTTTATTTTTAAAGTTTTGGCATGACTATCATAATTTCCATTACTGATATTATTTATTTAAAACTTGAACTCACTCAGCTCAAGCTGACTTTGTGTGTATGTTAGTGTGAGTTTCAGGTTTAGAGAAGGATGCTTACCGCTTGGACGTGCTAGAGACTACTCGAAAGGTTGAAGGCATTCCTGGTCGAGGATTTCCAATAAAAAGGATATTATATTTATATTTGATTTTTAGACACTTGTATCCCCGTATTGGGGATTTTCTTTAAATAATTACACTTTTTTCGCTGTTATTTACTCTGAACTTGTTTTCAATAAAAACGAATAATTTAGTTTTAAATTTTTGTGAAATTGTGGATGTGATTACCAACTGTAGGATTCCCGGGATTCGGGGTTTTACACGAAATGTCTTAATTAAGGCTTCCGTTGCTAAGTTAAGTTTTCGGGGTGTGACATATAACAAGCAAGAAGTGATAAGACTTTAGTTTGAGAAACTATTGAAAAATAAAACCAAGATTCATGAATTCGAAAGTGAGATATTGGAGTTGAAACAAAAATTAAGCAAATTTAAAAGTTCATCATTTTTACTAGACCAAATCATTGAAGAGAATGGTAATCATCAAAAGGTTAGTAAAAATGGTTTAGGGTTTGTTGAAATTCCTCCTCTATTTGGTCCTGATTATACCAAACTTCCAAACACTGAGAATCTGACAGTAGATTCTCCTGTGTGTTAGTAAGGATAAATCAACCAATAAGGAGGAAGTTGATACAAAGAAATGTGTTGAGGAAAACAACAAGTCTTAACTCCAAAATCTCATATCAAGAGGAATCTTGGGTTTATTCAAACTGATGAAAGAGTTGTCACTGAATTTTTGTCCGAACCATGTGTGATTCATAATGATAAGTATATTCCACTTCAAAATCATATTGTTCATGAACCACAAGATATTGTGAAATCTAAACTTAGTAATATTACATATTCTGTTACATCTATGTCATCTAAGAAGAAGGTGGTTTTAGATGAAATTTTTAGAAAAGTTGTGAATCCAATTAGTAGTAAGAAAGTAAGAAGATGGTCTCAGATAAAAGTATACCAGTTTGTTCACTGACAAGGAATGCGTGATTCTAAAGCCTGAGTTTGTGAATGCTGAGGAGATGATTATCATGCGATCACTCTATCACATGATATTTATGTACTTAACATGCCATCCACCACAGCATTTTCTTCAACTGCTACATGTTTTATTTCAAAAGCTACCGAGAAAGACACGATCTTATGACACATAATGATGGATCACATCCACAGTAGAAAGATGAAAAACTTAATGACAAATTATTTGGTAGATGGTGTGTGATTGAAACATATTCATATGACCGATCATTATGTCTTGGGCAAGAAAGGCAAACAAAAAAAGATATCTCATCCATTGAAACAGATCAACTCAATCAATACTCCACTGCAACGTCTTTACATGGATTTCCTTGGTTCGGTTAATCGAGTGAGTATTCGGGGAGATTTTTATTGTTTAGTAGTTACTGACAAGTACTAAAGATTTTAATGGGTGTTGTTTATGAGCATAAATAATCAAACAACCGTTCTCGTGCAAAATTTGATCACCAAGATCGAATCACCTTTAAAAGTTGCAAGTGAGGCGTATTCGAAGTGATAATAGTACTAAGTTTAAAAATATTATCATGGAGCTTGTAGCATCCAACTTTTTGTTAAATAATAAATGACGGAAAGTTTTGTTATTAACTGTGTGTCGTTAAGTTAGTCGTATGTTAAATGTTTGGATAAGGATTTGAAATGGGAATGGAGAGTGGGTGGTGGGACACATAACCCACTATATAAACCCAACCCACCAACCATTTCACCATTTTGTCACCCTCCCCACACACTAAAAACACACACACTTCTTCTCTCAAACACCCGGATCCAAATCCGAGCAAAAGAAAGGTGAATCTCGTGTTCAACGTCATCGAGCAACAAGAAATGTTGGGAAGATCCTGCGTGTTGTCCCGATCTGAACTCGAACCTTAAGCAAAAGGTAGGTTTCGGTTTAAATGGTTAAGTTATATGGTTAGAATCCGCATGCAAACAGATATATTGATAGATTGGGTTGTGAAATGTAAGAAAACAATATAAAGTTGGTAAGTTATAACCTCTCGGGTGCACTTTGTGATAAAAAGGTGGTGTTTGGACTTTGAGAGATGGGTTCAGGATCAGGTGCATGGGGTCAGAATGTGTCGAAAGTTGGGAAAGAGTAAAAATCAAGTCCTGAGGAAGAGACACGAAGTAAAATAGCTTTAAAATGGTAAAAACGAAGAAAGGAAGGCATTTCGCTTCGCTCAGCCTTGAGAAGCGAAACAGGCATTTCGCTTCGCTCAGCCTTGAGAAGCGAAATGCTCCCATGAGAAGCGAATCGCTTCCATGCGAAGCGAAGCGCTCCCATGCGAAGCGAAATGAAACCTCCCATGCGAAATTTTTTAAGTTGTGACCAGGTATATTTATGGATTACCCAAGGAGATTCGTGATCACGTGAGATCACACATGCCAGCAACAACCGAGTCTGCTATTAAGCTTGCTGGGTATTTGATGGAGAGTATGATCAGGAATCGATAGAAGAAAAGTTGTGATTGAAAAGAAGCGTGAAGCTGACTAAAAGAAGAAGTTTGAAAAGGGAAAGGAAAGGTCGAGTGTAGTTAATCGACCGTTATGTAAAAACTATGGAAAACGACATGGTGGTAGATGTTTGAAGCCTACGCCTGAAGTTGATGTTCGCAAGTTTGATCTGTTTTCGACTTGCAATTTCTGTAAGAGGCCATGACTTAAAGAGTAAGATTGTAGAAAGAAATTGATTGTATGTTTTGATTGTGGAGAGAGGGGGAATTTTAGTGCTGAGTGCACTAAGAAGAAACCAGCAGTATGTGGCACTAGTGATAGTGGTGCCAAGAATGACGGGAAGAAAGGGAACGCCCGCGCGTTTATGTTGAACACACAAAAGGCGGGTGAATTGCCAGATGTGATTACTAGTACGTTTCCTATTAATAACATTTACGCAAGAGTATTGTTTGATTCTGGAGCCAATCAAAGCTCTATAGATTATAAGTTCTGTAATCTGTTAAATGAACCTCTAGCTAAATTGAATAACTACTATGAAGTTGAAACAACTAACGGAAATCTAACCCAAATATCTGAAATATTAAGTAGTTATATTTCCTTAGCTGGATATGAGTTGTCAGTGCATCTATTGCCTATGGAGTTAGCAGGATTTGATGTGATTCTATGAATGGATTGGATAGCAGCCCCAATCTCGAATTTTATACAATGAAAAGGCCATTGATATACTAACTCCTAATAAGAAAGTCATTCGAATAGCTGGGGATAAAGAAGCTGGTAGAATTGGAATCATTTACAAAAAAAAAAGCGAGTCACTATTTAGGTAAAGGTTGCTTAGCCTTTGTGGCATATGTAACTACAGAACCCGAACTTAAGAAAAAGGAAGAAGTTCCAATCGTTTCTGAATTTAAGGACGTATTTCCTGATGAAATGCCTGGAGTCCCACCTGACCGAGAAGTCAAATTCCGAATAGACTTAATTCCAGGAATGGCTCCGATTGCAAAATCTCCTTATCGTTTAGCACCGACTGAAATGAAAGAATTGAAGAAACAACTACACGAATTATTGGAGAAGGGATTTATTTGACTGAATTCTTCACCTTGCGGAGCTCCAATTTTGTTTGTCAAGAAGAAAGACGGGTCAATGAGAATGTGCATTGGCTATCGCGAGCTGAATAAAGTCAAGATCAAGGTATCTGTTACCAAGAATTGATGATCTTTTCGATCAATTGCAGGGGGCAAGCTGTTTTTCAAAGATTGATCTAAGATCCGGGTATCATCAACTAAAGGTTCAAGAAGAAGACATATCAAAGGAATTCTTGGTGTAACGTCCGTAAATTTTCGTTAGAAGGGTCTATGCCTAACAAAGATTGTATCTTCAACCGAGACCCGTTCTGTTAACTTCAGGGACCCTTTGGTCATTCTCGTAAGTTGATTTTCCTAACCTTTCATCCAAGTTATCACAATTCCAAACTTGAGGGGCTAGAGTGCAAATTACATTATAATAACCTAAAACCCTTTTCTTCCCCCTCTTGTTGTCCGATCGGCGCCACCACCATCAACCTCAACTCGTTTTTCGTGCAGCTCCATCCGAGTTCCAGCCTTCCCGAGACTTGTTCCAGGTCGGTATTATATTATTACAACTCTTTTTAACCATAAAACCCTTTAATGAACACGTTAGGGTTGAGTTTTGGTCATAATGATTTCTGACAGATTCGTACTTGTTTATTGTTCGGTCCGTAACTCGAAGAAAATTTATTGTTTTTGATCGATTCTTGTTTCTATCATGTTCTACTTTGAGTCTAGTTTCCATAAAGGTATAATATGTAATTTTTGGACGATGTTTGAATACTTTTTATGATTTTATTAGATCGAGTGTCAAAGCTGATGCGGGATGACGGATTCTGGACTGTTTTCCTGACATGATAAATCTTTTTCGACAAGTCCAAATTGGTTGGTTCCACTTCTGAAAGTTAATATTTTGAGTTAGGAACCAAACCCAATTAGAACCATTTAATTTGGCTGGGTAATAATTTTTATAAAAATAAAACCATTTCGTTACGCACAGAAATAGTTGCACATACCTTTCTGTGTTTGAGGAATTTTTATGATTTTTGTATCCACTAGAAAAATATAATAAAAATATTTTTATAAACTAAAGATATTTATGAAACTCTGGTAAAAATTTAATAATTTAATTCCATGGTTTTCCTATGTAATAAAATACATCTTTGCATGCTAAAATCTGCATGTTATATTCGTTATTGATCGATAAGTTCGTTTTAGGCTTAACCGGTGGCTGCCTTTTATCGCATCTTTCGGGGCTGTTATAATTGAAGTTTGTGCTCCGTCATCTTCTTAGGTATGTCTAGTGTAATATACTTTAGTATCATGTAAGGCCCCGTTACCGGTAACCCTACTTTCGTGTTGGATTTACTCATAAACACAGTTCTAAAAATCAGAGTTAATTAAAACGTTTACGCGGAATATAAAACTTTCATAAAACATTACATAATTCATAACTTGTCTCAAAACATCATTTGTCTTTCAACATTAAAGAATTAAAATTAAAACATCATAAGTCTTCAGATGCCAGACTCTTATTCAGTGCCACGTGTCTCCTCAAGCGAGCTGCCTCATCCTACTCACCTGCGTGCATACTAAAAGTCAGCTACGCTGAGTGAGTTCTAGTTAATCATATAATCATACAATACATTCTTACATTTCATACTTAACCTCTTAACTTTCCTTCATACACACCTAAGTGCTTATACTTTCATTTTTACCTTCATACTTTCTTTACATACATAATCATACGTTTTAAAGAGCCTTTCGCCCTATAACCTCACAGATATTATAAGGGTCTGGTCCCTAGTTCTCGAATATTAGAAGGGTTTGATTTCCTAACATCACAGATATTATAAGGGTCTGGTCCCTAACATCACAGACATTATAAGGGTCTGGTCCCTAGTTCTCGAATATTAGAAGGGTTCGATTCCCTAACATCACAGATATTATAAGGGTCTGATCCCTAACATCACAGACATTATAAGGGTCTGGTCCCTAGTTCTCGAATATTAGAAGGGTTCGATTCCCTAACATCACAGATATTATAAGGGTCTGGTCCCTAACATCACAGATATTATAAGGGTCTGGTCCCTAGTTCTCGAATATTAGAAGGGTTCGATTCCCTCTTCGTTACCATACAACCATACATCGTACCTCGAGTATTATTAGGGCTCGGTACCCTTTTCGTAACCATACAACCATACAACCGTCATTTCCTTCTTTTATTAACTTTATTACGTTCATACACATAAACATACATATCATACTTACCTTATTTATAACGTTACAACCTGACAGTACGTGCAATATCCGAAGATCGTTCACGTACCATCAAGCAATCATTCATTCATATCACATATATCACATATGGCATACACTTATCACTTAGGATAAATGTATTAACAACACATCAAGTATGCACACAGCCCCGAAAACATAACAAGGAATGGGGCTAGAACTCACCTGAACACGGTTACGTTCACCGTTAATCGTAATCCCTTTCTTCAGTTGTGCACGGCTGACTGTATAACAAGTATACGTATCAATTAACTATCACTTCTCATAATGTATTTCTATCTTTATATGACCCACAACGAACGGGGGTCCGGGGGCAGCGCCCCTGGCAGCGGGGTCTAGGGGCGGCAGCCCCTAGCAGGGTCCAAGGGGCAGAGCCCCTGGCTGGGGTCGCGTTAAACCTTAGGCGAACTTAGCTTTAGGCGAAGTTGTCATCAGGCGAACTTGGCTTTAGGCGAAGTTAAGCCTCAGGCGAACTTAGCTCTAGGCGAAGTTGTCATCAGGCGAACTTGGCTTTAGGCGAAGTTAAGCCTCAGGCGAACTTAGCTCTAGGCGAAGTTGTCATCAGGCGAACTTAGCCGTAAGCGAAGTTATCAATTAGGCGAACTTGGCCTCAGGCGAAGTTATCGCTTTGAAGGCGAAGTTATCGCTTTGAAGGCGAAGTTGCCCAGTTGCAGGCGAAGTTGCCCAGATCAGCCGATTTTTTGGTTTTTATTGAGCATTTTGGCGATTTTAACACCCTTGTTAAGGTGCGACATCACTCACTACGCTTCCCGACCATTTTCGGTCGTATCTACACTATAAAACTTGGATCTTTAAACTTCAAAGATCAAGAATCATACCTTTCTGAGCTTGTTTGGATATTGTTTAACTTGTTAACACAACTAATCGCTCTCTCTCGGATCTGGCTTGGTTCTTCCCTCGGCCGGCGGCGGTGTTGGTGTGAGGTGTGTGTGTTTTGGAGTGTAAGAGAATATGGTGAAATGAAAGATATTTTAGAGTTTAGGGGATATTTATATCCCTTAAATCCCATGGACCTAAGGCCCATTCTCATTTAACCCATCTCAATTAATCCAAGTCCATGATCCGCTCCTTACTCGATATCCAATAATTAACGCGAAATCACTAAACATAACTTTCTTTATTCAACATTAAAATTTTAGGATGTTACAAGTCCTCCCTCCTTAAAGAGGTTTCGTTCCCGAAACCTAACTATTACATAAACAAACTAGGGTAAAACTTGCGCATCTCATCCTCGGCTTCCCAAGTAGCATCTGATCCCTTGCGGTGTTTCCATATCACTTTTACCAGAGGTATAATCTTGTGACGAAGCTGCTTCTCCTTGCGATCAACGATCTCTATCGGTTGCTCGATGTAGTTCAATTGTTCATCAACCTCAATGTCCATCAACGGCACGTGAGACGTGTCATCAGCTAGACACTTCCTCAAATGAGAAACATGGAAGGTTGAATGGATTCCTTCTAACTCATCGGGTAAATCCAGTTTATAAGCTACTTCACCCACACGATATACAATCTTGAACGGTCCAATGTACCTCGGACTCAATTTCCCCCTCTTTCTAAAACGGATAATTCCTTTCCAAGGCGAGACCTTAAGCATCACATTGTCACCAACGTTAAACTCAATTGGTCGTCGCCGCTTATCTGCATAAGACTTTTGTCTGTCTTGAGCGGCTTTCATTCTTTGTTGGTGCATAATGTCAGTAGTTCATAGTCTAGTGTCTGTAATCTAGTCTGTAATGTTAATTGTGTTTTGTATATGTTTAAGCGAAGTTACTGACAAGTTCGCTTATCAGGCGAACTTGTTAGTCAAGCGAAGTTAGCAACAACTTCGCCTGAACATATCAGGCGAAGTTGTCGTGTATTTATACGCTAGGTCACGGCTTGTTTAGAGTTTTTTAAGGTAATCGTATACAGACGTGTGTGAGTCGAGAGACGTGAGAACCAGAGAGTATTGAGTCTGAATTCAGTGATTATATCACCTGTTTCGGTTATAATATAACGTGTGTTCGTTTATTCGTATCGTGTGTTTGTTTGATTCGTGTTCTACGCTCGTAACAACCTACGCAGGGATTCCGCACCTGTGTAGATCGAGATATCCCGTGCAGATCCATCCAGGGAACCTACAATTGGTATCAGAGCTATTGCTCAATTGTGTGGTTCGGGATATTCACGCGGGTGTAGAAATCGTCCCGTTTCGACTATTCGCGGGACGTGTTTTTTGTGTTTTTGTGTCATTCTTACCTCCTACCATCGTATTCAACCCTTTACACCGTCAAAAACCTCGAAAAACCCAGAAATCAGATCTGTAGAAACTTCGTGTGCATCAGGCGAAGTTGCCGTCACTGTTCGTAGGGTTTCGGCGAAGATATAAGGTTAAGCGAAGTTATCCACAACTTCGCCTACCTTCTCAAGTTCGCCTAACTCAAGCGAAGTTCTCTACAACTCCGCCTACCTCCTAAGTTCGCTTACCTCAAGTGAAGTTAAGAATCAGCGAAGTTCTTCAGCGAAGTTAAGACTTAAGCGAAGTTATCCGTAACTTCGCCTACAGTACTTTTCAGAAGAAATTTTTTTTTGTTTTTCGGGTTTCTTAGTTTTTGAGAAAGATGTCGTCAATTAACATCTCAGAGTTAGTTAAGATGGAAGTAGAAGCAGGGTCAGCTACTAAGGCCCCAAAGTTGCTTAAAGGAACCGACTTCGTTGCTTGGAAGGATCGGTTCGAACAATATGTCAAGTACCAGGATGCGAAAATGTGGGTATGCATCTAGGATGGTTATATTCCACCAACTATGGAGTACGAAGGTCGTGATCAGATCAAAAAGTACAGCAAAATGGAAGAAGAAGAGAAAAAGATGTATGAGGCCGAGAGCAAGGCTCATGCTGCTATCACTATGGCTCTTCCACAAGAGATCCTTCATACTTTTAGAAAGTACAAGACAGCAAGAGAGCTTTGGGAAGCTCTTGAGAACCGGTTTGAAGGAAATGTGGGAATCCGTGCTTCGAAGATCAAATTGCTCAAAACTCAATTCTCGGTCTTCAAGTATCTGAAAAACGAATCACTTGATGATATCATCACCAGATATTATCATCTGATGACTGAACTCAGCAACTATTCAATTGCATACAAAGAAGATGAGATTGTTGAGAAGCTTCTTGATGCTCTCCCACCAAAATGGGAGATGTATACTGTGTTGATAAGAGAAGATAAAGACTTTGCTGACTATGACCTTGAGACAGCAGTTAACAAGCTCCGAACCTTTGAGCTTAACATGGTTAGAAAGGAGACACCTACGGATCAGGTTCAAGATCCAGGTATGTATGGTGCTAAAGTCAACTCTAGTTCAGGTTCGAAGACTGAATCAGCTGCCTACTACTCGAAGGGAGAGTCGGGCGCCAACTCATCACATGAGGGGCATGTGTCAGTCAACACGAATGGTGATGTTTGCTTTGTAGCAGATGGATCTAGTGCATCTAAACCGCAAGCAAGCAAGAGTAGTTGCTCTCCAAGTATTCCTAGCAACAACTACTCTAAGATGCCTATGAGTGTCAAATCTGCTGAAGAGCAGTTTGCTCTCTATGCTTCTTTTATTGCTTCCTATGAGAACTACATTCAGGGGAAGATTGTTGATCTAGCTATGTTGGATGAAGACTATGACCAGATTGATGCTGATGATATGGAAGAAATGGATCTGCAATGGCAGATGGCTATGATCGTGAGAAGAGTGAAACGGTTTATGAAAAAGACCGGAAGAAAGTTTGTCGGTGGAAGGCCAGGGTTTGACAAGACGAAGGTAAGATGCTACAACTGTCAGCAAAACGGCCACTTTGCTAAGGAGTGCAGAAATGAGCGTGTAGAACGTGGTCAAGGCAAGTCTACACAGCATAATGGGGGTAGTAAAGATTATAGTGCCATGATTTCCAGAGAAGATGGTGAATATAACTGGAACCTGCATTCTGAAGAAATCTTTGAACAGGCAAATTTGGCGAATGTGGAAAATGAAGAAAGTGAGAAAGCTACTGGAGAAGAAAAAGCTTTCATGGCTGATGCAAAAGACCAGCTCTCCGAGGTATGTTCTAAACCTACTTGTTCTAAATGTGAAAACTTGTCTGAGCAATTAACAACTATAACTGATCAGTATGTTAGTTTGGATGCTGAGTTTAAAACTCTAAAAGAAGATCATCATTTTACAAAAGCAAGAGAAAATAGCTATAAAGTTAAAATAAAAGCTTGTGAAAAAGATATTAAAAGTCTAAAAGCAAAACTTGCTGAAAAAATTCAAGTGATTGATCTAAGCTATGAAGTTTTGGAAGAAAAAACCAAACTAATAGCTGAAAGAGAAAAACAGATTGCTGATCACCAGGTGAAAGTGGTGGAACTGAATAGAAAACTTGAGCAGTTTAGAAATTCCTCTGCCATTCTTGATCACCTTGTTAGTGATCAAGGTTCCTCAGTTAAGAGGGGAGGAATTGGTTATCATGAGGTTCCACCACCTTATAATCACAATTACACTTTTAATCCTAGTAATCAGAAATCTGTTGACTTTGAGGTTGTTCAGACAGTTCCAATTAAGGTAACTAGTAAAGAACCAGATGTTAGTAGAGGCGAAACAAGTCCGCCTGTGTCAAGTGTTAAAATTTCTGTTCCGAGTCCGGTCTCATCAGATTCGGATAAGTCATTCGAGTCGGGTAAGACAAAGGAGGAGGTTGTATTACCAAATAGTGGAGAGAAAGATAAAACAACTAAAAAGAGTTCTCCGCTAAACCCTTATGTCCCACCATATGTGAGACTAACGGGCGGTAGTACAGCCTCGACATCCAAAACAACTGTTGAAAAGAAAGTTGTTTTAGGTGTTGTTTTAGGTGTAATCAATTAGGGCACCTAGTTGTAGATTGCCCTCTGAAGCAGCGATTCAGAGGTGTGAGGCATACCAAAACTGAGACTAAGCCTAATGGTAATTATAATACTGGTAAAAGTGAAAACCATTCAAAATTCAGAAATCAGACTAATTCAGGTTTTCAAAGAAACCAATCTCAGTTTCACACTGCTGATAACCAAACAGTAAGTTATAATTCTTTCAATTCACAAAGGTTTGGAAGGCCTCACAATCAATCTACAAGGAGGTATACTAATAGGACTTACAGGAATTATACAGAGACTAACTTTGGAAAGCCAAAGTTCGGGATGTATAGATCCAAGACCAATTGGTCTTGGGTCCCTAGATTCTAATCTTTTGCTTTAATCGTGCAGGAACAGTTGAACAGGGCTGCCAATAATCTTTGGGTTGTGGATAGCGGCTGTTCCCGGCACATGACGGGTAACAAAATCTTGTTACAAGATTTGAAACCTGTTCAAGGAGGGAGAGTGAGCTTTGCTGGAGAAAGTGGAGGCAAGATTACAGGAATGGGAACGGTGTCTAATGGAAAGATGACTCTAGAGAAAGTAAACTTTGTCGAAGAATTGAAGCACAATCTGCTGAGTGTGTCGCAGATCTGTGATAAGGAGTACACCGTACATTTTACAAAGAATGAGGCGATTGTGTTGCATCCTGGTTTTCAGATACCAGAGGAGTGGATTGTGATGAAGGCTTCACGTGTGAGGAATACGTATATTATGGATATGAGGTCGACTGAAATGGCCACGGAAGAATCATGCCTTATGACAAAAGCGAGCGGAGTCCGAATTGTGGCATAGGAGAATGGGGCACATTCATCTTCGGAAGATGAACCACATTGTCAAGAATGGACTTGTGCTGGGCGTTCCCTTGAAAAGTTTCAACTTTGAAGACAAATGTCTAGCGTGCAAGAAGGGAAAGCAGCACAAGAAATCCCATCACACCAAGAAGGTCAATTCTATTGTTAGTACTCTAGAATTGCTTCACATGGATCTCTTCGGTCCCGTGAATGCAAAAAGTCTAGGAGGTGCTTCTTATTGCTTGGTGATCACTGATGATTACTCACGATATTCGTGGGTATATTTCCTGAAATCAAAAGATGAAACGGCTCAGATGGTGAAGAATTTGATTACCAAAGTTGAGAACGTTATGGATAAAAGGGTTAAGTTCATCAGGAGTGACAATGGAACGGAGTTCAAGAATTATGAAATGGAGATCTTCTGCCTTCAGAAAGGGATTGAGCACCAGTACAGCGCTCCGTATACTCCGCAACAGAATGGAGTGGCTGAGAGGAAGAATAGAACGTTAATTGAAGGAGCCAGAACTATGCTGGCTGATTCGAAGCTTCCTGTGGTGTTCTGGGCTGAAGCTGTTGCTACAGCCTGTTATATCCTGAATAGAGTCTTGACTGTTAAAAGACTTAATAAAACGTGTTATGAGCTTATGCATGGGAGGAAGCCCAACTTGAGTGGTCTTGAACCATTCGGGTCCCCTTGTTCGATTTTAAAGACAAATTCTAAATTTGGTGAAGTAGCCGATGAAGGAATCTTAGTCGGTTATGTTGTTGGGACTCTCAACAGACGTGTCTTTAATACATTGACCGGCAAGGTTGAGGTGGTGTGTAACACCGATATCACAAGTTACAAACCGCCAAAACCAAGCAACGGACCTGCTGAGTTTTTCGACTATGATAGACTTTTTAAGTCTTTTAACATACCTTATTTGGATAGTGCAGAAGTAGAAGAAAGAGTTGCTACGAAGATGATCCTTGATGAGGAAGAAAATCTAGTGCAAAGACAGCTGTTTGATAAATGTCAACCTTCCTCATCAAATGCTATCGATACCCCTGCTGCCTCTCCTGAAGAAGAATTTTTCAATCCGTTTCACTCTCAGCAAGGAACAACCATTGACGAGCTCTCTTCTAACTTGGAAGACAATTTGCATGTCGGTTCGGTTCCGACCACGAGAATTCATAAAGATCACCCTTTGGAGAATGTGATTGGTGATGTGTCCTCCGGTGTACAAACAAGACGTAGCTTGAATGAGCACACCTGTGTTTACACAAGCATTTAGGAGACAGGCATAATCAACGAATGCTTGTACACCTGCTTTATCAGCCAGATTGAACCAAAGAATTATCAAATGGCTCTAAAGGACAGCTCGTGGGTCGAAGCCATGCAAGAAGAGCTGGCTCAATTCAAGAAAATGGAAGTTTGGACTTTGGTTGAAAAACCAAAGAATGTGCATGCGATAGGCACAAAATGGGTTTTTAAGTGCAAGAGAGATGAGAAAGGGATTATTATAAGAAACAAGGCGAGGCTAGTCGTTAAAGGTTTTAATCAACAAGAGGGGATTGATTATAATGAAGTGTTCGCTCCTGTGGCAAGATTGGAAGCCATTAGATTGTTTTTGGCATTTGCTACTTATAAGAAGATGAAGGTATTTCAGTTAGACGTGAAAAGTGCGTTCCTAAATGGGAAAGTTGATGAGGTTGTGTACGTTGAGCAACCTCCGGGTTTTCCTGACCCAGACTTTCCAGACCACGTGTACAAGTTAAGCAAGGCGTTGTATGGACTACATCAGGCACCTCGTGCCTGGTACTCAACCTTATCAGATTACTTGCTTGAAAATGGGTTTGAAAGAGGGAAGATAGATAGCACGTTGTTCTTCAAGAGAGAAGGAAGCGACTTCCTGCTGGTGCAAGTCTACGTGGATGACATTATCTTTGCTGCATCAAAAGTCTCCATGTGTCAGGAGTTTGAGGCCGTCATGAAGAAAAGGTTTGAAATGAGTGCTATGGGTGAACTAACTTTCTTTTTAGGATTGCAGGTTGATCAGAAGAAGGATGGGATGTTCATTCATCAGACCAAGTATGTCCATGATGTGCTCAAACGCTTCAAGATGGAGGACAGCACTCCATTCGATACTCCAATCTGCGTCAACCATAAATTGGGTGCTGAGACAGACAATGACGCAGATGTGGACCCAACTCAGTATCGGGCTATTATAGGTTCTTTAATGTACTTAACTGCTTCTAGGCCTGATATTATGTTTGCAGTTTGTCTTTGTGCTCGTTTTCAGGAAAACCCAAAGGAATCTCACATGAAGGGTGTGAAGAGGATCTTGCGATATCTCAAAGGCAAACCTAAGCTGGGGTTGTGGTACGCGAAGGGAGGAGACTTGGAGTTGGTAGCTTACACAGATTCTGATTATGGAGGGTGCAATCAGAGTCGGAAGTCAACTACTGGAGGATTTCAGTTTCTAGGAGGCAGATTAGTGTCCTGGCGATGCAAGAAGCAGACATCAGTCGCCATTTCAACATGTGAGGCAGAATACATGGCAGCATCCAACTGCTGCTCCCAGGTTCTGTGGATTCAACAACAGTTACGCGACTATGGTCTGAATTTCTCACTTACTCCAATTTGTATTGATAACACTGCTGCGATCTCAGTAACTAATAATCCCGTAAAGCACAGTAAAACTAAACATATTGACATACGTCATCATTTTATACGGGATTGTGCTGAGAAGAAACTGATTGTGCTTGAAAAGGTGGATACGCTTGGTAATTTCGCTGATTTATATACTAAAGCGTTTGACAAATCAAGATTTCAAAACCTTGTTGAGTTGAATGGGATGATCAATCCCGAGTAACCATGCTTTTTGTGCATATATATAAAAAAAAAGTGTCACTATCGCTTAAAATTATGTCGGTTACCTCAGTTTGAAGGACATATCCTCGGATATGTTTGGTCCTCATTTTCTACTTGTAGAGTATGAGGGTTGCCATTAACCAGATGACTGAAAGTGACCGGGGCGATTATGATGTCTTTTTATTCTTTCGCTGAAAATTAGTCGATCATACTTAGTTAGAAGGACACATACTTGTATGTGGTCGGTCCAGCTAATCCATTGGATTCGCAGGATAACCGTTTACCTGAAGACTTTGAACTGATTGGGGCGATTGAAGTCAAAAAATTTTTTTAGGGAAATGAAATTATTTTTCAAGTCTACTACTTCGTAAGAAGTTCTGTTACTATGTTTTAACAGAAAATTGATCCAACCTTGGAAAATGATAGATTTACTGATTCTGTGTGCTTAACTAGTGAAGTTATTAGGCTTAAAAGGCTTTAGAACAGTCATTGTATGTCATGGTAGCTTTTTATGGTGCGTAAAAGTAGATGTGATACAAACTAAATCTACTCGATTTTACGTGGAAACTCCTTAAGAGTTTTGCATGTCTTCATATATATCTTTCCGAATGATAGGCAGAAAAGCGATTACCCAGTCATACACGAGCCCGTAAGTGTTCTGATTCCCGTAAAGATAGTGTGTGAAGAAACTGCAGTGATCCAGATTCGGGACTTGCAGTTGTTTACTACTCTGAAGTCTATGTAAATGTTTATCGTAAAAAAAAAAAAAAAAAAAAAAAAAAACCTTATGAGTTATTGAAACATTCTAGAGCTGACAATGTCAAGACTTCTCAATCATGGAGTAAGAAAGAGAACGGGAAGCAGATGAAGAGTACTTACAAACTTAATCAGACACTATGGGTCGAAGTCAATTCGGGGTGACTTGGGGAAAGCCAAATACGCTTTGAGAATATATAGGAGGCATCATAATCTCTGAGTTGTTGCCCACTTAATTTTTGAGCTTAATTGAACTTAACTCGTATCACAGAAACGATGAAAACCATCTTAAGTTATTTACCTGCCTACAACCTGTTTCTTTATGTCATAATACAGCTAAACACGGATCTATGTGACAGTCACGTAGTTAGTATGATTCCTGTTCGGATCTTTTCTAAAACGTAGTAGTCCCTGTCGAGACTGAAATTTGATCCCTTGTACTTTAATTTTTAAAAGTTTTTCGTACTTAGGTAGTTTATGATTTTATAACTGGTTACTTGGACTTGATCGTGTCATTTAATTCTTAAAGGGAAGTTTTTAAAACTTAATTGCAAAATGTTCAAACTATAGGGGTTTATTTTGTAAAATCGGCGAACTTGTGAATAACTTCGCCCTAGGCGAAGTTATCCACAATTTCGCCTGTGTAACTCCGCCCCTATATAAAGAATACTTAAGGTCAAACAGTTCATTATTTTCTGAAATTCGGCGAACTTATTCTCTCGATTAATCCAGCGAACTTGTCCGTTTTCCAGCGAACTTATCGTTTTTTTTTTCGATCCTTGTGCTTATTTTTCCAGTTTCCGTTTC
Source organism: Bidens hawaiensis (assembly GCF_021521415.1). Classification (NCBI taxonomy): domain Eukaryota; kingdom Viridiplantae; phylum Streptophyta; class Magnoliopsida; order Asterales; family Asteraceae; genus Bidens; species Bidens hawaiensis. Next base: position 2,316,829 of record NW_027491022.1, read on the forward strand.
GATTTCAAGGTGTGTGTTGTCATTATATCGTATAATCCTTGTTCTCCGATGTTAATCAGTGGTCGTTTCGACCCGGTTATGGACCTCAGACCGTCGGACCGTACAATCGGATTTTTCAAAAATTGTTTTACGTGGTTCTAATCAGTTTGATCGTCTAAATAACCTTAAAATCATGTGTTTCGGACCCCTCAATCGTCAAACTAACCATGAAACATCAGATTTCCGAGTTTGAATCTGCTTACTGTCGCCGATTCATATTCAGGCGAACTTATAGGTTAAGCGAAGTTATCAGTAACTTCGCCTAAGGTTTAACTTCGCCTGATAATGAATTATGCAACAGTATATGAGGCGATGTTGTGGTTAGGCGAAGTTATCATTAACTTCGCCTGGACCTTTTACTTAAAAGTTAATAGACGAAGTTACAGTTGAAGCGAAGTTGTTTACCAACTTCGCCCCACCTTTAACTTCGCCTATACAGAATAATCACAACTTTGCTCATGGTAACAGGCGAACTTGTGGTTTGCCTTGACGGTCATCTAACTTGATCTGTTTGTTGCAGATATGGCTGCAGTAGCAGGTGCTGGAGGTGCTGGAGGAGATGATGGAGGAGATAATGAGAGAAAATTCTTTCCGGGTCATAACATGTATATCACACTTGACCCAGACGCGAGTGGAGTAGATGATTTCCGCGAAATCATCACATTCCTGCTACGCTCGCGGATATTCCACGCCATTACGACAACTCTGCCGATTTCCTTGCCCAACATTGAGGATTTCTGGCAGACTGTGGAATATGACTGCCGCGTCGACCCCCCGGTGATGCGTGCAACGGTAAATGGTCAGGATGTTCAGTTCTCGTCTGAACAAATCCGGGTGGCTTTGCAATTCGGAGAGGAGACGAGGGACGACCCGACAGAGTTTGTTGCTCCGTTCCGTGATGGAGCATTTCTACGAATGGGATATTCTGGTCCCTTGGGGGATACACAAAGAAGGAAAGGTTTCTTGCTCGATCAGTGGCGCTTCCTCATGCACGTAATGATTGTCTGCATGTCAGGAAGGAAGGCGGGCACTGACGGGATGGGCGCGACCTTGCAGTCGGCGATGACTGCTCTGACTTATAACAAGCGTTAAAGCTTGAGTCAGATGGTCTTCTATGAGATTGATCGACAGCGAAGGGCGATGGGGCGTGAGATATTCATCATGTATCCAAGATTTCTACAAATGATCTTGAATCATGTTGCTCCCACGTTGCCTCAACGTCGCCCTATCAGATACGTGGAGAGTGTGAACAAGCGTATCTTTGCTCAATGTAGAACTTCGAGTGCTAGAAGCAAGCCTGAACTGCGTCCTAGGCATACTCCACTGTTTGGGTATTTAATCAACCCTGAGTATGTTCCTGCTAATGGGGACGAGTTTAGAGATCCTCAAACACAACAGGCGGGAGCACCTCAAGATGTACCTGCTGCGCCTGTTGTGACAGCTGAAGAAGAGGTAGACCTTGACGCTGCTTTTGGCGGCCAAGGATTTTTTGACATGGACCGAGTTGATCTTCAAGAAAATATACAGGTCTCGGTTCCACAGAGTACGGGAGTAAATGTTACTAGAGCAGCTACGACGGTGGATGACTCAGATTTTGATGATGTAATGGATGAGGCAAGACGTATGATGGTGACTCAAGAGAGGACGTATGGGAAGAGAAAGAGGACAGATTACAACAATGAGTCAGAAGAAGAAGAAGACATTCATAAGTTGATCAGACGTTCAAGAAGGGACAGGACAGGTGCAGGTAGGGGAGCTGGTGAGAGCTCTAGAGTCATACGTTTCGCTCCGCCCGCACTGTCCGGTATGTCAATTGTCCCTACACCATTACAGGTCACAAGGCCAAGCGCCACGGACGTTCCCGTGGTGGCTACATCATCATCTGTTGGCCTCCCATCCATCACACTCCAGCTGAAGACTCCAGATATTGTATCGTTGCCGCCTCCAACGCTTACTCCGTCGGAGGTTGTTGCACAGGTTATTGAGTCGACAGTGGTTCACACTGCAGGGTTGTCGGTCACGATACCACCTGCGGTTACGTCCACAGCTACTTCTGATGTCCCGGTTTCATTCGAAATCCCTCCTCAGTATACTCAAGACATATCTCACATGAGGTTCGATTTCGATGCAACCCTATCAGACACGGAAAGAATAGCTGCACTAGAGCGGGTCGTGGCAGAGCAATCTAGGATATATCTTATCCAGACCCAGGCTATTCAGCGCCTAGTAGCAGAAAATCAACTACAATCGTCCCTCCTGGTTGAACATGGAAAAATTATAGATGCTATGAAGGAGTTCTTGGCATCTCAGGGGGAGACGAGCTGTAAAGGCGACGAGCTCAGGACAAAGAAGAAGAATGACAGAGACGATGATCCCAATGCATCGAAAGGTGCAGGTGGTGAGTTGCCAAGAACTACTCAAGCTCTTGGGACAACCACGGCTCAGGGGGAGTCTGCAGGTGCAGCTGGCGGTTCTGGTGGTGATGAGGTGGTGATGGTAGATGACGAGGAGATGGGAGATGATGTGATCGATGCCTTGAAGGAGTTGGATGATGATATGTTAGATGTTGATGATGTGTGTGATGATGATGTGCTGCCATTGGAAGAAATTGAGAAGATTGGTGCACAGATAGTGATAGAAGATGATGTTGAAGAAGGTGAAATTGTAGAGGAGAATGTTGAACACGAGCTTCCAACCGTTGAGAAGTCGAATGTATGTGAAGATACAGTAGTTGATGATACAGAATGGGAGGAGCAGCCTAGATGGAAGGAAGGCTATGCTCATTGGTTTATCAAAACGAAGAAGCCAGTGGTACCTACAATGTTCAAGAAAAGTTATAATATTAAAGGGTACGCTGAGTCAAAGAAAGGCATTATCTGTTGGTTATATGATGAACAGCTAAAAGTGTTCGTGGTGAAAAGATATGATGGGATCCAATACTTTAAGAGGACGTTGAGATCTCTAAATACCTTACCTGAGTGTGAGGTAAAGGATTTGGCCAGACTGGGGTTGATTAATAGAAGTGATGATAATATGGCCAGAGTTATTGGGAAGATAGTATGGAAAGAAAGTATTAAAGAGAAAAAGTTTGAGTTGTTAAAACCACAGAAAGGGAAATTAGTTGAAGATACTGAAAGAGGAATGAGAGCAGATGGCAAACCTTGGATGGTGATGAAATATAAGCCGATTCGGTGTTTGAAAGAGGTTCCAATGAAGACTATGCCTCAAGATGTGCTGAAAGATCTGAAATGGTGGTATGTGGATTGCCAGACTGCTGAAGCCGTGATGGAAGACGAAGACGAACAAGAAGTGCTAAGAGTGTATGATCCGATGCATCTTGTTAATTTATCTAAAGCTGATCTGCAGGTGTTAAACGAAAAGAAGATATTCTATATTCCTGCTTGGAAAGGCGAAGCGAGGAAATATCAGCGAGTAGTCACGGTCTGTGTAAGAGAGGGAGTGCATGCATGAAGATTACAAGACAAGTGCTTAAAGATAAAGATATGAAGCTACTGCCAAGGGGGAGTCTGTTGGTGCATAATGTCAGTAGTTCATAGTCTAGTGTCTGTAATCCAGTCTGTAATGTTAATTGTGTTTTGTTTATGTTTAAGCGAAGTTACTGACAAGTTCGCTTATCAGGCGAACTTGTTAGTCAAGCGAAGTTAGCAACAACTTCGCCTGAACATATCAGGCGAAGTTGTCGTGTATTTATACGCTAGGTCACGGCTTGTTTAGAGTTTTTTTAGGTAATCGTATACAGACGTGTGTGAGTTGAGAGACGTGAGAACCAGAGAGTATTGAGTCTGTATTCAGTGATTATATCACGTGTTTCGGTTATAATATAACGTGTGTTCGTTTATTCGTATCGTGTGTTTGTTTGATTCGTGTTCTACGCTCGTAACAACCTACGCAGGGATTCCGCACCTGTGTAGATCGAGATATCTCGTGCAGATCCATCCAGGGAACCTACATTCTTGCTTTGATCTGATCGAACTTTGAAGACGTTTCTTGAACCACTTCAAGGCTTCCCATTTCTTTCTGACCAATCTCACCCCAACACACCGGGGTTCTACATCGTCTACCGTAAAGCATCTCAAAGGGTGGCATACCAATACTTGAATGGTAACTGTTGTTATAGGAGAACTCTGCCAGGTGCAGATGATCATCCCAACTTCCACCAAAATCTAAAACACAAGCACGTAGCATATCCTCAAGGGTTTGGATCGTCCTTTCAGACTGTCCATCAGTTTGAGGATGATACGCCATCTCAATTAACCCATGGACCTAAGGCCCATTCTCATTTAACCCATCTCAATTAATCCAAGTCCATGATCCGCTCCTTACTCGATATCCAATAATTAACGCGAAATCACTAAACATAACTTTCTTTATTCAACATTAAAATTTTAGGATGTTACATATCATGAGTTTTGGCATTCGTTAGATTGGTCAACTGTTGATGAAGTGAAAACTAGGTTTCGGTTGTCTAGTTTGTCAATTGTTGCGTCTAGCGCGTTGTTTGAGGGAATTAACAACCAATTCGGATGTTGTAGCCTCAGTATAATTTGTTGGCTATGAAAAAATATATTTTATGCTATTGGGGCTGAATTGGTTGTCGGTTACTCAAACGGGTCGGTACGGCGCAAATTCGCGTTTATTGGTAATTTGTGCATCGTGCTTGCGAATTACCGACCCATCCAACTCGTGTAGCGTCGTTTGGACTTGTTGGCTGCGATTTTACTAAATTTGATCCACACGGGGCTGAGTCGGTATCTAAGTGCATAAACAACCCGTTAACGCGCGTATACGATAAAGTCAACAACTTTCGATGGTTAATTGGGAACCCTTTGTCCCCGGGATTAACTAAGGGTGGTTTTGGTAAATACATGGCCTCGGGGGCTGATGTAATTGGATTTGGTAATGTCAAGGCTTTAGGTCAATCAAATCATGTCAGAACGTCTCGTAGGATAAGCAAGTCGGTATGTTTAGTTAGTAATCTTTGTGTGCAATCCGACAGGCTTGTAAACTGTGGATTGGCTTTGAAGTTCTCATACCTATTGTTATTTGATTGGCTCGTTTCAGGTGAGTTCATGATGCCCTTTTTAATCTTTTTATGTTTTGGGCTAGCATACACACCGTATTACAATTTTAACCGATTTTACTTGTTACAACTATTTGGATGGTATTACATAGCCTCTTTCGTATATGTGGATTTATGAAAATATGTGTGATTTATATTTTATGCCTTAGGATATTTTAGACTCGTTTATGGTCATATATTCCTTAAGGTTATACATATTACTTGGGCTCTAAGCCTCGAGGTTGCTATTAGGCTTAGTATTGAATGCCTAGATTATCCATTATTTATGGATTGTATGTGGTGATATTGTTGGTTGGTTGTTTGAATTAGATGTTTGTACGTGTTTATGCGAATGTGTATGTGAATGTGTATGTGATGGTAAACTGTGACCGGGTCAAATATATTACTCGGGGAGGACCCGTGGTGAGGAGGCCCGTGTTGCATGTTTATGACCCGGCAGGTCAAATATATTACTTGGAGAAGACCCGGGGTGAGGAGGCCCGCCGTTCTATAAACCATGGTCGGGTCAAATATATTACTTGGGGAAGACCCGGGGTGAAGAGGCCCGTATCACGTGTTTGGTATGTTAAACCGCAACCGAGTCAAATATATTACTTGGGGATGACCCGGGGTGAGGAGGCTCGTGTTGCGTGATTTTGTTTTATTAAACTGTGACCGAGTTAAATATATTATTTGGGGATGACCCGGGGTGAGGAGGCTTGTGTTGCATGATTTTAACGGTTTTGTTAAACCGCGGCTTCGTCAAATATATTACTTGGGGAATACCCGGGGTGAGGAGGCCCGTGCTGCGTGAAAAGATGTTTAATGTTTCATTTACTTATGATTTGGTTAAGAAAAGCTTTTATGATTTTATGGACTCATGATTTTCCCCTACATTCCATACTCATGGAATTTAAATTTTAAATGAATGTCGTTAATGAAAACTTAAACTTACTCAGCTCTAGCTGACTTTGTGTGTATGTTAGATTGATTGTTAGGTTATGGATTGGAGGTTATCGCTTGGACGTGCTGGAGACTACTCGGAAGGTTGAAGGCATTTCTGGTCGAGGATTTCAAATAAAACAGATATTTTATTTACATTTGATTTTGGACACTTGTACCCGTGTTTAGGATTTTTAATACTTAAACTTTTTCCGCTGTTATTTACTCTGAACTGGTTTTAAATACAAAGAATTATTTGGTTTTAAATTTTTGTGAAATTGTAGATGTGATGACCAACTGTAGGATTCCCGGGTTTCGGGGTCTTACAAGTAACAAAATTTTTCTCTCCTCTCCTCCCTTTTTCTCTCTAAAATTCGGCCAAGGGGACCAACGGAAAGGAAGAAAGATTTTGAAGAAATTCCTAGCTAATCAAGGTGTTTGTTGGGAGGCTTGGGGTATACCAGCTTGAGGAACTCCTCCTTTGAAGTTCTAGCCTACCATTCATCATCTCCTTCACTCTTCCTTGGTTTTTGAAAGGTAGCCTTAACATGCATGGACTTGTAGGTGCATGTGTTTGTTAGTATGTATTTCGTATATGGATCCGGGATTGGGTTTTGCATGTATAAAATTGGTTTTATAGACCTTAAATAACAAGATTTAAAACTTTATTCCGCTGCGTTTTTCATAAAAATGGCATTTTATGACTTTGATAATCTTGTTAAAACCCAACAGTTACTTTCAAATATCATGTTCTTCGAAAGCATATGATGAAGGAAAACATCACGGATCAAATATGTATAATAATCTGATCATATGTTTATCGAAGCTTCAGGTGGCTGGGGTGCTGTCAAGACTACGCTAGTTCATAACAAAGTAATAGTTTCTAAGAAAATTGTTTGATGTATAATGATGAAAGACAGATCTAGCTATATCCGAGGGGGGTCTGTTAGATCATATACGTCTATAGCTATGATCTAGGGTCTTAGTTTTGAATGTAAAGGGCTTTAAATGTCATTTGTATGTTGGAGTATATGTTTGTAGCACATAAGTCCATGGGAACGCATATGTTATGCGGTGCATAACATATGCGCCGTATAAGATATACGCCCCATGTGTGCTTTCATGTGTTTCCTATAAATAGGGGACTTATACGTAATTCACTAGACTTTTGGTCATTCATGTCATATGCTAGAGAGAGATTAGAGAGAGAAAGTTCCTAAAGTGTCATATCTTGTAAACATTTGATATTTGAAGTATGTGCTTAATGTTACTTGTGATGTTCATTCTCATTGTTTTCCGCACCTTGAGACATAAGTTGTAACAACATCATATCCTAATCAGTGTTTTAAATAAGCTCTTTCAACTTTCATGGCTGGTCTCTTGAAGATACATGCTTGGTATGTGATATAGGACCTGTACTTAGCTTATATAGAAGCACAAGAACCCGGAAATTGGATTAAGAGAGCGAAAACCGTAAAGGTAATGCCGAAATGCTCGATTTCGGGCTGTTTAGGTTAAGGTTGTGATGTGCATATTGTTAGGTGATAAAACTTTGCAGGGACATCAGGGATAATATGATTGAGTCCTTGTCCAAATTTGGCAATTTTTCGACCATCCGAAAATATTTGGCGAATTTATTACCAATTTGGGGCGTTTATTTGGGAAAAATACTTAAGGTACTTGAAAAATTATGAAATTCTGTGGGAAACTCAGATTTGGTATAAGATGATCACATATGAAATTTGGGATCATTTGGTAAATCCTAAGTATGTTTTGTGCGTTCGCGTCTATTTGAATTTTCAAGGTTATTTTTTGCTTGAAAATGATATTTGGCAAGATTGTTAGCTTCTGGAATTAATACAGGTTATTTTGGAAAGTGTTGTGGTAACTCAGAAATTTTGGAGGATTTTTCGAAAATCATTTGGTATAAACGGATGATTTTCGAGGGAAATATATCATATAAAATGATTTTTTATAAATTTATAGATCAGTAAATAATTCCAGAAATATTTTTATAAAAATCTACATATTTTATTTGATAAGTGTATAAATTTTCATGATCTAATGATTAACGGATAATTAATTATGCTAATTTAAAGATTAAACAAATTCAATTCTGACGTAAACCGGCAAGTTCGTGATTAACGAACCTGTTCGAATATTAAAACATCAAAATCAACCATGAAGCATATTTTTAGACTAATTAAGTAAAAACAAACTTATTGTGAGAAATCCGGACAATTTGGATAGATTGTGCGCGTTTTTCTCCAAATCAAACTGAATAAACGGAAACGAGCTCCGTAGCGAATTCAGACCCCTAATTTGTGATCTTTCTTTATAACCCAATCATTCTATAAACCAACACATTTATCCAAGTTTACATCCCCATAACTGTTTTCCAAACGCGTAAACGAGCAACTTGGCGCAGCTGGTAAAACGGGGAAACTGAGCCAAGTTCGATTTAAACATTAGACATTGAACAACATCACAATCTAAGCCTATTGACACTTTCTGGGTGTTACAGCCACACCCAGACTAGCTATACAGCCCAGCTTAGTATGAAGATTATAATAATATTAAATATTAATATTATTATAATATTGTATATAAGGACTAAGTGATAGCAAGGTAAACAAACCCTGAGCGGACCTCGCACTGGGTGCCTACAAAACCGTGAGTTTCATGACCCCACTTTTAAACTATTTTTACGAACTTTTGGGGGTGATAAGCATGTTTATACACGCTACCTATCTGAAAACGGTTCAGGATATAAATTATCTGAACATGTATATATAAAAAGTCCCTATAAACATAATGATTGACTACGCGCTGATGAAAGGTGATTATGATCGTTGATTGATATATTAAACGGAGATAGTACGAATGACAAAACATAATGAAATTACACGTGACAATATGTTTATACAAACACGTTATGTAATGTCAAACTTAACTAATTTGGGAAACAACGTGGTCTGTAATGGCCATGGGGATAACGTGGTCTGTGATGGTCAAGGGGTTATTGTGGGCAGAAGGGGGGCCACAATAGTAATAAACTAAAGTTAAGTATGGCCTATGAGCCAAGTTCTGCTGCAACTTAACAAACTAAAGTTGAGTATGGCATATGAGCAAAATTCTGCTGCAACTTACTAAACTAAAGTTGAGTATGGCCTATGAGCCAATTTCTGCTTGCAACTTACTAAACTGAAGTTGAGTATGGCCTATGAGCCATGTTCTACTACAACTTACTAAAATAAATTTGAGTATGGCCTATGAACCAAGTTCTGCTGCAACTTACTAAACTAAAGTTGAGTATGGCCTATGAGCCAAGTTCTAATGCAGCTAAACAGACTAACTTGATTATGACATGAATGCCAAGAAATATTGTGATTATACATATTGTGGGCAGAACGGGGGCCACAGTGATTGGTGATACGTGATAAATACTATATATGTGTGTGTTTGTGTCTATATATATATATATATACAAACTATATAGATAGGCGTAGGAAATACTATGTGTAGAAAATACAAATTATTTGTGTATACACTGTGTAATGTTTGAGTGTACGTGGAACCATTGTGGGTAGAAGGGGGGCCATAGTGGTTGATTTTACGTGGAACCGTTGTGGGCAGAAGGGGGGCATAGTGGTTGATTTTATGTGAAAAATGAAGGCACGTAGTACGAACGAACAGTCACGATTTTATCGTAATTCTAAACTTTTATCATAAACTTATACATAAAAAGACACAGATGTACATATATCAACGTAAATATATTTTCTTACATACGCGCGTACATACAAACTTTGACTGTGTGGTACGCAGAACTGATTTCGTTAAAACTTATGAAGCTCACCAACTATTCGTAGTTGACCTGTTTTTAACATACTTTCAGGTATTCAGAAAAGTGGAGTAAAGTACTTATGTGCTATCTGTTTGGGTTGTGATCAATGCTATTTAAACTGGTACAAGCATTTGAGATAGAAGTGAAGTAGTTGAAGAACTAGTTTTGATTGTATCACTTAGTTTGTAAAAGATGTTATATAACATCCAACTTTTGTTCAATAATAAATAACATAATGTTTTGTTAATAGTTGTGTGTTAAATTAGTCGTGTGTTCAGTGTTTGAGAGTTGGAATTGGGAGTGGGTGGTGGGACCCATGAAACCCCTATATATATATACCCAACCATTTCTCCATTTCTTTTATTTTCCTTTCCAAACACACAAACACACACACTCAAGAAACACACACATACTCTCTCTAGCACCCGGATCCAAATCCGAGCTAAAAAGAAGGAAGAATCTCGTGTGTAAACACCGTTTAAACAACAAGAACATGTCCAGATCTACGAGTTGGTCCAGATCCGAACCGAACCCGGGAGCAGAAAGGTGAGTTTTAGTTTAAAAGGTTACGTTTTGCGGTTAAGTTCAACATGCAAACTGATAGAACGATAGATGGGGTTGTAGAGCGTAAGAAAAACATAAACTTGGTAAGTTATAACCTCGCAGGGGTGTTATAGGACAAAAGATGATGTTCAGACCATGAAAAACACGGGTATACAAAGTTGGTACGACCCGAAACCCATAAAAAGAGTAGAATCGGGTCCTAAGGAAGAGTCTCGGAGGAAAATGGCATTAAAATGGTAAAAATAAAGTAAAAAAAGGGGTTTTTCACATGAAAAAGGGCTTCGCATCGCATGCGATCTCCAAGAATTTCACATCGCACGCCATACGAAGCGAAATGGCCATGTGAAGCGAAATGGCCATGCGAAGCGAAATAAGCATGCGAAGCGAAATGGCCATGTGAAGCGAAATGGCCATGCGAAGCGAAATAAGCATGCGAAGCGAAATGGCCATGCGAAGCGAAATGGCCATTCGAAGCGAAATAAGCAAGCAAAGCGAAATGGCCATGCGAAGCGAAATATGCATGCGAAGCGAAATGGCCATGCGGAGCGAAATAAGCATGCGAAGCGAAATGGCCATGCGAAGCGATATGGCCGTAAGCAAAATGGCCATGCGAAGCGAAATAAGCATGCAAAGCGAAATGAGCATGTATATATATATTATATACATAAGACAGGTAAAGTGTGCACGTATGATAAAATGGATGGATGACCGACGAGACAGGTGTAGTTGTATGGTTGTATGGTTAATCGAGATAGAAGGGGCCAGACCATTATAATATCTGAGATGATAGGTACCAGACCCTCAACCCCAACTAGGGGCTCTACCCCTTGGACCCTGCTAGAGGATGCCAGCCCTAGACCCCGCTACCAGGGGCGCTAACCCCGGTCCCCCGTTAGTTGAGGGTTTCATTAATGCAGATGTATGAGATAGTAGTAATAGATAATTGACACTTGTAATGTGTTGCACGGTTAGCCGTGCACAGCTAAAGAAGGGCATTGCCATTAACGGAGAGAGAAATCGGCTTCAGGTGAGTTCTAGCCACCCTTTATCTGTTATGTTTTCGAGGCTCTATGCATACTCCTATGTAATAGTGAATACATTTACTTAATTTATAAGTGTATGATACGTGTATGACTATGTATTGAATGATATTACTATATGTTGATTGTATGAATAAGCATGTATATATATATTATATACAAAAGACAGTGAAAGTATGCACATATGATAAAATGGCTAGATGACCGACGAGACAGGTATAGTTGTATGGTTGTATGGTTAATCGAGACAGAAGGGATCAGAACCTTATAATATCTAAGAGGATAGGGACCAGACCCTTATAATATCTGAGGTGATAGGGACTAGACCCTTATAATATCTGAGATGATAGGGACCAAACCCTCAACCCCAGTCAGGGGCTCTGCCCTTAGAACCAGCTAGGGGCTGCCGCCCCTAGATCCCGCTATTAGGGGCGCTGCCCCCGGACCCACGTTAGTTGAGGGTTTCATTAATGCAGATGTATGAGATAGTAGTAATAGATAATTGACACTTGTAATGTGTTGCACAGTTAGCCGTGCACAGCTAAGGAAGGGCATTACCATTAATGGCGAGAGAAATCCGCATCAGGTGAGTTCTAGCCTCCCTTTATCTATTATGTTTTCGGGGCTCTGTGCATACTCCTATGTGATAGTGAATACATTTACTTAATTGATAAGTGTATGAAACGTGTATGACTATGTATTGAATAATATTACTATATGATGATTGTATGAATGAGCATGTATATATATATTATATATAAAAGAGAGGTAAAGTATGCACGTATGATAAAATGGATGGATGACCGACGAGACATGTATAGGTGTATGGTTGTATGGTTAATCGAGATAGAAGAGACCAGACCCTTATAATATCTGAGATGATAGGGACCAGACCCTTATAATATCTGAGATGATATGGACCCGACCCTCAACCCCAGCCAGGGGCTCTGCCCTTGGACCCTGCTAGGGGCTGCCGCCCCTAGACCCCGCTACTAGGGACGCTGCCCCCGGACCCCCGTTAGTTGAGGGTTTCATTAATGCAAGTGTATGAGATAGTAATTATAGATAATTGACACTTGTAATGTGTTGCACAATTAGCCGAACACAGCTAAGGTAGGGCATTACCATTAACGGCGAGAGATTAATCGGCTTCAGGTGAGTTCTAGCCCCCATTTATCTGTTATGTTTTCGGGGTTGTGTGCATACTCCTATGTGATAGTGAATAGATTTACTTAATTGATAAGTGTATGAAACGTGTAAGACTATGTATTGAATGATATTACCATATGATGATTGTATGAATGACATTGTATATATATTATTTACATAAGACAGGTAAAGTATGCACGTATGATAAAATAGATAGATAACCGACGAGACAGGTATAGTTGTATGGTTAATCGAGACAGAAGGGACCAAACCCTTATAATATCTGAGATGATAGGGACGAAATTCTCAACCCCAGCCAGAAGCTCTGCCCCTTGGACCCTGCTAGGGGCTGCCGCCCCTAGACCCCGCTACAAGGGGTGTTGCCCCTGGAACCCCGTTAGTTGATGGTTTAATTAATGGAGATGTATGAGATAGTAGTAATAGATAATTGACACTTGTAATGTGTTGCACAGTTAGTCGTGCATAGCTAAGGAAAGGCAATACCATTAACCTCGAGAGAAATCGAATTCAGGTGAGTTCTAGCTCCCTTTTATCTGTTATGTTTTCGGGGCTGTGTGTATACTCCTATGTGATAGTGAATACATTTACTTAATTGATAAGTGTTTGATACGTGTATGACTATGTATTGAATGATATTACTATATGATGATTGTATGAATGAGCATGTGTATATATATTATATACATAAGATAGGTATAGTATTCACGTGTGATAAAATGTATGGATGACCGACGAGTCAGGTATAGTTGTTTGGTTGTATGGTTAATCGAGACAGAAGGGACCAGAACCTTATAATATCTGAGATGATAGGGGCCAGACCCCTATAATATCTGAGATGAAAGGGACCAAACCCTCAACCCCAACCAGGGGCTCGACCCCTTGCACCCTGCTAGAGGCTGCCGCCCCTAGACCCTGCTACAAGGGGCCCTGCCTCAGACCTCCGTTCGTTGAGGGTTTCATTAAAGAAGATGTGTGAGACAATAGTAATACATAATTGACACTTGTAATGTGTTGCACAGTTAGCCGTGCATAACTAAGGAAGGGCATTACCCTTAACGACGACAGAAATCGGTTTCAGATGAGTTCTAGCCCCCCTTTATCTGTTATGTTTTCGGGGCTGTGTGCATACTCCGATGTGATAGTGAACACATTTACTTAATTGATAAGTGTATGATACGTGTATGAATATGTATTTAATGATATTACAGTATGGTGATTGTATGAATGAGCATGTATATATATATTATATACATAAGACAGGTAAAGTATGCACGTATGATAAAATGGATGGATTACCGACGAGACAGGTATAGTTGTATGGTTGTATGGTTAATCGAGACAGAAGGGACCAGACCCTTATAATATCTGAGATGTTACGGACCAGGCACTTATAGTAACTGAGATGATAGGGACCAGACCCTCAACCCAGCCAGGGGATCTGCCCTTGGACCCTGCTAGGGGCTGCCGCCCCTAGACCCCGCTATCAGGGGCTCCGCCCCCGGACCCCCGTTAGTTGAGGGTTTCATTAATGAAGGTGTATGAGATAGTAGTAATAGATAATTGACACTTGTAATGTGTTGCACAGTTAGCCGTGCACAGCTAAGAAAGGGCATTACCATTAAAGGCGAGAGAAATCGGCTTCATGTGAGTTCTAGCCCCCATTTATCTGTTATGTTTTCGGGTTTGTGTACATAATTCTATGTGATAGTGAATAAATTTACTTAATTGATAAGTGTATGAAACGTGTATGACTATGTATTGAATGATATTACTATATGACGATTGTATGAATGAGCATGTATATATATATTATATACATAGGACAGGTAAAGTATGCACGTATTATAAAATGGATGGATGACCGACGAGACAGGTATAGTTGTATGGTTGTATGGTTAATCGAGATAGATGGGACCAGACCCTTATAATATCTGAGATGATTGGAACCAGACCCTCAACCCCAGCCAGGGGCTCTGCCCCATGGACCCTGCTAGGGTGGACCCCGCTACTAGAAGCGCTGCCCCCTGATCCCAGTTAGTTGAGGGTTTCATTAATGCAGATGTATGAGATAATAGTAGTAGATAATTGACACTTGTAATGTGTTACACAGTTAGCCGTGCATAGCTAAGGAAGGGCATTTCCATTAACGGCGAGAGAAATCGGCTTCCGGTGAGTTCTAGCCCCCCTTTATCTGTTATGTTTTCGGGGCTCTGTGCATACTCCTATGTGATAGTGAATACATTTACTTAATTGATAAGTGTATGATACGTGTATGACTATGTATTGAATGATATTACTGTATGATGATTGTATGAATGAGCATTTATATATATATTATATACATAAGACAGGTAAAGTATGCACGTATGATAAAATGGATGGATGACCGATGAGACAGGTACAGTTGTATGGTTGTATGGTTAATCGAGACAGAATGGACCAGACCCTTATAATATCTGAGATGATAGGGACCAGACCATTATAGTATCTGAGATGATAGGGAACAGACCCTTATTATATCTGAGATAATAGGGACCGGACCCTCAACCCCAGCCAGGGGCTCTGCCTTTAGACCCTGCTAGGGGCTGCCGCCCCTAGACCCCGCTACCATGGGCGCTGCCCTCGGACCCCCGTTAGTTGAGGGTTTCATTAATGCAGATGTCTGAGATAGTAATAATAGATAATTGACACTTGTAATGTGTTGCACAGTTAGCCGTGCACAGCTAAGGAAGGGCATTACCATTAACGGCGAGAGAAATCGGCATCAGGTGAGTTCTAGCCTCCCTTTATCTGTTATGTTTTTGGGGCTCTATGCATACTCCTATGTGATAGTGAATACATTTACTTAATTGATATGTATATGATACGTGTATGACTATGTGTTGAATGATATTACTATATGATGATTGTATGAATGAGCATGTATATATATATTATATACATAATGTAACGATTCCGGCAAATCCAGGTATACCCTAGCCGGAATATGCTATTTACGTGTCATTTAATATTGATTATATGAGTTATAGTACGTTTATACGAGTATATATGATTCATAGTACGAATCATACTCGATTATATAGTGAATCGTATTGGAATTACAATTAACCAATGAACGATTATTGAAACCCGAACGAATCGGGAATTACATTATAGACGATGTATATAATGTTTAGTGATATTTACGAAGTATTAATGCTTCGGGATAGGTGAATTATAGCACAGAAAAAGGATTTCGATTTAATGGTACGTCGGTACGCTAAACGAAACCTTTAACACCAAACCAAGCAAGAGACGATCAATCAAGCCGAAAAAGATGCGTAATTATTAATAATATGATGTTTTAATGTCATGGGTTAAGTTTTTAAAGTTTTTAAATCAGTTTTATGTAAATTTCATTTTAACCCGAAAAACGACCATTTTAGGCTCGTTTTAAGCCGAATTACGAGTTTAAACGAGAAACGAACTGAACCAGACTATCCACAACATTATCCAGATTGTGTAATCCAAATGTGTGGCTAATATTGAACTTGTGGGCCCCCCCCCCCCACACCACCCATAGGGCCGGCCATATACACACATTATACACATTCATTTCTTTTTTTTTTCTAACATAAAACAATCAAAACTCTCTCAACTCTCCAAACCCTTCAAAGTTCATCCAAAGAACCCAAGTTCTAACCAAGATTTGAAGGTATAACATATGTTTTTAAGCTTGAATTTTGTTTTCTAACTTCATGATCTTGAGAAAAGGAGGTTTCAAATGTAAAAATGGGTGAAAACCCGAGTTGAAACCGATTCTCGCATGATCAAGTGATGTATACAAGTTATACAAAGAATCTTGATCCAAGTGATGAGTTAAAAGAGTTTATAACGAATTTTTACGGTTAAAATCTTGTTAAAATGAGTTTCCAAGTGAAAGATGGGTGGAAACCCGAGATGAAACCGACTCTTGCATGATCAAGAGATGTATACATGTTTTACAAAGGATCTTGGTCCAAGAAATGAGTAAAAGAGTCGAGAACGGATTTTTACGGTTAAAACCTTTGTTTTTACTTAAAAACCGACCCTATGAAAGAAATGGTTTGATTGTTGGTATAGTTTGCTTGGTATAGTGTTATTGTGCTTGTAAGTGTTGTATCTAGCGGCTAGCAAAGGCTAGAAACCAAGATCTTTGCGATCTAAAGCTAGAAAACACAAGATAGTTCGGTTTTCGTGTGTATATGAGATTTGGACAGATTTTCGTGTGCTTAGAGTCGGGTCACGAAATTTCACAGAGATGATCTACACATGAAAATATGAGATCTGTGAATTTCTGGTAATTTTTGGATAAAAGATGAATATTTGGTGAATTTAATGCTCGGTTTTTGGCCAAAAATAGTGAAAAATAGCTAAACTTGATGAAAAATTCTGGAAAATTTAAGATAAGCTTTATATAACATATAAAAGTCACCCACAAAATTTGAGCTCAGTTGGAAAAGTCTAAGTAGGCTTTTCGGTGAAACGAGTTCTAGGGCTTTCTAGCTCGGTTTTGGGTGAAAATGGCTTGAAAAATGAGTTTTAAATTCTGGAAAAATTCCAGGAAGTTATGAGTATGACAGAGATCATCCCAGAAAAATTTGGGATTTTTCTAAAGTGTTTTGGTATTTTTGACATATTTAGTGTATTAAAATGGTTTAAAAATAGATAAATAAATGTAAATATTGGAAAATAAATCTGGAAAAATTCCAGGAAGTTATGAGGATGACAGAGATCATCCCAGAAAAATTTGGGATTTTTCTAAAGTGTTTTGGTATTTTTGACATATTTAGTGTTTTAATAAGATTTAAAAATAGATAAATAAATGTAAATATAAGAAAATAAATCTGGAAAAATTTTGTAAAATTTTCTTTCTGTCAAAATAAGTTTTGTGCAAAATTTCAAGACCCGAGACTAAACGGGTAATTATTTGTGCTAAAAAGAACGTAAAAACAAATATTTAAAGCTTAAAACGTGTAAACCGGCAAAGTTCGCATAAGCGAGCTGACTGGTACACGAAAACTTTAAAAATGGACTATTTTCATAAATCTAAGAAAATTAAGTAAAAATAAATCATCCGAAAATAATTCGGATGATTTGGGTAATTTTACCCGATTTTACCGTTTCCGGCACCGAAATACCGGAAACGGGCCCCGCGGCCAAACGGGGTGTCAAACCGAGCTATAATTTCATCACTTTAACTAAATTCACTGTCAAACTCTAAGCAATGTTACCATCTGAGTCCTTAGAAGTGTCGCGGGGTTAACATTGTCCCCGGATCGAGTACAGTACTGGGTTAACAATGTCCCCAGATGTACCGATTAATACGGATTTAGTTTATGGGAATTATATAGTAACGACTAGATATTATATTACAGATCCAGGCACGTAGCTGTTCATTGTATTACCCACCGATTCACAAAAAGGTGAGTTTTCACGAGCCCCTTTTAATGAACTGTTTTAAATATTTTCCCGGGGCGGAAAGCATGATTGTGTTAAATTATCTAAGTACATACCGATCGTATGGAAACACTTGTATATTTTTATATATATATGGTATGATACATAGAATAGATAATTTGTTTATCGGGTGGAATTGTTCTGGGGTAACTTAGTTCCCAGAGGGTTATTGGATATATTTCTGGGTTAACAGTGTTCCCAGAGGGTATTGGATATGGTTCTGGGTTAACAGTGTCCCCAGAGGTTATTGGATATGGTTCTGGGTTAACAGTGTCCCAAGAGGGTATTTGATATGCGCTGGGTTAACAGTGTCCCCAGGGGTTATTTGATATGTACTGGGTTAACAGTGTCCCCAGGGGTTATTGGATATGTTCTGGGTTAACAGTGTCCCCAGGGGTCATTTAATGTGATTTTGGGTTAATAGAGTTTTCATTAACGGGCTTAGCATAATTTCATCATTAACATATGATTTTTATACTGATCTATGGTTTATTTAAATTAGTGAAACTCACCAACTATTCGTAGTTGACCCGTTTTCTTTACATGCTTTCTAGGTATGCCCAGGTTGGAATGATTGATATGTGCTTAACTATCTGTGCTACCTGTTGGAAGCTTGCTGCTCTGTATTTTGTAATGAATATATATTAATATCTTATTGGTAATATATGTGTGTAACAACTAGACAGTAACGCAACTCGCAACAATGTATTATGTTATAAATCAATGTAGTGGTATTTTCTTTATAAGCAATGTTGTTGATATCAGATGTGTCTGTTGCATCCCGTGTACGTTTCCGCTGCGGTTACGGGGTGTTACAGAACTTGGTATCAGAGCCATTGGTTATAAAGAATTAGGATGTCTGAAAAAGATACCTAAAATATAACCAGTAGCTCAAGTATTATGGGATCTGAATATCAACTAATAATATATTGTGACGAGATCGGGATGAACTTGGATGGACAAGTGGGTTATTATGGTCCGGAACATAATAACAGGCTTGTCTGCACGAGGGAATTCTGGGGAAGTCACGGGGGACTTAAATAGGTAAAATTGGCAACATATGTGTAAATGTATAATAATATTATTATGTGGCAAAATTGTATAAGTAAGTGCATGATTAATTTAATTATGAATTACACTATGGAAAGGGACTATATGTTTGTTAACTTGTGTGCAGGTAAAAATGGCAAGAACACCTAGTGTGTCGACGGAAGAGGACCCGGAAGAGGTCAGTTCCGGGGCCTCTGGAAGCCCAAGTGTAGCACCCAGCTCCGAGCCTTCGGAGGCTAGTCATAGTACTTCTAGACAGACCACCCCAGCTAGGAGTGCTAGTTTACCCTCCCCTGCTAGGGTTACCAGGTCTCCTACCCCGCCCGCACCACAGACCGCCCCGATTCCCCCCAGACACGGTCCCCGCCTCACAGCGCGAATCAGTGCCCCGTATGTCCCGCCCACAGTTACCCCACCCAGATCCACATACCACCGGGGCGAGTCTTCCCGCCCCCAACCCGAGCCTGCGACCCTACCTGTGTGGGGTCTTCCAAGGCAGGAGCGGGACTTGGCGGCTTGGTTACGTGGTCTCACCGAACAGGTGAACGAGCACTCTGCCGCCCTGGTCGTGGGGGTACAGAGGCGGGCGTACCTCGGGGACAGCATACTGGACCACCAGTATGCTATTAACCAGTTAAAGAGGGAGTGCTCATACTCCCACTGGTTGATCGGCCAGATGGAAACCCGAATCCGGGTTATGGTGGCGGTGTTGGTGGTGCTGATGGCGGTGTTGGTGGGGTTGGTTTACCACCATGTGTAGATGTGTTAGATGGTAGAATCTTGAACCGCTTTTTGATACTCCATGTGAGCAGTTAGTGGTGATGCTAACATGGAGTGAATCTTGTTTAGTTATGATACAACCACTGGCCCATAGGGAGTCTCTTGTAGGGCATATCATTATCGATACTTTTGGGTATCATTCAAGCACTGACCCATTGCAGGTTATGTCGAGAATGATACCAACATAGGCCCTTTGTATTAAAACTTAGTTATGTAATGATGACTGGGAAGTATGTAAACGGATGTTTGTGTAATATGTACTAATGTTTATTAATGTATGGAATGTGTTTTGTGTTTCATAATTTGGAATGGTATTAATTATATGTGTTTTCTTGATGTTGTGTAGAATGGCACCGAAACGATCAACGAAAATATCGGAAGTAGATGTGAGCCGTTTGATTGCTCAACAGTTGGAGGCGGCGATACTGGATATAGTATCGCGCATCGCCGCCAGTATTAATAACTCATCTAATCCAACCCCTCCGAACAATCAAACGCCCATAAATAATGGCGGGGAACATAATGCTAATCCTCCACCTACCGATAACACGATTCCGAGTAATGACGCACCGCCTACGGTGGTCGCTACCGAAAGTAATGGCCCCATACCTACTGTAGAAACCAACCGCACTGGACCATCCAGGGGTTGTTCAATCAAGGACTTTATGTTATGCAAGCCTTTAGAGTTTAACGGGTCGGAAGGACCGAATGGGTTAGTGAAATGGTTAGAGAAAATAGAGTCAGTGGTGAATATCAGCAACTGTCCCGAGGATTGTGTCGTTAAGTACGCCACCTGTACGTTCACAGACCATGCCTTGACATGGTGGAACACCATAGTACAGACTCGAGGTCAGGCGGCGACAAACCGCATGACCTGGACAGAGCTTAAGGATCTTGTTTTGAAACATTTCTGCCCAAAGAATGAATTGCAGAAACTGGAACATGAGTTGTGGAACCTGGAAATGCATGGGGCGGACCACTTGGGATATACCAACCGGTTTAATGAACTGTCACGATTAGTGCCGTGGTTGGTCACCCCAGAGTCAAAGAGGGTGGAACGTTATATTTGGGGACTTACTCCTGTAGTGAGGAGTATAGTTAACGCGGGAGGGCACCAGACGTATGAGGGTGCAGTGACACAGGCTGGTATTGTCACGTATGATTTCTTAAGGAGCGGATCGATAAAGGCGACAGGAGAGTCGGCTGGGGGAAAGCGAGGTACGTATGACAATAGGATCCGAGAGAAACAGCAAGGTAAACGTGCTAGACCCACTGCCCAGAACTACGCCATGACTAGTTCGGGCGGAAGGCATGAACCGCAGAGGGGAACGTTTCCTAAATGTGGGAAATGTGGTTACCACCATGGTGGCGTGTGCAAAGAGGTGGTGTGCCACCGGTGTGGCAGGATTGGGCACTACGCACCCAGTTGTAGGACAAACTTGAACAACCTGAACCGTCAATCGCAACCTATCCGTGCGCAATCATTTAGGAACCAACCAACCCAACAGCAAAACCCCCAGGGAAACCAATTGGTGACCACCAGCCGTGCTTGCTACGAATGCGGTAGCACAGATCACTTCAAGAAAAACTGTCCGAAGCTGAATCAAGGAAGAAATGGGCGGCAACCCGCAGGTCAGGCATCGTCGTCCAACCCGGCCAGAAGCCGAGCTTTCGTGATAGGGACGAGCGAAGCACGTCAGGACCCCAGCGTAGTGACAGGTACATTCCTTGTTTCTGACCATTACGCTTCTGTATTATTTGATACGGGTGCTGATAGAAGTTTCGTCTCCGTTAAATTCCTGTCATTAGCAAACATGCCGGTTAGTGAATCCATAGAACCCTATACCGTAGAAGTTGCTAACGGTAAGACCATGATAGTCGATCAAATTGTTCGGAATTGTCCTTTTATTCTAAACGAACAATCCTTCCTGATTGACTTGTTACCAGTATAACTGGGTAGTTTTGATGTGATAGTGGGAATGGATTGGTTAGCACACAACAAGGTAGAAATAAATTGTGAAAAGAAACTCGTCAAAATCCGGGTGTCGGATGACGAAGAAGTATTAGTGCAGGGTGATAAGTCGGGCAATATGATGCCATTTATATCTCACCTCAAGGCGCTAAAATATATGCGTCAGGGATGTGTGGCGTATCTAGCGAGCCTGACGGCCACTGATTCTGAGGAAAAACGAGTGGACGATATTCCCGTGGTACGCGAATTTCCACAAGTTTTCCCAGAAGAACTTCCTGGATTACCGCCAACCCGACAAGTCGAATTTAGAATCGACTTATTACCTCAAGCCGGCCCTGTTGCTAAGGCCCCTTACAGACTTGCACCGTCCGAGATGCAAGAACTATCCAACCAGTTGCAGGAATTGTTGGATAAGGGGTTTATACGTCCCAGTTATTCCCCGTGGGGTGCACCTGTACTATTTGTGAAAAAGAAGGACGGAAGCCTTCGAATGTGCATTGACTACAGGGAATTGAACAAATTAACCATCAAAAATAGGTATCCTCTTCCCCGAATCGATGATTTGTTCGACCAACTACAAGGTGCGAACTATTTCTCAAAAATTGATCTTAGATCGGGATACCACCAAGTTAGAATTCAAGAGGAGGATATCCCGAAAACCGCGTTTCGGACTCGCTACGGCCACTATGAATTTTTAGTTATGCCTTTTGGGCTAACAAATGCGCCAGCGGTGTTCATGGATCTCATGAACCGAGTCTGTAAACCCTACCTCGACAAATTCGTCATTGTATTTATTGACGATATTTTGATATATTCAAAAAGTAAAGAAGAACATGAGCGACATTTGAGGTTAATTTTGGAGCTTTTGGATCAGGAGAAGTTGTATGAAAAATTCTCCAAATGTAACTTCTGGTTACAAGAGGTGCAATTCCTCGGTCACGTTATAAACCACCAAGGAATACACGTTGATCCGAGTAAAGTTGAAGCAATTAAGGATTGGCAAGCGCCTAAATCTCCGAAGGAAATCCGCCAATTCTTAGGCTTAGCTGGATACTATCGTCGATTTATAGAGAACTTTTCCAGCATCGCCCAACCTTTAACCCTCCTGACTCAAAAGGATCGGAAATATGAATGGGGTGAAGAGCAGGAAACGGCGTTTCAAACGCTAAAGCAAAGGTTGTGTCAAGCGCCAATCTTAAGTCTCCCCGACGGAGATGATGGATTTGTTGTATATTGTGACGCATCCCGTAAAGGGTTAGGATGCGTGTTAATGCAAAATAAAAAGGTCATAGCCTATGCGTCTCGACAACTAAAAGTTCATGAGAAAAATTACACTACTCATGACTTAGAACTGGGAGCAGTCATCTTTGCACTTAAAATCTGGAGACACTACCTCTACGGCACAAAGTGCACCATATTCACTGATCATAAAAGTTTGCAACACATATTCGATCAGAAAGAACTGAATATGAGGCAACGAAGATGGGTCGAGTTGCTGAGTGACTATGACTGTGACATTCGATATCACCCCGGCAAGGCTAACGTCGTAGCCGATGCCTTGAGTAGGAAGGATCGGGTTAAACCATTGCGAGTGCGGGCGTTGGGGATGATAGTCCAGTCAAACCTTTCGGATTTGATTCGAGTCGCTCAACGCGAGGCGTTGAAAGAGGACCAATTGGATAAAGAAGGACTTTACGGGAATGAGAAGAATTTCGAACAGCGTGTGGACGAAATTCTCTATTTCAAAAGTCGGATTTGGATTCCGACCCTCCATGACCTTCGTGAATTAATCATGGACGAAGCGCATAAATCGAAATATTCCATACATCCGGGATCGGATAAAATGTACCAGGATGTGAAAGAATTTTACTGGTGGCCAGGTATGAAAAAGGATATAGCCACATACGTCGGCAAGTGTACGACGTGTGCGAGGGTTAAGGCGGAGCACCAGAAACCTTCGGGAATGTTGCAACAACCGGAAATTCCGGAATGGAAGTGGGAGCAGATCACAATGGATTTTGTGACACACCTCCCCAAGACGCCCCGAGGTCATGATGCAATTTGGGTAATCATGGATCGATTAACCAAATCAGCACATTTCATTCCAATTAGGAATAATTATAACACTGAGAGACTTGCGCAAATTTATATAAATGAAATAGTGTCTCGTCATGGCATCCCCATCTCGATCATCTCCGATAGGGATAGCCATTTCACCTCCAAACTTTGGCAAGCTGTCCAAGAAGCGTTGGGAACACGTATTGACCTAAGCACAGCTTACCACCCTCAGACCGATGGTCAGTCTGAGAGGACCATTCAAACTTTGGAGGATTTGCTTCGTGCCTGCGTAATGGACTTTAAGGGAAATTGGGATCAACATCTCCAACTCGTTGAATTTTCCTATAATAACAGTTACCATAGCAGTATAAAGGCAGCACCTTATGAAGCATTGTATGGGCGGAAGTGCCGATCACCACTTTGCTGGTCTGAAGTGGGAGACCCGCAGGTCATTAGATCGGATCTGGTCCAGGAGACGACCAGCAAGATTCTTGAAATTAAGAACAACCTAAAAGCCGCGCGGGACCGGCAGAAGAGTTATGCCGATACCCGTCGAAAACCGTTGTCATTTGAGAAGGGTGAAAAAGTATATCTGAAAGTATCACCCTGGAAAGGAGTGGTCAGATTTGGAAAGGCGGGGAAGTTGGCCCCTAGATATATTGGACCATTCATTATTACTGCGAAAATCAGTCCGGTAGCTTACCGACTAGAACTGCCTGAGGAACTAAGTGCAGTTCATAACGTGTTTCATGTGTCAAATTTGAAAAGATGTATGGCGGATGAGACATCGGTGTTACCCTTAGAGGGTGTTCAAATAAGTGATAGGTTCAACTTCGTAGAGGAGCCCATTGAAATAGTGGACGGTAAGATCAAGCAACTTAGACACAATAAGATCTCGTTGGTCAAGGTTAGATGGAATTCGCAACTAGGCCCAGAATTTACTTGGGAACGAAAGGACGAATTTCGGAAGAAATACCCCCACCTGTTTCCTCAAAAGGAAGTAGTTGTCGCGTAAAATTTCGAGGACGAAATTTTTATAACGGGGGGAGAATATAACGATTCCGGCAAATCCAGGTATACCCTAGCCGGAATATGCTATTTACGTGTCATTTAATATTGATTATATGAGTTATAGTACGTTTATACGAGTATATATGATTCATAGTACGAATCATACTCGATTATATAGTGAATCGTATTGGAATTACAATTAACCAATGAACGATTATTGAAACCCGAACGAATCGGGAATTACATTATAGACGATGTATATAATGTTTAGTGATATTTACGAAGTATTAATGCTTCGGGATAGGTGAATTATAGCACAGAAAAATGATTTCGATTTAATGGTACGTCGGTACGCTAAACGAAACCTTTAACACCAAACCAAGCAAGAGACGATCAATCAAGCCGAAAAAGATGCGTAATTATTAATAATATGATGTTTTAATGTCATGGGTTAAGTTTTTAAAGTTTTTAAATCAGTTTTATGTAAATTTCATTTTAACCCGAAAAACGACCATTTTAGGCTCGTTTTAAGCCGAATTACGAGTTTAAACGAGAAACGAACTGAACCAGACTATCCACAACATTATCCGGATTGTGTAATCCAAATGTGTGGCTAATATTGAACTTGTGGGCCCCCCCCCCACACCACCCATAGGGCCGGCCATATACACACATTATACACATTCATTTCTTTTTTTTTTCTAACATAAAACAATCAAAACTCTCTCAACTCTCCAAACCCTTCAAAGTTCATCCAAAAAACCCAAGTTCTAACCAAGATTTGAAGGTATAACATATGTTTTTAAGCTTGAATTTTGTTTTCTAACTTCATGATCTTGAGAAAAGGAGGTTTCAAATGTAAAAATGGGTGAAAACCCGAGTTGAAACCGATTCTCGCATGATCAAGTGATGTATACAAGTTATACAAAGAATCTTGATCCAAGTGATGAGTTAAAAGAGTTTATAACGAATTTTTACGGTTAAAATCTTGTTAAAATGAGTTTCCAAGTGAAAGATGGGTGGAAACCCGAGATGAAACCGACTCTTGCATGATCAAGAGATGTATACATGTTATACAAAGGATCTTGGTCCAAGAAATGAGTAAAAGAGTCGAGAACGGATTTTTACGGTTAAAACCTTTGTTTTTACTTAAAAACCGACACTATGAAAGAAATGGTTTGATTGTTGGTATAGTTTGCTTGGTATAGTGTTATTGTGCTTGTAAGTGTTGTATCTAGCGGCTAGCAAAGGCTAGAAACCAAGATCTTTGCGATCTAAAGCTAGAAAACACAAGATAGTTCGGTTTTCGTGTGTATATGAGATTTGGACAGATTTTCGTGTGCTTAGAGTCGGGTCACGAAATTTCACAGAGATGATCTACACATGAAAATATGAGATCTGTGAATTTTTGGTAATTTTTGGATAAAAATGAATATTTGGTGAATTTAATGCTCGGTTTTGGCCAAAAATAGTGAAAAATAGCTAAACTTGATGAAAAATTCTGGAAAATTTTAGATAAGCTTTTTATAACATATAAAAGTCACCCACAAAATTTGAGCTCAGTTGGAAAAGTCTAAGTAGGCTTTTCGGTGAAACGAGTTCTAGGGCTTTCTAGCTCGGTTTTGGGTGAAAATGGCTTGAAAAATGAGTTTTAAATTCTGGAAAAATTCCAGGAAGTTATGAGTATGACAGAGATCATCCCAGAAAAATTTGGGATTTTTCTAAAGTGTTTTGGTATTTTTGACATATTTAGTGTATTAAAAAGGTTTAAAAATAGATAAATAAATGTAAATATAGGAAAATAAATCTGGAAAAATTCCAGGAAGTTATGAGGATGACAGAGATCATCCCAGAAAAATTTGGGATTTTTCTAAAGTGTTTTGGTATTTTTGACATATTTAGTGTTTTAATAAGATTTAAAAATAGATAAATAAATGTAAATATAAGAAAATAAATCTGGAAAAATTTTGTAAAATTTTCTTTCTGTCAAAATAAGTTTTGTGCAAAATTTCAAGACCCGAGACTAAACGGGTAATTATTTGTGCTAAAAAGAACGTAAAAACAAATATTTAAAGCTTAAACGTGTAAACCGGCAAAGTTCGCATAAGCGAGCTGACTGGTACACGAAAACTTTAAAAATGGACTATTTTCATAAATCTAAGTAAATTAAGTAAAAATAAATCATCCGAAAATAATTCGGATGATTTGGGTAATTTTACCCGATTTTACCGTTTCCGGCACCGAAATACCGGAAACGGGCCCCGCGGCCAAACGGGGTGTCAAACCGAGCTATAATTTCATCACTTTAACTAAATTGACTGTCAAACTCTAAGCAATGTTACCATCTGAGTCCTTAGAAGTGTCGCGGGGTTAACGTTGTCCCCGGATCGAGTACAGTACTGGGTTAACAATGTCCCCAGATGTACCGATTAATACGGATTTAGTTTATGGGAATTATATAGTAACGACTAGATATTATATTACAGATCCAAGCACGTAGCTGTTCATTGTATTACCCACTGATTCACAAAAAGGTGAGTTTTCTCGAGCCCCTTTTAATGAACTGTTTTAAATATTTTCCCGGGGCGGAAAGCATGATTGTGTTAAATTATCTAAGTACATACCGATCGTATGGAAACACTTGTATATTTTTATATATATATGGTATGATACATAGAATAGATAATTTGTTTATCGGGTGGAATTGTTCTGGGGTAACTTAGTTCCCAGAGGGTTATTGGATATATTTCTGGGTTAACAGTGTTCCCAGAGGGTATTGGATATGGTTCTGGGTTAACAGTGTCCCCAGAGGTTATTGGATATGGTTCTGGGTTAACAGTGTCCCCAGAGGGTATTTGATATGCGCTGGGTTAACAGTGTCCCCAGGGGTTATTTGATATGTACTGGGTTAACAGTGTCCCCAGGGGTTATTGGATATGTTCTGGGTTAACAGTGTCCCCAGGGGTCATTTAGTGTGATTTTGGGTTAATAGAGTTTTCATTAACGGGCTTAGCATAATTTCATCATTAACATATGATTTTTATACTGATCTATGGTTTATTTAAATTAGTGGAACTCACCAACTATTCGTAGTTGACCCGTTTTCTTTACATGCTTTCTAGGTATGCCCAGGTTGGAATGATTGATATGTGCTTAACTATCTGTGCTACCTGTTGGAAGCTTGCTGCTCTGTATTTTGTAATGAATATATATTAATGTCTTATTGGTAATATATGTGTGTAACACCTAGACAGTAACGCAACTCGCAACAATGTAATATGTTATAAATCAATGTAGTGGTATTTTCTTTATAAGCAATGCTGTTGATATCAGATGTGTCTGTTGCATCCCGTGTACGTTTCCGCTGCGGTTACGGGGTGTTACACATAAGTAGGTAAAGTATGCACTTATGATAAAATGGATGGATGACCGACGAGACTGGTACAGTTGTATGGTTGTATGGCTAATCGAGACAGAAGGGACTAGACCCTTATAATATCTGAGATGATAGGGAACAGACCCTTATAATATCTGAGATGGTATGGACCAGAACCTCAACCCCAGCCAGGGGCTCTTCCCCTTAGACCCTACTAGGGGCTGTTTGCCCCTAGACCCCACTACCAGGGGCGCTGACCCCAGACCCCCGTTAGTTGAGGGTTTCATTAATGCAGATGTATGGGATAGTAGTAATAGATAATTGACACTTGTAATGTTTTGCACAGTTAGTCGTGCACAGCTAAGGAAGGGCATTACCATTAACGGCGAGAGAAATCGGCTTCAGGTGAGTTCTAGCCCCCCTTTATCTGTTATTATTTCGGGGTTGTGTTCATACTCCTATGTGATAGTGAATACATTTACTTAATTGATAAGTGTATGATACGTGTATCATGTATTGAATGATATTACAGTATGATGATTGTATGAATGAGCATGTATATATATATTATAAACATAAGACGGTGAAAGTATGTACGTATGATAAAATGGATGGATGACCGACGAGACAGGTATAGTTGTATGGTTGTATGGTTAGTCGAGACAGAAGGGACCAGACCCTTATAATATCTGAGATGATAGGGACCAGACCCTTATAATATCTGAGATGATAGGGACCAGGCCTTTATAATATCTGAGATTTTAGGGACCAGACCCTCATAATATCTGTGATGTTAATGACCAGACCCTTATAATATCTGAGATGTTAGGGACTAGACCCTTACAATATTTGTGATCTTTTAGATAGAATAGCTTATGGTATACCATAGGGTTTTATGAAAGAAAGTGTGTAAGTACGTATGCATGTATATAAAGTATGTTAATCGATTATCTAGAACTCACTCAGCGAAGCTGACTTTTAGTTTGCACGCGGGCAAATAGGTTGAGGCAGCTGGCTTAAGGGGGGACACATGGCATGAGCTAAAGAGACTGGCATCTACGAAGAAGTGTCATGACTATTTTAATTAATGTTTATGGAAATACAATTTGTATGTTAAGACAAAAATGAATGTTTTGTAATGTGATGTTTGAAGTTTTAAATTATTCCGCGAAAGTTTAAATTAACTCTGATTTTAGAACTGTGTTTATGAGTAAATCCAACACCAAAGTAGGGTTACCGGGAACGGGGCCTTACATGTTAGAACGATGTAATATATTGTAAATTAGTTAGTAATGCTTCTTTATGAACAATGTATTTGATACCAGTTGTATCTGTTATATTTCCGTTTTACGCTTCCGCAAATTGCTTAATGGGTTGTGACATCGACTGAGGTCAAGTCCCTTGTATTCAGTCGATTCAAATCTAAACTGAGTTCCGTAGGTCCACTCGACTGGAATTTGGGTCGAGTATCCTTTCTTCTGGTCAAACCAATTTCGGATCGAGCCCCATATCCTTATTCGACTGGAAGCTCGAGCCAACACCTTATATCACTCGACTCATTTTTCAATTTGGTCGTTTCCTTCCACTCGATCCATTTGAAGTTCGGGTCTCATGACCATTTCCATAAGGACCGAACTCATTATGTGTGTGTGTGTGTGTGTATATAATGTCAAATAATTTAAACCAAAATCCAATTCTCTTATTTGGTTCTATTAGAGTTTATTATTGTTAGTGTATGTGTTCGTTTCATTTTCTCACTTAAGAGATCCGTTTGGTTATTATTATTTCATAGTAAGCAAGAACAAGATGAAGATGAATGAAAAGATTAACTTTTAACATTCAACATGCCTTATAAGTTGGTCTAGATTAGATCTTGCTCACTTGAATTCTTAGATAGGTTCTTCTTAGGTGGATTAACAGGGAATCAACTTTGCAACTTCCTTAGATCTAGAATGGAATGAAAAGGAAGGAATGTTTGAGTGTGTGCATTGGAGGTGTGTACGTATGAGTGTCTGATGATGATTAAATGATGAATATGAGGATAATAAGGGTTTTTAGGGAATGTTTAGAACTTGAATACTCTAGGCCCATAGGTTTTAGACCCATAGTCATCTTTAAGCCCATGAACAACCCAATGCTTATCCTTTCATACTATCATTATTTAATAACATTAAATAACAACATACGATAAATATATAAAACTTATTTTATTTACTAATTTGTAAAACGTGGATGTTACACTTTTCAAGTACATAAACAAAGGTCATGATCGTGCTACTATGTATTTTGCTAATGGCGGGGATGGTCAAAATAAAGCCGAAGAAAACATTGATGAGATAAAGAGTTCTATGACTGTCAATACCTATCAGCATGTGAGGCTTCATGGCATATTTTTGCATATGATGTACATAATAGAGTTCCAGAGGTTATGAGGCTACCTTTCCGCCTTCCTGGTAAACAAGAAGTCATTTATGTCACAGATGATGACATTGAACATGTGTTGGAAAAAACAGACACTGTTTCATCTTCAATGTTTGAATTATAGATGGAATGCAACAGAAATAATCGACAGACACGTAAACTAACATACTCAGAATTCCCTACGAAGTTCATCTAGCATCTAAGTCCACGTGGATGGCAAAGAAGAAAATCGGGATTTTGTATTAGTGGAGTACACGCAATATCTCCTGCTCTTGGAGAAGCATATCTTTTAAGAGTACTTAAAAACAGAGTGAAAGGTCCAAGGACATTTGAAGAAATACGTACTATTAACTGTCAGATATACGATACATTCAGGGATGCATGTTATGCCCTTGGATTACTTGATGATAACATAGAATACATCGATGGAATTGAAGAAGCAAGCTTTTCAGGCTTAGGTGACTATCTAAGATCATTGTTTGTTACAATGTTGACTAATGATAGTCTCTTAAGACCCGAACATGTATGGAACAGTACATGGAAACTCCTCTCAGAAGACATCATCCAAAAGCAACGTAAACTTATGTCTTTCTTTAGTATATTGTTATATATAAGCATTTAGTAAAATATAAAAGATTATAATTGCTTAAATATTTTACAGAATTAAACCTGACTGATGATCAAATAAAGAATTTTACTTTGATTGAATCCAAAAAATTCTACGACAAAATAACAACAGTTTAAGTAGATACGAAACGATGCCTTTTCCTGACGAAGAAAACGTATCTATTGTCAATAGCATACTAATTCTGGATGAGCAGTCTTACAATCAAGAAATTGAAAGAAATGAATTCCAGAAGCTTTTTGGAACAATTACCTCTGAACAAAAATTTTGACATAATAACAAAAGCTATTCACAATGGTTCAGGTAGAGTGCTTTTTGTTTACGGCTATAGTGGAACAGAAAAAATATATTTGTGGAAGACATTAACTTCAGCAATACGATCACAAGGTAATATTATTTTGAATGTTGCCTCAAGCGGAATTGCATCTTCATTGTTATCAGGTGGAAGAACAGCACACTCAATATTTCATATTCCGATTAGCCTGAATGAGAACTCCTCTTGCATAATAGAACGTGGTTCTGATGAAGAGGAGCTATTACAAAAAACAAAACAAATAATCTAGGATGAGGCTCTAATGACACACAAACATGCTTTTCAAGCTCTAGAGCGATCCTGCAAAGATGTGTTACAATCTAATTTATGATTTGGAGGAAAAGTCGTTGTATTTGGAGGCGATTTTAGACAAATCCTACCAGTCGTTCAAAAAGGAAGCATGCAACAAATAGTAAAAGCATCTATATGTTCTTCATATTTCTGGCATCAATGTCGTATTCTTAAATTAACAAGATACCTAAGATTAACAATTGGTCAACCATCTGTTGATATCGAGGAAACAAAAAAATTTGCACAATGGTTACTAGATATCGGAAAAGGCAAAGCCGGTGGTCCTAATGATGGCAAAGCAAAAATAGACATTTTAGATGATTTACTTATCAAAAAATGTGATGGCCCTATTTCAAGCATAATTATGTTTGTGTATCCAGACATTTTGAACAACATTCAAGACAGTTCTTACTTCCAACAGAGGGTGTTACTTGCACCAACCAATGAGATCTTTAATGAATTAAACGATCGTCTGATTGAAAGCCTTCAAGGAGAAATTGTTGAATAGTTGAGCTCAGATTCTGTATCAAAGTCTGATTATATAGATGGTAATGTAGGTCCAACTTTATACTCTACTGAGCTACTAAATGGATTAAAAATACCAGGACTACCAAACCATCAGCTTAAACTAAAAGTAGGAGTGCCAGCTTTTAAGAAATATTGATCAAAAGAAAGAATTATCTAATGGTGCTAGGCTTTAGGTTGTTTCATTGGGTGCCGGTGTAATAGAAGTCAAATTTCTTTCAGGAGCTAATAATGGTAAAAGAACATCTATTCCTAGAATCTCTTTAACACCTTCCGACAAGAACATAGCATTCAAATTTACAAGACAACAATATCCTTTATTAGTTTGCTTTGCTATGACTATAAACAAAAGCCAAGAACAGCCATTAAGTATAGTTGGTTTATATCAATGATGTTTTCTCTCATGGACAACTATATGTTGCGCTATCAAAAGTTACAAGCAAAAAATGTTTTAAGATTCTTATTCTAAACAAACATGGTAAACAAACTAATAAGAAAACTAATGTTGTGTTTAAAGAGATATTTTCTTACCTAAACTGAATGTGAATTGGTTATATTATTATTTATTTGTTCTTTTTCGGAATATATAACATCTAAGTACGTAATCTCACTCAGCTATATATGTTTTAGTATCGATTTCGACAATATATAAAATCAACTTTCCGTTTATCATATAAAATAAGTCACGTAACAAGCAGACTAAAAACTAGTTATATTATAAATATAAACAAGATTTCGCAATGGAGTAATCAAATGTCACACCCGGCCCTGAACGGCGGAAACAGCCGGGCGCGCGCGAGTGGGGATTGATACTTAAGCACGAGCCATTGCAAACATTCAAAGTAAGATTTTCATTGCGCGTGAAATGTTTAATACAAATACATTACATTGTTTAAAAATTACATAAAAACATCCAAGTGTAAAAACTGTTGAAGATTTCCGCGCCATATCCCCTTGCGCGGCGGGAACAACCGCGCGCATCGAAGGGATAGAACTAAAATCTTCCAAAAAGCTAGTTTTAGATGTTCAGCGTGAGGTGCCCTAAGCGTGACTCCATGCGCTACCTAGTTATCTCCTGAAAGACACGTAAAACATTTGAATCAGTATAAACTGAGTGAGTTCACAAGTTTTAGTAACTTTGATAAATCGTATTACATCATAATCTTGATAAAAATCATTCTGAAACATAATTCTGATAGCATCATTATAACACATGCTTGGTAAAACATAGTTCTATCAACATATTCTGATAAAATCGTTCCGCGGGTTGCGCGCGAACATTTCTGGGAACTCTGCTCGTCTGTGTAAGTGGCGCTGCCACTACGAGCGAAATAAGTAATACCGTCCCGCGGGTTACGCGCGGACACTTCTGAAAAATCGTGCTCGTCTGTGTAAGTGGCGCTGCCACTACGAGCGAATAATACCGTCCCGCGGGTTACGCGCGGACGTTGTGCCGGAAAACAAGGCGCTCGTCTGCGTAAGAGGAGCGACCTCTACGAGCGGGCTTACTCCCATAGTACCGCCCCGTGCTAGGCACTCGTCTGTGTAAGAGGTGCGACCCCTACTAGTGGGTGGATCAAACCAGCAGTCCCTACCCTTAGAGTTCCAATGGTAAAGTGATCACTTACTCGAATCTGGTGCACTAACATCGAAAACCATAGATAACCGTTTGCATTGCTCGTAAATATACCATAATGAAACATTATTTAAACACATAATTGCTTGTATTGCTTGTAAGAGTATCATGGTAAAACATAATTTAGGTACGTGTCCCTCGCCCCGAAAACAGTTTAAAATAGTGAAAACAGTGAAAATAGGGGCTGTGAGACTCACCTGTGGTTTAAGGGATTTAATCGAGATTCGGGTTTTCTTGGTGTTGGCCTTTGAATTGAAGGTCTAGAATACGATTAAATAACAAGAAGTATATATATTAAGATCAAGAAATAGGAGAATATAAGGGTTGGAAAGTAGATCTCAAGGTTATAATCTCGGCTTACCTAGTAACAGGATCGGAAATGAAAACAACGGATGCTTGGGAGATGATTAGTGCAAGTTTGCAGTTCTTAAGAGAGAAGTTTGAAGTGTGTTTGGGTGATAATTTGGGTTACATATTTATAGGCAAACTCAAGGGAACACAATCCCTTGCTTTAGGGAATTGTAATCTTTTCATATCTAGGTGTAATGATGATAAAGTATGGAAATTATTATTATTTATTTAAAAGTGGAGGAGTGGATAAAAGATTTTGATTTGATTTGGACAGGACATGCAGGTCTGTGGTTGGTGAGAATAGGGTGGCTGACAGTTGACTTTTCATGTTACAGTATGCTTTTTCAGGTGCTTTTGTCAGTGTACAGTTAAAAAAAGTAGAAATTTCTGAAACACGCTACTGTTTCCTTTTGGGCGGGAATAATCCTCCTTAAATCTGGAGATTAGGCTAAGGGTTCTGCGCGTATAACTTTGTGCGCATAGCTTTCTGTGTGAAGGACATTTCTTTGCTGCGGGTAGGTGCGTAACCTTCTCGCAGTTAGGGACATTGAGTTTCATTTGTAGATTCTCCAGGTGGTCTTGGTATTTCAACATAGTGATCAGTCATGTTGAAGTCAATTCCATCTTGGAGCTTCAGACAAACTAGCTCTCAATGTTCCCGCCATGCGGGGAGGTTAGTTCCCTTCCACACGCGCATAAACGATTTAGGATGCACCCGCCTTAGCATCATGCGGGACGGTCAACCCATTAGACAACATAAAGTTAAGTTTCATGAAAACATAAAGCCAAAACATTCGCGCATGGCGCATATAACATATGCCCACGCTGGTTTTTACATCGCGCGCTCGCGCAGGGCGCACATAACGTGCCCGCGCTGA
Organism: Bidens hawaiensis; assembly: GCF_021521415.1. NCBI lineage: Eukaryota > Viridiplantae > Streptophyta > Magnoliopsida > Asterales > Asteraceae > Bidens > Bidens hawaiensis. The sequence goes on from NW_027491022.1 coordinate 2,352,276, forward strand.
CTCTAATATAGCGCGCTCGCGCAGGGCGAACATAACAATTGCCCGCGCTGATTCTAATATGGCGCGCATAATATTCACAATCACCTAATTATTAGGTTGATTACTTAGTTTATAGGATTGGGAAATTACCGGGTGTCACATTTTCCTCCTGTTAAGAGAATTTCGTCCCGAAATTTAGGAGACGTTGCTGGCAGAAGCCATGCTCTGAAAGAGGTGTGGGTATTTCATGCGCATTTGATCTTCTCTTTCCCAAGTGAATTCAGGCCCACGCCTTGAGTTCCATTGAACCTTTACTAACTTGATTCTGCTTCTGCGTAACTTTTGTTCTTTCCAATCGGTTACTGCTATAGGTTCTTCTACGAAGTGCAGTTGTTTGTCGATGTGAATCTCTTCCAACGGCAAAATCAACGTTTCGTCAGATAAGCACTTTTTGAGGTTGGATACATGGAACGTATCATGAACTCCACTGAGTTCGGCGGGTAAACGGAGTTTATAAGCAACCGGACCGATCCTTTCCAGGATCTCAAATGGTCCAATGTAGCGCGGATTCAACTTTCCTCGCTTGCCGAAATGGGGGACTCCTTTCCATGGAGAGACTTTCAAAAGTACTCTATCCCCTACTTGAAACTCCAACGGTTTCCTTCGCACATCTGCGTAGCTCTTCTGTCTGTCGCGCGCTGTCTTAAGGCGATCCCGTATCTGAAAAATCTTGTCTGTTGTTTCTTGGATCAATTCTGGACCAGTCATTTGCTTGTCACCCACTTCAGCCCAGCAGAGTGGGGATCTACACTTGCGCCCATACAAAGCTTCAAACGGCGCAGCCTTGAGGCTTGTGTGATAACTGTTGTTGTAAGAAAATTCAACCAATGGGAGGTGAGTATCCCAGCTACCTCCGAAATCGATTGCGCACAGCGCGCAGCATATCTTCCAATGTCTGGATTGTTCGCTCGCTTTGCCCATCCGTTTGGGGATGATATGCCGTACTCATGTCAAGACGAGTACCTAAAGCCCCTTGTAACGATCTCCAAAACCTTGAGGTGAACCGACTATCTCTATCAGAAATGATGGACACTGGGACTCCATGTTTTGAAACTACTTCTCGAATATACAATCGGGCTAACTTTTCCATCTTATCGGTTTCCTTGATCGGCAGGAAGTGCGCTGACTTAGTTAGCCGATCCACAATAACCCAGATCGTGTCATAACCCCCAGGTGTCCTTGGTAGTTTGGTGATGAAGTCCATAGAGATTTGTTCCCACTTCCACATGGGAATTTCTGGCTGCTGAAGCAACCCCGACGGCTTCTGGTATTCAGCCTTCACCTTCGAACACGTCAGGCATTTACTGACATACGTCGCGATGGCGCCTTTAAGATTGGGCCACCAATACAGCATTTTAACATCTTGGTACATCTTGTCTGCGCCAGGATGTACGGAATACCGTGTCTTGTGAGCTTCGTTTAATACTTGCTCGCGCAATCCTCCCTTGAGAGGGACCCATATGCGGTTAGCAAAATATCGAGTGTCGTTCTCTTTGAGCTCCAAATCCTTAATCATACCCCCAAGGGATTCGTTTTTAACAAACTCTGGTTTCAGGGCTTCTTGCTGAGCGTCTCGGATGCGGGTAGAGAGATCTGCGCGAATGAACCTCAGAGCCTTGACTCGTAGCGTTTTTATTCGCTCCTTCCTACTTAGCGCGTCTGCTACCACATTCGCCTTTCCAGGGTGGTACTTAATTTCACAATCATAATCATTCAACAACTCCACCCATCTTCGTTGCCTCATGTTTAAATCCTTTTGATCAAATATATGTTGAAGGCTCTTGTGATCCGTAAAGATTATACACTTTGTACCATAGAGGTAATGGCGCCAAATTTTTAGCGCGAAGACAACCGCTCCAAGTTCCAGATCATGCGTTGTGTAGTTCTTTTCATTGGTCTTGAGTTGGCGCGAGGCATACGCTATTACTTTGTCTCGCTGCATAAGGACACATCCGAGTCCCTGATGTGAAGCGTCGCAGTAAACGACGATGTCATCCGTCCCCTCGGGCAGAGACAAAATTGGCGCACTACATAACTTCTGTTTTAACATTTGAAATGCTGCTTCCTGATTTTCGCCCCAAACAAACTTCTTGTCTTTCTGAGTTAGCGCGGTCAGAGGTAGAGCTATCTTAGAGAAGTTCTCAATGAAGCGTCGATAGTAGCCAGCTAGTCCTAGGAATTGCCTCACCTCAGTTGGGGTTTTTGGCACTTCCCAGTTTTCGATGGCCTTGACCTTGGAAGGATCGACGTGTATTCCTTGCTTGTTTACAACGTGACCGAGAAAGTGAACTTCTCTAAGCCAAAACTCACACTTGGAAAACTTCGCATACAACTTTTCTTTCCTCAACAATTCCAAAATAAATTTCAGGTTTTGCTCATGCTCGGCCTTGGTCCGAGAGTAAATCAGAATATCATCTATAAACACAATTACAAACTTGTCCAAGTATGGTTTGCACACGCGGTTCATCAGATCCATGAATACAGCCGGCGCATTAGTTAGCCCGAAAGGCATCACTAAGAACTCATAATGGCCGTATCTAGTTCGGAAGGCTGTTTTCGGCACATCTTCCTCATGGACCCTAAGTTGGTGGTATCCTGACCGTAGATCTATCTTCGAATAATAACTGGATCCCTGCAACTGGTCAAATAAGTCGTCAATCCTCGGTAAGGGGTACCGATTCTTGACTGTCAGCTTGTTCAGCTCCCTATAGTCAATACACATTCTGAACGAACCATCATTCTTCTTAACAAACAGTACTGGAGCTCCCCAAGGTGAGAAGCTTGGGCGTATGAAACCCTTATCCAATAGTTCCTGTAGCTGATTGGATAGCTCTTGCATCTCAGATGGAGCTAATCGATAAGGCGCTCGAGCTACTGGCGCAGCTCCTGGGACTAAATCAATACGAAATTCGACTTGTCGCGGCGGCGGTAATCCGGGCAAATCTTCAGGAAAAACTTCTGGAAATTCGCGCACTACTGGTAAGTCTTCAATTCTTCGCTCATCTCCTTTCTTCTCTACGACATGCGCCAGGAAGGCGTAACACCCTTTCCTTAGGCACTTGCGCGCCTTTAGGCACGAAATCAGTTTTGTCGCAACTCCCCTTCTTTCCCCTTGAATTACCAAGGTTTCTTCGTTCAACAGTGGGATCCGAACCTGCTTCTCATGGCAAATAACTTCCGCGTGGTTCTCGACTAACCAATCCATACCTACTACCATGTCAAAACTTCCCAAGTCTATTGGCAACAAGTTAATATTGAACCCGTGACCTCCCATGACTATTACACATTGTTCAGTTCTTTCGTTCGCGCATAACTGCCTACCATTGGCTAGTTCTATAGTATAAGGTGTGTCTAGCCTACTGGTTGCTAGGCCTAGGGAGTCTTTAAACTCGGCGGATATAAAACTTAGGTCAGCGCCAGTATCAAATAAGACAGATGCAAAATGGCCGTTAAGTAAAAACGTACCGGTTACCACATTCGGCTCTTCTTTAGCTTCGCCTGCGCCGATCACAAAAGCTCTCCCGCGAGCTTGGTTTCCCTTTTGCGGGCAATCCCGACTAAAATGCCCTGGCTTCCCGCATGCGTAGCAGTTGTCACTGGCTCCAGCTTCCTTAGCACGGCAATTCACCGTCTTGTGCCCTGGCCTGTTACATTTGGCGCACGTGACGCTCGCGCATTCACCCTCGTGGTGAAACTTGCATTTGTTGCACCATGGGTAAGGCCCGCTGTATCCTTTCCTTGATGGCTCCGCGGCTTGGATCGCGTAAACCCTTGCGCTCTCCTGCTTCTTGAACGGTGGCTGCTTGGAGTCGGACCCTCGGTGGTGAGAGTTCCATTTCCTCTTGGAGTCAGAGGTTCGCTGCTCGTTTCCGCGCGTAGTCAACATACCCGCACGGACCGTATCCCTTGTAAGGGTGATGGCCCGCGCTACCCGCCTCATCAAAGGTTGGAGGCGCTGCGGCGTTGAGCGGAACCCTAACAACAGGAGGTAACCCAAAGATATATCTCTCGATCTTCTTTTCCTCCGTGTTTGCCATGTCTGGCACCAACTGGCAAAGCTCGTTGAACCGGTTGTTGTAGGCGTCGATATCCGTTCCTACCATGGTGTGGTTCCAGAATTCCTGCTGCAGACTCTGGATTTCTGCGCGAGAGCAGCAGGTCGCGTAAAGGACCTTCTGGTTCTCACTACAACCGCTAATGGAGAGAACTGTCTCCATCTTGTCAATCCAGTTGTAGAGCCCAATGGCCCCTTCGGTACCCTTGAATGGCCAAGGCCTACAGGCCATAAATGTCTTATAGGAGCACCCTTTATCCAAGGCTCCTGATTCGGGTTCTGGGGTCTCGTTCTGACGACCCTGACTAGATTCGGCCTTGCTGGCCTCATGTGTCGCGATCGCCTGCGCGATTATTTCCGCGAGTTCCTCGGGTGTCATGGTAATTCCCTTGGCTCTAGTTGGAGGCATTCTCGCTTTAAAAGAGTGAAAATATATTAAACTTAGCGCATGTATTCTGAGCACATAATGTTCTTTATCTTTATTCACTAGACACTGTGCGACCCGTGTTCCTAAGTGTGTGTATAGTTTCTTTTGAAAATATTCTTTGAAAAATATTTCATGCGATTCCCCAACGGTTATAGTCTAGGTTAAAACTTCTTTTCCTAGTTCGCTATAACCAGTGCTCTGATACCAATCTGTCACACCCGGCCCTGAACGGCGGAAACAGCCGGGCGCGCGCGAGTGGGGATTGATACTTAAGCACGGGCCATTGCAAACATTCAAAGTAAGATTTTCATTGCGCGTGAAATGTTTAATACAAATACATTACATTGTTTAAAAATTACATAAAAACATCCAAGTGTAAAAACTGTTGAAGATTTCCACGCCATATCCCCTTGCGCGGCGGGAACAACCGCGCGCATCGAAGGGATAGAATTAAAATCTTCCAAAAAGCTAGTTTTAGATGTTCAGCGTGAGGTGCCCTAAGCGTGACTCCATGCGCTACCTAGTTATCTCCTGAAAGACACGTAAAACATTTGAATCAGTATAAACTGAGTGAGTTCACAAGTTTTAGTAACTTTGATAAATCGTATTACATCATAATCTTGATAAAAATCATTCTGAAACATAATTCTGATAGCATCATTATAACACATGCTTGGTAAAACATAGTTCTATCAACATATTCTGATAAAATCGTTCCGCGGGTTGCGCGCGAACATTTCTGGGAACTGTGCTCGTCTGTGTAAGTGGCGCTGCCACTACGAGCGAAATAAGTAATACCGTCCCGCGGGTTACGCGCGGACACTTCTGAAAAATCGTGCTCGTCTGTGTAAGTGGCGCTGCCACTACGAGCGAATAATACCGTCCCGCGGGTTACGCGCGGACGTTGTGCCGGAAAACAAGGCGCTCGTCTGCGTAAGAGGAGCGACCTCTACGAGCGGGCTTACTCCCATAGTACCGCCCCGTGCTAGGCACTCGTCTGTGTAAGAGGTGCGACCCCTACGAGTGGGTGGATCAAACCAGCAGTCCCTACCCTTAGAGTTCCAATGGTAAAGTGATCACTTACTCGAATCTGGTGCACTAACATCGAAAACCATAGATAACCGTTTGCATTGCTCGTAAATATACCATAATGAAACATTATTTAAACACATAATTGCTTGTATTGCTTGTAAGAGTATCATGGTAAAACATAATTTAGGTACGTGTCCCTCGCCCCGAAAACAGTTTAAAATAGTGAAAACAGTGAAAATAGGGGCTGTGAGACTCACCTGTGGTTTAAGGGATTTAATCGAGATTCGGGTTTTCTTGGTGTTGGCCTTTGAATTGAAGGTCTAGAATACGATTAAATAACAAGAAGTATATATATTAAGATCAAGAAATAGGAGAATATAAGGGTTGGAAAGTAGATCTCAAGGTTATAATCTCGGCTTACCTAGTAACAGGATCGGAAATGAAAACAACGGATGCTTGGGAGATGATTAGTGCAAGTTTGCAGTTCTTAAGAGAGAAGTTTGAAGTGTGTTTGGGTGATAATTTGGGTTACATATTTATAGGCAAACTCAAGGGAACACAATCCCTTGCTTTAGGGAATTGTAATCTTTTCATATCTAGGTGTAATGATGATAAAGTATGGAAATTATTATTATTTATTTAAAAGTGGAGGAGTGGATAAAAGATTTTGATTTGATTTGGACAGGACATGCAGGTCTGTGGTTGGTGAGAATAGGGTGGCTGACAGTTGACTTTTCATGTTACAGTATGCTTTTTCAGGTGCTTTTGTCAGTGTACAGTTAAAAAAAGTAGAAATTTCTGAAACACGCTACTGTTTCCTTTTGGGCGGGAATAATCCTCCTTAAATCTGGAGATTAGGCTAAGGGTTCTGCGCGTATAACTTTGTGCGCATAGCTTTCTGTGTGAAGGACATTTCTTTGCTGCGGGTAGGTGCGTAACCTTCTCGCAGTTAGGGACATTGAGTTTCATTTGTAGATTCTCTAGGTGGTCTTGGTATTTCAACATAGTGATCAGTCATGTTGAAGTCAATTCCATCTTAGAGCTTCAGACAAACTAGCTCTCAATGTTCCCGCCATGCGGGGAGGTTAGTTCCCTTCCGCACGCGCATAAACGATTTAGGATGCACCCGCCTTAGCATCATGCGGGACGGTCAACCCATTAGATAACATAAAGTTAAGTTTCATGAAAACATAAAGCCAAAACATTCGCGCATGGCGCATATAACATATGCCCACACTGGTTTTTACATCGCGCGCTCGCGCAGGGCGCACATAACGTGCCCGCGCTGACTCTAATATAGCGCGCTCGCGCAGGGCGAACATAACAATTGCCCGCGCTGATTCTAATATGGCGCGCATAATATTCACAATCACCTAATTATTAGGTTGATTACTTAGTTTATAGGATTGGGAAATTACCGGGTGTCACATCAAAACTAAAATTGATAAAACTCGTCACACGTCTCACTCTTTACTATTCCCTCCGTCCCGGTCAAAGTGTCTTAGTTTGAAAAACATAAATTTTAAGATTGATTGAATGATTACTTTTTTTTGCTAACCAAATGACAATAATGTCTTTGGAAAATGGGTCCACCATATTGTTTATTAATACTACTTGTGTGTGTTTAAGGGTAAACCTGAAAATTAGCTAATAAATTTTGAAATTTGACATTTGTAATGAGACAAATAAAAAAGAAAATATCGACACTTTTAATAAAAACGGATTAAATTTCCTCAAAAACTGAGAACCCCTTTCATGCATTCCATCAAACCGTCCACGTGTCCTTTCAAAGCAATCTAAACCCTTCATCCCTCATTCGGTTGCGGGCAGTTCATGAAACCTAAATCCACGGCTCACAACTTGCCCGAACATAACACCAGGTCTTATTAATTTGACACCACCTTCTCACCCAAACTCAAAATTCAAAACCCTAGTCATCTCCGGCTGCCAAATGGCTCACCGGCGACATTGCTTCGTCGGTGATTAGTCGCCGGAACCCAGAAACAGCATTCCTTTTCACAAACCCTAGTTCACAAATTCTTCATCTTTTGATCGACATTGTTGTTACTATGGCTTCTGCGATCTTACCGATCAGGAATGACCGGCAATCGGCTGGTTTCATGTCCAATTTCACTGAAAGTAACCTTAATTTCACCAGATTACAAAACATCCCAAATCGAAACCCTAACCGGAAAGTTCACCAGCAGCTGCCGTCTTCTGCTCCTCCGATCAATTCCGTACCGGCGAATGCCTCCGGCTACCGGTACATTACATTCCGACTCGGTTCATACACTCGCCGAGAGCTTCAAGGGTTGAAAAAACGGTTGATTTCGGATCTTCAACGGGTTCGGATCCTCCGGCAATTCGTACACCATTACGCACCGCCGTTGGAGTCACCAATTGCTTCGGTGATGGCGGTTCCGTTCTCCGGCCAGAAACGATCAAAGCCGGTGGATCTCGGAATAATTAAGTCGAAAAAACCGTGTGGTCGGGTATCCGTAGCGCAGAGGCGGAAGCTATTGATGCGAGAATGTGGTCAGATTTTGGGTAAATTGATGAAGCACAAGCACGGTTGGGTTTTTAATACTCCGGTTGATGCGGCTGCGATGAAGTTGTATGATTATCATAATGTGATTAGTAACCCTATGGATCTCGGAACGATTAAGTCGAAACTTTTGAAAAACGAGTATGAGTCACCGCTTGCGTTTGCTTCGGATGTGCGATTAACGTTTGAGAATGCCATGGTTTATAATGGGAGAGGGTCTGATGTTTTCGCAATGGCGGAGCGGCTTCTGTTGATGTTTGAAAATATGCTTAGTTCGGCTCAAAATTTATCGGGTTTTGTTGCGAATCAGGTAAAAAAACAGAATTGTTTGGCTGATGTAACTATTTCAGTTGAAAAACCAGTGATTAGTGAACCGATTGCTGCTAATTTGGGAAAGCAAATGATCAGGGCTGTAAGCGTTAAACCTGTGATGACGGAAGATGAGAAATCGGAGATGGCGAAAAGCTTGATGAATGTGCAATTAGGGCGTGGAGGGATGAAACAGATAATGGAGATTGTGAAAAAAGATGCAGGGTTAGAACACCAAGGAGATGAAATCGAGCTTGATCTTGCGGTTCTTGATAACGACACGTTGTGGGAGCTGCGTTGGTTCATGAACAGCATCCTTAGCAAGAAGGCTGCAATACCTTGTGTACAAACTGACAATGTAAGTAATTTTGACCATTTGTTTCTTGTTCTTGACTTATGACTGTTTAATAACTTCGGTTATGGTTGTTGATGGCAGGGTGTAGAAGAAGATGTTGATATTGGAGAGGAGATGCAGTTATCCAATTTCCCATCAGTTGTGATTGAAAAAGATGTTGTAAATGGTAGTAGTAGCAGTAGTGACTCAAGCTCTGATAGTGATTCCTCATCTAGTGGTAATAACAAATAACTTGATAAATAACAATATAACCGTATAATGAATCATATTATAGATAGATGCTATGTAACTAAATGGTGTTCATTTTTATGCATCTTCAGAGTCAGGAGCCAGTTATAATGAGCATGAAGTCAATTCAACACCGCATGAATTTTGATGTTTTGCAGTTGTAGGATGTAAAGGGATGAAAGAGGTTTAGAGTTTAGATCAGCAAGAGTGAGGTAGTTGATGCTTTTGGTGTTGGTAACAGGAGCTAGGAATGTGGAATATGGAAAATGGTATAATAAGTATGTAAATGAAAAACATTTTGTGGGTTTGTGATATTGTTAACTTGTGAAGTTCTTTTCATATGAAAACTTATAATATGTGTGTAGATTGTTGGAATATAAACAAACAAATAAACATGACTGAGGCCCTGGATGAGATCTGGTGTTCTTGGCGGAATCCGGCCGGTGATTGTTGATGGCATCCATTGATCTGTTCTTAGAGTGAGTTGAGAATCATAACAATCTCTACACTTGTTTTTGTGGATCTCTCTGTCTTTAGCCAACCCATATGATGTGATGAGAGATGGAGAGGAAATGGGTTGAAGTTAATAAATTAGAGAAAGTGAGGGCATAGAATATATTGAAGAGGAAAGGTGCTCTTTTTCTTCTTTATTGAAAAATAGATCATGCCGATTACATCTAAGTCGTTTAACTTTGTTAGATTTTCATCTGTAATCATGTTTATCAAAACTTCAAATCTTGTATAGCCACCTACATAATTTTACATCTTCTGTTTCCTGGTTTAAGTCTTTTTTAAAAAACTGTTTACTCTCCTGATATATCTTTTAACATATAATAATAGAGCTTTTCTACGGTCACCCCTAAGACTGTCCGGTATGGACCTCGCTTTGCCGATCAACAGCTGACATGGTAAGCGGCGCCGGCGGCAAACACTGTCCCGGTGTCGTTGGGGCCGCCCAGCGGCAAGGTTTAAAGCTTATTCTTTTTTCATTTCATTTTCACAAAAAGATGTTTTAAGATTGGAGAAGATAAAAAGAGTCTTTGGTGAGAGAGAGAGAGAGAGAGAGAGAGAGAGAGAGAGAGAGAGAGAGATGAAGGAGGATGTTTGGTGAAGATGCAGAGCAATAGAGAGAGAATAGAGATGTTTGGTAATATTAATATTTTATTTTAATTTTACTAATATCAATTTAAATGAATGTAATTTCAGTTTAAACGAACGTCATTTTATTTTTATTTAATTTTAACTTTAGTTATATTAAATTAAATTAAATGTGATTTTATTTATGTTTAACTCTTAATTTTAGTCTTATTAAATATATATATATATATATATATATATATATGGGTGGATTCTAGTGAAAACTTCTCTTAAATAGAAAACTTAAAAACTTCTAAAAGCTTCTAAAAAACTATTTTTAACTTAAATTTTTTTTTAAGTTTCTTTTTTTTTCCATTATTCTTATATGTTGTTATTGGTTCAAAAAAAAAAAAACTTGTCGGTAACCTCGCCGGTATAGTGCGCATGTGTAATAGTGTGCATTGCCTATATGCAAAAGTGTTTGTATTGCATAGAATACAATACTATTACACATATTTGATACACACTATTGTATATATGCAATATAAGACTAATACACACATCGAATACACATTAGTACGTATGTGTAATACAACATTAACGCACATTCTAAATAATGTAATACAACATTAACGCACATTAATGTAGCAAGTCATAGTTAAAAAAACAACTACCGACTTCATTCTAAATAAATATAAAACAAAACCGGTTCAAGTAGGGTAACCACGACGTGCCAGGCTGATAGTTAGCGGCGTAACCCGGCTCCTCCTCGTTCGACTCCGGAAATAAATGGTTGAACCACGACATTGTGGGTATATATACCAAAAATTGTGTTGATGTGTTGTTGGTTGAATGAAGATCGTGAGGGTGAGGGTGAGGGTGAGGGTGAGGGTGAGGGAGGGATGTATAATAAAAAAGAGAAAGGAGGGAGAGGGAGGGGAGCCGAGCTCCAATAATATAAAACACCTAATACGCCGCGTATAGGTCTATAACCTAGCCCAGCTTTTGCTGGCTAGGACGTCAAATCGCACTTAATACGCTGCGTATAGCCCTATACTTAGGGCGTGTGTGGTGGGTGTCCATATAGGACCCTAATAATATATATGTACATTCACACACACACACACACACACACACACACACACACATATATATATAATAAAAAGTTAGTATGCACGCCCATTTAGACAAACAATATTTTTTTAACGGTTGGAAACTACCAAACCTCCTTCTCCTTTCCCCAACGAAAACCTTTCCGTTCTGCTGGTCCCGTCAAAGGAAACATTTTAGAAAACGTACGATCATTGGAACCACCACAACCTTTTTTTCCGGTTCGGTTGAAACACACAAACACCCCCCCCCCCCCCGGCTGGTCAAGGGGCTGTGTTTTAGGAGTACTTTCAAGTGGGAACAAACCTAACCTTTTCCGGCAACCACCGTTTTTTCCGACAACTCCAGCGGCACGCGGTTTCTGACCAACCTGCTTTTTCTCTGGTTTCATTAACACTCTAATAATAATACTAATAATACTAATAATAATAATAATCTTATTATTATTATTGTTGTTGTTGTTGTTGTTGTGGTTGCTGCTGCTGTTACTATAGTGATATGCAGATTTTTTGTATAAGTATATTATTATTATTATTGCTAATATTATTGTTGTTGTTGCTATTATTATTGTTATTATTATTGTTGTTGTTGTTGTTGTGTGATTTAAGTTTTCCTATGACTAGTTGCAACCATATACCTTAGAAGTTATGACTTTTCCTTGAGATCGTGTCCAAGAACAAGAGGTTCAGCCAAGGGAAAAGAAAGGGGTATAGTATCGAATAGCCTTTTGGAATGTAGGCACTCTTGATAGTAAATTGTTGGAGGTAGTAGATGCACTTAAAAGGCATAGAGTACAGATAGCATGCCTTCAAGAGACTTGGTGGAAGAGGCAAAGAGGGGATGAGCGCTATGGGTATAAGTTATTGTATTCGGGATCGGATGGAGCAAAAAATGGGGTAGGATTTATGGTGGCTTTGGAAGTACATAAGAATGTGGTGGAGGTGATTAGATACAACGATAGAATTATGGTGTTGAGATTAGTTTTAGGTGAGGAGGTAGTGGCGGTGGTCTGCGCGTACGCACCATAAGTTGGATTAGGGGACCGGGAGAAGAATGAGTTTTGGGATCGTCTAGACATAGTAGTGAGGGCCATTCCTAGAGAAGAGAAACTTTTTATAGGAGGTGATTTTAATGGCCACATTGGTAAGGAGAGTAATGGCTTTCAGTCGGTTCGTGGGGGTTTCGGCTTTGGGGTTAGAAATGGCCCTGGGAGGGATCTACTAGAATTTTTGATGGCCCATGACCTGAGCATTTTAAACTCGTTCTTTAGGAAGAGAGACTCTCATTTGATAACTTTCAGTAGCGGGGGACATCACACGCAACTCAACTGACGGGAAGATCGAAGATGGTGGTAGGACTGCAAGGTTATACCAAGGGAGACGGAAACGGCTCAACACCCTTTATTCGTGGCAGATATAACTTTCAGACAAAAAATGATGATAGAGGAGAGGAAATCTATACTTAGGATCCGATGGGGGAAATTTAAAGGGTGAAAAAATTGAAGAGTTCAAATATAAGATCGTTTCATTAACATCGACTCGACTAGGGGATGACGCAAACCAGATGTCGAAAGCTATGGCGACTACCATTACTCAAGTAGCGAAAGTGACTCTAGGGGTTACGACTAGTAGGTCAAGCGGGCATAAGGAGTCCTGGTGGTGGAGTGAGTAGGTGCAGACCAAAATAAGGGATAAGTAAGAGAGTTTTAGGGATCTCCTAAGGTGCACGGATTAGGAAGAGAAACCATGGTTGAGGGAGAGATACAAAAAGGCCAAGAGGGAGGCAAAGAAGGCGGTGACAGAAGCAAAGAACACGGCCTATAAGTGAATGTATGAAAGTTAGAAACAAAGGGAGGGGGAACATGCTATGTTTAAGATTGCCAACGCCAGGGAGCATAGAAGACATGACCTAGGAACAGTGAAGTTTATAAAAGGAGAGGATGGACGTGTTTTACATAAGGATATCGACATTAAGTTGAGATAGCAGACCTATTTCCACAATCTGTTCACCGGAGAGAGAACTTACCAATAACGAAACATTAACACTACTCAAAGGAGATAGCGGAATAATTGTTACTGTCAAAGTATTACATAAGGTGAAGTGAGGACAATTCTTAGGAAGATGGGAAGGGCTAAGGCGGTGGGTATAGACAATGTACCGATTGAGGTCTGGAATCTTTGGAAGATGAAAGAGTTCAATGGCTAACTACTCTATTCAACCTTATCTTAAAATCAGGAAAAATGCCAGATCAGTGGAGAAGTAGTTTCATAGTGCCAATATACAAGAACAATGAAGATGCCCAATGTTGTGGGAATTATAAAGGAATTAAGTTGCTAAGTCATACTATGAAATTATGGGAAAGAGTAATCGAGACAAGAATTAGAAGAGAAACCCAAGTTACAGTAAACCAATTTGGTTTCATGCCAGGGAGATCAACTACGAAAGCAATTCACATCTTAAGGAGATTGATGGAAAAGTATAGGGAGAAGAAGTGCGATCTACATATGATCTTCATTGATCTTGAAAAGGCATATGATAATGTGCCTCGTAGACTGATCTCGGATAGTTTAGAGAGTAGAGGGGTTCCTAGGAGGTACATAGACATAATTAGAGATATGTATGATCGAACAAAAACTACTGTTAGGGCGCCTATAGGGGATACTGATTTCTTCCCCGTGGAAGTAGGACTCCACAAGGGTCAACCTTGTGCCCTTTTCTATTTGTGGATCGTCATGGATGAGTTGTCAAAGTCGATTCAAGGGACGGTCCCGTGGTGCATGCTTTTTGCAAATGACATTGTGTTAGTTGCTGAAACTAAACATAGCCTCAATGCAAGGTTAGAAGAATGGCGTGCAACTCTAGAGGACAAAGGACTAAGGATTAGTCGCTGGAAGCCCGAATATCTACATTGTGATTTCAGTGGGGCTGGAGACGTCAGGGACTCTCAGATCACCATCGGAGGTCATGTGGTTCCACAAGCTACTTAGTTCAGATATTTAAGATCCTTTGTATAAAGAGATGGGGAGATGGATAGTGATGTAACACACCGCATTCAAGCGGGTTGGTGTAGGTGGAGAGCAGCTATGGGGGTTTTGTGTGATAGGAGGTTCCCAACTAAATTAAAAGGGAAATTTTTATAGGATTGCTGTTAGACCTGCTCTGTTATATGGAACAGATTGCTGGGCCATTAAGAAAACACAAGCACGTAAGATGGAGGTGGCGGAGATGAGGATGCTGAGATGGATGTGTGGGCACACAAGGTTGGACCGAATAAGAAATGAGGCTTTTAGGGAACGACTAGGAATTGCTAATATATGTGAAAATATAAAGGAGTGGAGATTGAGATGGTATGGACATGTAAAGAGAAGAGAAGTAACATCGCTAGCTAGAGCAGTAGAAACCCTTAATGTAGAAGGAAGGAGGAGTAGAGGCAGACCCAAATTGACTTGGGAGGAGCGGATTAGGTAGGATTTGCTAGAATTACACCTCTCTGAGACCATGGTCCATGATAGGTGTTCATGGAGACGTAGGATTAAGGTTAAAACCTTTAGAGAATGTCATATTTGTATCTTAGTTTAGCGTTACACTCTTCTACATTTTAGGCAGATTTTGCTTGTATTTGTTCTTTTGTTGGTATGTCTATTTGGATTCTATGATTTCATATGTGCTAGTATTTGATTGTGACAGTTTATCACTATAGGTTTTGTTGTTGGTACGTGCGTGTTTATATACATGCTTTGGAGCCGAGGGTCCATTTGGAAGCAGCCTCTCTATCCTCATGGATAGAGGTAGGTCTGCCTACATCACACCATCCCCAGACCCTACCAATAGCTTTTGCTATTTGTGGGATTTACTGGGTACGTTTGTTGTTGTTGTTTATATATATACATATATATTGAATAGCGAAAGTAACGTTGAGCATTACAAAACTATAGAAAGGGGTTTTGCAACCACAATACCCATTTAACAACACTACGTTCTTCAGAAAAAGCTTATCCATGGCTTGATGTGTCCGAACGCCAAGTTGTTCCGGCACCATCAAATAACCTAACAAACAGTCATTATAATGAAAAGGCATCTAACCAAGATATCAACTTAAAAGGCATTAAGATAGGTGTCGCATAAAAGGCATTATGGATGAGTGTTGCAAACATATCAAAAGCTCACACAAGCATTTAAGCGGACGGTTACTAATGGGGTGTTTGGGATTCCTTATTTTCAACTTATAACTTATAAACTTTTTGAAAAGTTAATAAGGTGTATAAGTTGTTTGGCAAACCATAAATCATTATGGATTTTAACTTATGGAGAAGGCAAGATAAAGGGGTTTTGAAAAGTTAGGAATGTGTAACTTATTAACTTAATGAGTTTGATTACCTATTACACCCCTATAACCCTCAAAATCCTTTACACTTTTTTTTTAAAAAACAATTGTGCTTTTTAGTCATTTTGGTTTTTCCCAACACATAAGCTAAACATTTTTTTAAAAACTTCTTTTAAAAAATTCATAAGTTAATAAGTCATTTTAACAAAAAAAAAATCTTTTTTCACTTAAATCCCAAACACACCCTAAATTCTAGTGTACTTTTCTAAAAAGTTCATCGGGGATACAAGTGAATAGTGAATATAAGAAACAATAACATTAAAACCAGTGGATATTATCATTTCCAACCTAAGCTCAATGAAACAACTTAATCCAAATGCAATTAACAAAACTAAAAACAAAGTGAAAAGATAACGTTGAACTGCGAGATCAATCGGTACATTAATTAATAAAGTAATAGAGATAAACCTCAGCTGTTACCAACAATCTCCATAATCCTCATAACCTGCCCAAAAATTTGGAATTCTTGTTTGATGTAAAGTTAAAACAACACACCTTAAAGAAAATAGTGTACTCAAAAACAGCAATTCCAATCAAAAATTACAAATTAACTAACAGGATTTTATAGTATATGAATTTACTTCCATTAACAAGCTTTGCAAGCTCCTTTGCTTCATCAACAGCAGACTCCTTCAATAACCCATCCAACCCCCTGCAAATTATCATTTATGCATACCACTTCTTGACCTCAATCAAATCATCATTTTTAACAAACCCGTTGATCAAATCGTTGTAAGTATACACAATCGGTATCCACCCCATTGGCCTTATTCTCTATAGTTTTGAACTTTAAAATACAACTAGACCTAAGTCATTTAGAAACTAATCAAGTGATCAATTTGTTTTGGGTTAGAATGGATTGAAACTGTTAGAACTTGACCAACACATAAATTCCAGTTAAAAGAAAAGTGATGATTCACTTTTAACTTGGATTTCTTACAAGAACCATATAGTAACAACTTGTCAAGCACATAAATCAACTTCAATAGCCTCAATATAGTCATAAATATCCTTCATCCATCACACACGAGAAGTTGCCAAAGACTGAATGCAAATTATTTTGGATGGTTCCCATGGTCTCCACAGTTTATGGTAGGGATGTTCACAGTCCACCTTTGAGGTTTTGCTGATTTGAACGGTTTTTGAAGAAAATAGTTTGCCCGCCAGGTGTTTGACAAAACGCCTCAATGAAATAATCTTTGTTTTTGGTGTTTTGAGGAGGGGAGGGCAACGGGTGGTTGCTCTCCTCCTTCCTCTTTGGTTCGGGTGTTCATTCCTCAAACTCAACTCGAGTTTTGTTTTATTATTATTTTTCTTGGTGTGGTACTTGGCTACCGGGGTGTTTTGTGGGTCGGGGGTGGTATGATCGGGGCTATTGAGGAGGTTGTTTGGCCGTGTCCGTTTAGAGGCTTCCACTGTTGCCCGGATGGATTACCGGGGTCCAAGGGGGTTCGATTGGCCGCACATATTAAGCGGCTTCATTTGTCATCGGATGACAAGAAAGAGACCTTACGGGAGGCGATCTCGACAAATTTGGATTTGTTTATTTCGGTTGGTGAGGCTTTAAAGGTCTCGCGTAGGTGGATGTGTGGAGCGTGTATGGAGTCACATGCTCTCCGTCGGGGGTGCCATCATGATGACGGGTTGGTCTGGTACAAGTGTGTCACGGGAGATGTGGAGGAATATATAGTGGGGATTGCGAAGCCACATGTTGGGAGGGAAGTTGTCGCGGTGGGAAGGGTGGAGGTGGATGTAGCTCTCCTTGAGCGTGTCTTCACTCTTCCTATTACGACTGTTAAAAACATTCCTCATAGTTGTCGTATGGCTTTTTCCCAAGCCTTAGTGGGTGCTCTGGGTAAGGTGGCGGCTATGCCAGAGTCTGTTGAGGCGTGGGTGAAACTGTTGTTGTTACCACGTTGCACCTTACGAGTTTTCAGACCTTCTAATCGTCAACAACGCAGGTCTGGCAATAGAAAGTCTGAGCAATGCCGAATTATTCAACGGTCGCTATCCGCTTGGGGTGACCGTGACGGTTTCTTTGAGCTCCTTATATCGCTTTTTAACCAACCCCTAGGAGATGCCCCGGGTGGTGATGCGTTTGTACCCGAGTCTGACAACGCCGGGTTGGGCGCCAATGTTAAACAATGTTTGCGAAAAGTTGCGGACGGGCATTTCACTGCTGCGGTCAAGGTATTATGCTCTTCAGGGGTTGCACCTTTCGGTAAGGATACTTTGAACGCTTTGTTGTCTAAGCATCCCATCATGGCACCTCCGATTATGCCTGCTTCCTTGCTTTCTGAGTCTCCCCTTGTCGTGGACGTTGATAGTGTGCTTGGGTGCATTAAGTCTTTCCCTAAAGGGACTTCGTGTGGGCGGGACGGTTTGCGAGCCCAACACATTTTAGATGCGTTGTGCGGAGAGGGGTCTCCGATTGCGGATGGTTTGCTCAAGGCTATCTCTGCGGTGGTTAATTTATTTTTGGGGGGAAGGTGTCCTAAGGTGTTGGCAGAGTTTGTTGCGTCTGCCCCACTTACGCCGTTGCTTAAACCGGACAATGGGATTAGACCTATTGCCGTTGGGGCCATTTGGAGGCGGTTGGTCTCTAAGGTGGCTATGAGGGGTGTCGGGAAGGAGATGGTTAAATACCTCGGTGACTTTCAATTTGGGGTGGGAGTCCCCAGTGGGGCAGAGGCCGTGCTTCATAGCGCGAACAGGTTTCTAAATCAGTTTCATTCGGATGGGTCATTGGCTATGCTTACTGTTGATTTCTCCAATGCCTTCAACTTAGTAGATAGGACGACCCTTCTACATGAGGTTCGGAGTCGATG
Source organism: Bidens hawaiensis (assembly GCF_021521415.1). Taxonomy (NCBI): domain Eukaryota; kingdom Viridiplantae; phylum Streptophyta; class Magnoliopsida; order Asterales; family Asteraceae; genus Bidens; species Bidens hawaiensis. The sequence continues at coordinate 2,370,664 of NW_027491022.1, forward strand.
TCCTTCCATTTCTCTTTGGGTGGATTTTTTATATGGGCAGTCGGCTAGGTTATATGTGGGTGATACTTTCATTAAATCCACCACTGGGGTTCAACAGGGGGACCCTCTTGGGCCTCTCCTTTTTGCCTTAGCTTTGCACCCACTTGTTCACCAAATCAGAGATCGGTGCAAGCTTCTCTTTCATGCTTGGTACTTGGATGATGGCACGATTATCGGGGATACTAGAGAGGTAGCCAAAGCATTAGATATTATCAGGTCTGAGGGGCCTCGTTTGGGTCTTGAATTAAACGTTAAGAAAACAGAGTTATTTTGGCCAACATGCAATGGGGTGAAGGCACAGGAGGGGTTGTTCCCTTGCGGGATTGGAAGGCCGGTGCTTGGCGTGAAACTCCTTGGTGGTGCTGTAAGCCTGGATGCGGGGTTTATCAGCAGTTTGGCTATGAAAAGGGCATCTAGCGCTGTGGAACTGATGAGCTGTCTCCCAAGACTTCGGGATCCTCAATGCGAGCTTCTTTTGCTTCGCTCATGTATGGGAGTCGCCAAGCTTTTGTTCGGTTTGAGAACATGCCAACCTATGTATGTGGGGGAAGCTGTTTCTATATTTGACAATGGTCTTCGAAGGGCGATTGAGGACATCGTGGTTTGTGGAGGTCCGTTCTTTAGGGATCTCCAATGGAGGTTGGCGTCACTTCCGATCCGTTATGGGGGGTTGGGTCTCTGTTCGGCCGAGGATGTATCTACATATGCTTTTGTGGCTTCGAGAGCACAGTCGTGGTGTTTGCAAGACCATATTCTTCGGGGTTGTGATATTCATAGGTTGGACTCTGATTATGGGTGTGCGATGGATCGTTTACGTACTTCACTTCCAGATTTTGATCTTAGCGGGTTCTCTAATAAGGACACCGCCCCCCCTAAAGCGCAACATGTTGTGGCGAGTGCCTTATTTAGTGGAATCGTCAAGAGTTTAGAAGTGAAGTTTGATCTATCCCCTCGCCAAAAGGCGGTGTTTGAATGCCTTCGGGCTCCTCGGGCTCAGGATTTTCTAACGGCTATCCCCATTGAAGGATTAGGCCAACGTATGTCGGGTTTGGAGTATCGGGCTATCCTTAAGTACCGGTTAACGATCCCTATGTTCCCGACGGATGAACCTTGCCCAATTTGTCGCAAGGTCTGTTTGGATTCTTTTGGTGACCATGCAGTGCATTGCAAAGAATTGCCTGGCTTTAAATACAGACATGATCTGGTTAGGGATGTTCTGTGTGATGTTCTTAAACGGGCAGGGATTTCTGCTAAAAAGGAGGCCCCTGTTAACTTTCTCACGGATCCTATTGAAGGGAGGTCTACTTTACGACCAGCTGATATTCTTGTGTTCGGGTGGGCAGGGGGGAAACACGCTTGTGTGGATCTTACAGGAGTGTCTCCTCTTGTTGGGCTCAGGGACCGTGGGTTTGTTGTGGGTCAGGCTGCGTTGAAGGCTGAATCGGGCAAAGTTGTTAAACACGAGAAAGCTTGTTTAGATAATCAACATGTCTTTCTACCATTTGCCTTTGATACATTTGGTTTTCTGGCTCCAGAGGCTGTGAAATTTTTGAGTAGGGTTCAGCGCGTCGTACACGGAACCTCTTCAGCTTCTAGGTCTCAAAGCTTCGTTTTTAGCAGGATTGGCTTTGCTGTTCAAAAGGGGGTTGCGGCGCAGCTTGTTGCCCGTTTGCCTGCCACTTTATTGTAATCGTTTTATAGTAAATTATATAAAAAACGGTTTTTCATTATTTCATGTTTTCAAAATGACCAGATTCTACATATATACCTAAATGCATATTCTGAAAATGAAATATATACATAATTACATGCACACACAAAAAGAAGTAAGAAACCTTAAACTGTTGGTTCCAAAATTCACCCAACCAAACCGTTAAACCGTGAACCGAATTGTCTGGTTTTCAAATCGCCCGACTTACTTCAAGTTAGACGGTTTGATTGGTTTTAACGGTTTTTGAATCCCCTAGTTTTATAGGACACCTCTATTATCAAATATATAGAAGAAGTCTGATGGCAAGAGGTTTGAGAAGAATTTATAATAAAATAATATTGATATATATATATATATATATAAGGGTTCAAAAAAAAAAAAAAGTTTCCTAGAAATGATAAGAACCAATAGATATTTGACATGTGGCATTACAACCTATGGTAAAATAACAATTTTAGGAAACTATGTCAGTTATAATAGTGAAAGGGTAAATCTAGAAAACTATGTCGGTTTTTGGTAATTTTAAATCTTAACAATTGATTAACATGATCCAATGACTATGATTTATTCCTAGTCTTCCTAAAAAACTACTTGTTTTTAGGATAACCCCCCCCACCCCCGGCACTAAGCGGAGGGTGAGGATGAGTTCAATGCGCCAAGTGGCACGCTCTATTCACGTCGAAACAATACCAGACTATTTTGTCGGGGGCGATTCACAGAGCACAAGAAAAAGTCCCCCGCTTGGCGTAGGGGACCTATATGTCGGCCTAGGGTTGATTTTCACTTATTTATGCAATTTTAACTACCCTAGACGTCATAACAAGTTATCAGCCGCCAATAAAACCGCCCTAGGACGATTTTGAAGAAGGAGGAGCTTCTGGTTCGTGAGATTGAAGACCGGAGTTTGAGTTGAAGATTTAAGCAAGTCCTAGTTTTGGTTTCGAGTTTTGAGTTCATTTACACTCTGTTTTCTTTCATGCTTGCTATTGTTTTGGTGATTAAACTTTTGTTAAATATGATTGTTGGCTAGAACATTTGTTATCTAGGCTTGGATGATGATTTGTTGATTGTTTAAGGGTTTAAACAGTTTTGGGAATTGTTTACTAGATTTGGTTACTTAAAAGTTTTGATCTGATTTATTGGATGTTATTTATGCGTATTTTTTTTGATTTATGCTTAAACATGTTGATTAATTGAATGTCTTTAGATTGTAGGTTGCATGTTAGGTTGTTTATGTTGGACTCGGCTTGCCCAAGACACATATTATAATTGATGTGGCTAGTACGTTATGATCCAAGTCGGGTCATACCCAATAACAAGATAGACAAACACCAATTATATTTGTTTATATATGATATGATCACAAGTAAATAAATATTGACACTTATGTTATTTGAAAAAGGGTTTTTCTAATTACAATGTACTTGTGAAATGAATAAATCATATGGATGATTTATATTTTGAGAGAGAACATTCCCTAGTGTTATTTAAGATGATTAAATAACAATATGTGAAAATGGTTACCTAGCATGTTGCCTATACGTTGTGTTACACTTAAAAGTAATAAGTTTTACACATATGGAAGGTTTAAAATAATAATAATAATAATAATAACAAGGAAGGAATCTCTTTCTCTCTTATTATTTTATTGTTATTTCAAATGTTAGTGGAGACATGCAAGGTTTCTAATTGGTGCCATGGGTGGTGCCAAAAGATACACACTTACTTCCTCTTTCACTCTCATTTTTTGCAAGTAACAAAAAATTTTTTTACTCTCTCTCTTTCTCTCTAATTTTCGGCCAAGAGGAGGAGCCAAGGGAGGAAGAAAATTTTTGAGTGCAAATCCTAGCTACAAGATGTTTGCTTGAAGGCTTGAAGGGTATAAAAACTTGAGAAACTCTTATCTTGAAGTTCTAGCCTACCATTCATCATCCCTTTCACATTTCCTTGGTTTTGAAAGGTAGTCTTAACATGCATGGACTTATAGTGACATACATGTGTTTGATAGTATGTATTTCGTATTTGGATCCGGGTTTGGGTTTTGCATGTATAAAATTGGTTTTATACACTATAAACTAACAAGATTTAAAACATTTATCCGCTGCGTTTTTGGTAAAAGTAAGGTTTTATCACTTTGATAATCTTGTTAAAACCCAACAGTTTACTATGTGTTAACAACTTATTTCTGGCTTAATGAGCTCCACGTCTCTGATATCACTTGTTAAGATCGATTTTGTGATTTCAATTACTAGAATTGGACAAAAACACACGAAACATAAAGTATGAAAACCCTAGAATGTGGTCGGTGGAATCTATCACAAACAGTAAGTTGCTAATTATAGTAAGTGACTAAAGAATAGAACAAATTAAACTCTAATGATTTCCATTACCAATAATATCAATATTCAATTAGATACACTAAAAATTAGGGTTTTAGAACGAATAAAGTTGTCAAGTGTGGCCGTCAAAATGTTCAAAGAGGTATTTTCAGGTTTTTCAAAGGTGTCACATCAATGTGACCTAATAATTCTATTTATAGACACCCTGGCATTCCTTCTAGAAACCTTACGAGCAAACAAGTTCTTGCTGAATCTCTTCAGCATATACTTAGTTTTATTTGAACATTCTAGTGTACTCGGATACTGTAGACATGCTCGAGCCAAAACATAATGGGAGTAACACTTAGATAAATTTACACAAACTCCCTACCATCATACTTGGGATTCTTCATTTTTCCAACCTTGCTTAATCCACTAAGTTGCTCGTGAACTCAGTTTAAGCAAAGTTGTATCAAAGGTGTGCTCGGCAGTAAACCATGCTTGATATAAGAAAAACCTTGCTTGACAAAGTGCAGCTTGCCCGAAGCTAATACTTAGAAGATTTCTAAAGACATATTCTGCTCGAATAGAATACCATGCTCAAGGAAGTACCCATGCTCAAAGAGCTTGAGCTTGCTCGAGTTCCATACTTAAGTAAATTTGAGAGCTTGAGAAGATTCCAATTATTCCATTAGACCCAACATACCTCAACAGTAGATTGTGTGACTTTGTCTAAATATGGTGCCGGGTGTAGGTATGAATGAAATCAGCGCTATCGATCCATGACTTCCATATCATCTGGATGAGTGATCTCACGTGCAGAAATTTCATGATTTTGTCTTGGATATCAAAGAGTAAATAGTCTGACATTGTGTTAAAGACAGATTCTTCGAATTTTCAATAGGGGCATCTACATATATCCTATACCTAAAGAGCTTTATTACTTATTTACCTTGCCGTTAAAATCAATTATATATTTCCCCATCCTATACCATATTTATCCTTTTCATTAAAAATTACTAACTAAATTACTATTTTACCCTTAAACATAAAATATCATATTTACCCATTTTAATTTATTACAAGTGTGTTTTATATAAGTTACTAAAATATCATATTTACCCATTTCTTTTACTAAAACTTATACAAATAAACACACTTTTAACTAGTTTTATATCTTTTTTTTTCTGACTTTTTTATAAAGTTTTTACTCTTTATTTTTTCTACAATCCCCAAATTGATAAATAGTAGTAGAGGTGGTAGTAGTGGTGGTGGTGATGGTAATAATAAATCATAACAAAATATTTTGGAGAAAAATCACCACCAACCAAGGTAACAATTTTCAAGTTACTATTATCACCCAATTTAGAATGGTATAACTTTACTTCATGAGATGAAACTTATTGGTAACAACATTTATTTTATAAACAAACGTTGGACAAAACTATATTTTAGAAGATGGTTTTTTAGAGTTTCTATATCCAGCTGCTATAAGTTTGTTTATGCATTTACTTGTAGGGCTCCTTGTCATCCCATAGTAATACTCATGCACTCTCTCATACAAACAAAAATTATAATCAACTCTTTCATCCTCTATCTACGTATAGGTACAAGTTGTTAGAGCATCCTTATCCATAAACCAATTTAAACATCCACCTCATCGCCACATCATTTTATAAATTTTTCACCAAAAAACCTCACTTTTCCTCCATCCATAAGCCAATCTAAACCTCATTAAAATATATTAAATATGTATACATATGTATGTATGTATGTATAGGCTAAGTATAAAATGAAAACCCACTTGAGTTGTGAAAACTCTAGAAACACATTCTGAACCACATGTTTTTAATTAATGTTTAAATCTTGTGGTTCACAATTAAAGTGAATAAAAAATGTAAATATAAATATAACTTTTTCTCTCTCCTGAAAACATATATAAAAATTAGTAAAAAAATGTTAAAAAATAGCAAAACATTTTTTTTTGATGTTTTGATGTTTTGTATTAAATGTTACAACACATATTACATGTAACAAAAAAAAAAAAAAAACGATGTTACATAGGGTTTTCGCGAGTTTTCACAACTCAAATGGGTTTTCATTTTAACCTTACCCTGTATATATATATATGTATATATATATGATTTGTGTGTAGTGGTTGTGGTGGGGCCACTACAAACCCACCTTCCAAACGTTTGAGAATGCAAACCAAACCTAACACAAACGTTTGTCTCCACCGATAAATCAATCTAAACCCCATGCCATGTCACCAAAAACCAATGGATGGAGATGCTTTTCAAAACAAAATTCTACAACCATAATTACCAGAAAACATTGCATGTAACATTTTTTTTAATTTTCCCTTTTAAACACAATTTTAGTGAAATTAAAACAATCTAATGCATTATGCTACGTTCATAATGATGCATTATGCTACTTTCATAATGGCCTCTGCAACTTCACAAGATTTTGTGAAAGTTCACGAAGAAATTTTCTCAAATATGCAAATTAATTTTAACCCAAATGCTTTATTTGCCTCTTGCTTAACAATTTCATGTTAATGTCATCCTGTTTTTTAATCCAATTTTACCTTTATTGTGCTAAAATAGATTGCACTTTAAACAATCATTCTGATGTGCTGAAACGGTCTATACAAACCTAACCTGATATAGACAATCTAATTTCAAATTTATAAACCTAAACTCTTCTAATGCTAGACCATTAGATAGGCAAGTGTACCTATCGACTGTAGTAAAGGCTAATGAAGTCCGGATATCGAACCCACAGGACACTAGCGACACCTAAACTAGACTCTGACTAATACTTAAATAAATAGATTTAATTGATTCTTGTGTTTTTAATTATTAACTATAAACTATTTAATACCTAAACTAAAACTGACAAAGAATTATATACGAACAAATCGGATCGGAACTTATATAAGGGGAAACAACTACCTAGGCAAGGAATCCAACTAGTCAACTCATAAAACTCCTGGAATTGGATTTATGATTGGTAATCAGATTCTAAAAATATGAAACTTAAGGAACAACTAAAGTATGCTAGATCACCTCCCGGTCTCACCAACAGTACCAAAGAATCCTAAATATCATGTAAAGCTCAACGGTTAAATGGTTCAGATCACCTCCCCATCTCACCTTACCTAACTATGCTAAGGTACCCAAAGATTAAATCATCTCCCGCTCTCTCTAATCATAATATACCCTAAGGCGTAAAATGGTATTCTTATTAAATTCGGTTTATAATTCTGATACGTAAGAATCTAACGAAGTCTAGGGTGACTCACTCCTATGCAATCACTACCCAACCCTGCAAAAGACCAAAACAGACGACACTCAATTCCCTCCCGGTCTCTCAAGTGGCAGAATAAATGGTATCTCAATTACCCTTCCTATGGAATATGTTAATGTTGATACACGACTTGCGCGTCTCGGTCTTTATTATATTATTATTATATTACTTGATAATGTAAGGGGTATTTTGGAAAATAACCCCATTCGCTCTATTGTAAGGCCATTTGTTACCCCGTAACGAATGAGCCACATTGGTTATAATGTAAGTCACATTCGTTAACCTTGCTTAACGAATGTGACAACGAATGAAGGGCTATTCGTTAAGGTTAATGTAACACGAACGAGTATGTTCATTCGTTAGTGTTAATGTAACGAGTGACACATTCGTTAAGTCTTAGGTTAACGAATGTGTCATCTCCTATATATATCTGTAACATTATCAGTAATAGGATCGAAGTTTTCATTATTCAGTTTGTGCCTCGTTACTCTGCCAAAATTCTCTCTGATTACACACACAAACACACACTAACCATATAAGCTTCGAATTAATCATATCGACACTATGCACATCACGTTGTAATCAACGATCTAGATTCTCACGAGGTCTCACAAGTGATATCAGAGCCTCGAGATCGGATCTTTGTGATTGTTCGATTGTTAATTGTATGATTTCGTCTCTGTTTTGATCAATCGGAACATGAATTGAACTAATTCATCGATAATAGAATTTTCTGGTGAAACAAAGGATAGTTGTTAAACGTAATCGAGTTCAATTAAGTGTAATTAGACTCAGTATTAAGGTAATTGAAAGGTGTTTTGGCGGATTGACTGTCGATTAGACTAAATTCGTTGAGTTTTGGATGTCAATTACATTTGTGTTAATGACGGAAAACTGAGAAAATTGGTTTGAAGTCTGTGTTGGTTTGATTGTGAGTTCGAACTAGTTTAGTGAGGTTCGGAATTGAATTCCTAGTGTTTTGGTATAACTTTTGGTTATTTCGAACTAATATGGACTTTGGATTGAAATTCAAAATGGTTTGAAGGTTTGAAGGCTGATTCGTTACTGGTTGAAGACTAATTCATTACGGTTGAAGACTGATTTGTTAACTGTGTAACTGGTCATTCGTTAATCATGGATCATTCGTAAATCATCATTCGTTATCCTTCATTAGTTCAAACAGTGTTCATCATTCGCTAATTTCTTATTCGTTAAACAGAACATTCATTAACCTTACACTTTCCCATCCGTTACTCATTCATTAACTTTACTCATTCACATTCGCTACACATTCGTATAATCTCTGTAACGCCCATAAATTTCGTTAATCGGCTCGATCATTCATAAAAGTTTGTTTAAAAGACGGGATTCCATCTTTCTAATTTAGAGGCCTTGTAATACGTTTTAAAAGTCCAATTATCCATCCTTTGGCCTACGTCATCACCTCTTATTACCTAAAGGACTAGATTAGTATGTAGCACCCACTAATTTTCGTTTAGTGGCATGAAACGTTTGTAGAGTTTGTACTATATTCAGGAGGTTAATCTTCCAACTTGAGGGGTATCCTTGTCATTCCTAAAAGTTTATTTATTTTACTTTTGGCTCAAGATTTCTCATTATGCAATTTGGAGGAAAAAAAAAGTACAATACCCAAATTACAATCCCTATGACCGCCCCCCCCTTCTGTTTACGATTGGTGTTCCCAAGCTCCTCAACCATGCTTTTTCTTTAATTCCAGCCATTTCCAAGCCATCTCCATCCAATTCATGGTTGGTATTATATCAAGGATTGTATTTTTCACCATTAAGCCCTTTATTGAACCCTAGAGTTGTCATAATCATGTTAGGGTTTGAGTTTTGATCAAGACAGTTTGCTGACAGATTCTTACTCATTTATTGTTTGGTCTGTAACTTGATGTTAGTTCATTGTTTTTGATCGATTCTTGATTCCTTGATGTTCTACTTTGAGTCTAGTTTCCAGAAAGGTATAATTTGTAATTTATGAACGAGATTTGAATTGTTTTTATGATGTTATAAAATATTTTGTCAAAGCTGATGCGGGGTGACGGATTCTGGTCTGTCTTCCCGGCATCATAACTCTTTTTTGACAAGTCCAAATTGGTTGGTTCCACTTCTGAAACTTCACCTTTTGAGTTAATATTACAACCCAATTGGAATCGTTTAATTTGGTTTGGTAACGATTTTTAAACAAATAAAACACTTTTGCTGCGCAATGAAATAGCTGCACATACCTTTCTGTGTTGGAGAAATTTTTATGATTTTTGTGTCCACTGGAAAAATATAATAAAAATATTTTTAAAAAACCGAAGACAGTTATGCAACTCTGGTAAAAAATTCATAATTTATTTCTACGGTTTTCCTATGTAATAAAATACATCTTTGCATGCTAAAATCTGCACCTTATACTCGTTATTGATCAATTCATTCGTTTTAGGCTAAACCGGTGGCGTTTAGAGCGTTTTTGAGGGGATTAACAAAAACTTCAGATTTTGTAGCCTCGGAATGATTTACGGGATGTGAAAAACTTAATTTTTATGTTAATGGGGCTGAATTGGTTGCCGGTTGCTCAAACGGGTCGGTACAACACAAATTCGCGTTTAATTAATAGTTTATGCGTTGTACAAGCAAATTTCCGACCCATTCAACTCGTGTAGTGTTGTGTGGACTTGTTGGCTGTAATTATACTTAATTTGGTCCACACGGGGCTGAGTTGGCTGCTATGTACATAAACAACTCGTTAACGCGCGTATTCGATACTATTAACAACTTTCGGGTATAGTTTGGAAATCATTTGTCCCCGGAATAAACTAAGGGTGGTTTTTGGTAAATGCATGGCCTCAAGGCTGATGTAAATAGTATTAGTATTCTTGGGGCTTTAGGTCCATCAAATCTTGTTAGAACGCCTCGTAGGGTAAGCGAGTCGGTGCAGTTCCATTTGTAATCATTGTGTGTAACCTGACAGGTTTGTGATTTGTGGATTTGATTAGAGATTCTCTAGATCATTGGTATTTACGTGACTCATGTCAGGTGAGTTCATGATGCCCCTTTTTAACTCTTTTTACATTTTGGGCTGGCATACACATCTTATTACTCTCATTTTACTCGTTTAAAACTATTTGGATGGCGTTGCATAGCCTTATTATTATTTGTGCATTTATGAACTAGGTGTGAACTATATTTTATGCCTTAGTATATTTCAGACGTGCCTTGGGTCTTAAATTCCTCAAGGTGATATATATACATTACTTGTGGTCTAGGCTCGAGAATCTTATTAGGCCTAGTATTAATTGAATACGAGTAGACTTACTTATATTGGTTTACGGGAATGACTTATACATATTATCTTATAGCCTATGATTGTTGATATTATTTAGTTCCTTGTGACTAAGATTTATTTGAGTAGGCCTATTGATGTGTGTGTGCATGGTGATTATGGCCGGGTCAAATATATTACTCGGGTTTTTAAATCCCGTGGTGGAGAGGCCCATATGGCGTAATCATCATTTAGGCGGGTCAAATATATTACTCAGGTTTTTAAATCCCATGGTGGAGAGGCCCGTCGTTTGCTAAACCATGGTTGGGTCAAATTTATTACTCGGGTTATACTTGTGGTGGAGAGGCCCACATCATGTGTTTAGGTTTGTATGTTGTGACCGAGTCAAATATATTACTCGGTTTACAACTCGTGGTGGAGAGGCTCGTGTCACGTGCTTACGTCTTACCGTGTCCGGGTCAGATATATTACTCGAGTCTTGACTCGTGGTGGAGAGGCCCGTGTACGCGCGTTCGAACGATGATAAATTATTTAGTATTTGCTTATTTAATTGCTTATTATTTCCTATATTGTTTTATATATATAACTTTTGAAATGAAATATGAACGTTGTTTATTAAAACTGGAACTCACTCAGCTTTAGCTGACTTTGTGTGTATGTTAGTTTGAGTTGCAGGTTAAGGACTCGAGATTACCGCCTGGACGTGCTGGAGACTACTCGGACGGTTGAAGGCATTCCTAGTCAGAGAATTCAAAATAAAATAGACATTTTACTTACATTTGATTTTTGGGCACTTGTACCCGGGTTTGAGATTTTTAATACTTAACCTTTTTCCGCTGCTTATCATTTGGAACCTTTTTCCCGGTTTTAGGAATTTTGATACTTAGTAAATTCCGCTGTTTATTACTCTGAAATGGTTTTAATAAAATGAACTTGCCTTTGGTTTAAAATTTTTGTGAATTTTGGATATGATTACCAACTGTAGGATTCCCGGGATTCGGGGTCTTACATTCTCATTTGCTAGAACAGTACACATTCGTGAACAGTAATTGTAAGACTTATCATTTGACAAGTTTAGTCCTTTGACTTTTAGACTGTGTCAAATCATGGCTTCTCAAAATCAAGCCTCGTATTATGCTTTAGCCTCGCAGAACGCCTTGATGCAGCAAATGTTATCAATGGACAATGAGATTGGGTCACACAATAAATTTTCCAAACTACTTAAATTGTCTGAATTCTCACGTTGGGAGCCAAGGTTTCGTGCTCATCTTGGATCCGTACATCCAAGTAGTGTGAGATATTTGGATGTTGTTTATAAGGCACCACTTGTGGAGAGTGAAACACTGGGCTGGACTGAAAAGGCTCATCATATATATGAAGCCCATGAGACCAAGGAAGCTGAGAGTGAGACCAAAGCTTACTCGACTCTTACTAAGGCGTTGCCAGAGCACATTTTTCATCAATACAACAATATCAAGACTTGTGCTTCATTATTTGCTTCTTTGAAAACCCGAAGTCTAAGGAACACACTCGAGAGAAAGAAGACTCTAGTGAAATTTCAATTTAGAAATTTTACTCTGCTGAAGAATGAGACTGGGGAAGAAATGATCAGTCGATTTTGTCATCTTGTGGCAGAAATGTCTGCTGTTATACTGGAACCAACTGAGGTGGACAAGATTGATAGTTTGAAGAATGCATTACCACCTTCTTACTCAACTTTCTTACTTGTGCTGAAAGAGAATGGTTATTTTCGTAATGATCAACTCACTTCTGAACAGTTTATCAACAAGTTAGAAGAAAGAGAGTATGACTTGAAATGTCAAAAGTCATTGAAGGATAATCAAAATCCTACTCTCTATGGTGGTTCGTTACCTGCAAGTAATGCTTCAAGTTCAGTCCCGATCACTGCTTTCTTCACACAAACATCTCAAGAAGAGTCTACCAATGGTAAGAGGCCTAATGTATGTTTTAAGGCGTCAAGTGCCAACTCAGGTTCTGGTGCAAGCTCCTCAAGCTCTCCGCCTAATGCAAATCTGAAAGAAGCGGAGCAGCAGTTCGCATTTTTAAGTGCGTTTATGTCATCTTACGAACAACTTTTTGGGAGTAAGATTGTGACTAGTGAACTCACTGATGAGGATTATGACCAGATTGACCTTGATGATCTAGAGCTAATGAACCTGAATTGGAACATGGCTATGATAGTCCGTAAGGTAAAACGGTTTATGCAACGAACCGGAAAGGACCTACCAACTCTAAACAAGAGGGTTGGGTTTGATATATTCAAAGTCAAATTCTAAAATTGTGGAGACTTTGGACATTTTGCCAAAGAGTGTGATAAGCCGAAGAAAGAATACACGGGTTCTCGTAATGCTGAGAGATGTTCAGGAAAAAGTTCATCTGGAACTGACAAGAAGAAATCATCAGAAGGGGGTCAGAATAAGACGGCTAACTCACAAGCTCTCGTTGCTAATGAAGGATTGGATTGGTTTCAACGATTACTGGTGAACCAAGCTAACCTTACTGTGGTAGAACCGGTAGATCATTTTGAAGATGCGAGCGGCGATAACTTAACAGATGGGAGTGACACTTCTGATTCAGAGACTGATTCTGATCACTCGTCACCTGAGCAAACAGAATCTTTCGCCTGCATGGCAAAGATTGAAGAGGTATCTACTAATTCTTCACTTAATGTATCCTTGAATGAATCACATGAGACAGTAACTACCCAAGTTGTTACCGAGTGTACTAGTTGTGATGAACTCAAAGTTAAACTTGAGTCTGCACTACAACATAATACTACACTCGTGAACGAACTTTCCATCATTAATGAATGTTTTAGACAAAAATCCAAACTGTTGGAACAATCTACACTTAAAATTAAGAATTTATCTGTAAGCAATCATGATCTAAAAGCGGAAGTTAACTGTAAACTTGTGATAGTTGATCAACATTTTAAGGAGATTCTCAAACTTCGAACTAACATTACCAAATTAGAGAATGAAATTATGGAGTTGAAAAATAAACTTGGAAAATTTAGAGACTCTTCATTTCTCTTGAATGAAATCATTGAAGTCAATAATGTGCATAAGAAAAATGGTAAAGCGGGTTTAGGGTATGTTGAGATTCCTCCTCCGTTTAAAGGGGACTACACAAGCATTCTTGTTGTGGAGAAATCTTCAATTTCAGAAATGCCTAGTGTTGATCCACTCAAAATTGAAAATGTTGAGACTACAAAATCAAAAATTCAAGAACCTGTTCATATTAAAAGTAATTCATTCTTTACTAAAAATTAATTGGATGGTTCAATTGAGGTATTAATCGAACCGGAAGTGATTGTGAAAAACGATAACATACCTTCTAACAATCATATTCTATGTGAACTTGAGGAATTCAAACAAGCTGTGTATGGTTCGAAGCCCTCGGGAAATTCCTTGAAAAAGCCGAAAGTATCATTAATGTAAAGAAATCAGACAAGCCTACTTTGTCTAATGAGGACTTGATGAAATTCATCAGTCCACTACATGAATCAACCGAAGGAAAGGTTTTTAAGTTAAAAGGCTTATCAAAAATGTTTTCGGATAAAGAAGTTCCATTGAATCTTCTTAAGCCCGAAATGATTGTAAGCGTTTTTCAAGATGATACTTCAAAAGTTGCTAACTTGAACAAAAATTTCGTAAATCTAAATCAAAAAATGTTCAAGTGAAACCAGCTGCAAATGTTTTTCAACCTATAAAGTTTGTGAAATCATCGGGATTGGAAAGTTCCTTGAATCTACCAATCTTGAATTCTATAAACATAAAAAGGGATTAACTCATGAGGTTTCAAATTCGGTAACTGTTGAGAAATCAAAAGGTGATATTTATCAACCTACACATGAATACAAGACAAGTGTTTCACCACAGAAAAGTTTAGACACTCGTTTGTGCTTTAAGTGTGGTGAAATTGGTCATGTGGCCAAAAAATGCAAAGCCAAGGTTAATAACATCAAGTCATCAACTAAACAACCCAGTCCTATGGTTGAAATGAAACCTAAATCGAAAGAATCTCAAGTTGATATTCGTTCATAATGTATTCAAATGTCAACCCGAGGAAAGTGGTTCGGATTGAAGTTCCTAATGTTTTAAACAAATTTGTTGACTTTGCTCAACCTATTTGTAAAAACACGAACTTGTGAGTAATTCGTGACGGTTATATAAAGAAGAAAACAAAGAAACCCGTCACATATTCCCTTAGTGTCAAACACAAGCGTTAAATTAAACTTATCTCCAAAAATCTCAAAGGAGAGCCCAAGACTGAGGCTTGGGCGCCTTTTTAAACTAATCATTTTACTTTATGTGCAGAGTTCATCCAGGTCTATATCAGGATACAAGTGGATATTAGATAGTGGATGCTCTCGGTATATTACCGGCAATCTTGATCTTCTTAACAATGTCAAAGATATTCAAGGAGGATATGTTGCATTCGCTGGTAATAATGGTGGAATGATTACGAAAGAGGGAGAGGTCTCAAATGGGATAATTACGTTTGAGAGAGTTAATTATTGTGAAAAAGTAGATCACAATCTGTTAAGTGTCTCACAGATTTGTGATAAGAAATACACTACTATTTTCACAAACAAGGAATGTGTTATCCTTCAACCGGGATACACGATTCCTGAAGGGATGGTTGTCATGCGATCTCCTCAATCAAATGATATTTATGTCCTCAACATGAGAATTAAAGTAAACGTTTCACCCTCTGAAACGTGTTTTGTCTCCAAGGCTATGGAGAAAGACTCGATTATGTGGCATCGACGCATGGGGCACATCCACGCTCGCAAGATGTATATCTAATTACTAATGATTTGGTGGATGGTGTGACCCTCAAGAACTTCAAGTTGAACGAACAATGCGTTGCATGCAAGAAGGGGAAACAGAAGAAGAAGTCACACCCGTGCAAATCGAGTAACTCGATTATTACGCCACTGGAACGACTTCACATGGATTTATTCGGTCCAGTGAATCGTGCAAGTGTTGCGGGTGATTTGTATTGTTTGGCAGTAACCGATGACTTCTCAAGGTACTCATGGGTTTTATATATGGGTTCTAAAGATCAGACACTTGTTTTAGTTCAGAACCTTATCACAAAGATCGAATCACTTTATAAACAAAAAGTGAGATGAATTCGGAGTGATTACAGAATTGAGTTTAAAGACAATTTATTGGATTTCTTCTGTATTCAAAAAGGAATACATCTGGAATTCAGTTCGACGTATGTTCCTCAACAAAACGGTTTTGCCATAACGAAAGAATCGGACGTTGATAGAAGCTGCTAGGACAATGCTTGTTGATTCTAAGCTTCCCGTTTAATTCTGGAACGAAGCTTTGAATACTGCCTGTTACACATTGAATCGCGTCCTAACGATAAAGAGGTTCAAGAAAATGAGCTATGAACTTCTGATTATCCGTAAGCCTAATCTTAAGTATTTGGAACCATTCGGGTGTCCATGTACCGTGTTGAAGAGAGATGCCGGGAAATTTGATGAAAAAGGCATTTGAGGGTTACTTTTTGGGTTATAATTCTACTAAGAAGTGAATCTTCAATCTTTCTTCGGGATGTGTAGAAGGATGGTATCACGTAGATTTTCAAAGCTACACTACACCTCCAGCCGACACAGTTCCTGATTGGATGTTCGACTATGATGGTTTATTTAATTCGTTCGCACCAGCACTTGAAGAGATACCTGAAGACTTGGTATGATTATATTTGGAAGAACAATGTCTTCCTATTCCAAGTTCTTCATCCGTTGATGTGAATGTCACTCCTAACGTATCAGAGACATCTAATGATGGTTCTGAATCTTCTGATGACGCTGAATTCATCGACTTGTCTTCAGTTCCGTTGGATGAAGCTCAAGAAACAAACGAGCCAATTCTAGTTGAAGATATATCATCGACTATCTCTTTAGACACAGCAGAGGAAAATATCACCAATCTTGGTGATAAAGTATCTGTACCTGTGAATCCTTCTTTAAGGATTCACACTAATCATCCGCAGGAACAGATAATTGGGGATGGTGTTCGAACGAGACACCAGTTGGCTAATGTATGCGATGATGTGGTTGATTGTAATGTATCTCCTACAGATGATCCGATTTTGTGTGCTTATGCGAATTTGCATTCAACGGGGATTCTGAACATTGCACAATACACTTGCTTCTTATCTCAGATAGAACCAACTAGTGTCACAATGGCACTCAAGGAAACGTCTTGGGTTGAAGCTATGTAGGAGGAGCTGCAGCAGTTTGTAAGATTGGTGTATGGGATCTTATTGACAAACCCAACCGAGTAAAAAGGGCTATCCCGACTAAGTGGGCTTATAAGTGCAAGAAAGACGACCGTGGGGTTATCGTGAGAAATAAGGCACGATTGGTCGTATTGGGATATAATCAACAAGAAGGCATTAACTACACGAAAGTGTATGCTCCAGTAGCACGGCTGGAAGTGATACGCATATTTCTAGCCTACGCAGTTTACAAAGATTTCAAAGTTTATCAGATGGATGTTAAATCGGCATTCTTGAATGGAGAAATTCATGAAGAGGTGTACGTGAAGCAGCCTCCTGGCATTGAAGATCCGAACTATCCTGAGCTTGTTTATCGTTTAAACAAGGCTCTATATGGTTTACACCAGGCCCTGAGAGCTTGGTACAACACGTTGGCTGACCATTTGATTAATAGTGGCTTCAAGAGGGGAACTGTGGATTGTACCTTATTTTACAAGAATGTTGGTGACGATCTGCTCCTCGTCCAAATTTATGTGTACGATATAATTTTTGGTTCGACGAACGACAGCTTATGAAAAGTATTTGAGACGATGATGCAGACAAAGTTCGAGATGAGTTCGCTGGGGGGAGATGAGCTTTTTTTTAGGACTGCAAGTTCACCAGTCTGATTCCGGGATCTTTATCCATCAGACAAAATATATGAACGATGTCTTGAGCCGATTCAAGATATCTGCCAGAAAAATCCCTTCGACACCTCTTCTCGTGGGTCACAATTTATCATTGGATGAATTGGAGGATACCGTTGATCCGACCCTGTATCGAGCCATGATTAGTTCTCTTATGTATTTGACTGCATCACGTCCTGATATTATGTTTGCTGTTTGTTTTGTGCCAGGTACCAATCGAGTCCCCGAATGACTCATCTGGCAACAGTTAAGCGTATGTTACATTATCTGAGGGGAAATCCAGACATCGGGTTATGGTACCCCAAGGACGATAAGTTTGATCTGAAGACTTATACTGACTCGGACTACGGAGGATGCAAGATTAAATTCAAGTCTACAATAGCGGGTTGTCAGTTCTTAGGAAACCGGCTTGTTTCCTGGCAGTGTAAGAAGCATACAACGGTCTCAACTTCAACAGCCGAAGTGGAGTATGTGGCGGCCTCGAGTTGCTGTGCACAGGTTCTCTGGATCCAGCAGCATCTGCGGGATTACGGTTTGAAGTTTCTTACTACTCCCATTTATATTGACAATTCGGTCGCGGCTCAACATCCCAAAACAAAACATATTGAAATCCGTTATCACTTCATACGTGATTGGTTTGAAAAGAAATTAATAGATATTGAAAAAATTCAAACTGATTTTCAGAAGGCTGACCTTTATACAAAGGCTTTCGATAAAACGCGTTTTAAGTACTTGCTTGGTATAAATGGGTTAAACACGTTAACTGATATTCAAAAGCTCGGTTGAATCACTTTATTTCATTTTTTCTTGTTTTGTTCTATTTGTAGTTTTTAAGGGGGGGGGGGATATAAAAATCCAAAAATATTGTGGTTTTTGTTTGTACAGAAAAATTAAAAACTCAAAAAACATTCAAATATTGAAAAATTCAAAAACATTGAAAATGCTCCTCAAAATGAGTTCTTGAGCAAAAAGGAAAAATGATAGTACATTGACGGGTTTGATCTGGTACATGAATAAATTAGATTAAAAAATAAGTAAGGCCAGCAATTTGATACGCAATGATAGGCTTGAAAGACTATATAGGAACTGATAAGATATAAACATAACAAATGCCGAATTTAGTGGTACAACATCTTGAAGGGGGATACTATATCTGATTTAATAAAAGTCAAAAAGTTAAAAAGATGACTGTGTGTGCATGCGTTCATTTTTGAAGAAAATTCTGCTTCGTTTTATCTTTAATTTTACAAAGAAATTCACCTTTATTTTTTCTTTATTTTTATTCAAATATTGGATCCTCTCCTGCGCGATAAGATTATCCGACCTGAGGATTAGTATTTGAGTATTCTACTTTATTTTCTTGGTGTTTCGTATGAAATCTTGGGCTTTCTCCGCGCGATAATACGGTATTATCCGAATTGAGAGTTAAGATTTTATACAACTTCTGCTTATTTTTATCTTTTTATTTTGTTGAAATGGAACCTTATCTGCATGTAGTAATACCGATCTTAAGGGAAAATTTTAACGTTCTTTTTATTTTCTTTTTATTATTTTTGCATGATTCACAATATATCGTAAGTTTAAATTCATGTGAAAAAATGTACATGTGAAAATTCACTGTATAAGTGATAGACATATTATATCGGATAGGTGGGGTCCACATGAAATTCGTGCCTAACTGAACCTTAATAATATCATAAGGTTTCAGAAAAGTCTGTTTATAGTTTAAGAGGATAACTATATCAGCAATCATCGCTGGGTTACAAGTACAATAATATCGAAATTGAAGTGTTACTTAGAGATTTCTTCGTCAATATGATTCCCTGCTCGAACTCACAAGTTGATTATCAAATATATATTCCTACCGTTCAACGACCAGGGGATTCAAGGTTGTTTGATTACGAAAGTCTTTGGGAGAGTTTCAAACTTCCTAAAGAGATTCTTTCTGATGAGACTGACGATGTTATACAATCAACAATTTTCAGAAGAATATGTACCAATACCTGAAGTTCCTGTGTCAATTCCTCAAGATGTGCCTGATCATGTTCAATTCGATGACATGCCAGAGATTAATCCGGTTTTTTATAACAATGGTTAATAAAATGAGGAGATCATTGAAGCTATTTCTCCATCGAACATTGCTATTGAAGTGTGTGAGAACAATCTCCAACCTAAAGTGACAGTACCTACCGAAGTGATGCCAAGAAGTTTATCCTACCATCCCGAGGATAACATCATAGGAGATTTGAATGCTGGAGAGCAAACTAGACGTCAAATCGATCAGAATCTCCAGTGTTTCTACTCTAAAATATCTCCTTTACAAAACCAATTCTCATTTAAATGTTTTATTTCTCAGGTTGAGCCAAAAACGTATAAAGAGGCCCTAATTGAAGAAAGCAGGGTCAATGCCATGTAATAGGAGCTTATGCAGTTTGAGAAGCTAGGGGTCTGGAAATTGGTTGACTTACCTGAAGACAAGAAATAGATAAACACCAAATGGGTGTTCAAATGCAAAAGGAATGAGAATGGAATCATTATTAGAAACAAGGCAAGACTTGTTGTTCTGGGTTTTAATCAGAGAGAAGGTATCGACTACAATGAGGTTTATGCACCAGTTGCAAGGCAAGAGGCTATTCGGATCTTTCTAGCATATGCTTTTTGGAAAGGTTTTAAAGTTTATCAGTTGGATGTGAAGTCAGAATTTCTTATGGAAAAATCAATGAAGAAGTCTACGTGGGACAACCACCGGGGTTTGTCGATCCGATCCACAAAGACAAAGTGTACTTACTTGATAAAGCCCTTTACGGTCTCCATCAGGCCCCGAGAGCCTGGTATGAGATGTTGTCCCAAGTTCTTTTGGACAGTGGGTTTATCAGAGGAACAGTCGACTATACACTCTTCACCAAATTAGTTGATGGACATCTACCGATCGTGCAGATATATGTCGATCATATCATCTTTGGGTCGACAAAAGATGTTCTATGCAAGCAGTTTGAAGATGTCATGAAAAAGAAGTTTGAGATGAGTGCAATGGGGGAGATGAAATTTTTCCTTGGACTTCAAATAGAACAGATGTCAGATGGTATCTTTATCCATCAGACCAAGTATGTCAATGACGTATTGACGAAGTTCAATGATGTGCGTCGGATATATCTAAAAGAATGACCCTCACAACTAAGCTTTAAATATAAAACGAAAATCCTAAAACCACACACAACCGGCAAGTGTACCGATCGCAAGTAGTATTGACCTAGGAAGTCTGAGTATCGAACAAGAGGACACGTAAGAACGCTAATGATCACTAACCCTAGACAAGACCTGCCTAAGGATAATAATGTCACACCCCGACTAGCACAATGCGGAAGCGTAAAACGGGAATGTAACAGACACCTCTGGTATCAACACATTGTTTATAAAGAAACATTACAAACTAATTTACAATATATTACATTTCCTTGTTTTGTCATCGTTTTACAGTCTAGGTGATACAAACCAAACTAGTACGTTAACTATACGATCTTACTACTAACTCCCTTGCTCTTATTCACATAGCATCAACCACACACCTTGGACAAGTAACAGATCACCAAATCATTCCGATTTAGGTACACCTGAAAAGCAGTTTAAAACGGGTCAACTACTAGAGTTGGTGAGTTTCACGAGTTTCAGGAAAACAGTTATGAACATTCACAAGTTAATACTTGCAATCATGATATAAGTATGTATGTATGTAAATTATGTAATTATGCTAAGTTATAGTGAAGCCTTGACTGTATGTGCTGCGTGCATCCATTTCCCACGTTCAATCAACCACTGTGGCTCCCCTTCCGCCCACAACATGCCCCGGTAGCTATGTCTAACACTACATAGCCTGTTTGTATAAATATGGTCATGTGCAAACGACGCTATGTGACACGGCAACCGGGCCGATTCCGTTTGGGTTTGTCAAACCAATAGTACTATTCACAAGCCACCAGCTCGAAGTTAATCACTGTGATCGTGGGGACTTTCGTGTGTTAGCACTTAGATAATTCACATCAATACATGTTTCAGGTATGTATATGTAATCAAACATGCTTTTCACCCCAAAAGTTCGTAAAACAGTTTAGCAGTGGGGTCATGAAACTCACAGTTTAGTAGATAATCAGTAGCACGTCAGTTCGAGGTTTGTATAACTTGCAATCACAGTTTCCTATAATCAATATTATAATAATATTAATATTTTAGTATTATTATAATCTCAATACTAAACTGGGCTGTATAACTAATTTGGGTATAGCTGGAACGCCCAGAAAGTGGCAATAGGCTTAGATTGTGATGTTGTTCAATGTCTAATACTTAGAACCGAACTTGGCTCAAATTCCCGTTTTCCCAGCTGGGCCAAGTTGTTCGTTTACGCGTTCAGAAAACAGTTATGGGGAAGTAAGTTTGGGTAAATGTATTGGTTAATAAAATGATTAAGTTATAAAGAAAGATCACATATTGGGGTCCGGGATTAGCTACGGGGCCCGTTTCCGTTTATTCAGTTTGATTTGAGAAGAAACGCGCACAAGCTATCCAGATTGTCCAGTTTCTTATAGAAAAGTTCGTTTTTACTTAATTAATCCAAAAATATGATTTTTGATCACTCTTGTTGTTTTGATATTCTCGCAGGTTCGTTAGTCGCGAACTTGCCGGTTTTTTGAATTTGTTTAATTTTCAAATTAGCATAATTAATTAACCATTAATCATTAAATTATGAAAATTTAGCCACTTATCAATTAAAATATATATATTTTTATAAAAATATTTCTGGAATTATTTACTGATTTATTAATTTATAAAAATTCATTTTATCAGCTATATTTCGCCTGAAAATCGTCCGTTTATCCCAAACAATTCCCAAAAATTCCACAAAAATTCCTGAATACTCAAATTTTATCCCAAAACAACCTGTATCAATTCCAGAATGTAAAAAGCTCGTGCAATATTCTTTTCGACCTAAATTCGGCTATAAAAATTCACACGAACGCATATACACAAAACACCTTTATCCTTCTTCAAATAATCCCAAAATTCAAATGTAATCAAAATATATTAAATCTGAGTTCCCAGAAAAATTTCATAATTTTTGGAGCATTTTAACTATTTGTCCCCATTAAACGTCCCAATTCGGTAATAAATTCGCCAAATATTCTCGGATGGTCGAAAAATTACCAAATTTGAACAGGGACTCAATAACGTGGTCCCTGATGTCGCTGCAAAATTTCAAGTCCTAATAATATGGACATCACAACCTTAACCTAAAAAGCCCGTAAGCGAGTGTTTCGTAATTACCTTGGCGGTTTAACTTAGGGTTTTGGCTAGTGCACTAAAACGAACTTTTGAACCGTAAAAACGTCGTTTCAACCCTTTAATCCGTGTTTATGGCCAAAAAAACTATTAAACCAGGTTCCTCACCATGTGTATGATCAAAACATGTTTATGGACCATTTTTAGGGTTTTTACATGGTTAGGAGTGATTTTTGGCAATCAAACTATGTTTATATGGTATTAATCAAGTTTAAACGAGCCGAAAATCGATTATTTATGACATTTTTACCTAGTTTCTTGCTAGTTTTTGATGGAGAGCAGCTTGTGTCCAGAGTTTTCATGAAAATGATGTTAGAAAATATCTTGAAATTGTTTTATATTTAAAGGAAAACCAAGGGGGAGGGGGTTTCCCCTTTTGCGGCCGCCCCAAAAGGTGGGGTCCATGGGCCCCCCTCTTGCTCTTTTGTCTCATTTTTCGTGACCTTACGTGAAATCCCGACCCCAAATTTATTTTGGGTTCGGTTTTTGGCGCTAAAAATTTATCGGGTGCGACAAACAGTGCGAAAACGAGTGTTTTTCGGCTAGTTTTGTGTAAAATTATAAAAACATACTATACGTTTGTAAAAATCAAAAATATTTTCACGGATCGCTTAAAACATTTCAAATAAGTGTTTGGTAAGTCTTTTTCGGCTTAACAGATGATACAATTCTTGGTTTTTAACTATCTTTCGCGTTTAATTCTATAGCGGGTAGTTAAACGAGAATGTTTTCGTTTAACTTGTTTGCTATCGAACTAAGACCATATTACTAATATTTTAGCTTGTATTAAACGTATATCACTTATAGATGGCCCCCCGGGATTTCTGGGTCATAGCCCGACCCATTCGGTTAATCGTTCGTTTGTTACGCAAAAGGCGTTTATTTGCTTAATCGATAAATACGTGCTGAGGTGTACCTTGTTTTGGCTCAAATGTCACATTTTCCCCCCTTTAGAAAATTTCGTCCCCGAAATTTGATTATTCAACTTTGTCTTTATTTGGAAACAGGTGCGGGTATTTCTTTTTAAATTCGGATTTCCGCTCCCACATGAATTCGGGTCCCCGTTATGAATTCCACTAAACTTTGACTAGAGAGATTTTGTTGTGTCTTAATTGTTTTATTTTTCCCTCTAATATTTCCACCGGTTCTTCAACGAAATTCAGTTTTTCGTTTATGTTTAAGTCTTTTAATGGCACGATTTCGTTTTCGTCAGTAAGACACTTTTTCAGGTTTGATACGTGAAAGACATCGTGAATAGAAATCAACTCCAAAGGAAGTTTTAGTCGGTAAGCTACAGGACCGATCTTAGAAATTACTTCATACGGTCCAATGTATCGCGGTGCTAGTTTACCAGTTTTACTGAATCGAATAACGCCTTTCCACGGGGATACTTTTAGAAAAACTTTGTCACCTATTTCAAAGGATAACGGCTTTCTACGAACATCAGCGTAGCTTTTCTGTCGATCTCGGGCGATTTTCAATTTATTAGAAATTTTACGGATTTTATCGGTGGTTTATTGAATTAAGTCAGATCGAGTAATTTGAGTGTCTCCGACTTCAGTCCAGCACAAGGGTGATCTACATTTCCACCTGTACAGCGCTTCATATGGTGCTACTTGAATGCTACTGTGATAGCTATTATTATACGAAAATTCAACCAGTGGAAGATGTTGATCCCAGTTCCCACTGAAGTCTAGTACACAAGCGCGAAGCAAATCTTCTAAAGTTTTAATAGTTCGCTCAGATTGACCGTCGTTTTGGGGATGGTAGGCGGTACTTAGGTCAATTCGGGTTCCCAAATCTTCTTGTACGGCTTGCCAAAAACGAGAGGTGAAATGGCTATCACGATCAGAAATAATTGAAACTGGTACGCCGTGTCGGGACATGATTCATTTATGTAAATGTGAGCAAGTTTTTCGGTTGTGTAAGTGGTTCGGATTGGAAGGAAGTGTGCGGATTTAGTTAGTCGGTCAACTATCACCCATATTGCATCGTTTCCTCGGGAAGTTTTAGGGATGTGTGTTACAAAATCCATGGTAATTTATTTCCATTTCCATTGTGGTATTTCCGGTTGGTGCAACATTCCCAAAGGTTTTTGATATTCAGCGTTAACCCTCGCACAAGTTAAACATTTACTGACGTACGTGGCTATATCCTTCTTCATACCCGGCCACCAATAATACTCCTTCAAGTCCTTGTACATCTTATATGTTCCTGGGTGAATGGTGTATTTGGACTTATGGGCTTCGTCCATGATCAAGTCACGCAGATTGCTGAAAGTGGGAATCCAAACTCGGTTTTTGTAGTATAGAATTTCGTCAGTTCTTTCTTCAAAGTTTTGTTCGGTCCCATGCAAGTTTTCAACTTCCAAGTGATCTCCTTTCAGAGATTCGTTTTGAGCAATACGAATTTGTTCGGTGAGACTGGTTTGGAAGATCATTCCAAGTGCTCGGACCCGTAGTGGTTTGATCCTGTCTTTTCTGCTCAAAGCATCTGCTACTATATTAGCCTTACCCGGATGGTATCGAATCTCACAGTCATAATCGTTCAACAGCTCTACCCATCTCCTCTGCCTCATGTTTAGTTCTTTCTGGTCGAAAATGTGCAGTAGGCTCTTGTGGTCGGTGTATACTGTACATTTGGTGCCATATAGGTAGTGCCTCCAGATCTTAAGTGCGAAAATAACCGCGCCCAGTTCCAAATCATGGGTGGTATAATTCTTCTCGTGCACCTTTAATTGTCGAGAAGCGTATGCTATGACTTTGTTTCTTTGCATAAGTACGCACCCTAAACCTTTCCGGGACGCGTCACAATAAACTACCAGATCATCAGTTCCTTCAGGAAGACTCAGTATCGGGGCTTGGCATAGCTTATGTTTTAGTAATTGAAAAGCCGCTTCTTGTTCTTCTCCCCATACATAAGCACGATCTTTTTGAGTCAAAAGGGTTAAAGGTTGGGCTATGCTTGAAAATTTAGCAATGAAGCGCCGGTAATACCCAGCTAATCCCAAAAATTGGCGGATCTCTTTCGGTGACTTTGGGGCTTGCCAATTTTTAATGGCTTCAATTTTGTTCGGGTCTACATGAATACCGTGTTGGTTAACAACGTGTCCTAGAAATTGTACCTCTTGTAGCCAGAATTCACATTTTGACAGCTTGGCATACAACTTTTCCTGCCTCAACAACTCCAAAATGGTTCGTAAGTGCCGATCGTGGTCCTCTTTGGTTTTCGAATATATCAAAATGTCATCAATAAACACGATAACAAATTTGTCGAGGTACGGTTTACAAACTCGATTCATAAGATCCATGAAAACTGCGGGAGCATTAGTCAGTCCGAACGACATAACTAAGAATTCCTAGTGGCCATAACGAGTTCGGAACGCTGTTTTAGACACTTCTTCCTCTTGAATTTTAACTTGGTGGTAACCGGATCGAAGATCAATTTTCGAGAAATAGTTTGCCCCTTGAAGTTGGTCAAATAATTCATCTATTAGTGGAAGAGGGTATCGGTTTTTGATGGTAACTTTGTTTAATTCCCGGTAATCGATACACATTCTAAAACTTCCATCTTTCTTCTTTACGAACAATACCGGTGCTCCACAAGGAGAATAACTAGGACGAATGAAACCCTTATCTAACAACTCCTGTAACTGGTTAGATAATTCTTGCATTTCAGAGGGTGCCAATCGGTAAGGTGCCTTAGCAATAGGGGCTGATCCTGGGATTAAGTCAATACGGAATTCAACCTGTCGGCTCGGTGGTAATCCAGGTAAATCGTCAGGAAAGACATCAGGGTATTCACGTACAACGGGCATCTCTTCTATGCGTTTCTCATCAGGGTTCTTTATAGTCACAGTTGCCAAAAATGCCATACAACCTTGGCATAAACATTTCAACACTTTAAGATGAGACACAAGAGGTAAAATCGAACCAGACTTCTCTCCCTGTACCATAATCATTTCACCATTCGAAAAGGGAATTTTAACTGTCTTGTAGTTACACACAATCTCTGCCTTATTCTTGGTTAACCAGTCCATGCCGACAATAACTTCAAAACTTCCTAACACTACCGGGAGTAGATCAATAAAGAACGGGTGGTCATTTAGAATAATGGGACAGCTTTGGACTATTTTTTGACAGTTATAGAGTTACCGTTAGCGAGTTCTATAGTATAGGGATTTGTTAGTTCACTAACTGGCATATTACCCAGGGATGCAACACTAGTGGAAACAAAGCTTCTATCGGCACCCGTGTCAAATAATACAGAAGCATATTGATCAGAAACAACAAATGTACCTGTTACTACGTTCGGGTCTTGTCATGCTTCTCCTGACCCGATAACGAACGCGCGTCCTCTAGGCGCACCAGACGTCGATGCTTGGTTCGGTCTAGTAACTCCTCTTGGATTCAACTTGGGGCAGTTTCTTCTAATATGTTCTGTACTGCCACATTCATAGCAGGCACGGTAGGTGGTTGCGGCTGCAGTCTGCTGGATAGGTTGTTGGCGGATTGGCTGAGGTCTGGGTGGCTGTAGACGACGAGGTTGAGTTGTTTGGGTTGTTCGGTTCACAATTTCTGTACCTGCTCTGCAATTAGGGGCATAATGCCCAGTTCGATCACATTTCTGGCATACCGGGAATCCATTCTCCCATATGATGGTAATTACATTTATCACACTTTGGCAAGGGTCCCTTATACCTGTCCTGCTTTGTATCGGAACCAGTTATAGCATAATTTCTTATTGTCGGACGTGCACGTTTGCTTGATTGTCCTCCTTGTGCTCTCGTCCCGTTATAGCATACCCACTGATTCTCCAGCCTTTCTCAATACTCCACTCCTTACCAAGTCAAAAGTCACAATGCCGGCTTGAGTCATGGCATTCTCGAATGATGTGTGACCCAAGGAGTTTACCAAACTCCTCATTTCCGGGGCTAAATTCCAAATATAACATTCGACTCATTTGTCCTCGGGATTTACTAACCGGGGTACTAAGCGGGCCAATCATTGAAGCGGTTTGTGTATCCCAAATAATCCGCTCCCTTCATTTCCAGACTCCAGAGTTCGTGTTCTAACCTTGGTATTTCATTCTTTGGACAGAAATTATCTAGCATTAATGTTTTGAGTTCAGCCCAAGTCATGCGGTTAATTGTATCTTGCCCTTTTATCTGAACTGTAGTGTTCCACCACATCAAAGCATGATCCGTAAAAGTAGAAGCAACATTCTTGACAATGTTTTCGGGTGGACAATTGCTAATATTGAGTACAGATTCCGTCTTCTCTATCCATTTAATCAGCCCGTTTGGCCCTTCGATGCCCTTGTACTCGATCGGTTTACAGGCCATAAAGTTTTTAATCGAATATTCTCTTCGAGGGGGATTAGGTTTGTTATTGTTATTGTCTGGGTTCGGTGGAAGATTATTGTTGTTGACATTATTTGTATCCGGTGGGGGATTATTTGCATTGGGAGGGGAATTTGTATTAGGTGGGGGATTATTATTTGTGTCTGTTTCAGTGTTGGTTGGAGGAGCATTATTAATCGGCTGTTGGTTTGTTTGCATATTTGCGTTTACACCGGCAGTCACCTGTGTTACAATAAGTGGAATTACTGCCTTCATTTGCCGAGAAATCATCTCGGCTATTTCTGCCTCAGTCATGGGGGTTGCTTTCTTTGGGGCCATTCTATAATGATAAACAAATATAAGCCAATTAATACTAATTCCAGACTACGGCACTGTGTAATAATAATCACAATAAATGTTGTACAGGTAAACCAGATAACATACTGACATTTCACAAATTGTTCTGTACATTGATAATAAAAGGTACATAGTCTTAGCCTGATAAAGGCCAGTGCTTGCATGTATATATCAAAATCTGTCACTAAGTGACTGCTAGACTTAACCCTGTAAGGGTCAGTGCTTGTAATAATATACAAAATTGTGCCCCATGTTAACATAACATACTACTATATACATACATGGAGTATTAAAAGATCACGTACACATATCTGTAACATCCTGCATCTATCCGTACAAACGATAGGCTAACCACAAACATAAAAACAACAACACCGTAATCATCCAGTAACAGTTCCACAGCCGAACTGTCACCTTATCCAAACACCAGTGGTGGTAAGCATCTGATTGTTGCAAGTTCAGTACTATCTGCTGAAACGTCAATAAGCACTGGGTCACGTCCCTCCTCTCCTGGTTAATGTTAGCTATGGCTATCGAGTGGTCTATCACACGGTCAGTCAGGACAGCCATCCAAGAGTTGTTTCCTATGTTTGGGAGGTCAGGGCTAGGAGTAGGTATACTCAATGAACAGGAAGATGAAGTATCCGCCCTAGGACGTGAAGGTCCTCCCCGATAGTGGGTAGA